>NC_071335.1:6358928-7630714 GCF_027744825.2 Synchiropus splendidus
TCCCACTATAGCAGAAAGGGTCTTTCTAGTAGTTTCACGTGAAATCTAAGCTGTCTGAAGTGTTTTTCCAAAGTTATCAACATTTTTATGTTTGGCGTTCCGGAATCGACTTTATCTCAGACTGAAAACCTTTTTTTCCGCATTGTGCCATAACTTTGCAGGAAACTTCAGAATAAGAAATTTTAACCTCCCACTGTTGCAGAAAGGGTCTGTCTTGCAGTTGCACATCAAATCGAAGCTGTCTGAAGTGTTTTTCCAAAGTTATCAACATTTTCATGTTTGCCGTTCTGGAACCCACCTTATCTCAGGCTGAAAACGCATTTTCTGCATTGTGCCATAACTTTGCAGGCACGCTTCAGAACATGAAATTTTCACATGCCACTATTGCAGAAAGGGTCTTTCTAGTAGTTGCACATCAAATCTAATCTGTCTGAAGTGTTTTTCCAAAGTTTTCAAGATTTTTATCTTTGGCGTTCCGGAATCGACCATATCTCAGGCTGAAAACGCGTATTCTGCATTGTGCCTTAACTTTGCAGGGAAGCTTCAGAACATGAAATTTTCACCTCCCACTATAGCAGAAATGGTCTTTCTAGTAGTTGCTCGTCAAATCTAAGCTGTCTGAAGTGTTTTTCCGAAGTTATCAACATTTTTATGTTTGGCGTTCCGGAATCGACCATATCTCAGGCTGAAAACGCGTTTCCTGCATTGTGGCATAACTTTGCAGGGAAGCTTCAGAACATGAAATTTTCATTTCCCACTGTAGCAGAAAGGGTCTTTCTAGTAGCTGCACATCAAATCTAAGCTGTCTGAAATGTTTTTTCCAAAGTTATCAACATTTTTATGTTTGGCGTTCTGGAACCCACCTTATCTCATTCTGAAAAGGTGTTTTTTGCATTGTGCCATAACTTTGCAGGGATGCCACAGAACATGAAATTTTCACCTGCCGCATAGTAGAAAGGGTCGTTCTAGTAGTTGCACTTCAAATCTAAGCTCTCTGAAGTGTTTTTCGAAAGTTATCAACATTTTTGTGTTTGGAGTTCCGGAACCCACCTTATCTCAGGCTGAAAACGGGTTTTCTCCATTGTGCCATAACTTTGGAGGGAAGCTTCAGAACATGAAATTTTCACCTCCCACTATGTCAGAAAGGGTCTTTCTGGTACTTGCACATCAAATCTAAGCTGTCTGAAGTGTATTTCAAAAGTTATCAACTTTTTTCTGTTTGGCGTTCTGGAATCGACCTTATCTCAGGCTGAAAACGCGTTTTCGGAATTGTGCCATAACTAGGCAGGGAAGCTTCAGAACATGAAATTTCAACCTCCCACTATAGCAGAAATGGTCTTTCTCGTAGTTGCACATCAAATCTAAGCTGTCTGATATGTTTTTCCAAAGTTATCTACTTTTTTCTGTTTGGCGTTCTGGAACCCACCTTATCACAGTCTGAAAACGCGTTTTCTGCATTGTGCCATAACTTTGCAGGGAAGCTTCAGAACATGAAATTTTCACATCCCACTATAGCAGAAAGGGTTTTTCTAGTAGTTGCACATCAGAGCTAAGCTGTCTGAAGTGTTTTTCCAAAGTTATCAACATTTTTATGTTTGGCGTTCCGGAATCGACCTTATCTCAGGCTGAAAACGCGTTTTCTGCATTGTGCCATAACTTTGCAGGGAAGCTTCAGAACATGAAATTTCTGCATCCCACTATAGCAGAAAGGGTCTTTCTAGTAGTTGCACATCAAATCTAAACTGTTTGAAGTGTTTTTCCAAAGTAATCAACATTTTTAAGTTTGGCGTTCCGGAATCAACCTTATCTCAGGCTGAAAACGCATTTTACGCATTGTGCCATAACTTTGCTGGAAAGCTTCAGAACATTAAATTTTCACCTCCCACTATAGCAGAAAGGGTCTTTCTAGTAGTTGCACATCAAATCTAAGCTGTCTGAAGTGTTTTTCCGAAGTTATCAACATTTTTATGTTTGGCGTTCCGGAATTGACCTTATGTCAGGCTGAAAACGCGTTTTCTGCATTGTGACATAACTTTGCAGGGAAGCTTCAGAACATGAAATTTTCACCTCCCACGATAGCAGAAAGGGTCTTTCTAGTAGTTGCACATCAAATCGAAGCTGTTTGAATTGTTTTTCCAAAGTTATCAACACTTTTTTGTTTGGTGTTCCGGAATCAACCTTATCTGAGGCTGAAAACGCGTTTTACGCATTGTGCCATAACTTTGCAGGAAAGCTTCAGAACATGAAATTTTCAACTCCGACTATAGCAGAAAGGCTCTTTCTAGTAGTTGCACATCAAATCTAAGCTGTCTAAAGAGTTTTTCCAAAGTTATCAATATTTTTATGTTTGGCGTTCCGGAATCGACCTTATCTCAGGCTGAAAACGCGTTTCCTGCATTGTGGCATAACTTTGCAGGGAAGCTTCAGAACATCGAATTTTCACCTCCCACAATGGCAGAAATGGTCTTTCTAGTAGTTGCACATCAAATCTAAGCGGTCTGAAGTGTTTTTACAGAATTATGAACATGTTTATGTTTGGCGTTCCGGAATCGACCTTATCTCAGGCTGAAAACGCGTTTTACGCATGGTGCCATAACTTTGTAGGGAAGCTTCAGAACATCGAATTTTCACCTCCCACTATTGCAGAAACGGTCTTTCTCGTAGTTGCACATCAAATCTAAGCTGTCTGAAGTGTTTTTCCAAAGTTATCAACATTTTTATGTTTGGCGTACCAGAATCTATCTTATCTCAGGCTGAAAACGCGTTTTCTGCATTGTGCCATACCTTTGCAGGGAAGCTTCAGAACATGAAATTTTCACCTCCCACTATAGCAGAAAGGGTCTTTCTTGTAGTTGCACATCAATTGTAAGCGGTCTGAAGTGTATTTCAAAAGTTTACAACTTTTTTATGTTTGACGTTCCTGAATCGACCTGATCACAGGCTGAAAACGCGTTTCACGCATTGTTCCATAACTTTGCCGTGAAGCTTCAGAACATGAATTTTTCACCTCCCACAATGGCAGAAAGGGTCTTTCTAGTAGTTGCACGTGAAATCTAAGCTGTCTGAAGTGTTTTTCGAAAGTTATCAAGATTTTTATGTTTGGCGTTCCGGAATCGACCTTATCTCAGGCTGAAAACGCGTTTTAAGCATTGTGCCACAACTATGCATAAAGCTTAAGAACATGAAATTTTGACCTCCCACTATAGCAGAAAGGGTCTTTCTAGTAGTTTCACGGGAAATCTAAGCTGTCTGAAGTGTTTTTCCAAAGTTATCAACATTTTTATGTTTGGCGTTCCGGAATCGACTTTATCTCAGGCTGAAAACCTTTTTTTCCGCATTGTGCCATAACTTTGCAGGAAACTTCAGAATAATAAATTTCAACCTCCCACTGTCGCAGAAAGGGTCTTTCTAGTAATTGCACATCAAATCTAAGCTGTCTGAAGTGTGTTTCCAAAGTTATCAATATTTTTATGTTTTGCGTTCCGGAATCGACCTTATCTCAGGCTGAAAACGCGTTTCCTGCATTGTGGCATAACTTTGCAGAGAAGCTTCAGAACATGAAATTTTCACCTCACACTGTAGCAGAAAGGGTCTTTCTAGTAGTTGCACATCAAACCTAAGCTGTCTGTAGAGTTTTTCCTGAGTTATCAACATTTTTATGTTTGGGGTTCTGAAATCAACCTAATCTCAGGCTGAAAACGCGTTTTACGCATTGTGCCATAACTTTGCAGGGAAGCTTCAGAACATGAAATTTTCACATCCCACTATAGCAGAAAGGGTCTTTCTAGTAGTCTCACATCAAATCTAAGCTGTCTGAAGTGTTTTTCCAAAGTTATCAACATTTTTATGTTTGACGTTCCGGAATCGACCTTATCTCAGGCTGAAAACGCGTTTTCTGCATTGTGCCATAACTTTTCAGGGAAGCTTCAGAACATGAAATTTTCACCTCCCACTATAGCAGAAAGGGTCTTTCTAGTAGTTGCATATCAAATCTAAGCTGTCTGAAGTGTTTTTCCAAAGTTATCAACATTCTTATGTTTGGCGTTCCGGAATCAACCTTATCTCAGGCTGAAAACGCGTTTTACGCATTGTGCCATAACTTTGCAGGAAAGCTTCAGAACATTAAATTTTCAACTCCCACTATAGCAGAAAGGGTCTTTCTAGTAGTTGCACATCAAATCTAAGCTGTCTGAAGTGTTTTTCCAAAGTTATCAATATTTTTATGTTTGGCGTTCCGGAATCGACCTTATCTCAGGCTGAAAACGCGTTTTACGGATTTTGCCATAACTTTGCAGGGAAGCTTCAGAACATGAAATTTTAACTTCCCACTATAGCAGAAAGGGTCTTTCTAGTAGTTGCACATCAAATCTAAGCTGTCGAAATTGTTTTTCCAAAGTTATCAACATTTTTATGTTTGGCGTTCTGGAACCCAACTTATCTCAGGCTAAAAACGCGTTTTCTGGATAGTGCCATAACTTTGCAGGGAGACTTCAGAACATGAAATTTTAACATCCCACTATAGCAGAAAGGGTCTTTCTAGTAGTTGCACATCAAATCTAAGCTGTCTGAAGTGTTTTTCCAAAGTTATCAACATTCTTATGTTTGGCGTTCCGGATTCAACCTTATCTCAGGCTGAAAACGCGTTTCTTGCATTGTGGCATAACTTTGCAGGGAAGCTTCAGAACATGAAATTTTCACCTCCCACTGTAACAGAAAGGGTCTTTCTAGTAGTTGCACATCAAATCTAAGCTGTCTGAAGTGTTTTTCCAAAGTTAACAACATTTTTATATTTGGCGTTCAGGAATCGACCTTATCTCAGGCTGAAAACACGATTTACGCATTCTGCCATAACTTTGCAGGGAATCTTCAGAACATGAAATTTTCTTATGCCATTATAGCGGAAAGGGTCTTTCTAGTAGTTGCACATCAAATCTAAGCTGTCTGAAGTGTTTTTCCAAAGTTATAAACATTTTTATGTTTGGCATTACGGAATCGACCTTATCTCAGGCTGAAAACGCATTTTCTGCATTGTGCCATAACTTTGCAGTATAGCGTCAGAACATGAAATTTTCACCTCCCACTATAGCAGAAAGGGTCTTTCTAGTAGTTGCACATCAAATCTAAGCTGTCTGAACTGTTTTTCCAAAGTTATCAACATTCTTATGTTTGGCATTCCGGAATCAACCTTATCTCAGGCTGAAAACGCGTTTTCTGCATTGTGCCATAACTTTGCAGGGAAGCTTCAGAACATGAAATTTTCACCTCCCACTATAGCAGAAAGGGTCCTTCTAATAGTTTCACATCAACTCTAAGCTGTCTGAAGTGTTTTTCCAAAGTTATCAACATTCTTATGTTTGGCGTTCCGGAATCAACCTTATCTCAGGCTGAAAACGCGTTTCCTGCATTGTGCCTTAACATTGCAGGGAAGCTTCAGAACATGAAATTTTCATATCCCATTATAGCAGAAAGGGTCTTTCTAGTAGTTGCACATCAAATCTAAGCTGTCTGAAGTGGTTTTCCAAAGTTATATACATTTTTATGTTTGGCATTACGGAATCGACCTTATCTCAGGCTGAATACGCGTTTTCTGCATTGTGCCATAACTTTGCAGGGAATCTTTAGAACATGAAATTTTCACATCCCACTATATCAGAAAGGGTTTTTCTCGTACTTGTACATCAAATCCTAGCTGTCTGAAGTGTTTTTCCGAAGTTATGAACATTTTTATGTTTGGCGTTCCGGAACTGACCTTATGTGAGGCTGAAAACGCGTTTTCTGCATTATGACATAACTTTGCAGGGAAGCTTCAGAACATGAAATTTTCACCTCCCACGATAGCAGAAAGGGTCTTTCTAGTACTTGTACATCAAATCTAAGCTGTCTGAAGTGTTTTTCCGAAGTTATCAACATTTTTATGTTTGGCTTTCCGGAATTGACCTTATGTCAGGCTGAAAACGCGTTTTCTGCATTGTGACATAACTTTGCAGGGAAGCTTCAGAACATCGAATTTTCACCTCCCACTATAGCAGAAAGGGTCTTTCTAATAGTTGCACATCAACTCTAAGTTGTCTGAAGTGTTTTTCCAAAGTTATCAACATTTTTATGTTAGGCGTTTCGGAACCCGCCTTATACTCAGGCTGTAAACGCTTTTTTTGCATTGTGCCATAACTTTGGAGGGAAGCTTCAGAACACGAAATTTTAACCTCCCACTGTAGCAGAAAGGGTCTTTCTAGTAGTTGCACATCAAATCTAACCTGTCTGAAGTGTTTTTCCAAAGTTATCAACATTCTTATGTTTGGCGTTCCGGAATCAACCTTATCTCAGGCTGAATACGCGTTTTCTGCATTGTGCCATAACTTTGCAGGGAATCTTCAGAACATGAAATTTTCACATCCCACTATATCAGAAAGGGTTTTTCTAGTAGTTGCACATCAAATCTAAGCTGTCTGAAGTGTTTTTCCGAAGTTATCAACATTTTTATGTTTGGCGTTCCGGAATTGACCTTATGTCAGGCTGAAAACGCGTTTTCTGCATTGTGACATAACTTTGCAGGGAAGCTTCAGAACATCGAATTTTCACCTCCCACAATGGCAGAAATGGTCTTTCCAGTAGTTGCACATCAAATCGATGCTGTTTGAATTGTTTTTCCAAAGTTATCAACACTTTTATGTTTGGTGTTCCGGAATCAACCTTATCTGAGGCTGAAAACGCGTTTTCTGCATTGTCCCATAACTTTCTAGGGAGGCTTCAGAACATGAAATTTTGACCTCCCACTATAGCAGAAATGGTCTTTCTAGTAGTTGCACATCAAATTTATGCTGTCTGAAGTGTTTTTCCGAAGTTATCAACATTTTTATGTTTGGCGTTCCTGAATCAACCTTATCTCAGGCTGAAAACGCGTTTTCTGCATTGTGCCATAACTTTGCAGGGAAGCTTCAGAACATGAAATTTTCACCTCCCACTACAGCAGAAAGGTTCTTTCCAGCAGTTGCACATCAAATCTAAGCTGTCTGAAGTGTTTTTCAAAAGGTATCAACATTTTTATGTTTGGCGTTCTAGAACCCTCCTTATCTCAGGCTGAAAATGCGTTTTCTGCATTGTGCCATAACTTTCCAGGGAAGCTTCAGAACATGAAATTTTCACCTCCCACTATAGCAGAAAGGGTCTTTCTAGTAGTTGCACATCAAATATAAGCTGTCTGAATTGTTTTTCCAAAGTTATCAACTTTTTTATGTTTGCCTTTGCGGAATCGACCTTATCTCAGGCTGAAAACGTGTTTTACGCATTGTGCCATAACTCTGCAGGGAGGCTTCAGAACATGGAATTTTCACTACCCACTATAGCAGAAAGGGTCTTTCTTGTAGTTGCACATCAAATCTAAGCTGTCTGAAGTGTTTTTCAAAAGTTATCAACATTTTTATGTTTGGCGTTCCGGAATCAACCTTATCTCAGGCTGAAAACGCGTTTTATGCATTGTGCCATAAATTTGCAGGGAAACTTCAGAACATGAAATTTTCACATCCCACTATGGCAGAAAGGGTCTTTCAAGTAGTTGCACATCAAATCTATGGTGTCTGAAGTGTTTTTCAAAAGTTATCAACATTTTTATGTTTGGCGATCCGGAATCGACCTTATCTCAGGCTGAAAACGCGTTTCACGCATTGTGCCATAACTTTGCAGGGAAGCTTCAGAACATGAAATTTTCAACTCCCACTATAGCAGAAAGGGTCTTTCTTGTAGTTGCACATCAAATCTTAGCTGTCTGAAGTGTTTTTCCAAACTTTTCAACATTTTTATGTTTGGCGTTCGGGAACCCACCTTATCTCAAGCTGAAAACGCGTTTTCTGCATTGTGCCATAACTTTGCAGGAAACTTCAGAATATGAAATTTTAACCTCCCACTATAGCAGAAAGGGTCTTTCTAGTAGTTGCAAATCAAATCTAAGCTGTCTGAAGTGTTTTTCCAAAGTTATCAACATTTTCATGTTTGGCGTTCCGGAATCGACCTTTTCTCAGGCTGAAAACGCGTTTTACGCATTGTGCCATAACTTTGCAGGGAAGCTTCAGAACATGAAATTTTCACCTCCCACTATAGCAGAAAGGGTCTTTCTAGTAGGTGCACATCAAATCGAAGCTGTCTGAAGTGTTTTTCCAAAGTTATCAACATTCTTATGTTTGGCGTTCCGGAATCAACCATATCTCAGGCTGAAAACATGTTTTCTGCATTGTGCCATAACTTTGCAGGGAAGCTTCAGAACATGAAAATTTCACCTCCCACTATAGCAGAAAGGGTCTTTCTAGTAGGTGCACATCAAATCGAAGCTGTCTGAAGTGTTTTTCCAAAGCTATCAACACTTTTATGATTGCCGTTCCGTAATCGACCTTATCTCAGGCTGAAAACACGATTTACACATTCTGCCATAACTTTGCAGGGAAGCTTCAGAACATGAAATTTTCATATCCCACTAGAGCAGAAAGGGTCTTTCTCGTAGTTGCGCATCAAAACTAAGCTGTCTGAAGTATTTTTCCAAAGTTATCAACATTCTTATGTTTGGCGTACCGGAATCGACCTTATCTCAGGCTGAAAACGCGTTTTACGCATTGTGCCATAACTTTGCAGGGAAGCTTTAGAACATGAAATTTTAACCTCCCACTATAGCAGAATGCGTCTTTCTAGTAGTTGCATATCAAATCTTAGCTGTCTGAAGTGTTTTTCCAAAGTTCTCAACATTTTTATGTTTGGCGTTCTGAAATCAACCTTATCTCAGGCTGAAAACGCGTTTTACGCATTGTGCTATAACTTTGCAGGGAACCTTTAGAACATGAAATTTTCACCTCCCACTATAGCAGAAAGGGTCTTTCTAGTAGTTGCACATCAAATCTAAGCTGTCTGAAATGTTTTTTCCAAAGTTATCAACATTGTTATGTATGGCGTTCCGGAATCGACCTTATCTCAGGCTGAAAACCCGTTTAACGCATTGTGCCCTAACTTTGCAGGGAACCTTTAGAACATGAAATTTTCACCTCCCACTATAGCAGAAAGGGTCTTTCTAGTAGTTGCACATCAAATCTAAGCTGTCTGAAGTGTTTTTCTAAAGTTATCAACATTTTTATGTTAGGCGTTCCGGAATCGACCTTATCTCAGGCTGAAAACGTGTTTTCTGCATTGTGCCATAACTGTGCAGGGAAGCTTCAGAACATCGAATTTTCAACTCCCACTATAGCAGAAAGGGTCTTTCTAGTAGTTGCACATCAAATCTGAGCTGTCTTAAGTGTTTTTCCAAAGTTATCAACATTTTTATGTTTGGCGGTCCGGAATCGACCTTATCTCAGGCTGAAAATGCGTTTTCGGAATTGTGCCATTACTTTGCAGGGAAGCTTCGGAACATGAAATTTTCACATCCCACTATAGCAGAAAGGGTCGTTCTAGTAGTTGCACCATCAAAGCTAAGCTGTCTGAAGTGTTTATCCAAAGTTATCAACATTTTAATGTTTGGCGTTCCGGAATCGACCTTATCTCAGGCTGAAAATGCGTTTTACGCATTGTGCCATAACTTTGCAAAAAGCTTCAGAACATGAAATTTTCTCCTCCCACTATAGCAGAAAGGGTCTTTCTAGTAGTTGCACATCAAAACTAAGCTGTCTGAAATGTTTTTCCAAAGTTATCAACAGTTTTATGTTTGGCATTCCGGAATCGACCTTATGTCGGGCTGTGAACGCGTTTTTACGCATGGTGCCATATCTTTGCTGGGAAGCTTCAGAACATCCGATTTTCAACTCCCACTATAGCAGAAACGGTCTTTCTAGTAGTTGCACATCAAATCTGAGCTGTCTTAAGTGTTTTTCCAAAGTTATCAACATTTTTTTTTTTGCGTTCCGGAATCGACCTTATCTCAGGCTGAAAACGCGTTTTCGGAATTGTGCCATAACTTTGCAGGGAAACTTCAGAACATGAAATGTTCACGTCCAACTATAGCAGAAAGGGTCTTTCTAGTAGTTGCGCATCAAATCTAAGCTGTCTGAAGTGTTTTTCCAAAGTTATCAACATTTTAATGTTTGGCGTTCCGGAATCGACCTTATCTCAGCCTGAAAACGCGTTTTACGCATTGTGCCATAACTTCTCAGGGAAGCTTCAGAACATGAAATGTTCACCTCCCACTATAGCAGAAAGGGTCTTTCTAGTAGTTGCACATCAAATCTAAGCTGTCTGAAGTGTTTTTCAAAAGTTATCAACATTTTTATGTTTGGCGTTCCAGAATCGACCTTATCTCAGACTGAAAACGGGTGGTCTGCATTGTGCCATAACTTTGCATGGAAGCTTCCGAACATGAAATTTTAACCTCCCACTATAGCAGAAAGGGTCTTTCTAGTAGTTGCACATCAAATCTAAGCTGTCTGAGGTGTTTTTCCAAAGTTATCAACATTGTTATTTATGGCGTTCCGGAATCGACCTTATCTCAGGCTGAAAACCCGTTTAACGCATTGTGCCCTAACTTTGCAGGGAACCTTTAGAACATGAAATTTTCACCTCCCACTATAGCAGAAAGGGTCTTTCTAGTAGTTGCACATCAAATCTAAGCTGTCTGAAGTGTTTTTCTAAAGTTATGAACATTTTTATGTTTGGCGTTCCGGAATCGACCTTATGTGAGGCTGAAAACGCGTTTTCTGCATTGTGCCATAACTTTGCAGGGGAGCTTCAGAACATGAAATTTTCACCTTCCACTATAGCATAAAGGGTCTCTCGAGTAGTTGCACATCAAATCTAAGCTGTCTAAAGAGTTTTTCCAAAGTTATCAACATTTTTATGTTTGGCGTTCCGTAATCAACCTTATCCTAGGCTCAAAACGCGTTCTCTGCATTGTGCCATCACTTTGCAGGGAAGCTTCAGAACATGAAATTTTCACTACCCACTATAGCAGAAAGGGTCTTTCTTGTAGTTGCACATCAAATCTAAGCTGTCTGATGTGTTTTTCCAAAGTTATGAACATTTTCATGTTTGGCGTTCGGGAATCAACCTTATCTCAGGCTGAAAAGGCGTTTTCTGCATTGTGCCACAACTTTGCAGGGAAGCTTCAGAACATGAAATTTTCACCTCCCACTATAGCAGAAAGGGTCTTTCTAGTAGTTGCACATCAAATCTAAGCTGTCTGAAGTGTTTTTCCAAAGTTATCAACATTTTTATGTTTGACGTTCTGGAATAGACCTTATCTCAGGCTGAAAACGCGTTTTCGGCATTGTGCCATAACTTTGCTGAGAAGCTTCAGAACATGAAATTTTCACGTCCCACGACAGCAGAAAGGGTCTTTCTAGTAGTTGCACATCAAATCTAAGCTGTCTGAAGTGTTTTTCCAAAGTTATCAACATTTTTATGTTTGGCGTTCTGGAACCCACCTTATCTCAGGCTGAAAATGCTTTTTCTGCATTGTGCCATAACTTTGCAGGGAATCTTCAGAACATGAAATTTTCATATTCCAATATAGCAGAAAGGGTCTTTCTAGTAGTTGCACTTCAAATCTAATCTGTCTGAAGTGTTTTTCCAAAGTTATCAACATTTTTATGTTTGGCGTTCCGGAATCGACCATACCTCAGGCTGAAAACGCGTTTTCTGCATTGTGCCATAACTTTGCAGGGAAGCTTCAGAACATGAAATTTTCAACTCTCACTATAGCAGAAATGGTCTTTCTAGCAGTTGCACGTCAAATCTAAGCCGTCTGACGTGTTTTTCCAAAGTTAACAACATTTTTATGTTTGGCGTTCCGGAACCCACCTCATCTCAGGCTGAAAACGTGATTTCTGCATTGTGCCATAACTTTGCAGGGAAGCTTCAGAACATGAAATTTTCACTACCAACTATAGCAGAAAGGGTCTTTGTAGTAGTTTCACGTGAAATCTAAGATGTCTGAAGTGTTTTTCCAAAGTTATCAACATTTTTATGTTTGGCGTTCCGGAACCGACTTTATCTCAGGCTGAAAACATTTTTTTCCGCATTGTGCCGTAACTTTGCAAGGAAGCTTCAGAACATGAAATTTTAAACTTCCACTACAGCAGAAAGGGTCTTTCTAGTAGTTGCAGATCAAAACTAAGCTGTCTGAAATGTTTTTCCAAAGTTATCAACAGTTTTATGTTTGGCATTCCGGAATCGACCTTATGTCAGGCTGTGAACGCGTTTTTACGCATGGTGCCATATCTTTGCTGGGAAGCTTCAGAACATCCGATTTTCAACTCCCACTATAGCAGAAAGGGTCTTTCTAGTAGTTGCACATCAAATCTGAGCTGTCTTAAGTGTTTTTCCAAAGTTATCAACATTTTTATGTTTGGCGTTCCGGAATCGACCTTATCTCAGGCTGAAAACGCGTTTTCGGAATTGTGCCATAACTTTGCAGGGAAACTTCAGAACATGAAATGTTCACGTCCAACTATAGCAGAAAGGGTCTTTCTAGTAGTTGCGCATCAAATCTAAGCTGTCTGAAGTGTTTTTCCAAAGTTATCAACATTTTAATGTTTGGCGTTCCGGAATCGACCTTATCTCAGCCTGAAAACGCGTTTTACGCATTGTGCCATAACTTCTCAGGGAAGCTTCAGAACATGAAATGTTCACCTCCCACTATAGCAGAAAGGGTCTTTCTAGTAGTTGCACATCAAATCTAAGCTGTCTGAGGTGTTTTTCCAAAGTTATCAACATTGTTATGTATGGCGTTCCGGAATCGACCTTATCTCAGGCTGAAAACCCGTTTAACGCATTGTGCCCTAACTTTGCCGGGAACCTTTAGAACATGAAATTTTCACCTCCCACTGTAGCAGAAAGGGTCTTTCTAGTAGTTGCACATCAAATCTAAGCTGTCTGAAGTGTTTTTCTAAAGTTATCAACATTTTTATGTTAGGCGTTCCGGAATCGACCTTTTCTCAGGCTGAAAACGTGTTTTCTGCATTGTGCCATAACTGTGCAGGGAAGCTTCAGAACATTGAATTTTCAACTCCCACTATAGCAGAAAGGGTCTTTCTAGTAGTTGCACATTAAATCTGAGCTGTCTTAAGTGTTTTTCCAAAGTTATCAACATTTTTATGTTTGGCGGTCCGGAATCGACCTTATCTCAGGCTGAAAATGCGTTTTCGGAATTGTGCCATTACTTTGCAGGGAAGCTTCGGAACATGAAATTTTCACATCCCACTATAGCAGAAAGGGTCGTTCTAGTAGTTGCACCATCAAAGCTAAGCTGTCTGAAGTGTTTATCCAAAGTTATCAACATTTTAATGTTTGGCGTTCCGGAATCGACCTTATCTCAGGCTGAAAATGCGTTTTACGCATTGTGCCATAACTTTGCAAAAAGCTTCAGAACATGAAATTTTCTCCTCCCACTATAGCAGAAAGGGTCTTTCTAGTAGTTGCACATCAAATCTAAGCTGTTTGAAGTGTTTTTCCAAAGTTAACACCATTTTTATGTTTGGCGTTCCAGAAACAACCTTATCTCAGGCTGAAAACGCGTTTTACGCAATTTGCCATAACTTTGCAGGGAAGCTTCAGAACAAAAATTTTTCACCTCCCACTATAGCAGAAAGTGGCTTTCTAGTAGTTGCACATCAAATCTAAGCTGTCTGAAGTGTTTTTCCAAAGTTATCAACATTCTTATGTATGGCGTTCCGGAATCAACCTTATCTCAGACTGAAAACGTGTTTTCTGCATTGTGCCATAACTTTGCAGGGAAACTTCAGAACGTGAAATTTTCACCTCCAACTATAGCAGAAAGGGTCTTTCTAGCAGTTGCACATCAAATATAAGTTGTCTGAAGTGTTTCTCAAAAACTATCAACATTTTTATGTTTGGCGTTCCGGAAACGACCTTATCTCGGGCTGAAAACGCGTTTTCTGCATTGTGCCATAACTTTGCAGGGAACCTTTAGAACATGAAATTTTCACCTCCCACTATAGCAGAAAGGGTCTTTCTAGTAGTTGCACATCAAATCTAAGCTGTCTGAAATGTTTTTTCCAAAGTTATAAACATTTTTATGTTTGGCGTTCTGGAACCCTCCTTATCTCAGGCTGAAAACGCATTTTCTGCATTGTGCCTTAACTTTGCAAGGAAGCTTCAGAACAAAAAAATTTCACATCCCACTAAAGCAGAAAGGGTCTTTCTAGTAGTTGCACATCAAATCTAAGCTGTCTGAAGTGTTTTTCCGAAGTTATTAACATTTTTATGTTTGGCGTTCCGGAATTGACCTTATGTGAGGCTGAAAACGCGTTTTCTGCATTGTGACATAACTTTGCAGGGAAGCTTCATAACATGAAATTTTCACCTCCCACTATAGCAGAAAGGGTCTTTCTAGTACTTGTACATAAATTCTAAGCTGTCTGAAGTGTTTTTCCGAAGTTATCAACATTTTTATGTTTGGCGTTCCGGAATCGACCTTATGTGAGGCTGAAAACGCGTTTTCTGCATTGTGCCATAACTTTGCAGGGGAGCTTCAGAACATGAAATTTTCACCTTCCACTATAGCATAAAGGGTCTCTCGAGTAGTTGCACATCAAATCTAAGCTGTCTAAAGAGTTTTTCCAAAGTTATCAACATTTTTATGTTTGGCGTTCCGTAATCAACCTTATCCTAGGCTCAAAACGCGTTCTCTGCATTGTGCCATCACTTTGCAGGGAAGCTTCAGAACATGAAATTTTCACTACCCACTATAGCAGAAAGGGTCTTTCTTGTAGTTGCACATCAAATCTAAGCTGTCTGAAGTGTTTTTCAAAAGTTATCAACATTTTTATGTTTGGCGTTCCGGAATCGATCTTATCTCGGGCTGAATACGCGTTTTCTTCATTGTGCCATAACTTTGCAGGGAATTTTCAGAACATGAAATTTTCACCTTCCACTATAGCATAAAGGGACTCTCGAGTAGTTGCACATCAAATCTTAGCTGTCTGAAGTGTTTTTCCGAAGTTATTAACATTTTTATGTTTGGCGTTCCGGAATTGACCTTATGTGAGGCTGAAAACGTGTTGTCTGCATTGTGACATAACTTTGCAGGGAAGCTTCAGAACATGAAATTTTCTCCTCCCACGATAGCAGAAAGGGTCTTTCTAGTAGTTGCACATCAAGCTAAGCTGTCTAAAGAGTTTTTCCAAAGTTATCAATATTTTTATGTTTGGCGTTCCGGAATCGACCTTATCTCAGGCCGAACACGCGTTTCCTGCATTGTGGCATAACTTTGCAGGGAAGCTTCAGAACATCGAATTTTCACTTCCACAATGGCAGAAATGGTCTTTCTAGTAGTTGCACATCAAATCTAAGCTGTCTGAAGTGTTTTTCCGAAGTTATCAACATTTTTACGTTTGGCGTTCCGGAATTGACCTTATGTGAGGCTGAAAACGCGTTTTCTGCATTGTGCCATACCTTTGCAGGGAAGCTTCAGAACATGAAATTTTCACCTCCCACTATAGCAGAAAGGGTCTTTCTAGTAGTTTCACGTGAAATCTAAGCTGTCTGAAGTGTTTTTCCAAAGTTATCAACATTTTTAAGTTTGGCGTTCCGGAACCGACTTTATCTCAGGCTGAAAACCTTTTTTTCCGCATTGTGCCATAACTTTGCAAGGAAGCATCAGAACATGAAATTTTAAACTTCCACTATAGCAGAAAGGGTCTATCTAAGAGTTGCTCAACAAATCTAAGCTGTCTGAAGTGTTTTTCCAAAGTTTTCAACATTTTCATGTTTGGCGTTCTGGAAACCACCTTATCTCAAGCTGAAAACGCGTTTTCTGCATTGTGCCATAACTTTGCAGGGAAGCTTCAGAACATGAAATGTTCACCTCCCACTATAGCAGAAAGGGTCTTTCTAGTAGTTGCACATCAAATCTAAGCTGTCTGAAGTGTTTTTCGAAAGTTATCAACATTTTTATGTTTGGCGTTCCAGAATCGACCTTATCTCAGGCTGAAAACGCGTTGTCTGCATTGTGCCATAACTTTGCCGGGAAGCTTCAGAACATGAAATGTTCACATCCCACTATAGCAGAAAGGGTCTTTCTAGTAGTTGCACATGAAATCTAAGCTGTCTGAAGTGTTTTTCCAAAGCTATCTACATTTTTATGTTTGATGTTCCGGAATCGACCTTATCTCAGTCTGAAAACGCGTTTTACGCATTGTGCCATAACTTTGCAGGGAAGCTTCAGAACATGAAATATTCACATGCGACTATAGCAGAAGGGGTCTTTCTAGTAGTTGCACATCAAATCTAATCTGTCTGAAGTGTTTTTCCAAAGTTATCAACATTTTTATGTTTGGCGTTCCGGAATCGACCATATCTCAGGCTGAAAACGCGTTTTCTGCATTGTGCCATAACTTTGCAGGGAAGCTTCAGAACATGAAATTTTCAGCTCCCACTATATCAGAAAGGATCTTTCCAGTATTAGCACATCACATCTAAGCTTTCTGACGTGTTTTTCCAAAGTTATCAACATTTTTATGTTTGGCGTTCCAGAATCGACCTTATCTCAGGCTGAAAACGCGTTTTCGGAATTGTGCCATAGCTTTGCAGGGAAGCTTCAGAACATGAAATGTTCACCTCCCACGATAGCAGAAAGGGTCTTTCTAGTAGTAGCACATCAGATCTAAGCTGTCCGAAGTGTTTTTTTCGAAAGTTATCAACATTTTCATGTTTGGTGTTCCGGAATCGACCTTATCTCAGGATGAAAAATCGTTTTCTGCATTGTCCCATGACTTTCCAGGGAAGCTTCAGAACATGAAATTTCGACCTCCCACTATAGTAGAAAGGGTCTTTCTATTAGTTGCACATCAAATCTAAGCTGTCTGAAGTGTTGTTCCAAAGTGATCAACATTTTTACGCTTGGCGTTCCGGAACCCACCTTATCGCAGGCTGAAAACGCGTTTTCTGCATTGTGCCATGACTTTCCAGGGAAGCTTCAGAACATGACATTTTAAACTTCCTCTATGGCAGAAAGGGTCTTTCAAGTAGTTGCACATTCAAGCTAAGCTGTCTGAAGTGTTTTTCCAAACTTATCAACAATTTCATGTTTGGCGTTCCGGAACCCATCTTATCTCAGGCTGAAAACGTGTTTTAAGCATTGTGCCACAACTATGCATAAAGCTTAAGAACATGAAATTTTCACCTCCCACTATAGCAGAAAGGGTCTTTCTAGTAGTTTCACGTGAAATCTACGCTGTCTGAAGTGTTTTTCCAAAGTTATCAACATTTTTATGTTTGGCGTTCCGGAATCAACCTTATCTCAGGCTGAAAACGCGTTTTCTGCATTGTGCCATAACTTTGCAGGGAAGCTTCAGAACATGAATTTTTCACCTCCCACTATAGCAGAAAGGGTCTTTCTAGCAGTTGCACATCAAATCTAAGCTGTCTGAAGTGTTTTTCGGAAGTTATCAACTTTTTTTATGTTTGGCGTTCCGGAACAGACCTTATCTCAGGCTGAAAACGTGTTTTTCGCATTGTGCCATAAATTTGCAAGGAAGCTTCAAAACATGAAATTTTCACCTCCCATTATAGCAGAAAGGGTCTTTCTAGTAGTTGCACATCAAATCTAAGCTGTCTGAAGTGTTTTTCCAAAGTTATCAACATTTTTATGTTTGGCGTTCCGGAATCGACCTTATCTCAGACTGAAAACGCGTTTTACGCATTATGCCATAACTTTGGAGGGAAGCTTCAGAACATCGAATTTTCACCACCCACTATATCAGAAAGGGTCTTTCTAGTAGTTGCAGATAAAATCTAAGCTGTCTGAAATGTTTTTCCAAAGTTATCAACATTTTTTTGTGTGGCGTTCTGGAACCCACCTTATCTCAGTCTCAAAATGTGTTTTCTGCATTGTGCCGTAACTTTGAAGGGAAACCTCAGAACATGAAATTTTCAACCTCCCGCTATAGTAGAAAGGGTCTTTCTAGTAGTTGTACATCGAATCTAAGCTGTCTGAAGTGTCTTTTCAAAGTTATCAACACTTTTATGTTTGGCGTTCCGGAATCGACCTTATCTCAGGCTGAAAACGCGTTTTACGCATGGTGCCATAACTTTGCAGGGAAGCTTCAGAGCATCGAATTTTCATCTCCCACAATAGCAGAAACGGTTTTTCGAGTAGTTGCACATCACATCTAAGCTGTCTGAGGTGTTTTTCCAAAGTTATCTACATTTTTATGTTTGGCGTTCCGGAATCGACCTTATCTCAGGCTGAAAACGTTTTTTCTGCATTGTGCCATAACTTTGCAGGGAAGCTTCAGAACATGAAATTTTCACATCCCACAATAGCAGAAAGGGTCTTTCTCGTAGTTGCACATTAAAGCTAAGCTGTCTGAAGTGTTTTTCCAAACTTATCAACATTTTTATGTTTGGCGTTCCGGAGTCGACCTTATCTCAGGCTGAAAACGCTTTTTACGCATTGTGCCACAACTTTGCATAAAGCTTCAGAACATGAAATTTTCACCTCCCACTATAGCAGAAAGGGTCTTTCTAGTAGTTGCAGATCAAATCTAAGGTGTCTGAAATGTTTTTCCAAAGTTATCAACATTTTTATGTTTGGCGTTCCGGAATCGACCTTATCTCAGGCAGAAAACGCGTTTTACGCATTGTGCTATAACTTTGCATAAAGCTTCAGAACATGAAATTTTAACCTCCCACTATAGCAGAAAGGGTCTTTCTAGTAGTTGCACATCAAATCTAAGCTGTCTGTAGAGTTTTTCCTGAGTTATCAACATTTTTATGTTTGGCGTTCCGGAATCGACCTTATCTCAGGCAGAAAACGTGTTTTCTGCATTGTGCCATAACTTTGCAGGGAAGCTTTAGAACATGAAATTTTCACCTCCCACTATAGCAGAAAGGGTCTTTCTAGTAGTTGCACATCAAATCTAAGCTGTCTGAAGTGTTTTTCGAAAGTTTTCAACATTTTTATGTTTGGTGCTCCTGAATCGACCTTATCTCAGGCTGAAAACGCGTTTTACGCATTGTGCCATAACTTTGCAGGGAAGCTTCAGATCATGAAATGTTCATTTCCCACTATAGCAGAAAGGGTCTTTCTCGTAGTTGCACATCAAATCGAAGCTGTCAGAAGTGTTTGTCCAAAGTTATCAACATTTTTTTGTTTGGCGTTCCGGAATCAACCTTATCTCAGGCTGAAAACGCGTTTTCTGCATTGTGCCATAACTTTGCAGGGAAGCTTCAGAACAAAAATTTTCCACCTCCCACTATAGCAGAAATGGTCTTTCTAGTAGTTGCTCATCAAATCTAAGCTGTTTGAAGTGTTTTTCCAAAGTTATCAACATTTTTATGTTTGGCGTTCCGGAATCAACCTTATCTCAGGCTGAAAACGCGTTTTCTGCATTGTGCCATAACTTTGCAGGGAAGCTTCAGAACATGAAATTTTCACCTCCCACTATAGCAGAAAGAGTCTTTCTAGTAGTTGCTCATCAAATCTAAGCTGTCTACAGAGTTTTTCCAAAGTTATCAATATTTTTATGTTTGGCGTTCCGGAATCGACCTTATCTCAGGCTGAAAACGCGTTTCCTGCATTGTGGCATAACTTTGCAGGGAAGCTTGAGAACATCTAATTTTCACCTCCCACAATGGCAGAAATGGACTTTCTAGTAGCTGCACATCAAATCTAAGCTGTCTGAAGTGTTTTTCCAGAATTATGAACATGTTTATGTTTGGCGTTCCGGAATCGAACTTATCTCAGGCTGAAAACGCGTTTTACGCATGATGCCATAACTTTGCAGGGAAGCTTCAGATCATCGAATATTCACCACCCACTATATCAGAAACGGTCTTTACAGTAGTTGCACATCAAATCTAAGCAGTACGAAGTGTTTTTCCAAAGTTATCAACATTTTTATGTTTGGCGTTCCGGAATCGACCTTATCTCATGCTGAAGACGTGTTTTCTGCATTGTGCCATAACTTTGCAGGGAAGCTTCAGAACATGAAATTTTAAACTTGCGCTATAGCAGAAAAGGTCTTTCTAGGAGTTGCACATCATATCTAAGCTGTCTGAAGTGTTTTTCGAAAGTTTTCAACATTTTTATGTTTGGCGTTCCGGAATCGACCTTATCTCAGGCTGAAAATGCGTTTTACGCATGGTGCCATAACTTTGCAAGGAAGCTTCAGAACATGAATTTTTCGCCTCCCACAATGGCAAAAAGGGTCTTCCTAGTAGTTGCACATCAAATCTAAGCTGTCTGAAGTGTTTTTCCAAAATTATCAACAGTTTTATGTTTGGCATTCCGGAATCGACCTTATCTCAGGCTGTAAACGCGTTTTACGCATGGTGCCGTAACTTTGCAGGGAAGCTTCAGAACATGAAATTTTAACCTCCCACTATAGCAGAAAGGTTTTTTACGTAGTTGCATATCAAATCTAAGCTGTCTGAAGTGTTTTTCCAAAGTTATCAACATTTTTATGTTTGGCGTTCCGGAACCCACCTTATCTCAGGCTGAAAACGCTTTTTCTGCATTGTGCCATAACTTTTCAGGGGAGCTTCAGAACATGACATTTTAAACTTCCTCTATGGCAGAAAGGGTCTTTCAAGTAGTTGCACATTCAAGGTAAGCTGTCTGAAGTGTTTTTCCAAACTTATCAACATATTTATGTTTGGCGTTCCGGAACCCATCTTATCTCAGGCTGAAAACGTGTTTTAAGCATTGTGCCACAACTATGCATAAAGCTTAAGAACATGAAATTTTCACCTCCCACTATAGCAGAAAGGGTCTTTCTAGTAGTTTCACGTGAAATCTAAGCTGTCTGAAGTGTTTTTCCAAAGTTATCAACCTTTTTATGTTTGGCGTTCCGGAATCGACCTTATCTCAGGCTGAAAACGCATTTTCTGCATTGTGCCATAACTTTGCAGTTAAGCTTGAGAACATGGAATGTTCTCCTCCCACTATAGCGGAAATGGTCTTTCTAGTAGTTGCACGTCAAATCTAAGCTGTCTGTAGAGTTTTTCCTGAGTTATCAACATTTTTATGTTTGGCGTTCCGGAATCGACCTTATCTCAGGCAGAAAACGTGTTTTCTGCATTGTGCCATAACTTTGCAGGGAAGCTTTAGAACATGAAATTTTCACCTCCCACTAGAGCAGAAAGGGTATATCTAGTAGTTGCACATCAAATCTAAGCTGTCTGAAGTGTTTTTCGAAAGTTATCAACATTTTTATGTTTGGCGTTCCGTAATCGACCTCATCTCAGGATGAAAATGCGTTTTCTGCATTGTGCCAAAACTTTTCAGGGAAGCTTCAGAAAATGAAATTTTCACGTCCCACTATAGCAGAAAGGGTATTTCTAGTAGTTGCACATCAAATCTAAGCTGTCTGTGGAGTTTTTCCTGAGTTATCAACATTTTTATGTTTGGCGTTCTGAAATCAACCTCATCTCAGGCTGAAAACGCGTTTCACGCATTGTGCCATAACTTTGCAGGGAAGCTTCAGAACATGATATTTTCACCTCCCACTATAGCAGAAAGGGTCTTTCTCGTAGTTGCACATCAAATCTAAGCTGTCTGAAGTATTTTTCAAAAGTTTTCAACATTTTTATGTTTGATGTTCCTGAATCGACCTTATCTCAGGCCGAAAACGCGTTTTCTGCATTGTGCCATAACTTTGCAGGGATGCTACAGAACATGAAATGTTCGCCTCCCACTATAGCAGAAAGGGTCTTTCTAGTAGTTGCACATCAAATCTAAGCTGTCTGAAGTGTTCTTCCAAAGTTATCAACATTTTTATGTTTGGCGTTCTGGAACCCACCTTATCTCGGGCTGAAAACGCGTTTTCTGCATTGTGCCATAACTTTGCAGGGAGACTTCAGAACATGAAAATTTCACCTCCCACTATAGCAGAAAGGGTCTTTCTAGTAGGTGCACATCAAATCAAAGCTGTTTGAAGTGTTTTTCCAAAGTTATCAACACTTTTATGTTTGGCATTCCGGAATCGACCTTATCTCAGGCTGTAAACGCGTTTTACGCATGGTGCCGTAACTTTGCAGGGAAGCTTCAGAACATGAAATTTTAAACTCCCACTGTAGCAGAAAGGTTTTTTACGTAGTTGCATATCAAATCTAAGCTGTCTGAAGGGTTTTTCCAAAGTTATCAACATTTTTATGTTTGGCGTTCCGGAACCCACCTTATCTCAGGCTGAAAACGCTTTTTCTGCATTGTGCCATAACTTTTCAGGGGAGCTTCAGAACATGACATTTTAAACTTCCTCTATGGCAGAAAGGGTCTTTCAAGTAGTTGCACATTCAAGCTAAGCTGTCTGAAGTGTTTTTCCAAACTTATCAACATTTTTATGTTTGGCGTTCCGGAACCCATCTTATCTCAGGCTGAAAACGTGTTTTAAGCATTGTGCCACAACTATGCATAAAGCTTAAGAACATGAAATTTTCACCTCCCACTATAGCAGAAAGGGTCTTTCTAGTAGTTTCACGTGAAATCTAAGCTGTCTGAAGTGTTTTTCCAAAGTTATCAACCTTTTTATGTTTGGCGTTCCGGAATCGACCTTATCTCAGGCTGAAAACGCATTTTCTGCATTGTGCCATAACTTTGCAGTTAAGCTTGAGAACATGGAATGTTCTCCTCCCACTATAGCGGAAATGGTCTTTCTAGTAGTTACACGTCAAATCTAAGCTGTCTGAAGTGTTTTTCGAAAGTTATCAACATTTTTATGTTTGGCGTTCCGTAATCGACCTCATCTCAGGATGAAAACGCGTTTTCTGCATTGTGCCAAAACTTTTCAGGGAAGCTTCAGAAAATGAAATTTTCACGTCCCACTATAGCAGAAAGGGTATTTCTAGTAGTTGCACATCAAATCTAAGCTGTCTGTAGAGTTTTTCCTGAGTTATCAACATTTTTATGTTTGGCGTTCTGAAATCAACCTCATCTCAGGCTGAAAACGCGTTTCACGCATTGTGCCATAACTTTGCAGGGAAGCTTCAGTACATGATATTTTCACCTCCCACTATAGCAGAAAGGGTCTTTCTCGTAGTTGCACATCAAATCTAAGCTGTCTGAAGTATTTTTCAAAAGTTTTCAACATTTTTATGTTTGGTGTTCCTGAATCGACCTTATCTCAGGCCGAAAACGCGTTTTCTGCATTGTGCCATAACTTTGCAGGGATGCTTCAGAACATGAAATGTTCGCCTCCCACTATAGCAGAAAGGGTCTTTCTAGTAGTTGCACATCAAATCTAAGCTGTCTGAAGTGTTTTTCCAAAGTTATCAACATTTTTATGTTTGGCGTTCTGGAACCCACCTTATCTCGGGCTGAAAACGCGTTTTCTGCATTGTGCCATAACTTTGCAGGGAGACTTCAGAACATGAAAATTTCACCTCCCACTATAGCAAAAAGGGTCTTTCTAGTAGGTGCACATCAAATCAAAGCTGTTTGAAGTGTTTTTCCAAAGTTATCAACACTTTTATGTTTGGCGTTCCGGAATCGACCTTATCTCAGGCTGAAAACACGATTTACGCATTCTGCCATAACTTTGCAGGGAAGCTTCAGAACATGAAATTTTCACCTCCCACTATAGCAGAAAGGGTCTTTCTAGTAGTTGCACATCAAATCTAAGCAGTCTGAAGTGTTTTTCCAAAGTTATCAATATGTTTATGTTTGGCGTTCCGGAATCGACCTTATTTCAGGCCGAAAACGCGTTTCCTGCATTGTGGCATAACTTTGTAGGGAAGCTTCAGAACATGAAATTTCCAACTCCCACTGCAGCAGAAAGGGTCTTTCTAGTAGTTGCACATCAAATCTATGCGGTCTGAAGTGTTTTACCAAAGTTATCAACATTTTTATGTTTGGCCTTGGGGAACCCACCTTATCTCTGGCTGAAAACGCGTTTTACGCATTGTGCCATAACTTTGCATAAAGCTTCAGAACATGAAATTTTCACCTCCCACTATAGCAGAAAGGGTCTGTCTTGTAGTTGCACATCAAATCTCAGCTGTCTGAAGTATTTTTCCAAAGTTATCAACATTTTTATGTTTGGCGTTCCGGAATCGACCTCATCTCAGGCTGAAAACGCGTTTTACGCATTGTGCCATAACTTTGGTGGGAAGCTTCAGATCATCGAATTTTCACCACCCACTATATCAGAAAGGGTCTTTCGAGTAGTTGCTATCTAAGCACTCTGAAGTGTTTTTCCAAAGTTATCCACATTTTTATGTTTGGCGTACCGGAATCTATCTTATCTCAGTCTGAAAATGTGTTTTCTGCATTGTCCCGAAACTTTGCAGGGAAGCTTCAGAACATCAAATTTTCAGTTCCCACAATGGCAGAAAGGGTCGTTCTAGTAGTTGCACATCAAATCCAAGCTGTCTGAAGTGGCTTTCCAAAGTTATCAACATTTTTATGTTTGGAGTTCCGGAATCAACCTTATCTCAGGCTGAACACCCGTTTTTTGCATTGTGCCATAACTTTGCAGGGAAGCTTCAGAACATGAAATTTCCACCTCCCACTATAGCAGAAAGGGTCTTTCTAGTAGTTGCATATCAAATCTAAGCTGTCTGACATGTTTTTCCAAAGTTATCTACTTTTTTCTGTTTGGCGTTCTGGAACCCACCTTATCTCAGTCTGAAAACGCGTTTTCTGCATTGTGCCATAACTTTGCAGGGAACCTTCAGAACATGAAATTTTCACATCCCACTTTAGCAGAAAGGGTTTTTCTCGTAGTTGCACATCAAATCTAAGCTGTCTGAAGTGTTTTTCCAAAGTTATCAACATTTTTATGTTTGGCGTTCCGGAATCGACCTTATCTCAGACTGAAAACGCGTTTTACGCATTGTGCCATAACTTTGGAGGGAAGCTTCAGAACATCGAATTTTCATCACCCACTATATCAGAAAGGGTCTTTCTAGTAGTTGCACATCAAATCTAAGCTGTCTGAAGTGTTTATCCAAAGTTATCAACATTTTTATGTTTGGCGTTCCGAAATCGACCATATGTCAGCCTGAAAACGCGTTTTCTGCATTGTGCCATAACTTTGCAGGGAAGCTTCAGAACATGAAATTTTTAACTTGCGCTATAGCAGAAAAGGTCTTTCTAGTAGTTGTACATCAAATCTAAGCTGTCTGAAGTTTTTTTCCAAAGTTTTCAACATTTTTATGTTTGGCGTTCCGGAATCAACCTTATCTCAGGCTGAAAACGCATTTTCTGCATTGTGCCATAACTTTGCTGGGAAGCTTCAGAACATGAAATTTTCACCTCCCACTCTACCAGAAAGGGTCTTTCTAGTAGTTGCACATCAAATCTAAGCTGTCTGAAGTGTTTTTCCAAAGTTATCAACATTTTTATGTTTGGCGTTCTGGAACCCACCTTATCTCAGTCTGAAAATGTGTTTTCTGCATTGTCCCGAAACTTTGCAGGGAAGCTTCAGAACATCAAATTTTCAGTTCCCACAATGGCAGAAAGGGTCGTTCTAGTAGTTGCACATCAAATCTAAGCTGTCTGAAGTGTTTTTCCAAAGTTATCAACATTTTTATGTTTGGCTTTCCGGAACCGACTTTATCTCAGGCTGAAAACCTATTTTTCCGCATTGTGCGATAACTTTGCAAGGAAGCTTCAGAACATGAAATTTTAAACTTCCACTATAGCAGAAAGAGTCTGTCTAAGAGTTGCTCATCAAATCTAAGCTGTCTGAAGTGTTTTTCGAAAGTTTTCAACATTTTTATGTTTGGCGTTCCGGAATCGACCTTATCTCAAGCTGAAAACGCGTTTTCTGCATTGTGCCATAACTTTGCAGGAAACTTCAGAATAAGAAATTTTAACCACCCCCTGTTGCAGAAAGGGTCTGTCTTGTAGTTGCACATCAAATCGAAGCTGTGTGAAGTGTTTTTCCAAAGTTATCAACATTTTCATGTTTGGCGTTCCGGAATCGAACTTATCTCAGGCTGAAAACACGTTTTACGCATTGTGCCATAACTTTGCATAAAGCTTCAGAACATGAAATTTTCACCTCCCACTATAGCAGAAAGGGTCTTTCTAGTAGTTGCAGATCAAATCTAAGCTGTCTGAAATGTTTTTCCAAAGTTATCAACATTTTTATGTTTGCCGTTCTGGAACTCACATCATCTCAGGCTGAAAACGTGTTTTCTGCTTTGTGCCATAACTTTGGAGGGAAGCTTCAGAACATGACATTTTCACCTCCCACTATATCAGTAAGGATCTTTCTAGTAGTTGCACATCAAATCTAAGCTGTCTGAAGAGTTTTTCCAAAGTTTTCAACATTTTTATGTTTTGCGTTCCGGAATCGACCATATCTCAGGCTGAAAACGCGTTTTCTGCACTGTGCCTTAACTTTGCAGGGAAGCTTCAGAACATGAAATTTTCACCTCCCACTATAGCAGAAAGGTTCTTTCTAGTAGTTGCACATCAAATCTAAGCTGTCTGAAGTTTTTTTCCAAAGTTTTCAACATTTTTATGTTTGGCGTTCCGGAATCAACCTTATCTCAGGCTGAAAACGCATTTTCTGCATTGTGCCATAACTTTGCTGGGAAGCTTCAGAACATGAAATTTTCACCTCCCACTCTAGCAGAAAGGGTCTTTCTAGTAGTTGCACATCAAATCTATGCGGTCTGAAGTGTTTTACCAAAGTTATCAACATTTTTATGTTTGGCGTTCCGGAACCGACTTTATCTCAGGCTGAAAACCTTTTTTTCCGCATTGTGCCATAACTTTGCATAAAGCTTCAAAACATGAAATTTTCACCTCCCACTATAGCAGAAAGGGTCTGTCTTGTAGTTGCACATCAAATCTCAGCTGTCTGAAGTGTTTTTCCAAAGTTATCCACATTTTTATGTTTGGCGTACCGGAATCTATCTTATCTCAGGCTGAAGACGTGTTTTCTGTATTGTGCCATAACTTTGCAGGCAAGCTTCAGAACATGAAATTTTCACATCCCACTATAGCAGAAATGGTCTTTCTAGTAGTTGCACATCAAATCTAAGCTGTCTGAAGTGTTTATCCAAAGTTATCAACATTTTTATGTTTGGCGTTCCGGAATCGACCTTATCTCAGCCTGAAAACGCGTTTTCTGCATTGTGCCATAACTTTGCAGGGAAGCTTCAGAACATCAAATTTTCAGTTCCCACAATGGCAGAAAGGGTCGTTCTAGTAGTTGCACATCAAATCCAAGCTGTCTGAAGTGGCTTTCCAAAGTTATCAACATTTTTATGTTTGGAGTTCCGGAATCAACCTTATCTCAGGCTGAACACCCGTTTTCTGCATTGTGCCATAACTTTGCAGGGATGCATCAGAACATGACATTTTAAACTTCGACTATAGCAGAAAAGGTCTTACTAGTAGTTGCACATCAAATCTAAGCTGTCTGAAGTGTTTTTCCAAAGTTATTAACATTTTTATGTTTGGCGTTCCGGAACCCACCTTATCTCAGGCTGAAAACGCGTTTTCTGAATTGTGCCATAACTTTGCAGGGAAGCTTCAGAACATGAAATTTCCACCTCCCACTATAGCAGAAAGGGTCTTTCTAGTAGTTGCACATCAAATCTAAGCTGTCTGATATGTTTTTCCAAAGTTATCTACTTTTTTCTGTTTGGCGTTCTGGAACCCACCTTATCTCAGTCTGAAAACGCGTTTTCTGCATTGTGCCATAACTTTGCAGGGAAGCTTCAGAACATGAAGTTTTCACATACCACTTTAGCAGAAAGGGTTTTTCTCGTAGTTGCACATCAAATCTAAGCTGTCTGAAGTGTTTTTCCAAAGTTATCAACATTTTTATGTTTGGCGTTCCGGAATCAACCTTATCTCAGACTCAAAACGCGTTTTACGCATTGTGCCATAACTTTGGAGGGAAGCTTCAGAACATCGAATTTTCACCACCCACTATATCAGAAAGGGCCTTTCTAGTAGTTGCACATCAAATCTAAGCTGTCTGAAGTGTTTATCCAAAGTTATGAACATTTTCATGTTTGGCGTTCCGGAATCGACCTTATCTCAGCCTGAAAACGCGTTTTCTGCATTGTGCCATAACTTTGCAGGGAAGCTTCAGAACATGAAATTTTAAACTTGCGCTATAGCAGAAAAGGTCTTTCTAGTAGTTGTACATCAAATCTAAGCTGTCTGAAGTGTTTTTCCAAAGTTATCCACATTTTAATGTTTGGCGTTCCGGAATTGACCTTATCTCAGGCTGAAAACGTGTTTTACGCATTGTGCCATAACTTTGCATAAAGCTTCAGAACATGAAATTTTCACCTCCCACTATCGCAGAAAGGGTCTTTCAAGTAGTTGCACATCAAATCTAAGCTGTCTGAAGTGTTTTTCCTAAGTTATTAACATTTTTATGTTTGGCGTTCCGGAACCCACCTTATCTCAGGCTGAAAACGTGTTTTCTGCATTGTGCCATAACTTCTCAGGGAAGCTTCAGAACATGAAATTTTCACCTCCCACTATAGCAGAAATGGTCTTTCTAGTAGTTGCACATCAAATCTAAGCTGTCTGAAGTGTTTTTCCAAAGTTATCAATATTTTTATGTTTGGCGTTCCGGAATCGACCTTATCTCGGGCTGAAAACGCGTTTCTTGCATTGTGGCATAACTTTGCAGGGATGCTTCAGAACATGAAATTTTCACCTCCCACTGTAGCAGAAAGGGTCTTTCTCGTAGTTGCACATCAAATCTACGCTGTCTGAAGTGTTTTTCCAAAGTTATCAACATTCTTATGTTTGGCGTTCCGGAATCAACCATATCTCAGGCTGAAAACATGTTTTCTGCATTGTGCCATAACTTTGCAGGGAAGCTTCAGAACATGAAATGTTCACCTCCCACTGTAGCAGAAAGGGTCTTTCTAGTAGTTACACATCAACTCTTAGCTGTCTGAAGTGTTTTTCCAAAGTTCTCAACTTTATTATGTTTGGCGTTCTGAAATCAAGCTCATCTCAGGCTGAAAACGCGTTTTACGCATTGTGCCATAACTTTGGTGGGAAGCTTCAGATCATCGAATTTTCACCACCCACTATATCAGAAAGGGTCTTTCGAGTAGTTGCTATCTAAGCACTCTGAAGTGTTTTTCCAAAGTTATCCACATTTTTATGTTTGGCGTACCGGAATCTATCTTATCTCAGTCTGAAAATGTGTTTTCTGCATTGTCCCGAAACTTTGCAGGGAAGCTTCAGAACATCAAATTTTCAGTTCCCACAATGGCAGAAAGGGTCGTTCTAGTAGTTGCACATCAAATCCAAGCTGTCTGAAGTGGCTTTCCAAAGTTATCAACATTTTTATGTTTGGAGTTCCGGAATCAACCTTATCTCAGGCTGAACACCCGTTTTTTGCATTGTGCCATAACTTTGCAGGGAAGCTTCAGAACATGAAATTTCCACCTCCCACTATAGCAGAAAGGGTCTTTCTAGTAGTTGCATATCAAATCTAAGCTGTCTGATATGTTTTTCCAAAGTTATCTACTTTTTTCTGTTTGGCGTTCTGGAACCCACCTTATCTCAGTCTGAAAACGCGTTTTCTGCATTGTGCCATAACTTTGCAGGGAACCTTCAGAACATGAAATTTTAACCTCCCACTATAGCAGAAAGGGTCTTTCTAGTAGTTGTACATCAAATCTAAGCTGTCTGAAGTGTTTTTCCAAAGTTATCCACATTTTAATGTTTGGCGTTCCGGAATTGACCTTATCTCAGGCTGAAAACGCGTTTTACGCATTGTGCCATAACTTTGCATAAAGCTTCAGAACATGAAATTTTCACCTCCCACTATCGCAGAAAGGGTCTTTCAAGTAGTTGCAGATCAAATCTAAGCTGTCTGAAGTGTTTTTCCAAAGTTATCCACATTTTAATGTTTGGCGTTCCGGAATTGACCTTATCTCAGGCTGAAAACGCGTTTTACGCATTGTGCCATAACTTTGCATAAAGCTTCAGAACATGAAATTTTCACCTCCCACTATCGCAGAAAGGGTGTTTCTAGCAATTGCACATCAAATCTAAGCTGTCTGAAGTGTTTTTCCAAAGTTATCAACATTTTTATGTTTGGCGTTCTGGAACCCACCTTATCTCAGTCTAAAAATGTGTTTTCTGCATTGTCCCGAAACTTTGCAGGGAAGCTTCAGAACATCAAATTTTCAGTTCCCACAATGGCAGAAAGGGTCGTTCTAGTAGTTGCACATCAAATCTAAGCTGTCTGAAGTGTTTTTCCAAAGTTATCAACATTTTTATGTTTGGCGTTCCGGAACCGACTTTATCTCAGGCTGAAAACCTTTTTTTCCGCATTGTGCGATAACTTTGCAAGGAAGCTTCAGAACATGAAATTTTAAACTTCCACTATAGCAGAAAGAGTCTGTCTAAGAGTTGCTCATCAAATCTAAGCTGTCTGAAGTGTTTTTCCAAAGTTTTCAACATTTTTATGTTTGGCGTTCCGGAATCGACCTTATCTCAAGCTGAAAACGCGTTTTCTGCATTGTGCCATAACTTTGCAGGAAACTTCAGAATAAGAAATTTCCACCTCCCACTATAGCAGAAAGGGTCTTTCTAGTAGTTGCACATCAAATCTAAGCTGTCTGATATGTTTTTCCAAAGTTATCTACTTTTTTCTGTTTGGCGTTCTGGAACCCACCTTATCTCAGTCTGAAAACGCGTTTTCTGCATTGTGCCATAACTTTGCAGGGAAGCTTCAGAACATGAAATTTTCACATACCACTTTAGCAGAAAGGGTTTTTCTCGTAGTTGCACATCAAATCTAAGCTGTCTGAAGTGTTTTTCCAAAGTTATCAACATTTTTATGTTTGGCGTTCCGGAATCAACCTTATCTCAGACTCAAAACGCGTTTTACGCATTGTGCCATAACTTTGGAGGGAAGCTTCAGAACATCGAATTTTCACCACCCACTATATCAGAAAGGGCCTTTCTAGTAGTTGCACATCAAATCTAAGCTGTCTGAAGTGTTTATCCAAAGTTATGAACATTTTCATGTTTGGCGTTCCGGAATCGACCTTATCTCAGCCTGAAAACGCGTTTTCTGCATTGTGCCATAACTTTGCAGGGAAGCTTCAGAACATGAAATTTTAAACTTGCGCTATAGCAGAAAAGGTCTTTCTAGTAGTTGTACATCAAATCTAAGCTGTCTGAAGTGTTTTTCCAAAGTTATCCACATTTTAATGTTTGGCGTTCCGGAATTGACCTTATCTCAGGCTGAAAACGTGTTTTACGCATTGTGCCATAACTTTGCATAAAGCTTCAGAACATGAAATTTTCACCTCCCACTATCGCAGAAAGGGTCTTTCAAGTAGTTGCACATCAAATCTAAGCTGTCTGAAGTGTTTTTCCTAAGTTATTAACATTTTTATGTTTGGCGTTCCGGAACCCACCTTATCTCAGGCTGAAAACGTGTTTTCTGCATTGTGCCATAACTTCTCAGGGAAGCTTCAGAACATGAAATTTTCACCTCCCACTATAGCAGAAATGGTCTTTCTAGTAGTTGCACATCAAATCTAAGCTGTCTGAAGTGTTTTTCCAAAGATATCAATATTTTTATGTTTGGCGTTCCGGAATCGACCTTATCTCGGGCTGAAAACGCGTTTCTTGCATTGTGGCATAACTTTGCAGGGATGCTTCAGAACATGAAATTTTCACCTCCCACTGTAGCAGAAAGGGTCTTTCTCGTAGTTGCACATCAAATCTACGCTGTCTGAAGTGTTTTTCCAAAGTTATCAACATTCTTATGTTTGGCGTTCCGGAATCAACCATATCTCAGGCTGAAAACATGTTTTCTGCATTGTGCCATAACTTTGCAGGGAAGCTTCAGAACATGAAATGTTCACCTCCCACTGTAGCAGAAAGGGTCTTTCTAGTAGTTACACATCAACTCTTAGCTGTCTGAAGTGTTTTTCCAAAGTTCTCAACTTTATTATGTTTGGCGTTCTGAAATCAAGCTCATCTCAGGCTGAAAACGCGTTTTACGCATTGTGCCATAACTTTGGTGGGAAGCTTCAGATCATCGAATTTTCACCACCCACTATATCAGAAAGGGTCTTTCGAGTAGTTGCTATCTAAGCACTCTGAAGTGTTTTTCCAAAGTTATCCACATTTTTATGTTTGGCGTACCGGAATCTATCTTATCTCAGTCTGAAAATGTGTTTTCTGCATTGTCCCGAAACTTTGCAGGGAAGCTTCAGAACATCAAATTTTCAGTTCCCACAATGGCAGAAAGGGTCGTTCTAGTAGTTGCACATCAAATCCAAGCTGTCTGAAGTGGCTTTCCAAAGTTATCAACATTTTTATGTTTGGAGTTCCGGAATCAACCTTATCTCAGGCTGAACACCCGTTTTTTGCATTGTGCCATAACTTTGCAGGGAAGCTTCAGAACATGAAATTTCCACCTCCCACTATAGCAGAAAGGGTCTTTCTAGTAGTTGCATATCAAATCTAAGCTGTCTGATATGTTTTTCCAAAGTTATCTACTTTTTTCTGTTTGGCGTTCTGGAACCCACCTTATCTCAGTCTGAAAACGCGTTTTCTGCATTGTGCCATAACTTTGCAGGGAACCTTCAGAACATGAAATTTTAACCTCCCACTATAGCAGAAAGGGTCTTTCTAGTAGTTGTACATCAAATCTAAGCTGTCTGAAGTGTTTTTCCAAAGTTATCCACATTTTAATGTTTGGCGTTCCGGAATTGACCTTATCTCAGGCTGAAAACGCGTTTTACGCATTGTGCCATAACTTTGCATAAAGCTTCAGAACATGAAATTTTCACCTCCCACTATCGCAGAAAGGGTCTTTCAAGTAGTTGCAGATCAAATCTAAGCTGTCTGAAGTGTTTTTCCAAAGTTATCCACATTTTAATGTTTGGCGTTCCGGAATTGACCTTATCTCAGGCTGAAAACGCGTTTTACGCATTGTGCCATAACTTTGCATAAAGCTTCAGAACATGAAATTTTCACCTCCCACTATCGCAGAAAGGGTGTTTCTAGCAATTGCACATCAAATCTAAGCTGTCTGAAGTGTTTTTCCAAAGTTATCAACATTTTTATGTTTGGCGTTCTGGAACCCACCTTATCTCAGTCTAAAAATGTGTTTTCTGCATTGTCCCGAAACTTTGCAGGGAAGCTTCAGAACATCAAATTTTCAGTTCCCACAATGGCAGAAAGGGTCGTTCTAGTAGTTGCACATCAAATCTAAGCTGTCTGAAGTGTTTTTCCAAAGTTATCAACATTTTTATGTTTGGCGTTCCGGAACCGACTTTATCTCAGGCTGAAAACCTTTTTTTCCGCATTGTGCGATAACTTTGCAAGGAAGCTTCAGAACATGAAATTTTAAACTTCCACTATAGCAGAAAGAGTCTGTCTAAGAGTTGCTCATCAAATCTAAGCTGTCTGAAGTGTTTTTCCAAAGTTTTCAACATTTTTATGTTTGGCGTTCCGGAATCGACCTTATCTCAAGCTGAAAACGCGTTTTCTGCATTGTGCCATAACTTTGCAGGAAACTTCAGAATAAGAAATTTTAACCACCCCCTGTTGCAGAAAGGGTCTGTCTTGTAGTTGCACATCAAATCGAAGCTGTGTGAAGTGTTTTTCCAAAGTTATCAACATTTTCATGTTTGGCGTTCCGGAATCGAACTTATCTCAGGCTGAAAACACGTTTTACGCATTGTGCCATAACTTTGCATAAAGCTTCAGAACATGAAATTTTCACCTCCCACTATAGCAGAAAGGGTCTTTCTAGTAGTTGCAGATCAAATCTAAGCTGTCTGAAATGTTTTTCCAAAGTTATCAACATTTTTATGTTTGCCGTTCTGGAACTCACATCATCTCAGGCTGAAAACGTGTTTTCTGCTTTGTGCCATAACTTTGCAGGGAAGCTTCAGAACATGACATTTTCACCTCCCACTATATCAGTAAGGATCTTTCTAGTAGTTGCACATCAAATCTAAGCTGTCTGAAGAGTTTTTCCAAAGTTTTCAACATTTTTATGTTTTGCGTTCCGGAATCGACCATATCTCAGGCTGAAAACGCGTTTTCTGCACTGTGCCTTAACTTTGCAGGGAAGCTTCAGAACATGAAATTTTCACCTCCCACTATAGCAGACAGGGTCTTTCTAGTAGTTGCACATCAAATCTAAGCTGTCTGAAGTTTTTTTCCAAAGTTTTCAACATTTTTATGATTGGCGTTCCGGAATCAACCTTATCTCAGGCTGAAAACGCATTTTCTGCATTGTGCCATAACTTTGCTGGGAAGCTTCAGAACATGAAATTTTCACCTCCCACTCTAGCAGAAAGGGTCTTTCTAGTAGTTGCACATCAAATCTATGCGGTCTGAAGTGTTTTACCAAAGTTATCAACATTTTTATGTTTGGCGTTCCGGAACCGACTTTATCTCAGGCTGAAAACCTTTTTTTCCGCATTGTGCCATAACTTTGCATAAAGCTTCAAAACATGAAATTTTCACCTCCCACTATAGCAGAAAGGGTCTGTCTTGTAGTTGCACATCAAATCTCAGCTGTCTGAAGTGTTTTTCCAAAGTTATCCACATTTTTATGTTTGGCGTACCGGAATCTATCTTATCTCAGGCTGAAGACGTGTTTTCTGTATTGTGCCATAACTTTGCAGGCAAGCTTCAGAACATGAAATTTTCACATCCCACTATAGCAGAAATGGTCTTTCTAGTAGTTGCACATCAAATCTAAGCTGTCTGAAGTGTTTATCCAAAGTTATCAACATTTTTATGTTTGGCGTTCCGGAATCAACCTTATCTCAGGCTGAACACCCGTTTTCTGCATTGTGCCATAACTTTGCAGGGATGCATCAGAACATGACATTTTAAACTTCCACTATAGCAGAAAAGGTCTTACTAGTAGTTGCACATCAAATCTAAGCTGTCTGAAGTGTTTTTCCAAAGTTATTAACATTTTTATGTTTGGCGTTCCGGAACCCACCTTATCTCAGGCTGAAAACGCGTTTTCTGAATTGTGCCATAACTTTGCAGGGAAGCTTCAGAACATGAAATTTCCACCTCCCACTATAGCAGAAAGGGTCTTTCTAGTAGTTGCACATCAAATCTAAGCTGTCTGATATGTTTTTCCAAAGTTATCTACTTTTTTCTGTTTGGCGTTCTGGAACCCACCTTATCTCAGTCTGAAAACGCGTTTTCTGCATTGTGCCATAACTTTGCAGGGAAGCTTCAGAACATGAAATTTTCACATCCCACTTTAGCAGAAAGGGTTTTTCTCGTAGTTGCACATCAAATCTAAGCTGTCTGAAGTGTTTTTCCAAAGTTATCAACATTTTTATGTTTGGCGTTCCGGAATCAACCTTATCTCAGACTCAAAACGCGTTTTACGCATTGTGCCATAACTTTGGAGGGAAGCTTCAGAACATCGAATTTTCACCACCCACTATATCAGAAAGGGCCTTTCTAGTAGTTGCACATCAAATCTAAGCTGTCTGAAGTGTTTATCCAAAGTTATCAACATTTTCATGTTTGGCGTTCCGGAATCGACCTTATCTCAGCCTGAAAACGCGTTTTCTGCATTGTGCCATAACTTTGCAGGGAAGCTTCAGAACATGAAATTTTAAAGTTGCGCTATAGCAGAAAAGGTCTTTCTAGTAGTTGTACATCAAATCTAAGCTGTCTGAAGTGTTTTTCCAAAGTTATCCACATTTTAATGTTTGGCGTTCCGGAATTGACCTTATCTCAGGCTGAAAACGTGTTTTACGCATTGTGCCATAACTTTGCATAAAGCTTCAGAACATGAAATTTTCACCTCCCACAATCGCAGAAAGGGTCTTTCAAGTAGTTGCACATCAAATCTAAGCTGTCTGAAGTGTTTTTCCTAAGTTATTAACATTTTTATGTTTGGCGTTCCGGAACCCACCTTATCTCAGGCTGAAAACGTGTTTTCTGCATTGTGCCATAACTTCTCAGGGAAGCTTCAGAACATGAAATTTTCACCTCCCACTATAGCAGAAAGGGTCTTTCTAGTAGTTGCACATCAAATCTAAGCTGTCTGAAGTGTTTTTCCAAAGTTATCAATATTTTTATGTTTGGCGTTCCGGAATCGACCTTATCTCAGGCTGAAAACGCGTTTCTTGCATTGTGGCATAACTTTGCAGGGAAGCTTCAGAACATGAAATTTTCACCTCCCACTGTAGCAGAAAGGGTCTTTCTCGTAGTTGCACATCAAATCTACGCTGTCTGAAGTGTTTTTCCAAAGTTATCAACATTCTTATGTTTGGCGTTCCGGAATCAACCATATCTCAGGCTGAAAACATGTTTTCTGCATTGTGCCATAACTTTGCAGGGAAGCTTCAGAACATGAAATGTTCACCTCCCACTGTAGCAGAAAGGGTCTTTCTAGTAGTTACACATCAACTCTTAGCTGTCTGAAGTGTTTTTCCAAAGTTCTCAACTTTATTATGTTTGGCGTTCTGAAATCAAGCTCATCTCAGGCTGAAAACGCGTTTTCTGGATAGTGCCATAACTTTGCAGGGAGACTTCAGAACATGAAATTTTCTCCTCCCACTATAGCAGTAAGGGTATTTCAAGTAGTTGCACATCAAATATAAGTTGTCTGAAGTGTTTTTCCAAAGTTATCAATATTTTTATGTTTGGCGTTCCGGAATCGACCTTATCTCAGGCTGAAAACGCGTTTCCTGCATTGTGGCATAACTTTGCAGGGAAGCTTCAGAACATGAAATTTTCACCTCCCACTACAGCAGAAAGGGTCTTTCTCGTAGTTGCACATCAAATCTAAGCTGTCTGAAGTGTTTTTCCAAAGTTATCAACATTTTTATGTTTGGCGTTGCGGAATCGACCTAATCTCAGGCTGAAGACGCGTTTTACGCATTGTGCCATAACTTTGCAGGGAAGTTCCAGAAAATGAAATTTTCACCTCCCACTATAGCAGAAAGGGTTTTCCTAGTAGTTGCACATCAAATCTAAGCTGTCTGAAGTGCTTTTGGAAAATGATCAACATTTTTATGTTTGGCGTTCCGGAACCCACCTTATCTTAGGCTGAAAACGCGTTTTCTGCATTGTGCCGTAACTTTGCAGGGAAGCTTCAGAACATGAAATTTTAACCACCCACTGTAGCAGAAAGGGTCTTTCTCGTAGTTGCACATCAAATCTAAGCTGTCTGAAGTGTTTTTCCAAAGTCATCAACAATTTTATGTTTGGCGTTCCGGAACCCACCTTATCTCAGGCTGAAAACGCGTTTTCTGCATTGTTCCTTAACTTTGCAGGGAAGCATCAGAACATAACATTTTCAGCTCCCACTATAACAAACAGGGTCTTTCTAATAGTTGCACATCAAATCTAAGCTGTCTGATATGTTTTTTCCAAAGTTATTAACATTTTTATGTTTGGCGTTCCGGAACCCACCTTATCTCAGGCTGAAAACGCGTTTTCTGCATTGTCCCATAACTTTGCAGGGAAGCTTCAGAACATGAAATTTTCACCTCCCTCTAAAGCAGAAACGGTCTTTGTAGTAGTTGCAGATCAAATCTAAGCTGTCTGAAGTGTTGTTCCAAAGTTATCAACATTTTTGCGTTTGGCGTTCCGGAACCCACCTTATCTCAGGCTGAAAACGCGTTTTCTGCATTGTGCCACAACTTTGCAGGGAAGCTTCAGAACATGAAAGTTTCGCCTCCCACTATAGCAGAAAGGGTCTTTCTAGTAGTTTCACATCAAATCAAAGCTGTCTGAAGTGTTTTTCCAAAGTTATCAACATTTTTATGTTTGGCGTTCCGGAACCCACCTTATATCAGGCTGAAAACGCGGTTTCTGCATTGTTCCTTAACTTTGCAGGGAAGCATGAGAACATGAAATTTTCAGCTCCCACTATGACAAACAGTTTCTTTTTAATAGTTGCACATCAAATCTAATCTGTCTGACGTGTTTTTCCAAAGTTAACAACATGTTTATGTTTGGCGTTCCGGAACCCACCTTATTTCAGGCTGAAAACGCATTTTCTGCAATGTGCGATAACTTTGCAGGGAAGCTTCAGAACATGAAATTTTCAACTCCCACTATAGCAGAATGGGTCTTTCTAGTAGTTGCACATCAAATCTAAGCTGTCTGAAGTGTTTATCCAAAGTTATCAACATTTTTATGTTTGGCGTTCCGGAACCCACCTTATCTCAGGCTGAAAACGCGTTTTCTGCATTGTGCCATAACTTTGCTGGGAAGCTTCAGAACATGAAATTTTCAGCTCCCACTATATCAGAAAGGATTTTTCTAGTAGTAGCACATCACATCTATGCTGTCTGACGTGTTTTTCCAAAGTTATCATGTTTCTATGTTTGGCGTTCCAGAATTGACCTTGTCTCATGCTGAAAACGTGTTTTCTGCATTGTGCCATAACTTTGCAGGGATGTTTCAGAACATGAAATTTTCACCTCCCACTATAGCAGAAAGGGTCTCTCTAGTAGTTGCACATCAAATCTAAGCTGTCTGAAGTGTTTTTCCAAAGTTATCAACTTTTTTATGTTTGGCGTTCCGGAACCCACCTTTTGTCAGGCTGAAAACGCGTTTTCTGCATTGTGCCATAACTTTGCAGCGAAGCTTCAGAACATGAAATTTTAACCACCCACTACAGCAGAAAGGGTCTTTCTAGTAGTTGCACATCAAATCTAAGCTGTCTGAAGTGTTTTTCCGAAGTTATCAACATTTTTATGTTTCGCGTTCCGGAATCGACCTTGTGTGAGGCTGAAAACGCGTTTTCTGCATTGTGCCATAACTTTGCAGGGAAGCTTCAGAACAAAAATTTTCCACCTCCCACTATATCAGAAAGGGTATTTCTAGTAGTTGCATATCAAATCTAAGCTGTCTGAAGTGTTTTTCCAAAGTTATCAACATTTTTATGTTTGGCGTTCCGGAACCCACCTTTTGTCAGGCTGAAAATGTGTTTTCTGCATTGTGCCACAACTTTGCAGGGAAGCTTCAGAAAATGAAATTTTTACCCCCCAATATAGCAGAAAGGGTCTTTCTAGTACTTGTACATCAAATCATAGCTGTCTGAAGTGTTTTTCCCAAGTTATGAACATTTTTATGTTTGGCGTTCCGGAATCGACCTTATCTCAGGCTGAAAACGTGTTTTACGCATGGTGCCATAACTTAGCAGGGAAGCTTCAGAACATCGAATTTTCACCTCCCACTATAGCAGAAATGGTCTTTCTAGTAGTTGCACATCAAATCTAAGCTGTTTGAAGTGTTTTTCCAAAGTTATCAACATTTTTACGTTTGGCGTTCCGGAATCGACCTTATCTCAGGCTGAAAACGTGTTTTACTCATTGGGCCATAACTTCTCAGGGAAGCTTCAGAACATGAAATTTTCACATGCCACTATAGCAGAAAGGGTATTTCCAGTAGTTGCACATCAAATCTAATCTGTCTGAAGTGTTTTTCCACAGTTATCAACATTTTTATGTTTGGCGTTCCGGAATCGACCATATCTCAGGCTGAAAACGCGTTTTCTGCATTGTGCCATAACTTTGCTGGGAAGCTTCAGAACATGAAATTTTCAGCTCCCACTATATCAGAAAGGATTTTTCTAGTAGTAGCACATCACATCTATGCTGTCTGACGTGTTTTTCCAAAGTTAACAACATGTTTATGTTTGGCGTTCCGGAACCCACCTTATTTCAGGCTGAAAACGCATTTTCTGCAATGTGCGATAACTTTGCAGGGAAGCTTCAGAACATGAAATTTTCAACTCCCACTATAGCAGAATGGGTCTTTCTAGTAGTTGCACATCAAATCTAAGCTGTCTGAAGTGTTTATCCAAAGTTATCAACATTTTTATGTTTGGCGTTCCGGAACCCACCTTATCTCAGGCTGAAAACGCGTTTTCTGCATTGTGCCATAATTTTGCTGGGAAGCTTCAGAACATGAAATTTTCAGCTCCCACTATATCAGAAAGGATTTTTCTAGTAGTAGCACATCACATCTATGCTGTCTGACGTGTTTTTCCAAAGTTATCATGTTTCTATGTTTGGCGTTCCAGAATTGACCTTGTCTCATGCTGAAAACGTGTTTTCTGCATTGTGCCATAACTTTGCAGGGATGTTTCAGAACATGAAATTTTCACCTCCCACTATAGCAGAAAGGGTCTCTCTAGTAGTTGCACATCAAATCTAAGCTGTCTGAAGTGTTTTTCCAAAGTTATCAACTTTTTTATGTTTGGCGTTCCGGAACCCACCTTTTGTCAGGCTGAAAACGCGTTTTCTGCATTGTGCCATAACTTTGCAGCGAAGCTTCAGAACATGAAATTTTAACCTCCCACTATAGCAGAAAGGGTCTTTCTAGTAGTTGCACATCAAATCTAAGCTGTCTGAAGTGTTTTTCCGAAGTTATCAACATTTTTATGTTTGGCGTTCCGGAATCGACCTTGTGTGAGGCTGAAAACGCGTTTTCTGCATTGTGCCACAACTTTGCAGGGAAGCTTCAGAACAAAAATTTTCCACCTCCCACTATATCAGAAAGGGTATTTCTAGTAGTTGCACATCAAATCTAAGCTGTCTGAAGTGTTTTTCCAAAGTTATCAACCTTTTTATGTTTGGCGTTCCGGAACCCACCTTTTGTCAGGCTGAAAATGTGTTTTCTGCATTGTGCCACAACTTTGCAGGGAAGCTTCAGAAAATGAAATTTTTACCCCCCAATATAGCAGAAAGGGTCTTTCTAGTACTTGTACATCAAATCATAGCTGTCTGAAGTGTTTTTCCGAAGTTATGAACATTTTTATGTTTGGCGTTCCGGAATCGACCTTATCTCAGGCTGAAAACGTGTTTTACGCATGGTGCCATAACTTAGCAGGGAAGCTTCAGAACATCGAATTTTCACCTCCCACTATAGCAGAAATGGTCTTTCTAGTAGTTGCACATCAAATCTAAGCTGTCTGAAGTGTTTTTCCAAAGTTATCAACATTTTTACGTTTGGCGTTCCGGAATCGACCTTATCTCAGGCTGAAAACGTGTTTTACGCATTGGGCCATAACTTCTCAGGGAAGCTTCAGAACATGAAATTTTCACCTCCCACTATAGCAGAAAGGGTCTTTCAAGTAGTTGCAGATCAAATCTAAGCTGTCTGAAATGTTTTTTCCAAAGTTATCAACATTTTTATGTTTGGCGTTCTGGAACCCACCTTATCTCAGTCTGAAAACGCGTTTTCTGCATTGTGCCATAACTTTGCAGGGAAGTTTCAGAACATGAAATTTCCACCTCCCACTATAGCAGAAAGGGTCTTTCTAGTAGTTGCACATCAACTCTAAGCTGTCTGAAGTGTTTTTCCGAAGTTATGAACATTTTTATGTTTGGCATTCCGGAATTGACCTTATCTCAGGCTGAAAACGCGTTTCCTGCATTGTGGCATAACTTTGCAGGGAAGCTTCAGAACATCGAATTTTCACCTCCCACAATGGCAGAAATGGTCTTTCTAGTAGTTGCACATCAAATCTAAGCTGTCTGTAGAGTTTTTCCTGAGTTATCAACATTTTTATGTTTGGCGTTCTGAAATCAACCTCATCTCAGGCTGAAAACGCGTTTTACGCATTGTGCCATAACTTTGCAGGGAAACTTCAGAACATGAAATTTTCAAATCCCACTATAGCAGAAAGGGTCTTTCTCGTACTTGCACATCAAATCTAAGCTGTCTGAAGTGTTTTTCGAAAGTTATCAACATTTTCATGTTTGGCGTTTCGGAATGGACCTTATCTCAGGCTGAAAATGCGATTTACGCATTCTGCCCTTACTTTGCAGGGAAGCTTCTGAACATGAAATTTTCAAATCCCACTATAGCAGAAAGGGTCTTTCTAGTAGTTGCACATCAAATCTAAGCTGTCTGAAGTGTTTGTCCAAAGTTATCAACATTTTTTATGTTTGGCGTTCTGGAACCCACCTTATCTCAGGCTGAAAACGCATTTTCTGCATTGTGCCATAACTTTGCAGGGAGACTTCAGAACATGAAATTTTCTCCTCCCACTATATCAGAAAGGGTATTTCTAGTAGTTGCACATCAAATCGAAGTTAACTGAAGTGTTTTTCCAAAGTTATCAACATTCTTATGTTTGGCGTTCCGGAATCAACCTTAACTCAAGCTGAAAACGCGTTTTACGCAATTTGCCATAATTTTACAGGAAAGCCTCAGAACATGATATTTTCACCTCCAACTATAGTAGAAAGGGTCTTTCTCGTAGTTGCACATCAAATCTAAGCTGTCTGAAGTGTTTTTCCAAGGTTATCAACATTTTTATCTTTGGCGTTCCTGAATCGACCTTATCTCAGCCCGAAAACGCGTTTTCTGCATTGTGCCATAACTTTGCAGGGAAACTTCAGAACATGAAATTTACAAATCCCACTATAGCAGAAAGGGTCTTTCTCGTACTTGCACATCAAATCTAAGCTGTCTGAAGTGTTTTTCGAAAGTTATCAACATTTTCATGTTTGGCGTTTCGGAATGGACCTTATCTCAGGCTGAAAATGCGATTTACGCATTCTGCCCTTACTTTGCAGGGAAGCTTCTGAACATGAAATTTTCAAATCCCACTATAGCAGAAAGGGTCTTTCTAGTAGTTGCACATCAAATCGAAGCTGTCTGAAGTGTTTTTCCAAAGTTATCAACATTTTTATGTTTGGCGTTCCGGAATCGACCTTATGTGAGGCTGAAAACGCGTTTTCTGCATTGTGCCATAACTTTGCAGGGAAGCTTCAGAACATGAAAATTTCACCTCCCACTATAGCAGAAAGGGTCTTTCTTGTAGGTGCACATCAAATCGAAGCCGTCTGAAGTGTATTTCCAAAGTTATCAACACTTTTATGTTTGCCGTTCCGGAATCGACCTTATCTCAGGCTGAAAACGTGTTTTACGCATTGTGCCAAAACTTTGCTGGGAATCTTTAGAACATGAAATTTTAACCTCCCACAATAGCAGAAAGGGTCTTTCTAGTAGTTGCACATCAAATCTAAGCTGTCTGAAATGTTTTTTCCAAAGTTATCAACATTTTTATGTTTGGCCTTCCGGAACCTACCTTATCTCAGGCTGAAAACGCGATTTCTGCATTGTGCCTTAACTTTGCAGGTAAGTTTCAGAACATGAAATTTTCACCTCCCACTATAGCACAAAGGGTCTTTCTAGTAGTTGCACATCAAATCTAAGCTGTCTGAAGTGTTTTTCGAAAGTTATCAACGTTTTTATGTTTGGCGTTCCGGTACCCACCTTATCTTAGGCTGAAAACGCGTTTTCTGCATTGTGCCGTAACTTTGCAGGGAAGCTTCAGAACATGAAATTTTAACCACCCACTGTAGCAGAAAGGGTCTTTCTCGTAGTTGCACATCAAATCTAAGCTGTCTGAAGTGTTTTTCCAAAGTCATCAACAATTTTATGTTTGGCGTTCCGGAACCCACCTTATCTCAGGCTGAAAACGCGTTTTCTGCATTGTTCCTTAACTTTGCAGGGAATCATCAGAACATAACATTTTCAGCTCCCACTATAACAAACAGGGCCTTTCTAGTAGTTGCACATCAAATCTAAGCTGTCTGAAATGTTTTTTCCAAAGTTATCAACATTTTTATGTTTGGCGTTCCGGAACCCACCTTATCTCAGGCTGAAAATGCGTTTTCTGCATTGTCCCATAACTTTGAAGGAAAGCTTCAAAACATGAAATTTTCAGCTCCCACTATAGCAGAAAGGGTCTTTCTCGTACTTACACTTCAAATCTAAACTGTCTGAAGTGTTTTTTGAAAATTTTCAACATTTTTGTGTTTGGCGTTCCAGAATCGACCTTATTTCAGGCTGAAAACGCGTTTTCTGCAATGTGCCATAACTTTGCAGGGAAGCTTCAGAACATGAAATGTTCACCTCCCTTTATAGCCGAAAGGGTCTTTCTAGTAGTTGCACATCAAATCTAAGCTGTCTGAAGTTTTTTTCCAAGGTTATCAACATTTTTATGTTTGGCGTTCCAGAATCGACCTTATCTCAGGCTGAAAACGCGTTTTACGCATTGTGCCATTACTTTTCAGGGAAGCTTCAGAACATGAAATGTTCTCCTCCCACTATAGCAGAAAGGGTCTTTCCTGTAGTTGCACATCAAATCTAAGCTGTCTGAAGTGTTTTTCGAAAGTTTTCAACATTTTTATGTTTGGTGTTCATGAATCGACCTTATCTCAGGCTGAACACGCGTTTTCTGCATTGTACCATAACTTTGCAGGGAAGCTTCAGGACATGAAATTTTCACCTCCCACAATAGCCGAAAGGGTCTTTCTAGTAGTTGACCATCAAATCTAAGCTGTCTGAAGTTTTTTTCCAAGGTTATCAACATTTTTATGTTTGGCGTTCCGGAATCGACCTTATCTCAAGCTGAAAACGCGTTTTCTGCATTGTGCCATAACTTTTCAGGGAAGCTTCAGAACATGAAATGTTCACCTCCCACTATAGCAGAAAGGGTCTTTCTAGAAGTTGCACATCAAATGTAAGCTGTCTGAAGTGTTGTTCTAAAGTTATCAACATTTTTACATTTGGCGTTTCGGAAACCACCTTATCTCAGGCTGAAAACGCGTTTTCTGCATTGTGCCATAACTTCTCAGGGAAGCTTCAGAACATGAAATGTTCACCTCCCACTATAGCAGAAAGGGTCTTTCTAGTAGTTGCACATCAAATCTAAGCTGTCTGAAGTGTTTTTCCAAAGTTATCAACATTTTTATGTTTGGCGTTCCGGAACCCACCTTATCTCAAGCTGAAAACGCGTTTTCTGCATTATGCAATAACTTTGCAGGGAAGCTTCAGAAAATGAAATGTTCACATCCCACTATAGCAGAAAGGGTCTTTCTAGTAGTTGCACATCAAATCTAAGCTGTCTGAAGTGTTTTTCGAAAGTTTTCAACATTTTTATGTTTGGTGTTCCTGAATCGACCTTATCTCACGCTGAAAACGCGCTTTCTGCATTGTGCCATAACTTTGCAGGGAAGCTTCAGAACATGAAATTTTCACCTCCCACTACAGCAGAAATGGTCTTTCTAGTAGTTGCACATCAAATTTAAGCTGTCTGAAATGTTTTTCCAAAGTTATCAACATTTTTGCCTTTGGCGTTCCGGAACCCTCCTTATGTCAGGCTGAACACGCGTTTTCTGCATTGTGCCATAACTTTACAGGGACGCTTCAGAACATGGAATGTTCACCTCCCACTATAGCAGAAAGGGTCTTTCTAGTAGTTGCACATCAAATCTAAGCTGTCTGAAGTGTTTTTCGAAAGTTATCAACATTTTTATGTTTGGCGTTCCAGAATCGACCTTATCTCAGGCTGAAAACGCATTGTCTGCATTGTGACATAATTTTGCAGGGAAGCTTCAGAACATGAAATGTTCACCTCCCACTATAGCAGAAAGGGTCTTTTTAGTAGTTGCAGATCAAATCTAAGCTGTCTGATGTGTTTTTCCAAAGTTATCAACATTTTTATGTTTGGCGTTCCGGAATCGACCTTATGTTAGGCTGAAAACGCGATTTCCACATTGTGCAATAACTTTGCAGGGAAGCTTCAGAACATGAAATGTTCACATCCCACTATAGCAGAAAGGGTCTTTCTAGTAGTTGCACATCAAATCTAAGCTGTCTGAAGTGTTTTTCCAAAGTTATCAACATTTTTATGTTTGGCATTCCGGAATCGACCTTATCTCAGGCTGAAAACGCGTTTTACGCATTGTGCCATTACTTTTCAGGGAAGCTTCAGAACATGAAATGTTCACATCCCACTATAGCAGAAAGGGTCTTTCTAGTAGTTGCACATCAAATCTTAGCTGTCTGAAGTTTTTTTCTAAGGTTATCAACATTTTTATGATTGGCGTTCCGGAATCGACCTTACCTCAAGCTGAAAACGCGTTTTTTGCATTGTGCCATAAATTTGCAGGGAAGCTTCAGAACATGAAATGTTCACCTCCCACCATAGCAGAAAGGGTCTTTCTAGTAGTTGCACATCAAATCTAAGCTGTCTGAAGTGTCTTTCGAAAGTTATCAACATTTTTATGTTTGGCGTTCCAGAATCGACCTTATCTCAGGCTGAAAACGCGTTTTACGCATTGTGCCATAACTTTGAAGGGAAGCTTCAGAACATGAAATGTTCACCTCCCACTATAGCAGAAAGGGTCTTTCTAGTAGTTGCACTTAAAATCTAAGCTGTCTGAAGTGTATTTCGAAAGTTTTCAACATTTTTATGTTTGGTGTTCCTGAATCGACCTTATCTCAGGCTGAAAACGCGTTTTCTGCATTGTGCCATAACTTTGCAGGGAATCTTCAGAACATGAAATTTTCACCTCCCACTACAGCAGAAATGGTCTTTCTAGTAGTTGCACATCAAATCTAAGCTGTCTGAAATGTTTTTCCAAAGTTATCAACATTTTTACGTTTGGCGTTCCGGAATCGACCTTATGTTAGGCTGAAAACGCGATTTACACATTGTGCAATAACTTTGCAGGGAAGCTTCAGAACATGAAATGTTCGCATCCCACTATAGCAGAAAGGGTCTTTCTAGTAGTTGCACATCAAATCTAAGCTGTTTGAAGTGTTTTTCCAAAGTTATCAACATTTTTATTTTTGGCATTCCGGAATCGACCTTATCTCAGGCTGAAAACGCGTTTTACGCATTGTGCCATTACTTTTCAGGGAAGCTTCAGAAAATGAAATGTTCACCTCCCACTATCGCAGAAAAGGTCTTTCTATAAGTTGCACATCAAATGTAAGCTGTCTGAAGTGTTCTTCCAAAGTTATGAACATTTTTATGTTTATCGTTCGGGAATCAACCTTATCTCAGGCTGAAAAGGCGTTTTCTGCATTGTGCCATAACTTTGCAAGGAAGCTTCAGGACATGAAATTTTAACCTCCCACTATAGCAGAAAGGCTCTTTCTAGTAGTTGCACGTCAAATCTAAGCTGTCTGAAGTGTTTTTCCAAAGTTATCAACATTTTTATGTTTGGCGTTCCGGAACCCACCTTATCTCAAACTGAAAACACGTTTTCTGCATTGTGCCATAACTTTGCAGGGAAGCTTCGGAACATGAAATGTTCACCTCCCACTATAGCAGAAAGGGTCTTTCGAGTAGTTGCACATCAAATCTAAGCTGTCTGAAGTGTTTTTCCAAAGTTATCAACATTTTTATTTTTGACATTCCGGAATCGACCTTATCTCAGGCTGAAAACGCGTTTTACGCATTGTGCCATTACTTTTCAGGGAAGCTTCAGAAAATGAAATGTTCACCTCCCACTATCGCAGAAAAGGTCTTTCTATAAGTTGCACATCAAATGTAAGCTGTCTGAAGTGTTCTTCCAAAGTTATGAACATTTTTATGTTTATCGTTCGGTAATCAACCTTATCTCAGGCTGAAAAGGCGTTTTCTGCATTGTGCCATAACTTTGCAAGGAAGCTTCAGGACATGAAATTTTAACATCCCACTATAGCAGAAAGGCTCTTTCTAGTAGTTGCACGTCAAATCTAAGCTGTCTGAAGTGTTTTTCCAAAGTTATCAACATTTTTATGTTTGGCGTTCCGGAACGCACCATATCTCAAGCTGAAAACGCGTTTTCTGCATTGTGCCATAACTTTGCAGGGAAGCTTCAGAACATGAAATGTTCACCTCCCACTATAGCAGAAAGGGTCTTTCTCGCAGTTGCACATCAAATCTAAGCTGTCTGAAGTGTTTTTCGAAAGTTATCAACATTTTTATGTTTGGCGTTCTGGAACCCACCTTATCTCAGGCTGAAAACGCGTTTTCTGCATTGTGCCATAACTTTGCAGGGAAGTTTCAGAACATGAAATTTTCACCTCCCACTATAGCAGAAAAGGTCTTTCTCATAGTTGCACATCAAATCTAAGCTGTCTGAAGTGTTCTTCCAAAGTTATGAACATTTTTATGTTTATCGTTCGGGAATCAACCTTATCTCAGGCTGAAAAGGCGTTTTCTGCATTGTGCCATAACTTTGCAAGGAAGCTTCAGGACATGAAATTTTAACCTCCCACTATAGCAGAAAGGCTCTTTCTAGTAGTTGCACGTCAAATCTAAGCTGTCTGAAGTGTTTTTCCAAAGTTATCAACATTTTTATGTTTGGCGTTCCGGAACCCACCTTATCTCAAACTGAAAACACGTTTTCTGCATTGTGCCATAACTTTGCAGGGAAGCTTCGGAACATGAAATGTTCACCTCCCACTATAGCAGAAAGGGTCTTTCGAGTAGTTGCACATCAAATCTAAGCTGTCTGAAGTGTTTTTCCAAAGTTATCAACATTTTTATTTTTGACATTCCGGAATCGACCTTATCTCAGGCTGAAAACGCGTTTTACGCATTGTGCCATTACTTTTCAGGGAAGCTTCAGAAAATGAAATGATCACCTCCCACTATCGCAGAAAAGGTCTTTCTATAAGTTGCACATCAAATGTAAGCTGTCTGAAGTGTTCTTCCAAAGTTATGAACATTTTTATGTTTATCGTTCGGTAATCAACCTTATCTCAGGCTGAAAAGGCGTTTTCTGCATTGTGCCATAACTTTGCAAGGAAGCTTCAGGACATGAAATTTTAACATCCCACTATAGCATAAAGGCTCTTTCTAGTAGTTGCACGTCAAATCTAAGCTGTCTGAAGTGTTTTTCCAAAGTTATCAACATTTTTATGTTTGGCGTTCCGGAACGCACCATATCTCAAGCTGAAAACGCGTTTTCTGCATTGTGCCATAACTTTGCAGGGAAGCTTCAGAACATGAAATGTTCACCTCCCACTATAGCAGAAAGGGTCTTTCTAGCAGTTGCACATCAAATCTAAGCTGTCTGAAGTGTTTTTCGAAAGTTATCAACATTTTTATGTTTGGCGTTCTGGAACCCACCTTATCTCAGGCTGAAAACGCGTTTTCTGCATTGTGCCATAACTTTGCAGGGAAGTTTCAGAACATGAAATTTTCACCTCCCACTATAGCAGAAAAGGTCTTTCTCATAGTTGCACATCAAATCTAAGCTGTCTGAAGTGTTTTTCCAAAGTTATCAACATTTTTATGTTTGGCGTTCTGAAATCAACCTCATCTAAGGCTGAAAACGAGTTTTACGCATTGTGCCATAACTTTGCAGCGAAGCTTCAGAACATGAAATTTTCACCGCCCACTATAGCAGAAACGGTATTTCTAGTAGTTGCACATCAAATCTAAGCTGTCTGTAGAGTTTTTCCTGAGTTATCAACATTTTTATGTTTGGCGTTCTGGAACCCACCTTATCTCAGGCTGAAAACGCGTTTTCTGCATTGTGCCATAACTTTGCAGGGTGACTTCAGAACATGAAATTTTCTCCTCCCACTATATCAGAAAGGGTATTACGAGTAGTTGCACATCAAATCTAAGCTGTCTGAAGTGTTTTTCGGAAGTTATCAACATTTTTATGTTTGGCGTTGCGGAATCGACCTTATGTGAGGCTGACAACGCGTTTTCTGCATTGTGCCATAACTTTGCAGGGAAGCTTCAGAACATGAAATTTTCACCTCCCACGATAGCAGAAAGGGTCTTTCTCATAGTTGCACATCAAATCTAAGCTGTCTGAAGTGTTTTTCCAAAGTTATCAACATTTTTATGTTTGGCGTTCTGAAATCAACCTCATCTCAGGCTGAAAACGCGTTTTCTGCATTGTGCCATAACTTTGCAGGGCGACTTCAGAACATGAAATTTTCTCCTCCCACTATATCAGAAAGGGTATTACTAGTAGCTGCACATCAAATCTAAGCTGTCTGTAGAGTTTTTCCTGAGTTATCAACATTTTTATGTTTGGCGTTCTGAAATCAACCTCATCTCAGGCTGAAACCGCGTTTTCTGCATTGTGCCATAACTTTGCAGGGAGACTTCAGAACATGAAATTTTCTCCTCCCACAATAGCAGAAAGGGTCTTTCTAGTAGTTGCACATCAAATCTAAGTTGTCTGAAGTGTTTTTCCAAAGTTATCAACATTTTTATGTTTGGCGTTCCGGAATCGACCTTATCTTAGGCTGAAAACGCATTTTACACATTGTGCAATAACTTTGCAGGGAAGCTTCAAAACATGAAATGTTCACCTCCCACTATAGCAGAAAAGGTCTTTCTAGTAGTTGCACATCAAATCTAAGCTGTCTGAAGTGTTTTTCGAAAGTTTTCAACATTTTTATTTTTGGTGTTCCTGAATCGACCTTATCTCAGGCTGAAAACGCATTGCCTGCATTGTGCCATAACTTTGCAGGGAAGCTTCAGAACATGAAATGTTCACCTCCCACTATAGCAGAAAGGGTCTTTTTAGTAGTTGCAGATCAAATCTAAGCTGTCTGATGTGTTTTTCCAAAGTTATCAACATTTTTATGTTTGGCGTTCCGGAATCGACCTTATCTCAGGCTGAAAACGCGTTTTACGCATTGTGCCATAACTTTTCAGGGAAGCTTCAGAACATGAAATGTTCACCTCCCACTATAGCAGAAAAGGTCTTTCTAGAGGTTGCACATCAAATGTAAGCTGTCTGAAGTGTTTTTCGATAGTTATGAACATTTTTATGTTTGGCGTTCCGGAATCGACCTTATCTCAAGCTGAAAACGCGTTTTCTGCATTGTGCCATTAATTTGCAGGGAAACTTCAGAACATGTAATGTTCACCTCCCACTATAGCAAAAAGGGTCTTTCTAGTAGTTGCACATCAAATCTAAGCTGTCTGAGGTGTTTTTCCAAAGTTATCAACATTTTTATGTTTGGTGTTCCAGAATCGACCTTATCTCAGGCTGAAAACGCGTTTTCTGCATTGTGCCATAACTTTGCAGGGCGACTTCAGAACATGAAATTTTCTCCTCCCACTATATCAGAAAGGGTATTACTAGTAGCTGCACATCAAATCTAAGCTGTCTGTAGAGTTTTTCCTGAGTTATCAACATTTTTATGTTTGGCGTTCTGAAATCAACCTCATCTCAGGCTGAAACCGCGTTTTCTGCATTGTGCCATAACTTTGATGGGAGACTTCAGAACATGAAATTTTCTCCTCCCACAATAGCAGAAAGGGTCTTTCTAGTAGTTGCACATCAAATCTAAGTTGTCTGGAGTGTTTTTCCAAAGTTATCAACATTTTTATGTTTGGCGTTCCGGAATCGACCTTATCTTAGGCTGAAAACGCATTTTACACATTGTGCAATAACTTTGCAGGGAAGCTTCAAAACATGAAATGTTCACCTCCCACTATAGCAGAAAAGGTCTTTCTAGTAGTTGCACATCAAATCTAAGCTGTCTGAAGTGTTTTTCGAAAGTTTTCAACATTTTTATTTTTGGTGTTCCTGAATCGACCTTATCTCAGGCTGAAAACGCGTTTTCTGCATTGTGCCATAACTTTGCAGAGAAGCTTCAGGACATGAAATTTTCACCTCCCACAATAGCCGAAAGGGTCTTTCTAGTAGTTGCACATCAAATCTAAGGTGTCTGAAGTTTTTTTCCAAGGTTATCAACATTTTTATGTTTGGCGTTCCGGAATCGACCTTATCTCAAGCTGAAAACTCGTTTTCTGCATTGTGCCATAACTTTGCAGGGAAGCTTCAGAACATGAAATGTTCACCTCCCACTATAGCAGAAAGGGTCTTTCTAGTAGTTGCACATCAAATCTAAGCTGTCTGAAGGGTTTTTCGAAAGTTATCAACATTTTTATGTTTGGCGTTCCAGAATCGACCTTATCTCAGGCTGAAAACGCATTGCCTGCATTGTGCCATAACTTTGCAGGGAAGCTTCAGAACATGAAATGTTCACCTCCCACTATAGCAGAAAGGGTCTTTTTAGTAGTTGCAGATCAAATCTAAGCTGTCTGATGTGTTTTTCCAAAGTTATCAACATTTTTATGTTTGGCGTTCCGGAATCGACCTTATCTCAGGCTGAAAACGCGTTTTACGCATTGTGCCATAACTTTTCAGGGAAGCTTCAGAACATGAAATGTTCACCTCCCACTATAGCAGAAAAGGTCTTTCTAGAGGTTGCACATCAAATGTAAGCTGTCTGAAGTGTTTTTCGATAGTTATGAACATTTTTATGTTTGGCGTTCCGGAATCGACCTTATCTCAAGCTGAAAACGCGTTTTCTGCATTGTGCCATTAATTTGCAGGGAAGCTTCAGAACATGTAATGTTCACCTCCCACTATAGCAAAAAGGGTCTTTCTAGTAGTTGCACATCAAATCTAAGCTGTCTGAGGTGTTTTTCCAAAGTTATCAACATTTTTATGTTTGGCGTTCCAGAATCGACCTTATCTCAGGCTGAAAATGCGTTTTACGCATTGTGCCATAACTTTGCAGGGAAGCTTCAGAAAATGAAATTTTCACCTCCCACTATTGCAGAAAGGGTCTTTCTAGTAGTTGCACATCAAATCTAAGCTGTCGAAAGTGTTTTTCTAAAGTTATCAACATTTTTATGTTTGGCTTTCCGGAATTGACCTTATGTCAGGCCGAAAACGCGTTTTCTGCATTGTGCCATAACTTTGCAGGGAAGCTTCACAACATGAAATTGTCACCTTCCACAAAAGCAGAAAGGGTCTTTCTAGTAGTTGCACATCAAATCTAAGCTGTCTGAAGTGTTTTCTCAAAGTTATCAACATTTTTATGTTTGGCGTGCCGGAATCGACCTGATCTCAGGCTGAAAACGCGTTTTACGCATTGTCCCATAACTTTCTGGGGAAGCTTCAGAACATGAAATTTTGACCTCCCACTATGGCAGAAAGGGTCTTTCTAGTAGTTGCACATTAAATCTAAGCTGTCTGAAGTGTTTTTCCAAAGTTTTCATCAATTTTATGTTTGGTGTTCCTGAATCGACCTTATCTCAGGCCGAAAACGCGTTTTCTGCATTGTGCAATAACTTTGCATGGAAGCTTCCAAACATGAAATTTTAACCTCCCACTATAGCAGATAGGGTCTTTCTAGTAGTTGCACATCAAATCTAAGCTGTCTGATGTGTTTTTCCAAAGTTATCAACATTTTTATGTTTGGCGTTCCGGAATCGACCTTATCTCAGGCTGAAAACGCGTTTTACGCATTGTGCAATAACTTTGCAGGGAATCTTCAGAACATGAAATGTTCACCTCCCACTATAGCAGAAAGGGTCTTTCTAGTAGTTGCACATCAAATTTAACCTGTCTGAAGTGTTTTTCCAAAGTTATCAACATTTTTATGTTTGGCGTTCCGGAACCCACCTCATCTCAAGCTGAAAACGCGTTTTCTGCATTGTGCCATAACTTTGCAGGGAAGCTTCAGAACATGAAATTTTCAATTCCCACTAAAGCAGAAAGGATTTTTCTCCTACTTGCACATCAAATCTCAGCTGTCTGAAGTGTTTTTCGATAGTTTTAATCATTTTTATATTTGGCGTTCCTGAATCGACCTTATCTCAGGCTGAAAACACGTTTTCTGCATTGTGCCATAACTTCGCAGGTAAGCTTCAGAACATGAAATTTTCAACTCCCACTATAGCAGAAAGGGTATTTCTAGTAGTTACACTTCAAATCTAAGCTGTGTGAAGTGTTTTTTCGAAAGTTATCAACATTTTTATGTTTGGCGTTCCGAAATCGACCTTATCTCAGGCTGAAAACACGTTTTCTGCATTGTGCCATAACTTCGCAGGTAAGCTTCAGAACATGAAATTTTCACCTTCCACTATAGCATAAAGGGTCTCTCGAGTAGTTGCACATCAAATCTAAGCTGTCTGAAGTGTTTTTCGGAAGTTATCAACATTTTTATGTTTGGCGTTCCGGAATCGACCTCATGTGAGGCTGAAAACGCGTTTTCTGCATTGTGCCATCACTTTGCAGGGAAGCTTCAGAACAAAAACATTTCACCTCCCACTATAGCAGAAAAGGTCTTTCTAGTAGTTGCACATCAAATCTAAGCTGTCTGAAGTGTTTTTCCGAAGTTATTAACAATTTTATGTTTGGCGTTCCGGAATTGACCTTATGTGAGGCTGAAAACGCGTTTTCTGCATTGTGACATAACTTTGCAGGGAATCTTCAGAACATGAAATTTTCACCTCCCACGATAGCAGAAAGGGTCTTTCTAGTAGTTGCACATCAAATCTAAGCTGTCTAAAGAGTTTTTCCAAAGTTATCAATATTTTTATGCTTGGCGTTCCGGAATCGACCTTATCTCAGGCTGAAAACGCGTTTCCTGCATTGTGACATAACTTTGCAGGGAAGCTTCAGAACATGAAATTTTCACCTCCCACGATAGCAGAAATGGTCTTTCTAGTAGTTGCACATCAAATCTAAGCTGTCTGAAGTGTTTTTCCAGAATTATGAACCTTTTTATGTTTGGCGTTCCGGAATCGACCTCATCTCAGGCTGAAAACGCGTTTTACGCATTGTGCCATAACTTTGCAGGAAAGCTTCAGAACATGAAATTTTCACCTCCCACTACAGCAGAAAGGGTCTTTCTAGTACTTGTACATCAAATCTAAGCTGTCTGAAGTGTTTTTCCGAAGTTATCAACATTTTTACGTTTGGCGTTCCGGAATTGACCTTATGTGAGGCTGAAAACGCGTTTTCTGTATTGTGCCATAACTTTGCAGGAAAGCTTCAGAACATGAAATTTTCACCTCCCACTATAGTAGAAAGGGTCTTTCTAGTAGTTGCACATCAAATCTAAGCTGTCTGAAGTGTTTTTCCAAAGTTATCAACATTTTCACGTTTGGCGTTCCGGAATCGAACTTATCTCAGGCTGAAAACAAGTTTTACGCATTGTGCCATAACTTTGCATAAAGCTTCAGAACATGAAATTTTCACCTCCCACTATAGCAGAAAGGGTCTTTCTAGTAGTTGCAGATCAAATCTAAGCGGTCTGAAATGTTTTTCCAAAGTTATCAACATTTTTATGTTTGCCGTTCTGGAACCCACATCATCTCAGGCTGAAAACGTGTTTTCTGCACTGTGCCTTAACTTTGCAGGGAAGCTTCAGAACATGAAATTTTCACCTCCCACTATAGCAGAAATGGACTTTCTAGTAGTTGCACGTCAAATCTAAGCTGTCTGAAGTGTTTTTCCAAAGTTTTCAACATTTTTATGTTTGGCGTTCCGGAACCCACCTCATCTCAGGCTGAAAACGTGTTTTCTGCATTGTGCCATAACTTTGCAGGGAAGCTTCAGAACATGAAGTTTTCACCTCCCACTATAGCAGAAAGGGTCTTTCTAGTAGTTGCACATCAAATCTAAGCTGTCTGAGGTGTTTTTCCAAAGTTATCAACATTTTTATGTTTGGCGTTCCGGAACCCACCTTATCTCAGGCTGAAAACGCATTTTCTGCATTGTGCCATAACTTCTCAGGGAAGCTTCAGAACATGAAATGTTCACCTCCCACGATAGCAGAAAGGGTCTTTCTAGTAGTTGCACATCAGATCTAAGCTATCCGAAGTGTTTTTTGAAAGTTATCAACATTTTTATGTTTGGCGTTTCGGAACCCACCTTGTCTCAGGCTGAAAAATCGTTTTCTGCATTGTCCCATAACTTCTAAGGGAAGCTTCAGAACATGAAATTTCGACCTCCCACTATAGCAGAAAGGGTCTTTCTAGTTGTTGCACTTCAAATCTAAGCTGTCTGAAGTGTTGTTCCAAAGTTATCAACATTTTTATGTTTGGCGTTACAGAATCGACCGTATCTCAGGATGAAAAATTGTTTTCTGCATTGTCCCATAATTTTCCAGGGAAGCTTTAGAACATGAAATTTTGACCTAACACTATAGCAGAAAGGGTCTTTCGAGCAGTTGCACATCAAATCTAAGCTGTCTGAAGTGTTTTTCCAAAGTTATCAACATTTTTATGTTTGGCGTTCCGGAATCGACCTTATCTCAGGCTGAAAACGCGTTTTACGCATTGTGCCATAACTTTGCACGGAAGCTTCAGAACATAAAATTTTCACCTCCCACTATAGCAGAAAGGGTCTTTGTAGTAGTTGCACATCAAATCTAAGCTGTCTGAAGTGTTTTTCGAAAGTTATCAACACTTTTATGTTTGGCGTTCCAAAACCCACCTTATCTCAGGCTGAAAAGCGTTTTTGTGCATTGTGCCATAACTTTTCAGGGAAGCTTCAGCACATGAAATTTTCACCACCCACTATAGCAGAAAGGGTCTTTGTAGTAGTTGCAGATCAAATCTAAGCTGTCTGAAGTGTTTTTCCAAAGTTAACAACATTTTTATGTTTGGCGTTCCGGAATCAACCTTATCACAGCCTGAAAAAGCGTTTTTTGCATTGTGCCATAACTTTGCAGGGAAGCATCAGAATATGAAATTTTCAACTCCCAATATAGCAGAAATGGTCTTTCTAGTAGTTGCACATCAAATCTAAGCTGTCTGGTGTTTTTCCAAAGTTATCAACATTTTTATGTTTCTCCTTCCTGAACCCACCTTATATCAGGCTGAAAATGCGTTTTCTGCATTGTGCCATAACTTTGCAGGGAAGCTACAGAACATGAAATTTTCACCTCCCACTATAGCAGAAAGGGTCTTTCTAGTAGTTACACTTCAAATCTAAGCTGTCTGAAGTGTTTTTCTAAAGTTATCAACATTTTTATGTTTGGCGTTCCGGAATCGACCTTATCTCAGGCTGAAAACGCGTTTTACGCATTGTGCCATAACTTTGCAGGGAAGCTTCAGAACATCGAATTTTCACCACCCACTATAGCAGAAAGGGTCTTTCTAGTCGTTGCACATCAAATCTAAGATGTCTGAAGTGTTTTTCCAAAGTTATCAATATTTTTATTTTTGGCGTTCCGGAACCCACCTTATCTCAGGCTGAAAACGCGTTTTACGCATTGTGCCATAACTTTGCAGGAAAGCTTCAGAACATGAAATTTTCAACTCCCACTGTAGCAGAAAGGGTCTTTCTAGTAGTTGCACATCAAATCTAAGCTGTCTGAAGTGTTTTTCCAAAGTTATCAACATTCTTATGTTTGGCGTTGCGGAATCAACCTTATCTCAGGCTGAAAACGCGTTTTATGCATTGTGCCATAACTTTGCAGGAAAGCTTCAGAACATGAAATGTTCGCCTCCCACTATAGCAGATAGGGTCTTTCTAGTAGTTGCACATCAAATCTAAGCTGTCTGAAGTGTTTTTCCAAAGTTATCAACACTTTTATGTTTGGCGTTCCGAAACCCACCTTATCTCAGGCTGAAAACGCGTTTAACGCAATTTGCCATAACTTTGCAGGAAAGCTTCAGAACATGATATTATCACCTCCCACTACATCAGAAAGGGTATTTCTAGTAGTTGCACATCAAATCTATGCTGTCTGTAGAGTTTTTCCTGAGTTATCAACATTTTTATGTTTGGCGTTCTAAAATCAACCTCATCTCAGGCTGAAAACGCGTTTTGTGCATTGTGCCATAACTTTGCAAGGAAGCTTCAGAACATGAAATTTTCACCTCCCACTATAGCAGAAATGGTCTTTTTAGTAGTTGCACTTCATATCTAAGCTGTTTGAAGAGTTTTTCCAAAGTTAACACCATTTTTATGTTTGGCGTTCCGGAACCCACCTTATCTCAGGATGAAAATTTGTTTTCTGCATTGTCCCATAACTTTGCATGGAAGCTTCCGAACATGAAATTTTTACCTCCCACTATAGCAGAAAGGTTCTTTCTAGTAGTTGCACATCAAATCTAAGCTGTTTGAAGAGTTTTTCCAAAGTTAACACCATTTTTATGTTTGGCGTTCCGGAACCCACCTTATCTCAGCCTGAAAACGCGTTTTACATATTTTGCAATAACTTTGCAGGGAAGCTTCAGAACATGAAATTTTCAACTCCCACAATAGCAGAGAGGGTCTTTCTAGTAGTTGCACATCAAATCTAAGCTGTCTGAAGTATTTTTCCAAGGTTGTCAACGTTTTTATGTTTGGCTTTCCGGAATCGACCTTATCTCAGGCTGAAAACGCGTTTCCTGCATTGTGGCATAACTTTGCAGGGATGCTTCAGAACATGAAATTTTCACCTCCCACTGTAGCAGAAAGGGTCTTTCTAGTAGTTGCACATCAAATCTAAGCTGTCTGAAGTGTTTTTCCAAAGTTATCAACATTTTTTTGTTTGGTGTTCCGGAACCCACCTTATCTCAGGCTGAAAACGCGTTTTCTGCATTGTGCCATAACTTTTCAGGGAAGTTTCAGAACATGAAATGTTCGCCTACCACTATTGCGGATAGGGTCTTTCTAGTAGTTGCACATCAAATCTAAGCTGTCTGAAGTGTTTTTCCAAAGTTATCATCATTCTTATGTATGGCGTTCCGGAATCAACCTTATCTCAGACTGAAAACGTGTTTTCTGCATTGTGCCATAACTTTGCAGGGAAACTTCAGAACGTGAAATTTTCACCTCCCACTATTGCAGAAAGTGTCTTTCTAGTAGTTGCACATCAAATCTAAGCTGTCTGATGAGTTTTTCCAAAGTTATCAACATTTTTAAGTTTGGCGTCCCGGAACCCACCTTATCTCAGGCTGAAAATGCGTTTTCCGCATTGTTCCATAACTTTGCACGGAAGCTTCAGAACATGAAATTTTGAACTCCCACTATAACAGACAGGGTCTTTCTAGTAGTTGCACATCAAATCTAAGCTGTCTGAAATGTTTTTCCCAAAGTTATCAACATTTTTATGTTTGGCGTTCCGGAACCCACCTTACCTCAGGCTGAAAACGCGTTTTCTGCATTGTTCCTTAACTTTGCAGGGAAACTTCAGAACATGAAAGTTTCAACTCCCACTATAACAGACAGGGTCCTTGTAGTAGTTGCCCATCAAATCCAAGCTGTCTGACGTGTTTTTCCAAAGTTATCAACATTTTTATGTTTGGCGTTCCGGAACCCACCTTATCTCAGGCTGAAAACGCATTTTCTGCATTGTGCCATAACTTTGAAGGAAAGCTTCAGAACATGAAAGTTTCACATCCCACTATAGCAGAAAGGGTCTTTCTAGTAGTTGCACATCAAATCTAAGCTGTCTGAGGTGTTTTTCCAAAGTTATCAACATTTTTATGTTTGGCGTTCCGGAACCCACCTTATCTCAGGCTGAAAACGCATTTTCTGCATTGTGCCATAACTTCTCAGGGAAGCTTCAGAACATGAAATGTTCACCTCCCACGATAGCAGAAAGGGTCTTTCTAGTAGTTGCACATCAGATCTAAGCTATCCGAAGTGTTTTTTGAAAGTTATCAACATTTTTATGTTTGGCGTTTCGGAACCCACCTTGTCTCAGGCTGAAAAATCGTTTTCTGCATTGTCCCATAACTTCTAAGGGAAGCTTCAGAACATGAAATTTCGACCTCCCACTATAGCAGAAAGGGTCTTTCTAGTTGTTGCACTTCAAATCTAAGCTGTCTGAAGTGTTGTTCCAAAGTTATCAACATTTTTATGTTTGGCGTTACAGAATCGACCGTATCTCAGGATGAAAAATTGTTTTCTGCATTGTCCCATAATTTTCCAGGGAAGCTTCAGAACATGAAATTTTGACCTAACACTATAGCAGAAAGGGTCTTTCGAGCAGTTGCACATCAAATCTAAGCTGTCTGAAGTGTTTTTCCAAAGTTATCAACATTTTTATGTTTGGCGTTCCGGAATCGACCTTATCTCAGGCTGAAAACGCGTTTTACGCATTGTGCCATAACTTTGCACGGAAGCTTCAGAACATAAAATTTTCACCTCCCACTATAGCAGAAAGGGTCTTTGTAGTAGTTGCACATCAAATCTAAGCTGTCTGAAGTGTTTTTCGAAAGTTATCAACACTTTTATGTTTGGCGTTCCAAAACCCACCTTATCTCAGGCTGAAAAGCGTTTTTGTGCATTGTGCCATAACTTTTCAGGGAAGCTTCAGCACATGAAATTTTCACCACCCACTATAGCAGAAAGGGTCTTTGTAGTAGTTGCAGATCAAATCTAAGCTGTCTGAAGTGTTTTTCCAAAGTTAACAACATTTTTATGTTTGGCGTTCCGGAATCAACCTTATCACAGCCTGAAAAAGCGTTTTTTGCATTGTGCCATAACTTTGCAGGGAAGCATCAGAATATGAAATTTTCAACTCCCAATATAGCAGAAATGGTCTTTCTAGTAGTTGCACATCAAATCTAAGCTGTCTGGTGTTTTTCAAAAGTTATCAACATTTTTATGTTTCTCCTTCCTGAACCCACCTTATATCAGGCTGAAAATGCGTTTTCTGCATTGTGCCATAACTTTGCAGGGAAGCTACAGAACATGAAATTTTCACCTCCCACTATAGCAGAAAGGGTCTTTCTAGTAGTTACACTTCAAATCTAAGCTGTCTGAAGTGTTTTTCTAAAGTTATCAACATTTTTATGTTTGGCGTTCCGGAATCGACCTTATCTCAGGCTGAAAACGCGTTTTACGCATTGTGCCATAACTTTGCAGGGAAGCTTCAGAACATCGAATTTTCACCACCCACTATAGCAGAAAGGGTCTTTCTAGTCGTTGCACATCAAATCTAAGATGTCTGAAGTGTTTTTCCAAAGTTATCAATATTTTTATTTTTGGCGTTCCGGAACCCACCTTATCTCAGGCTGAAAACGCGTTTTACGCATTGTGCCATAACTTTGCAGGAAAGCTTCAGAACATGAAATTTTCAACTCCCACTGTAGCAGAAAGGGTCTTTCTAGTAGTTGCACATCAAATCTAAGCTGTCTGAAGTGTTTTTCCAAAGTTATCAACATTCTTATGTTTGGCGTTGCGGAATCAACCTTATCTCAGGCTGAAAACGCGTTTTATGCATTGTGCCATAACTTTGCAGGAAAGCTTCAGAACATGAAATGTTCGCCTCCCACTATAGCAGATAGGGTCTTTCTAGTAGTTGCACATCAAATCTAAGCTGTCTGAAGTGTTTTTCCAAAGTTATCAACACTTTTATGTTTGGCGTTCCGAAACCCACCTTATCTCAGGCTGAAAACGCGTTTAACGCAATTTGCCATAACTTTGCAGGAAAGCTTCAGAACATGATATTATCACCTCCCACTACATCAGAAAGGGTATTTCTAGTAGTTGCACATCAAATCTATGCTGTCTGTAGAGTTTTTCCTGAGTTATCAACATTTTTATGTTTGGCGTTCTAAAATCAACCTCATCTCAGGCTGAAAACGCGTTTTGTGCATTGTGCCATAACTTTGCAAGGAAGCTTCAGAACATGAAATTTTCACCTCCCACTATAGCAGAAATGGTCTTTTTAGTAGTTGCACTTCATATCTAAGCTGTCTGAAGTGTTTTTCCAAAGTTATCAACATTTTAATGTTTGGCGTTTCGGAATCAACCTTATCTCAGGATGAAAATTTGTTTTCTGCATTGTCCCATAACTTTGCATGGAAGCTTCCGAACATGAAATTTTTACCTCCCACTATAGCAGAAAGGTTCTTTCTAGTAGTTGCACATCAAATCTAAGCTGTTTGAAGAGTTTTTCCAAAGTTAACACCATTTTTATGTTTGGCGTTCCGGAACCCACCTTATCTCAGCCTGAAAACGCGTTTTACATATTTTGCAATAACTTTGCAGGGAAGCTTCAGAACATGAAATTTTCAACTCCCACAATAGCAGAGAGGGTCTTTCTAGTAGTTGCACATCAAATCTAAGCTGTCTGAAGTATTTTTCCAAGGTTGTCAACGTTTTTATGTTTGGCTTTCCGGAATCGACCTTATCTCAGGCTGAAAACGCGTTTCCTGCATTGTGGCATAACTTTGCAGGGATGCTTCAGAACATGAAATTTTCACCTCCCACTGTAGCAGAAAGGGTCTTTCTAGTAGTTGCACATCAAATCTAAGCTGTCTGAAGTGTTTTTCCAAAGTTATCAACATTTTTTTGTTTGGTGTTCCGGAACCCACCTTATCTCAGGCTGAAAACGCGTTTTCTGCATTGTGCCATAACTTTTCAGGGAAGTTTCAGAACATGAAATGTTCGCCTACCACTATAGCGGATAGGGTCTTTCTAGTAGTTGCACATCAAATCTAAGCTGTCTGAAGTGTTTTTCCAAAGTTATCATCATTCTTATGTATGGCGTTCCGGAATCAACCTTATCTCAGACTGAAAACGTGTTTTCTGCATTGTGCCATAACTTTGCAGGGAAACTTCAGAACGTGAAATTTTCACCTCCCACTATTGCAGAAAGTGTCTTTCTAGTAGTTGCACATCAAATCTAAGCTGTCTGATGAGTTTTTCCAAAGTTATCAACATTTTCAAGTTTGGCGTCCCGGAACCCACCTTATCTCAGGCTGAAAATGCGTTTTCCGCATTGTTCCATAACTTTGCACGGAAGCTTCAGAACATGAAATTTTGAACTCCCACTATAACAGACAGGGTCTTTCTAGTAGTTGCACATCAAATCTAAGCTGTCTGAAATGTTTTTCCCAAAGTTATCAACATTTTTATGTTTGGCGTTCCGGAACCCACCTTACCTCAGGCTGAAAACGCGTTTTCTGCATTGTTCCTTAACTTTGCAGGGAAACTTCAGAACATGAAAGTTTCAACTCCCACTATAACAGACAGGGTCCTTGTAGTAGTTGCCCATCAAATCCAAGCTGTCTGACGTGTTTTTCCAAAGTTATCAACATTTTTATGTTTGGCGTTCCGGAACCCACCTTATCTCAGGCTGAAAACGCATTTTCTGCATTGTGCCATAACTTTGAAGGAAAGCTTCAGAACATGAAAGTTTCACATCCCACTATAGCAGAAAGGGTCTTTCTAGTAGTTGCACATCAAATATAAGCTGTCTGATGTGTTTTCCCAAAGTTATCAACATTTTTATGTTTGGCGTTCCGGAACCCACCTTATCTAAGGCGGAAAACGCATTTTCTGCATTGTGCCATAACTTTGAAGGAAAGCTTCAGAACACGAAAGTTTCACCTACCACTATAGCAGAAATTGTCTTTCTAGTAGTTGCACATCAAATCTAAGCTGTCTGAAGTGGTTTTCCAAAGTTATCAACATTTTTATGTTTGGCGTTCCGGAACCCACCTTTTTTCAGGCTGAAAACGTGTTTTCTGCATTGTGCCATAACTTTGCAGGGAAGCTTCAGAACATGAAATTTTCATCTCCCACTATAGCAGAAAGGGTCTTTCTAGTAGTTGCACATCAAATCTAAGCTGTCTGAAATGTTTTCCAAAAGTTATCAACATTTTTATGTTTGGCGTTCCGGAATCGACCTTATCTCAGGATAAAAAATCGTTTTCTGCATTGTCCCATAACTTTGCAGGGAAACTTCAGAACATGAAATGTTCACGTCCAACTATAGCAGAAAGGGTCTTTCTAGTAGTTGCACATCAAATCTAAGCTGTTTGAAGTGTTTTTCCAAAGTTATCAACATTTTTATGTTTGGCGTTCTGAAATCAACCTCATCTCCGGCTGAAAACGAGTTTTACGCATTGTGCCATAACTTTGCAGCGACGCTTCAGAACATGAAATTTTCACCTCCCACTATAGCAGAAAGGGTCTTTCTCGTAGTTGCACATCAGATCTAAGCTGTCTGAAGTGTTTTTCGAAAGTTTTCAACATTTTTATGTTTGGTGTTCCTGAATCGACCTTATCTCAGGCTAAAAACGCGTTTTCTGGATAGTGCCATAACTTTGCAGGGAGACTTCAGAACATGAAATTTTAACATCCCACTATTGCAGAAAGGGTCTTTCTAGTAATTGCACATCAAATCTAAGCTGTCTGAAGTGTTTTTCCAAAGTTATCAACATTTTTACGTTTGGCGTTCCGGAATCGACTTTATCTCAGGCTGAAAACGCGTTTTCTGCATTGTGCCATAACTTTGCAGGGAAGCTTCAGAACATGAAATTTTAACCTCCCACTATAGCAGAATGCGTCTTTCTAGTAGTTGCACATCAAATCTTAGCTGTCTGAAGTGTTTTTCCAAAGTTATCAATATTTTTATGTTTGGCGTTCTGAAATCGACCTTATCTCAGGCTGAAAACGCGTTTTATGCATTGTGCCATAACTTTGTAGGGAAGCTTCAGAACATGAAATTTTCACCTCCCACTGTAGCAGAAAGGGTCTTTCTAGTAGTTGCACATCAAATCTAAGCTGTCTGAAGTGTTTTTCCAAAGTTATCAACATTTTTATGTTTGGCGTTCTGGAACCCACCTTATCTCAGGCTGAAAACGCGTTTTCTGCATTGTGCCAAAACTTTGTAGGTAAGCTCAGGAACATGAAATTTTCACCTCCCACTATAGCAGAAAGGGTCTTTCTAGTAGGTGCACATCAAATCGAAGCTGTCTGAAGTGTTTTTCCAAAGTTATCAACACTTTTATGTTTGGCGTTCCGGAATCGACCTTATCTCAGGCTGAAAGCGCGTTTTCTGCATTGTGCTATAACTTTGCAGGGAAGCTTCAGAACATGAAATTTTAACCTCCCACTATAGCAGAATGCGTCTTTCTAGTAGTTGCACATCAAATCTTAGCTGTCTGAAGTGTTTTTCCAAAGTTCTCAACATTTTTATGTTTGGCGTTCTGAAATCAACCTCATCTCAGGCTGAAAACGCGTTTTACGCATTGTGCCACAACTTTGCAGGGAACCTTCAGAACATGAAATTTTAACCTCCCACTATAGCAGAAAGGGTCTTTCTAGTAGTTGCACATCAAATCTAAGCTGTCGAAAGTGTTTTTCCAAAGTTATCAACATTTTTATGTTTGGCGTTCCGGAACCCACCTTATCTCAGGCTGAAAACGCGTTTCCTGCATTGTGGCATAACTTTGCAGTGAAGCTTCAGAACATGAAATTTTCACCTCACACTGTAGCAGAAAGGGTCTTTCTAGTAGTTGCACATCAAATCTAAGCTGTCTGTGGAGTTTCTCCTGAGTTATCAACATTTTTATGTTTGGGGTTCTGAAATCAACCTAATCTCAGGCTGAAAACGCGTTTTACGCATTGTGCCATAACTTTGCAGGGAAGCTTCAGAACATGATATTTTCAACTCCCACTATAGCAGAAAGGGTCTTTCTCGTAGTTGCACATCAAATCTAAGCTGTCTGAAGTGTTTTTCGAAAGTTTTCAACATTTTTATGTTTGGTGTTCCTGAATCGACCTTATCTCAGGCCGAAAACGCGTTTTCTGCATTGTGCCATAACTTTGCAGGGAAGCTTTAGAACATGAAATTTTCAACTCCCACTATAGCAGAAAGGGTCTTTCTAGTAGTTGCACATCAAATCTAAGCTGTCTGAAGTGTTTTTCCAAAGTTATCAATATTTTTATGTTTGGCGTTCCTGAATCGACCTTATCTCAGGCTGAGAACGCGTTTCCTGCATTGTGGCATAACTTTGCAGGGAAGCTTCAGAACATCGAATTTTCACTTCCACAATGGCAGAAATGGTCTTTCTAGTAGTTGCTCATCAAATCTAAGCTGTCTGAAGTGTTTTTCCAAAGTTATCAACATTTTCATGATTGGCGTTCCGGAATCGACCTTATCTCAGGCTGAAAACGCGTTTTACGCATTGTGCCATAACTTTGCATAAAGCTTCAGAACATGAAATTTTCACCTCCCTCGATAGCAGAAAGGGTCTTTCTAGTAGTTGCACATCAAATCTAAGCTGTCTGAAGTGTTTTTCCAAAGTTTTCAACATTTTTATGTTTGGTGTTCCGGAATCGACCATATCTCAGGCTGAAAACGCGTATTCTGCACTGTGCCTTAACTTTGCAGGGAAGCTTCAGAACATGAAATTTTCACCTCCCACTATAGCAGAAATGGTCTTTCTAGTAGTTGCACGTCAAATCTAAGCTGTCTGAAGTGTTTTTCCAAAGTTTTCAACATTTTTATGTTTGGCGTTCCGGAACCCACCTCATCTCAGGCTGAAAACGTGTTTTCTGCATTGTGCCATAACTTTGCAGGGAAGCTTCAGAACATGAAATTTTCACCTCCCACTATATCAGAAAGGATCTTTCTAGTAGTTGCACAACAAATGTAAGCTGTCTGAAATGTTTTCCCGAAGTTATCAACATTTTTCTGTTTGGTGTTTCGGAATCGACCTAATCTCAGGCTGAAAACGCGTTTTCTGCATTGTGCCATCACTTTGCAGGAAAGCTGCAGAATATGAAATTTTCACCTCTCACTATAGCAGAAAGGGTCTTTCTAGTAGTTGCACAACAAATCTAAGCTTTCTGAATTGTTTTTCGAAAGTTATCAACATTTTTATGTTTGGCGTTCCGGATCGCACCTTATTGAAAACGCCTTTTCTGCATTGTGCCATAACTTTCTAGGGAAGCTTCAGAACATGACATTTAAACATCCCACTATAGCTGAAAGGGTCTTTCTAGTACTTACAGATCAAATCTAAGCTGTCTGAAGTGTTTTTCCGAAGTTATCAACATTTTTATGTTTGGCGTTCTGGAACCCACCTTATCTCAGCCTGAAAACGCGTTTTACATATTTTGCCATAACTTTGCAGGGAAGCTTCAGAACATGAAATTTTAACATCCCACTATAGCAGAAAGGGTCTTTCTAGTAGTTGCACATCACAACTAAGCTGTCTGAAGTGTTTTTCGAAAGTTATCAACACTTTTATGTTTGGCGTTCCGAAACCCACCTTATCTCAGGCTGTAAACGCGTTTCCTGCATTGTGGCATAACTTTGCAGGGAAGCTTCAGAACATGAAATTTTCACCTCCCACAATAGCAGAAAGTGTCTTTCTAGTAGTTGCACATCAAATCTAAGCTGTCTGAAGTGTTTTTCCAAAGTTATCAACATTTTTATGTTTGGCGTTCTGGAACCCACCTTATCTCAGGCTGAAAACGCATTTTCTGCACATTGCCATAACTTTGCAGGGAGACTTCAGAACATGAAATTTTCTCCTCCCACTATAGCAGAAAGGGTCTTTCTAGTAGTTACACATCAAATCTAAGCTGTCTGAAGTGGCTTTCCAAAGTTATCAACATTTTTATGTTTGACGTTCCGGAATCAACCTTATCTCAGGCTGAACACCCCGTTTTCTGCATTGTGCCATAACTTTGCAGGGATGCATCAGAAAATGACATTTTAAAGTTCCACAATAGCAGAAAAGGTCTTTATAGTAGTTACACATCAAATCTAAGCTGTCTGAAGTGTTTTTCCAAAGTTATCAACATTTTTATGTTTGGGGTTCTGGAACCCACCTTATCTCAGGCTAAAAACGCTGTTTCTGGATAGTGCCGTAACTTTGCAGGGAGACTTCAGAACATGAAATTTTAACATCCCACTATAGCAGAAAGGGTCTTTCTAGTAGTTGCACATCAAATCTAAGCTGTCTGAAGTGTTTTTCCAAAGTTATCAATATTTTTATGTCTGGCGTTCCGGATTCGACCGTATCTCAGGCTGAAAACGCGTTTCTTGCATTGTGGCATAACTTTGCAGGGAAGCTTCAGAACATGAAATTTTCTCCTCCCACTGTAGCAGAAAGGGTCTTTCTAGTAGTTGCACATCAAATCTAAGCTGTCTGAAGTGTTTTTCCAAAGTTATCAACATTTTTATGTTTGGCGTTCTGGAACCCACCTTATCTCAGGCTGAAAACGCGTTTTATGCATTGTGCCATAACTTTGCAGGGAAGCTTCAGAACATGAAATTTTCAGCTCCCACTATAGCAGAAAGGGTCTTTCTCGTAGTTGCACATCAAATCTAAGCTGTCTGAAGTGTTTTTCGAAAGTTTTCAACATTTTTATGTTTGGTGTTCCTGAATCGACCTTATCTCAGGCTAAAAACGCGTTTTCTGGATAGTGCCATAACTTTGCAGGGAGACTTCAGAACATGAAATTTTAACATCCCACTATAGCAGAAAGGGTCTTTCTAGTAGTTGCACATCAAATCTAAGCTGTCTGAAGTGTTTTTCCAAAGTTATCAATATTTTTATGTTTGGTGTTCCGGAATCGACCTTATCTCAGGCTGAAAACACGATTTACGCATTCTGCCATAACTTTGCAGGGAAGCTTCAGAACATGAAATTTTCACCTCCCACTATAGCAGAAAGGGTCTTTCTAGTAGTTGCACATCAAATCTAAGCTGTCTGAAGTGTTTTTCCAAAGTTATCGACATTTTTACGTTTGGCGTTCCGGAATCGACCTTATCTCAGGCTGAAAACGCGTTTTCTGCATTGTGCCATAGCTTTGCAGGGAAGCTTCAGAACATGAAATTTTAACCTCCCACTATAGCAGAATGCGTCTTTCTCGTAGTTGCACATCAAATCTTAGCTGTCTGAAGTGTTTTTCCAAAGTTCTGAACATTTTTATGTTTGGCGTTCTGAAATCAACCTCATCTCAGGCTGAAAACGCGTTTTACGCATTGCGCCATAACTTTGCAGGGAAGCTTCAGAACATGGAAATTTAACCTCCCACTATAGCAGAAAGGGTCTTTCTAGTAGTTGCACATCAAATCTAAGCTGTCTGAAGTGTTTTTCCAAAGTTATAAACATTTTTATGTTTGGCGTTCCGGAACCGATCTTATCTCAGGCTGAATACTCGTTTTCTTCATTGTGCCATAACTTTGCAGGGAATTTTCAGAACATGAAATTTTCACCTCCCACTATATCAGAAAGGGTATTTCTAGTAGTTGCACATCAAATCTAAGCTGTCTGAAGTGTTTTTCCAAAGTTATCAACATTTTTATGTTTGGCGTTCTGGAACCCACCTTATCTCAGGCTGAAAACGTGTTTTCTGCATTGTGCCATAACTTTGCAGGAAAGCTTCAGAACATGAAATTTTCACCTCCCACTATAGCAGAAAGGGTCTTTCTAGTAGTTGCACATCAAATCTAAGCTGTTTGAAGTGTTTTTCCAAAGTTATCAACATTTTTATGTTTGGCGTTCTGAAATCAACCTCATCTCCGGCTGAAAACGAGTTTTACGCATTGTGCCATAACTTTGCAGCGACGCTTCAGAACATGAAATTTTCACCTCCCACTATAGCAGAAAGGGTCTTTCTCGTAGTTGCACATCAAATCTAAGCTGTCTGAAGTGTTTTTCGAAAGTTTTCAACATTTTTATGTTTGGTGTTCCTGAATCGACCTTATCTCAGGCTAAAAACGCGTTTTCTGGATAGTGCCATAACTTTGCAGGGAGACTTCAGAACATGAAATTTTAACATCCCACTATTGCAGAATGCGTCTTTCTAGTAGTTGCACATCAAATCTTAGCTGTCTGAAGTGTTTTTCCAAAGTTATCAATATTTTTATGTTTGGCGTTCTGAAATCGACCTTATCTCAGCCTGAAAACGCGTTTTATGCATTGTGCCATAACTTTGTAGGGAAGCTTCAGAACATGAAATTTTCACCTCCCACTGTAGCAGAAAGGGTCTTTCTAGTAGTTGCACATCAAATCTAAGCTGTCTGAAGTGTTTTTCCAAAGTTATCAACATTTTTATGTTTGGCGTTCTGGAACCCACCTTATCTCAGGCTGAAAACGCGTTTTCTGCATTGTGCCAAAACTTTGTAGGTAAGCTCAGGAACATGAAATTTTCACCTCCCACTATAGCAGAAAGGGTCTTTCTAGTAGGTGCACATCAAATCGAAGCTGTCTGAAGTGTTTTTCCAAAGTTATCAACACTTTTATGTTTGGCGTTCCGGAATCGATCTTATCTCAGGCTGAAAACACGATTTACGCATTCTGCCATAACTTTGCAGGGAAGCTTCAGAACATGAAATTTTCATATCCCACTATAGCAGAAAGGGTCTTTCTAGTAGTTGCACATCAAATCTAAGCTGTCTGAAGTGTTTTTCCAAAGTTATCAACATTTTTACGATTGGCGTTCCGGAATCGACTTTATCTCAGGCTGAAAACGCGTTTTCTGCATTGTGCTATAACTTTGCAGGGAAGCTTCAGAACATGAAATTTTAACCTCCCACTATAGCAGAATGCGTCTTTCTAGTAGTTGCACATCAAATCTTAGCTGTCTGAAGTGTTTTTCCAAAGTTCTCAACATTTTTATGTTTGGCGTTCTGAAATCAACCTCATCTCAGGCTGAAAACGCGTTTTAGCATTGTGCTACAACTTTGCAGGGAACCTTCAGAACATGAAATTTTAACCTCCCACTATAGCAGAAAGGGTCTTTCTAGTAGTTGCACATCAAATCTAAGCTGTCGAAAGTGTTTTTCCAAAGTTATCAACATTTTTATGTTTGCCGTTTCGGAATCGACCTTATCTCAGCCTGAAAACGCGCTTTACATATTTTGCCATAACTTTGCAGGGAAGCTTCAGAACATGACATTTTCACCTCCCACTATAGCAGAAAGGGTCTTTCTAGTAGTTGCACATCAAATCTAAGCTGTCTGAAGTGTTTTTCCTAAGTTATCAACATTTTTATGTTTGGCGTTCTGGAACCCACCTTATCTCAGGCTGAAAACGCGTTTCCTGCATTGTGGCATAACTTTGCAGTGAAGCTTCAGAACATGAAATTTTCACCTCACACTGTAGCAGAAAGGGTCTTTCTAGTAGTTGCACATCAAATCTAAGCTGTCTGTGGAGTTTCTCCTGAGTTATCAACATTTTTATGTTTGGGGTTCTGAAATCAACCTATTCTCAGGCTGAAAACGCGTTTTACGCATTGTGCCATAACTTTGCAGGGAAGCTTCAGAACATGATATTTTCAACTCCCACTATAGCAGAAAGGGTCTTTCTCGTAGTTGCACATCAAATCTAAGCTGTCTGAAGTGTTTTTCGAAAGTTTTCAACATTTTTATGTTTGGTGTTCCTGAATCGACCTTATCTCAGGCCGAAAACGCGTTTTCTGCATTGTGCCATAACTTTGCAGGGAAGCTTTAGAACATGACATTTTCACCTCCCACTATAGCAGAAAGGGTCTTTCTAGTAGTTGCACATCAAATCTAAGCTGTCTGAAGTGTTTTTCCAAAGTTATCAATATTATTATGTTTGGCGTTCCTGAATCGACCTTATCTCTGGCTGACAACGCGTTTCCTGCATTGTGGCATAACTTTGCAGGGAAGCTTCAGAACATCGAATTTTCACTTCCACAATGGCAGAAATGGTCTTTCTAGTAGTTGCTCATCAAATCTAAGCTGTCTGAAGTGTTTTTCCAAAGTTTTCAACATTTTTATGTTTGGCATTCGGGAACCCACCTTATCTCAAGCTGAAAACGCGTTTTCTGCATTGTGCCATAACTTTGCAGGAAACTTCAGAATAAGAAATTTTAACCTCCCACTGTTGCAGAAAGGGTCTGTCTTGTAGTTGCACATCAAATCGAAGCTGTCTGAAGTGTTTTTCCAAAGTTATCAACATTTTCATGATTGGCGTTCCGGAATCGACCTTATCTCAGGCTGAAAACGCGTTTTACGCATTGTGCCATAACTTTGCATAAAGCTTCAGAACATGAAATTTTCACCTCCCTCGATAGCAGAAAGGGTCTTTCTAGTAGTTGCACATCAAATCTAAGCTGTCTGAAGTGTTTTTCCAAAGTTATCAATATTTTTATGTTTGGCGTTCCTGAATCGACCTTATCTCTGGCTGACAACGCGTTTCCTGCATTGTGGCATAACTTTGCAGGGAAGCTTCAGAACATCGAATTTTCACTTCCACAATGGCAGAAATGGTCTTTCTAGTAGTTGCTCATCAAATCTAAGCTGTCTGAAGTGTTTTTCCAAAGTTTTCAACATTTTTATGTTTGGCATTCGGGAACCCACCTTATCTCAAGCTGAAAACGCGTTTTCTGCATTGTGCCATAACTTTGCAGGAAACTTCAGAATAAGAAATTCTAACCTCCCACTGTTGCAGAAAGGGTCTGTCTTGTAGTTGCACATCAAATCGAAGCTGTCTGAAGTGTTTTTCCAAAGTTATCAACATTTTCATGATTGGCGTTCCGGAATCGACCTTATCTCAGGCTGAAAACGCGTTTTACGCATTGTGCCATAACTTTGCATAAAGCTTCAGAACATGAAATTTTCACCTCCCTCGATAGCAGAAAGGGTCTTTCTAGTAGTTGCACATCAAATCTAAGCTGTCTGAAGTGTTTTTCCAAAGTTTTCAACATTTTTATGTTTGGTGTTCCGGAATCGACCATATCTCAGGCTGAAAACGCGTATTCTGCACTGTGCCATAACTTTGCAGGGAAGCTTCAGAACATGAAATTTTCACCTCCCACTATAGCAGAAAGTGTCTTTCTAGTAGTTGCACATCAAATCTAAGCTGTCTGAAGTGTTTTTCCATAGTTATCAACATTTTTATGTTTGGCGTTCTGGAACCCACCTTATCTCAGGCTGAAAACGCATTTTCTGCACATTGCCATAACTTTGCAGGGAGACTTCAGAACATGAAATTTTCTCCTCCCACTATAGCAGAAAGGGTCTTTCTAGTAGTTACACATCAAATCTAAGCTGTCTGAAGTGGCTTTCCAAAGTTATCAACATTTTTATGTTTGACGTTCCGGAATCAACCTTATCTCAGGCTGAACACCCCGTTTTCTGCATTGTGCCATAACTTTGCAGGGATGCATCAGAAAATGACATTTTAAAGTTCCACAATAGCAGAAAAGGTCTTTATAGTAGTTGCACATCAAATCTAAGCTGTCTGAAGTGTTTTTCCAAAGTTTTCAACATTTTTATGTTTGGCATTCGGGAACCCACCTTATCTCAAGCTGAAAACGCGTTTTCTGCATTGTGCCATAACTTTGCAGGAAACTTCAGAATAAGAAATTTTAAGCTCCCACTGTTGCAGAAAGGGTCTGTCTTGTAGTTGCACATCAAATCGAAGCTGTCTGAAGTGTTTTTCCAAAGTTATCAACATTTTCATGATTGGCGTTCCGGAATCGACCTTATCTCAGGCTGAAAACGCGTTTTACGCATTGTGCCATAACTTTGCATAAAGCTTCAGAACATGAAATTTTCACCTCCCTCGATAGCAGAAAGGGTCTTTCTAGTAGTTGCACATCAAATCTAAGCTGTCTGAAGTGTTTTTCCAAAGTTATCAATATTTTTATGTTTGGCGTTCCTGAATCGACCTTATCTCTGGCTGACAACGCGTTTCCTGCATTGTGGCATAACTTTGCAGGGAAGCTTCAGAACATCGAATTTTCACTTCCACAATGGCAGAAATGGTCTTTCTAGTAGTTGCTCATCAAATCTAAGCTGTCTGAAGTGTTTTTCCAAAGTTTTCAACATTTTTATGTTTGGCATTCGGGAACCCACCTTATCTCAAGCTGAAAACGCGTTTTCTGCATTGTGCCATAACTTTGCAGGAAACTTCAGAATAAGAAATTTTAACCTCCCACTGTTGCAGAAAGGGTCTGTCTTGTAGTTGCACATCAAATCGAAGCTGTCTGAAGTGTTTTTCCAAAGTTATCAACATTTTCATGATTGGCGTTCCGGAATCGACCTTATCTCAGGCTGAAAACGCGTTTTACGCATTGTGCCATAACTTTGCATAAAGCTTCAGAACATGAAATTTTCACCTCCCTCGATAGCAGAAAGGGTCTTTCTAGTAGTTGCACATCAAATCTAAGCTGTCTGAAGTGTTTTTCCAAAGTTATCAATATTTTTATGTTTGGCGTTCCTGAATCGACCTTATCTCTGGCTGACAACGCGTTTCCTGCATTGTGGCATAACTTTGCAGGGAAGCTTCAGAACATCGAATTTTCACTTCCACAATGGCAGAAATGGTCTTTCTAGTAGTTGCTCATCAAATCTAAGCTGTCTGAAGTGTTTTTCCAAAGTTTTCAACATTTTTATGTTTGGCATTCGGGAACCCACCTTATCTCAAGCTGAAAACGCGTTTTCTGCATTGTGCCATAACTTTGCAGGAAACTTCAGAATAAGAAATTTTAACCTCCCACTGTTGCAGAAAGGGTCTGTCTTGTAGTTGCACATCAAATCGAAGCTGTCTGAAGTGTTTTTCCAAAGTTATCAACATTTTCATGATTGGCGTTCCGGAATCGACCTTATCTCAGGCTGAAAACGCGTTTTACGCATTGTGCCATAACTTTGCATAAAGCTTCAGAACATGAAATTTTCACCTCCCTCGATAGCAGAAAGGGTCTTTCTAGTAGTTGCACATCAAATCTAAGCTGTCTGAAGTGTTTTTCCAAAGTTTTCAACATTTTTATGTTTGGTGTTCCGGAATCGACCATATCTCAGGCTGAAAACGCGTATTCTGCACTGTGCCATAACTTTGCAGGGAAGCTTCAGAACATGAAATTTTCACCTCCCACTATAGCAGAAAGTGTCTTTCTAGTAGTTGCACATCAAATCTAAGCTGTCTGAAGTGTTTTTCCAAAGTTATCAACATTTTTATGTTTGGCGTTCTGGAACCCACCTTATCTCAGGCTGAAAACGCATTTTCTGCACATTGCCATAACTTTGCAGGGAGACTTCAGAACATGAAATTTTCTCCTCCCACTATAGCAGAAAGGGTCTTTCTAGTAGTTACACATCAAATCTAAGCTGTCTGAAGTGGCTTTCCAAAGTTATCAACATTTTTATGTTTGACGTTCCGGAATCAACCTTATCTCAGGCTGAACACCCCGTTTTCTGCATTGTGCCATAACTTTGCAGGGATGCATCAGAAAATGACATTTTAAAGTTCCACAATAGCAGAAAAGGTCTTTATAGTAGTTGCACATCAAATCTAAGCGGTCTGAAGTGTTTTTCCAAAGTTAATAACACTTTTATATTTGGCGTTCCGGAATCGACCTTATCTCAGGCTGAAAATGCGTTTTACGCATTGTGCCATAACTTTGCAGGGAAGCTTCAGAACATCGAATTTTCAACTCCCACTATAGCAGAAAGGGTCTTTCTAGTAGTTGCACATCAAATCTAAGCTGTCTGTAGAGTTTTTCCTGAGTTATCAACATTTTTATGTTTGGGGTTCTGAAATCAACCTAATCTCAGCCTGAGAACGCGTTTCCTGCATTGTGCCATAACTTTGCAGGGAAGCTTCAGAACATGAAATTTTCACCTCACACTGTAGCAGAAAGGGTCTTTCCAGTAGTTGCACATCAAATCTAAGCTGTCTGTAGAGTTTTTCCTGAGTTATCAACATTTTTATGTTTGGGGTTCTGAAATCAACCTAATCTCAGACTGAAAACGCGTTTCCTGCATTGTGCCAGAACTTTGCAGGGAAGCTTCAGAACATCGAATTTTCACTTCAACAATGGCAGAAATGGTCTTTCTAGTAGTTGCACATCAAATCTAAGCTGTCTGAAGTGTTTTTCCGAAGTTATCAACATTTTTACGTATGGCGTTCCGGAATCGACCTTATCCCAGGCTGAAAACGCGTTTTATGGATGGTGCCATAACTTTGCAGGGAAGCTTCAGAACATCGAATTTTCACCTCCCACTATAGCAGAAACGGTCTTTCTAGTAGTTGCACATCAAATCTAAGCTGTCTGAAGTGTTTTTCCAAAGTTATCAACATTTTTATGTTTGGCATTCCGGAATCGACCTTATGTGATGCTGAAAACTCGTTTTCTGCATTGTGCCATAATTTTGCAGGGAAGCTTCAGAACATGACATTTTAAAGTTCCACAATAGCAGAAAAGGTCTTTATAGTAGTTGCACATCAAATCTAAGCTGTCTGAAGTGTTTTTCCAAAGTTATTAACACTTTTATATTTGGCGTTCCGGAATCGACCTTATCTCAGGCTGAAAATGCGTTTTACGCATTGTGCCATAACTTTGCAGGGAAGCTTCAGAACATCGAATTTTCAACTCCCACTATAGCAGAAAGGGTCTTTCTAGTAGTTGCACATCAAATCTAAGCTGTCTGTAGAGTTTTTCCTGAGTTATCAACATTTTTATGTTTGGGGTTCTGAAATCAACCTAATCTCAGCCTGAGAACGCGTTTCCTGCATTGTGCCATAACTTTGCAGGGAAGCTTCAGAACATGAAATTTTCACCTCACACTGTAGCAGAAAGGGTCTTTCTAGTAGTTGCACATCAAATCTAAGCTGTCTGTAGAGTTTTTCCTGAGTTATCAACATTTTTATGTTTGGGGTTCTGAAATCAACCTAATCTCAGTCTGAAAACGCGTTTCCTGCATTGTGCCAGAACTTTGCAGGGAAGCTTCAGAACATCGAATTTTCACTTCAACAATGGCATAAATGGTCTTTCTAGTAGTTGCACATCAAATCTAAGCTGTCTGAAGTGTTTTTCCGAAGTTATCAACATTTTTACGTATGGCGTTCCGGAATCGACCTTATCCCAGGCTGAAAACGCGTTTTATGGATGGTGCCATAACTTTGCAGGGAAGCTTCAGAACATCGAATTTTCACCTCCCACTATAGCAGAAACGGTCTTTCTAGTAGTTGCACATCAAATCTAAGCTGTCTGAAGTGTTTTTCCAAAGTTATCAACATTTTTATGTTTGGCATTCCGGAATCGACCTTATGTGATGCTGAAAACTCGTTTTCAGCATTGTGCCATAATTTTGCAGGGAAGCTTCAGAACATGACATTTAAACACCCCACTATAGCAGAAAGGGTCTTTCTAGTAGTTGCACAGCAAATGTAAGCTGTTTGAAGTGTTTTTCCAAAGTTATCAACATTTTTATGTTTGGCGTTCCGGAATCGACCTTATCTCTGGCTGAAAACGCGTTTTGCGCATTGTGCCATAACTTTGCATAAAGCTTCAGAACATGAAATTTTCACCTCCCTCGATAGCAGAAAGGGTCTTTCTAGTAGTTGCACATCAAATCTAAGCTGTCTGAAGTGTTTTTCCAAAGTTTTCAACATTTTTATGTTTGGTGTTCCGGAATCGACCATATCTCAGGCTGAAAACGCGTATTCTGCACTGTGCCATAACTTTGCAGGGAAGCTTCAGAACATGAAATTTTCACCTCCCACTATAGCAGAAAGTGTCTTTCTAGTAGTTGCACATCAAATCTAAGCTGTCTGAAGTGTTTTTCCAAAGTTATCAACATTTTTATGTTTGGCGTTCTGGAACCCACCTTATCTCAGGCTGAAAACGCATTTTCTGCACATTGCCATAACTTTGCAGGGAGACTTCAGAACATGAAATTTTCTCCTCCCACTATAGCAGAAAGGGTCTTTCTAGTAGTTACACATCAAATCTAAGCTGTCTGAAGTGGCTTTCCAAAGTTATCAACATTTTTATGTTTGACGTTCCGGAATCAACCTTATCTCAGGCTGAACACCCCGTTTTCTGCATTGTGCCATAACTTTGCAGGGATGCATCAGAAAATGACATTTTAAAGTTCCACAATAGCAGAAAAGGTCTTTATAGTAGTTGCACATCAAATCTAAGCTGTCTGAAGTGTTTTTCCAAAGTTATTAACACTTTTATATTTGGCGTTCCGGAATCGACCTTATCTCAGGCTGAAAATGCGTTTTACGCATTGTGCCATAACTTTGCAGGGAAGCTTCAGAACATCGAATTTTCAACTCCCACTATAGCAGAAAGGGTCTTTCTAGTGGTTGCACATCAAATCTAAGCTGTCTGTAGAGTTTTTCCTGAGTTATCAACATTTTTATCTTTGGGGTTCTGAAATCAACCTAATCACAGCCTGAGAACGCGTTTCCTGCATTGTGCCATAACTTTGCAGGGAAGCTTCAGAACATGAAATTTTCACCTCACACTGTAGCAGAAAGGGTCTTTCTAGTAGTTGCACATCAAATCTAAGCTGTCTGTAGAGTTTTTCCTGAGTTATCAACATTTTTATGATTGGGGTTCTGAAATCAACCTAATCTCAGGCTGAGAACGCGTTTCCTGCATTGTGCCAGAACTTTGCAGGGAAGCTTCAGAACATCGAATTTTCACTTCAACAATGGCAGAAATGGTCTTTCTAGTAGTTGCACATCAAATCTAAGCTGTCTGAAGTGTTTTTCCGAAGTTATCAACATTTTTACGTATGGCGTTCCGGAATCGACCTTATCCCAGGCTGAAAACGCGTTTTATGGATGGTGCCATAACTTTGCAGGGAAGCTTCAGAACATCGAATTTTCACCTCCCACTATAGCAGAAACGGTCTTTCTAGTAGTTGCACATCAAATCTAAGCTGTCTGAAGTGTTTTTCCAAAGTTATCAACATTTTTATGTTTGGCATTCCGGAATCGACCTTATGTGATGCTGAAAACTCGTTTTCTGCATTGTGCCATAATTTTGCAGGGAAGCTTCAGAACATGACATTTAAACACCCCACTATAGCAGAAAGGGTCTTTCTAGTAGTTGCACAGCAAATGTAAGCTGTTTGAAGTGTTTTTCGAAAGTTATCAACATTTTTATGTTTGGCGTTCCGGAATCGACCTTATCTCAGGCCGATAACGCGATTTACGCATTCTGCCATAACTTTGCAGGGAAGCTTCTGAACATGAAATTTTCAAATCCCACTATAGCAGAAAGGGTCTTTCTCGGAGTTGCACATCAAATCTAAGCTGTCTGAAGTGTTTTTCGAAAGTTTTCAACATTTTTATGTTTGGTGTTCCTGAATCGATCTTATCTCAGGCTGAAAACGCGTTTTCTGCATTGTGTCATAACTTTGCAGGGAACCTTCAGATCATGAAATGTTAATTTCCCACTATAGCAGAAAGGGTCTTTCTAGTAGTTGCACATCAAATCTAAGATGTCTGAAGTGTTTTTCCAAAGTTATCAACATTTTTATGTTTGGCGTTCTGGAACCCACCTTATCTCAGCCAGAAAACGCGTTTTACATATTTTGCCATAACTTTGCAGGGAAGCTTGAGAACATGAAATTTTAAAATCCCACTATAGCAGAAAGGGTCTTTCTAGTAGTTGCACAACAAATCTAAGCTGTCTGAAATGTTTTTCCAAAGTTATCAACATTTTTACGTTTGGCGTTCCAAGATCGACCTTATCTCAGGCTGAAAACGCGTTGTCTGCATTGTGCCATAACTTTGCATGGAAGCTTCCGAACATGAAAATTTAACCTCCCACTATAGCAGAAAGGGTCTTTCTAGTAGTTGCACATCAAATCAAAGCTGTTTGAAGTGTTTTTCCAAAGTTATCAATATTTTTATGTTTAGCGTTCCGGATCGCACCTTATTGAAAACGCCTTTTCTGCATTGTGCCATAACTTTGCATGGAAGCTTCCGAACATGAAAATTTAACCTCCCACTATAGCAGAAAGGGTCTTTCTCGTAGTTGCACATCAAATCTAAGCTGTCTGAAGTGTTTTTCCAAAGTTATCAACATTTTTATGTTTGACGTTCTGGAATCGACCTTATCTCAGGCTGAAAACGCGTTTTCGGCATTGTGCCATAACTTTGCTGGGAAGCTTCAGAACATGAAAATTTCACGTCCCACTATAGCAGAAAGGGTCTTTCTAGTAGTTGCACATCAAATCTAAGCTGTTTGAAGTGTTTTTCCAAAGTTATCAACATTTTTATGTTTAGCGTTCCGGATCGCACCTTATTGAAAACGCCTTTTCTGCATTGTGCCATAACGTTGCAGGGAAGCTTCAGAACATGACATTTTCACCTCCCACTATAGCAGAAAGGGTCTTTCTAGCAGTTGCACATCAAATCTAAGCTGTTTGAAGTGTTTTTCCAAAGTTATCAACATTTTTATGTTTGGCGTTCCGGAATCGACCTTATCTCAGGCTGAAAACGCGTTTTCTGCTTTGTGGCATAACTTTGCAGGGAAGCTTCAGAACATGACATTTTCACATCCCACTATAGCAGAAAGGGTCTTTCTAGTAGTTGCACATCAAATCTAAGCTGTTTGAAGTGTTTTTCCAAAGTTATCAACATTTTTATGTTTGGCGTTCCGGAATCGACCTTATCTCTGGCTGAAAACGCGTTTTCTGCATTGTGCCATAACTTTGCAGGGAAACTTCAGAACATGAAATTTTCACCTCCCACTATAGCAGAAAGGGTCTTTCTAGTAGTTGCACATCAAATGTAAGCGGTCTGAAGTCTTTTTCCAAAGTTATCAACATTTTTATGTTTGGCGTTCCGGAACACACCTTATCTCAAGCTGAAAACGCGTTTTCTGCATTGTGCCATAACTTTGCAGGGAAGCTTCAGAACATGAAATTTTCAGGTCCCACTATAGCAGAAAGGGTCTTTCTAGTAGTTGCACATGAAATCTAAGCTGTCTGAAGTGTTTTTCGAAAGTTATCAACATTTTTATGTTTGGCGTTCCGGAATCGACCTTATCTCAGGATGAAAAATCGTTTTCTGCATTGTCCCATAACTTTGCAGGAAAGCTTCAGAACATGAAAGTTTAACCTCCCACTATAGCAGAAAGGGTCTTTCTCGTAGTTGCACATCAAATCTAAGCTGCCTGAAGTGTTTTTCCAAAGTTATCAACATTTTTATGTTTGACGTTCTGGAATCGATCTTATCTCAGGCTGAAAACGCGTTTTCGGCATTGTGCCATAACTTTGCTGGGAAGCTTCAGAACATGAAAATTTAACCTCCCACTATAGCAGAAAGGGTCTTTCTAGCAGTTGCACATCAAATCTAAGCTGTTTGAAGTGTTTTTCCAAAGTTATCAACATTTTGATGTTTGGCGTTCCGGATCGCACCTTATTGAAAACGCCTTTTCTGCATTGTGCCATAACTTTGCAGGGAAGCTTCAGAACATGACATTTTCACCTCCCACTATAGCAGAAAGGGTCTTTCTAGCAGTTGCACATCAAATCTAAGCTGTTTGAAGTGTTTTTCCAAAGTTATCAACATTTTGATGTTTGGCGTTCCGGAATCGACCTTATCTCAGGCTGAAAACGCGTTTTCTGCTTTGTGGCATAACGTTGCAGGGAAGCTTCAGAACATGACATTTTCACATCCCACTATAGCAGAAAGGGTCTTTCTAGTAGTTGCACATCAAATCTAAGCTGTTTGAAGTGTTTTTCCAAAGTTATCAACATTTTTATGTTTGGCGTTCCGGAATCGACCTTATCTCTGGCTGAAAACGCGTTTTCTGCATTGTGCCATAACTTTGCAGGGAATCTTCAGAACATGAAATTTTCACCTCCCACTACAGCAGAAAGGGTCTTTCTAGTAGATGCACAACAAATCTAAGCTGTCTGAAATGTTTTTCCAAAGTTATCAACATTTTTACGTTTGGTGTTCCAGGATCGACCTTATCTCAGGCTGAAAACGCGTTTTACGCATTGTGCCATAACTTTGCAGGGAAGCTTCAGAACATGAAATGTTCACCTCCCACTATAGCAGAAAGGGTCTTTCTAGTAGTTGCACATCAAATGTAAGCGGTCAGAAGTCTTTTTCCAAAGTTATCAACATTTTTATGTTTGGCGTTCCGGAACCCACCTTATCTCCAGCTGAAAACGCGTTTTCTGCATTGTGCCATAACTTTGCAGGGAAGCTTCAGAACATGAAATTTTCAGGTCCCACTATAGCAGAAAGGGTCTTTCTAGTAGTTGCACATGAAATCTAAGCTGTCTGAAGTGTTTTTCCAAAGTTATCAACATTTTTATGTTTGACGTTCTGGAATCGACCTTATCTCAGGCTGAAAACGCGTTTTCGGCATTGTGCCATAAATTTGCTTGGAAGCTTCAGAACATGAAAATTTCACGTCCCACTATAGCAGAAAGGGTCTTTCTAGTAGTTGCAGATCAAATCTAAGCTGTCTGATGTGTTTTTCCAAAGTTATCAACATTTTTATGTTTGGCGTTCCGGAATCGACCTTATCTTAGGCTGAAAACGCGTTTTACGCATTGTGCCATAACTTTGCAGGGAAGCTTCAGAACATGAAATGTTCACCTCTCGCTATAGCAGAAAGGGTCTTTCTAGTAGTTGCACATCAAATCTAAGCTGTCTGAAGTGTTTTTCCAAAGTTATCAACATTTTTATGTTTGACGTTCTGGAATCGACCTTATCTCAGGCTGAAAACGCGTTTTCGGCATTGTGCCATAACTTTGCTGGGAAGCTTCAGAACATGAAAATTTCACGTCCCACTATAGCAGAAAGGGTCTATCTAGTAGTTGCACATCAAATCTAAGCTGTCTGAAGTGTTTTTCCAAAGTTATCAACATTTTTATGTTTGGCGTTCCGGAATCGACCTTATCTCAGGATGAAAAATCGTTTTCTGCATTGTCCCATGACTTTGCAGGAAAGCTTCAGAACATGAAATTTTCAGATCCCACTATAGCAGAAAGGGTCTTTCTAGTATTTGCACATCAAATCTAAACTGTCTGAAGTGTTTTTCGATAGTTATCAACATTTTTATGTTTGGCGTTCCGGAACCCACGTTATCACAAGCTGAAAACGCGTTGTCTGCATTGTGCCATAACTTTGCATGGAAGCTTTCGAACATGAAATTTTAACCTCCCACTATAGCAGAAAGGGTCTTTCTAGTAGTTGCACATCAAATCTAAGCTGTCTGAAGTGTTTTTCCAAAGTTATCAACATTTTTATGATTGGCGTTCCGGAATCGACCTTATCTCAGGATGAAAAATCGTTTTCTGCATTGTCCCATGACTTTGCAGGAAAGCTTCAGATCATGAAATTTTCAGATCCCACTATAGCAGAAAGGGTCTTTCTAGTATTTGCACATCAAATCTAAGCTGTCTGAAGTGTTTTTCGAAAGTTATCAACATTTTTATGTTTGGCGTTCCGGAACCCACGTTATCACAAGCTGAAAACGCGTTATCTGCATTGTGCCATAACTTTGCATGGAAGCTTTCGAACATGAAATTTTAACCTCCCACTACAGCAGAAAGGGTCTTTCTAGTAGTTGCACATCAAATCTAAGCTGTCTGAAGTGTTTTTCCAAAGTTATCAACATTTTTATGTTTGGCGTTCCGGAATCGACCTTATCTCAGGATGAAAAATCGTTTTCTGCATTGTCCCATGACTTTGCAGGAAAGCTTCAGAACATGAAATTTTCAGATCCCACTATAGCAGAAAGGGTCTTTCTAGTATTTGCACATCAAATCTAAACTGTCTGAAGTGTTTTTCGATAGTTATCAACATTTTTATGTTTGGCGTTCCGGAACCCACGTTATCACAAGCTGAAAACGCGTTGTCTGCATTGTGCCATAACTTTGCATGGAAGCTTTCGAACATGAAATTTTAACCTCCCACTATAGCAGAAAGGGTCTTTCTAGTAGTTGCACATCAAATCTAAGCTGTCTGAAGTGTTTTTCCAAAGTTATCAACATTTTTATGATTGGCGTTCCGGAATCGACCTTATCTCAGGATGAAAAATCGTTTTCTGCATTGTCCCATGACTTTGCAGGAAAGCTTCAGATCATGAAATTTTCAGATCCCACTATAGCAGAAATGGTCTTTCTAGTATTTGCACATCAAATCTAAGCTGTCTGAAGTGTTTTTCGAAAGTTATCAACATTTTTATGTTTGGCGTTCCGGAACCCACGTTATCACAAGCTGAAAACGCGTTATCTGCATTGTGCCATAACTTTGCATGGAAGCTTTCGAACATGAAATTTTAACCTCCCACTACAGCAGAAAGGGTCTTTCTAGTAGTTGCACATCAAATCTAAGCTGTCTGAAGTGTTTTTCGAAAGTTATCAACATTTTTATGTTTGGCGTTCCGGAACCCACCTTATCTCAGGCTGAAAACGCGTTTTCGGCATTGTGCCATAACTTTGCAGGGAAGCTTCAGAACATGAAATTTTCACGTCCCACTAAAGCAAAAAGGGTCTTTCTAGTATTTGAACATCAAATCTAAGCTGTCTGAAGTGTTTTTCGAAAGTTATGAACATTTTTATGTTTCGCGTTCCGTAATCGACCTTATCTCAGGATGAAAAATCTTTTTCTGCATTGTCCCATAACTTTCCATGGGAAGCTTCAGAACATGAAATTTTGACCTCCCACTCTAGCAGAAAGGGTCTTTCTAGTAGTTGCACATCAAATGTAAGCTGTCTGAAGTGTTTTTCGAAAGTTATCAACATTTTTATGTTTGGCGTTCCGGAATCGACCTTATCTCTGGCTGAAAACGCGTTTTACGCATTGTGCCATAACTTTGCAGGGAAGCTTCAGAACATGAAATGTTCACCTCCCACTAAAGCAGAAAGGCTCTTTCTAGTAGTTGCACATTAAATCTAAGCTGTCTGAAGTGTTTTTCGAAAGTTATCAACATTTTTACGTTTGGCGTTCCGGAATCGACTTTATCTCAGGATGAAAAATCGTTTTCTGCATTGTCCCATATCTTTGCAGGGAAGCTTCAGAACATGAAATTTTCACCTCCCACTATAGCAGAAAGGGTCTTTCTAGTTGTTGCACTTCAAATCTAAGCTGTCTGAAGTGTTTTTCCAAAGTTATCAACATTTTAATGTTTGGCGTGACAGAATCGACCGTATCTCAGGATGAAAAATTGTTTTCTGCATTGTCCCATAACTTTCCAGGGAAGCTTCAGAACATGAAATTTTGACCTAACACTATAGCAGAAAGGGTCTTTCTACTACTTGCACATCAAATCTAAGCTGTCTGAAGTGTTGTTCCAAAGTGATCAACATTTTTACGTTTGGCGTTTCGGAACCCACCTTATTTCAGGCTGAAAACACGTTTTCTGCATTGTCCCATAACTTTCTAGGGAGGCTTCAGAACATGAAATTTTGACGTCCCACTATAGCAGAAAGGGTCTTTCTAGTAGTTGCACATCAAATCTAAGCTGTCTGAGGTGTTTTTCCAAAGTTATCAACATTTTTATGTTTGGCGTTCCGGAACCCACCTTATCTCAGGCTGAAAACGCATTTTCTGCATTGTGCCATAACTTCTCAGGGAAGCTTCAGAACATGAAATGTTCACCTCCCACGATAGCAGAAAGGGTCTTTCTAGTTGTTGCACTTCAAATCTAAGCTGTCTGAAGTGTTTTTCCAAAGTTATCAACATTTTAATGTTTGGCGTTACAGAATCGACCGTATCTCAGGATGAAAAATTGTTTTCTGCATTGTCCCATAACTTTCCAGGGAAGCTTCAGAACATGAAATATTGACCCAACACTATAGCAGAAAGGGTCTTTCTAGTAGTTGCACATCAAATCTAAGCTGTCTGATGTGTTTTTCCAAAGTTATGAACATTTTCATGTTTGGCGTTCGGGAATCAACCTTATCTCAGGCTGAAAAGGCGTTTTCTGCATTGTGCCATAACTTTGCAGGGAAGCTTCAGAACATGAAATTTTCACCTCCCACTATAGCAGAAAGGGTCTTTCTAGTAGTTGCACATCAAATCTAAGCTGTCTGAAGTGTTTTTCCAAAGTTATCAACATTTTTATGTTTGGCGTTCCGGAATCGACCTTATCTCAGCATGAAAAATCGTTTTCTGCATTGTCCCATGACTTTGCAGGAAAGCTTCAGAACATGAAATTTTCAGATCCCACTATAGCAGAAAGGGTCTTTCTAGTATTTGCACATCAAATCTAAACTGTCTGAAGTGTTTTTCGAAAGTTATCAACATTTTTATGTTTGGCGTTCCGGAACCCACGTTATCACAAGCTGAAAACGCGTTGTCTGCATTGTGCCATAACTTTGCATGGAAGCTTTCGAACATGAAATTTTAACCTCCCACTATAGCAGAAAGGGTCTTTCTAGTAGTTGCACATCAAATCTAAGCTGTCTGAAGTGTTTTTCCAAAGTTATCAACATTTTTATGTTTGGCGTTCCGGAATCGACCTTATCTCAGGATGAAAAATCGTTTTCTGCATTGTCCCATGACTTTGCAGGAAAGCTTCAGAACATGAAATTTTCAGATCCCACTATAGCAGAAAGGGTCTTTCTAGTATTTGCACATCAAATCTAAGCTGTCTGAAGTGTTTTTCGAAAGTTATCAACATTTTTATGTTTGGCGTTCCGGAACCCACGTTATCACAAGCTGAAAACGCGTTGTCTGCATTGTGCCATAACTTTGCATGGAAGTTTTCGAACATGAAATTTTAACCTCCCATTACAGCAGAAAGGGTCTTTCTAGTAGTTGCACATCAAATCTAAGCTGTCTGAAGTGTTTTTCGAAAGTTATCAACATTTTTATGTTTGGCGTTCCGGAACCCACCTTATCTCAGGCTGAAAACGCGTTTTCGGCATTGTGCCATAACTTTGCAGGGAAGCTTCAGAACATGAAATTTTCACGTCCCACTATAGCAAAAAGGGTCTTTCTAGTATTTGAACATCAAATCTAAGCTGTCTGAAGTGTTTTTCGAAAGTTATGAACATTTTTATGTTTCGCGTTCCGTAATCGACCTTATCTCAGGATGAAAAATCTTTTTCTGCATTGTCCCATAACTTTCCATGGGAAGCTTCAGAACATGAAATTTTGACCTCCCATTCTAGCAGAAAGGGTCTTTCTAGTAGTTGCACATCAAATGTAAGCTGTCTGAAGTGTTTTTCGAAAGTTATCAACATTTTTATGTTTGGCGTTCCGGAATCGACCTTATCTCTGGCTGAAAACGCGTTTTACGCATTGTGCCATAACTTTGCAGGGAAGCTTCAGAACATGAAATGTTCACCTCCCACTAAAGCAGAAAGGGTCTTTCTAGTAGTTGCACATTAAATCTAAGCTGTCAGAAGTGTTTTTCGAAAGTTATCAACATTTTTACGTTTGGCGTTCCGGAATCGACTTTATCTCAGGATGAAAAATCGTTTTGTGCATTGTCCCATATCTTTGCAGGGAAGCTTCAGAACATGAAATTTTCACCTCCCACTATAGCAGAAAGGGTCTTTCTAGTTGTTGCACTTCAAATCTAAGCTGTCTGAAGTGTTTTTCCAAAGTTATCAACATTTTAATGTTTGGCGTTACAGAATCGACCGTATCTCAGGATGAAAAATTGTTTTCTGCATTGTCCCATAACTTTCCAGGGAAGCTTCAGAACATGAAATTTTGACCTAACACTATAGCAGAAAGGGTCTTTCTACTACTTGCACATCAAATCTAAGCTGTCTGAAGTGTTGTTCGAAAGTGATCAACATTTTTACGTTTGGCGTTTCGGAACCCACCTTATTTCAGGCTGAAAACACGTTTTCTGCATTGTCCCATAACTTTCTAGGGAGGCTTCAGAACATGAAATTTTGACGTCCCACTATAGCAGAGAGGGTCTTTCTAGTAGTTGCACATCAAATCTAAGCTGTCTGAGGTGTTTTTCCAAAGTTATCAACATTTTTATGTTTGGCGTTCCGGAACCCACCTTATCTCAGGCTGAAAACGCATTTTCTGCATTGTGCCATAACTTCTCAGGGAAGCTTCAGAACATGAAATGTTCACATCCCACGATAGCAGAAAGGGTCTTTCTAGTTGTTGCACTTCAAATCTAAGCTGTCTGAAGTGTTTTTCCAAAGTTATCAACATTTTAATGTTTGGCGTTACAGAATCGACCGTATCTCAGGATGAAAAATTGTTTTCTGCATTGTCCCATAACTTTCCAGGGAAGCTTCAGAACATGAAATATTGACCCAACACTATAGCAGAAAGGGTCTTTCTAGTACTTGCACATCAAATCTAAGCTGTCTGAAGTGTTGTTCCAAAGTTATCAACATTTTTATGTTTGGCGTTCCGGAACCCACCTTATCTCAGGCTGAAAACGCATTTTCTGCATTGTGCCATAACTTCTCAGGGAAGCTTCAGAACATGAAATTTTCACCTCCCACTATAGCAGAAAGGGTCTTTCTAGTAGTTGCACATCAAATCTAAGCTGTCTGAAGTGTTTTTCCAAAGTTATCAACATTCTTATGTTTGGCGTTCCGGAATCAACCTTATCTCAGGCTGAAAACGCGTTTTCTGCATTGTGCCATAACTTTGCAGGGAAGCTTCAGAACATGAAATTCTGACCTCCCAATATAGCAGAAAGGGTCTTTCTAGTAGTTGCACATCAAATCTAAGCTGTCTGAAGTGTTTTTCGAAAGTTATCATATTTTTTATGTTTGGCGTTCCAGAATCGACCTTATCTCACGCTGAAAACGCGTTGTCTGCATTGTGCCATAACTTTCAATGGAAGCTTCCGAACATGAAATTTTAACCTACCACTATAGCAGAAAGGGTCTTTCTAGTAGTTGCACATCAAATCTAAGCTGTCTGATGTGTTTTTCCAAAGTTATCAACATTGTTATGTATGGCGTTCCGGAATCAACCTTATCTCAGGCTGAAAACGCGTTATACGCATTGAGCCATAACTTTGTAGGGAACCTTTAGAACATGAATTTTTCACCTCCCACTATAGCAGAAAGGGTCTTTCTCGTAGTTGCACATCAAATCTAAGCTGTCTGAAGTGTTATTCCAAAGTGATCAACATTTTTACGTTTTGCGTTTCGGAACCCACCTTATCTCAGGCTGAAAAATCGTTTTCTGCATTGTCCCATAACTTCTCAGGGAAGCTTCAGAACATGAAATTTCGACCTCCCACTATAGCAGAAAGGGTCTTTCTAGTTGTTGCACTTCAAATCTAAGCTGTCTGAAGTGTTTTTCCAAAGTTATCAACATTTTAATGTTTGGCGTTACAGAATCGACCGTATCTCAGGATGAAAAATTGTTTTCTGCATTGTCCCATAACTTTCCAGGGAAGCTTCAGAACATGAAATATTGACCCAACACTATAGCAGAAAGGGTCTTTCTAGTAGTTGCACATCAAATCTAAGCTGTCTGAAGTGTTGTTCCAAAGTGATAAACATTTTTACGTTTGGCGTTTCGGAATCGACCTTATCTCAGGCTGAAACCGCGTTTTCTGCATTGTGCCATAACTTCTCAGGGAAGCTTCAGAGCATCGAATTTTCACCACCCACTATAGCAGAAAGGGTCTTTCGAGCAGTTGCACATCAAATCTAAGCTGTCTGAAGTGTTTTTCCAAAGTTATCAACATTTTTATGTTTGGCGTTCCGGAATCGACCTTATCTCAGGCTGAAAACGCGTTTTACGCATTGTGCGATAACTTTGCATAAAGCCTCAGAACATGAAATTTTCACCTGCCCCTATAGTAGAAAGGGTCTTTCTAGTAGTTGCACATCAAATCTAAGCTGTCTGAAGTGTTTTTACAAAGTTATCAACTTTTTTATGTTTCCCGTTCCGGAATCGACCTTATGTCAGGCTGAAAACGCGTTTTACGCATTGTGCCATAACTTCTCAGGGAAGCTTCAGAACATGAAATTTTCACCTCCCACTATAGCAGAAAGGGTCTTTCTAGTAGTTGCACATCAAATCTAAGCTGTCTGAAGTGTTTTTCCAAAGTTATCAACATTCTTATGTTTGGCGTTCCGGAATCAACCTTATCTCAGGCTGAAAACGCGTTTTCTGCATTGTGCCATAACTTTGCAGGGAAGCTTCAGAACATGAAATTCTGACCTCCCAATATAGCAGAAAGGGTCTTTCTAGTAGTTGCACATCAAATCTAAGCTGTCTGAAGTGTTTTTCGAAAGTTATCATATTTTTTATGTTTGGCGTTCCGGAATCGACCTTATCTCAGGCTGAAAACGCGTTTAACGCATTGTTCCATAACTTTGCAGGGAAGCTTCAGAACATGAAATTTTCACCTCCCACAATGGCAGAAAGGGTCTTTCTAGTAGTTGCACCATCAAACCTAAGCTGTCTGAAGTGTTTATCCAAAGTTATCAACATTTTAATGTTTGGCGTTCCGGAATCGACCTTATCTCAGGCTGAAAATGCGTTTTACGCATTGTGCCATAACTTTGGAGGGAAGCTTCAGAACATCGAATTTTCACCACCCACTATATCAGAAAGGGTCTTTCTAGTAGTTGCACATCAAATATAAGCTGTCTGAAGTGTTTTTCCAAAGTTATCAACATTCTTATGTTTGGCGTACAGGAATCGACCATATCTCAGGCTGAAAACGCGTTTTCTGCATTGTGCCATAACTTTGCAAGGAAGATTCAGAACATGAAATTTTTAAATTGCGCTATAGCAGAAAAGGTCTTTCTAGTAGTTGTACATCAAATCTAAGCTGTCTGAAGTGTTTTTCCAAAGTTATCAACATTTTAATGTTTGGCGTTCCGGAATTGACCTTATCTCAGGCTGAAAACGCGTTTTACGCATTGTGCCATAACTTTGCATAAAGCTTCAGAACATGAAATTTTCACCTCCCACGATAGCAGAAAGGGTCTTTGTAGTAGTTGCAGATCAAAACTAAGCTGTCTGAAATGTTTTTCCAAAGTTAACAACAGTTTTATGTTTGGCATTCCGGAATCGACCTTATCTCAGGCTGTAAACGCGTTTTTACGCATGGTGCCATAACTTTCCAGGGAAGCTTCTGAACATGAAATTTTGACCTCCCACTATGGCAGAAAGGGTCTTTCAAGTAGTTGCACATCAAATCTAAGCTGTCTGAAGTGTTGTTCCAAAGTTATCAACATTTTTACGTTTGGCGTTCCGGAACCCACCTTATCTCAGGCTGAAAACGCGTTTTGTGCATTGAGCCATTAATTCTCAGGGAAGATTCAGAAAATGAAATTTTCACCTCCCACAATAGCAGAAAGGGTCTTTCTCGTAGTTGCACATCAAATCTAAGTTGTCTGAAGTGTTTTTCGAAAGCTATCAACATTTTTTAGGTAAGCGTTCCGGAAACGACCTTATCTCGGGCTGAAAACGCGTTTTCTGCATTGTGCCATAACTTTGCAGGGAAGCATCAGAACATGAAATTTTCGGCTCCCACTGTAGCAGAAAGGGTCTTTCTAGTCGTTGCACATTAAATCTAAGCTGTCTGAAGAGGTTTTCCAATGTCATCAACATTTTTATGTTTGGCGTTCCGGAACCCACCTTATCTCAGGCTGAAAACGCGTTTTCTGCTTTATGCCATAACTTTGCTGGGAATCTTCAGAACATGAAATTTTCACCTCCCACTATAGCAGAAAGGGTCTTTCTAGTAGTTGCACATCAAATCTAAGCTGTCTGAAATGTTTTTTCCAAAGTTATCAACATTTTCATGTTTGGCGTTCCGGAACCCACCTTATCTCAGCCTGAAAACGCGTTTTCTGCATTGTGCCATAACTTTGCAGGGAAGCTTCAGAACATGAAATCTTAACCACCCACTGTAGCAGAAAGGCTCTTTCTAGTAGTTGCACATCAAATCTAAGCTGTCTGAAGTGTTTTTCCAAAGGTATCAACAGTTTTATGTTTGGCGTTCCGGAACCCACCTTATCTCAGGCTGAAAACGCGTTTTCTGCATTGTTCCTTAACTTTGCAGGGAAGCATCAGAACATACAATTTTCAGCTCCCACTATGACAAACAGGGTCTTTCTAATAGTTGCACATCAAATCTAATCTGTCTGAAGTGTTTTTCGAAAGTTATCAACATTTTTATGTTTGGCGTTCCGGAACCCACCTTATCTCAGGCTGAAGACGCGTTTTACGCATTGTGCCATAACTTTCCAGGGAAGTTCCAGAAAATGAAATTTTCACCTCCAACTATAGCAGAAAGGATTTTTCTAGCAGTTGCACATCAAATCTAAGCTGTCTGAAGTGTTTTTTGAAAGTTATCAACATTTTTATGTTTCGCGTTCCGGAATCGACCTTATCTCAGGCTGAAAACGCGTTTTACGCATTGTCCCATAACTTTCCAGGGAAGCTTCAGAACATGAAATTTTTACCTCACACTATGGCAGAAAGGGTCTTTCAAGTAGTTGCACATCAAATCTAAGCTGTCTGAAATGTTGTTCCAAAGTTATCAACATTTTTATGTTTGGCGTTCTGGAACCCACCTTATCTCAAGCTGAAAACGCGTTTTCTGCATTGTGCCGTAACTTTGCAGGGAGACTTCAGAACATGAAATTTTCTCCTCCCACTATAGCAGAAAGGGTGTTTCTAGTAGTTGCACATCAAATCTAAGCTGTTTGAAGTGTTTTTTCAAAGTTAACACCATTTTTACATTTGGCGTTCCAGAAACAACCTTATCTCAGCCTGAAAAGGCGTTGTACATATTTTGCGATAACTTTGCAGGGAAGCTTCAGAAGATGAAATTTTAACATCCCACTATAGCAGAAAGGGTCTTTCTAGTAGTTGCACATCAAATCTAAGCTGTCTGAAGTGTTTTTCCAAAGTTATCAACATTTTTATGTTTGGCGTTCTGGAATCGACCTTATCTCAGGCTGAAAACGCGTATTCTGCATTGTGCCATAACGTTGCAGGGAGACTTCAGAACATAAAATTTTCTCCTCCCACTATAGCAGAAAGGGTATTTCTCGTAGTTGCACATCAAATCTAAGTTGTCTGAAGTGTTTTTCCTAAGTTATCAACATTCTTATGTTTGGCGTTCCGGAATCAACCTTATCTCAGACTGAAAACGTGTTTTCTGCATTGTGCCATAACTTTGCAGGGAGACTTCAGAACATGAAATTTTCTCCTCCCACTATAGCAGAAAGGGTCTTTCTAGTAGTTGCACATCAAATCTAAGCTGTGGAAAGTGTTTTTCCAAAGTTATCAACATTTTTATGTTGGCGTTACGGAATCGACCTTATCTCCGGCTGAAAACGCGTTTTCTGCATTGTGCCATAACTTTGCAGGGAAGCTTCAGAAGATGAAATTTTAACATCCCAGAATAGCAGAAAGGGTCTTTCTAGTAGTTGCACATCAAATCTAAGCTGTCTGAAGTGTTTTTCCAAAGTTATCAACATTTTTATGTTTGGCGTTCTGGAACCCACCTAATCTCAGGCTGAAAACGCGTTTTCTGCATTGTGCCATAACTTTTCAGGGAAGCTTCAGAACATGAAATGTTCGCCTCCCACTATAGCAGATAGGGTCTTTCTAGTAGTTGCACATCAAATCTAAGCTGTTTGAAGTGTTTTTCCAAAGTTAACACCATTTTTATGTTTGGCGTTCCGGAATCAACCTTATCTCAGACTGAAAACGTGTTTTCTGCATTGTGCCATAACTTTGCAGGGAACCTTCAGAACATGAAATTTTCATCTCCAACTATAGCAGAAAGGGTCTTTCTAGTAGTTGCACATCAAATCTAAGCTGTCTGAAGTGTTTTTCCAAAGTTATCAACATTCTTATGTTTGGCGTTCCGGAATCAACCTTATCTCAGACTGAAAACGTGTTTTCTGCATTGTGCCATAACTTTGCAGGGAAGCTTCAGAACATGACATTTTCACCTCCCACTATAGCAGTAAGGGTCTTTCTCGTAGTTGCACATCAAATCTAAACTGTCTGAACTGTTTTTCGAAAGTTTTCAACATTTTTATGTTTGGCGTTCCGGAATCGACCTTATCTCAGGCTGAAAACACGATTTACGCATTCTGCCATAACTTTGCAGGGAAGCTTCAGAACATGAAATTTTCACCTCCCACGATAGCAGAAAGGGTCTTTCGAGTAGTTGCACATCAAATCTAAGCTGTTTGAAGTGTCTTTGCAAAGTTATCAACACTTTTATGTTTGGCGTTCCTGAATCGACCTTATATCAGGCTGAAAACGCGTTTTATGCATTGTGCCATAACTTTGCAGGGAACCTTCAGATCATGAAATGTTAATTTCCCACGAGAGCAGAAAGGGTCTTTCTAGTAGTTGTTCATCAAATCTAAGCTGTCTGAAGTTTTTTTTCCAAAGTTATCAACATTTTGATGTTTGGCGTTCCGGAATCGACCTTATCTGAGAATGAAAACGCGTTTTCTGCATTGTGCCATAACTTTGCAGGGAAGCTTCAGAACAAGAAATTTTAACCTCCCACTATAGCAGAAAAGGTCATTCGAGAAGTTGCACATCAAATCTAAGCTGTCTGAAGTGTTTTTCTGAAGTTATCAACATTTTTATGTTTGGCGTTCTGGAACCCACCTAATCTCAGGCTGAAAACGCGTTTTCTGCATTGTGCCATAACTTTTCAGGGAAGCTTCAGAACATGAAATGTTCGCCTCCCACTATAGCAGATAGGGTCTTTCTAGTAGTTGCACATCAAATCTAAGCTGTTTGAAGTGTTTTTCCAAAGTTAACACCATTTTTATGTTTGGCGTTCCGGAATCAACCTTATCTCCGACTGAAAACGTGTTTTCTGCATTGTGCCATAACTTTGCAGGGAACCTTCAGAACATGAAATTTTCATCTCCAACTATAGCAGAAAGGGTCTTTCTAGTAGTTGCACATCAAATCTAAGCTGTCTGAAGTGTTTTTCCAAAGTTATCAACATTCTTATGTTTGGCGTTCCGGAATCAACCTTATCTCAGACTGAAAACGTGTTTTCTGCATTGTGCCATAACTTTGCAGGGAAGCTTCAGAACATGACATTTTCACCTCCCACTATAGCAGTAAGGGTCTTTCTCGTAGTTGCACATCAAATCTAAGCTGTCTGAACTGTTTTTCGAAAGTTTTCAACATTTTTATGTTTGGCGTTCCGGAATCGACCTTATCTCAGGCTGAAAACACGATTTACGCATTCTGCCATAACTTTGCAGGGAAGCTTCAGAACATGAAATTTTCACCTCCCACGATAGCAGAAAGGGTCTTTCGAGTAGTTGCACATCAAATCTAAGCTGTTTGAAGTGTCTTTGCAAAGTTATCAACACTTTTATGTTTGGCGTTCCTGAATCGACCTTATATCAGGCTGAAAACGCGTTTTATGCATTGTGCCATAACTTTGCAGGGAACCTTCAGATCATGAAATGTTAATTTCCCACGAGAGCAGAAAGGGTCTTTCTAGTAGTTGTTCATCAAATCTAAGCTGTCTGAAGTTTTTTTTCCAAAGTTATCAACATTTTGATGTTTGGCGTTCCGGAATCGACCTTATCTGAGAATGAAAACGCGTTTTCTGCATTGTGCCATAACTTTGCAGGGAAGCTTCAGAACAAGAAATTTTAACCTCCCACTATAGCAGAAAAGGTCATTCGAGAAGTTGCACATCAAATCTAAGCTGTCTTGAAGTGTTTTTCTGAAGTTATCAACATTTTTATGTTTGGCGTTCCGGAACCCAACTTATCTCAGGCTGAAAACGCGTTTTACATATTTTGCCATAACTTTGCAGTGAAGCTTCAGAACATGAAATTTTAACATCCCGCTACGGCAGAAAGGGTCTTTCCAGTAGTTGCACATCAAATCTAAGCTGTCTGAAGTGTTTTTCCAAAGTTATCAATATTTTTATGTTTGGCGTTCCGGAATCGACCTTATCTCAGGCTGATAACGCGTTTCCTGCTTTGTGGCATAACTGCAGGGAAGCTTCAGAACATGAAATTTTCACCTCCCACTGTATCTAAAAGGGTCTTTCTAGTAGTTGCACATCAATTCTAAGCTGTCTGAAGTGTTTTTCCAAAGTTATCAACATTTTTATGTTTGGCGTTCTGGAACCCACCTAATCTCAGGCTGAAAACGCGTTTTCTGCATTGTGCCATAACTTTGCAGGGAAGCTTCAGAACATGAAATTTTCACCTCCCACTACAGCAGAAAGGGTCTTTCTAGTAGTTGCACATCAAATCTAAGCTGTCCGAAGTGTTTTTCCAAAGTTATCAACATTTTTATGTTTGGCGTTCTGGAACCCACCTTATCTCAGGCTGAAAACGCGTTTTCTGCATTGTGCCGTAACTTTGCAGGGAGACTTCAGAACATGAAATTTTCTCCTCCCACTATAGCAGAAAGGGTCTTTCTAGTAGTTGCACATCAAATCTAAGCTGTTTGAAGTGTTTTTCCAAAGTTAACACCATTTTTACATTTGGCGTTCCAGAAACAACCTTATCTCAGGCTGAAAACGCGTTTTACGCAATTTGCCCTAACTTTGCAGGAAAGCTTCAGAACATGAAATTTTCACCTCCCACTACAGCAGAAAGGGTCTTTCTAGTAGTTGCACATCAAATCTAAGCTGTCTGAAGTGTTTTTCCAAAGTTATCAACATTTTTATGTTTGGCGTTCTGGAACCCACCTTATCTCAGGCTGAAAACGCGTTTTCTGCATTGTGCCGTAACTTTGCAGGGAGACTTCAGAACATGAAATTTTCTCCTCCCACTATAGCAGAAAGGGTATTTCTCGTAGTTGCACATCAAATCTAAGTTGTCTGAAGTGTTTTTCCAAAGTTATCAACATTCTTATGTTGGCGTTCTGGAACCCACCTAATCTCAGACTGAAAACGCGTTTTCTGCATTGTGCCATAACTTTTCAGGGAAGCTTCAGAACATGAAATGTTCGCCTCCCACTATAGCAGATAGGGTCTTTCTAGTAGTTGCACATCAAATCTAAGCTGTCTGAAGTGTTTTTCCAAAGTTATCAACATTCTTTTGTTTGGCGTTCCGGAATCAACCTTACCTCAGGCTGAAAACGCGTTTTCTGCATGGTGTCATCACTTTGCAGGAAAGCTGCAGAATATGAAATTTTCACCTCCCACTATAGCAGAAAGGGTCTTTCTAGTAGTTGCACATCAAATCTAAGTTGTCTGAAGTGTTTTTCCAAAGTTATCAACATTCTTATGTTTGGCGTTCCGGAATCAACCTTATCTCAGACTGAAAACGTGTTTTCTGCATTGTGCCATAACTTTGCAGGGAAGCTTCAGAACATGAAATTTTAAAATTGCGCTATAGCAGAAAAGGCCTTTCTAGTAGTTGCACATCAAATCTAAGCTTTCTGAAGTATTTTTCCAAAGTTATCCACATTTTAATGTTTGGCGTTCCGGAATCGACCTTATCTGAGAATGAAAACGCGTTTTCTGCATTGTGCCATAACTTTGCAAGGAAGCTTCAGAACATCAAATGTTCACCTCCCACAATAGCAGAAAGGGTCTTTCTAGTAGTTGCACATTAAAGCTAAGCTGTCTGAAGTGTTTTTCCAAACTTATCAACATTTTTATGTTTGGCGTTCCGGAACCCATCTTATCTCAGGCTGAAAACGCGTTTGCTGCATTGTGCCATACCTTTGCAAAGAAGCTTCAGAACATGAAATGTTCACCTCCCACTATAGCAGAAAGGGTCTTTCTAGTAGTTGCACATCAAATCTAAGCTGTCTGAAGTGTTTTTCCAAAGTTATCAACATTTTTATGTTTAGCGTTCCGGAATCGACTTTATCTCAGGCTGAAAACGTGTTTTCCGCATTGTGCCATAACTTTGCATAAAGCTTCAGAACATGAAATTTTCACCTCCCACTCTAGCAGAAAGGGTCTTTCTAGAAGTTGCACATCAAATCTATGCGGTCTGAAGTGTTTTTCCAAAGTTATCAACATTTTTATGTTTGGCCTTGGGGAACCCACCTTATCTCTGGCTGAAAACGCGTTTTACGCATTGTGCCATAACTTTGCATAAAGCTTCAGAACATGAAATTTTCACCTCCCACTATAGCAGAAAGGGTCTGTCTTGTAGTTGCACATCAAATCTCAGCTGTCTGAAGTGTTTTTCCAAAGTTATCAACATTTTTTTGTTTGGCGTACCGGAATCTATCTTATCTCAGGCTGAAGACGTGTTTTCTGCATTGTGCCATAACTTTGCATAAAGCTTCAGAACATGAAATTTTCACCTCCCACAATAGCAGAAACGGTCTTTCTAGTCGTTGCACTTCAAATCTAAGCTGTCTGAAGTGTTTTTCCAAAGTTATCTACATTTTTATGTTTGGCGTTTCGGAATCGACCTTATCTCAGCCTGAAAACGCGTTTTACGCATGGTGCCATAACTTTGCAGGGAAGCTTCAGAACATCAAATTTTCACCTCCCACAATGGCAGAAAGGGTCTTTCTAGTAGTTGCACATCAAATCTAAGCTGTCTGAAATGTTTTTCCAAAGTTATCAACATTTTTATGTTTGGCGTTCCGGAACCCACCTTATCTCAGGCTGAAAACGTGTTTTCTCCATTGTGCCATAACTTTGCAGGGAAGCTTCAGAACATGAAATTTTCACCTCCCACTATAGCAGAAAGGGTCTTTCTAGTAATTGCACATCAAATCTAAGCTGTCTGAAGTGTATTTCAAAAGTTATCAACTTTTTTATGCTTGGCGTTCCGAAACCCATCTTATCTCAGGCTGAAAACGCGTTTGACGCATTGTGCCATAACTTTGCAGGAAAGCTTCAGAACATGAAATTTTCACCTCCCACTATAGCAGAAAGGGTCTTTCTCCTACTTGCACATCAAATCTAAGCTGTCTGAAGTGTTTTTCGATAGTTTTCAACATTTTTATATTTGGCGTTCCTGAATCGACCTTATCTCAGGCTGAAAACATGTTTTCTGCATTGTGCCATAACTTTGAAGGGAAGATTCAGAACATGAAATTTTCAACTCCCACTATAGCAGAAAGGGTCTTTCAAGTAGTTGCACGTCAAACCTAAGCAGTCTGAAGTGTTTTTCCAAAGTTATCAACATTTTTATGTTTGGCATTCCAGAATCGACCTCATCTCTGGCTGAAAACGCGTTTTCTGCATTGTGATATAACTTTGCAGGGAAGCTTCAGAACATCAAATTTTCACCTCCCACAATAGCAGAAACGGTCTTTCTAGTCGTTGCACTTCAAATCTAAGCTGTCTGAAGTGTTTTTCCAAAGTTATCTACATTTTTATGTTTGGCGTTTCGGAATCGACCTTATCTCAGCCTGAAAACGCGTTTTACGCATGGTGCCATAACTTTGCAGGGAAGCTTCAGAACATCAAATTTTCACCTCCCACAATGGCAGAAAGGGTCTTTCTAGTAGTTGCACATCAAATCTAAGCTGTCTGAAATGTTTTTCCAAAGTTATCAACATTTTTATGTTTGGCGTTCCGGAACCCACCTTATCTCAGGCTGAAAACGCGTTTTCTCCATTGTGCCATAACTTTGCAGGGAAGCTTCAGAACATGAAATTTTCACCTCCCACTATAGCAGAAAGGGTCTGTCTAGTAATTGCACATCAAATCTAAGCTGTCTGAAGTGTATTTCAAAAGTTATCAACTTTTTTATGCTTGGCGTTCCGAAACCCATCTTATCTCAGGCTGAAAACGCGTTTGACGCATTGTGCCATAACTTTGCAGGAAAGCTTCAGAACATGAAATTTTCACCTCCCACTATAGCAGAAAGGGTCTTTCTCCTACTTGCACATCAAATCTAAGCTGTCTGAAGTGTTTTTCGATAGTTTTCAACATTTTTATATTTGGCGTTCCTGAATCGACCTTATCTCAGGCTGAAAACACGTTTTCTGCATTGTGCCATAACTTTGCAGGGAAGATTCAGAACATGAAATTTTCAACTCCCACTATAGCAGAAAGGGTCTTTCTAGTAGTTGCACGTCAAACCTAAGCTGTCTGAAGTGTTTTTCCAAAGTTATCAACATTTTTATGTTTGGCATTCCAGAATCGACCTTATCTCTGGCTGAAAACGCGTTTTCTGCATTGTGCCATAACTTTGCAGGGAAACTTCAGAACATGAAATTTTCACCTCCCACTATAGCAGAAAGGGTCTTTCTAGTAGTTGCACATCAAATGTAAGCTGTCTGAAGTGTTTTTCGAAAGTTATCAACATTTTTATGTTTGGCGTTCCGGAATCGACCTTATCTCAGGCTGAAAACGCGTTTTACGCATTGTGCCATAACTTTGCAGGAAAGCTTCAGAAAATGAAATTTTCACCTTCCACTATAGCAGAAAGGGTCTTTCTAGTAGTTGCACATCAAATCTAAGCTGTCGAAAGTGTTTTTCCAAACATATCAACATTTTTATGTTTGGCGTTTCGGAATCGCCCTTATCTCCGGCTGAAAACGCGTTTTCTGCATTGTGCCATAACTTTGCAGGGAAGCTTCAGAACATGAAATTTTAACCTCCCACTATGGCAGAAAAGGTCATTCTAGTAGTTGCACATCAAATCTAAGCTGTCTTGAAGTGTTTTTCTAAAGTTATCAACATTTTTATGTTTGGCGTTCCGGAACCCACCTTATCTCAGGCTGAAAAGGCGTTTTCTGCATTGTGCCATAACTTTGCAGGGAAGCTTCAGAACATGAAATTTTAACCTCCCACTGTAGCAGAAAGGGTCTTTCAAGTAGTTGCACATCAAATCTAAGCTGTGTGAAGTGTTTTTCGAAAGTTTTCAACATTTTTATGTTTACTGTTCCTGAATCGACGTTATCTCAGGCTGAAAACGCGTTTTCTGCATTGTCCCATAACTTTGCAGGGAAGCTTCAGAACATGAAATGTTCACCTCCCACTATAGCAGAAAGGGTCTTTCTAGCAGTTGCACATCAAATCTAAGCTGTCTGAAGTGTTTTTCGAAAGTTATCAACATTTTTATGTTTGGCATTCCAGAATCGATCTTATCTCTGGCTGAAAACGAGTTGTCTGCATTGTGCCATAACTTTGCAGGGAAGCTTCAGAACATGAAATGTTCACCTCCCACTATAGCAGAAAGGGTCTTTCTAGTAGTTGCACATCAAATCTAAGCTGTCTGAAGTGTTTTTCGAATGTTATCAACATTTTTATGTTTGGCGTTCCAGAATCGACCTTATCTCAGGCTGAAAACGCATTGTCTGCATTGTGCCATAACTTTGCAGGGAAGCTTCCGAACATGAAATGTTCTCCTCCCACTATAGCAGAAAGGGTCTTTTTAGTAGTTGCAGATCAAATCTAAGCTGTCTGATGTGTTTTTCCAAAGTTATCAACATTTTTATGTTTGGCGTTGCGGAATCGACCTTATCTTGGCCTGAAAACGCGTTTTACACATTGTGCAATAACTTTGCAGGGAAGCTTCAGAACATGAAATGTTCACATCCCACTATAGCAGAAAGGTTCTTTCTAGTAGTTGCACATCAAATCTAAGCTATCTGAAGTGTTTTTCCAAAGTTATCAACATTTTTATGTTTGGCGTTCCGGAATCGACCTTATCTCAGGCTGAAAACGCGTTTCACGCATTGTGCCATAACTTTTCAGGGAAGCTTCAGAACATGAAATTTTAACCTCCCACTGTAGCAGAAAGGGTCTTTCTAGCAGTTGCACATCAAATCTATGGTGTCTGAAGTGTTTTTCGAAAGTTATCAACATTTTTATGTTTGGCATTCCAGAATCGATCTTATCTCAGGCTGAAAACGAGTTGTCTGCATTGTGCCATAACTTTGCATGGAAGCGTCAGAAAATGAAATTTTCACCTCCCACTATAGCAGAAAGGGTCTTTCTAGTAGTTTCACATCAAATCTAAGCTGTCTGAAGTGTTTTTCCAAAGTAATCAACATTTTTTTGTTTGGTGTTCCGGAACCCACCATATCTCAGGCTGAAAACAGGTTTTCTGCATTGTGCCATAATTTTGCAGGGAAGCTTCAGAACATGAAATTTTCACGTCCCACTATAGCAGAAAGGGTCTTTCTAGTAGTTGCACATCAAATCTAAGCTGTCTGAAGTGCTTTTCGAAAGTTATCAACATTTTTATGTTTGGCGTTCCGGAATCGACCTTATCTCAGGCTGAAAACGCGTTTTCGGCATTGTGCCATAACTTTGCAGGGAAGCTTCAGAACATGAAATATTCACCTCCCACTATAGCAGAAAGGGTCTTTCTAGTAGTTGCACATCAAATCTAAGCTGTCTGAAATGTTTTTCCAAAGTTATCAACATTTTTACGTTTGGTGTTCCGGAACCCACCTTATCTCAGGCTGAACACGCGTTTTCTGCATTGTGCTATAACTTTGCAGGGAATCTTCAGGACATAAAATTTTCACCTCCCACAATAGCCGAAAGGGTCTTTCTAGTAGTTGCACATCAAATCTAAGCTGTCTGAAGTGTTGTTCCAAAGTTATCAACATTTTTACGTTTGGTGTTTCGGAAACCACCTTATCTCAGGCTGAAAACGCGTATTCTGCATTGTGCCATAACTTCTCAGGGAAGCTTCAGAACATGAAATGTTCACCTCCCACTATAGCAGAGAGGGTCTTTCTAGTAGTTGCACATCAAATATAAGCTGTCTGAAGTGTTTTTCCAAAGTTATCAACATTTTTATGTTTGGCGTTCCGGAACCCACCTTATCTCAGTCTGAAAACGCGTTTTACATATTTTGCCATAACTTTGCAGGGAAGCTTAAGAACATGAAATTTTAACATCCCACTATAGCAGAAAGGGTCTTTCTAGTAGTTGCACATCAAATCTAAGCTGTCTGAAGTGTTTTTCCAAAGTTATCAACATTCTTATGTTTGGCGTTCCGGAATCAACCTTATCTCAGGCTGAAAACGCGTTTTACGCATTGTGCCATAACTTTGCAGGGAAGATCAGAACATGAAATGTTCGCCTCCCACTATAGCAGATAGGGTCTTTCTGGTAGTTGCAAATCAAATCTAAGTTGTCTGAATTGTTTTTCCAAAGTTATCAACATTTTTATGTTTGGCGTTCTGGAACCCACCTTATCTCAGACTGAAAACACGTTTTCTGCATTGTGCCATAACTTTGCAGGGAAGCTTCAGAACATGAAATTTTCACCTCCCACTACAGCAGAAAGGGTCTGTCTAGTAGTTGCACATCAAATCTTAGCTGTCTGAAGTGTTTTTTCAAAGTTCTCAACATTTTTATGTTTGGCGTTCCGGAACCCACCTTATCTCAGTCTGAAAACGCGTTTTACATATTTTGCCATAACATTGCAGGGAAGCTTCAGAACATGAAATTTTAACATCCCACTATAGCAGAAAGGGTCTTTCTAGTAGTTGCACATCAAATCTAAGCTGTCGAAAGTGTTTTTCCAAACATATCAACATTTTTATGTTTGGCGTTTCGGAATCGACCTTATCTCCGGCTGAAAACGCGTTTTCTGCATTGTGCCATAACTTTGCAGGGAAGCTTCAGAACATGAAATTTTAACCTCCCACTATGGCAGAAAAGGTCATTCTAGTAGTTGCACATCAAATCTAAGCTGTCTTGAAGTGTTTTTCTAAAGTTATCAACATTTTTATGTTTGGCGTTCCGGAACCCACCTTATCTCAGTCTGACAACGCGTTTTACATATTTTGCCATAACATTGCAGGGAAGCTTCAGAACATGAAATTTTCACGTCCCACTATAGCAGAAAGGGTATTTCTAGTAGTTGCATATCAAATCTAAGTTGTCTGAAGTGTTTTTCCAAAGTTATCAACATTCTTATGTTTGGTGTTCCGGAATCGACCTTATCTCAGGATGAAAAATCGTTTTCTGCATTGTCCCATAACTTTGCAGGGAAGCTTCAGAACATGAAATTTTCAACTCCCACTGTAGCAGAAAGGGTCTTTCTAGTAGTTGCACATCAAATCTAAGCTGTCTGAAGTGTTTTTCGAAAGTTTTCAACATTGTTATGTTTGGTGTTCCTGAATCGACCGTATCTCAGGCTGAAAACGCGTTTTCTGCATTGTCCCATAACTTTGCAGGGACGCTTCAGAACATGAAATGTTCACCTCCCACTATAGCAGAAAGGGTCTTTCTAGTAGTTGCACATCAAATCTAAGCTGTCTGAAGTGTTTTTCGAAAGTTATCAACATTTTTATGTTTGGCATTCTAGAATCGATCTTATCTCAGGCTGAAAACGAGTTGTCTGCATTGTGCCATAACTTTGCATGGAAGCTTCAGAACATGAAATTTTCACCTCCCACTATAGCAGAAAGGGTCTTTCTAGTAGTTTCACATCAAATCTAAGCTGTCTGAAGTGTTTTTCGAAAGTTATGAACATTTTTATGTTTCGCGTTCCGTAATCGACCTCATCTCAGGATGAAAAATCGTTTTCTGCATTGTCCCATAACTTTCCATGGGAAGCTTCAGAACATGAAATTTTGACCTCCCACTATAGCAGAAAGGGTCTTTCTAGTAGTTGCACATCAAATCTAAGATGTCTGAAGCGTTTTTCGAAAGTTATCAACATTTTTATGTTTGGCGTTCCGGAATCGACCTTATCTCAGGCTCAAAATGCATTTTCTGCATTGTGCCATAACTTTGCAGCGAAACTTCAGAACATGAAATTTTCACCTCCCAGTATAGTAGAAAGGGTCTTTCTAGTAGTTGCACATGATATCTAAGCTGTCTGAAGTGTTTTTCAAAAGTTATCAACATTTTTATGTTTGGCGTTCCAGAATCGACCTTATCTCAGGCTGAAAACACGTTTTACGCATTGTTCCATAGCTTTGCAGCGAAGCTTCAGAACATGAAATTTTCACCTCCCACTATAACAGAAAGGGTCTTTCTAGTACTTGCACATCAAATCTAAGCTGTCTGAAGTGTTTTTCCAAAGTGATCAACATTTTTACGTTTGGCGTAACGGAACCCACCTTATCTCAGGCTGAAAACGCGTTTTCTGCATTGTCCCATAACTTTCCAGGGAAGCTTTACAACATGAAATTTTGACCTCCGACTATAGCAGAAAGGGTCTTTATCAACATTTTTATGTTTGGCGTTCCAGAATCGACCTTATCTCAGGCTGAAAACGCGTTTTACGCATTGTGCCATAACTTTGCAGGGAAGCTTCAGAAAATGAAATTTTCACCTCCCACTAAAGCAGAAAGGATCTTTCTAGTAGTTGCACATCAAATCTAAGCTGTCTGAAGTGTTGTTCCAAAGTTATCAACATTTTTACGCTTGGCGTTCCGGAACCCACCTTATCTCAGGCTGAAAACGCGTTTTCTGCATTGTGCCATAACTTCTCAGGGAAGCCTCAGAACATGAAATGTTCACCTCCCACTATAGCAGAAAGGGTCTTTCTAGTAGTTGCACATCAAATCTAAGCTGTCTGAAGTGTTTTTCGAAAGTTATCAACATTTTTATGTATGGCGTTCCGGAATCAACCTTATCTCAGGCTGAAAACGCGTTTTACGCATTGTGCCATAACTTTGCAGGGAACCTTTAGAACATGAATTTTTCACCTCCCACTATAGCAGAAAGGGTCTTTCTCGGAGTTGCACATCAAATCTAAGCTGTCTGAAGTGTTTTTCCAAAGTTATCAACATTTTTATATTTGGCGTTCCGGAATCGACCTTATCTCAGGCTGAAAACGCTTTTTACGCTTTGTGCCATAACTTTGCAGGGAAGCTTCAGAAAATGAAATTTTCACCTCCCACTATAGCACAAAGGGTTTTTCTCGTAGTTGCACATCAAATCTAAGCTTTTTGAAGTGTTTTTCCAAAGTTATCAACATTTTTATGTTTGGCGTTCTGGAATCAACCTTATCTCAGGCTGAAAACGCATTTTCTGCATTGTGCCATAACTTTGCAGGGAAGCTTCAGGAAATGAAATTTTCACCTCCCACTAAAGCAGAAAGGGTCTTTCTAGAAGTTGCACATCAAATCTAAGCTGTCTGAAGTGTTTTTTCAAAGTTATCAACATTTTTATGTTTGGCGTTCGGGAACCCACCTTATCTCAGGCTGAAAACATGTTTTCTGCATTGTGGCATAAATGTGCAGGAAACTTCAGAATATGAAATTTTAACCTCCCACTATTTCTGAAAGGATCTGTCTTCTAGTTGCACATCAAATCAAAGCTGTCTGAAGTGCTTTTCCTAAGTTATCAACATTTTTATGTTTGGCTTTCCGGAACCCACCTAATCTCAGGCACAAAACGCCTTTTCTCCATTGTGGCATAACTTTGCTGGGAAGCTTCAGAACATGAAAATTCACCTCCCACTATAGCAGAAAGGGTCTGTCTTGTAGTTGCACATCAAATCTAAGCTGTCTGAAGTGTTTTTCCAAAGTTATGAACATTTTTATGTTTGGCGTTCCGGAACCCACCTTATCTCAGGCCCAAAACGCGTTTTCTCCATTGTGGCATAACTTTGCAGGGAAGCTTCAGAACAAGAAATTTTCACCTCCCACTATAGCAGAAAGGGTCTTTCTCGTACTTGCACATCAAATCTAAGCTGTCTGAAGTGTATTTCAAAAGTTGTTAACTTTTTTATGTTTTGCTTCCCTGAATGGACCTTTTCTCAGGCTCAAAACGCGTTTCACGCATTGTTCCATAACTTTGCAAGGAAGCTTCAGAACATGAAATTTTCACCTCCCACTATAGCAGAAAGGGTCTTTCTAGTACTTGCACATCAAATCTAAGATGTCTGAAGTGTTTTTCCAAAATTATCAACATTTTTATGTTTGGCGTTCCCGAATCGACCTTATCTCAGACTGAAAACGCGTTTTCGGAATTGAGCCATAACTTGGCAGGGAAGCTTCAGAACATGAAATTTTCACCTCCCACTATAGCAGAAAGGGTCTTACTAGTAGTTGCACATCAAATCTAAGCTGTCTGAAGTGTTTTTCCAAAGTTATCTACTTTTTTATGTTTGGCGTTCTGGAACCCACCTTATCTCAGTCTGAAAATGTGTTTTCTGCTTTGTGCCGTAACTTTGCCGGGAAGCCTCAGAACATGAAATTTTCACCTCCCACTATAGCAGAAAGGGTCTTTCTAGTAGTTGCACTTCAAATCTAAGCTGTCTGAAATGTTTTTTCAAAGTTATCAACACTTTTATGTTTGGCGTTCCGGAATCAACTTTATCTCAGGCTGAAAACGCGTTTTACGCATGGTGCCATAACTTTGCAGGGAAGCTTCAGAACATCGAATTTTCACCTCCCACAATGGCTGAAAGGGTCTATCTAGTAGTTGCACATAAAATCTAAGCTGTCTGAAGTGTTTTTCCAGAATTATCAACATTTTTATGTTTGGCGTTCCGGAATCCACCTTATCACTGGCTGAAAACGCGTTTTACGCATGGAGCCATAACTTTGCAGTGAAGCTTCAGAACATCGAATTTTCACCTCCCACTATAGCAGAAAGGGTCTTTCTAGTAGTTGCAGATCAAATCTAAGCTGTCTGAAATGTTTTTCCAAAGTTATCAACATTTTTATGTTTGGCGTTCTGGAACCCACCTTATCTCAGTCTGAAAACGTGTTTTACGCATTGTGCCATAACTTGGCATGGATGCCACAGAACATGAAATATTCACTTGCCGCTATAGTAGAAAGGGTCTTTCTAGTAGTTGCACATCAAATCTAAGCTGTCTGAAGTGGCTTTCCAAAGTTATCAACATTTTTATGTTTGGCGTTCCGGAATCGACCTAATCTCAAACTGAAAACGCGTTTTACGCATTGTGCCATAACTTTGGAGGGAAGCTTCAGAATATCGAATTTTGACCACCCGCTATATCAGAAAGGGTCTTTCAAGTAGTTGCACATCAAATCTAAGCTGTCTGAAGTGTTTTTCCAAAGTTATCAACATTCTTATGTTTGGCGTTTCAGAATCGACCTAATCTCAGGCTGAAAACGTGTTTTACGCATGGTGCCATAACTTTGCAAGGAAGCTTCAGAACATGACATTTTCACCTCCCACTATAGCAGAAAGGGTCTTTCTAGTAGTTGCACATCAAATCTAAGCTGTCTGAAGTGTTTTTCCAAAGTTATCTACTTTTTTATGTTTGGCGTTCTGGAACCCATCTTATCTCAGTCTGAAAATGTGTTTTCTGCTTTGTGCCGTAACTTTGCTGGGAAGCCTCAGAACATGAAATTTTCACCTCCCACTATAGCAGAAAGGGTCTTTCTAGTAGTTGCACTTCAAATCTAAGCTGTCTGAAGTGTTTTTCCAAAGTTATCAACATTCTTATGTTTGGCGTTCCGGAATCAAACCTTATCTCAGGCTGAAAACGCTTTTTCTGCATTGTGCCATAACTTTGCAGGGAAGCTTCAGAATATGATATTTTAACCTCCCACTATTCCAGAAAGGTTCTGTCTTGTAGTTGCACATCAAATCTAAGCTGTCTGAAATGTTTTTCCATAGTTATCAACATTTTTATGTTTGGCGTACCGGAATCGACCTTTTCTCAGGCTGAAAACGCGTTTTCTGCATTGAGCCATAACTTTGCAGGGAAGCTTCAGAACATGAAATTTTCACCTCCCACTATAGCAGAAAGGGTCTTTCTTGTAGTTGCACATCAAATGTAAGCGGTCTGAAGTGTATTTCAAAAGTTATCAACTTTTTTATGTTTGACGTTCCTGAATCGACCTTATCACAGGCTGAAAACGCGTTTTACGCATTGTTCAATTACTTTGCCGTGAAGCTTCAGAACATGAAATTTTCACCTCCCACAATGGCAGAAATGGTCTTTCTAGTAGTTGGACATCAAATCCAAGCAGTCTGAAGTGTTTTTCCAAAGACATCAACATTTTTATGTCTGGAGTTCCGGAAACGACCTTATCTCAGGCTGAAAACGCGTTTTACGCATTGTGCCACAACTTTGCAGGGAAGCTTCAAACATGAAATTTTCACCTCCCACTATAGCAGAAAGGGTCTTTCTAGTAGTTTCAGGTGAAATCTAAGCTGTCTGAAGTGTTTTTCCAAAGTTATCAACATTTTTATGTTTGGCGTTCCGGAATCGACTTTATCTCAGACTGAAAACGTGTTTTCCGCATTGTGCCATAACTTTGCAAGGAATCTTCAGAACATGAAATTTTAAATTTCCACTATAGCAGAAAGGGTCTTTCTGGTAGTTGCACATCAAATCTAAGCTGTCTGAAGTGTTTTTCCAAAGTTGTCAACATTTTTATGTTTGGCGTTCCGGAACCCACCTTATCTCAGGCTGAAAACGCTTTTTCTGCATTGTGCCATAACTTTGCAGGGATGCAGCAGAACATGACATTTTCACCTCCCACAATAGCATATAGGGTCTTTCAAATAGTTGCACATCAAATCTAAGCTGTCTGAAGTGTTTTTCCAAAGTTCTCAACATTTTTATGTTTAGCGTTACGGAATCGAGCTTATCTCAGGCTGAAAACGCGTTTTATGCATTGTGCCATAACTTTGCATAAAGCTTCAGAACATTACATTTTCACATCCTACTACAGCAGAAAGGGTCTTTCTAGCAGTTGCACATCAAATCTAAGCTGTCTGAAGTGTTTTTCCAAAGTTTTCAACATTTTTATGTTTGGCGTTCGGGAACCCACCTTATCTCAGGCTGAAAACGTGTTTTACGCATTGTGCCATAACTCTGCATAAAGCATCAGAACATGAAATTTTCACCTCCCACTATAGCAGAAAGGGTCTTTCTCGTAGTTGCACATCAAATCTAAGCTGTCTGAAGTGTTTTTCTAAAGTTGTCCACATTTTTATGTTTGGCGTTCCGGAACCCACCTTATCTCAGGCTGAAAACGCGTTTTCTGCATTGTGCCATAACTTTGCTGGGGCGCTTCAGAACATGAAATTTTCATCTCCCACAATAGCATAAAGGGTCTTTCTAGTAGTTGCACATCAAATCTAAGCTGTCTGAAGTGTTTTTCCAAAGTTATCAACATTTTTATGTTTATCGTTCCGGAATCGACCTTATGTCAGGCTGAAAACGCGTTTTACGCATGGTGCCATAACTTTGCAGTGAAGCTTCAGAACATCGAATTTTCACCTCCCACTATAGCAGAAAGGGTCTTTCTAGTAGTTGCAGATCAAATCTAAGCTGTCTGAAATGTTTTTCCAAAGTTATCAACATTTTTATGTTTGGCGTTCTGGAACCCACCTTATCTCAGTCTGAAAACGTGTTTTACGCATTGTGCCATAACTTTGCAGGGATGCCACAGAACATGAAATATTCACTTGCCGCTATAGTAGAAAGGGTCTTTCTAGTAGTTGCACATCAAATCTCAGCTGTCTGAAATGTTTTTCCATAGTTATCAACATTTTTATGTTTGGCGTACCGGAATCGACCTTATCTCAAGCTGAAAACGCGTTTTCTGCATTGTGCCATAACTTTGCAGGGAAGCTTCAGAACATGAAATTTTCACCTCCCACTATAGCAGAAAGGGTCTTTCTAGTAGTTGCACATCAAATGTAAGCGGTCTGAAGTGTATTTCAAAAGTTATCAACTTTTTTATGTTTGACGTTCCTGAATCGACCTTATCACAGGCTGAAAACGCGTTTTACGCATTGTTCAATTACTTTGCCGTGAAGCTTCAGAACATGAAATTTTCACCTCCCACAATGGCAGAAATGGTCTATCTAGTAGTTGGACATCAAATCTAAGCTGTCTGAAGTGTTTTTCCAAAGTTATCAACATTTTTATGTTTGGCGTTCCGGAACCCACCTTATCTCAGGCTGAAAACTCTTTTTCTGCATTGTGCCATAACTTTGCAGGGATGCATCAGAACATGACATTTTCACCTCCCACAATAGCATATAGGGTCTTTCTAATAGTTGCACATCAAATCTAAGCTGTCTGAAGTGTTTTTCCAAAGCTCTCAACATTTTTATGTTCAGCGTTACGGAATCGAGCTTATCTCAGGCTGAAAACGCGTTTTACGCATTGTGCCATAACTTTGCATAAAGCTTCAGAACATTACATTTTCACATCCTACTACAGCAGAAAGGGTCTTTCTAGCAGTTGCACATCAAATCTAAGCTGTCTGAAGTGTTTTTCCAAAGTTATCAACATTTTTATGTTTGGCGTTCCGGAATCAACCTTATCACAGCCTGAAAACGCGTTTTCTGCTTTGTGCCATAACTTTGCAGGGAAGCATCAGAATATGAAATTTTCAACTCCCAATATTGCAGAAAGAGTCTGTCTTGTAGTTGAACATCAAAACTAAGCTGTCTGAAGTGTTTTTCCAAAGTTATCAACATTTTTATGTTTGGCGTTCCGGAATCGACCTTATCTCAGGCTGAAAACGCGTTTTACGCATTGTGCCATAACTTTCCAGGGAAGCTTCAGAACATCGAATTTTCACCTCCCACTATAGTAGAAAGGGTCTTTCTAGTAGTTGCACTTCTAATCTAAGCTGTCTGAATTGTTTTTCCAAAGTTATCAACATTTTTATGTTTGGCGTTCCGGAATCGACCTTATCTCAGGCTGAAAACGCGTTTTACGCATTGTGCAATAACTTTCCAGGGAAGCTTCAGAACATCGAATTTTCACCACCCACGATAGCAGAAAGGGTCTTTCTAGTAGTTGCACATCAAATCTAAGCTGTCTGAAGTTTTTTTCCAAAGTTATCAACTTTTTATGTTTGGCGTTCCGGAATCGACCTTATCTCAGGCTGAAAACGCGTTTTACGCATTGTGCCATAACTTTGCAGGCAAGCTTCAGAACATGAAATATTCACATGCCACTATAGCAGAAAGGGTCTTTCTAGTAGTTGCACATCAAATCTAAGCTGTCTGAAGTGTTTTTCCAAAGTTATAAACATTTTTATCTTTGGCGTTACGGAATCGCCCTTATCTCAGGCTGAATACGCGTTTACTGCATTGTGCCATAACTTTGCAGGGAATCTTCAGAACATGAAATTTTCACCTCCCACTATAGCAGAAAGGGTCTTTCTAGTAGTTGCACATCAAATCTAAGATGTCTGAAGTGTTGTTCCAAAGTTATCATATTTTTTTGTTTGGCGTTCCGGAACCCACCTTATCTCAGGCTGAAAACGCGTTTTCGGAATTGTGCCATAACTTTGCAGGGAAGCTTCAGAACATGAAATTTTAAACTTGCGCTATAGCAGAAAGGGTCTTTTTAGTAGTTGCACATCAAATCTAAGCTGTTTGAAGTCTTATTCCAAAGTTATCAACATTTTTATGCTTGGCTTTCCGAAACCCACCTTATCTCAGGTTGAAAACGCGATTTCTGCATTGTGCCATAACTTTGCAGAGAAGATTCAGAACATGAAATTTTCACCTCCCACTACAGCAGAAACGGTCTTTCTAGTAGTTGCACATCAAATCTAAGCTATCTGAAGTGTTGTTCCAAAGTTATCATATTTTTTTGTTTGGCGTTCCGGAACCCACCTTATCTCAGGCTGAAAACGCGTTTTCGGAATTGTGCCATAACTTTGCAGGGAAGCTTCAGAACATGAAATTTTAAACTTGCGCTATAGCAGAAAGGGTCTTTCTAGTAGTTGTACATCAAATCTAAGCTGTCTGAAGTGTTTTACCAAAGTTATCAACATTTTAATGTTTGCCGTTCCGGAATCGACCTCATCTCAGGCTGAAAACGCGTTTTACGCATTGTGCCATAACTTTGCATAAAGCTTCAGAACATGAAATTTTCACCTCCCACTATAGCAGAAAGGGTCTTTCTAGTAGTTGCAGATCAAACTTAAGCTGTCTGAAGTGTTTTTCCAAAGTTATCAACATTTTTATGTTTGGCGTTCCGGAACCCACCTTATCTCAGGCTGAAAACGCGTTTTCATCATTGTGCCATAACTTTGCATAAAACTTTAGAACATGAAATTTTCACCTCCCACTATAGCAGAAAGGGTCTTTCTAGTAGTCGCAGATTAAATCTAAGCTGTCTGAAATGTTTTTCCAAAGTTTTCAACTTTTTTATGTTTGGCGTTCTGGAACCCACCTTATCTCAGTCTGAAAACGTGTTTTTTGCATTGTGCCATAACTTTGCAGGGAAGCCACAGGACATGAAATTTTCACCTGCCGCCATAGTAGAAAGGGTCTTTCTAGTAGTTGCACATCAAATCTAAGCTGTCTGAAGTGGCTTTCCAAAGTTATCAACATTTTTATGTTTGACGTTCCGGAATCAACCTTATCTCAGGCTGAACACCCGTTTTCTGCATTGTGCCATAACTTTGCAGGGATGCATCAGAAAATTCCATTTTAAAGTTCCACAATAGCAGAAAGGGTCTTTCTAGTAGTTGCACATCAAATCTAAGCTGTCTGATATGTTTTTCCAAAGTTATCTACTTTTTTCTGTTTGGCGTTCCGGAATCGACCTTATCTCAGACTGAAAACGCGTTTTACGCATTGTGCCATAACTTTGCAGGGATGCATCAGTACATGAAATTTTCACCTCCCACAATAGCATATAGGGTCTTTCTAATAGTTCCACATCAAATCTAAGCTGTCTGAAGTGTTTTTCCAAAGTTATCAACATTTTTATGTTTGGCGTTCCGAAATAGACCTTATCTCAGGCTGAAAACGCGTTTTACGCATTGTGGCATAACTTTGCAGGGAAGCTTCAGAACATGAAATTTTCAAATCCCACTATAGCAGAAAGGGTCTTTCCAGCAGTTGCACATCAAATCTACGCTGTCTGAAGTGTTCTTCCAAAGTTATCAAAATTTCTATGTTTGGCGTTCCGGAACCCACCTTATCTCAGGCTGTCAGCGCGTTTTCTGCATTGTGGCATAACTTTGGAGGAAAGCTTCAGAACATGAAATTTTCAATTCCCATTATAGCAGAAAGGGTCTTTCTCATGCTTGCACATCAAATCTAAGCTGTCTGAAGTGTTTTTTGAAAGTTTTCAACATTTTTAGTTTGGCATTCCTGAATCGATCTTATCTCAGGCTGAAAACGCGTTTTCTGCAATGTGCCATAACTTTGCAGGGAAGCTTCAGAACATGAAATTTTCAACTCCCACTATAGCATAAGGGGTCTTTCTAGGAGTTGCACAGCAAATCTAAGCTGTCTGAAGTGTTTTTCCAAAGTTATCAACATTTTTATGTTTGGCATTCCTGAATCGACCTTATCTCAGGCTGAAAACGCGTTTTCTGCATTGTGCCATAACTTTGCAGGGAAACTTCAGAACATGAAATTTTCACCTCCCACTATAGCAGAAAGGGTCTTTCTAGTAGTTGCACATCAAATCTAAGATGTCTGAAGTGTTTTTTCAATGTTATCATATTTTTATGTTTGGCGTTCCGGAATTGACCTTATGTGAGGCTGAAAACGCGTTTTCTGCATTGTGCCATAACTTTGCAGGGAAGCTTCCGAACATGAAATTTTCAACTCCCACTATAGCAGAAAGACTTTTTCCAGTAGTTGCACATCAAATCTAAGCTGTCTGAAGTGTTTTTCCAAAGTTATCAACATTCTTATGTTTGGCGTTCCGGAATCAACCTTATCTCAGGCTGAAAACGCGTTTTACGCATTGTGGCATAACTTGCAGGGAAGCTTCAGAACATGAAATTTTCTCCTCCCACTATAGCAGAAAGGCTTTTTCCAGTAGTTGCACATCAAATCTAAGCTGTCTGAAGTGTTTTTCCAAAGTTATCAACATTTTTTTGTTTGGTGTTCCTGAATCGACCTTATCTCAGGCCGAAAACGCGTTTTCTGCATTGTGCCATAACTTTGCAGGGAAGTTTTAGAACATGAAATTTTCACCTCCCACTTCAGCAGAAAGGGTATTTCTAGTAGTTGCACATCAAATCTAAGCTGTCTGTAGAGTTTTTCCTGAGTTATCAACATTTTTATGTTTGGCGTTCCGGAATCGACCTTATCTCAGGATGAAAAATCGTTTTCTGCATTGTCCCATAACTTTGCAGGGAAGCTTCAGAACATGAAATTCTTACCTCCCAATAAAGCAGAAAGGGCCTTTCTAATAGTTGCACATCAAATCTAAGCTCTCTGATGTGTATTTCCAAAGTTATCAACATTTTTATGTATGGCGTTCTGGAACCCACCTAATCTCAAGCTGAAAACGCGTTTTCTGCATTGTGCCAAAACTTTTCAGGGAAGCTTCAGAACATGAAATGTTCGCCTCCCACTATAGCAGAAAGGGTCTTTCTGGTAGTTGCACTTCAAATCTAAGCTGTCTGAAGTGTTTTTACAAAGTTATCAACATATTTATGTTTGGCGTTCTGGAACCCACCTTATCTCGGGCTGAAAACGCGTTTTCTGCATTGTGCCATAACTTTGCAGGGAGACTTCAGAACATGAAATTTTCTCCTCCCACTATATCAGAAAGGGTATTTCTAGTAGTTGCACGTCAAATCTAATCTGTTTGAAGTGTTTTTCCAAAGTTATCACCATTTTTATGTTTGGCGTTCCAGAAACAACCTTGTCTCAGGCTGAAAACGCGTTTTACGCAATTTGCCATAACTTTGCAGGAAAGCCTCAGGACATGAAATTTTCACCTCCCACTTTAGCAGAAAGGGTCTTTCTAGTAGTTGCACATCAAATCTAAGCTGCCTGAAGTGTATTTCCAAAGTTATCAACATTTTTATGTTTGGCGTTCCGGAATCAACCTTATCTCAAACTGAAAACGTGTTTTCTGCATTGTGCCATAACTTTGCATGGAAACTTCAGAACATGAAAATTTCACCTCCAACTATAGCAGAAAGGGTCTTTCTAGTAGTTGCACATCAAATCTAAGCTGTTTGAAGTGTTTTTCCAAAGTTAACCCCATTTTTATGTTTGGCGTTCCAGAAACAACCTAATCTCAGGCTGAAAACGCGTTTTCTGCATTGTGTCATAACTTTGCAGGAAAGCTGCAGAATATGAAATTTTCACCTCCCACTATAGCAGAAAGGGTCTTTCTAGTAGTTGCACAACAAATCTAAGCTGTCAGAAGTGTTTTTCGAAAGTTATCAACATTTTTATGTTTGGCGTTCCGGATCGCACCTTATTGAAAACGCATTTTCTGCATTGTGCCATAACTTTGCAGGGAAACTTCAGAACATGAAATTTTCACCTCCCACTATAGCAGAAAGGGTCTCTCTAGTAGTTGCACATCAAATCTAAGCTGTTTGAAGTGTTTTTCGAAAGTTTTCAACATTTTTATGTTTGGCGTTCCTGAATCGACCTTATCTCAGGCTGAAAACGCGTTTTCTGCATTGTGCCATAACTTTGCAGGGAAGCTTCAGAACATGAAATTTTCACCTCCCACGATAGCAGAAAGGGTCTTTCGAGTAGTTGCACATAAAATCTAAGCTGCCTGAAGTGTATTTCCAAAGTTATCAACATTTTTATGTTTGGCGTTCTGGTATCCACCTTATCTCAGGCTGAAAACGCGTTTTCTGCATTGTGCCATAACTTTGCAATGAAGCTTTAGAACATGAAATTTTCACCTCCAACTATAGCAGAAAGGGTCTTTCTAGTAGTTGCGCATCAAATCTAAGCTGTCTGAAGTGTTTTTCCAAAGTTATCAACATTTTTATGTTTGGCGTTCCTGAATCGACCTTATCTCAGCCTGAAAACGCGTTTTCTGCAATGTGCCATAACTTTGCTTGGAAACTTCAGAACATGAAATTTTCACCTCCAACTATAGCAGAAAGGGCCTTTCTAGTAGTTGCACATCAAATCTAAGCTGTTTGAAGTGTTTTTCCAAAGATAACCCCATTTTTATGTTTGGCGTTCCAGAAACAACCTTATCTACGGCTGAAAACGCGTTTTACGCAATTTGCCATAACTTTGCAGGAAAGCTTCAGAACATGAAATTTTCACCTCCCACAATAGCAGAAAGGGTCTTTCTCGTAGTTGCGCATCAAATCTAAGCTGTCTGAAGTGTTTTTCGAAAGTTTTCAACATTTTTATGTTTGGTGTTCCTGAATCGACCTTTTCTCAGGCTGAAAACGCGTTTTCTGCATTGTGCCATAACTTTTCAGGGAACCTTCAGATCATGAAATGTTCATTTCCCACGATAGCAGAAAGGGTCTTTCTAGTAGTTGCACATCAAATCTAAGCTGTCTGAAGTGTTTGTCCAAAGTTATCAACATTTTTATGTTTGGCTTTCCGGAATCGACCTTATCTCAGGCTGAAAACGCATTTGACGCATTGTGCCAAAACTTTGCAGGGAAGCTTCAGAACATGAAATATTCAGCTCCCACTATAGCAGAAAGGGTCTTTCTCGTAGTTGCACATAAAATCTAAGCTGTCTGAAGTGTTTTTCCAAAGTTGTCAACATTCTTATGTTTGGCGTTCCGGAATCAACCATATCTCCGGCTGAAAACATGTTTTCTGCCTTCTGCCATAACTTTGCAGGAAAGCTTCAGAACATGACATTTTCACCTCCCACTATAGCAGAAAGGGTTTTTCTAGTAGTTGCATATCAAATCTAAGCTGTCTGAAGTGTTTTTCGAAAGTTATCAACATTTTTATGTTTGGCGTTCTGGAACCCACCTTATCTCAGGCTAAAAACGCGTTTTCTGGATAGTGCCATAACTTTGCAGGGAGACTTCAGAACATGAAAGTTTAACATCCCACTATAGCAGAATGGGTCTTTCTAGTAGTTGCACATCAAATCTAAGCTGTTTGAAGTGTTTTTCGAAAGTTTTCAACATTTTTATGTTTGGCGTTCCTGAATCGACCTTATCTCAGGCTGAAAACGCGTTTTCTGCATTGTGCCATAACTTTGCAGGGAAGCTTCAGAACATGAAATTTTCACCTCCCACGATAGCAGAAAGGGTCTTTCGAGTAGTTGCACATAAAATCTAAGCTGCCTGAAGTGTATTTCCAAAGTTATCAACATTTTTATGTTTGGCGTTCTGGTATCCACCTTATCTCAGGCTGAAAACGCGTTTTCTGCATTGTGCCATAACTTTGCAATGAAGCTTTAGAACATGAAATTTTCACCTCCAACTATAGCAGAAAGGGTCTTTCTAGTAGTTGCGCATCAAATCTAAGCTGTCTGAAGTGTTTTTCCAAAGTTATCAACATTTTTATGTTTGGCGTTCCTGAATCGACCTTATCTCAGCCTGAAAACGCGTTTTCTGCAATGTGCCATAACTTTGCTTGGAAACTTCAGAACATGAAATTTTCACCTCCAACTATAGCAGAAAGGGCCTTTCTAGTAGTTGCACATCAAATCTAAGCTGTTTGAAGTGTTTTTCCAAAGATAACCCCATTTTTATGTTTGGCGTTCCAGAAACAACCTTATCTACGGCTGAAAACGCGTTTTACGCAATTTGCCATAACTTTGCAGGAAAGCTTCAGAACATGAAATTTTCACCTCCCACAATAGCAGAAAGGGTCTTTCTCGTAGTTGCGCATCAAATCTAAGCTGTCTGAAGTGTTTTTCGAAAGTTTTCAACATTTTTATGTTTGGTGTTCCTGAATCGACCTTTTCTCAGGCTGAAAACGCGTTTTCTGCATTGTGCCATAACTTTTCAGGGAACCTTCAGATCATGAAATGTTCATTTCCCACGATAGCAGAAAGGGTCTTTCTAGTAGTTGCACATCAAATCTAAGCTGTCTGAAGTGTTTGTCCAAAGTTATCAACATTTTTATGTTTGGCTTTCCGGAATCGACCTTATCTCAGGCTGAAAACGCATTTGACGCATTGTGCCAAAACTTTGCAGGGAAGCTTCAGAACATGAAATATTCAGCTCCCACTATAGCAGAAAGGGTCTTTCTCGTAGTTGCACATAAAATCTAAGCTGTCTGAAGTGTTTTTCCAAAGTTGTCAACATTCTTATGTTTGGCGTTCCGGAATCAACCATATCTCCGGCTGAAAACATGTTTTCTGCCTTCTGCCATAACTTTGCAGGAAAGCTTCAGAACATGAAATTTTCACCTCCCACTATACCAGAAAGGGTCTTTCTAGTACTTGCACATCAAATCTAAGCTGTCTGAAGTGTTTTTCCGAAGTTATTAACATTTTTATGTTTGGCGTTCTGGAATTGACCTTATGTGAGGCTGAACACCAGTTTTCTGCGTTGTGCCATAACATTGCAGGGAAGCTTCAGAACATGACATTTTCACCTCCCACTATAGCAGAAAGGGTTTTTCTAGTAGTTGCATATCAAATCTAAGCTGTCTGAAGTGTTTTTCGAAAGTTATCAACATTTTTATGTTTGGCGTTCTGGAACCCACCTTATCTCAGGCTAAAAACGCGTTTTCTGGATAGTGCCATAACTTTGCAGGGAGACTTCAGAACATGAAAGTTTAACATCCCACTATAGCAGAATGGGTCTTTCTAGTAGTTGCACATCAAATCTAAGCTGTCTGAAGTGTTTTTCCAAAGTTATCAACATTCTTATGTTTGGCGTTCCGGAATCAACCTAATCTCAGGCGGAAAACGCGTTTTACGCATTGTGGCATAACTTGCAGGGAAGCTTCAGAACATTAAATTTTCACCTCCCACTGTAGCAGAAAGGGTCTTTCTAGTAGTTGTACATCAAATCTAAGCTGTCTGAAGTGTTTTTCCAAAGTTATCAACATTTTTATGTTTGGCGTTCTGGAACCCACCTTATCTCAGGCTGAAAACGCGTTTTATGCATTGTGCCATAACTTTGCAGGGAAGCTTCAGAAAATGAACTTTTCACCTCCCACTATAGCAGAAAGGGTCTTTCTAGTAGTTGCACATCAAATCTAAGCTGTCTGAAGTGTTGTTTCAAAGTCATCATCATTTTTACGCTTGGCGTACCGGAACCCACCTTATCTCAGGCTGAAAACGCGTTTTCTGCATTGTGCCATAACTTCTCAGGGAAGCTTCAGAACATGAAATGTTCACCTCCCACTATAGCAGAAAGGGTCTTTCTAGTAGTTGCACATCAAATCTAAGCTGTATGAAGTGTTTTTCCAAAGTTATCAACATTTTTATGTTTGGTGTTCCGGAATCGACCTTATCACAGGATGAAAAATCGTTTTCTGCATTGTCCCATAACTTTCCAGGGAAGCTTCAGAACATGAAATTTTGACCTCCCACTATAGCAGAAAGGGTCTTTCTAGTAGTTGCACATCAAATCTAAGCTGTCTGTAGTGTTTTTCGAAAGTTATCATCATTTTTATGTTTGGCGATCCGGAACCCACCTTATCTCAAGCTGAAAACGCATTTTCTGCATTATGCCATAACTTTGCAGGGAAGCTTCGGAACATGAAATGTTCACCTCCCACTATAGCAGAAAGGGTCCTTCTAGTAGTTGCACATCAAATCTCAGCTGTCTGAAGTGTTTTTCCAAAGTTATCAACATTTCTATGTTTGGCGTTCCGGAATCAACCTTATCTCAGGCTGAAAACGCGTTTTCTGCATTGTGCCAAAACTTTGTAGGTAAGCTTCATAACATGAAATTTTAACCTCCCACAATAGCAGAAAGGGTCCTTCTAGTAGTTGCACATCAAATCTAAGCTGTCTGAAGTGTTTTTCCAAAGTTATCAACATTTTTATGTTTGGCGTTCCGGAATCTACCTTATCTCAGGCTGAAAACGCTTTTTACGCTTTGTGCCATAACTTTGCAGGGAAGCTTCAGAAAATGAAATTTTCACCTCCCACTATAGCAGAAAAGGGATTTTCTCGTAGTTGCATATCAAATCTCAGCTGTCTGAAGTGTTTTTCCAAAGTTATCAACATTTCTATGTTTGGCGTTCCGGAATCAACCTTATCTCTGGCTGGAAACGCGTTTTCTGCTATATGCCATAACTTTGCTGGGAATCTTCAGAACATGAATTTTTAACCTCCTACAATAGCATAAAGGGTCTTTCTTGTAGTTGCACATCAAATCTAAGCTGTCTGAAGTGTTTTTCCAAAGGTATCAACATTTTTATGTTTGGCGTTCTGGAACCCACCTTATCTCAGGCTGAAAACGCGTTTTCTGCATTGTGCCAAAACTTTGTAGGTAAGCTCCAGAACATGAAATTTTCACCTCCCACTATAGCAGAAAGGGTCTTTCTACTAGTTGCACATCAAATCTAAGCAGTTTGAAGTGTTTTTCCAAAATATCAACACTTTTATGTTTGGCGTTCCTGAATCGACCTTATCTCTGGCTGAAAACATGTTTTCTACATTGTGCCATAACTTTGCAGGGAAGCTTCAGAAAATGAACTTTTCACCTCCCACTATAGCAGAAAGGGTCTTTCTAGTAGTTGCACATCAAATCTAAGCTGTCTGAAGTGTTGTTTCAAAGTCATCATCATTTTTACGGTTGGCGTTCCGGAACCCAACTTATCTCAGGCTGAAAACGCGTTTTCTGCATTGTGCCATAACTTCTCCTGGTAGCTTCAGAACATGAAATGTTCACCTCCCACTATAGCAGAAAGGGTCTTTCTAGTAGTTGCACATCAAATCTAAGCTGTCTGAAGTGTTTTTCCAAAGTTATCAACATTTTTATGTTTGGTGTTCCGGAATCGACCTTATCTCAGGATGAAAAATCGTTTTCTGCATTGTCCCATAACTTTCCAGGGAAGCTTCAGAACATGAAATTTTCACCTCCCACTACAGCAGAAAGGGTCTTTCTAGTAGTTGCAGAGCAAATCTAAGCTGTCTGAAGTGTTTTTCCAAAGTTATCATCATTTTTATGTTTGGCGATCCGGAACCCAACTTATCTCAAGCTGAAAACGCGTTTTCTGCATTGTGCCATAACTTTGCAGGGAAGCTTCGGAACATGAAATGTTCACCTCCCACTATAGCAGAATGGGTCTTTCTAGTAGTTGCACATCAAATCTAAGCAGTCTGAAGTGTTTTTCGAAAGTTATCTACATTTTTATGTTTGCCATTCCAGAATCAACCTTATCTCAGGCTGAAAACGCGTTGTCTGCATTGTGCCATAACGTTGCATGGAAGCTTCCGAACATGAAATTTTCACCTCCCACTATAACAGAAAGGGTTTTTCTAGTAGTTGCACATCAAATCTTAGCTGTCTGAAGTGTTGTTCCAAAGTTATCAACATTTTTATGTTTGGCGTTCCGGAACCCACCTTATCTCACGCTGAAAACGCGTTTTCTGCATTGTGCCATAACTTTGCAGGGAAGCTTCAGAACATGAAATTTTAACCTCCCACTATAGCAGAAAGGGTCCTTCTAGTAGTTGCACATCAAATCTAAGCTGTCTGAAGTGTTTTTCCAAAGTTATCAACATTTTTATGTTTGGCGTTCCGGAATCTACCTTATCTCAGGCTGAAAACGCTTTTTACGCTTTGTGCCATAACTTTGCAGGGAAGCTTCAGAAAATGAAATTTTCACCTCCCACTATAGTAGAAAATGGATTTTCTCGTAGTTGCATATCAAATCTCAGCTGTCTGAAGTGTTTTTCCAAAGTTATCAACATTTCTATGTTTGGCGTTCCGGAATCAACCTTATCTCAGGCTGAAAACGCATTTTCTGCATTGTGCCATAACTTTGCAGGGAAGCTTCACAACATGAAATTTTCACCTCCCACTATAGCAGAAAGGGTCTTTCTAGTAGTTGCACATCAAATCTAAGCTGTCTGAAGTGTTTTTCGAAAGTTATAATATTTTTTATGTTTGGCGTTCCGGAATCGACCTAATCTCAGGATGAAAATGCGTTTTCTGCATTGTCCCATAACTTTCGAGGGAAGCTTCATAACATGAAATTTTGACATCCCACTATAGCAGAAAGGGTCTTTCTAGTAGTTGCACATCAAATCTAAGCTGTCTGAAGTGTTTTTCCAAAGTTATCAACATTTTTATGTTTTGCGTTCCGGAATCGACCTTTTCTCAGGCTTAAAACGCGTTTTATGCATTGTGCCATAACTTTGCAGGGAACCTTTAGAATATTAAATTTTCACCTCCCACTATAGCAGAAAGGGACTTTCTAGTAGTTGCACATCAAATCTAATCTGTCTGAAATGTTGTTCCAAAGTTATCAACATTTTTAAGTTTGGCGTTTCGGAACCCACCTTATCTCAGGCTGAAAACGCGTTTTCTGCATTGTGCCTTAACTTCTCAGGGAAGCTTCAGAACATGAAATGTTCACTTCCCACTATAGCAGAAAGGGTCTTTCTCGTAGTTGCACATCAAATCTAAGCTGTGTAAAGTGTTTTTCCAAAGTTATCAACATTTTTATGTTTGGCGTTCCAGAATCGACCTTATCTGACACTGAAAACGCGTTTTACGCATTTTGCCATAACTTTGGAGGGAAGCTTCAGAAAATGAAATTTTCACCTCCCATAATAGCAGAAAGGGTCTTTCTAGTAGTTGCACATCAAATCTAAGGTGTCTGAAGTGTTTTTCCAAAGTTATCAACATTTTTATGTTTGGCGTTCCGGAATCGACCTTATCTCAGGCTTAAAACGCGTTTTACGCATTGTGCCATAACTTTGCAGGGAACCTTTAGAACATGAAATTTTCTCCTCCCACTATAGCAGAAAGGGTCTTTCTAGTAGTTGCACATCAAATCTAAGCTGTCTGAAGTGTTTTTCCAAAGTTATCAACATTTTTATGTTTGGCGTTCCGGAATTGCCCTAATCTCAGGATGAAAATGCGTATTCTGCATTGTCCGATAACTTTCCAGAGAAGCTTCAGAACATGAAATTTTGACGTCCCACTATTGCAGATAGGGTCTTTCTAGTAGTTGCACATCAAATCTAAGCTGTCTGAAGTGTTTTTCGAAAGCTATCAACATTTTTATGTTTGGCGTTCCGGAATCGACCTTATCTGAGGCTGAAAGTGCGTTTTACGCATTGCGCCATAACATTGCAGGGAACCTTTAGAACATGAAATTTTCACCTCCCACTATAGCAGAAAGGGTCTATCTAGTAGTTGCACATCAAATCTAAGCTGTCTGAAGTGTTGTTCCAAAGTTATCAACATTTTTACGTTTGGCGTTCCGGAACCCACCTTATCTCAGGCTGAAAACTCGTTTTGTGCATTGTGCCATAACTTGTCAGGGTAGCTTCAGAACATGAAATTTTCACCTCACACTATAGCAGAAAGGGTCTTTCTAGTAGTTGCACGTCAAATCTAAGCTGTCTGAAGTGTTTTTCCAAAGTTATCAACATTTTTATGTTTGGCGTTCCAGAATCGACCTTATCTGAGGCTGAAAACGCGTTTTACGCATTTTGCCATAACTTTGGAGGGAAGCTTCAGAACATGAAATTTTGACCTCCCACTATAGCAGAAAGGGTCTTTCTAGTAGTTGCACATCAAATCTAAGCTGTCTGAAGTGTTTTTCGAAAGTAATAATATTTTTTATGTTTGGCGTTCCGGAATTGACCTAATCTCAGGATGAAAATGCGTTTTCTGCATTGTCCCATAACTTTCGAGGGAAGCTTCATAACATGAAATTTTGACATCCCACTATAGCAGAAAGGGTCTTTCTCGTAGTTGCACATCAAATCTAAGCTGTCTGAAGTGTTTTTCCAAAGTTATCAACATTTTTATGTTTTGCGTTCCGGAATCGACCTTTTATCAGGCTTAAAACGCGTTTTATGCATTGTGCCATAACTTTGCAGGGAACCTTTAGAATATTAAATTTTCACCTCCCACTATAGCAGAAAGGGACTTTCTAGTAGTTGCACATCAAATCTAATCTGTCTGAAATGTTGTTCCAAAGTTATCAACATTTTTAAGTTTGGCGTTTCGGAACCCACCTTATCTCAGGCTGAAAACGCGTTTTCTGCATTGTGCCTTAACTTCTCAGGGAAGCTTCAGAACATGAAATGTTCACTTCCCACTATAGCAGAAAGGGTCTTTCTCGTAGTTGCACATCAAATCTAAGCTGTCTAAAGTGTTTTTCCAAAGTTATCAACATTTTTATGTTTGGCGTTCCAGAATCGACCTTATCTGACACTGAAAACGCGTTTTACGCATTTTGCCATAACTTTGGAGGGAAGCTTCAGAAAATGAAATTTTCACCTCCCATAATAGCAGAAAGGGTCTTTCTAGTAGTTGCACATCAAATCTAAGCTGTCTGAAGTGTTTTTCCAAAGTTATCAACATTTTTATGTTTGGCGTTCCGGAATCGACCTTATCTCAGGCTTAAAACGCGTTTTACGCATTGTGCCATAACTTTGCAGGGAACCTTTAGAACATGAAATTTTCTCCTCCCACTATAGCAGAAAGGGTCTTTCTAGTAGTTGCACATTAAATCTAAGCTGTCTGAAGTGTTTTTCCAAAGTTATCAACATTTATATGTTTGGCGTTCCGGAATTGCCCTAATCTCAGGATGAAAATGTGTATTCTGCATTGTCCGATAACTTTCCAGAGAAGCTTCAGAACATGAAATTTTGACCTCCCACTATTGCAGATAGGGTCTTTCTAGTAGTTGCACATCAAATCTAAGCTGTCTGAAGTGTTTTTCGAAAGTTATCAACATTTTTATGTTTGGCGTTCCGGAATCGACCTTATCTGAGGCTGAAAGTGCGTTTTACGCATTGCGCCATAACATTGCAGGGAACCTTTAGAACATGAAATTTTCACCTCCCACTATAGCAGAAAGGGTCTTTCTAGTAGTTGCACATCAAATCTAAGCTGTCTGAAGTGTTGTTCCAAAGTTATCACCATTTTTACGTTTGGCGTTCCGGAACCCACCTTATCTCAGGCTGAAAACTCGTTTTGTGCATTGTGCCATAACTTCTCAGGGTAGCTTCAGAACATGAAATTTTCACCTCACACTATAGCAGAAAGGGTCTTTCTAGTAGTTGCACGTCAAATCTAAGCTGTCTGAAGTGTTTTTCCAAAGTTATCAACATTTTTATGTTTGGCGTTCCAGAATCGACCTTATCTGAGGCTGAAAACGCGTTTTACGCATTTTGCCATAACTTTGGAGGGAAGCTTCAGAACATGAAATTTTGACCTCCCACTATTGCAGAAAGGGTCTTTCTAGTAGTTGCACATCAAATCTAAGCTGTCTGAATAGTTTTTCCAAAGTTATCAACATTTTTATGTTTGGCGTTCCGGAACCCACCTTATCTCAGGCTGAAAACGTATTTTCTGAAATGTGCCATAACTTTTGTGGGAAGCTTCAGATCATGAAATTTTCACCTCCCACTGTAGCAGAAAGGGTCTTTCTAGTAGTTGCACATCAAATCTAAGCTGTCTGAAGTGTTGTTCCAAAGTTATCAACATTTTTACGTTTGGCGTTCCGGAACCCACCTTATCTCAGGCTGAAAACGTATTTTCTGCATTGTGCCATAACTTCTCAGGGAAGCTTCAGATCACGAAATTTTCACCTCCCACTATAGCAGAGAGGGTTTTTCTAGTAGTTGCACATCAAATCTAAGCTGTCTGAATACTTTTTCCAAAATTATCAACATTTTTATGTTTGGCGTTCCGGAACCCACCTTATCTCAGGCTGAAAACGCGTTTTCTGTTGTGTGCCATAACTTTGCAGGGAAGCTTCAGAACTTGAAATTTTCACCTCCCACTATAGCAGAAAGGGTCTTTCTCGTAGTTGCACATCAAATCTAAGTTCTCTGAAGTGTTTTTCCAAAGTTATCAACATTTTTATGTTTGGCGTTCCGGAACTCGGCTTATCTCAGGCTGAAAACGCGTTTTCTGCATTGTGCCATAACTTTGCAGGGAAGCTTCAGAACATGAAATTTTAACCTCCCACTGTAGCAGAAAGGGTCTTTCTAGTAGTTGCACATCAAATCTAAGCTGTCTGAAGTGTTGTTCCAAAGTTATCAACATTTTTACGTTTGGCGTTCCGGAACCCACCTTATCTCAGGCTGAAAACGTATTTTGTGCATAGTGCCATAACTTTGCAGGGAAGCTTCAGAACATGAAATGTTCACCTCCCACTATAGCAGAAAGGGTCTTTCTAGTAGTTGCACATCAAATCTAAGCTGTCTGAAGTGTTTTTCCAAAGTTATCAACATTTTTATGTTTAGCGTTCCGGAACTCACCTTATCTCAGACTGAAAACGCGTTTTCTGCATTGTTCCTTAACTTTGCAGAGAAGCTTCAGAACATGAAATTTTCAACTCCCACTATAACAGACTGGGTCTTTCGAGTAGTTGCACATCAAATATAAGTTGTCTGAAGTGTTTCTCGAAAGCTATCAACATTTTTATGTTTGGCGTTACGGAAACGACCATATCTCGGGCTGAAAATGCGTTTTCTGCATTGTGCCATAACCTTGCAGGGAAGCTTCAGAACATGAAATTTTCACCTCCCACTATAACAGACAGGGTCTTTCTAGTAGTTGCACATCAAATCTAAGTTGTTTGAAGTGTTTTTTATAAGCTATCAACATTTTTTAGGTTGGCGTTCCAGAAACGACCTTATCTCGGGCTGAAAACGCTTTATCTGCATTGTGCCATAACTTTGCAGGGAAGCTTCAGAACATCAAATTTTCACCGCCCACTATAGCAGAAAGGGTCTTTCCAGTAGTTGCACATCAAATCTAAGCTGTCTGAAGTGTTTTTCCAAAGTTATCAACATTTTTATGTTTGGTGTACCGGAATCGACCTTATCTCAGGCTTAAAACGCGTTTTACGCATTGTGCCATAACTTTGCAGGGAACCTTTCGAACATGAAATTTTCACCTCCCACTACAGCAGAAAGGGTATTTCTAGTAGTTGCACATCAAATCTAAGCTGTCTGAAGTGTTGTTCCAAAGTTATCAACATTTTTACGTTTGGCGTTCCGGAACCCACCTTATCTCAGGCTGAAAACTCGTTTTGTGCATTGTGCCATAACTTTACAGGGTAGCTTCAGAACATGAAATTTTCACCTCATACTATAGCAGAAAGGGTCTTTCTAGTAGTTGCACGTCAAATCTAAGCTGTCTGAAGTGTTTTTCCAAAGTTATCAACATTTTATGTTTGGCGTTCAAGAATCGACCTTATCTGAGGCTGAAAACGCGTTTTACGCATTTTGCCATAACTTTGGAGGGAAGCTTCAGAAAATGAAATTTTGACCTCCCACTATTGCAGAAAGGGTCTTTCTAGTAGTTGCACATCAAATCTAAGCTCTCTGAAGTGTTGTTCCAAAGTTAACAACATTTTTACGTTTGGCGTTCCGGAACCCACCTTATCTCAGGCTGAAAACGCGTTTTCCGCATTGCGTCATAACTTTGCAGGGAAGCTTCAGAACATGAAATGTTCACCTCCCACTATAGCAGAAAGGGTCTTTCTAGTAGTTGCACATCAAATCTAAGCTCTCTGAAGTGTTTTTCCAAAGTTATCAACATTTTCATGTTTGGCGTTTCGGAATCTACCTTATCTCAGGCTGAAAATGCGTTTTACGCATTGTGCCATAACTTTGCAGGGAACATTTAGAACATGAAATTTTCACCTCCCACTATAGCAAAAAGGGTGTTTCTAGTAGTTGCACATCAAATCTAAGCTGTCTGAAATGTTGTCCAAAAATTATCAACATTTTTACGTTTGGCGTTTCGGAATCCACCTTATCTCAGGCTGAAAACGCGTTTTCTGCATTGTGCCATAACTTCTCAGGGAAGCTTCAGAACATGAAATGTTCACCTCCCACTATAGCAGAAAGGGTGTTTCTAGTAGTTGCACATCAAATCTAAGCTGTCTGAAGTGTTTTTCCAAAGTTATCAACATTTTTATGTTTGGCGTTCCAGAATCGACCTTATCTCAGGCTGAAAACGCGATTTACGCATTTTGCCATAACTTTGGAGGGAATCTTCAGAAAATGAAATTTTCACCTCCCACTATAGCAGAAAGGGTCTTTCGAGTAGTTGCACATCAAATCGAAGCTGTCTGAATTGTTGTTCCAAAGTTATCAACATTTTTACGTTTGGCGTTCCGGAACCCACCTTATCTGAGGCTGAAAACGCGTTTTCTGTTGTGTCCCATAACTTTGCAGGGAAGCTTCAGAACTTGAAATTTTCACCTCCCACTATAGCAGAAAGGGTCTTTCTCGTAGTTGCTCATCAAATCTAAGTTGTCTGAAGTGTTTTTCCAAAGTTATCAACATGTTTATGTTTGGCGTTCCGGAACCCACCTTATCTCTGGCTGAAAACGCGTTTTCTGCATTGTGCCCTTACTTTTCTGGGGAGCTTCAGAACATGGAATTTTCACATCCCACGATAACAGAAAGGGTCCTTCTAGTAGTTGCACATCAAATCTAAGCAGTCTGAAGTGTTTTTCCAAAGTTATCAACATTTTTTCGTTTGGCGTTCCGCAACCCACCTTATCTCAGGCTGAAAACGCATTTTCTGAAATGTGCCATAACTTTTGTGGGAAGCTTCAGATCATGAAATTTTCACCTGCCACTGTAGCAGAAAGGGTCTTTCTAGTAGTTGCACATCAAATCTAAGCTGTCTGAAGTGTTGTTCCAAAGTTATCAACATTTTTACGTTTGGCGTTCCGGAACCCACCTTATCTCAGGCTGAAAACGTATTTTCTGCAATGTGCCATAACTTCTCAGGGAAGCTTCAGATCACGAAATTGTCACCTCCCACTATAGCAGAAAGGGTTTTTCTAGTAGTTGCACATCAAATCTAAGCTGTTTGAATACTTTTTCCAAAATTATCAACATTTTTATGTTTGGCGTTCCGGAACCCACCTTATCTCAGGCTGAAAACGCGTTTTCTGTTGTGTGCCATAACTTTGCAGGGAAGCTTCAGAACTTGAAATTTTCACCTCCCACTATATCAGAAAGGGTCTTTCTCGTAGTTGCTCATCAAATCTAAGTTGTCTGAAGTGTTTTTCCAAAGTTATCAACATTTTTATGTTTGGCGTTCCGGAACTCGGCTTATCTCAGGCTGAAAACGCGTTTTCTGCATTGTGCCATAACTTTGCAGGGAAGCTTCAGAACATCAAATTTTCACCTCCCACTATAGCAGAAAGGGTCTTTCTAGTCGTTGCACATCAAATCTAAGCTGTCTGAAGTGTTTTTCCAAACTTATCAACATTTTTACGTTTGGCGCTCCGGAACCCACATTACCTCAGGCTGAATACGCGTTTTCGGCATTGTGTCATAACTTTGCAGGGAAGCTTCAGAACATGAAATTTTAACCTCCCACTGTAGCAGAAAGGGTCTTTCTAGTAGTTGCACATCAAATCTAAGCTGTCTGAAGTGTTTTTCGGAAGTTATCAACATTTTTATGTTTGGCGTTCCGGAACCCACCTTGTCTCATGCTGAAAACGCGTTTTTTGCATTGTGCCATGACTTTGCTGGGAATCTTTAGAACATGAAATTTTAACCTCCCACAATAGCATAAAGGGTCTTTCTTGTAGTTGCACATCAAATCTAAGCTGTCTGAAGTGTTTTTCCAAAGTTATCAACATTTTTACGTTTGGCGCTCCGGAACCCACATTACCTCTGGCTGAAAACGCGTTTTCTGCAATGTGCCATGACTTTGCTGGGAATCTTTAGAACATGAAATTTTAACCTCCCACAATAGCATAAAGGGTCTTTCTTGTAGTTGCACATCAAATCTTAGCTGTCTGAAGTGGTTTCCCAAAGTTATCAACATTTTTATGTTTGGCGTTCCGGAACCCACCTTTTTTCAGGCTGAAAAGGCGTTTTCTGCATTGTCCCATAACTTTGCAGGGAAACTTCAGAACATGAAATTTTCACTTCCCACTATAGCAGAAAGGGCCTTTCTAGTAGTTGCACATCAAATCTAAGCTGTCTGAAATGTTTTTTCCAAAGTTATCAACATTTTTATGTTTGGCGTTCCGGAACCCACCTTATCTCTGGCTGAAAACGCATTTTCTGCTTTGTGCCATAACTTTGCTGGGAATCTTTAGAACATGAAATTTTAACCTCCAACTATAGCATAAAGGGTCTTTCTTGTAGTTGCACATCAAATCTAAGCTGTCTGAAGTGGTTTCCCAAAGTTATCAACATTTTTATGTTTGGCGTTCCGGAACCCACCTTTTTTCAGGCTGAAAAGGCGTTTTCTGCATTGTGCCATAACTTTGCTGGGAATCTTTAGAACATGAAATTTTAACCTCCAACTATAGCATAAAGGGTCTTTCTTGAAGTTGCACATCAAATCTAAGCTGTCTGAAGTGTTTTTCCAAAGTTATCAACATATTTAAGTTTGGTGTTCCGGAACCCACCTTATCTCAGGCTGAAAACGCGTTTTCTGCATTGTTCCTTAACTTTGCAGGGAACCATCAGAACATGAAATTTTCAACTCCCACTATGACAAACAGGGTCTTTCTAATAGTTGCTCATCTAATCTAATCTGTCTGAAGTGTTTTTCGAAAGTTATCAACATTTTTATGTTTGGCGTTCCGGAAGCCACCTTATCTCAGGCTGAAAACGCGTTTTCTGCATTGTGCCATAACTTTGCAGGGAAGCTTCAGAACATGAAATTTTCACCTCCCACTATAGCAGAAAGGGTCTTTCTCGTAGTTGCACATGAAATATAAGCTGTCTGAAGTGTTTTTACAAAGTTATCAACATTTTTATGTTTGGCGTTCCGGAACCCACCTTATCTCAGGCTGAAAACGTGTTTTCTGCATTGTGCCATAACTTTGCTGGGAATCTTTAGAACATGAAATTTTAACCTCCCACAATAGCATAAAGGGTCTTTCTTGTAGTTGCACATCAAATCTAAGCTGTCTGAAGTGTTTTTCCAAAGTTATCAACATTTTTATGTTTGGCTTTCCGGAACCCACCTCATCTCTGGCTGAAAAAGCGTTTTCTGCTTTGTGCCATAACTTTGCTGGGAATATTTAGAACATGAAATTTTAACCTCCCACAATAGCATAAAGGGACTTTCTTGTAGTTGCACATCAAATCTAAGCTGCCTGAAGTGTTTTTCCAAAGTTATCAACATTTTTACATTTGGCGCTCGGGAACCCACATTACCTCTGGCTGAAAACGCGTTTTCTGCAATGTGCCATAACTTTGCTGGGAATCTTTAGAACATGAAATTTTAACCTCCCACAATAGCATAAAGGGTCTTTCTTGTAGTTGCACATTAAATCTAAGCTGTCTGAAGTGGTTTCCCAAAGTTATCAACATTTTTATGTTTGGCGTTCCGGAACCCACCTTTTTTCAGGCTGAAAAGGCGTTTTCTGCATTGTGCCATAACTTTGCAGGGAAGCTTCAGAACATGAAATTTTAACCTCCCACTGTAGCAGAAAGGGTCTTTCTATTAGTTGCACATCAAATCTAAGCTGTCTGAAGTGTTTTTCCAAAGTTATCAACATTTTTAAGTTTGGTATTCCGGAACCCACCTTATCTCAGGCTGAAAACGCGTTTTATGCATTGTTCCTTATCTTTGCAGGGAAGCATCAGAACATGAAATTTTCAACTCCCACTATGACAAACAGGGTCTTTCTAATAGTTGCACATCAAATCTAATCTGTCTGAAGTGTTTTTCGAAAGTTATCAACAATTTTATGTTTGGCGTTCCGGAACCCTCCTTATCTCAGGCTGAAAACGCCTTTTCTGCATTATGCCATAACTTTGCAGGGAAGCTTCAGAACATGAAATTTTCACCTCCCACTATAGCAGAAAGGGTATTTCTTGTAGTTGCACATGAAATATAAGCTGTCTGAAGTGTTTTTCGAAAGTTATCAACATTTTTATGTTTGGCGTTCCGGAACCCACCTCATCTCAGGCTGAAAACGCGTTTTCTGCATTGTGCCATAACTTTGCAGGAAGCTTCAGAACATGAAATTTTCACCTCCCACTATAGCAGAAAGGGTCTTTCTAGTAGTTGCACATCAAATCTATGTTGTCTGAAGTGTTTTTCGAAAGCTATCAACATTTTTTAGGTTGGTGTTCCGGAAACGACCTTATCTCAGACTGAAAACGCGTTTTCTGCATTGTGCCATAACTTTGCAGGGAAGCTTCAGAACATGAAATTTTCAACTCCCACTACAACAGACAAGGTCTTTGTAGTAGTTGCACATCAAATCTAAGCTGTCTGAAGTGTTTTTCGAAAGTTATCAACATTTTTATGTTTGGCGTTCCGGAACCCACCTTGTCTCCGGCTGAAAACGCGTTTTCTGCATTGTGCCATAACTTTGAAGGATAGCTTCAGAACACGAAAGTTTCACCTCCCACTATAGCAGAAAGGGTCTTTCTAGAAGTTACACATCAAATCTAAGCTGTCTGAAGTGTTATTCGAAAATTATCAACATTTTTATGTTTGGCGTTCCGGAACCCACCTCATCTCTGGCTGAAAACGCATTTTCTGCTTTGTGGCATAACTTTGCTGGGAATCTTTAGAACATGAAATTTTAACCTCCCACAATAGCATAAAGGGTCTTTAATGTAGTTGCACATCAAATCTAAGCTGTCTGAAGTGGTTTTCCAAAGTTATCAACATTTTTATGTTTGGCGTTCCGGAACCCACCTTATCTCTGGCTGAAAACGCATTTTCTGCTTTGTGCCATAAATTTGCAGGGAAGCTTCAGAACATGAAATTTTCACCTCCCACTATAGCAGAAAGGGTCTTTCTCGTAGTTGCACATCAAATCTAAGCTGTCTGAAATGTTTTTTCCAAAGTTATCAACATTTTAATGTTTGGCGTTCCGGAACCCTCCTTATCTCAGGCTGAAAAAGCGTTTTCTGCATTGTGCCATAACTTTGCAGGGAAGCTTCAGAACATGAAATTTTAACCTCCCACTGTAGCAGAAAGGGTCTTTCTAGCAGTTGCACATCAAATCTAAGCTGTCTGAAGTGTTTTTCCAAAGTTATAAACATTTTTATGTTTGGCGTTCCGGAACCCACCTTATCTCAGGCTGAAAACGCGGTTTCTGCATTGTTTCTTAACTTTGCAGGGAAGCTTCAGAACATGAAATTTTCACCTCCCACTATAGCAGAAAGGGTCTTTCTAGTCGTTGCACATTAAATCTAAGCTTTCTGATATGTTTTTCCAAAGTTATCAACATTTTTACGTTTGCCGCTCCGGAACCCACATTATCTCGGGCTGAAAACGCGTTTTCTGCATTGTGCCATAACTTTGCAGGGAAGCTTCAGAACATGAAATTTTAACCTCCCACTGTAGCAGAAAGGGTCTTTCTAGTAGTTGCACATCAAGTCTAAGCTGTCTGAAGTGTTTTTCCAAAGTTATCAACATTTTTAAGTTTGGCGTTCCTGAACCCACCTATTCGCAGGCTGAAAACGCGTTTTCTGCATTGCGCCATAACTTTGCAGGAAAGCTTCAGAACATGAAATTTTCAATTCCCACTAAAGCAGAAAGGGTTTTTCTCCTACTTGCACATCAAATCTAAGCTGTCTGAAATGATTTTCGAAAGTTATCAACATTTTTATGTTTGCCGTTCAGGAATCGACCTTATCTCAGGCTGAAAACCCGTTTTCTGCATTGTGCCTTAACTTTGCAGGGAAGCTTCAGAACATGAAATTTTCACCTCCCACTATAGCAGAAAGGGTCTTTCTAGTAGTTGCACATCCAATCTAAGCTGTTTGAAGTGTTTTTCCAAAGTTATCAACATTTTGATGTTTGGCGTTTCGGAATCGACCTTATCTCCGGCTGAAAATGCGTTTTCTGCATTGTGCCATAACTTTGCAGGGAAGCTTGAGAACATGAAGTTTTTACCTCCCACTATAGCAGAAAAGGTCATTCTAGCAGTTGCACATCAAATCTAAGCTGTCTTGAAGTGTTTATCTGATGTTATCAACATTTTTATGTTTGGCATTCCGGAACCCACCTTATCTCAGCCTGAAAACGCGTTTTACATATTTTGCCATAACTTTGCAGGGAAGCTTCAGAACATGAAATTTTCACCTCCCACTATAGCAGAAAGGGTCTTTCTAGTAGTTGCACATCAAATCTAAGCTGTCTGAAGTGTTTTTCCAAAGTTATCAACATTTTTATGTTTGGCGTTCTGGAACCCACCTAATCTCAGGCCGAAAACGCGTTTTCTGCATTGTGCCATAACTTTTCAGGGAAGCTTCAGAACATGAAGTTTTAACCTCCCACTATAGCAGAAAAGGCCATTCTAGTAGTTGCACATCAAATCTAAGCTGTCTGAAGTGTTTTTCTGAAGTTATCAACATTTTTATGTTTGGCGTTCCGGAACCCACCTTATCTCAGCCTGAAAAAGCGTTTTACATATTTTGCCATAACTTTGCAGGGAAGCTTCAGAACATGAAATTTTAACATCCCACTATGGCAGAAAGGGTCTTTCTAGTAGTTGCACATCAAATCTAATCTGTCTGAAGTGTTTTTTCAAAGTTATCAACATTTTTATGTTTGGCGTTCCGGAATCAACCTTATCTCAGGCTGAAAACGCGTTTTACGCATTGCGCCATAACTTTGCAGGAAAGCTTCAGAACATGAAATTTTCAATTCCCACTAAAGCAGAAAGGGTTTTTCTCCTACTTGCACATCAAATCTAAGCTGTCTGAAATGATTTTCGAAAGTTATCAACATTTTTATGTTTGCCGTTCAGGAATCGACCTTATCTCAGGCTGAAAACCCGTTTTCTGCATTGTGCCTTAACTTTGCAGGGAAGCTTCAGAACATGAAATTTTCACCTCCCACTATAGCAGAAAGGGTCTTTCTAGTAGTTGCACATCCAATCTAAGCTGTTTGAAGTGTTTTTCCAAAGTTATCAACATTTTGATGTTTGGCGTTTCGGAATCGACCTTATCTCCGGCTGAAAATGCGTTTTCTGCATTGTGCCATAACTTTGCAGGGAAGCTTGAGAACATGAAGTTTTTACCTCCCACTATAGCAGAAAAGGTCATTCTAGCAGTTGCACATCAAATCTAAGCTGTCTTGAAGTGTTTATCTGATGTTATCAACATTTTTATGTTTGGCATTCCGGAACCCACCTTATCTCAGCCTGAAAACGCGTTTTACATATTTTGCCATAACTTTGCAGGGAAGCTTCAGAACATGAAATTTTCACCTCCCACTATAGCAGAAAGGGTCTTTCTAGTAGTTGCACATCAAATCTAAGCTGTCTGAAGTGTTTTTCCAAAGTTATCAACATTTTTATGTTTGGCGTTCTGGAACCCACCTAATCTCAGGCCGAAAACGCGTTTTCTGCATTGTGCCATAACTTTTCAGGGAAGCTTCAGAACATGAAGTTTTAACCTCCCACTATAGCAGAAAAGGCCATTCTAGTAGTTGCACATCAAATCTAAGCTGTATTGAAGTGTTTTTCTGAAGTTATCAACATTTTTATGTTTGGCGTTCTGGAACCCACCTAATCTCAGGCTGAAAACGCGTTTTCTGCATTGTGCCATAACTTTTCAGGGAAGCTTCAGAACATGAAATGTTCGCCTCCCACTATAGCAGATAGGGTCTTTCTAGTAGTTGCACATCAAATCTAAGCTGTCTGAAGTGTTTTTCCAAAGTTATCAATATTTTTATGTTTGGCGTTCGGGAATCGACCTTATCTCAGGCTGAAAACGCGTTTCCTGCATTGTGCTAAAACTTAATAGGTAAGCTCCAGAACATGAAATTTTCACCTCCCACTATAGCAGAAAGGGTCTTTCTAGTAGTTGCACATCCAATCTAAGCTGTTTGAAGTGTTTTTCCAAAGTTATCAACATTTTTATGTTTGGCGTTTCGGAATCGACCTTATCTCCGGCTGAAAATGCGTTTTCTGCATTGTGCCATAACTTTGCAGGGAAGCTTGAGAACATGAAGTTTTAACCTCCCACTGTAGCAGAAAAGGTCATTCTAGCAGTTGCACATCAAATCTAAGCTGTCTTGAAGTGTTTTTCCAAAGTTATCAATATTTTTATGTTTGGCGTTCCGGAATCTACCTTATCTCAGGCTGAAAACGCGTTTCCTGCATTGTGGCATAACTTTGCAGGGAAGCTTCAGAACATGAAATTTTCACCTCCCACTGTAGCTAAAAGGGTCTTTCTAGTAGTTGCACATCAAATCTAAGCTGTCTGAAGTGTTTTTCCAAAGTTATCAACATTTTTATGTTTGGCGTTCTGGAACCCACCTAATCTCAGGCTGAAAACGCGTTTCCTGCATTGTTGCATAACTTTGCAGGGATGCATCAGAACATGAAATGTTCGCCTCCCACTATAGCAGATAGGGTCTTTCGAGCAGTTGCACATCAAATCTAAGCTGTCTGAAGTGTTTTTCCAAAGTTATCAACATTTTTATGTTTGGCGTTCTGGAACCCACCTTATCTCAGGCTGAAAACGCGTTTTCTGCAATGTGCCATAACTTTGCAGGGAAGCTTCAGAACATGAAGTTTTAACCTCCCACTATAGCAGAAAAGGTCATTCTAGTAGTTGCACATCAAATCTAAGCTGTATTGAAGTGTTTTTCTGAAGTTATCAACATTTTTATGTTTGGCGTTCCGGAACCCACCTTATCTCAGCCTGAAAACGCGTTTTACATATTTTGCCATAACTTTGCAGGGAAGCTTCAGAACATGAAATTTTTACATCCCACTATAGCAGAAAGGGTCTTTCTAGTAGTTGCACATCAAATCTAAGCTGTCTGAAGTGTTTTTCCAAAGTTATCAATATTTTTATGTTGGGCGATCCGGAATCGACCTTTTCTCAGGCTGAAAACGCGGTTCCTGCATTGTGGCATAACTTTGCAGGGAAGCTTCAGAACATGAAATTTTCACCTCCCACTGTAGCTAAAAGGGTATTTCTAGTAGTTGCACATCAAATCTAAGCTGTCTGAAGTGTTTTTCCAAAGTTATCAATATTTTTATGTTTGGCGTTCTGGAACCCACCTAATTCCAGGCTGAAAACGCGTTTCCTGCATTGTTGCGTAACTTCGCAGGGATGCATCAGAACATGAAATGTTCGCCTCCCACTATAGCAGAAAGGGTCTTTCTAGTAGTTGCACATCAAATCTAAGCTGTTTGAAGTGTTTTCCCAAAGTTATGAACATTTTAATGTTTGGCGTTTCGGAATCGACCTTATGTCCGGCTGAAAATGCGTTTTCTGCATTGTGCCATAACTTTGCAGGGAAGCTTGAGAACATGAAGTTTTAACCTCCCACTATAGCAGAAAAGGTCATTCTAGTAGTTGCACATCAAATCTAAGCTGTCTTGAAGTGTTTTTCTGAAGTTATCAACATTTTTATGTTTGGCGTTCCGGAACCCACCTTATCTCAGCCTGAAAACGCGTTTTACATATTTTGCCATAACTTTGCAGGGAAGCTTCAGAACATGAAATTTTCTACTCCCACTGTAGCAGAAAGGGTCTTTCTAGTAGTTGCACATCAAATCTTAGCTGTCTGAAGTGTTTTTCCAAAGTTATCAACATTTTTATGTTTGGCGTTCTGGAACCCACCTAATCTCAGGCTGAAAACGCGTTTTCTGCATTATGCCAAAACTTTTCAGGGAAGCTTCAGAACATGAAATGTTCGTCTCCCACTATAGCAGATAGGGCCTTTCTAGTAGTTGCACATCAAATCTAAGCTGTCTGGAGTGTTTTTCCAAAGTTATCAACATTTTTATGTTTGGCGTCCTGGAACCCACCTTATCTCAGGCTGAAAACAGTTTTCTGCATTGTGCCGTAACTTTGGAGGGAGACTTCAGAACATGAAATTTTCTCCTCCCACCATAGCAGAAAGGGTATTTCTAGTAGTTGCACATCAAATCTAAGTTGTCTGAAGTGTTTTTCCAAAGTTATCAACATTCTTATGTTTGGCGTTCCGGAATCAACCTTATCTCAGACTGAAAACGTGTCTTCTGCATTGTGCCATAACTTTGCAGGGAAGCTTCAGAACATGAAATTTTAACATCCCACTATAGCAGAAAGGGTCTTTCTCGTAGTTGCACATCAAATCAAAGCTGTCTGAAGTGTTTTTCCAAAGTTATCAACATTTTTATCTTTGGCGTTCTGGAACCCACCTTATCTCAGGTTGAAAACGCGTTTTCTGCATTGTGCCATAACTTTGCAGGGAAGCTTCAGAACATGAAATTTTCACCTCCCACTATATCAGAAAGGGTATTTCTAATAGTTGCACATCAAATCTAAGTTGTCTGAACTGTTTTTCGAAAGTTATCAACATTCTTATGTTTGGCGGTCCGGAATCAACCTTATCTCAGACTGAAAACGTGTTTTCTGCATTGTGCCATAACTTTGCAGGGAAACTTCAGAACATGAAATTTGAACCTCCAACTATAGCAGAAAGGGTCTTTCTAGTAGTTGCACATCAAATCTAAGCTGTTTGCAGTGTTTTTCCAAAGTTAACACCATTCTTATGTTTGGCGTTCCAGAAATAACCTTATCTCAGGCTGAAAACGCGTTTTACACAATTTGCCATAACTTTGCAGGAAAGCTTCAGAACATGAAACTTTTACCTCCCACTATACCAGAAAGGGTCTTTCTAGTAGTTGCACAACAAATCTAAGCTGTCTGAAGTGTTTTTCCAAAGTTATCAACATTTTTATGTTTGGCGTTCTGGAAACCACCTTATCTCAGGCTGAAAACAGGTTTTCTGCATTGTGCCATAACTTTGCAGGGAAGCTTCAGAACATGAAATTTTCATATCCCACTATAGCAGAAAGGCTCTTTCTAGTAGTCTCACATCAAATCTAAGCTGTCTGAAGTGTTTTTCCTCAGTTATCAACATTTTTAAGTTTAGCGTTCCGGAATCGACCTTATCTCAGGCTGAAAACGCGTTTTCTGCATTGTGCCATAACTTTGCAGGGAAGCTTTAGAACATGAAATTTTCACCTCCCACTGGAGCAGAAAGGGTACTTCTAGTAGTTGCACAACAAACTAAGCTGTCTGAAGTGTTTTTCGAAAGTTATCAACAATTTTATGTTTGGCGTTCCGGAATCGACCTTATCTCAGGATGAAAAATCGTTTTCTGCATTGTCCCATAACTTTGCAGGGAAGCTTCAGAACATGAAATTCTAACCTCCCAATATGGCAGAAAGGGTCTTTCTAGTAGTTGCACATCAAATCTAAGCTGTCTGATGTGTTTTTCCAAAGTTATCAACATTTTTATGTTTGCCGTTCTGGAACCTACCTAATCTCAAGCTGAAAACGCGTTTTCTGCATTGTGCCAAAACTTTTCAGGGAAGCTTCAGAATATGAAATTTTCACGTCCCACTATAGCAGAAAGGGTATTTCTAGTAGTTGCACATAAAATCTAAGTTGTCTGAAGTGTTTTTCCAAAGTTATCAACATTCTTATGTTTGGCGTTCCGGAATCAACCTTATCTCAGACTGAAAACGTGTTTTCTGCATTGTGCCATAACTTTGCAGGGAAACTTCAGAACATGAAATTTTCACCTCCAACTATAGCAGAAAGGGTCTTTCTAGTAGTTGCACATCAAATCTCAGCTGTCTGAAGAGTTTTTCCAAAGTTATCAACATTTTTATTTTGGCGTTCTGGAACCCACCTTATCTCAGGCTGAAAACGCGTTTTAGGCATTGTGCCATAACTTTGCAGGGAAGCTTTAGAACATGATATTTTCACCTCCCACTATAGCAGAAAGGGTCTTTCTCGTAGTTGCACATCAAATCTAAGCTGACTGAAGTATTTTTCGAAAGTTTTCAACATTTTTTTGTTTGGTGTTCCTGAATCGACCTTATCTCAGGCCTAAATCGCGTTTTCTGCATTGTGCCGTAACTTTGCAGGGCAGCTTCAGAACATGAAATTTTCACCTCCCACTATAGCAGAAAGGGTCTTTTCAGTAGTTGCACATCAAATCTAAGCTGTCTGTAGAGTTTTTCCTCAGTTATCAACATTTTTAAGGTTGGCGTTCCGGAATCGACCTTATCTCAGGCAGAAAACGCGTTTTCTGCATTGTGCCATAACTTTGCAGGGAAGCTTTAGAACATGAAATTTTCACCTCCCACTAGAGCAGAAAGGGTATTTCTAGTAGTTGCACAACAAACTAAGCTGTCTGAAGTGTTTTTCCAAAGTTATCAACATTTTTATGTTTGCCGTTCCGGAACCCACCTTATCTCAGGCTGAAAACGCGTTTTCTGCATTGTGCCATAACTTCTCAGGGAAGGTTCAGAACATGAAATGTTCACCTCCCACTATAGCAGAAAGGGTCTTTCTAGTAGTTGCACATCAAATCTAAGCTGTCTGAATAGTTTTTCCAAAGTTATCAACATTTTTATGTTTGGCGTTCCGGAACCCACCTTATCTCAGGCTGAAAACGCGTTTTCTGTTGTGTGCCATAACTTTGCAGGGAAGCTTCAGAACTTGAAATTTTCACCTCCCACTATAGCAGAAAGGGTCTTTCTCGTAGTTGCACATCAAATCTAAGTTGTCTGATGTGTTTTTCGAAAGCTATCAACATTTTCATGTTTGGCGTTCCGGAAACGACATTATCTCGGGATGAAAACGCGTTTTTTGCATTGTGCCATAACTTTGCAGGGAAGCTTCAGAACATGAAATTTTCAACCCCCACTATAACAGACAGGGTCTTTCGAGTAGTTGCACATCAAATCTAAGCTGTCTGAAGTGTTTATCCAAAGATATCAACATTTTTATGTTTGGCGTTCCGGAACCCACCTTATCTCAGGCTGAAAACGCGTTTTCTGTTGTGTGCCATAACTTTGCAGGGCAGCTTCAGAAGATGAAATTTTCCCCTCCCACTATAGCAGAAAGGGTCTTTCTAGTAGTTGCACATCAAATCTAAGCTGTCTGAATAGTTTTTCCAAAGTTATCAACATTTTTATGTTTGGCGTTCCGGAACCCACCTTATCTCAGGCTGAAAACGCGTTTTCTGTTGTGTGCCATAACTTTGCAGGGCAGCTTCAGAACATGAAATTTTCACCTCCCACTATAGCAGAAAGGGTCTTTCCAGTAGTTGCACACCGTTCTGAAAACGCGTTTTACGCCTTTTGCATAAATTTGCAGGGAAGCTTCAGAACATGGAATTTTCACTACCAACTATAGCAGAAAGGGTCTTTCTAGTATTTGCACATCAACTCTAAGCTGTCTGAAGTGTCTTTCCAAAGTTATCAACATTTTTATGTTTGGCGTTCCGGAATCGACCTTATCTCAGGCTGAAAACGCGTTTTACGCAATGTGCCAAAACTTTGCAGGGAAGCTTCAGAACATGAAATTTTCACCTGCCACTATAGCAGAAATGGTCTTTCTAGTAGTTGCACATCAAATCTACGCTGTCTCCAGTCTTTTTCCAAAGTTATCAACATTTTTATGTTTGGCGTTCCGGAATCGACCTTATCTCAGGCTGAAAACGCGTTTTACGCCTTTTGCATAAATTTGCAGGGAAGCTTCAGAACATGGAATTTTCACTACCAACTATAGCAGAAAGGGTCTTTCTAGTATTTGCACATCAACTCTAAGCTGTCTGAAGTGTCTTTCCAAAGTTATCAACATTTTTATGTTTGGCGTACCGGAATCGACATTATCTCAGGCTGAAAACGCGTTTTACGCATTGTGGCATAACTTTGCAGGGAAGCTTCAGAACATGAAATTTTCAAATCCCACTATAGCAGAAAGGGTCTTTCCAGCAGTTGCACATCAAATCTACGCTGTCTGAAGTGTTCTTCCAAAGTTATCAAAATTTTTATGTTTGGCGTTCCGGAACCCACCTTATCTCAGGCTGTCAGCGCGTTTTCTGCATTGTGGCATAACTTTGGAGGAAAGCTTCAGAACATGAAATTTTCAATTCCCATTATAGCAGAAAGGGTCTTTCTCATGCTTGCACATCAAATCTAAGCTGTCTGAAGTGTTTTTTGAAAGTTTTCAACATTTTTAGTTTGGCATTCCTGAATCGATCTTATCTCAGGCTGAAAACGCGTTTTCTGCAATGTGCCATAACTTTGCAGGGAATCTTCAGAACATGAAATTTTCACCTCCCACTATAGCAGAAAGGGTCTTTCTAGTAGTTGCACATCAAATCTAAGATGTCTGAAGTGTTGTTCCAAAGTTATCATATTTTTTTGTTTGGCGTTCCGGAACCCACCTTATCTCAGGCTGAAAACGCGTTTTCGGAATTGTGCCATAACTTTGCAGGGAAGCTTCAGAACATGAAATTTTAAACTTGCGCTATAGCAGAAAGGGTCTTTTTAGTAGTTGCACATCAAATCTAAGCTGTTTGAAGTCTTATTCCAAAGTTATCAACATTTTTATGCTTGGCTTTCCGAAACCCACCTTATCTCTGGCTGAAAACGCGATTTCTGCATTGTGCCATAACTTTGCAGAGAAGATTCAGAACATGAAATTTTCACCTCCCACTACAGCAGAAACGGTCTTTCTAGTAGTTGCACATCAAATCTAAGCTGTCTGAAGTGTTGTTCCAAAGTTATCATATTTTTTTGTTTGGCGTTCCGGAACCCACCTTATCTCAGGCTGAAAACGCGTTTTCGGAATTGTGCCATAACTTTGCAGGGAAGCTTCAGAACATGAAATTTTAAACTTGCGCTATAGCAGAAAGGGTCTTTCTAGTAGTTGTACATCAAATCTAAGCTGTCTGAAGTGTTTTTCCAAAGTTATCAACATTTTAATGTTTGCCGTTCCGAAATCGACCTTATCTCAGGCTGAAAACGCGTTTTACGCATTGTGCCATAACTTTGCATAAAACTTTAGAACATGAAATTTTCACCTCCCACTATAGCAGAAAGGGTCTTTCTAGTAGTCGCAGATTAAATCTAAGCTGTCTGAAATGTTTTTCCAAAGTTTTCAACTTTTTTATGTTTGGCGTTCTGGAACCCACCTTATCTCAGTCTGAAAACGTGTTTTTTGCATTGTGCCATAACTTTGCAGGGAAGCCACAGGACATGAAATTTTCACTTGCCGCTATAGTAGAAAGGGTCTTTCTAGTAGTTGCACATCAAATCTAAGCTGTCTGAAGTGGCTTTCCAAAGTTATCAACATTTTTATGTTTGACGTTCCGGAATCAACCTTATCTCAGGCTGAACACCCGTTTTCTGCATTGTGCCATAACTTTGCAGGGATGCATCAGAAAATTCCATTTTAAAGTTCCACAATAGCAGAAAGGGTCTTTCTAGTAGTTGCACATCAAATCTAAGCTGTCTGATATGTTTTTCCAAAGTTATCTACTTTTTTCTGTTTGGCGTTCCGGAATCGACCTTATCTCAGACTGAAAACGCGTTTTACGCATTGTGCCATAACTTTGCAGGGATGCATCAGTACATGAAATTTTCACCTCCCACAATAGCATATAGGGTCTTTCTAATAGTTCCACATCAAATCTAAGCTGTCTGAAGTGTTTTTCCAAAGTTATCAACATTTTTATGTTTGGCGTTCCGGAATAGACCTTATCTCAGGCTGAAAACGCGTTTTACGCATTGTGGCATAACTTTGCAGGGAAGCTTCAGAACATGAAATTTTCAAATCCCACTATAGCAGAAAGGGTCTTTCCAGCAGTTGCACATCAAATCTACGCTGTCTGAAGTGTTCTTCCAAAGTTATCAAAATTTTTATGTTTGGCGTTCCGGAACCCACCTTATCTCAGGCTGTCAGCGCGTTTTCTGCATTGTGGCATAACTTTGGAGGAAAGCTTCAGAACATGAAATTTTCAATTCCCATTATAGCAGAAAGGGTCTTTCTCATGCTTGCACATCAAATCTAAGCTGTCTGAAGTGTTTTTTGAAAGTTTTCAACATTTTTAGTTTGGCATTCCTGAATCGATCTTATCTCAGGCTGAAAACGCGTTTTCTGCAATGTGCCATAACTTTGCAGGGAAGCTTCAGAACATGAAATTTTCAACTCCCACTATAGCATAAGGGGTCTTTCTAGGAGTTGCACAGCAAATCTAAGCTGTCTGTAGTGTTTTTCCAAAGTTATCAACATTTTTATGTTTGGCATTCCTGAATCGACCTTATCTCAGGCTGAAAACGCGTTTTCTGCATTGTGCCATAACTTTGCAGGGAAACTTCAGAACATGAAATTATCACCTCCCACTATAGCAGAAAGGGTCTTTCTAGTAGTTGCACATCAAATCTAAGATGTCTGAAGTGTTTTTTCAATGTTATCATATTTTTATGTTTGGCGTTCCGGAATTGACCTTGTCTCATGCTGAAAACGCGTTTTACGCATTGTGCCGAAACTTTGCAGGGAACCTTCAGATCATCAAATTTTCACTTCCCACAATGGCAGAAAGGGTCTTTCTAGTAGTTGCACATCAAATGTAAGCGGTCTGAAGTGTATTTCAAAAGTTATCAACTTTTTTATGTTTGACGTTCCTGAATCGACCTTATCACAGGCTGAAAACGCGTTTTACGCATTGTTCAATTACTTTGCCGTAGTAGCTTCAGAACATGAAATTTTCACCTCCCACAATGGCAGAAATGGTCTATCTAGTAGTTGGACATCAAATCTAAGCTGTCTGAAGTGTTTTTCCAAAGTCATCAACATTTTTATGTCTGGAGTTCCGGAATCGACCTTATCTCAGGCTGAAAACGCGTTTTACGCATTGTGCCACAACTTTGCAGGGAAGCTTCAGAACATGAAATTTTCACCTCCCACTATAGCAGAAAGGGTCTTTCTAGTAGTTTCACGTGAAATCTAAGCTGTCTGAAGTGTTTTTCCAAAGTTGTCAACATTTTTATGTTTGGCGTTCCGGAACCCACCTTATCTCAGTCTGAAAACGTCTTTTCTGGATTGTGCCATAACTTTGCAGGGAAGCCTCAGAACATGAAATTTTCACCTCCCACTATAGTGGAAAGGGTCTTTCTAGTAGTTGCACATCAAATCTAAGCTGTCTGAAGTGTTTTTCCAAAGTTATCAACATTTTTATGTTTGGCGTTCCGGAATCGACCTTATCTCAGGCTGAAAACGCGTTTTACGCATTGTGCAATAACTTTCCAGGGAAGCTACAGAACATCGAATTTTCACCACCCACGATAGCAGAAAGGGACTTTCTAGTAGTTGCACATCAAATCTAAGCTGTCTGAAGTGTTTTTCCAAAGTTATCAACATTTTTATGTTTGGCATTCCTGAATCGACCTTATCTCAGGCTGAAAACGCATTTTCTGCATTGTGCCACAACTTTGCAGGCAAGCTTCGGAACATGAAATATTCACATGCCACTATAGCAGAAAGGGTCTTTCTAGTAGTTGCACATCAAATCTAAGCTGTTTGAAGTGTTTTTCCAAAGTTATCAACATTTTTATGTTTGGCGCTCAGGAATCGACCTTATGTCAGGCTGAAAACACGATTTACGCATTCTGCCATAACTTTGCAGGGAATCTTCAGAACATGAAATTTTCATATTCCGCTATAGCAGAAAGGGTCTTTCTAGTAGTTGCACATCAAATCTAAGCTGTCTGAAGTGTTTTTCCAAAGTTATAAACATTTTTATCTTTGGCGTTACGGAATCGACCTTATCTCAGGCTGAATACGCGTTTTCTGCATTGTGCCGTAACTTTGCAGGGAATCTTCAGAACATGAAATTTTCACCTCCCATAATAGCAGAAAGGGTCTTTTTAGTAGTTGCACATCAAATCTAAGCTGTTTGAAGTCTTTTTCCAAAGTTATCAACATTTTTATGCTTGGCGTTCCGAAACCCACCTTATCTCAGGCTGAAAACGCGTTTTCTGCATTGTGCCATAACTTTGCAGAGAAGATTCAGAACATGAAATTTTCACCTCCCACTATAGCATAAAGGGTCTCTCTAGTAGTTGCACATCAAATCTAAGCTGTCTGAAGTGTTTTTCCGAAGTTATCATATTTTTTTGTTTGGCGTTCCTGAACCCACCTTATCTCAGGCTGAAAACGCGTTTTCGGAATTTTGCCATAACTTTGCAGGGAAGCTTCAGAACATGAAATTTTAAACTTGTGCTATAGCAGAAAGGGTCTTTCTAGTAGTTGTACATCAAATCTAAGCTGTCTGAAGTGTTTTTCCAAAGTTATCAACATTTTAATGTTTGCCGTTCCGGAATCGACCTTATCTCAGGCTGAAAACGCGTTTTACGCATTGTGCCATAACTTTGCATAAAGCTTCAGAACATGAAATTTTCACCTCCCACTATAGCAGAAAGGGTCTTTCTAGTAGTTGCAGATCAAACCTAAGCTGTCTGAAATGTTTTTCCAAAGTTTTCAACATTTTTATGTTTGGCGTTCCGGAACCCACCTTATCTCAGGCTGAAAACGCGTTTTCATCATTGTGCAATAACTTTGCATAAAGCTTTAGAACATGAAATTTTCACCTCCCACTATAGCAGAAAGGGTCTTTCTAGTAGTTGCATATTAAATCTAAGCTGTCTGAAATGTTTTTCCAAAGTTTTCAACTTTTTTATGTTTGGGGTTCTGGAACCCACCTTATCTCAGGCTGAAAACGTGTTTTTTGCATTGTGCCATAACTTTGCAGGGATGCCACAGAACATGAAATTTTCACCTGCCGCTATAGTAGAAAGGGTCGTTCTAGTAGTTGCACATCAAATCCAAGCTGTCTGAAGTGGCTTTCCAAAGTTATCAACATTTTTATGTTTGGAGTTCCGGAATCAACCTTATCTCAGGCTGAAAACGCGTTTCCTGCATTGTCTCATAACTTTGCAGGGATGCTTCAGAACATGAAATTTCCACCTCTCACTATAGCAGAAAGGGTCTTTCTAGTAGTTGCACATCAAATCTAAGATGTCTGAAGTGTTTTTTCAATGTTATCATATTTTTATGTTTGGCGTTCCGGAATTGACCTTGTCTCATGCTGAAAACGCATTTTCTGCATTGTGCCATAACTTTGCAGGGAAGCTTCAGAACATGACATTTAAACATCCCACGATAGCAGAAAGGGTCTTTCTAGTAGTTGCACATCAAATCTAAGCTGTTTGAAGTGTTTTTCCAAAGTTATCAACATTTTTATGTTTGGCGTTCCGGAATCGACCTTATCTCAGGCTGAAAACGCGTTTTCTGCAATGTGCCATAACTTTGCAGGGAAGCTTCAGAACATGAAATTTTCAACTTCCACTATAGCAGAAAGGCTTTTTCTAGTAGTTGCACATCAAATCTAAGCTGTTTGAAGTGTTTTTCGAAAGTTATCAACGTTTTTATATTTGGCATTCCTGAATCGACCTTATCTCAGGCTGAAAACACGTTTTCTGCATTGTGCCATAACTTTGCAGGGAAGCTTCAGAACATGAAATTTTCAACTCCCACTACAGCAGAAAGGGTCTTTCTAGTAGTTGCATGTCAAATCTAAGCTGTCTGAAGTGTTTTTCCAAAGTTATCAACATTTTTATGTTTGGCATTCCAGAATCGACCTTATCTCTTGCTGAAAACGCGTTTTCTGCATTGTGCCATAACTTTGCAGGGAAACTTCAGAACATGACATTTTCACCTCCCACTATAGCAGAAAGGGTCTCTCTAGTAGTTGCACATCAAATCTAAGCTGTCTGAAGTGTTTTTCCGAAGTTATTAACATTTTTATGTTTGGCGGTCCGGAATTGACCTTATGTGAGGCTGAAAACGCGTTTTCTGCATTGTGCCATAACTTTGCAGGGAAGCTTCCGAACATGAAATTTTCAACTCCCACTATAGCAGAAAGACTTTTTCCAGTAGTTGCACATCAAATCTAAGCTGTCTGAAGTGTTTTTCCAAAGTTATCAACATTTTTATGTTTGGCTTTACGGAATCGACCTTATCTCAAGCTGAAAACGCGTTTTCAGCAATGTGCCATAACTTTGCAGGGAAGCTTCAGAACATGAAATTTTCAACTCCCACTATAGCAGAAAGGCTTTTTCCAGTAGTTGCACATCAAATCTAAGCTGTCTGAAGTGTTTTTCCAAAGTTATCAACATTTTTATGTTTGGCTTTCCGGAATCCACCTTATCTCAGGCTGTAAAAGCGTTTTCTGCATTGTGCCATAACTTTGCAGGGAGACTTCAGAACATGAAAGTTTAACATCCCACTATAGCAGAATGGGTTTTTCTAGTAGTTGCACATCAAATCTAAGCTGTCTGAAGTGTTTTTCCAAAGTTATCAACATTCTTATGTTTGGCGTTCCGGAATCAACCTTATCTCAGGCTGAAAACGCGTTTTACGCATTGTGGCATAACTTGCAGGGAAGCTTCAGAACATGAAATTTTCTCCTCCCACTATAGCAGAAAGGCTTTTTCCAGTAGTTGCACATCAAATCTAAGCTGTCTGAAGTGTTTTTCCAAAGTTATCAACATTTTTTTGTTTGGTGTTCCTGAATCGACCTTATCTCAGGCCGAAAACGCGTTTTCTGCATTGTGCCATAACTTTGCAGGGAAGTTTTAGAACATGAAATTTTCACCTCCCACTTCAGCAGAAAGGGTATTTCTAGTAGTTGCACATCAAATCTAAGCTGTCTGTAGAGTTTTTCCTGAGTTATCAACATTTTTATGTTTGGCGTTCCGGAATCGACCTTATCTCAGGATGAAAAATCGTTTTCTGCATTGTCCCATAACTTTGCAGGGAAGCTTCAGAACATGAAATTCTGACCTCCCAATAAAGCAGAAAGGGCCTTTCTAATAGTTGCACATCAAATCTAAACTCTCTGATGTGTTTTTCCAAAGTTATCAACATTTTTATGTATGGCGTTCTGGAACCCACCAAATCTCAAGCTGAAAACGCGTTTTCTGCATTGTGCCAAAACTTTTCAGGGAAGCTTCAGAACATGAAATGTTCGCCTCCCACTATAGCAGAAAGGGTCTTTCTAGTAGTTGCACTTCAAATCTAAGCTGTCTGAAGTGTTTTTACAAAGTTATCGACATATTTATGTTTGGCGTTCTGGAACCCACCTTATCTCGGGCTGAAAACGCGTTTTCTGCATTGTGCCATAACTTTGCAGGTAGACTTCAGAACATGAAATTTTCTCCTCCCACTATATCAGAAAGGGTATTTCTAGTAGTTGCACGTCAAATCTAATCTGTTTGAAGTGTTTTTCCAAAGTTATCACCATTTTTATGTTTGGCGTTCCAGAAACAACCTTGTCTCAGGCTGAAAACGCGTTTTACGCAATTTGCCATAACTTTGCAGGAAAGCCTCAGGACATGAAATTTTCACCTCCCACTATAGCAGAAAGGGTCTTTCTAGTAGTTGCACATCAAATCTAAGCTGCCTGAAGTGTATTTCCAAAGTTATCAACATTTTTATGTTTGGCGTTCTGGTATCCACCTTATCTCAGGCTGAAAACGCGTTTTCTGCATTGTGCCATAACTTTGCAATGAAGCTTTAGAACATGAAATTTTCACCTCCAACTATAGCAGAAAGGGTCTTTCTAGTAGTTGCGCATCAAATCTAAGCTGTCTGAAGTGTTTTTCCAAAGTTATCAACATTTTTATGTTTGGCGTTCCTGAATCGACCTTATCTCAGCCTGAAAACACGTTTTCTGCAATGTGCCATAACTTTGCTTGGAAACTTCAGAACATGAAATTTTCACCTCCAACTATAGCAGAAAGGGCCATTCTAGTAGTTGCACATCAAATCTAAGCTGTTTGAAGTGTTTTTCCAAAGATAACCCCATTTTTATGTTTGGCGTTCCAGAAACAACCTTATCTCAGGCTGAAAACGCGTTTTACGCAATTTGCCATAACTTTGCAGGAAAGCTTCAGAACATGAAATTTTCACCTCCCACTATAGCAGAAAAGGTCTTTCTAGAAGTTGCACATCAAATCTAAGCTGTTTGAAGTGTTTTTCCAAAGTTATCAACATTTTTATGTTTGGCGTTCCGGAATAAACCTTATCTCAGGCTGAAAACGCGTTTTCTGCATTGTGCCATAACTTTGCTTGGAAACTTCAGAACATGAAATTTTCACCTCCAACTATAGCAGAAAGGGTCTTTCTAGTAGTTGCACATCAAAACTAAGCTGTTTGAAGTGTTTTTCCAAAGTTAACCCCATTTTTATGTTTGGCGTTCCAGAAACAACCTTATCTCAGGCTGAAAACGCGTTTTACGCAATTTGCCATAACTTTGCAGGAAAGCTTCAGAACATGAGATTTTCACCTCCCACTATAGCAGAAAGGGTCTTTCTAGTAGTTGCACAACAAATCTAAGCTGTCGGAAGTGTTTTTCGAAAGTTATCAACATTTTTATGTTTGGCGTTCCGGATCGCACCTTATTGAAAACGCATTTTCTGCATTGTGCCATAACTTTGCAGGGAAGCTTCAGAACATGAAATTTTCACCTCCCACGATAGCAGAAAGGGTCTTTCGAGTAGTTGCACATAAAATCTAAGCTGCCTGAAGTGTATTTCCAAAGTTATCAACATTTTTATGTTTGGCGTTCTGGTATCCACCTTATCTCAGGCTGAAAACGCGTTTTCTGCATTGTGCCATAACTTTGCAATGAAGCTTTAGAACATGAAATTTTCACCTCCAACTATAGCAGAAAGGGTCTTTCTAGTAGTTGCGCATCAAATCTAAGCTGTCTGAAGTGTTTTTCCAAAGTTATCAACATTTTTATGTTTGGCGTTCCTGAATCGACCTTATCTCAGCCTGAAAACGCGTTTTCTAAATGTGCCATAACTTTGCTTGGAAACTTCAGAACATGAAATTTTCACCCCCACTATAGCAGAAAGGGTCTTTCTAGTAGTTGCACATCAAATCTAAGCTGTTTGAAGTGTTTTTCCAAAGTTATCAACATTTTTATGTTTGGCGTTCCGGAATAAACCTTATCTCAGGCTGAAAACGCGTTTTCTGCATTGTGCCATAACTTTGCAGGGAAGCTTCAGAACATGAAATTTTCACCTCCCACTATAGCAGAAAGGGTCTCTCTAGTAGTTGCACATCAAATCTAAGCTGTTTGAAGTGTTTTTCGAAAGTTTTCAACATTTTTATGTTTGGCGTTCCTGAATCGACCTAATCTCAGACTGAAAACGCGTTTTCTGCATTGTGCCATAACTTTGCAGGGAAGCTTCAGAACATGAAATTTTCAACTTCCACTATAGCAGAAAGGCTCTTTCCAGCAGTCGCACATCAAATCTAAGCTCTCTGAAGTGTTTTTCCAAAGTTATCAACATTTTTATGTTTGGCGTTTCGGAATCAACCTTATCTCAGACTGAAAACGTGTTTTCTGCATTGTGCCATAACTTTGCATGGAAACTTCAGAACATGAAAATTTCACCTCCAACTATAGCAGAAAGGGTCTTTCTAGTAGTTGCACATCAAATCTAAGCTGTTTGAAGTGTTTTTCCAAAGTTAACCCCATTTTTATGTTTGGCGTTCCAGAAACAACCTTATCTCAGGCTGAAAACGCGTTTTCTGCATTGTGCCATAACTTTGCAGGGAAACTTCAGAACATGAAATTTTCACCTCCCACTAAAGCAGAAAGGGTCTCTCTAGTAGTTGCACATCAAATCTAAGCTGTTTGAAGTGTTTTTCGAAAGTTTTCAACATTTTTATGTTTGGCGTCCCTGAATCGACCTTATCTCAGGCTGAAAACGCGTTTTCTGCATTGTGCCATAACTTTGCAGGGAAGCTTCAGAACATGAAATTTTCACCTCCCACGATAGCAGAAAGGGTCTTTCGAGTAGTTGCACATAAAATCTAAGCTGTTTGAAGTTTTTTTCCAAAGTTATCAACATTTTTATGTTTGGCGTTCCGGATCGCACCTTATTGAAAACGCGATTTACGCATTCTGTCATAACTTTGCAGGGAAGCTTCTGAACATGAAATTTTCACCTCCCACTATAGCAGAAAGGGTCTTTCTAGTAGTTGCACATCAAATCTAAGCTGTCTGAAGTGTTTTTCCAAAGTTATCAACATTTTTATGTTTGGCGTTCTGGAACCCACCTTATCTCAGGCTGAAAACGCGTTTTCTGCATTGTGCCATAACTTTGCAGGAAAGCTTCAGAACATGAAATTTTCACCTCCCACTATAGCAGAAAGGGTCTTTCTAGTAGTTGCACATCAAATCTAAGTTGTTTGAAGTGTTTTTCCAAAGTTATCAACATTTTTATGTTTGGCGTTCTGAAATCAACCTCATCTCAGGCTGAAAACGAGTTTTACGCATTGTGCCATAACTTTGCAGCGAAGCTTCCGAACATGAAATTTTCACCTCCCACAATAGCAGAAAGGGTCTTTCTCGTAGTTGTGCATCAAATCTAAGCTGTCTGAAGTGTTTTTCGAAAGTTTTCAACATTTTTATGTTTGGTGTTCCTGAATCGACCTTTTCTCAGGCTGAAAACGCGTTTTCTGCATTGTGCCATAACTTTTCAGGGAACCTTCAGATCATGAAATGTTCATTTCCCACGATAGCAGAAAGGGTCTTTCTAGTAGTTGCTCATCGAATCTAAGCTGTCTTAAGTGTCTTTTCGAAGTTATCAACACTTTTATGTTTGGCTTTCCGGAATCGACCTTATCTCAGGCTGAAAACGCATTTGACGCATTGTGCCATAACTTTGCAGGGAAGCTTCAGAACATGAAATATTCAGCTCCCACTATAGCAGAAAGGGTCTTTCTCGTAGTTGCACATAAAATCTAAGCTGTCTGAAGTGTTTTTCCAAAGTTGTCAACATTCTTATGTTTGGCGTTCCGGAATCAACCATATCTCCGGCTGAAAACATGTTTTCTGCATTGTGCCATAACTTTGCAGGAAAGCTTCAGAACATGAAATTTTCACCTCCCACTATACCAGAAAGGGTCTTTCTAGTACTTGCACATCAAATCTAAGCTGTCTGAAGTGTTTTTCCAAAGTTATCAACATTTTTATGTTTGGCGTTCTGGAACCCACCTTATCTCAGGCTAAAAACGCGTTTTCTGGATAGTGCCATAACTTTGCAGGGAGACTTCAGAACATGAAAGTTTAACATCCCACTATAGCAGAATGGGTCTTTCTAGTAGTTGCACATCAAATCTAAGCTGTCTGAAGTGTTTTTCCAAAGTTATCAACATTCTTATGTTTGGCGTTCCGGAATCAACCTAATCTCAGGCGGAAAACGCGTTTTACGCATTGTGGCATAACTTGCAGGGAAGCTTCAGAACATTAAATTTTCACCTCCCACTGTAGCAGAAAGGGTCTTTCTAGTAGTTGTACATCAAATCTAAGCTGTCTGAAGTGTTTTTCCAAAGTTATCAACATTTTTATGTTTGGCGTTCTGGAACCCACCTTATCTCAGGCTGAAAACGCGTTTTATGCATTGTGCCATAACTTTGCAGGGAAGCTTCAGAAAATGAACTTTTCACCTCCCACTATAGCAGAAAGGGTCTTTCTAGTAGTTGCACATCAAATCTAAGCTGTCTGAAGTGTTGTTTCAAAGTCATCATCATTTTTACGTTTGGCGTACCGGAACCCACCTTATCTCAGGCTGAATACGCGTTTTCTGCATTGTGCCATAACTTCTCAGCGAAGCTTCAGAACATGAAATGTTCACCTCCCACTATAGCAGAAAGGGTCTTTCTAGTAGTTGCACATCAAATCTAAGCTGTATGAAGTGTTTTTCCAAAGTTATCAACATTTTTATGTTTGGTGTTCCGGAATCGACCTTATCACAGGATGAAAAATCGTTTTCTGCATTGTCCCATAACTTTCCAGGGAAGCTTCAGAACATGAAATTTTGACCTCCCACTACAGCAGAAAGGGTCTTTCTAGTAGTTGCACATCAAATCTAAGCTGTCTGTAGTGTTTTTCGAAAGTTATCATCATTTTTATGTTTGGCGATCCGGAACCCACCTTATCTCAAGCTGAAAACGCATTTTCTGCATTATGCCATAACTTTGCAGGGAAGCTTCGGAACATGAAATGTTCACCTCCCACTATAGCAGAAAAGGGATTTTCTCGTAGTTGCATATCAAATCTCAGCTGTCTGAAGTGTTTTTCCAAAGTTATCAACATTTCTATGTTTGGCGTTCCGGAATCAACCTTATCTCTGGCTGGAAACGCGTTTTCTGCTATATGCCATAACTTTGCTGCGAATCTTCAGAACATGAATTTTTAACCTCCTACAATAGCATAAAGGGTCTTTCTTGGAGTTGCACATCAAATCTAAGCTGTCTGAAGTGTTTTTCCAAAGGTATCAACATTTTTATGTTTGGCGTTCTGGAACCCACCTTATCTCAGGCTGAAAACGCGTTTTCTGCATTGTGCCAAAACTTTGTAGGTAAGCTCCAGAACATGAAATTTTCACCTCCCACTATAGCAGAAAGGGTCTTTCTAGTAGTTGCACATCAAATCTAAGCAGTTTGAAGTGTTTTTCCAAAATATCAACACTTTTATGTTTGGCGTTCCTGAATCGACGTTATCTCTGGCTGAAAACATGTTTTCTACATTGTGCCATAACTTTGCAGGGAAGCTTCAGAAAATGAACTTTTCACCTCCCACTATAGCAGAAAGGGTCTTTCTAGTAGTTGCACATCAAATCTAAGCTGTCTGAAGTGTTGTTTCAAAGTCATCATCATTTTTACGGTTGGCGTTCCGGAACCCAACTTATCTCAGGCTGAAAACGCGTTTTCTGCATTGTGCCATAACTTCTCCTGGTAGCTTCAGAACATGAAATGTTCACCTCCCACTATAGCAGAAAGGGTCTCTCTAGTAGTTGCACATCAAATCTAAGCTGTCTGAAGTGTTTTTCCAAAGTTATCAACATTTTTATGTTTGGTTTTCCGGAATCGACCTTATCTCAGGATGAAAAATCGTTTTCTGCATTGTCCCATAACTTTCCAGGGAAGCTTCAGAACATGAAATTTTCACCTCCCACTACAGCAGAAAGGGTCTTTCTAGTAGTTGCAGAGCAAATCTAAGCTGTCTGAAGTGTTTTTCCAAAGTTATCATCATTTTTATGTTTGGCGATCCGGAACCCACCTTATCTCAAGCTGAAAACGCGTTTTCTGCATTGTGCCATAACTTTGCAGGGAAGCTTCGGAACATGAAATGTTCACCTCCCACTATAGCAGAATGGGTCTTTCTAGTAGTTGCACATCAAATCTAAGCAGTCTGAAGTGTTTTTCGAAAGTTATCTACATTTTTATGTTTGCCATTCCAGAATCAACCTTATCTCAGGCTGAAAACGCGTTGTCTGCATTGTGCGATAACGTTGCATGGAAGCTTCCGAACATGAAATTTTAACCTCCCACTATAGCAGAAAGGGTCTTCCTAGTAGTTGCACATCAAATCTAAGCTGTCTGATGTGTTTTTCCAAAGTTATCAACATTTTTATGTATGGCGTTCCGGAATCAACCTTATCTCACGCTGAAAACGCGTTTTCTGCATTGTGCCATAACTTTGCAGGGAAGCTTCAGAACATGAAATTTTAACCTCCCACTACAGCAGAAAGGGTCCTTCTAGTAGTTGCACATCAAATCTAAGCTGTCTGAAGTGTTTTTCCAAAGTTATCAACATTTTTATGTTTGGCGTTCCGGAATCTACCTTATCTCAGGCTGAAAACGCGTTTTACGCTTTGTGCCATAACTTTGCAGGGAAGCTTCAGAAAATGAAATTTTCACCTCCCACTATAGTAGAAAAGGGATTTTCTCGTAGTTGCATATCAAATCTCAGCTGTCTGAAGTGTTTTTCCAAAGTTATCAACATTTCTATGTTTGGCGTTCCGGAATCAACCTTATCTCAGGCTGAAAACGCATTTTCTGCATTGTGCCATAACTTTGCAGGGAAGCTTCACAACATGAAATTTTCACCTGCCACTATAGCAGAAAGGGTCTTTCTAGTAGTTGCACATCAAATCTAAGCTGTCTGAAGTGTTTTTCGAAAGTTATAATATTTTTTATGTTTGGCGTTCCGGAATCGACCTAATCTCAGGATGAAAATGCGTTTTCTGCATTGTCCCATAACTTTCGAGGGAAACTTCATAACATGAAATTTTGACATCCCACTATAGCAGAAAGGGTCTTTCTAGTAGTTGCACATCAAATCTAAGCTGTCTGAAGTGTTTTTCCAAAGTTATCAACATTTTTATGTTTTGCGTTCCGGAATCGACCTTTTCTCAGGTTTAAAATGCGTTTTATGCATTGTGCCATAACTTTGCAGGGAACCTTTAGAATATTAAATTTTCACCTCCCACTATAGCAGAAAGGGACTTTCTAGTAGTTGCACATCAAATCTAATCTGTCTGAAATGTTGTTCCAAAGTTATCAACATTTTTAAGTTTGGCGTTTCGGAACCCACCTTATCTCAGGCTGAAAACGCGTTTTCTGCATTGTGCCTTAACTTCTCAGGGAAGCTTCAGAACATGAAATGTTCACTTCCCACTATAGCAGAAAGGGTCTTTCTCGTAGTTGCACATCAAATCTAAGCTGTCTAAAGTGTTTTTCCAAAGTTATCAACATTTTTATGTTTGGCGTTCCAGAATCGACCTTATCTGACACTGAAAACGCGTTTTACGCATTTTGCCATAACTTTGGAGGGAAGCTTCAGAAAATGAAATTTTCACCTCCCATAATAGCAGAAAGGGTCTTTCTAGTAGTTGCACATCAAATCTAAGCTGTCTGAAGTGTTTTTCCAAAGTTATCAACATTTTTATGTTTGGCGTTCCGGAATCGACCTTATCTCAGGCTTAAAACGCGTTTTACGCATTGTGCCATAACTTTGCAGGGAACCTTTAGAACATGGAATTTTCTCCTCCCACTATAGCAGAAAGGGTCTTTCTAGTAGTTGCACATCAAATCTAAGCTGTCTGAAGTGTTTTTCCAAAGTTATCAACATTTTTATGTTTGGCGTTCCGGAATTGCACTAATCTCAGGATGAAAATGCGTATTCTGCATTGTCCGATAACTTTCCAGAGAAGCTTCAGAACATGAAATTTTGACCTCCCACTATTGCAGATAGGGTCTTTCTAGTAGTTGCACATCAAATCTAAGCTGTCTGAAGTGTTTTTCCAAAGTTATCAACATTTTTATGTTTGGCGTTCCGGAATCGACCTTATCTGAGGCTGAAAGTGCGTTTTACGCATTGCGCCATAACATTGCAGGGAACCTTTAGAACATGAAATTTTCACCTCCCACTATAGCAGAAAGGGTCTTTCTAGTAGTTGCACATCAAATCTAAGCTGTCTGAAATGTTGTTCCAAAGTTATCAACATTTTTACGTTTGGCGTTCCGGAACCCACCTTATCTCAGGCTGAAAACTCGTTTTGTGCATTGTGCCATAACTTCTCAGGGTAGCTTCAGAACATGAAATTTTCACCTCACACTATAGCAGAAAGGGTCTTTCTAGTAGTTGCACGTCAAATCTAAGCTGTCTGAAGTGTTTTTACAAAGTTATCAACATTTTTATGTTTGGCGTTCCAGAATCGACCTTATCTGAGGCTGAAAACGCGTTTTACGCATTTTGCCATAACTTTGGAGGGAAGCTTCAGAACATGAAATTTTGACCTCCCACTATAGCAGAAAGGGTCTTTCTAGTAGTTGCACATCAAATCTAAGCTGTCTGAAGTGTTTTTCGAAAGTTATAATATTTTTTATGTTTGGCGTTCCGGAATCGACCTAATCTCAGGATGAAAATGCGTTTTCTGCATTGTCCAATAACTTTCGAGGGAAGCTTCATAACATGAAATTTTGACATCCCACTATAGCAGAAAGGGTCTTTCTAGTAGTTGCACATCAAATCTAAGCTGTCTGAAGTGTTTTTCCAAAGTTATCAACATTTTTATGTTTTGCGTTCCGGAATCGACCTTTTCTCAGGCTTAAAACGCGTTTTATGCATTGTGCCATAACTTTGCAGGGAACCTTTAGAATATTAAATTTTCACCTCCCACTATAGCAGAAAGGGACTTTCTAGTAGTTGCACATCAAATCTAATCTGTCTGAAATGTTGTTCCAAAGTTATCAACATTTTTAAGTTTGGCGTTTCGGAACCCACCTTATCTCAGGCTGAAAACGCGTTTTCTGCATTGTGCCTTAACTTCTCAGGGAAGCTTCAGAACATGAAATGTTCACTTCCCACTATAGCAGAAAGGGTCTTTCTCGTAGTTGCACATCAAATCTAAGCTGTCTAAAGTGTTTTTCCAAAGTTATCAACATTTTTATGTTTGGCGTTCCAGAATCGACCTCATCTGACACTGATAACGCGTTTTACGCATTTTGCCATAACTTTGGAGGGAAGCTTCAGAAAATGAAATTTTCACCTCCCATAATAGCAGAAAGGGTCTTTCTAGTAGTTGCACATCAAATCTAAGCTGTCTGAAGTGTTTTTCCAAAGTTATCAACATTTTTATGTTTGGCGTTCCGGAATTGCCCTAATCTCAGGATGAAAATGCGAATTCTGCATTGTCCGATAACTTTCCAGAGAAGCTTCAGAACATGAAATTTTGACCTCCCACTATTGCAGATAGGGTCTTTCCAGTAGTTGCACATCAAATCTAAGCTGTCTGAAGTGTTTTTCGAAAGTTATCAACATTTTTATGTTTGGCGTTCCGGAATCGACCTTATCTGAGGCTGAAAGTGCGTTTTACGCATTGCGCCATAACATTGCAGGGAACCTTTAGAACATGAAATTTTCACCTCCCACTATAGCAGAAAGGGTCTTTCTAGTAGTTGCACATCAAATCTAAGCTGTCTGAAGTGTTGTTCCAAAGTTATCAACATTTTTACGTTTGGCGTTCCGGAACCCACCTTATCTCAGGCTGAAAACTCGTTTTGTGCATTGTGCCATAACTTCTCAGGGTAGCTTCAGAACATGAAATTTTCACCTCACACTATAGCAGAAAGGGTCTTTCTAGTAGTTGCACGTCAAATCTAAGCTGTCTGAAGTGTTTTTCCAAAGTTATCAACATTTTTATGTTTGGCGTTCCAGAATCGACCTTATCTGAGGCTGAAAACGCGTTTTACGCATTTTGCCATAACTTTGGAGGGAAGCTTCAGAACATGAAATTTTGACCTCCCACTATTGCAGAAAGGGTCTTTCTAGTAGTTGCACATCAAATCTAAGCTGTCTGAATAGTTTTTCCAAAGTTATCAACATTTTTATGTTTGGCGTTCCGGAACCCACCTTATCTCAGGCTGAAAACCTATTTTCTGAAATGTGCCATAACTTTTGTGGGAAGCTTCAGATCATGAAATTTTCACCTCCCACTGTAGCAGAAAGGGTCTTTCTAGTAGTTGCACATCAAATCTAAGCTGTCTGAAGTGTTGTTCCAAAGTTATCAACATTTTTACCTTTGGCGTTCCGGAACCCACCTTATCTCAGGCTGAAAACGTATTTTCTGCATTGTGCCATAACTTCTCAGGGAAGCTTCAGATCACGAAATTTTCACCTCCCACTATAGCAGAGAGGGTTTTTCTAGTAGTTGCACATCAAATCTAAGCTGTCTGAATACTTTTTCCAAAATTATCAACATTTTTATGTTTGGCGTTCCGGAACCCACCTTATCTCAGGCTGAAAACGCGTTTTCTGTTGTGTGCCATAACTTTGCAGGGAAGCTTCAGAACTTGAAATTTTCACCTCCCACTATAGCAGAAAGGGTCTTTCTCGTAGTTGGACATCAAATCTAAGTTCTCTGAAGTGTTTTTCCAAAGTTATCAACATTTTTATGTTTGGCGTTCCGGAACTCGGCTTATCTCAGGCTGAAAACGCGTTTTCTGCATTGTGCCATAACTTTGCAGGGAAGCTTCAGAACATGAAATTTTAACCTCCCACTGTAGCAGAAAGGGTCTTTCTAGTAGGTGCACATCAAATCTAAGCTGTCTGAAGTGTTGTTCCAAAGTTATCAACATTTTTATGTTTAGCGTTCCGGAACTCACCTTATCTCAGGCTGAAAACGCGTTTTCTGCATTGTTCCTTAACTTTGCAGAGAAGCTTCAGAACATGAAATTTTCAACTCCCACTATAACAGACTGGGTCTTTCGAGTAGTTGCACATCAAATATAAGTTGTCTGAAGTGTTTCTCGAAAGCTATCAACATTTTTATGTTTGGCGTTACGGAAACGACCATATCTCGGGCTGAAAATGCGTTTTCTGCATTGTGCCATAACCTTGCAGGGAAGCTTCAGAACATGAAATTTTCACCTCCCACTATAACAGACAGGGTCTTTCTAGTAGTTGCACATCAAATCTAAGTTGTCTGAAGTGTTTTTTATAAGCTATCAACATTTTTTAGGTTGGCGTTCCAGAAACGACCTTATCTCGGGCTGAAAACGCTTTTTCTGCATTGTGCCATAACTTTGCAGGGAAGCTTCAGAACATCAAATTTTCACCGCCCACTATAGCAGAAAGGGTCTTTCCAGTAGTTGCACATCAAATCTAAGCTGTCTGAAGTGTTTTTCCAAAGTTATCAACATTTTTATGTTTGGTGTACCGGAATCGACCTTATCTCAGGCTTAAAACGCCTTTTACGCATTGTGCCATAACTTTGCAGGGAACCTTTCGAACATGAAATTTTCACCTCCCACTACAGCAGAAAGGGTATTTCTAGTAGTTGCACATCAAATCTAAGCTGTCTGAAGTGTTGTTCCAAAGTTATCAACATTTTTACGTTTGGCGTTCCGGAACCCACCTTATCTCAGGCTGAAAACTCGTTTTGTGCATTGTGCCATAACTTTACAGGGTAGCTTCAGAACATGAAATTTTCACCTCATACCATAGCAGAAAGGGTCTTTCTAGTAGTTGCACGTCAAATCTAAGCTGTCTGAAGTGTTTTTCCAAAGTTATCAACATTTTATGTTTGGCGTTCCAGAATCGACCTTATCTGAGGCTGAAAACGCGTTTTACGCATTTTGCCATAACTTTGGAGGGAAGCTTCAGAACATGAAATTTTGACCTCCCACTATTGCAGAAAGGGTCTTTCTAGTAGTTGCACATCAAATCTAAGCTCTCTGAAGTGTTGTTCCAAAGTTATCAACATTTTTACGTTTGGCGTTCCGGAACCGACCTTATCTCAGGCTGAAAACGCGTTTTCCGCATTGCGTCATAACTTTGCAGGGAAGCTTCAGAACATGAAATGTTCACCTCCCACTATAGCAGAAAGGGTCTTTCTAGTAGTTGCACATCAAATCTAAGCTCTCTGAAGTGTTTTTCCAAAGTTATCAACATTTTCATGTTTGGCGTTCCGGAATCTACCTTATCTCAGGCTGAAAATGCGTTTTACGCATTGTGCCATAACTTTGCAGGGAACATTTAGAACATGAAATTTTCACCTCCCACTATAGCAAAAAGGGTGTTTCTAGTAGTTGCACATCAAATCTAAGCTGTCTGAAATGTTGTCCCAAAGTTATCAACATTTTTACGTTTGGTGTTTCGGAATCCACCTTATCTCAGGCTGAAAACGCGTTTTCTGCATTGTGCCATAACTTCTCAGGGAAGCTTCAGAACATGAAATGTTCACCTCCCACTATAGCAGAAAGGGTGTTTCTAGTAGTTGCACATCAAATCTAAGCTGTCTGAAGTGTTTTTCCAAAGTTATCAACATTTTTCTGTTTGGCGTTCCAGAATCGACCTTATCTCAGGCTGAAAACGCAATTTACGCATTTTGCCATAACTTTGGAGGGAATCTTCAGAAAATGAAATTTTCACCTCCCACTATAGCAGAAAGGGTCTTTCTAGTAGTTGCACATCAAATCGAAGCTGTCTGAAGTGTTGTTCCAAAGTTATCAACATTTTTACGTTTGGCGTTCCGGAACCCACCTTATCTGAGGCTGAAAACGCGTTTTCTGTTGTGTCCCATAACTTTGCAGGGAAGCTTCAGAACTTGAAATTTTCACCTCCCACTATAGCAGAAAGGGTCTTTCTCGTAGTTGCTCATCAAATCTAAGTTGTCTGAAGTGTTTTTCCAAAGTTATCAACATGTTTATGTTTGGCGTTCCGGAACCCACCTTATCTCTGGCTGAAAACGCGTTTTCTGCATTGTGCACTTACTTTTCTGGGGAGCTTCAGAACATGGAATTTTCACATCCCACGATAACAGAAAGGGTCCTTCTAGTAGTTGCACATCAAATCTAAGCAGTCTGAAGTGTTTTTCCAAAGTTATCAACATTTTTACGTTTGGCGCTCCGGAACCCACATTACCTCAGGCTGAATACGCGTTTTCTGCATTGTGTCATAACTTTGCAGGGAAGCTTCAGAACATGAAATTTTAACCTCCCACTGTAGCAGAAAGGGTCTTTCTAGTAGTTGCACATCAAATCTAAGCTGTCTGAAGTGTTTTTCGGAAGTTATCAACATTTTTATGTTTGGCGTTCCGGAACCCACCTTGTCTCATGCTGAAAACGCGTTTTTTGCATTGTGCCATAACTTTGAAGGAAAGCTTCAGAACATGAAAGTTTCACCTCCCACTATAGCAGAAAGGGTCTTTCTCGTAGTTGCACATCAAATCTAAGCGGTCTGAAGTGTTTTTCCAAAGTTATCAACATTTTTAAGTTTGGTGTTCCGGAACCCTCCTTATCTCAGGCTGAAAACGCATTTTCTGCATTGTTCCTTAACTTTGCATGGAAGCATCAGAACATGAAATTTTCAACTCCCACTATGACAAACAGGGTCTTTCTAATAGTTGCACATCAAATCTAATCTGTCTGAAGTGTTTTTCGAAAGTTATCAACATTTTTATGTTTGGCGTTCCGGAACCCACCTTATCTCAGGCTGAAAACGCGTTTTCTGCATTGTGCCATAACTTTGCAGGGAAGCTTCAGAACATGAAATTTTCACCTCCCACTGTAGCAGAAAGGGTCTTTCTCGTAGTTGCACATGAAATATAAGCTGTCTAAAGTGTTTTTCCAAAGTTATCAACATTTTTATGTTTGGCGTTCCGGAACCCACCTTATGTCAGGCTGAAAACGCGTTTTCTGCATTGTGCCATAACTTTGCAGGGAAGCTTCAGAACATGAAATTTTAACCTCCCACTGTAGCAGAAAGGGTCTTACTAGTAGTTGGAAATCAAATCTAAGCTGTCTGAAGTGTTTTTCCAAAGTTATCAACATTTTTATGTTTGAAGTTCCGGAACCCACCTTGTCTCAGGCTGAAAACGCGTTTTCTGCATTGTGCCATAACTTTGAAGGAAAGCTTCAGAACATGAAAGTTTCACCTCCCACTATAGCAGAAAGGGTCTTTCTAGTAGTTACACATCAAATCTAAGCTGTCTGAAGTGTTTTTCCAAAGTTATCAACATTTTTACGTTTGGGGTTCCGGAACCCACCTTATCTCAGGCTGAAAACGCGTTTTCTGCATTTTGCCATAACTTTGCAGGAAGCTTCACAACATGAAATTTTCACCTCCCACTATAGATGAAAGGGTCTTTCTAGTAGTTGTACATCAAATCTAAGCTTTCTGAAATGTTTTTTCCAAAGTTATCAACATTTTTATGTTTGGCGTTCCGGAACCCACCTTATCTCAGGCTGAAAACGCGTTTTCTGCATTGTCCCATAACTTTGCAGGGAAACTTCAGAACATGAAATTTTAACTTCCCACTATAGCAGAAAGGGTCTTTCTAGTAGTTGCACATCAAATCTGAGCTGTCTGAAATGTTTTTTCCAAAGTTATCAACATTTTTATGTTTTGCGTTCCGGAACCCACCTTATCTCAGGCTGAAAACTCGTTTTTTGCATTGTGCCATAACTTTGCAGGAAGCTTCAGAAGATGAAATTTTCACCTCCCACTACAGCAGAAAGGGTCTTTCTAGTAGTTGCACATCAAATCTAAGCTGTCTGAAATGTTTTTTACAAAGTTATCAACATTTTTATGTTTGGCGTTCCGGAACCCACCTTATCTCTGGCTGAAAACGCATTTTCTGCTTTGTGCCATAACTTTGCTGGGAATCTTTAGAACATGAAATTTTAACCTCCAACTATAGCATAAAGGGTCTTTCTTGTAGTTGCACATCAAATCTAAGCTGTCTGAAGTGGTTTCCCAAAGTTATCAACATTTTTATGTTTGGCGTTCCGGAACCCACCTTTTTTCAGGCTGAAAAGGCGTTTTCTGCATTGTGCCATAACTTTGCAGGGAAGCTTCAGAACATGAAATTTTAACCCCCCACTGTAGCAGAAAGGGTCTTTCTATTAGTTGCACATCAAATCTAAGCTGTCTGAAGTGTTTTTCCAAAGTTATCAACATTTTTAAGTTTGGTGTTCCGGAACCCACCTTATCTCAGTCTGAAAACGCGTTTTCTGCATTGTTCCTTAACTTTGCAGGGAAGCATCAGAACATGAAATTTTCAACTCCCACTATGACAAACAGGGTCTTTCTAATAGTTGCTCATCTAATCTAATCTGTCTGAAGTGTTTTTCGAAAGTTATCAACATTTTTATGTTTGGCGTTCCGGAACCCACCTTATCTGAGGCTGAAAACGCGTTTTCTGCATTGTGCCATAACTTTGCAGGGAAGCTTCAGAACATGAAATTTTCACCTCCCACTATAGCAGAAAGGGTCTTTCTCGTAGTTGCACATGAAATATAAGCTGTCTGAAGTGTTTTTCCAAAGTTATCAACATTTTTATGTTTGGCGTTCCGGAACCCACCTTATCTCAGGCTGAAAACGTGTTTTCTGCATTGTGCCATAACTTTGCTGGGAATCTTTAGAACATGAAATTTTAACCTCCCACAATAGCATAAAGGGTCTTTCTTGTAGTTGCACATCAAATCTAAGCTATCTGAAGTGTTCTTCCAAAGTTATCAACATTTTTATGTTTGGCTTTCCGGAACCCACCTCATCTCTGGCTGAAAAAGCGTTTTCTGCTTTGTGCCATAACTTTGCTGTGAATATTTAGAACATGAAATTTTAACCTCCCACAATAGCATAAAGGGTCTTTCTTGTAGTTGCACATCAAATCTAAGCTGTCTGAAGTGTTTTTCCAAAGTTATCAACATTTTTACGTTTGGCGCTCCGGAACCCACATTAAGTCTGGCTGAAAACGCGTTTTCTGCAATGTGCCATGACTTTGCTGGGAATCTTTAGAACATGAAATTTTAACCTCCCACAATAGCATAAAGGGTCTTTCTTGTAGTTGCACATCAAATCTAAGCTGTCTGAAGTGGTTTCCCAAAGTTATCAACATTTTTATGTTTGGCGTTCCGGAACCCACCTTATCTCAGGCTGAAAACGCATTTTCTGCTTTGTGCCATAACTTTGCTGCGAATCTTTAGAACATGAAATTTTAACCTCCAACTATAGCATAAAGGGTCTTTCTTGAAGTTGCACATCAAATCTAAGCTGTCTGAAGTGTTTTTCCAAAGTTATCAACATTTTTAAGTTTGGTGTTCCGGAACCCACCTTATCTCAGGCTGAAAACGCGTTTTCTGCATTGTTCCTTAACTTAGCAGGAAAGCATCAGAACATGAAATTTTCAACTCCCACTATGACAAACAGGGTCTTTCTAATAGTTGCTCATCTAATCTAATCTGTCTGAAGTGTTTTTCGAAAGTTATCAACATTTTTATGTTTGGCGTTCCGGAAGCCACCTTATCTCAGGCTGAAAACGCGTTTTCTGCATTGTGCCATAACTTTGCAGGGAAGCTTCAGAACATGAAATTTTCACCTCCCACTATAGCAGAAAGGGTCTTTCTCGTAGTTGCACATGAAATATAAGCTGTCTGAAGTGTTTTTACAAAGTTATCAACATTTTAATGTTTGGCGTTCCGGAACCCACCTTATCTCAGGCTGAAAACGTGTTTTCTGCATTGTGCCATAACTTTGCTGGGAATCTTTAGAACATGAAATTTTAACCTCCCACAATAGCATAAAGGGTCTTTCTTGTAGTTGCACATCAAATCTAAGCTGTCTGAAGTGTTTTTCCAAAGTTATCAACATTTTTATGTTTGGCTTTCCGGAACCCACCTCATCTCTGGCTGAAAAAGCGTTTTCTGCTTTGTGCCATAACTTTGCTGGGAATATTTAGAACATGAAATTTTAACCTCCCACAATAGCATAAAGGGACTTTCTTGTAGTTGCACATCAAATCTAAGCTGTCTGAAGTGTTTTTCCAAAGTTATCAACATTTTTACGTTTGGCGCTCCGGAACCCAATATTACCTCTGGCTGAAAACGCGTTTTCTGCAATGTGCCATAACTTTGCTGGGAATCTTTAGAACATGAAATTTTAACCTCCCACAATAGCATAAAGGGTCTTTCTTGTAGTTGCACATTAAATCTAAGCTGTCTGAAGTGGTTTCCCAAAGTTATCAACATTTTTATGTTTGGCGTTCCGGAACCCACCTTTTTTCAGGCTGAAAAGGCGTTTTCTGCATTGTGCCATAACTTTGCAGGGAAGCTTCAGAACATGAAATTTTCAACTCCCACTACAACAGACAAGGTCTTTGTAGTAGTTGCACATCAAATCTAAGCTGTCTGAAGTGTTTTTCGAAGGTTATCAACATTTTTATGTTTGGCGTTCCGGAACCCACCTTGTCTCCGGCTGAAAACGCGTTTTCTGCATTGTGCCATAACTTTGAAGGATAGCTTCAGAACACGAAAGTTTCACCTCCCACTATAGCAGAAAGGGTCATTCTAGTAGTTACACATCAAATCTAAGCTGTCTGAAGTGTTATTCGAAAGTTATCAACATTTTTATGTTTGGCGTTCCGGAACCCATCTCATCTCTGGCTGAAAACGCATTTTCTGCTTTGTGGCATAACTTTGCTGGGAATCTTTAGAACATGAAATTTTAACCTCCCACAATAGCATAAATGGTCTTTAATGTAGTTGCACATCAAATCTAAGCTGTCTGAAGTGGTTTTCCAAAGTTATCAACATTTTTATGTTTGGCGTTCCGGAACCCACCTTATCTCTGGCTGAAAACGCATTTTCTGCTTTGTGCCATAAATTTGCAGGGAAGCTTCAGAACATGAAATTTTCACCTCCCACTATAGCAGAAAGGGTCTTTCTCGTAGTTGCACATCAAATCTAAGCTGTCTGAAATGTTTTTTCCAAAGTTATCAACATTTTAATGTTTGGCGTTCCGGAACCCTCCTTATCTCAGGCTGAAAAAGCGTTTTCTGCATTATACCATAACTTTGCAGGGAAGCTTCAGAACATGAAATTTTAACCTCCCACTGTAGCAGAAAGGGTCTTTCTAGTAGTTGCACATCAAATCTAAGCTGTCTGAAGTGTTTTTCCAAAGTTATAAACATTTTTATGTTTGGCGTTCCGGAACCCACCTTATCTCAGGCTGAAAACGCGGTTTCTGCATTGTTCCTTAACTTTGCAGGGAAGCTTCAGAACATGAAATTTTCACCTCCCACTATAGCAGAAAGGGTCTTTCTAGTCGTTGCACATTAAATCTAAGCTTTCTGATATGTTTTTCCAAAGTTATCAACATTTTTACGTTTGCCGCTCCGGAACCCACATTATCTCGGGCTGAAAACGCGTTTTCTGCATTGTGCCATAACTTTGCAGGGAAGCTTCAGAACATGAAATTTTAACCTCCCACTGTAGCAGAAAGGGTCTTTCTAGTAGTTGCACATCAAATCTAAGCTGTCTGAAGTGTTTTTCCAAAGTTATCAACATTTTTAAGTTTGGCGTTCCTGAACCCACCTATTCGCAGGCTGAAAACGCGTTTTCTGCATTGTTCCTTAACTTTGCAGGGAAGCATCAGAACATGAAATTTTCAACTCCCTCTACAGCAGAAAGGGTCTTTCTAGTAGTTGCACGTCAAATCTAAGCTGTCTGAAGTGTTTTTCCAAAGTTATCAACATTTTTATGTTTGGCATTCCAGAATCGACCTTATCTCTGGCTGAAAACGCGTTTTCTGCATTGTGCCTTAACTTTGCAGGGAAACTTCAGAACATGAAATGTTCACCTCCCACTATTGCAGAAAGGGTCTTTCTAGTAGTTGCACATCAAATCTAAGCTGTCTGAAGTGTTTTTTCAAAGTTATCATATTTTTATGTTTGGCGTTCCGTAATTGACCTTGTCTCATGCTGAAAACGCGTTTTCTGCATTGTGCCATAACTTTGCAGGGAAGCTTCAGAACATGAAATGTTCACCTCCCACTATAGCAGAAAGGGTCTCTCTAGTAGTTGCACATCAAATCTAAGCTGTCTGAAGTGTTTTTCCAAAGTTATCAACATTTTTATGTTTGGCATTCCGGAACCCACCTTTTCTCAGGCTGAAAATGCGTTTTCTGCATTGTGCCACAACTTTGCAGGGAAGCTTCAGAACATGAAATTTTCACCTCCCACTATAGCAGAAAGGGTCTTTCTAGTAGTTGCACATCAAATCTAAGCAGTTTGAAGTGTTTTTCCAAAGTTATCAACATTTTTATGTTTGGCGTTCCGGAATCAACCTTATCTCAGGCTGAAAACGCGTTTTACGCATTGCGCCATAACGTTGCAGGAAAGCTTCAGAACATGAAATTTTCAATTCCCACTAAAGCAGAAAGGGTTTTTCTCCTACTTGCACATCAAATCTAAGCTGTCTGAAATTATTTTCGAAAGTTATCAACATTTTTATGTTTGCCGTTCAGGAATCGACCATATCTCAGGCTGAAAACCCGTTTTCTGCATTGTGCCTTAACTTTGCAGGGAAGCTTCAGAACATGAAATTTTCACCTCCCACTATAGCAGAAAAGGTCATTCTAGCAGTTGCACATCAAATCTAAGCTGTCTTGAAGTGTTTTTCTGAAGTTATCAACATTTTTATGTTTGGCGTTCCGGAACCCACCTTATCTCAGCCTGAAAACGCGTTTTACATATTTTGCCATAACTTTGGAGGGAAGCTTCAGAACATGACATTTTTACATCCCATTATAGCAGAAAGGGTCTTTCTAGTAGTTGCACATCAAATCTAAGCTGTCTGAAGTGTTTTTCCAAAGTTATCAATATTTTTATGTTTGGCGTTCTGTAACCCACCTAATCTCAGCCTGAAAACGCGTTTTACATATTTTGCCATAACTTTGGAGGGAAGCTTCAGAACATGACATTTTTACATCCCACTATAGCAGAAAGGGTCTTTCTAGTAGTTGCACATCAAATCTAAGCTGTCTGAAGTGTTTTTCTGAAGTTATCAACATTTTTATGTTTGGCGTTCCGGAACCCACCTTATCTCAGCCTGAAAAAGCGTTTTACATATTTTGCCATAACTTTGCAGGGAAGCTTCAGAACATGAAATTTTAAATTCCCACTAAAGCAGAAAGGGTTTTTCTCCTACTTGCACATCAAATCTAAGCTGTCTGAAATGATTTTCGAAAGTTATCAACATTTTTATGTTTGCCGTTCAGGAATCGACCTTATCTCAGGCTGAAAACCCGTTTTCTGCATTGTGCCTTAACTTTTCAGGGAAGCTTCAGAACATGAAGTTTTAACCTCCCACTATAGCAGAAAAGGCCATTCTAGTAGTTGCACATCAAATCTAAGCTGTATTGAAGTGTTTTTCTGAAGTTATCAACATTTTTATGTTTGGCGTTCTGGAACCCACCTAATCTCAGGCTGAAAACGCGTTTTCTGCATTGTGCCATAACTTTTCAGGGAAGCTTCAGAACATGAAATGTTCGCCTCCCACTATAGCAGATAGGGTCTTTCTAGTAGTTGCACATCAAATCTAAGCTGTCTGAAGTGTTTTTCCAAAGTTATCAATATTTTTATGTTTGGCGTTCGGGAATCGACCTTATCTCAGGCTGAAAACGCGTTTCCTGCATTGTGCTAAAACTTTATAGGTAAGCTCCAGAACATGAAATTTTCACCTCCCACTATAGCAGAAAGGGTCTTTCTAGTAGTTGCACATCCAATCTAAGCTGTTTGAAGTGTTTTTCCAAAGTTATCAACATTTTTATGTTTCGGAATCGACCTTATCTCCGGCTGAAAATGCGTTTTCTGCATTGTGCCATAACTTTGCAGGGAAGCTTGAGAACATGAAGTTTTAACCTCCCACTATAGAAGAAAAGGTCATTCTAGCAGTTGCACATCAAATCTAAGCTGTCTTGAAGTGTTTTTCCAAAGTTATCAATATTTTTATGTTTGGCGTTCCGGAATCTACCTTATCCCAGGCTGAAAACGCGTTTCCTGCATTGTGGCATAACTTTGCAGGGAAGCTTCAGAACATGAAATTTTCACCTCCCACTGTAGCTAAAAGGGTCTTTCTAGTAGTTGCACATCAAATCTAAGCTGTCTGAAGTGTTTTTCCAAAGTTATCAACATTTTTATGTTTGGCGTTCTGGAACGCACCTAATCTCAGGCTGAAAACGCGTTTCCTGCATAGTTGCATAACTTTGCAGGGATGCATCAGAACATGAAATGTTCGCCTCCCACTATAGCAGATAGGGTCTTTCGAGGAGTTGCACATCAAATCTAAGCTGTCTGAACTGTTTTTCCAAAGTTATCAACATTTTTATGTTTGGCGTTCTGGAACCCACCTTATCTCAGGCTGAAAACGCGTTTTCTGCAATGTGCCATAACTTTGCAGGGAAGCTTCAGAACATAAAGTTTTAACCTCCCACTATAGCAGAAAAGGTCATTCTAGTAGTTGCACATCAAATCTAAGCTGTATTGAAGTGTTTTTCTGAAGTTATCAACATTTTTATGTTTGGCGTTCCGGAACCCACCTTATCTCAGCCTGAAAACGCGTTTTACATATTTTGCCATAACTTTGCAGGGAAGCTTCAGAACATGAAATTTTTACATCCCACTATAGCAGAAAGGGTCTTTCTAGTAGTTGCACATCAAATCTAAGCTGTCTGAAGTGTTTTTCCAAAGTTATCAATATTTTTATGTTTGGCGAACCGGAATCGACCTTTTCTCAGGCTGAAAACGCGGTTCCTGCATTGTGGCATAACTTTGCAGGGAAGCTTCAGAACATGAAATTTTCACCTCCCACTGTAGCTAAAAGGGTATTTCTAGTAGTTGCACATCAAATCTAAGCTGTCTGAAGTGTTTTTCCAAAGTTATCAATATTTTTATGTTTGGCGTTCTGGAACCCACCTAATTCCAGGCTGAAAACGCGTTTCCTGCATTGTTGCATAACTTTGCAGGGATGCATCAGAACATGAAATGTTCGCCTCCCACTATAGCAGATAGGGTCTTTCGAGGAGTTGCACATCAAATCTAAGCTCTCTGAAGTGTTTTTCCAAAGTTATCAACATTTTTATGTTTGGCGTTCTGGAACCCACCTTATCTCAGGCTGAAAACGCGTTTTCTGCAACGTGCCATAACTTTGCAGGGAAGCTTCAGAACATGAAGTTTTAACCTCCCACTATAGCAGAAAAGGTCATTCTAGTAGTTGCACATCAAATCTAAGCTGTCTTGAAGTGTTTTTCTGAAGTTATCAACATTTTTATGTTTGGCGTTCCTGAACCCACCTTATCTCAGCCTGAAAACGCGTTTGACATATTTTGCCATAACTTTGCAGGGAAGCTTCAGAACATGAAATTTTTACATCCCACTATAGCAGAAAGGGTCTTTCTAGTAGTTGCACATCAAATCTAAGCTGTCTGAAGTGTTTTTCCAAAGTTATCAACATTTTTATGTTTGGCGTTCTGGAACCCACCTAATCTCAGGCTGAAAACGCGTTTTATGCATTATGCCAAAACTTTTCAGGGAAGCTTCAGAACATGAAATGTTCGCCTCCCACTATAGCAGATAGGGCCTTTCTAGTAGTTGCACATCAAATCTAAGCTGTCTGAAGTGTTTTTCCAAAGTTATCAACATTTTTATGTTTGGCGTCCTGGAACCCACCTTATCTCAGGCTGAAAACAGTTTTCTGCATTGTGCCGTAACTTTGGAGGGAGACTTCAGAACATGAAATTTTCTCCTCCCACCATAGCAGAAAGGGTATTTCTAGTAGTTGCACATCAAATCTAAGCTGTCTGAAGTGTTTTTCCAAAGTTATCAACATTTTTATGTTTGGCGTTCTGGAACCCACCTTATCTCAGCCTGAAAACGCGTTTTACATATTTTGCCATAACTTTGCAGGGAAGCTTCAGAAGATGAAATTTTAACATCCGACTATGGCAGAAAGAGTCTTTCTAGTCGTTGCACATCAAATCTAAGCTATCTGAAGTGTTTTTCCAAAGTTATCAACATTTTTATGTTTGGCGTTCTGGAACCCACCTTATCTCAGGCTGAAAACGCATTTTCTGCATTGTGCCATAACTTTGCAGGGAGACTTCAGAACATGAAATTTTCTCCTCCCACTATAGCAGAAAGGGTATTTCTAGTAGTTGCACATCAAATCTAAGTTGTCTGAAGTGTTTTTCCAAAGTTATCAACATTCTTATGTTTGGCGTTCCGGAATCAACCTTATCTCAGACTGAAAACGTTTCTTCTGCATTGTGCCATAACTTTGCAGGGAAGCTTCAGAACATGAAATTTTAACATCCCACTATAGCAGAAAGGGTCTTTCTCGTAGTTGCACATCAAATCTAAGCTGTCTGAAGTGTTTTTCCAAAGTTATCAACATTTTTATGTTTGGCGTTCTGGAACCCACCTAATCTCAGGCTGAAAACGCGTTTTCTGCATTGTGCCATAACTTTTCAGGGAAGCTTCATAACATGAAATGATCGCCTCCCACTATAGCCGATAGGGTCTTTCTAGTTGTTGCACATCAAATCTAAGCTGTCTGAAGTGTTTTTCCAAAGTTATCAACATTTTTATCTTTGGCGTTCTGGAACCCACCTTATCTCAGGTTGAAAACGCGTTTTCTGCATTGTGCCATAACTTTGCAGGGAAGCTTCAGAACATGAAATTTTCACCTCCCACTATATCAGAAAGGGTATTTCTAATAGTTGCACATCAAATCTAAGTTGTCTGAACTGTTTTTCGAAAGTTATCAACATTCTTATGTTTGGCGGTCCGGAATCAACCTTATCTCAGACTGAAAACGTGTTTTCTGCATTGTGCCATAACTTTGCAGGGAAACTTCAGAACATGAAATTTGAACCTCCAACTATAGCAGAAAGGGTCTTTCTAGTAGTTGCACATCAAATCTAAGCTGTTTGCAGTGTTTTTCCAAAGTTAACACCATTCTTATGTTTGGCGTTCCAGAAATAACCTTATCTCAGGCTGAAAACGCATTTTACACAATTTGCCATAACTTTGCAGGAAAGCTTCAGAACATGAAACTTTTACCTCCCACTATACCAGAAAGGGTCTTTCTAGTAGTTGCACAACAAATCTAAGCTGTCTGAAGTGTTTTTCCAAAGTTATCAACATTTTTATGTTTGGCGTTCTGGAAACCACCTTATCTCAGGCTGAAAACAGGTTTTCTGCATTGTGCCATTACTTTGCAGGGAAGCTTCAGAACATGAAATTTTCATATCCCACTATAGCAGAAAGGGTCTTTCTAGTAGTCTCACATCAAATCTAAGCTGTCTGAAGTGTTTTTTCAAAGTTATCATCATTTTTATGTTTGGCGCTCCGGAATCGACCTTATCTCAGGCTGAAAACGCGTTTTCTGCCTTGTGCCATAACTTTGCAGGGAGATTTCAGAACATGAAATTTTCTCCTCCCACTATAGCAGAAAGGGTCTTTCTAATAGTTGCACATCAAATCTAAGCTGTCTGAAGTGTTTTTCGAAAGTTATCAACATTTTTATGTTTGGCGTTCCGGAACCCACCTTATCTCAGCCTGAAAACGCGTTTTACATATTTTGCCATAACTTTGCTGGGAAGCTTCAGAACATGAAATTTTAACATCCCACTATAGCAGAAAGGGTCTTTCTCGTAGTTGCACATCAAATCTAAGCTGACTGAAGTGTTTTTCGAAAGTTTTCAACATTTTTTTGTTTGGTGTTCCTGAATCGACCTTATCTCAGGCCTAAAACGCGTTTTCTGCATTGTGCCGTAACTTTGCAGGGCAGCTTCAGAACATGAAATTTTCACCTCCCACTATAGCAGAAAGGGTCTTTTCAGTAGTTGCACATCAAATCTAAGCTGTCTGTAGAGTTTTTCCTCAGTTATCAACATTTTTAAGTTTGGCGTTCCGGAATCGACCTTATCTCAGGCTGAAAACGCGTTTTCTGCATTGTGCCATAACTTTGCAGGGAAGCTTTAGAACATGAAATTTTCACCTCCCACTAGAGCAGTAAGGGTACTTGTAGTAGTTGCACAACAAACTAAGCTGTCTGAAGTGTTTTTCGACAGTTATCAACAATTTTATGTTTGGCGTTCCGGAATCGACCTTATCTCAGGATGAAAAATCGTTTTCTGCATTGTCCCATAACTTTGCAGGGAAGCTTCAGACCATGAAATTCTGACCTCCCAATATGGCAGAAAGGGTCTTTCTAGTAGTTGCACATCAAATCTAAGCTGTCTGATGTGTTTTTCCAAAGTTATCAACATTTTTATGTTTGCCGTTCTGGAACCTACCTAATCTCAAGCTGAAAACGCGTTTTCTGCATTGTGCCAAAACTTTTCAGGGAAGCTTCAGAATATGAAATTTTCACGTCCCACTATAGCAGAAAGGGTATTTCTAGTAGTTTCACATAAAATCTAAGTTGTCTGAAGTGTTTTTCCAAAGTTATCAACATTCTTATGTTTGGCGTTCCGGAATCAACCTTATCTCAGACTGAAAACGTGTTTTCTGCATTGTGCCATAACTTTGCAGGGAAACTTCAGAACATGAAATTTTCACCTCCAACTATAGCAGAAAGGGTCTTTCTAGTAGTTGCACATCAAATCTCAGCTGTCTGAAGTGTTTTTCCAAAGTTATCAACATTTTTATTTTGGCGTTCTGGAACCCACCTTATCTCAGGCTGAAAACGCGTTTTAGGCATTGTGCCATAACTTTGCAGGGAAGCTTTAGAACATGATATTTTCACCTCCCACTATAGCAGAAAGGGTCTTTCTCGTAGTTGCACATCAAATCTAAGCTGACTGAAGTATTTTTCGAAAGTTTTCAACATTTTTTTGTTTGGTGTTCCTGAATCGACCTTATCTCAGGCCTAAATCGCGTTTTCTGCATTGTGCCGTAACTTTGCAGGGCAGCTTCAGAACATGATATTTTCACCTCCCACTATAGCAGAAAGGGTCTTTTCAGTAGTTGCACATCAAATCTAAGCTGTCTGTAGAGTTTTTCCTCAGTTATCAACATTTTTAAGGTTGGCGTTCCGGAATCGACCTTATCTCAGGCAGAAAACGCGTTTTCTGCATTGTGCCATAACTTTGCAGGGAAGCTTTAGAACATGAAATTTTCACCTCCCACTAGAGCAGAAAGGGTATTTCTAGTAGTTGCACAACAAACTAAGCTGTCTGAAGTGTTTTTCGAAAGTTATCAACATTTTTATGTTTGGCGTTCCGGAATCGACCTTATCTCAGGATGAAAAATCGTTTTCTTCATTGTCCCATAACTTTGCAGGGAAGCTTCAGAACATGAAATTCTGACCTCCCAATATGGCAGAAAGGGTCTTTCTAGTAGTTGCACATCAAATCTAAGCTGTCTGATGTGTTTTTCCAAAGTTATCAACATTTTTATGTTTGCCGTTCTGGAACCTACCTAATCTCAAGCTGACAACGCGTTTTCTGCATTGTGCCAAAACTTTTCAGGGAAGCTTCAGAATATGAAATTTTCACGTCGCACTATAGCAGAAAGGGTATTTCTAGTAGTTGCACATAAAATCTAAGTTGTCTGAAGTGTTTTTCCAAAGTTATCAACATTCTTATGTTTGGCGTTCTGGAATCAACCTTATCTCAGACTGAAAACGTGTTTTCTGCATTGTGCCATAACTTTGCAGGGAAACTTCAGAACATGAAATTTTCACCTCCAACTATAGCAGAAAGGGTCTTTCTAGTAGTTGCACATCAAATCTCAGCTGTCTGAAGTGTTTTTCCAAAGTTATCAACATTTTTATTTTGGCGTTCTGGAACCCACCTTATCTCAGGCTGAAAACGCGTTTCACGCATTCTGCCATAACTTTGCAGGGATCCTTTAGAATATGAAATTTTCACCTCCCACTATAGCAGAAAGGGTCTTTTATGGTAGTTGCACATCAAATCTAAGTTGTCTGAAGTGTTTTTCCAAAGTTATCAACATTTTTATGTTTGGCGTTTTGGAATCGACCTTATCTCAGGCTGAAGACGCGTTTTAAGCATTGTGCCATAACTTTGCAGGGATCCTTTAGAATATGAAATTTTCACTTCCCACTATAGCAGAAAGGGTCTTTTATCGTAGTTGCACATCAAATCTAAGTTGTCTGAAGTGTTTTTCCAAAGTTATCAACATTTTTATGTTTGGCGTTTTGGAATCGACCTTATCTCAGGCTGAAGACGCGTTTTAAGCATTGTGCCATAACTTTGCAGCGAAGCTTCAGAAAATGACATTTTCACTTCCCACTATAGCAGAAAGTGTCTTCCTAATAGTTGCACATCAAATCTAAGCTGTCTGAAGTGTTTTTCCAAAGATATCAACATTTTTATGATTGGCGTTCCGGAACCCACCTTATCTCAGGCTGAAAACGCGTTTTCTGCATTGTGCCATAACTTTGCAGGGAAGCTTCAGATCATGAAATTTTCACCTCCCACTATAGCAGAAAGGGTCTTTCTAGTAGTTGCACATCAAATCAAAGCTGTCTGAATAGTTTTTCCAAAGTTATCAACATTTTTATGTTTGGCGTTCCGTAATCGACCTTATCTCAGGCTGAAAACGCGTTTTCTGTTGTGTGCCATAACTTTGCAGGGAAGCTTCAGAACTTGAAATTTTCACCTCCCACTATAGCAGAAAGGGTCTTTCTCGTAGTTGCACATCAAATCTAAGTTGTCTGAAGTGTTTTTCGAAAGCTATCAACATTTTCATGTTTGGCGTTCCGGAAACGACATTATCTCGGGATGAAAACGCGTTTTTTGCATTGTGCCATAACTTTGCAGGGAAGCTTCAGAACATGCAATTTTCAACCCCCACTATAACAGACAGGGTCTTTCGAGTAGTTGCACATCAAATCTAAGCTGTCTGAAGTGTTTTTCCAAAGATATCAACATTTTTATGTTTGGCGTTCCGGAACCCACCTTATCTCAGGCTGAAAACGCGTTTTCTGCATTGTGCCATAACTTTGCAGGGCAGCTTCAGAACATGAAATTTTCCCCTCCCACTATAGCAGAAAGGGTCTTTCTAGTAGTTGCACATCAAATCTAAGCTGTCTGAATAGTTTTTCCACAGTTATCAACATTTTTATGTTTGGCGTTCCGGAACCCACCTTATCTCAGGCTGAAAACGCGTTTTCTGTTGTGTGCCATAACTTTGCAGGGCAGCTTCAGAACATGAAATTTTCACCTCCCACTATAGCAGAAAGGGTCTTTCCAGTAGTTGCACATCAAATCTAAGCTGTCTGATGTGTTTTTCCAAAGTTATCAACATTTTTATGTTTGGCGTTCCGGAATCGACCTTATCTCAGGCTGAAAACGCGTTTTACGCCTTTTGAATAAATTTGCAGGGAAGCTTCAGAACATGGAATTTTCACTACCAACTATAGCAGAAAGGGTCTTTCTAGTATTTGCACATCAACTCTAAGCTGTCTGAAGTGTCTTTCCAAAGTTATCAACATTTTTATGTTTGGCGTTCCGGAATCGACCTTATCTCAGGCTGAAAACGCGTTTTACGCAATGTGCCAAAACTTTGCAGGGAAGCTTCAGAACATGAAATTTTCACCTGCCACTATAGCAGAAATGGTCTTTCTAGTAGTTGCACATCAAATCTACGCTGTCTCCAGTCTTTTTCCAAAGTTATCAACATTTTTATGTTTGGCGTTCCGGAATCGACTTTATCTCAGCCTGAAAACGCGTTTTACGCCTTTTGCATAAAGTTGCAGGGAAGCTTCAGAACATGGAATTTTCACTACCAACTATAGCAGAAAGGGTCTTTCTAGTATTTGCACATCAACTCTAAGCTGTCTGAAGTGTCTTTCCAAAGTTATCAACATTTTTATGTTTGGCCTACCGGAATCGACATTATCTCAGGCTGAAAACGCGTTTTACGCATTGTGCCAAAACTTTGCAGGGAAGCTTCAGAACATGAAATTTTCACCTGCCACTATAGCAGAAATGGTCTTTCTAGTAGTTGCACATCAAATCTAAGCTGTCTCCAGTCTTTTTCCAAAGTTATCAACATTTTTATGTTTGGCGTACCCGAATCGACATAATCTCAGGCTGAAAACGCGTTTTACGCATTGTGCCAAAACTTTGCAGGGAAGCTTCAGAACATGAAATTTTCACCTGCCATTATAGCAGAAATGGTCTTTCTAGTAGTTGCACATCAAATCTAAGCTGTCTCCAGTCTTTTTCCAAAGTTATCAACATTTTTATGTTTGGCGTTCCGGAATCGACCTTATCTCAGGCTGAAAACGCGTTTTACGCCTTTTGCATAAATTTGCAGGGAAGCTTCAGAACATGGAATTTTCACTACCAACTATAGCAGAAAGGGTCTTTCTAGTATTTGCACATCAACTCTAAGCTGTCTCCAGTCTTTTTCCAAAGTTATCAACATTTTTATGTTTGGCGTACCGGAATCGACATTATCTCAGGCTGAAAACGCGTTTTACGCATTGTGCCAAAACTTTGCAGGGAAGCTTCAGAACATGAAATTTTCACCTGCCACTATAGCAGAAATGGTCTTTCTAGTAGTTGCACATCAAATCTAAGCTGTCTCCAGTCTTTTTCCAAAGTTATCAACATTTTTATGTTTGGCGTTCCGGAATCAACCTTATCTCAGGCTGAAAACGCGTTTTACGCCTTTTGCATAAATTTGCAGGGAAGCTTCAGAACATGGAATTTTCACTACCAACTAGAGCAGAAAGGGTCTTTCTAGTATTTGCACATCAACTCTAAGCTGTCTGAAGTGTTTTTCCAAAGTTATCAACATTTTTATATTTGGCGTTCCGGAATCGACCTTGTCTCAGGCTGAAAACATGTTTTTCGCATTATGCCATCAATTCGCTGGGAAGCTTCAGAACATGAAATTTTCACCTGCCACTATAGCAGAAATGGTCTTTCTAGTAGTTGCACATCAAATCTAAGCTGTCTGAAGTGTTTTTCCAAAGTTATCAACATTTTTATGTTTCGCGTTCCGGAATCGACCTTATCTCAGGCTGAAAACGCGTTTTACGCCTTTTGCATAAATTTGCAGGGAAGCTTCAGAACATGGAATTTTCAGTACCAACAATAGCAGAAAGGGTCTTTCTAGTATTTGCACATCAACTCTAAGCTGTCTGAAGTGTCTTTCCAAAGTTATCAACATTTTTATGTTTTGCGTTCCGGAATCGACCTTATCTCAGGCTGAAAACGCGTTTTACGCATTGTGCCAAAACTTTGCAGGGAAGCTTCAGAACATGAAATTTTCACCTGCCACTATTGCAGAAATGGTCTTTCTAGTAGTTGCACATCAAATCTAAGCTGTCTCCAGTCTTTTTCCAAAGTTATCAACATTTTTATGTTTCGCGTTTCGGAATCGACCTTATCTCAGGCTGAAAACGCGTTTTACGCATTGTGCCATAACTATGCAAGGAAGCTTCAGAACATGAAATTTTCACCTGCCACTATTGCAGAAATGGTCTTTCTAGTAGTTGCACATCAAATCTAAGTTGTCTGCAGTCTTTTTCCAAAGTTAGCACCATTTTTATGTTTCGAGGTCCGGAATCGACCTTATCTCAGGCTCAATACGCGTTTTCTGCATTGTGATATAACTTTGCAGGGAAGGTTCAGAACATGAAATTTTCACATCCCACTATAGCAGAAAGGGTATTTCTAGTAATTGCACATCAAATCTAAGCTGTCTGAAGTGTTTTTCCAAAGTTATCAACATTTTTATGTTTGGCGTTCCGGAACCCACCTTATTGAAAACGCCTTTTCTGCATTGTGCCATAACTTTGCAGGGAAGGTTCAGAACATTAAATTTTCACATCCCACTATAGCAGAAAGGTTATTTCTAGTAATTGCACATCAAATTTAAGCTGTCTGAAGTGTTTTCCCAAAGTTATCATATTTTTTTTGTTTGGCGTTCCGGAACCCACCTTATCTCAGGCTGAAAACGCGTTTTCTGCATTGTGATATAACTTTGCAGGGAAGCTTCAGAAAATGAAATTTTAACCTGCCACTATAGCAGAAAGGGTCCTTCTAGTAGTTGCACATCAAATCTAACCTGTCTGAAGTGTTTTTCCAAAGTTTTCAACATTCTTATGTTTGGCGTTCTGGAATCAACCTTATCTCAGGCTGAAAACACGTTTTCTGCATTATGCCATCACTTTGCAGGAAAGCTGCAGAACATGAAATTTTCAAATCCCATTATAGCAGAAAGGGTCTTTCTAGTAGTTGCACATCAAATCTAAGCTGTCTGAAGTGTTTTTCCAAAGTTATCATATTTTTTTGTTTGGCGTTCCGGAACCCACCTTATCTCAAGCTGAAAACGCGTTTTCTGCATTGTGCCATAACTTTGCAGGAAAGCTTCAGAACATGAAATTTTCAACTCCCACTATAGCAGAAAGGGTCTTTCTAGTAGTTGCAGGTCAAATATAAGCTGTCTGAAGTGTTTTTCCAAAGTTATCAACATTTTTATGTTTGGCGTTCCGAAACCCACCTTATCGCACTCTGTAAGCGCGTTTTCTGCATTGTGCCATAACTTTGCAGGGAAGCATCAGAACATGAAGTTTTCAACTCCCACTATAACAAACAGGGTCTTTCTAATAGTTGCACATCAAATCTAATCTGTCTGAAGTGTTTTTCGAAAGTTATCAACAATTTTATGTTTGGCGTTCCGGAACCCACCTTATCTCAGGCTGAAAACGCCTTTTCTGCATTGTGCCATAACTTTGCAGGGAAGCTTCAGAACATGAAATTTTCACCTCCCACTATAGCAGAAACGGTATTTCTCGTAGTTGCACATGAAATCTAAGCTGTCTGAAATGTTTTTTTCCAAAGTTATCAACATTTTTATGTTTGGCTTTCCGGGCCCCACCTTATCTCAGGCTGAAAACGCATTTTCTGCTTTGTGCCATAACTTTGCTGGGAATATTTAGAACATGAAATTTTAACCTCCCACAATAGCATAAAGGGTCTTTCTTGTAGTTGCACATCAAATCTAAGCTGTCTGAAGTGGTTTCCCAAAGTTATCAACATTTTTATGTTTGGCGTTCCGGAACCCACCTTTTTTCAGGCTGAAATGGCTTTTTCTGCATTGTGCCACAACTTTGCAGGGAAGCTTCAGAACATGAAATTTTAACCTCCCACTGTAGCAGAAAGGGTCTTTCTATTAGTTGCACATCAAATCTAAGCTGTCTGAAGTGTTTTTCCAAAGTTATCAACATTTTTAAGTTTGGTGTTCCGGAACCCACCTTATCTCAGGCTGAAAACGCGTTTTCTGCATTGTTCCTTAACTTTGCAGGGAAGCATCAGAACATGAAATTTTCAACTCCCACTATGACAAACAGGGTCTTTCTAATAGTTGCACATCAAATCTAATCTGTCTGAAGTGTTTTTCGAAAGTTATCAACAATTTTATGTTTGGCTTTCCGGAACCCACCTTATCTCAGGCTGAAAACGCGTTTTCTGCATTGTGCCATAACTTTGCAGGAAGCTTCCGAACATGAAATTTTCACCTCCCACTATAGCAGAAAGGGTCTTTCTAGTAGTTGCACATCAAATCTAAGCTGTCTGAAATGTTTTTTCCAAAGTTATCAACATTTTTATGTTTGGCGTTCCGGAACCCACCTTATCTCAGCCTGAAAACGCGTTTTACGCATGGTGCCATAACTTTGCAGGGAAGCTTCAGAACATCAAATTTTCACCTCCCACAATGGCAGAAAGGGTCTTTTATCGTAGTTGCACATCAAATCTAAGCTGTCTGAAATGTTTTTCCAAAGCTATCAACATTTTTATGTTTGGCGTTCCGGAACCCACCTTATCTCAGGCTGAAAACGCGTTTTCTCCATTGTGCCATAACTTTGCAGGGAAGCTTCAGAACATGAAATTTTCACCTCCCACTATAGCAGAAAGGGTCTTTCTAGTAGTTGCACATCAAATCTAAGCTGTCTGAAGTGTATTTCAAAAGTTATCAACTTTTTTATGTTTGGCGTTCCTGAATCAACCTTATCTCACGCTGAAAACGCGTTTAACGCATTGTTCCATAAATTTGCAGGGAAGCTTCAGAACATGAAATGTTCGCCTCCCACGATAGCAGATAGGGTCTTTCGAGGAGTTGCACATCAAATCTAAGCTGTCTGAAGTGTTTTTCCAAAGTTATCAACATTTTTATGTTTGGCGTTCTGGAACCCACCTTATCTCAGGCTGAAAACGCGTTTTCTGCATTGTGCCATAACTTTGCAGGGAAGCTTATGTTTGGCGTTCCAGAAACAACCTTATCTCAGCCTGAAAACGCGTTTTACATATTTTGCCATAACTTTGCAGGGAAGCTTCAGAACATGAAATTTTAACATCCCACTATGGCAGAAAGGGTCTTTCTAGTAGTTGCACATCAAATCTAAGCTGTCTGAAGTGTTTTTCCAAAGTTATTAACATTTTTATGTTTGGCGTTCTGTAACCCACCTTATCTCAGGCTGAAAACGCGTTTTCTGCATTGTGCCGTAACTTTGCAGGGAGACTTCAGAACATGAAATTTTCTCTTCCCACTATCGCAGAAAGGGTATTTCTAGTAGTTGCACATCAAATCTAAACTGTCGAAAGTGTTTTTCCAAAGTTAACAACATTTTTATTTTTGGCGTTTCGGAAGCGAACTTATCTCCGGATGAGAATGCGTTTTCTGCATTGTGCCATAACTTTGCAGGGAAGCTTCAGAACATGAAATTTTAACTTCCCACTATAGCAGAAAAGGTCATTCGAGAAGTTGCACATAAAATCTAAGCTGTCTTGAAGTGTTTTTCTGAAGTTATCAACATTTTTATGTTTGGCGTTCCGGAACCCACCTTATCTCAGCCTGAAAACGCGTTTTACATATTTTGCCATAACTTTGCAGGGAAGCTTCAGAACATGAAATTTTAACATCCCACCATGGAAGAAAGGGTCTTTCTAGTAGTTGCACATCAAATCTAAGCTGTCTGAAGTGTTTTTCCAAAGTTCTGAACATTTTTATGTTTGGCGTTCTGAAATCAATCTTATCTCAGGCTGAAAACGCGTTTTACGTACTGTGCCGTAACTTTGCAGGGAAGCTTCAGAACATGAAATTTTCACCTCCCTCTATAGCAGAAAGGGTCTTTCTAGTATTTGCACATCAAATCTAAGCTGTCGAAAGTGTTTTTCCAAAGTTATCAACATTTTTATTTTTGGCGTTTCGGAAGCGAACTTATCTCCGGATGAAAACGCGTTTTCTGCATTGTGCCATAACTTTGCAGGGAAGCTTCAGAACATGAAATATTAACCTCCCACTATAGCAGAAAAGGTCATTCGAGAAGTTGCACATAAAATCTAAGCTGTCTTGAAGTGTTTTTCTGAAGTTATCAACATTTTTATGTTTGGCGTTCCGGAACCCACCTTATCTCAGCCTGAAAACGCGTTTTACATATTTTGCCATAACTTTGCAGGGAAGCTTCAGAACATGAAATTTTAACATCCCACTATGGCAGAAAGGGTCTTTCTAGTAGTTGCACATCAAATCTAAGCTGTCTGAAGTGTTTTTCCAAAGTTATCAACATTTTTATGTTTGGCGTTCTGTAACCCACCTTATCTCAGGCTGAAAACGCGTTTTCTGCATTGTGCCGTAACTTTGCAGGGAGTCTTCAGAACATGAAATTTTCTCTTCCCACTATAGCAGAAAGGGTATTTCTAGTAGTTGCACATCAAATCTTAGCAGTCTGAAGTGTTTTTCCAAAGTTCTGAACATTTTTATGCTTGGCGTTCTGAAATCAATCTTATCTCAGGCTGAAAACGCGTTTTACGTACTGTGCCATAACTTTGGAGGGAAGCTTCAGAACATGAAATTTTAACCTCCCACTATAGCAGAAAGGGTCTTTCTAGTAGTTGCACATCAAATCTAAGCTGTCTGAAGTGTTTTTCCAAAGTTATTAACATTTTTATGTTTGGCGTTCTGTAACCCACCTTATCTCAGGCTGAAAACGCGTTTTCTGCATTGTGCCGTAACTTTGCAGGGAGACTTCAGAACATGAAATTTTCTCTTCCCACTATCGCAGAAAGGGTATTTCTAGTAGTTGCACATCAAATCTAAACTGTCGAAAGTGTTTTTCCAAAGTTAACAACATTTTTATTTTTGGCGTTTCGGAAGCGAACTTATCTCCGGATGAGAATGCGTTTTCTGCATTGTGCCATAACTTTGCAGGGAAGCTTCAGAACATGAAATTTTAACTTCCCACTATAGCAGAAAAGGTCATTCGAGAAGTTGCACATAAAATCTAAGCTGTCTTGAAGTGTTTTTCTGAAGTTATCAACATTTTTATGTTTGGCGTTCCGGAACCCACCTTATCTCAGCCTGAAAACGCGTTTTACATATTTTGCCATAACTTTGCAGGGAAGCTTCAGAACATGAAATTTTAACATCCCACCATGGAAGAAAGGGTCTTTCTAGTAGTTGCACATCAAATCTAAGCTGTCTGAAGTGTTTTTCCAAAGTTCTGAACATTTTTATGTTTGGCGTTCTGAAATCAATCTTATCTCAGGCTGAAAACGCGTTTTACGTACTGTGCCGTAACTTTGCAGGGAAGCTTCAGAACATGAAATTTTCACCTCCCTCTATAGCAGAAAGGGTCTTTCTAGTATTTGCACATCAAATCTAAGCTGTCGAAAGTGTTTTTCCAAAGTTATCAACATTTTTATTTTTGGCGTTTCGGAAGCGAACTTATCTCCGGATGAAAACGCGTTTTCTGCATTGTGCCATAACTTTGCAGGGAAGCTTCAGAACATGAAATATTAACCTCCCACTATAGCAGAAAAGGTCATTCGAGAAGTTGCACATAAAATCTAAGCTGTCTTGAAGTGTTTTTCTGAAGTTATCAACATTTTTATGTTTGGCGTTCCGGAACCCACCTTATCTCAGCCTGAAAACGCGTTTTACATATTTTGCCATAACTTTGCAGGGAAGCTTCAGAACATGAAATTTTAACATCCCACTATGGCAGAAAGGGTCTTTCTAGTAGTTGCACATCAAATCTAAGCTGTCTGAAGTGTTTTTCCAAAGTTATCAACATTTTTATGTTTGGCGTTCTGTAACCCACCTTATCTCAGGCTGAAAACGCGTTTTCTGCATTGTGCCGTAACTTTGCAGGGAGTCTTCAGAACATGAAATTTTCTCTTCCCACTATAGCAGAAAGGGTATTTCTAGTAGTTGCACATCAAATCTTAGCAGTCTGAAGTGTTTTTCCAAAGTTCTGAACATTTTTATGCTTGGCGTTCTGAAATCAATCTTATCTCAGGCTGAAAACGCGTTTTACGTACTGTGCCATAACTTTGGAGGGAAGCTTCAGAACATGAAATTTTAACCTCCCACTATAGCAGAAAGGGTCTTTCTAGTAGTTGCACATCAAATCTAAGCTGTCTGAAGTGTTTTTCCAAAGTTATCAACATTTTTATGTTTGGCGTTCTGGAACCCACCTAATCTCAGGCTGAAAACGCGTTTCCTGCATTGTTGCATAACTTTGCAGGGATGCTTCAGAACATGAAATGTTCGCCTCCCACTATAGCAGATAGGGTCATTCGAGGAGTTGCACATCAAATCTAAGCTGTCTGAAGTGTTTTTCCAAAGTTATCAACATTTTTATGTTTGGCGTTCTGGAACCCACCTTATCTCAGGCTGAAAACGCGTTTTCTGCATTGTGCCATAACTTTGCAGGGAAGCTTCAGAACATGAAATTTTCACCTCCCACTATAGCAGAAAGTGTCTTTCTAGTAGTTGCACATCAAATCTAAGCTGTCGAAAGTGTTTTTCCAAAGTTATCAACATTTTTATTTTTGGCGTTTCGGAAGCGAACTTATCTCCGGATGAAAACGCGTTTTCTGCATTGTGCCATAACTTTGCAGGGAAGCTTCAGAACATGAAATTTTAACCTCCCACTATAGCAGAAAAGGTCATTCGAGAAGTTGCTCATAAAATCTAAGCTGTCTTGAAGTGTTTTTCTGAAGTTATTAACATTTTTATGTTTGGCGTTCCGGAACCCACCTTATCTCAGCCTGAAAACGCGTTTTACATATTTTGCCATAACTTTGCAGGGAAGCTTCAGAACATGAAATTTTAACATCCCACTATGGCAGAAAGGGTCTTTCTAGTAGTTGCACATCAAATCTAAGCTGTCTGAAGTGTTTTTCCAAAGTTATCAATATTTTTATGTTTGGCGTTTCGGAATCGACCTTATCTCAGGCTGAAAACGCATTTCCTGCATTGTGGCATAACTTTGCAGGGAAGCTTCAGAACATGAAATTTTCACCTCCCACTGTAGCTAAAAGGGTCTTTCTAGTAGTTGCACATCAAATCTAAGCTGTCTGAAGTGTTTTTCCAAAGTTATCAACATTCTTATGTTTGGCGTTCCGGAATCAACCTTATCTGAGGCTGAAAACGCGTTTTACGCATTGTGCCATAACTTTGCAGGAAAGCTTCAGAACATGAAATTTTCAACTCCCACTATAGCAGAAAGGGTCTTTCTAGTAGTTTCACATCAAATCTAAGCTGTCTGAAGTGTTTTTCCAAAGTTATCAATATTTTTATGTTTGGCGTTCCGGAATCGACCTAATCTCAGGCTGAAAACGCGTTTCCTGCATTGTCGCATAACTTTGCAGGGATGCTTCAGAACATGAAATGTTCGCCTCCCACTATAGCAGATAGGGTCTTTCGAGGAGTTGCACATCAAATCTATGCTGTCTGAAGTGTTTTTCCAAAGTTATCAACATTTTTATGTTTGGTGTTCTGGAACCCACCTTATCTCAGGATGAAAACGCGTTTTCTGCATTGTGCCATAACTTTGCAGGGAAGCTTATGTTTGGCGTTCCAGAAACAACCTTATCTCAGGCTGAAAATGCGTTTTACATATTTTGCCATAACTTTGCAGGGAAGCTTCACAACATGAAATTTTGACATCCCACTATAGCAGAAAGGGTCTTTCTAGTAGTTGCACATCAAATCTAAGCTGTCTGAAGTGTTTTTCCAAAGTTATCAACATTCGTATGTTTGGCGATCCGGAATCAACCTTATCTCAGGCTGAAAACGCGTTTTACGCATTGTGCCATAACTTTGCAGGGAAGCTTCAGAACATGAAATTTTCAACTCCCACTATAGCAGAAAGGGTCTTTCTAGTAGTTGCACATCAAATCTAAGCTGTCTGAAGTGTTTTTCCAAAGTTATCAATATTTTTATGTTTGGCTTTCCGGAATCGACCTTATCTCAGGCTGAAAACGCGTTTCCTGCATTGTGGCATAACTTTGCAGGGATGCTTCAGAACATGACATTTTCACCTCCCACTGTAGCAGAAAGGGTCTTTCTAGTAGTTGCACATCAAATCTAAGCTGTCTGAAGTGTTTTTCCAAAGTTATCAACATTTTTATGTTTGGCGTTCTGGAACCCACCTAATCTCAGGCTGAAAACGCGTTTTCTGCACTGTGCCATAACTTTGCAGGGATGCTTCAGAACATGACATTTTCACCTCCCACTGTAGCAGAAAGGGTCTTTCTAGTAGTTGCACATCAAATCTATGCTGTCTGAAGTGTTTTTCCAAAGTTATCAACATTTTTATGTTTGGCGTTCTGGAACCCACCTTATCTCAGGATGAAAACGCGTTTTCTGCATTGTGCCATAACTTTGCAGGGAAGCTTATGTTTGGCGTTCAAGAAACAACCTTATCTCAGGCTGAAAATGCGTTTTACATATTTTGCCATAACTTTGCAGGGAAGCTTCACAACATGAAATTTTGACATCCCACTATAGCAGAAAGGGTCTTTCTAGTAGTTGCACATCAAATCTAAGCTGTCTGAAGTGTTTTTCCAAAGTTATCAACATTCGTATGTTTGGCGTTCTGGAACCCACCTAATCTCAGGCTGAAAACGCGTTTTCTGCACTGTGCCATAACTTTGCAGGGAAGCTTCAGAACATGAAAATTCCACCTCCCACTATATCAGAAAGGGTATTTCTAATAGTTGCACATCAAATCTAAGTTGTCTGAAGTGTTTTTCCAAAGTTATCAACATTCTTATGTTTGGCGTTCCGGAATCAACCTTATCGCAGACTGAAAACGTGTTTTCTGCATTGTGCCATAACTTTGCAGGGAAACTTCAGAACATGAAATTTTCACGTCCAACTATAGCAGAAAGGTTCTTTCTAGTAGTTGCACATCAAATCTAAGCTGTCTGAAGTGTTTTTCGAAAGTTATCAACATTTTTATGTTTGGCGTTCTGGAACCCACCTAATCTCAGGCTGAAAACGCGTTTTCTGCATTGTGCCATAACTTTGCAGGGAAGCTTCAGAACATGAAATTTTTACCTCCCACTATAGCAGAAAGGGTCTTTCTAGTAGTTGCACATCAAATCTAAGCTGTCTGAAGTGTTTTTCGAAAGTTATCAACATTTTTATGTTTGGCGTTCCGGAACCATCTTATCTCAGGCTGAAAACGCGTTTTACGCATTGTGCCATAACTTTGCAGGAAAGCTTCACAACATGAAATTTTGACATCCCACTATAGCAGAAAGGGTCTTTCTAGTAGTTGCACATCAAATCTAAGCTGTCTGAAGTGTTTTTCCAAAGTTATCAACATTCTTATGTTTGGCGTTCCGGAATCGACCTTATCTCAGGCTGAAAACGCCTTTTACACATTGTTTCATAACTTTGCCAAGAAGGTTGAGAACATCAAATTTTCACCTCCCACTACAGCAGAAATGGTCTTTCTAGTAGTTGCACATCAAATCTAAGCTGTCTGAAGTGTTTTTCGATAGTTTTCAACATTTTTATATTTGGCGTTCCTGAATCGACCTTATCTCTGGCTGAAAAGACGTTTTCTGCATTGTGCCATAACTTTGCAGGGAAGCTTCAGAACATGAAATTTTCAACTCCCACTACAGCAGAAAGGGTCTTTCTAGTAGTTGCATGTCAAATCTAAGCTGTCTGAAGTGTTTTTCCAAAGTTATCAACATTTTTATGTTTGGCATTCCAGAATCGACCTTATGTCTGGCTGAAAATGCGTTTTCTGCATTGTGCCATAACTTTGCAGGGAAGCTTGAGAACATGAAGTTTTAACCTCCCACTATAGCAGAAAAGGTCATTCTAGTAGTTGCACATCAAATCTAAGCTGTCTTGAAGTGTTTTTCTGAAGTTATCAACATTTTTATGTTTGGCGTTCCGGAACCCACCTTATCTCAGCCTGAAAACGCGTTTTACATATTTTGCCATAACTTTGCAGGGAAGCTTGAGAACATGAAGTTTTAACCTCCCACTATAGCAGAAAGGGTCTTTCTCGTAGTTGCTCATCAAATCTAAGTTGTCTGAAGTGTTTTTCGAAAGTTATCAACATTTTTATGTTTGGCGTTCCGGAATCGACCTTATCTCAGGCTGATAACGCGATTTACGCATTCTGCCATAACTTTGCAGGGAAGCTTCTGAACATGAAATTTTCAAATCCCACTATAGCAGAAAGGGTCTTTCTAGTAGTTGCACATCAAATCTAAGCTGTCTGAAGTGTTTTTCGATAGTTTTCAACATTTTTATATTTGGCGTTCCTGAATCGACCTTATCTCTGGCTGAAAAGACGTTTTCTGCATTGTGCCATAACTTTGCAGGGAAGCTTCAGAACATGAAATTTTCAACTCCCACTACAGCAGAAAGGGTCTTTCTAGTAGTTGCATGTCAAATCTAAGCTGTCTGAAGTGTTTTTCCAAAGTTATCAACATTTTTATGTTTGGCATTCCAGAATCGACCTTATGTCCGGCTGAAAATGCGTTTTCTGCATTGTGCCATAACTTTGCAGGGAAGCTTGAGAACATGAAGTTTTAACCTCCCACTATAGCAGAAAAGGTCATTCTAGTAGTTGCACATCAAATCTAAGCTGTCTTGAAGTGTTTTTCTGAAGTTATCAACATTTTTATGTTTGGCGTTCCGGAACCCACCTTATCTCAGCCTGAAAACGCGTTTTACATATTTTGCCATAACTTTGCAGGGAAGCTTGAGAACATGAAGTTTTAACCTCCCACTATAGCAGAAAGGGTCTTTCTCGTAGTTGCTCATCAAATCTAAGTTGTCTGAAGTGTTTTTCCAAAGTTATCAACATGTTTATGTTTGGCGTTCCGGAACCCACCTTATCTCTGGCTGTAAACGCGTTTTCTGCATTGTGCCTTTACTTTTCTGGGGAGCTTCAGAACATGGAATTTTCACATCCCACGATAACAGAAAGGGTCCTTCTAGTAGTTGCACATCAAATCTAAGCTGTCTGAAGTGTTGTTCCAAAGTTATCAACATTTTTATGTTTGGCGTTCTGGAACCCCCCTTATCTCAGGCTGAAAACGCGTTTTCTGCATTGTGCCATAACTTTGCAGGGAAGCTTCAGAATATGATATTTTAACCTCCCGCTATTGCAGAAAGGGTCTGTCTTGTAGTTGCACATCAAATCTAAGCTGTCTGAAGTGTTTATCCAAAGTTATCAACATTTTTATGTTTGGCGTTCCGGAACCCACCTTATCTCAGGCTGAAATCGCGTTTCCTCCATTGTGCCATAACTTTGCAGGGAAGCTTCAGAACATGAAATTTTCACCTCCCACTATAGCAGAAAGGGTCTTTCTAGTACTTGCACATCAAATCTAAGCTGTCTGAAGTGTATTTCAAAAGTTATCAACTTTTTTATGTTTGGCGTTCCTGAATCAACCTTATCTCAGGCTGAAAACGCGTTTAACGCATTGTTCCATAAATTTGCAGGGAAGCTTCAGAACATCGAATTTTCACCTCCCACTATAGCAGAAAGGGTCTTTCTCGTAGTTGCACATGAAATATAAGCTGTATGAAGTGTTTTTCCAAAGTTATCAACATTTTTATGTTTGGCGTTCCGGAACCCACCTTATCTCAGGCTGAAAACGTGTTTTCTGCATTGTGCCATAACTTTGCTGGGAATCTTTAGAACATGAAATTTTTACCTCCCACAATAGCATAAAGGGTCTTTCTTGTATTTGCACATCAAATCTAAGCTATCTGAAGTGTTTTTCCAAAGTTATCAACATTTTTACATTTGGCGCTCCGGAACCCACATTACCTCTGGCTGAAAACGCGTTTTCTGCATTGTGCCATAACTTTGCTGGGAATCTTTAGATCATGAAATTTTAACCTCCCACAATAGCATAAAGGGTCTTTCTTGTAGTTGCACATCAAATCTAAGCTGTCTGAAGTGGTTTCCCAAAGTGATCAACATTTTTATGTTTGGCGTTCCGGAACCCACCTTTTTTCAGGCTGAAAAGGCGTTTTCTGCACTGTGCCATAACTTTGCAGGGAAGCTTCAGAACATGAAATTTTAACCTCCCACTGTAGCAGAAAGGGTCTTTCTATTAGTTGCACATCAGATCTAAGCTGTCTGAAGTGTTTTTCCAAAGTTATCAACATTTTTAAGTTTGGTGTTCCGGAACCCACCTTATCTCAGGCTGAAAACGCGTTTTCTGCATTGTTCCTTAACTTTGCAGGGAAGCTTCAGAACATGAAATTTTCAACTCCCACTATGACAAACAGGGTCTTTCTAATAGTTGCACATCAAATCTAATCTGTCTGATGTGTTTTTCGAAAGTTATCAACAATTTTATGTTTGGCGTTCCGGAACCCACCTTATCTCAGGCTGAAAACGCCTTTTCTGCATTGTGCCATAACTTTGCAGGGAAGCTTCAGAACATGAAATTTTCACCTCCCACTATAGCAGAAAGGGTATTTCTCGTAGTTGCACATGAAATATAAGCTGTCTGAAGTGTTTTTCGAAAGTTATCAACATTTTTATGTTTGGCGTTCCGGAACCCACCTTATCTCAGGCTGAAAACGCGTTTTCTGCATTGTGCCATAACTTTGCAGGAAGCTTCAGAACATGAAATTTTCACCTCCCACTATAGCAAAAAGGGTCTTTCTAGTAGTTGCACATCAAATCTAAGCTGTCTGAAATGTTTTTTCCAAAGTTATCAACATTTTTATGTTTGGCGTTCCGGAACCCACCTTATCTCAGGCTGAAAACGCGTTTTCTGCATTGTGCCATAACTTTGCAGGAAGCTTCAGAACATGAAATTTTCACCTCCCACTATAGCAGAAAGGGTCTTTCTAGTAGTTGCACATCAAATCTAAGCTGTCTGAAATGTTTTTTCCAAAGTTATCAACATTTTTATGTTTGGCATTCCGGAATCGACCTTATCTCAGGATGAAAATGCATTTTCTGCATTGTCCCATAACTTTCCAGGGAAGCTTCAGAACATGAAATTTTGAGCTCCCACTATAGCAGAAAGGTTCTTTCTAGTAGTTGCACATCAAATCTAAGCTTTCTGATATGTTTTTCCAAAGTTATCAACATTTTTACGTTTGCCGCTCCGGAACCCACATTATCTCGGGCTGAAAACGCGTTTTCTGCATTGTGCCATAACTTTGCAGGGAAGCTTCAGAACATGAAATTTTAACCTCCCACTGTAGCAGAAAGGGTCTTTCTAGTAGTTGCACATCAAATCTAAGCTGTCTGAAGTGTTTTTCCAAAGTTATCAACATTTTTAAGTTTGGCGTTCCGGAACCCACCTTATCGCAGGCTGAAAACGCGTTTTCTGCATTGTTCCATAACTTTGCAGGGAAGCATCAGAACATGAAATTTTCAGCTCCCACTATGACAAACAGGGTCTTTCTAATAGTTGCACATCAAATCTAATCTGTCTGAAGTGTTTTTCGAAAGTTATCAACATTTTTCTGTTTGGCGTTCCGGAACCCACCTTGTCTCAGGTTGAAAACGCGTTTCATGCATTGTGCCATAACTTTGACGGAAAGCTTCAGAACATGAAAGTTTCACCTCCCACTATAGCAGAAAGAGTCTTTTTAGTAGTTACACATCAAATCTAAGCTGTCTGAAGTGTTTTTCCAAAGTTATCAATATTTCTATGTTTGGCGTTCCGGAATCGACCTTATCTCAGGCTGAAAGCGCGTTTCACGCATTGTCCCATCACTTTCCAGGGAAGCTTCAGAACATGAAATTTTGACCTCCCACTCTAGCAGAAAGGGTCTTTCTAGTAGTTGCACATCAAATCTAAGCTTTCTGAAGTGTTTTTTGAAAATTTTCAACATTTTTATGTTTGGCGTTCCGGAACCCACCTTATCACAGGCTGAAAACGCGTTTTCTGCATTGTGGCATTACTTTGCAGGGAAGCTTCGGAACATGAAATGTTCAGCTCCCACTATGGCAGAAAGGGTCTCTCTAGTAGTTGCACATCAAATCTAAGCTGTCTGAAGTGTTTTTCCAAAGTTATCAATATTTCTATGTTTGGCGTTCCGGAATCGACCTTATCTCAGGCTGAAAGCGCGTTTCACGCATTGTCCCATCACTTTCCAGGGAAGCTTCAGAACATGAAATTTTGACCTCCCACTCTAGCAGAAAGGGTCTTTCTAGTAGTTGCACATCAAATCTAAGCTGTCTGAAGTGTTTTTCGAAAATTATCAACATTTTTATGTTTGGCGTTCCGGAACCCACCTTATCACAGGCTGAAAACGCGTTTTCTGCATTGTGGCATTACTTTGCAGGGAAGCTTCGGAACATGAAATGTTCACCTCCCACTATGGCAGAAAGGGTCTCTCTAGTAGTTGCACATCAAATCTAAGCTGTCTGAAGTGTTTTTCCAAAGTTATCAATATTTCTATGTTTGGCGTTCCGGAATCGACCTTATCTCAGGCTGAAAGCGCGTTTCACGCATTGTCCCATCACTTTCCAGGGAAGCTTCAGAACATGAAATTTTGACCTCCCACTCTAGCAGAAAGGGTCTTTCTTGTAGTTGCACATCAAATCTAAGCTGTCTGAAGTGGTTTCCCAAAGTGATCAACATTTTTATGTTTGGCGTTCCGGAACCCACCTTTTTTCAGGCTGAAAAGGGGTTTTCTGCATTGTGCCATAACTTTGCAGGGAAGCTTCAGAACATGAAATTTTAACCTCCCACTGTAGCAGAAAGGGTCTTTCTATTAGTTGCACATCAGATCTAAGCTGTCTGAAGTGTTTTTCCAAAGTTATCAACATTTTTAAGTTTGGTGTTCCGGAACCCACCTTATCTCAGGCTGAAAACGCGTTTTCTGCATTGTGCCATAACTTTGCAGGAAGCTTCAGAACATGAAATTTTCACCTCCCACTATAGCAGAAAGGGTCTTTCTAGTAGTTGCACATCAAATCTAAGCTGTCTGAAATGTTTTTTCCAAAGTTATCAACATTTTTATGTTTGGCGTTCCGGAACCCACCTTATCTCAGGCTGAAAACGCGTTTTCTGCATTGTGCCATAACTTTGCAGGAAGCTTCAGAACATGAAATTTTCACCTCCCACTATAGCAGAAAGGGTCTTTCTAGTAGTTGCACATCAAATCTAAGCTGTCTGAAATGTTTTTTCCAAAGTTATCAACATTTTTATGTTTGGCATTCCGGAATCGACCTTATCTCAGGATGAAAATGCATTTTCTGCATTGTCCCATAACTTTCCAGGGAAGCTTCAGAACATGAAATTTTGAGCTCCCACTATAGCAGAAAGGTTCTTTCTAGTAGTTGCACATCAAATCTAAGCTTTCTGATATGTTTTTCCAAAGTTATCAACATTTTTACGTTTGCCGCTCCGGAACCCACATTATCTCGGGCTGAAAACGCGTTTTCTGCATTGTGCCATAACTTTGCAGGGAAGCTTCAGAACATGAAATTTTAACCTCCCACTGTAGCAGAAAGGGTCTTTCTAGTAGTTGCACATCAAATCTAAGCTGTCTGAAGTGTTTTTCCAAAGTTATCAACATTTTTAAGTTTGGCGTTCCGGAACCCACCTTATCGCAGGCTGAAAACGCGTTTTCTGCATTGTTCCATAACTTTGCAGGGAAGCATCAGAACATGAAATTTTCAGCTCCCACTATGACAAACAGGGTCTTTCTAATAGTTGCACATCAAATCTAATCTGTCTGAAGTGTTTTTCGAAAGTTATCAACATTTTTCTGTTTGGCGTTCCGGAACCCACCTTGTCTCAGGTTGAAAACGCGTTTTATGCATTGTGCCATAACTTTGACGGAAAGCTTCAGAACATGAAAGTTTCACCTCCCACTATAGCAGAAAGAGTCTTTTTAGTAGTTACACATCAAATCTAAGCTGTCTGAAGTGTTTTTCCAAAGTTATCAATATTTCTATGTTTGGCGTTCCGGAATCGACCTTATCTCAGGCTGAAAGCGCGTTTCACGCATTGTCCCATCACTTTCCAGGGAAGCTTCAGAACATGAAATTTTGACCTCCCACTCTAGCAGAAAGGGTCTTTCTAGTAGTTGCACATCAAATCTAAGCTGTCTGAAGTGTTTTTTGAAAATTATCAACATTTTTATGTTTGGCGTTCCGGAACCCACCTTATCACAGGCTGAAAACGCGTTTTCTGCATTGTGGCATTACTTTGCAGGGATGCTTCGGAACATGAAATGTTCACCTCCCACTATGGCAGAAAGGGTCTCTCTAGTAGTTGCACATCAAATCTAAGCTGTCTGAAGTGTTTTTCCAAAGTTATCAATATTTCTATGTTTGGCGTTCCGGAATCGACCTTATCTCAGGCTGAAAGCGCGTTTCACGCATTGTCCCATCACTTTCCAGGGAAGCGTCAGAACATGAAATTTTGACCTCCCACTCTAGCAGAAAGGGTCTTTCTAGTAGTTGCACATCAAATCTAAGCTGTCTGAAGTGTTTTTCGAAAATTTCAACATTTTTATGTTTGGCGTTCCGGAACCCACCTTATCTCAGGCTGAAAACGCGTTTTCTGCATTGTGCCATAACTTTGCAGGGAAGCTTCAGAACATGAAATTTTAACGCCCCACTATTGCAGAAAGTGTCTTTCTAGTAGTTGCAAATCTAAGCTTTCTGATGAGTTTTTCCAAAGTTATCAACATTTTCATATTTGGCATTCCGGAATTGACCTTATCTCAGGCTGAAGACGCGTTTTACGCATTGTGCCATAACTTTGCAGGGAAGTTCCAGAAAATGAAATTTTCACCTCCCACTATAACAGAAAGGGTTTTTTTAGTAGTTGCACATCAAATCTAAGCTGTCTGAAGTGTTTTTCGAAAGTTATCAACATATTTATGTATGGCGTTCCGGAATCGACCTTTTCTCAAGCTGAAAACGCGTTTTCTGCATTGTGCCATAACTTTGCAGGGAAGCTTCTGAACATGAAATGTTCACCTCCCACTATAGCAGAAAGGGTCTTTCTAATAGTTGCACATCAAATCTAAGCAGTTTGAAGTGTTTTTCCAAAGTTATCAACATTTTTATGTTTGACGTTCCGGAATGAACCTTATCTCAGGCTGAAAACGCGTTTTACGCATTGCGCCATAACTTTGCAGGAAAGCTTCAGAACATGAAATTTTCAATTCCCACTAAAGCAGAAAGGGTTTTTCTCCTACTTGCACATCAAATCTAAGCTGTCTGAAATGATTTTCGAAATTTATCAACATTTTTATGTTTGCCGTTCAGGAATCGACCTTATCTCAGGCTGAAAACCCGTTTTCTGCATTGTGCCTTTACTTTGCAGGGAAGCTTCAGAACATGAAATTTTCACCTCCCACTATAGCAAAAAGGGTCTTTCTAGTAGTTGCACATCAAATCTAAGCTGTCTGAAGTTTTTTTTTCCAAAGTTATCAACATTTTGATGTTTGGCGTTTCGGAATCGACCTTATCTAATGATGAAAACGCGTTTCCTGCATTGTGCCAAAACTTTGTAGGTAAGCTCCAGAACATGAAATTTTCACCTCCCACTATAGCAGAAAGGGTCTTTCTAGTAGTTGCACATCCAATCTAAGCTGTTTGAAGTGTTTTTCCAAAGTTATCAACATTTTTATGTTTGGCGTTTCGGAATCGACCTTATCTCCGGCTGAAAATGCGTTTTCTGCATTGTGCCATAACTTTGCAGGGAAGCTTGAGAACATGAAGTTTTAACCTCCCACTATAGCATAAAAGGTCATTCTAGCAGTTGCACATCAAATCTAAGCTGTCTTGAAGTGTTTTTCTGAAGTTATCAACATTTTTATGTTTGGCGTTCCGGAACCCACCTTATCTCAGCCTGAAAACGCGTTTTACATATTTTGCCATAACTTTGGAGGGAAGCTTCAGAACATGACATTTTTACATCCCACTATAGCAGAAAGGGTCTTTCTAGTAGTTGCACATCAAATCTAAGCTGTCTGAAGTGTTTTTCCAAAGTTATCAATATTTTTATGTTTGGCGTTCCGGAATCGACCTTATCTCAGGCTGAAAACGCGTTTCCTGCATTGTGGCATAACTTTGCAGGGAAGCTTCCGAACATGAAATTTTCTACTCCCACTGTAGCAGAAAGGGTCTTTCTAGGAGTTGCACATCAAATCTAAGCTGTTTGAAGTGTTTTTCCAAAGTTATCAACATTTTTATGTTTGGCGTTCTGGAACCCACCTAATCTCAGGCTGAAAACGCGTTTTCTGCATTGTGCCATAACTTTTCAGGGAAGCTTCAGAACATGAAATGTTCGCCTCCCACTGTAGCAGATAGGGTCTTTCTAGTAGTTGCACATCAAATGTAAGCTGTCTGAAGTGTTTTTCTGAAGTTATCAACATTTTTATGTTTGGCGTTCCGGAACCCACCTTATCTCACCCTGAAAACGCGTTTTACATATTTTGCCATAACTTTGCAGGGAAGCTTCAGAACATGAAATTTTTACATCCCACTATGGCAGAAAGGGTCTTTCTAGTAGTTGCACATCAAATCTAAGCTGTCTGAAGTGTTTTTCCAAAGTTATCAACATTTTTATGTTTGGCGTTCTGGAACCCACCTAATCTCGGGCTGAAAACGCGTTTCCTGCATTGTTGCATAACTTTGCAGGGATGCATGAGAACATGAAATGTTCGCCTCCCACTATAGCAGATAGGGTCTTTCGAGGAGTTGCACATCACATCTAAGCTGTCTGAAGTGTTTTTCCAAAGTTATCAACATTTTTATGTTTGGCGTTCTGGAACCCACCTTATCTCAGGCTGAAAACGCGTTTTCTGCAATGTGCCATAACTTTGCAGGGAAGCTTCAGAACATGAAGTTTTAACCTCCCACTATAGCAGAAAAGATCATTCTAGTAGTTGCACATCGAATCTAAGCTGTTTGAAGTGTTTTTCCAAAGTTAACAACATTTTTATGTTTGGCGTTCTGGAACCCACCTAATCTCAGGCTGAAAACGCGTTTTCTGCATTGTGCCATAACTTTTCAGGGAAGCTTCAGAACATGAAATGTTCGCCTCCCACTATAGCAGATAGGGTCTTTCTAGTAGTTGCACATCAAATCTAAGCTGTCTGAAGTGTTTTTCCAAAGTTATCAATATTTTTATGTTTGGCGTTCCGGAATCGACCTTATCTCAGGCTGAAAACGCGTTTCCTGCATTGTGGCATACCTTTGCAGGGAAGCTTCAGAACATGAAATTTTCACCTCCCACTGTAGCTAAAAGGGTCTTTCTAGTAGTTGCACATCAAATCTAAGCTGTCTGAAGTGTTTTTCCAAAGTTATCAACATTTTTATGTTTGGCGTTCTGGAACCCACCTTATCTCAGGCTGAAAACGCGTTTTCTGCAATGTGCCATAACTTTGCAGGGCAGCTTCAGAACATGAAGTTTTAACCTCCCACTATAGCAGAAAAGGTCATTCTAGTAGTTGCACATCAAATATAAGCTGTTTGAAGTGTTTTCCCAAAGTTATCAACATTTTTATGTTTGGCGTTTCGGAATCGACCTTATGTCCGGCTGAAAATGCGTTTTCTGCATTGTGCCATAACTTTGCAGGGAAGCTTGAGAACATGAAGTTTTAACCTCCCACTATAGCAGAAAAGGTCATTCTAGTAGTTGCACATCAAATCTAAGCTGTCTTGAAGTGTTTTTCTGAAGTTATCAATATTTTTATGTTTGGCGTTCCGGAACCCACCTTATCTCAGCCTGAAAACGCGTTTTACATATTTTGCCATAACTTTGCAGGGAAGCTTCAGAACATGAAATTTTTACATCCCACTATAGCAGAAAGGGTCTTTCTCGTAGTTGCACATCAAATCTAAGCTGTCTGAAATGATTTTCGAAATTTATCAACATTTTTATGTTTGCCGTTCAGGAATCGACCTTATCTCAGGCTGAAAACCCGTTTTCTGCATTGTGCCTTAACTTTGCAGGGAAGCTTCAGAACATGAAATTTTCACCTCCCACTATAGCAAAAAGGGTCTTTCTAGTAGTTGCACATCAAATCTAAGCTGTCTGAAGTTTTTTTTCCAAAGTTATCAATATTTTGATGTTTGGCGTTTCGGAATCGACCTTATCTAATGATGAAAACGCGTTTCCTGCATTGTGCCAAAACTTTGTAGGTAAGCTCCAGAACATGAAATTTTCACCTCCCACTATAGCAGAAAGGGTCTTTCTAGTAGTTGCACATCCAATCTAAGCTGTTTGAAGTGTTTTTCCAAAGTTATCAACATTTTTATGTTTGGCGTTTCGGAATCGACCTTATCTCCGGCTGAAAATGCGTTTTCTGCATTGTGCCATAACTTTGCAGGGAAACTTGAGAACATGAAGTTTTAACCTCCCACTATAGCAGAAAAGGTCATTCTAGCAGTTGCACATCAAATCTAAGCTGTCTTGAAGTGTTTTTCTGAAGTTATCAACATTTTTATGTTTGGCGTTCCGGAACCCACCTTATCTCAGCCTGAAAACGCGTTTTACATATTTTGCCATAACTTTGGAGGGAAGCTTCAGAACATGACATTTTTACATCCCACTATAGCAGAAAGGGTCTTTCTAGTAGTTGCACATCAAATCTAAGCTGTCTGAAGTGTTTTTCCAAAGTTATCAATATTTTTATGTTTGGCGTTCCGGAATCGACCTTATCTCAGGCTGAAAACGCGTTTCCTGCATTGTGGCATAACTTTGCAGGGAAGCTTCAGAACATGAAATTTTCTACTCCCACTGTAGCAGAAAGGGTCTTTCTAGTAGTTGCACATCAAATCTAAGCTGTCTGAAGTGTTTTTCCAAAGTTATCAACATTTTTATGTTTGGCGTTCTGGAACCCACCTAATCTCAGGCTGAAAACGCGTTTTCTGCATTGTGCCATAACTTTTCAGGGAAGCTTCAGAACATGAAATGTTCGCCTCCCACTGTAGCAGATAGGGTCTTTCTAGTAGTTGCACATCAAATGTAAGCTGTCTGAAGTGTTTTTCTGAAGTTATCAACATTTTTATGTTTGGCGTTCCGGAACCCACCTTATCTCACCCTGAAAACGCGTTTTACATATTTTGCCATAACTTTGCAGGGAAGCTTCAGAACATGAAATTTTAACATCCCACTATGGCAGAAAGGGTCTTTCTAGTAGTTGCACATCAAATCTAAGCTGTCTGAAGTGTTTTTCCAAAGTTATCAACATTTTTATGTTTGGCGTTCTGGAACCCACCTAATCTCGGGCTGAAAACGCGTTTCCTGCATTGTTGCATAACTTTGCAGGGATGCATCAGAACATGAAATGTTCGCCTCCCACTATAGCAGATAGGGTCTTTCGAGGAGTTGCACATCACATCTAAGCTGTCTGAAGTGTTTTTCCAAAGTTATCAACATTTTTATGTTTGGCGTTCTGGAACCCACCTTATCTCAGGCTGAAAACGCGTTTTCTGCAATGTGCCATAACTTTGCAGGGAAGCTTCAGAACATGAAGTTTTAACCTCCCACTATAGCAGAAAAGATCATTCTAGTAGTTGCACATCGAATCTAAGCTGTCTGAAGTGTTTTTCCAAAGTTATCAATATTTTTATGTTTGGCGTTCCGGAATCGACCTTATCTCAGGCTGAAAACGCGTTTCCTGCATTGTGGCATAACTTTGCAGGGAAGCTTCAGAACATGAAATTTTCACCTCCCACTGTAGCTAAAAGGGTCTTTCTAGTAGTTGCACATCAAATCTAAGCTGTCTGAAGTGTTTTTCCAAAGTTATCAATATTTTTATGTTTGGCGTTCTGGAACCCACCTAATTCCAGGCTGAAAACGCATTTCCTGCATTGTTGCATAACTTTGCAGGGATGCATCAGAACATGAAACGTTCGCCTCCCACTATAGCAGATAGGGTCTTTCGAGGAGTTGCACATCAAATCTAAGCTGTCTGAAGTGTTTTTCCAAAGTTATCAACATTTTTATGTTTGGCGTTCTGGAACCCACCTTATCTCAGGCTGAAAACGCGTTTTCTGCAATGTGCCATAACTTTGCAGGGCAGCTTCAGAACATGAAGTTTTAACCTCCCACTATAGCAGAAAAGGTCTTTCTAGTAGTTGCACATCAAATCTAAGCTGTCTGAAGTGTTTTTCCAAAGTTATCATATTTCTACGTTTGGCGTTCCAGAATTGACCTTGTCTCATGCTGAAAACGTATTTTCTGCATTGTGCCATAACTTTGCAGGGAAGTTTCAGAACATGAAATTTACACCTCCCACTATAGCAGAAATGGTCTTTCTAGTAGTTGCACATCAAATCTAAGCTGTCTGAAGTGTTTTTCCAAAGTTATCAACATTATTATGGTTGGCGTTCCGAAACCCACCTTATCTCAGGCTGAAAACGCGTTTTCTGCATTGTGCCATAACTTTGCAGGGAAGCTTCAGAACATAAAATTTTCACCTCACACTATAGCAGAAAGGGTCTTTCTAGTAGTTGCACATCAAATGTAAGCTGTCTGATGGGGTTTTCGAAAGTTATCAACATTTTTTTGTTTTATGTTCCGGAAACAACCTTATCACAGGCTGAAAACGTTTTTTCTGCCTTGTGCCATAACTTTGCAGGGAAGCTTCAGACCATGACATTTTCACATCCCACTATAGCAGAAAGGGACTTTCTAGTAGCTGCACATCAAATCTAAGCTGTTGGACGTGTTTTTCCAAAGTTATCAACATTTTTATGTTTGGCGTTCCGGAATCGACCTTATCTCAGGCTGAATACACGTTTTCTGCATTGTGCCATAACTTTGCAGGGAAGCTTCAGAACATGAAATTTTCACCTCCCACTATAGCAGAAAGGGTCTTTCTAGTAGTTGCACATCCAATCTCAGCTGTCTGAAGTGTTTTTCCAAAGTTATAAACATTTTTATGTTTGGCATTACGGAATCAACCTTATCTCAGGCTGAATACGCGTTTTCTGCATTGTGCCATAACTTTGCTGGGGATCTTCAGAACATGAAATTTTCACGTCCCACTATAGCAGAAACGGTCTTTCTAGTAGTTGCACATCAAATCTAAGCTGTTTGAAGTGTTTTTCCAAAGTTATCAACATTTTTATGCTTGGCGTTCCGAAACCCACCTTATCTCAGGCTGAAAACGCATTTTCTGCAGTGTGCCATACCTTTGCAGATAAGCTTCAGAACATGAAATTTTCACCTCCCACTATAGCAGAAAGGGTCTTTCTAGTAGTTGCACATCAAATCTAAGCTGTTTGAAGTGTTTTTCCAAAGCTATCAACATTTTTATGTTTGGCGTTCCGGAACCCACCTTATTGAAAACGCCTTTTCTGCATTGTGCCATAACTTTGCAGGGAAGCTTCAGAACATGAATTTTTCACCTCCCACTATAGCAGAAAGGGTCTTTCTAGTAGTTGCACATCAAATCGAAGCTGTCTGAAGTGTTTTCCCAAAGTTATCATATTTTTTTGTTTGGCGTTCCGGAACCCACCTCATCTCAGGCTGAAAACTCGTTTTCTGCATTGTGATATAACTTTGCAGGGAAGCTTCAGAACATGAAATTTTAAACTGCCACTATAGCAGAAAGGGTCTTTCTAGTAGTTGCACAACAAATCTAAGCTGTCTGAAGTGTTTTTCGAATGTTATCAACATTTTTATGTTTGGCGTTCCGGATCGCACCTTATTGAAAACGCCTTTTCTGCATTGTGCCATAACTTTGCAGGGAAACTTCAGAACATGAAATTTTCACCTCCCACTATACCAGAAAGGGTCTTTCTAGTAGTTGCACATCAAATCTAAGCTGTTTGAAGTGTTTTTCCAAAGTTATCAACATTTTTATGCTTGGCGTTCCGAAACCCACCTTATCTCAGGCTGAAAACGCATTTTCTGCAGTGTGCCATACCTTTGCAGATAAGCTTCAGAACATGAAATTTTCACCTCCCACTACAGCAGAAAGGGTCTTTCTAGTAGTTGCACATCAAATCTAAGCTGTTTGAAGTGTTTTTCCAAAGCTATCAACATTTTTATGTTTGGCGTTCCGGAACCCACCTTATTGAAAACGCCTTTTCTGCATTGTGCCATAACTTTGCAGGGAAGCTTCAGAACATGAATTTTTCACCTCCCACTATAGCAGAAAGGGTCTTTCTAGTAGTTGCACATCAAATCGAAGCTGTCTGAAGTGTTTTCCCAAAGTTATCATATTTTTTTGTTTGGCGTTCCGGAACCCACCTCATCTCAGGCTGAAAACTCGTTTTCTGCATTGTGATATAACTTTGCAGGGAAGCTTCAGAACATGAAATTTTAAACTGCCACTATAGCAGAAAGGGTCTTTCTAGTAGTTTCACAACAAATCTAAGCTGTCTGAAGTGTTTTTCGAATGTTATCAACATTTTTATGTTTGGCGTTCCGGATCGCACCTTATTGAAAACGCCTTTTCTGCATTGTGCCATAACTTTGCAGGGAAACTTCAGAACATGAAATTTTCACCTCCCACTATACCAGAAAGGGTCTTTCTAGTAGTTGCACATCAAATCTAAGCTGTCTGAAGTGTTTCTCCAAAGTTATCATATTTTTTTGTTTGGCGTTCCGGAACCCACCTTATCTCAAGCTCAAAACGCGTTTTCTGCATTGTGCCATAACTTTGCAGGGAAGCTTCAGAACATGAAATTTCCACATCCCACTATAGCAGAAAGGGTCTTTCTAGTAGTTGCACATCAAATCTAAGCTGTCTGAAGTGTTTTTCCAAAGTTATCAACATTTTTATGTTTGGCGTTCCGGAATCAACCTTATCTCAGGCTAAAAACGCGTTTTTTCGCATTGTGCCATAACTTTGCAGGAAAGCTTCAGAACATGAAATTTTCACCTCCCACTATAGCAGAAATGGTCTTTCTAGTACTTGCACATCAAATCTAAGGTGTCTGAAGTGTTTTTCCGAAGTTATTAACATTTTTATGTTTGGCGTTCCGGAATTGACCTTATGTGAAGCTGAAAACGCGTTTTCTGCATTGTGACATAACTTTGCAGGGAAGCTTCAGAACATGAAATTTTCACGACCCACGATAGCAGAAAGGGTCTTTCTAGTAGTTGCACATCAAATCGAAACTGTTTGAATTGTTTTTCCAAAGTTATCAACATTTTTATGTTTGGCGTTCTGGAACCCACCTTATCTCAGGCTGAAAACGCGTTTTCTGCATTGTGCCATAAATTTGCAGGGAAGCTTCAGAACATGAAATTTCTACATCCCAATATAGCAGAAAGGGTCTTTCTAGTAGTTGCACATCAAATCTAAGCTGTCTAAAGAGTTTTTCCCAAATTTTCAATATTTTTATGTTTGGCGTTCCGGAATCGACCTTATCTCAATCTGAAAACCCTTTTCCTGCATTGTGGCATAACTTTGCAGGGAAGCTTCAGAACATCGAATTTTCAACTCCCACAATGGCAGAAATGGTCTTTCTAGTAGTTGCACATCAAATCTAAGCTGTCTGAAGTGTTTTTCCAGAATTATGAACATGTTTATGTTTGGCGTTCCGGAATCGACCTTATCTCAGGCTGAAAACGCGTTTTACGCATTGTGCCATAACTTTGGTGGGAAGCTTCATATCATCGAATATTCACCACCCACTATATCAGAAAGGGTCCTTCTAGTAGTTGCACATCAAATCTAAGCTGTCTAAAGAGTTTTTCCAAAGTTATCAATATTTTTATGTTTGGCATTCCGGAATCGACCTTATGTGATGCTGAAAACGCGTTTTCTGCATTGTGACATAACTTTGCAGGGAAGCTTCAGAACATGAAATTTCCACCACCCACGATAGTAGAAAGGGTCTTTCTAGTAGTTGCACATCAAATCGAAGCTGTTTGAATTGTTTTTCCAAAGTTATCAACATTTTTATGTTTGGCGTTCTGGAACCAACCTTATCTCAGGCTGAAAACGCGTTTTCTGCATTGTGCCATAACTTTGCAGGGAAGCTTCAGAACATGAAATTTCTACATCCCACTATAGCAGAAAGGGTCTTTCTAGTAGTTGCACATCAAATCGAAGCTGTTTGAATTGTTTTTCCAAAGTTATCAACACTTTTATGTTTGGTGTTCCGGAATCAACCTTATCTCAGGCTGAAAACGCGTTTTACGCATTGTGCCATAACTTTGCAGGAAAGCTTCAGAACATCGAATTTTCACCTCCCACAATGGCAGAAATGGTCTTTCTAGTAGTTGCACATCAAATCTAAGCTGTCTGAAGTGTTTTTCCAGAATTATGAACATGTTTATGTTTGGCGTTCCGGAATTGACCTTATCTCAGGCTGAAATCGCGTTTTACGCATTGTGCCATAACTTTGCATAAAGCTTCAGAACATGAAATGTTCACCTCCCACTATAGCAGAAAGGGTCTTTCAAGTAGTTGCAGATCAAATCTAAGCTGTCTGAAATGTTTTTTCCAAAGTTATCAACATTTTTATGTTTGGCGTTCTGGAACCCACCTTATCTCAGTCTGAAAATGTGTTTTCTGCATTGTGCCCTATCTTTGCAGGGAAGTTTCAGAACATGAAATTTTCACCTCCCGCTATAATAGAGAGGGTCTTTCTAGTAGTTGCACATCGAATCTAAGCTGTCTGAAATGTTTTTCCAAAGTTATCAACATTTTTATGTTTGGCGTTCTGGAACCCACCTTATCTCAGTCTGAAAACGTGTTTTTTGCATTGTGCCATAACTTTGCAGGGATGCCACAGAACATGAAATTTTCACCTGCCGCTGTAGTAGAAAGGGTCGTTCTAGTAGTTGCACATCAAATCCAAGCTGTCTGAAGTGGCTTTCCAAAGTTATCAACATTTTTATGTTTGGAGTTCCGGAATCAACCTTATCTCAGGCTGAACACCCGTTTTCTTCATTGTGCCATAACTTTGCAGGGATGCATCAGAACATGACATTTTAAACTTCCACTATAGCAGAAAAGGTCTTTCTAGTAGTTGCACAAAAAAATTCTAATCTGTCTGAAGTGTTTTTCCAAAGTTATCAACATTTTTTTGTTTGGCGTTCCGGAACCCACCTTATCTCAGGCTGAAAACGCGTTTTCTGCATTGTGCCATAACTTTGCAAGGAAGCTTCAGACCATGAAATTTTATAATTGCGCTATAGCAAAAAAGGTCTTTCTAGTAGGTGTACATCAAATCTAAGGTCTCTGAAGTGTTTTTCCAAAGTTATCCACATTTTAATGTTTGGCGTTCCGGAATCGACCTTATCTCAGGCTGAAAACGCCTTTTTTGCATTGTGCCATAACTTTGCAGGGAAGCTTCAGAACATGAAATTTTCACCTCCCACAATAGCAGAAACGGTCTTTCTAGTAGTTGCACATCAAATCTAAGCTGTTTGAAGTGTTTTTCCAAAGTTATCAACATTTTTATGTTTGGCGTTCCGGAATCAACCTTTTCTCAGGCTAAAAACGCGTTTTACGCATTGTGCCATAACTTTGCAGGAAAGCTTCAGAACATTAAATTTTCACCTCCCACTATAGCAGAAATGGTCTTTCTAGTACTTGCACATCAAATCTAAGCTGTCTGAAGTGTTTTTCCGAAGATATTAACATTTTTATGTTTGGCGTTCCGGAATTGACCTTATGTGAAGCTGAAAACGCGTTTTCTGCATTGTGCCATAGCTTTGCAGGGAAGCTTCAGAACATGAAATTTCCACATCCCACTATAGCAGAAAGGGTCTTTCTAGTAGTTGCACATTAAAGCTAAGAGGTCTGAAGTGTTTTTCCAAACTTATCAACATTTTTATGTTTGGCGTTCCGAAACCCATCTTATCTCAGGCTGAAAACGCGTTTTCTGCATTGTGCGATACCTTTGCAGGGAAGCTTCAGAACATGAAATTTTCACCTCCCACTATAGCAGAAAGGGTCTTTCCAGTAGTTGCACATCAAATGTAAGCGGTCTGAAGTGTATTTTAAAAGTTATCAACACTTTTATGTTTGGTGTTCCGGAATCAACCTTATCTCAGGTTGAAAACGCGTTTTACGCTTTGTGCCATAACTTTGAAGGAAAGCTTCAGAACATGAAATTTTCAACTCCCACTATAGCAGAAAGGGTCTTTCTAGTAGTTGCACATCAAATCTAAGCTGTCTAAAGAGTTTTTCCCAAGTTATCAATATTTTTATGTTAGGCGTTCCGGAATCGACCTTATCTCAATCTGAAAACCCTTTTCCTGCATTGTGGCATAACTTTGCAGGGAAGCTTCAGAACATCGAATTTTCAACTCCCACAATGGCAGAAATGGTCTTTCTAGTAGTTGCACATCAAATCTAAGCTGTCTGAAGTGTTTTTCCAGAATTATGAACATGTTTATGTTTGGCGTTCCGGAATCGACCTTATCTCAGGCTGAAAACGCGTTTTACGCATTGTGCCATAACTTTGGTGGGAAGCTTCATATCATCGAATATTCACCACCCACTATATCAGAAAGGGTCTTTCTAGTAGTTGCACATCAAATCTAAGCTGTCTAAAGAGTTTTTCCAAAGTTATCAATATTTTTATGTTTGGCATTCCGGAATCGACCTTATGTGATGCTGAAAACTTGTTTTCTGCATTGTGCCATAACCTTGCAGGGAAGCTTCAGAACATGAAATTTTCACCTCCCACTACAGCAGAAATGGTCTTTCTAGTACTTGCACATCAAATCTAAGCTGTCTGAAGTGTTTTTCGGAAGTTATTAACATTTTTATGTTTGGCGTTCCGGAATTGACCTTATGTGAGGCTGAAAACGCGTTTTCTGCATTGTGACATAACTTTGCAGGGAAGCTTCAGAACATGAAACTTTCACCTCCCACTATAGCAGAAAGGGTCTTTCCAGTAGTTGCACATCAAATGTAAGCGGTCTGAAGTGTATTTTAAAAGTTATCAACACTTTTATGTTTGGTGTTCCGGAATCAACCTTATCTCAGGTTGAAAACGCGTTTTACGCATTGTGCCATAACTTTGAAGGAAAGCTTCAGAACATGAAATTTTCAACTCCCACTATAGCAGAAAGGGTCTTTCTAGTAGTTGCACATCAAATCTAAGCTGTCTAAAGAGTTTTTCCCAAGTTATCAATATTTTTATGTTTGGCGTTCCGGAATCGACCTTATCTCAATCTGAAAACCCTTTTCCTGCATTGTGGCATAACTTTGCAGGGAAGCTTCAGAACATCGAATTTTCAACTCCCACAATGGCAGAAATGGTCTTTCTAGTAGTTGCACATCATATCTAAGCTGTCTGAAGTGTTTTTCCAGAATTATGAACATGTTTATGTTTGGCGTTCCGGAATCGACCTTATCTGAGGCTGAAAACGCGTTTTACGCATTGTGCCATAACTTTGGTGGGAAGCTTCATATCATCGAATATTCACCACCCACTATATCAGAAAGGGTCTTTCTAGTAGTTGCACATCAAATCTAAGCTGTCTAAAGAGTTTTTCCAAAGTTATCAATATTTTTATGTTTGGCATTCCGGAATCGACCTTATGTGATGCTGAAAACTTGTTTTCTGCATTGTGCCATAACTTTGCAGGGAAGCTTCAGAACATGAAATTTTCACCTCCCACTACAGCAGAAATGGTCTTTCTAGTACTTGCACATCAAATCTAAGCTGTCTGAAGTGTTTTTCGGAAGTTATTCACATTTTTATGTTTGGCGTTCCGGAATTGACCTTATGTGAGGCTGAAAACGCGTTTTCTGCATTGTGACATAACTTTGCAGGGAAGCTTCAGAACATGAAATTTCCACGACCCACGATAGCAGAAAGGGTCTTTCTAGCAGTTGCACATCAAATCGAAGCTGTTTGAATTGTTTTTCCAAAGTTATCAACATTTTTATGTTTGGCGTTCTGGAACCCACCTTATCTCAGGCTGAAAACGCGTTTTCTGCGTTGTGCCATAACTTTGCAGGGAAGCTTCAGAACATGAAATTTCTACATCCCACTATAGCAGAAAGGGTCTTTCTAGTAGTTGCACATCAAATCGAAGCTGTTTGAATTGTTTTTCCAAAGTTATCAACACTTTTATGTTTGGTGTTCCGGAATCAACCTTATCTCAGGCTGAAAACGCGTTTTACGCATTGTGCCATAACTTTGCAGGAAAGCTTCAGAACATCGAATTTTCACCTCCCACAATTGCAGAAATGGTCTTTCTAGTAGTTGCACATCAAATCTAAGCTGTCTGAAGTGTTTTTCCAGAATTATGAACATGTTTATGTTTGGCGTTCCGGAATTGACCTTATCTCAGGCTGAAATCGCGTTTTACGCATTGTGCCATAACTTTGCATAAAGCTTCAGAACATGAAATGTTCACCTCCCACTATAGCAGAAAGGGTCTTTCAAGTAGTTGCAGATCAAATCTAAGCTGTCTGAAATGTTTTTTCCAAAGTTATCAACATTTTTATGTTTGGCGTTCTGGAACCCACCTTATCTCAGTCTGAAAATGTGTTTTCTGCATTGTGCCCTATCTTTGCAGGGAAGTTTCAGAACATGAAATTTTCACCTCCCGCTATAATAGAGAGGGTCTTTCTAGTAGTTGCACATCGAATCTAAGCTGTCTGAAATGTTTTTCCAAAGTTATCAACATTTTTATGTTTGGCGTTCTGGAACCCACCTTATCTCAGTCTGAAAACGTGTTTTTTGCATTGTGCCATAACTTTGCAGGGATGCCACAGAACATGAAATTTTCACCTGCCGCTGTAGTAGAAAGGGTCGTTCTAGTAGTTGCACATCAAATCCAAGCTGTCTGAAGTGGCTTTCCAAAGTTATCAACATTTTTATGTTTGGAGTTCCGGAATCAACCTTATCTCAGGCTGAACACCCGTTTTCTTCATTGTGCCATAACTTTGCAGGGATGCATCAGAACATGACATTTTAAACTTCCACTATAGCAGAAAAGGTCTTTCTAGTAGTTGCACAAAAAAATTCTAATCTGTCTGAAGTGTTTTTCCAAAGTTATCAACATTTTTATGTTTGGCGTTCCGGAACCCACCTTATCTCAGGCTGAAAACGCGTTTTCTGCATTGTGCCATAACTTTGCAAGGAAGCATCAGAACATGAAATTTTATAATTGCGCTATAGCAGAAAAGGTCTTTCTAGTAGGTGTACATCAAATCTAAGCTCTCTGAAGTGTTTTTCCAAAGTTATCCACATTTTAATGTTTGGCGTTCCGGAATCGACCTTATCTCAGGCTGAAAACGCGTTTTACGCATTGTGCCATAACTTTGCATAAAGCTTCAGAACATGAAATTTTCACCTCCCACGATAGCAGAAAGGGTCTTTCTAGTAGTTGCACATCAAATCGAAGCTGTCTGAAGTGTTTTCCCAAAGTTATCATATTTTTTTGTTTGGCGTTCCGGAACCCACCTCATCTCAGGCTGAAAACTCGTTTTCTGCATTGTGATATAACTTTGCAGGGAAGCTTCAGAACATGAAATTTTAAACTGCCACTATAGCAGAAAGGGTCTTTCTAGTAGTTGCACAACAAATCTAAGCTGTCTGAAGTGTTTTTCGAATGTTATCAACATTTTTATGTTTGGCGTTCCGGATCGCACCTTATTGAAAACGCCTTTTCTGCATTGTGCCATAACTTTGCAGGGAAACTTCAGAACATGAAAATTTCACCTCCCACTATACCAGAAAGGGTCTTTCTAGTAGTTGCACATCAAATCTAAGCTGTCTGAAGTGTTTCTCCAAAGTTATCATATTTTTTTGTTTGGCGTTCCGGAACCCACCTTATCTCAAGCTCAAAACGCGTTTTCTGCATTGTGCCATAACTTTGCAGGGAAGCTTCAGAACATGAAATTTCCACATCCCACTATAGCAGAAAGGGTCTTTCTAGTAGTTGCACATCAAATCTAAGCTGTCTGAAGTGTTTTTCCAAAGTTATCAACATTTTTATGTTTGGCGTTCCGGAATCAACCTTATCTCAGGCTAAAAACGCGTTTTTTCGCATTGTGCCATAACTTTGCAGGAAAGCTTCAGAACATGAAATTTTCACCTCCCACTATAGCAGAAATGGTCTTTCTAGTACTTGCACATCAAATCTAAGGTGTCTGAAGTGTTTTTCCGAAGTTATTAACATTTTTATGTTTGGCGTTCCGGAATTGACCTTATGTGAAGCTGAAAACGCGTTTTCTGCATTGTGACATAACTTTGCAGGGAAGCTTCAGAACATGAAATTTTCACGACCCACGATAGCAGAAAGGGTCTTTCTAGTAGTTGCACATCAAATCGAAACTGTTTGAATTGTTTTTCCAAAGTTATCAACATTTTTATGTTTGGCGTTCTGGAACCCACCTTATCTCAGGCTGAAAACGCGTTTTCTGCATTGTGCCATAAATTTGCAGGGAAGCTTCAGAACATGAAATTTCTACATCCCAATATAGCAGAAAGGGTCTTTCTAGTAGTTGCACATCAAATCGAAGCTGTTTGAATTGTTTTTCCAAAGTTATCAACACTTTTATGTTTGGTGTTCCGGAATCAACCTTATCTCAGGTTGAAAACGCGTTTTACGCATTGTGCCATAACTTTGCAGGAAAGCTTCAGAACATGAAATTTTCAACTCCCACTATAGCAGAAATGGTCTTTCTAGTAGTTGCACATCAAATCTAAGCTGTCTGAAGTGTTTTTCCAGAATTATGAACATGTTTATGTTTGGCGTTCCGGAATCGACCTTATCTCAGGCTGAAAACGCGTTTTACGCATTGTGCCATAACTTTGGTGGGAAGCTTCATATCATCGAATATTCACCACCCACTATATCAGAAAGGGTCCTTCTAGTAGTTGCACATCAAATCTAAGCTGTCTAAAGAGTTTTTCCAAAGTTATCAATATTTTTATGTTTGGCATTCCGGAATCGACCTTATGTGATGCTGAAAACGCGTTTTCTGCATTGTGACATAACTTTGCAGGGAAGCTTCAGAACATGAAATTTCCACCACCCACGATAGTAGAAAGGGTCTTTCTAGTAGTTGCACATCAAATCGAAGCTGTTTGAATTGTTTTTCCAAAGTTATCAACATTTTTATGTTTGGCGTTCTGGAACCAACCTTATCTCAGGCTGAAAACGCGTTTTCTGCATTGTGCCATAACTTTGCAGGGAAGCTTCAGAACATGAAATTTCTACATCCCACTATAGCAGAAAGGGTCTTTCTAGTAGTTGCACATCAAATCGAAGCTGTTTGAATTGTTTTTCCAAAGTTATCAACACTTTTATGTTTGGTGTTCCGGAATCAACCTTATCTCAGGCTGAAAACGCGTTTTACGCATTGTGCCATAACTTTGCAGGAAAGCTTCAGAACATCGAATTTTCACCTCCCACAATGGCAGAAATGGTCTTTCTAGTAGTTGCACATCAAATCTAAGCTGTCTGAAGTGTTTTTCCAGAATTATGAACATGTTTATGTTTGGCGTTCCGGAATTGACCTTATCTCAGGCTGAAATCGCGTTTTACGCATTGTGCCATAACTTTGCATAAAGCTTCAGAACATGAAATGTTCACCTCCCACTATAGCAGAAAGGGTCTTTCAAGTAGTTGCAGATCAAATCTAAGCTGTCTGAAATGTTTTTTCCAAAGTTATCAACATTTTTATGTTTGGCGTTCTGGAACCCACCTTATCTCAGTCTGAAAATGTGTTTTCTGCATTGTGCCCTATCTTTGCAGGGAAGTTTCAGAACATGAAATTTTCACCTCCCGCTGTAATAGAGAGGGTCTTTCTAGTAGTTGCACATCGAATCTAAGCTGTCTGAAATGTTTTTCCAAAGTTATCAACATTTTTATGTTTGGCGTTCTGGAACCCACCTTATCTCAGGCTGAAAACGCGTTTTCTGCATTGTGCCATAACTTTGCAAGGAAGCTTCAGACCATGAAATTTTATAATTGCGCTATAGCAAAAAAGGTCTTTCTAGTAGGTGTACATCAAATCTAAGGTCTCTGAAGTGTTTTTCCAAAGTTATCCACATTTTAATGTTTGGCGTTCCGGAATCGACCTTATCTCAGGCTGAAAACGCGTTTTACGCATTGTGCCATAACTTTGCATAAAACTTCAGAACATGAAATGTTCACCTCCCACGATAGCAGAAAGGGTCTTTCTAGTAATTGCAGATCAAAACTAAGCTGTCTGAAATGTTTTTCCAAAGTTATCAACAGTTTTATGTTTGGCATTCCGGAACCCACCTTATCTCAGTCTGAAAATGTGTTTTCTGCATTGTGCCCTATCTTTGCAGGGAAGTTTCAGAACATGAAATTTTCACCTCCCGCTATAATAGAGAGAGTCTTTCTAGTAGTTGCACATCGAATCTAAGCTGTCTGAAATGTTTTTCCAAAGTTATCAATATTTTTATGTTTGGCGTTCTGGAACCCACCTTATCTCAGTCTGAAAACGTGTTTTTTGCATTGTGCCATAACTTTGCAGGGATGCCACAGAACATGAAATTTTCACCTGCCGCTGTAGTAGAAAGGGTCGTTCTAGTAGTTGCACATCAAATCCAAGCTGTCTGAAGTGGCTTTCCAAAGTTATCAACATTTTTATGTTTGGAGTTCCGGAATCAACCTTATCTCAGGCTGAACACCCGTTTTCTTCATTGTGCCATAACTTTGCAGGGATGCATCAGAACATGACATTTTAAACTTCCACTATAGCAGAAAAGGTCTTTCTAGTAGTTGCACAAAAAAATTCTAATCTGTCTGAAGTGTTTTTCCAAAGTTATCAACATTTTTATGTTTGGCGTTCCGGAACCCACCTTATCTCAGGCTGAAAACGCGTTTTCTGCATTGTGCCATAACTTTGCAAGGAAGCTTCAGAACATGAAATTTTATAATTGCGCTATAGCAGAAAAGGTCTTTCTAGTAGGTGTACATCAAATCTAAGCTCTCTGAAGTGTTTTTCCAAAGTTATCCACATTTTAATGTTTGGCGTTCCGGAATCGACCTTATCTCAGGCTGAAAACGCGTTTTACGCATTGTGCCATAACTTTGCATAAAGCTTCAGAACATGAAATTTTCACCTCCCACGATAGCAGAAAGGGTCTTTCTAGTAGTTGCAGATCAAAACTAAGCTGTCTGAAATGTTTTTCCAAAGTTATCAACAGTTTTATGTTTGGCATTCCGGAATCGACCTTATCTCAGGCTGTAAACACGTTTTACGCATGGTGCCATAACTTTGCTGGGAAGCTTCAGAACATCAAATTTTCACCTCCCACAATAGCAGAAACGGTCTTTCTAGTAGTTGCATATCAAATCTAAGCTGTCTGAAGTGTTTTTCCAAAGTTATCTACATTTTTATGTTTGGCGTTCCGGAATCGAACTTATCTCAGGCTGAAAACGTGTTTTCTGCATTGTGCCATAGCTTTGCAGGGAAGCTTCAGAACATGAAATTTCCACATCCCACTATAGCAGAAAGGGTCTTTCTAGTAGTTGCACATTAAAGCTAAGAGGTCTGAAGTGTTTTTCCAAACTTATCAACATTTTTATGTTTGGCGTTCCGGAACCCATCTTATCTCAGGCTGAAAACGCGTTTTCTGCATTGTGCGATACCTTTGCAGGGAAGCTTCAGAACATGAAATTTTCACCTCCCACTATAGCAGAAATGGTCTTTCCAGTAGTTGCACATCAAATGTAAGCGGTGTGAAGTGTATTTTAAAAGTTATCAACTTTTTTATGTTTGACGTTCCTGAATCGACCTTATCACAGGCTGAAAACGCGTTTTACGCATTGTGCCATAACTTTGCCGTGAAGCCTCAGAACATGAAATTTTCACCTCCCACAATGGCAGAAAGGGTCTTTCTAGTAATTGCAAATCAAATCTAAGCTGTCTGAAGTGTTTTTCCAAAGTTATCAACATTTTTATGTTTGGCGTTCCGGAATCGACTTTATCTCAGGCTGAAAACGTGTTTTACGCATTGTGCCATAACTTTGCATAAAGCTTCAGAACATTACATTTTCACATCCCACTATAGCAGAAAGGGTCTTTCTCGTAGTTGCACGCCAAATCTAAGCTGACAGATGTGTTTTTCCGAAGTTATCAACATTTTTATGTTTGGCGTTCCGGAATCGACCTTATATCAGGCTGAAAACGCCTTTTTTGCATTGTGCCATAACTTTGCAGGGAAGCTTCAGAACATGAAATTTTCAACTCCCACTACAGCAGAAAGGGTCGTTCTAGTAGTTGCACGTCAAATATATGCTGTCTGAAGTGTTTTTCCGAAGTTATCAACATTTTTATGTTTGGCGTTCCGGAACCCACCTTATCTCACTCTGTAAGCGTGTTTTCTGCATTGTGCCATACCTTTGGAGGAAAGCTTCAGAACATGACATTTTCAAATCCCACTATAGCAGAAAAGGTCTTTCTAGTAATTGCACATCAAATCTAAGCTGTCTGATGTGTTTTTCCAAAGTTATCAACATTTTTATGTTTGGCGTTCCGGATCGCACCTTATTGAAAACGCCTTTTCTGCATTGTGCCATAACTTTGCAGGGAAACTTCAGAACATGAAATTTTCACCTCCCACTATACCAGAAAGGGTCTTTCTAGTAGTTGCACATCAAATCTAAGCTGTCTGAAGTGTTTCTCCAAAGTTATCATATTTTTTTGTTTGGCGTTCCGGAACCCACCTTATCTCAAGCTCAAAACGCGTTTTCTGCATTGTGCCATAACTTTGCAGGGAAGCTTCAGAACATGAAATTTCCACATCCCACTATAGCAAAAAGGGTCTTTCTAGTAGTTGCACATCAAATCTAAGCTGTTTGAAGTGTTTTTCCAAAGTTATCAACATTTTTATGTTTGGCGTTCCGGAATCAACCTTTTCTCAGGCTAAAAACGCGTTTTACGCATTGTGCCATAACTTTGCAGGAAAGCTTCAGAACATTAAATTTTCACCTCCCACTATAGCAGAAATGGTCTTTCTAGTACTTGCACATCAAATCTAAGCTGTCTGAAGTGTTTTTCCGAAGATATTAACATTTTTATGTTTGGCGTTCCGGAATTGACCTTATGTGAAGCTGAAAACGCGTTTTCTGCATTGTGCCATAGCTTTGCAGGGAAGCTTCAGAACATGAAATTTCCACATCCCACTATAGCAGAAAGGGTCTTTCTAGTAGTTGCACATTAAAGCTAAGAGGTCTGAAGTGTTTTTCCAAACTTATCAACATTTTTATGTTTGGCGTTCCGAAACCCATCTTATCTCAGGCTGAAAACGCGTTTTCTGCATTGTGCGATACCTTTGCAGGGAAGCTTCAGAACATGAAATTTTCACCTCCCACTATAGCAGAAAGGGTCTTTCCAGTAGTTGCACATCAAATGTAAGCGGTCTGAAGTGTATTTTAAAAGTTATCAACACTTTTATGTTTGGTGTTCCGGAATCAACCTTATCTCAGGTTGAAAACGCGTTTTACGCTTTGTGCCATAACTTTGAAGGAAAGCTTCAGAACATGAAATTTTCAACTCCCACTATAGCAGAAAGGGTCTTTCTAGTAGTTGCACATCAAATCTAAGCTGTCTAAAGAGTATTTCCCAAGTTATCAATATTTTTATGTTAGGCGTTCCGGAATCGACCTTATCTTAATCTGAAAACCCTTTTCCTGCATTGTGGCATAACTTTGCAGGGAAGCTTCAGAACATCGAATTTTCAACTCCCACAATGGCAGAAATGGTCTTTCTAGTAGTTGCACATCAAATCTAAGCTGTCTGAAGTGTTTTTCCAGAATTATGAACATGTTTATGTTTGGCGTTCCGGAATCGACCTTATCTCAGGCTGAAAACGCGTTTTACGCATTGTGCCATAACTTTGGTGGGAAGCTTCATATCATCGAATATTCACCACCCACTATATCAGAAAGGGTCTTTCTAGTAGTTGCACATCAAATCTAAGCTGTCTAAAGAGTTTTTCCAAAGTTATCAATATTTTTATGTTTGGCATTCCGGAATCGACCTTATGTGATGCTGAAAACTTGTTTTCTGCATTGTGCCATAACCTTGCAGGGAAGCTTCAGAACATGAAATTTTCACCTCCCACTACAGCAGAAATGGTCTTTCTAGTACTTGCACATCAAATCTAAGCTGTCTGAAGTGTTTTTCGGAAGTTATTAACATTTTTATGTTTGGCGTTCCGGAATTGACCTTATGTGAGGCTGAAAACGCGTTTTCTGCATTGTGACATAACTTTGCAGGGAAGCTTCAGAACATGAAATTTTCACCTCCCACTATAGCAGAAAGGGTCTTTCCAGTAGTTGCACATCAAATGTAAGCGGTCTGAAGTGTATTTTAAAAGTTATCAACACTTTTATGTTTGGTGTTCCGGAATCAACCTTATCTCAGGTTGAAAACGCGTTTTACGCATTGTGCCATAACTTTGAAGGAAAGCTTCAGAACATGAAATTTTCAACTCCCACTATAGCAGAAAGGGTCTTTCTAGTAGTTGCACATCAAATCTAAGCTGTCTAAAGAGTTTTTCCCAAGTTATCAATATTTTTATGTTTGGCGTTCCGGAATCGACCTTATCTCAATCTGAAAACCCTTTTCCTGCATTGTGGCATAACTTTGCAGGGAAGCTTCAGAACATCGAATTTTCAACTCCCACAATGGCAGAAATGGTCTTTCTAGTAGTTGCACATCAAATCTAAGCTGTCTGAAGTGTTTTTCCAGAATTATGAACATGTTTATGTTTGGCGTTCCGGAATCGACCTTATCTTAGGCTGAAAACGCGTTTTACGCATTGTGCCATAACTTTGGTGGGAAGCTTCATATCATCGAATATTCACCACCCACTATATCAGAAAGGGTCTTTCTAGTAGTTGCACATCAAATCTAAGCTGTCTAAAGAGTTTTTCCAAAGTTATCAATATTTTTATGTTTGGCATTCCGGAATCGACCTTATGTGATGCTGAAAACTTGTTTTCTGCATTGTGCCATAACTTTGCAGGGAAGCTTCAGAACATGAAATTTTCACCTCCCACTACAGCAGAAATGGTCTTTCTAGTACTTGCACATCAAATCTAAGCTGTCTGAAGTGTTTTTCGGAAGTTATTCACATTTTTATGTTTGGCGTTCCGGAATTGACCTTATGTGAGGCTGAAAACGCGTTTTCTGCATTGTGACATAACTTTGCAGGGAAGCTTCAGAACATGAAATTTCCACGACCCACGATAGCAGAAAGGGTCTTTCTAGCAGTTGCACATCAAATCGAAGCTTTTTGAATTGTTTTTCCAAAGTTATCAACATTTTTATGTTTGGCGTTCTGGAACCCACCTTATCTCAGGCTGAAAACGCGTTTTCTGCGTTGTGCCATAACTTTGCAGGGAAGCTTCAGAACATGAAATTTCTACATCCCACTATAGCAGAAAGGGTCTTTCTAGTAGTTGCACATCAAATCGAAGCTGTTTGAATTGTTTTTCCAAAGTTATCAACACTTTTATGTTTGGTGTTCCGGAATCAACCTTATCTCAGGCTGAAAACGCGTTTTACGCATTGTGCCATAACTTTGCAGGAAAGCTTCAGAACATCGAATTTTCACCTCCCACAATTGCAGAAATGGTCTTTCTAGTAGTTGCACATCAAATCTAAGCTGTCTGAAGTGTTTTTCCAGAATTATGAACATGTTTATGTTTGGCGTTCCGGAATTGACCTTATCTCAGGCTGAAATCGCGTTTTACGCATTGTGCCATAACTTTGCATAAAGCTTCAGAACATGAAATGTTCACCTCCCACTATAGCAGAAAGGGTCTTTCAAGTAGTTGCAGATCAAATCTAAGCTGTCTGAAATGTTTTTTCCAAAGTTATCAACATTTTTATGTTTGGCGTTCTGGAACCCACCTTATCTCAGTCTGAAAATGTGTTTTCTGCATTGTGCCCTATCTTTGCAGGGAAGTTTCAGAACATGAAATTTTCACCTCCCGCTATAATAGAGAGGGTCTTTCTAGTAGTTGCACATCGAATCTAAGCTGTCTGAAATGTTTTTCCAAAGTTATCAACATTTTTATGTTTGGCGTTCTGGAACCCACCTTATCTCAGTCTGAAAACGTGTTTTTTGCATTGTGCCATAACTTTGCAGGGATGCCACAGAACATGAAATTTTCACCTGCCGCTGTAGTAGAAAGGGTCGTTCTAGTAGTTGCACATCAAATCCAAGCTGTCTGAAGTGGCTTTCCAAAGTTATCAACATTTTTATGTTTGGAGTTCCGGAATCAACCTTATCTCAGGCTGAACACCCGTTTTCTTCATTGTGCCATGACTTTGCAGGGATGCATCAGAACATGACATTTTAAACTTCCACTATAGCAGAAAAGGTCTTTCTAGTAGTTGCACAAAAAAATTCTAATCTGTCTGAAGTGTTTTTCCAAAGTTATCAACATTTTTATGTTTGGCGTTCCGGAACCCACCTTATCTCAGGCTGAAAACGCGTTTTCTGCATTGTGCCATAACTTTGCAAGGAAGCATCAGAACATGAAATTTTATAATTGCGCTATAGCAGAAAAGGTCTTTCTAGCAGGTGTACATCAAATCTAAGCTCTCTGAAGTGTTTTTCCAAAGTTATCCACATTTTAATGTTTGGCGTTCCGGAATCGACCTTATCTCAGGCTGAAAACGCGTTTTACGCATTGTGCCATAACTTTGCATAAAGCTTCAGAACATGAAATTTTCACCTCCCACGATAGCAGAAAGGGTCTTTCTAGTAGTTGCAGATCAAAACTAAGCTGTCTGAAATGTTTTTCCAAAGTTATCAACAGTTTTATGTTTGGCATTCCGGAATCGACCTTATCTCAGGCTGTAAACGCGTTTTACGAATGGTGCCATAACTTTGCTGGGAAGCTTCAGAACATCAAATTTTCACCTCCCACAATAGCAGAAACGGTCTTTCTAGTAGTTGCACATCAAATCTAAGCTGTCTGAAGTGTTTTTCCAAAGTTATCATATTTTTTTGTTTGGCGTTCTGGAACCCATCTTATCTCAGGCTGAAAACGCGTTTTCTGCATTGTGCCATAACTTTGCAGGGAAGCTTCAGAACATGAAATTTTCAACTCCGACTATAGCAGAAAGGGTCTTTCGAGTAGTTGCATGTCAAATCTAAGCTGTCTGATGTGTTTTTCCAAAGTTATCAACATTTTTTATGTTTGGCATTCCAGAATCGACCTTATCTCTGGCTGAAAACGCGTTTTCTGCATTGTGCGATACCTTTGCAGGGAAGCTTCAGAACATGAAATTTTCACCTCCCACTATAGCAGAAAGGGTCTTTCCAGTAGTTGCACATCAAATGTAAGCGGTCTGAAGTGTATTTCAAAAGTTATCAACTTTTTTATGTTTGACGTTCCTGAATCGACCTTATCACAGGCTGAAAACGCGTTTTACGCATTGTGCCATAACTTTGCCGTGAAGCTTCAGAACATGAAATTTTCACCTCCCAAAATGGCAGAAAGGGTCTTTCTAGTAATTGCAAATCAAATCTAAGCTGTCTGAAGTGTTTTTCCAAAGTTATCAACATTTTTATGTTTGGCGTTCCGGAATCGACTTTATCTCAGGCTGAAAACGTGTTTTACGCATTGTGCCATAACTTTGCATAAAGCTTCAGAACATTACATTTTCACATCCCACTATAGCAGAAAGGGTCTTTCTCGTAGTTGCACGCCAAATCTAAGCTGACAGATGTGTTTTTCCGAAGTTATCAACATTTTTATGTTTGGCGTTCCGGAATCGACCTTATATCAGGCTGAAAACGCCTTTTTTGCATTGTGCCATAACTTTGCAGGGAAGCTTCAGAACATGAAATTTTCAACTCCCACTACAGCAGAAAGGGTCTTTCTAGTAGTTGCACGTCAAATATATGCTGTCTGAAGTGTTTTTCCGAAGTTATCAACATTTTTATGTTTGGCGTTCCGGAACCCACCTTATCTCACTCTGTAAGCGTGTTTTCTGCATTGTGCCATACCTTTGGAGGAAAGCTTCAGAACATGACATTTTCAAATCCCACTATAGCAGAAAAGGTCTTTCTAGTAATTGCACATCAAATCTAAGCTGTCTGATGTGTTTTTCCAAAGTTATCAACATTTTTTATGTTTGGCATTCCAGAATCGACCTTATCTCTGGCTGAAAACGCGTTTTACTCATTGTGCCATAACTTTGCATAAAGCTTCAGAACATGAAATTTTCACCTCCCACTATAGCAGAAAGGGTCTTTCTCATAGTTGCACATCAAATCTAATCTGTCTGAAGTGTTTTTCCAAAGTTATCATATTTTTTTGTTTGGCGTTCTGGAACCCATCTTATCTCAGGCTGAAAACGCGTTTTCTGCATTGTGCCATAACTTTGCAGGGAAGCTTCAGAACATGAAATTTTCAACTCCGACTATAGCAGAAAGGGTCTTTCGAGTAGTTGCATGTCAAATCTAAGCTGTCTGATGTGTTTTTCCAAAGTTATCAACATTTTTTATGTTTGGCATTCCAGAATCGACCTTATCTCTGGCTGAAAACGCGTTTTCTGCATTGTGATATAACTTTGCAGGGAAGCTTCAGAACATGAAATTTTAACCTGCCACTATAGCAGAAAAGGTCCTTCTAGTAGTTGCACATCAAATCTAACCTGTCTGAAGTGTTTTTCCAAATTAATCAACATTCTTATGTTTGGCGTTCCGGAATCAACCTTATCTCAGGCTGAAAACGCGTTTTCTGCATTGTGTCATCACTTTGCAGGAAAGATGCAGAATATGAAATTTTCACCTCTCACTATAGCAGAAAGGGTCTTTCTAGTAGTTGCACAACAAATCTAAGCTGTCTGAAGTGTTTTTCGAAAGTTATCAACATTTTTATGTTTGGCGTTCCGGATCGCACCTTATTGAAAACGCCTTTTTTGCATTGTGCCATAACTTTGCAGGGAAGCTTCAGAACATGAAATTTTCAACTCCCACTACAGTAGAAAGGGTCTTTCTAGTAGTTGCACGTCAAATATATGCTCTCTGAAGTGTTTTTCCGAAGTTATCAACATTTTTATGTTTGGCGTTCCGGAATTGACCTTATGTGAGGCTGGAAACGCGTATTCTGCATTGTGCCATAACTTTGCAGGGAAGCTTCAGAACATAAAATTTTCGCCTCCCACTACAGCATAAAGTGTCTTTCTTGTAGTTGCACATCAGATCGAAGCTGTTTGAAGTGTTTTTCCAAAGTTATCAACACTTTTATGTTTGGCGTTCCGGAGTCGACCTTAACTCAGGCTGAAAACACGATTTACGGATTCTGCCATAACTTTGCAGGGAAACTTCAGATCATGAAATTTCCACATCACAGTATATCAGAATATGTCTTTCTAGTAGTTGCACATCAAATCTTAGCTGTCTGAAGTGTTCTTCCAAAGTTCTCAACATTTTTATGTTTGGCGTTCTGAAATCAACCTCATCTCAGGTTGAAAACGCGTTTTCTGCATTGTGCTATAACATTGCAGGGAAGCTTCAGAGCATGAAATTTTAACATCCCACTATAGCAGAAAGGGTCTTTCTAGTAGTTGCACATTAAATCTAAGCTCTCTGAAGTGTTTTTCGAAAGTTATCAACACTTTTATGTTTGGCGTTCCGAAACCCACCTTATCTCAGGCTGAAAACGCGTTTTACGCATTGTGCCATAACTTTGCATAAAGCTTCAGAACATGAAATTTTCACCTACCACTATAGCAGAAAGGGTCTTTCTAGTAGTTGCACTTCAAATCTAAGCTGTCTGAAGTGTTTTTCGAAAGTTATCAACATTTTTTTGTTTGGCCTTCGGGAACCCACCTTATCTCAGGCTGAAAACGCGTTTTACGCATTGTGCCATAACTTTGCATAAAGCTTTAGAACATGAAATTTTCACCTCCCACTATAGCAGAAAGGGTCTTTCTAGTAGTTGCACTTCAAATCTAAGCTGTCTGAAGTGGCTTTCCAAAGTTATCAACATTTTTATTTTTGACGTTCCGGAATCAACCTTATCTCAGGCTGAACATCCGTTTTCTGCATTGTGCCATAACTTTGCAGGGATGCATCAGAAAATGACATTTTAAAGTTCCACAATAGCAGAAAAGGTCTTTATAGTAGTTGCATATCAAATCTAAGCTGCCTGAAGTGTTTTTCCAAAGTTATTAACACTTTTATGTTTGGCGTTCCGGAACCCACCTTATCTCAGGCTGAACACATGTTTTCTGCATTGTGCCATAACTTTGCAGGGAAGCTTCAGAACATGAAATTTTCATATCCCACTATAGCAGAAAGGGTCTTTCTCGTAGTTGCACATCAAATATAAGCTGTCTGAAGTGTTTTTCCAAAGTTATCAACATTTTTATGTTTAGCGTTCCGGAATCCACCTTATCTCAGGCTGAAAACGTGTTTTCTGCATTGTGCCATAACATTGCAGGGAAGCTTCAGAACATGAAATGTTCACCTCCCACTATAGCTGAAAGCGTCTTTCTCATAGTTGCAGATCAAATCTACGCTGTCTGAAGTGTTTGTCCAAAGTTATCAACATTCTTATGTTTGGCGTTCCGGAATCAACCATATCTCAGGCTGAAAACGTGTTTTCTGCATTGTGCCATAACTTTGCAGGGAAGCTTCAGAACATGAAATTTCCACATCCCAGTATAGCAGAATATGTCTTTCTAGTAGTTGCACATCAAATCTTAGCTGTCTGAAGTGTTCTTCCAAAGTTCTCAACATTTTTATGTTTGGCGTTCTGAAATCAACCTCATCTCAGGCTGAAAACGCGTTTTACGCATTTTGCCATAACTTTGCATAAAGCTTCAGAACATGAAAATTTCACCTCCCACTATAGCAGAAAGGGTCTTTCTAGTAGTTGCACTTCAAATCTAAGCTGTCTGAAGTGTTTTTCGAAAGTTATCAACATTTTTATGTTTGGCGTTCCGGAACCCACCTTATCTCAGGCTGAAAACGCGTTTCCTGCATTGTGGCATAACTTTGCAGGGAAGCTTCAGAACATGAAATTTTCACCTCCCACTACAGCAGAAAGGGTCTTTCTAGTAGTTTCACATGAAATCTAAAATGTCTGAAGTGTTTTTCCAAAGTTTTCAACATTTTTTTGTTTGGCCTTCGGGAACCCACCTTATCTCAGGCTGAAAACGCGTTTTTCGCATTGTGCCATAACTTTGCATAAAGCTTTAGAACATGAAATTTTCACCTCCCACTATAGCAGAAAGGGTCTTTCTAGTAGTTGCACATCAAATATAAGCTGTCTGAAGTGGCTTTCCAAAGTCATCAACATTTTTATGTTTTACGTTCCGGAATCAACCTTATCTCAGACTGAACATCCGTTTTCTGCATTGTGCCATAACTTTGCAGGGATGCATCAGAAAATGACATTTTAAAGTTCCACAATAGCAGAAAAGGTCTTTATAGTCGTTGCATATCAAATCTAAGCTGTCTGAAGTGTTTTTCCAAAGTTATTAACACTTTTATGTTTGGCGTTCCGGAACCCACCTTATCTCAGGCTGAACACCCGTTTTCTGCATTGTGCAATAACTTTGCAGGGAAGCTTCAGAACATGAAATTTTCATATCCCACTATGGCAGAAAGGGTCTTTCTCGTAGTTGCACATCAAATCTAAGCTGTCTGAAGTGTTTTTCCAAAGTTATCAACATTTTTATGTTTGGCGTTCTGAAATCAACCTCATCTCAGGCTGAAAACGCGTTTCCTGCATTGTGGCATAACTTTGCAGGGAAGCTTCAGAACATGAAATTTTCACCTCCCACTACAGCAGAAAGGGTCTTTCTAGCAGTTTCACATGAAATCTAAGCTGTCTGAAATGTTTTTCCAAAGTTTTCAACATTTTTTTGTTTGGCCTTCGGGAACCCACCTTATCTCAGGCTGAAAACGCGTTTTACGCATTGTGCCATAACTTTGCATAAAGCTTTAGAACATGAAATTTTCACCTCCCACTATAGCAGAAAGGGTCTTTCTAGTAGTTGCACATCAAATTTAAGCTGTCTGAAGTGGCTTTCCAAAGTCATCAACATTTTTATGTTTTACGTTCCGGAATCAACCTTATCTCAGGCTGAACATCCGTATTCTGCATTGTGCCATAACTTTGCAGGGATGCATCAAAAAATGACATTTTAAAGTTCCACAATAGCAGAAAAGGTCTTTATAGTAGTTGCACATCAAATCTAAGCTGTCTGAAGTGTTTTTCCAAAGTTATTAACACTTTTATGTTTGGCGTTCCGGAACCCACCTTATGTCAGGCTGAACACCCGTTTTCTGCATTGTGCGATAACTTTGCAGGGAAGCTTCAGAACATGAAATTTTCACCCCCCACTAAAGCAGAAATGGTCTGTCTTGTAGTTGCACATCAAATCTAAGCTGTCTGAAGTGTTTTTCCAAAGTTATCAACATATTTATGTTTGGCGTTCCGGAACCCACCTTATCTCTGGCTGAAAACGCGTTTTCTCCATTGTGCCATAACTTTGCAGGGAAGCTTCAGAACATGAAATTTTCACCTCCCACTATAGCAGAAAGGGTCTTTCTAGTAGTTGCACATCAAATCTAAGCTGTCTGTACTGTATTTCAAAAGTTATCATATTTTTTATGTTTGGCGTTCCTGAATCGACCTTATCTCAGGCTGAAAACGTGCTTAACGCATTGTTCCATAACTTTGCAGGGAAGCTTCAGAACATGAAATTTTCACCTCCCACAATGGCAGAAAGGGTCTTTCTAGTAGTTGCACATCAAATCTAAGCTGTCTGAAGTGTTTTTCCAAAATTATCAACACTTTTATTTTTGGCGTTCCAGAATCGACCTTATCTCAGCCTGAAAACGCGTTTTACGCATGGTGCCATAACTTTGCAGGGAAGCTTCAGAACATCAAATTTTCACTTCCCACAATGGCAGAAAGGGTCTTTCTAATAGTTGCACATCAAATCTAAGCTGTCTTAAATGTTTTTCCAAAGTTATCAACATTTTTATGTTTGGCGTTCTGGAACCCACCTTATCTCAGGCTGAAAACGCGTTTTCTGCATTGTGCCATAACTTTGCAGGGAAGCTTCAGAATATGATATTTTATCCTCCCGCTATTGCAGAAAGGGTCTGTCTTGTAGTTGCACATCAAATCTAAGCTGTCTTAAATGTTTTTCCAAAGTTATCAACATTTTTATGTTTGGCGTTCCGGAACCCACCTTATCTCAGGCTGAAAACGCGTTTTCTCCATTCTGCCATAACTTTGCAGGGAAGCTTCAGAACATGAAATTTTCACCTCCCACTATAGCAGAAAGGGTCTTTCTAGTACTTGCACATCAAATCTAAGCTGTCTGAAGTGTATTTCAAAAGTTATCAACTTTTTTATGTTTGGCGTTCCTGAATCAACCTTATCTCAGGCTGAAAACGCGTTTAACGCATTGTTCCATAAATTTGCAGGGAAGCTTCAGAACATCGAATTTTCAACTCCCACTATAGCAGAAAGGGACTTTCTAGTAGTTGCACATCAAAGCTAAGCTGTCTGAAGTGTTTTTCCAAAGTTATCAATATTTTTATGTTTGGTGTACCGGAATCGACCTTATCTCAGGCTGAAAACGCGTTTTCTGCATTGTGCCATAACTTTGCAAGGAAGCTTCAGAACATGAAATTTTAAACTTGCGCTATAGCAGAAAAGGTCTTTCTAGTAGTTGTACATCAAATCTAAGCTGTCTGAAGTGTTTTTCCAAAGTTATCCACATTTTAATGTTTGGCGTTCCGGAATCTACCTTATCTCAGGCTGAAAACGCGTTTTACGCATTGTCCCATAACTTTGCATCAAGCTTCAGAACATGAAATTTTGACCTCCCACGATAGCAAAAAGGGTCTTTCTAGTAGTTGCAGATCAAAACTAAGCTGTCTGAAATGTTTTTCCAAAGTTATCTACATTTTTATGTTTGGCGTTTCGGAATCGAACTTATCTCAGGCTGAAAACGTGTTTTACGCATGGTGCCATAACTTTGCTGGGAAGATTCAGAACATCAAATTTTCACCTCCCACAATAGCAGAAACGGTCTTTCTAGTAGTTGCACATTAAAGCTAAGCTGTCTGAAGTGTTTTTCCAAACTTATCAACATTTTTATGCTTGGCGTTCCGAAACCCATCTTATCTCAGGCTGAAAACACGTTTTACGCATTGTTCCATAACTTTGCCGTGAAGCTTCAGAACATGAAATTTTCACCTCCCACAATGGCAGAAAGGGTCTTTCTAGTAGTTGCAAATCAAATGTAAGCTGTCTGAAGTGTTTTTCCAAAGTTATCAACACTTTTATGTTTGGCGTTCCGGAATCGACCTTATCTCAGGCTGAAACAGCGTTTTACGCATTGTGCCACAACTTTGCATAAAGCTTCAGAACATGAAATTTTCACCTCCCACTATAGCAGAAAGGGTCTTTCTAGTAGTTGCACATCAAATTTAAGCTGTCTGAAGTGGCTTTCCAAAGTCATCAACATTTTTATGTTTTACGTTCCGGAATCAACCTTATCTCAGGCTGAACATCCGTATTCTGCATTGTGCCATAACTTTGCAGGGATGCATCAGAAAATGACATTTTAAAGTTCCACAATAGCAGAAAAGGTCTTTATAGTAGTTGCACATCAAATCTAAGCTGTCTGAAGTGTTTTTCCAAAGTTATTAACACTTTTATGTTTGGCGTTCCGGAACCCACCTTATGTCAGGCTGAACACCCGTTTTCTGCATTGTGCGATAACTTTGCAGGGAAGCTTCAGAACATGAAATTTTCACCCCCCACTAAAGCAGAAATTGTCTGTCTTGTAGTTGCACATCAAATCTAAGCTGTCTGAAGTGTTTTTCCAAAGTTATCAACATATTTATGTTTGGCGTTCCGGAACCCACCTTATCTCTGGCTGAAAACGCGTTTTCTCCATTGTGCCATAACTTTGCAGGGAAGCTTCAGAACATGAAATTTTCACCTCCCACTATAGCAGAAAGGGTCTTTCTAGTAGTTGCACATCAAATCTAAGCTGTCTGTACTGTATTTCAAAAGTTATCATATTTTTTATGTTTGGCGTTCCTGAATCGACCTTATCTCAGGCTGAAAACGTGCTTAACGCATTGTTCCATAACTTTGCAGGGAAGCTTCAGAACATGAAATTTTCACCTCCCACAATGGCAGAAAGGGTCTTTCTAGTAGTTGCACATCAAATCTAAGCTGTCTGAAGTGTTTTTCCAAAATTATCAACACTTTTATTTTTGGCGTTCCAGAATCGACCTTATCTCAGCCTGAAAACGCGTTTTACGCATGGTGCCATAACTTTGCAGGGAAGCTTCAGAACATCAAATTTTCACTTCCCACAATGGCAGAAAGGGTCTTTCTAATAGTTGCACATCAAATCTAAGCTGTCTTAAATGTTTTTCCAAAGTTATCAACATTTTTATGTTTGGCGTTCTGGAACCCACCTTATCTCAGGCTGAAAACGCGTTTTCTGCATTGTGCCATAACTTTGCAGGGAAGCTTCAGAATATGATATTTTATCCTCCCGCTATTGCAGAAAGGGTCTGTCTTGTAGTTGCACATCAAATCTAAGCTGTCTTAAATGTTTTTCCAAAGTTATCAACATTTTTATGTTTGGCGTTCCGGAACCCACCTTATCTCAGGCTGAAAACGCGTTTTCTCCATTCTGCCATAACTTTGCAGGGAAGCTTCAGAACATGAAATTTTCACCTCCCACTATAGCAGAAAGGGTCTTTCTAGTACTTGCACATCAAATCTAAGCTGTCTGAAGTGTATTTCAAAAGTTATCAACTTTTTTATGTTTGGCGTTCCTGAATCAACCTTATCTCAGGCTGAAAACGCGTTTAACGCATTGTTCCATAAATTTGCAGGGAAGCTTCAGAACATCGAATTTTCAACTCCCACTATAGCAGAAAGGGACTTTCTAGTAGTTGCACATCAAAGCTAAGCTGTCTGAAGTGTTTTTCCAAAGTTATCAATATTTTTATGTTTGGTGTACCGGAATCGACCTTATCTCAGGCTGAAAACGCGTTTTCTGCATTGTGCCATAACTTTGCAAGGAAGCTTCAGAACATGAAATTTTAAACTTGCGCTATAGCAGAAAAGGTCTTTCTAGTAGTTGTACATCAAATCTAAGCTGTCTGAAGTGTTTTTCCAAAGTTATCCACATTTTAATGTTTGGCGTTCCGGAATCTACCTTATCTCAGGCTGAAAACGCGTTTTACGCATTGTCCCATAACTTTGCATCAAGCTTCAGAACATGAAATTTTGACCTCCCACGATAGCAGAAAGGGTCTTTCTAGTAGTTGCAGATCAAAACTAAGCTGTCTGAAATGTTTTTCCAAAGTTATCTACATTTTTATGTTTGGCGTTTCGGAATCGAACTTATCTCAGGCTGAAAACGTGTTTTACGCATGGTGCCATAACTTTGCTGGGAAGATTCAGAACATCAAATTTTCACCTCCCACAATAGCAGAAACGGTCTTTCTAGTAGTTGCACATTAAAGCTAAGCTGTCTGAAGTGTTTTTCCAAACTTATCAACATTTTTATGCTTGGCGTTCCGAAACCCATCTTATCTCAGGCTGAAAACACGTTTTACGCATTGTTCCATAACTTTGCCGTGAAGCTTCAGAACATGAAATTTTCACCTCCCACAATGGCAGAAAGGGTCTTTCTAGTAGTTTCACGTGAATTCTAAGCTGTCTGAAGTGTTTTTCCAAAGTTATCAACATTTTTAAGTTTGGCGTTCCGGAATCGACTTTATCTCAGGCTGAAAACGTGTTTTCCGCATTGTGCCATAACTTTTCAAGGAAGCTTCAGAACATGAAATTTTAAACTTCCACCATTGCAGAAAAGGTCTTTCTGGTAGTTGCACATCAAATCTAAGCTGTCTGAAGTGTTTTTCCAAACTTTTCAACATTTTTATGTTTGGCGTTCGGGAACCCACCTTATCTCAAGCTGAAAACGCGTTTTCTGCATTGTGCCATAACTTTGCAGGAAACTTCAGAATATGAAATTTTAACCTCCCACTATTGCAGAAAGGGTCTGTCTTGTTGTTGCACATCAAATCTAAGCTGTCTGATGTGTTTTTCCAAAGTTATCAACATTTTCATGTTTGGCGTTCCGGAATCGACCTTATCTCAGGCTGAAAACGCGTTTTACGCATTGTGCCATAACTTTGCATAAAGCTTCAGAACATGAAATTTTCACCTCCCACTATAGCAGAAAGGGTCTTTCGAGTAGTTGCAGATCAAATCTAAGCAGTCTGAAATGTTTTTCCAAAGTTATCAACATTTTTATGTTTGCCGTTCTGGAACCCACCTTATCTCAGTCTGAAAACGTGTTTTCTGCATTGTGCCATAACATTGCAGGGAAGCCTCAGAACAAGAAATTTTCACCTACCGCTATAGTAGAAAGGGCCTTTCTAGTAGTTGCACATCAAATCTAAGCTGTCTGAAGTGTCTTTAATAAGTTATCAACATTTTTATGTTTGGCATTCCAGAATCGACCTTATCTCCGGCTGAAAACGCGTTTTCTGCATTGTGCCACAACTTTGCAGGGAAACTTCAGAACATGAAATTTTCACCTCCCACAATGGCAGAAAGGGTCTTTCTAGTAGTTGCACATCAAATCTAAGCTGTCTGAAGAGTTTTTGCAAAATTATCAACATTTTCATATTTGGCGTTCCGGAATCGACCTTATCTCAGGCTAAAAATGTGTTTTACGCATTGTGCCATAACTTTGCATGGAAGCTTCAGAACATCGAATTTTCAACTCCCACTATAGCAGAAAGGGTCTTTCAAGTAGTTGCAGATCAAATCTAAGCTGTCTGAAATGTTTTTCCAAAGTTATCAACATTTTTATGTTTGGCGTTCTGGACCCCACCTTATCTCAGTCTGAAAACGTGTTTTTTGCATTGTGCCATAACTTTGCAGGGAAGCCTCAGAACATGAAATTTCCACCTGCCGCTATAGTAGAAAGGGTCTTTCTAGTAGTTGCTCATCGAATCTGAGCTGTCTTAAGTGTCTTTTCGAAGTTATCAACACTTTTATGTTTGGCGTTCCAGAATCGACCTTATCTCAGCCTGAAAACGCGTTTTACGCATGGTGCCATAACTTTGCAGGGAAGCTTCAGAACATCAAATTTTCACCTCCCACAATGGCAGAAAGGGTCTTTCTAGTAGTTGCACATCAAATTTAAGCTGTCTGAAATGTTTTTCCAAAGTTATCAACATTTTTATGTTTGGCGTTCTGGAACCCACCTTATCTCAGGCTGAAAACTCGTTTTCTGCATTGTGCCATAACTTTGCAGGGAAGCTTCAGAATATGATATTTTAACCTCCCGCTATTGCAGAAAGGGTCTGTCTTGTAGTTGCACATCAAATCTAAGCTGTCTGAAGTGTTTTTCCAAAGTTATCAACATTTTTATGTTTGGCGTTCCGGAACCCACCTTATCTCAGGCTGAAAACGCGTTTTCTCCATTGTGCCATAACTTTGCAGGGAAGCTTCAGAACATGAAATTTTCACCTCCCACTATAGCAGAAAGGGTCTTTCTAGTAGTTGCAGATCAAAACTAAGCTGTCTGAAATGTTTTTCCAAAGTTATCAACAGTTTTATGCTTGGCATTCCGGAATCGACCTTATCTCAGGCTGTAAACGCGTTTTACGCATGGTGCCATAACTTTGCTGGGAAGATTCAGAACATCAAATTTTCACCTCCCACAATAGCAGAAACGGTCTTTCTAGTAGTTGCACTTCAAATCTAAGCTGTCTGAAGTGTTTTTCCAAAGTTATCTACATTTTTATGTTTGGCGTTTCGGAATCGAACTTATCTCAGGCTGAAAACGTGTTTTCTGCATTGTGCCATAACTTTGTAGGGAAGCTTCAGAACATGAAATTTTCACATCCCACTATAGCAGAAAGGGTCTTTCTAGTAGTTGCACATTAAAGCTAAGCTGTCTGAAGTGTTTTTCCAAAGTTATCAACATTTTTATGTTTGGCGTTCCGGAATCGACCTTATCTGAGGCTGAAAACGTGGTTTCCGCATTGTGCCATAACTTTGCCGTGAAGCTTCAGAACATGAAATTTTCACCTCCCACAATGGCAGAAAGGGTCTTTCTAGTAGTTGCACATCAAATCTAAGCTGTCTGAAGTGTTTTTCCAAACTTTTCAACATTTTTATGTTTGGCGTTCGGGAACCCACCTTATCTCAAGCTGAAAACGCGTTTTCTGCATTGTGCCATAACTTTGCAGGAAACTTCAGAATATGAAATTTTAACCTCCCACTATTGCAGAAAGGGTCTGTCTTGTTGTTGCACATCAAATCTAAGCTGTCTGATGTGTTTTTCCAAAGTTATCAACATTTTCATGTTTGGCGTTCCGGAATCGACCTTATCTCAGGCTGAAAACGCGTTTTACGCATTGTGCCATAACTTTGCAGGAAACTTCAGAATATGAAATTTTAACCTCCCACTATTGCAGAAAGGGTCTGTCTTGTTGTTGCACATCAAATCTAAGCTGTCTGATGTGTTTTTCCAAAGTTATCAACATTTTCATGTTTGGCGTTCCGGAATCGACCTTATCTCAGGCTGAAAACGCGTTTTACGCATTGTGCCATAACTTTGCATAAAGCTTCAGAACATGAAATTTTCACCTCCCACTGTAGCAGAAAGGGTCTTTCGAGTAGTTGCAGATCAAATCTAAGCTGTCTGAAATGTTTTTCCAAAGTTATCAACATTTTTATGTTTGCCGTTCTGGAACCCACCTTATCTCAGTCTGAAAACGTGTTTTCTGCATTGTGCCATAACTTTGCAGGGAAGCCTCAGAACAAGAAATTTTCACCTACCGCTATAGTAGAAAGGGCCTTTCTAGTAGTTGCAAATCAAATGTAAGCTGTCTGAAGTGTTTTTCCAAAGTTATCAACACTTTTATGTTTGGCGTTCCGGAATCGACCTTATCTCAGGCTGAAAACGCGTTTTACGCATTGTGCCATAACTTTGCATAAAGCTTCAGAACATTACATTTTCACATCCCACTAAAGCAGAAAGGGTCTTTCTAGTAGTTGCACATCAAATCTAAGCTGTCTGAAGTGTATTTCAAAAGTTATCATATTTTTTATGTTTGGCGTTCCTGAATCGACCTTATCTCAGGCTGAAAACGTGTATTCTGCATTGTGCCATAACTTTGCAGGGAAGCCTCAGAACAAGAAATTTTCACCTACCGCTATAGTAGAAAGGGCCTTTCGAGTAGTTGCACATCAAATCTAAGCTGTCTGAAGTGTCTTTAATAAGTTATCAACATTTTTATGTTTGGCATTCCAGAATCGACCTCATCTCTGGCTGAAAACGCGTTTTCTGCATTGTGCCACATCTTTGCAGGGAAACTTCAGAACATGAAATTTTCACGTCCCACAATAGCATATAGGGTCTTTCTAATAGTTGCACATCAAATCTTAGCTGTCTGAAGTGTTTTTCCAAAGTTATCAACATTTTTATGTTTGGCGTTCCGGAATCGACCTTATCTCAGGCTGAAAACGCGTTTTACGCATTGTGCCATAACTTTGCATAAAGCTTCAGAACATTACATTTTCACATCCCACTAAAGCAGAAAGGGTCTTTCTAGTAGTTGCACATCAAATCTAAGCTGTCTGAAGTGTTTTTCGAAAGTTATCAACATTTTTATGTTTGGCGTTCCGGAATCGACCTTATCTCTGGCTGAAAACGCGTTTTACGCATTGTGCCATAACTTTTCAGGGAAGCTTCAGAACATGAAATTTTCACCTCCCACAATGGCAGAAAGGGTCTTTCTAGTAGTTGCACATCAAATCTAAGCTGTCTGAAATGTTTTTCCAAAGTTATCAACATTTTTATGTTTGGCGTTCTGGACCCCACCTTATCTCAGTCTGAAAACGTGTTTTTTGCATTGTGCCATAACTTTGCAGGGAAGCCTCAGAACATGAAATTTCCACCTGCCGCTATAGTAGAAAGGGTCTTTCTAGTAGTTGCTCATCGAATCTAAGCTGTCTTAAGTGTCTTTTCGAAGTTATCAACAGTTTTATGTTTGGCGTTCCAGAATCGACCTTATCTCAGCCTGAAAACGCGTTTTACGCATGGTGCCATAACTTTGCAGGGAAGCTTCAAAACATCACATTTTCACCTCCCACAATGGCAGACAGGGTCTTTCTAGTAGTTGCACATCAAATCTAAGCTGTCTGAAATGTTTTTCCAAAGTTATCAACATTTTTATGTTTGGCGTTCTGGAACCCACCTTATCTCAGGCTGAAAACGCGTTTTCTGCATTGTGCCATAACTTTGCAGGGAAGCTTCAGAACATGAAATTTTCACCTCCCACTATAGCAGAAAGTGTCTTTCTAGTAGTTGCACATCAAATCTAAGCTGTCTGAAGTGTATTTCAAAAGTTATCAACTTTTTTATGTTTGGCGTTCCTGAATCAACCTTATCTCAGGCTGAAATGCGTTTAACGCATTGTTCCATAAATTTGCAGGGAAGCTTCAGAACATTGAATTTTCAACTCCCACTATAGCAGAAAGGGACTTTCTAGTAGTTGCACATCAAAGCTAAGCTGTCTGAAGTGTTTTTCCAAAGTTATCAACATTTTTATGTTTGGTGTACCGGAATCGACCTTATCTCAGGCTGAAAACGCGTTTTCTGCATTGTGCCATAACTTTGCAAGGAAGCTTCAAAACATGAAATTTTAAACTTGCGCTATAGCAGAAAAGGTCTTTCTAGTAGTTGTACATCAAATCTAAGCTGTCTGAAGTGTTTTTCCAAAGTTATCCACATTTTAATGTTTGGCGTTCCGGAATCGACCTTATCTCAGGCTGAAAACGCGTTTTACGCATTGTCCCATAACTTTGCAGGGAAGCTTCTGAACATGAAATTTTCAAATCCCACTATAGCAGAAAGGGTCTTTCTAGTAGTTTCACATCAAATCTAAGCTGTCTAAAGTGTTTTTCCAAAGTTATCAATATTTTTATGTTTGGCGTTCCGGAATCGACCTTATCTCAGGCTGAAAACGCGTTTCCTGGATTGTTGCATTACTTTGCAGGGATGCTTCAGAACATGAAATGTTCGCCACCCACTATAGCAGATAGGGTCTTTCGAGGAGTTGCACATCAAATCTAAGCTGTCTGAAGTGTTTTTCCAAAGTTATCAACATTTTTATGTTTGGCGTTCTGGAACCCACCTTATCTCAGGCTGAAAACGCGTTTTCTGCATTGTGCCATAACTTTGCAGGGAAGCTTATGTTTGGCGTTCCAGAAACAACCTTATCTCAGGCTGAAAATGCGTTTTACATATTTTGCCATAACTTTGCAGGGAAGCTTCAGAACATGAAATTTTAACATCCCACTATAGCAGAAAGGGTCTTTCTAGTAGTTGCACATCAAATCTAAGCTGTCTGAAGTGTTTTTCCAAAGTTATCAACATTCTTATGTTTGGCGATCCGGAATCAACCTTATCTCAGGCTGAAAACGCGTTTTACGCATTGTGCCATAACTTTGCAGGAAAGCTTCAGAACATTAAATTTTCAACTCCCACTATAGCAGAAAGGGTCTTTCTAGTAGTTGCACATCAAATCTAAGCTGTCTGAAGTGTTTTTCCAAAGTTATCAACATTCTTATGTTTGGCGTTCCGGAATCAACCTTATCTCAGACTGAAAACGTGTTTTCTGCATTGTGCCATAACTTTGCAGGGAAACTTCAGAACATGAAATTTTCACGTCCAACTATAGCAGAAAGGTTCTTTCTAGTAGTTGCACATCAAATCTTAGCAGTCTGAAGTGTTTTTCCAAAGTTCTGAACATTTTCATGTTTGGCGTTCTGAAATCAATCTTATCTCAGGCTGAAAACGCGTTTTACGTACTGTGCCATAACTTTGCAGGGAAGCTTCAGAACATGAAATTTTAACCTCCCACTATAGCAGAAAGGGTCTTTCTAGTATTTGCACATCAAATCAAAGCTGTCGAAAGTGTTTTTCCAAAGTTATCAACATTTTTATTTTTGGCGTTTCGGAAGCGAACTTATCTCCGGATGAAAACGCGTTTTCTGCATTGTGCCATAACTTTGCAGGGAAGCTTCAAAACATGAAATATTAACCTCCCACTATAGCAGAAAATGTCATTCGAGAAGTTGCACATAAAATCTAAGCTGTCTTGAAGTGTTTTTCTGAAGTTATCAACATTTTTATGTTTGGCGTTCCGGAACCCACCTAATCTCAGCCTGAAAACGCGTTTTACATATTTTGCCATAACTTTGCAGGGAAGCTTCAGAACATGAAATTTTAACATCCCACTATGGCAGAAAGGGTCTTTCTAGTAGTTGCACATCAAATCTAAGCTGTCTGAAGTGTTTTTCCAAAGTTATCAACATTTTTATGTTTGGCGTTCTGTAACCCACCTTATCTCAGGCTGAAAACGCGTTTTCTGCATTGTGCCGTAACTTTGCAGGGAGACTTCAGAACATGAAATTTTCTCTTCCCACTATAGCAGAAAGGGTATTTCTAGTAGTTGCACATCAAATCTTAGCAGTCTGAAGTGTTTTTCCAAAGTTCTGAACATTTTTATGTTTGGCGTTCTGAAATCAATCTTATCTCAGGCTGAAAACGCGTTTTACGTACTGTGCCATAACTTTGCAGGGAAGCTTCAGAACATGAAATTTTAACCTCCCACTAAAGCAGAAAGGGTCTTTCTAGTAGTGGCACATCAAATCTAAACTGTCGAAAGTGTTTTTCCAAAGTTATCAACATTTTTATTTTTGGCGTGTCGGAAGCGAACTTATCTCCGGATGAAAACGCATTTTCTGCATTGTGCCATAACTTTGCAGGGAAGCTTCAGAACATGAAAATTTAACTTCCCACTATAGCAGAAAAGGCCATTCGAGAAGTTGCACATAAAATCTAAGCTGTCTTAAAGTGTTTTTCTGAAGTTATCAACATTTTTATGTTTGGCGTTCCGGAACCCACCTTATCTCAGCCTGAAAACGCGTTTTACATATTTTGCCATAACTTTGCAGGGAAGCTTCAGAACATGAAATTTTAACATCCCACCATGGCAGAAAGGGTCTTTCTAGTAGTTGCACATCAAATCTAAGCTGTCTGAAGTGTTTTTCCAAAGTTATCAATATTTTTATGTTTGGCGTTTCGGAATCGACCTTATCTCAGGCTGAAAACGCATTTCCTACATTGTGGCATAACTTTGCAGGGAAGCTTCAGAACATGAAATTTTCACCTCCCACTGTAGCTAAAAGGGTCTTTCTAATAGTTGCACATCAAATCTAAGCTCTCTGAAGTGTTTTTCCAAAGTTATCAACATTTTTATGTTTGGCGTTCTGGAACCCACCTAATCTCGGGCTGAAAACGCGTTTCCTGCATTGTTGCATAACTTTGCAGGGATGCTTCACAACATGAAATGTTCGCCTCCCACTATAGCAGATAGGGTCTTTCGAGGAGTTGCACATCAAATCTAAGCTGTCTGAAGTGTTTTTCCAAAGTTATCAACATTTTTATGTTTGGCGTTCTGGAACCCACCTTATCTCAGGCTGAAAACGCGTTTTCTGCATTGTGCCATAACTTTGCAGGGAAGCTTCAGAACATGAAATTTTCACCTCCCACTATAGCAGAAAGTGTCTTTCTAGTAGTTGCACATCAAATCTAAGCTGTCTGAAGTATTTTTCCAAAGTTATCAACATTTTTATGTGTGGCGTTCCGGAACCCAGCTTGTCTCAGCCTGAAAACGCGTTTTACATATTTTGCCATAACTTTGCAGGGAAGCTTCAGAAGATGAAATTTTAACATCCCACTATAGCAGAAAGGGTCTTTCTAGTAGTTGCACATAAAATCTAAGTTGTCTGAAGTGTTTTTCCAAAGTTATCAACATTCTTATGTTTGGCGTTCCGGAATCAACCTTATCTCAGACTGAAAACGTGTTTTCTGCATTGTGCCGTAACTTTGCAGGGAAACTTCAGAACATGAAATTTTCACCTCCAACTATAGCAGAAAGGGTCTTTCTAGTAGTTTCACATCAAATCTAAGCTGTCTGAAGTGTTTTTCCAAAGTTATCAATGTTTTTATGTTTGGCGTTCCGGAATCGACCTAATCTCAGCCTGAAAACGCGTTTCCTGCATTGTTGCATAACTTTGCAGGGATGCTTCAGAACATGAAATGTTCGCCTCCCACTATAGCAGATAGGGTCTTTCGAGGAGTTGCACATCAAATCTAAGCTGTCTGAAGTGTTTTTCCAAAGTTATCAACATTTTTATGTTTGGCGTTCTGGAACCCACCTTTTTTCAGGCTGAAAACGCGTTTTCTGCATTGTGCCATAACTTTGCAGGGAAGCTTATGTTTGGCGTTCCAGAAACAACCTTTTCTCAGGCTGAAAATGCGTTTTACATATTTTGCCATAACTTTGCAGGGAAGCTTCACAACATGAAATTTTGACATCCCACTATAGCAGAAAGGGTCTTTCTAGTAGTTGCACATCAAATCTAAGCTGTCTGAAGTGTTTTTCCAAAGTTATCAACATTCTTATGTTTGGCGATCCGGAATCAACCTTATCTCAGGCTGAAAACGCGTTTTACGCATTGTGCCATAACTTTGCAGGAAAGCATCAGAACATGAAATTTTCAACTCCCACTATAGCAGAAAGGGGCTTTCTAGTAGTTGCCCATCAAATCTAAGCTTGTCTGAAGTGTTTTTCCAAAGTTATCAATATTTTTATGTTAGGCTTTCCGGAATCGACCTTATCTCAGGCTGAAAACGCGTTTCCTGCATTGTGGCATAACTTTGCAGGGATGCTTCAGAACATGAAATTTTCACCTCCCACTGTAGCAGAAAGGGTCTTTCTAGTAGTTGCACATCAAATCTAAGCTGTCTGAAGTGTTTTTCCAAAGTTATCAACACTTTTATGTTTGGCGTTCTGGAACCCACCTAATCTCAGGCTGAAAACGCGTTTTCTGCACTGTGCCATAACTTTGCAGGGAAGTTTCAGAACATGAAATTTTCACCTCCCACTATATCAGAAAGGGTATTTCTAATAGTTACACATCAAATCTAAGCTGACTGATGTGTTTTTCCGAAGTTATTAACATTTTTATGTTTGGCGTTCCGGAATCGACCTTATCTCAGGCTGAAAACGCCTTTTTCACATTGTTTCATAACTTTGCCGGGAAGGTTGAGAACATCAAATTTTCACCTCCCACTATAGCAGAAAGGGTTTTTCTAGTAGTTGCATATCAAATCTAAGCTGTCTGAAGTGTTTTTCCAAAGTTATCAACATTTTTATGTTTGGCGTTCCGGAACCCACCTTATCTCAGGCTGTGAGCGCGTTTTCTGCAATGTGGCATAACTTTGGAGGAAAGCTTCAGAACATGACATTTTCAATTCCCACTATAGCAGAAAGGGTCTTTCTAGTAGTTGCACATCAAATCTAAGCTGTCTGAAGTGTTTTTCCAAAGTTATCAATATTTTTATGTTTGGCGTTTCGGAATCGACCTTATCTCAGGCTGAAAACGCATTTCCTGCATTGTGGCATAACTTTGCAGGGAAGCTTCAGAACATGAAATTTTCACCTCCCACTGTAGCTAAAAGGGTCTTTCTAGTTGTTGCACATCAAATCTAAGCTGTCTGAAGTGTTTTTCCAAAGTTATCAACATTTTTATTTTTGGCGTTCTGGAACCCACCTAATCTCTGGCTGAAAACGCGTTTCCTGCATTGTTGCATAACTTTGCAGGGATGCTTCCGAACATGAAATGTTCGCCTCCCACTATAGCAGAAAGTGTCTTTCGAGGAGTTGCACATCAAATCTAAGCTGTCTGATGTGTTTTTCCAAAGTTATCAACATTTTTATGTGTGGCGTTCCGGAACCCACCTTATCTCAGCCTGAAAACGCGTTTTACATATTTTGCCATAACTTTGCAGGGAAGCTTCAGAAGATGAAATTTTAACATCCCACTATAGCAGAAAGGGTCTTTCTAGTAGTTGCACATAAAATCTAAGTTGTCTGAAGTGTTTTTCCAAAGTTATCAACATTCTTATGTTTGAGTTTCGGAATCAACCTTATCTCAGACTGAAAACGTGTTTTCTGCATTGTGCCATAACTTTGCAGGGAAACTTCAGAACATGAAATTTTCACCTCCAACTATAGCAGAAAGGGTCTTTCTAGTAGTTGCACATCAAATCTAAGCTGTCTGAAGTGTTTTTCCAAAGTTATCAACATTCTTATGTTTGGCGTTCCGGAATCAACCTTATCTGAGGCTGAAAACGCGTTTTACGCATTGTGCCATAACTTTGCAGGAAAGCTTCAGAACATGAAATTTTCAACTCCCACTATAGCAGAAAGGGTCTTTCGAGGAGTTGCACATCAAATCTAAGCTGTCGGAAGTGTTTTTCCAAAGTTATCAACATTTTTATGTTTGGCGTTCTGGAACCCACCTTATCTCAGGCTGAAAACGCGTTTTCTGCATTGTGCCATAACTTTGCAGGGAAGCTTATGTTTGGCGTTCCAGAAACAACCTTATCTCAGTCTGTAAACGCTTTTTTTGCATTGTGCCATAACTATGGAGGGAAGCTTCAGAACATGAAATTTTCAATTCCCATTATTACAGAAAGGGTCTTTCTCATACTTGCACATCAAATATAAGCTGTCTGAAGTGTTTTTTCAAAGTTATCATATTTTTATGTTTGGCGTTCCGGAATCGACCTTATCTCAGGCTGAAAACGTGTTTTCTGCAATGTGCCAAAACTTTGCGGGGAAGCTTCAGAACATGAAATTTTCAACTCCCACTACAGCAGAAAGGGTCTTTCTAGTAGTTGCATGTCAAATCTAAGCTGTCTGAAGTGTTTTTCCAAAGTTATCAACATTTTTATGTTTGGCGTTCTGGAACCCACCTTATCGCAGACTGAAAACGTGTTTTCTGCATTGTGCCATAACTTTGCAGGGAAACTTCAGAACATGAAATTTTCACGTCCAACTATAGCAGAAAGGTTCTTTCTAGTAGTTGCACATCAAATCTAAGCTGTCTGAAGTGTTTTTCCAAAGTTATCAATATTTTTATGTTTGGCTTTCCGGAATCGACCATATCTCAGGCTGAAAACGCGTTTCCTGCATTGTGGCATAACTTTGCAGGGATGCTTCAGAACATGAAATTTTCACCTCCCACTGTAGCAGAAAGGGTCATTCGAGTAGTTGCACATCAAATCGAAGCTGACTGATGTGTTTTTCCGAAGTTATTAACGTTTTTATGTTTGGCGTTCCGGAATCGACCTTATCTCAGGCTGAAAACGCCTTTTACACATTGTTTCATAACTTTGCCGGGAAGGTTGAGAACATCAAATTTTCACCTCCCACTATAGCAGAAAGGGTCTTTCTAGTAGTTGCACATCAAATCTAAGCTGTCTGAAGTGTTTTTCCAAAGTTATCAACATTTTTATGTTTGGCATTCCGGAACCCACCTTATCTCAGGCTGTGAGCGCGTATTCTGCATTGTGGCATAACTTTGGAGGAAAACTTCAGAACATGAAATTTTCAATTCCCATTATAGCAGAAAGGGTCTTTCTCGTACTTGCACATCAAATCTTAGCTGTCTGAAGTGTTTTTTGTAAGTTTTCAACATTTTTATGTTTGGCGTTCCTGAATCGACCTTATCTCAGGCTGAAAATGCGTTTTCTGCAATGTGCCATAACTTTGCAGGCAAGTTTCAGAACATGAAATTTTCAACTCCCACTATAGCAGAATGGGTCTTTCTAGTAGTTGCACATCAAATCTAAGCTGTCTGAAGTGTTCTTCCAAAGTTATCAACATTTTTATGTTTGGCATTCGGGAATCGACCTTATCTCAGGCTGTAAACGCTTTTTTTGCATTGTGCCATAACTATGGAGGGAAGCTTCAGAACATGAAATTTTCAATTCCCATTATTACAGAAAGGGTCTTTCTCATACTTGCACATCAAATCTAAGCTGTCTGAAGTGTTTTTTCAAAGTTATCATATTTTTATGTTTGGCGTTCCGGAATCGACCTTATCTCAGGCTGAAAACGTGTTTTCTGCAAAGTGCCATAACTTTGCAGGGAAGCTTCAGAACATGAAATTTTCAACTCCCACTACAGCAGAAAGGGTCTTTCTAGTAGTTGCATGTCAAATCTAAGCTGTCTGAAGTGTTTTTCCAAAGTTATCAACATTTTTATGTTTGGCATTCCAGAATCGACCTCATCTCAGGCTGAAAACGCGTTTTCTGCATTGTGCCACAACTTTGCAGGGAAACATCAGAACATGAAATTTTCACCTCCCACTATAGCAGAAAAGGTCTTTCTAGTAGTTGCACATCAAATCTAAGCTGTCTGAAGTGTTTTTTCAAAGTTATCAACATTTTTATGTTTGGCGTTCCGGAATTGACCTTGTCTCATGCTGAAAACGCGTTTTCTGCATTGTGCGATAACTTTGCAGGGAAGCTTCAGAACATGACATTTCAACATCCTCCTATAGCAGAAAGGGTCTTTCTAGTAGTTGCACATCAAATCTAAGCTGTTTGAAGTGTTGTTCGAAAGTTATCAACATTTTTATGTTTGGCGTTCCGGAATCGACCTTATCTCAGGCTGATAACGCGATTTACGCATTGTGCCATAACTTTGCAGGGAAGCTTCTGAACATGAAATTTTCAAATCCCACTATAGCAGAAAGGGTCTTTCTAGTAGTTGTACATCAAATCTAAGCTGTCTGAAGTGTTTTTCGAAAGTTATCAACATTTTTATGTGTTGCGTTCCGGAATCAACCTTATCTCAGGCTGAAAACGCGTTTTCTGCATTGTGCCATAACTTTGCAGGGAAGCTTCAGAACATGAAATGTTCACCTCCCACTTTAGCAGAAAGGGTCTCTCTAGTAGTTGCACATCAAATCTACGCTGTCTCCAGTCTTTTTCCAAAGTTATCAACATTTTTATGTTTGGCGTTCCGGAATCGACCTTATCTCAGGCTGAAAACGCGTTTTACACAATTTGCAATAACTTTGCAGGAAAGCTTCAGAACATGAAATTTTTAGCTCCCACTATAGCAGAAAGGGTCTTTCTCGTATTTGCACATCAAATCTAAGCTGTCTGATGTGTTGTTCCAAAGTTATCAACATTTTTATGTTTGGCGTTCTGGAACCCACCTTATCTCAGGCTGAAAACGCGTTTTCTGCATTGTGCCATAACTTTGCAGGGAGACTTCAGAACATGAAATTTTCTCCTCCCACTATAGCAGAAAGGGTCTTTCTAGTAGTTGCACATCAAATCTAAGCTGTCTGAAGTGTTTTTCGAAAGTTATCAACATTTTTATGTTTGGCGTTCCGGAACCCACCTTATCTCAGCCTGAAAACGTGTTTTACATATTTTGCCATAACTTTGCAGGGAAGCTTCAGAACATGAAATTTTAACATCCCACTATAGCAGAAAGGGTCTTTCTAGAAGTTGTACATCAAATCTAAGATGTCTGAAGTGTTTTTCCAAAGTTATCAACATTTTTATGTTTGGCGTTCTGGAACCCACCTAATCTCAGGCTGAAAACGCGTTTTCTGCATTGTGCCATAACTTTGCAGGAAAGCCTCAGAACATGAAATTTTCACCTCCCACTATAGCAGAAAGGGTATTTCTAATAGTTGCACATCAAATCTAAGCTGTCTGTCGAGTTTTTCCTGAGTTATCATCATTTTTTTGTTTGGCGTTCTGAAATCAACCTCATCTCAGGCTGAAAACGCGTTTTACACATTGTGCCATAACTTTGCAGGGAAGGTTCAGAACATGATATTTTCACCTCCCACTATAGCAGAAAGGGTCTTTCTCGTAGTTGCACATCAAATCTTAGCTGTCTGAAGTGTTTTTCGAAAGTTTTCAACATTTTTATGTTTGGTTTTCCTGAATCGACCTTATCTCAGGCCGAAAACGCGTTTTCTGCATTGTGCCATAACTTTGCAGGGCAGCTTCAGAACATGAAATTTTCACCTCCCACTATAGCAGAAAGGGTCTTTCCAGTAGTTGCACATCAAATCTAAGCTGTCTGATGTGTTGTTCCAAAGTTATCAACATTTTTATGTTTGGCGTTCCGGAACTCACCTTATCTCACGCTTAAAACGCGTTTTCTGCATTGTGCCATAACTTTGCAGGGAAGCTTTAGAACATGAAATTTTCACCTCCCACTTCAGCAGAAAGGGTCTTTCTAGTAGTTGCACATCAAATCTAAGCTGTCTGTAGAGTTTTTCCGGAGTTATCAACATTTTTATGTTTGGCGTTCCGGAATCGATCTTATGTCAGGCAGAAAACGCGTTTTCTGCATTGTGCCATAACTTTGCAGGGAAGCTTTAGAACATGAAATTTTCTCCTCCCACTAGAGCAGAAAGTGTCTTTCTAGTAGTTGCACAACAAACTAAGCTGTCTGAAGTGTTTTTCGAAAGTTATCAACATTTTTATGTTTGGCGTTCCGGAATCGACCTTATCTCAGGATGAAAACGTGTTTTCTGCATTGTGCCATAACTTTGCAGGGAAACTTCAGAACATGAAATTTTCACCTCCAACTATAGCAGAAAGGGTCTTTCTAGTAGTTGCACATCAAATCTAAGCTGTCTGAAGTGTTTTTCCAAAGTTATCAACATTTTTATTTTGGCGTTCTGGAACCCACCTTATCTCAGGCTGAAAACGCATTTTACGCATTGTGCCATAACTTTGCAGGGAACCTTCAGAACATGATATTTTCACCTCCCACTATAGCAGAAAGGGTCTTTTTCGTAGTTGCACATCAAATCTAAGCTGTCTGTAGAGTTTTTCCTGAGTTATCAACATTTTTATGTTTGGCGTTCTGAAATCAACCTCATCTCAGGCTGAAAACGTGTTTTACACATTGTGCCATAACTTTGCAGGGAAGTTTCAGAACATGATATTTTCACCTCCCACTAAAGCAGAATGGGTGTTTCTCGTAGTTGCACATCAAATCTAAACTGTCTGAAGTGTTTTTCCAAAGTTAACAACATTTTTATGTTTGGCGTTCTGGAAACCACCTTATCTCAGGCTGAAAACAGGTTTTCTGCATTGTGCCATGACTTTGCAGGGAGGCTTCAGAACATGAAATTTTCACCTCCCACAATAGCAGAAAGGGTCTTTCTCGTAGTTGCACCTCAAATATAAGCTGTCTGAAGTGTTTTTCCAAAGTTATCAACATTTTTATGTTCGGCGTTCTGAAATCAACCTCATCTCAGGCTGAAAACGAGTTTTACGCATTGTGCCATAACTTTGCAGCGAAGCTTCAGAACATGAAATTTTCACCTCCCACTATAGCAGAAAGGGTCTTTCTCGTAGTTGCACATCAAATCTAAGCTGTCTGAAGTGTTTTTCGAAAGTTTTCAACATTTTTATGTTTGGTGTTCCTGAATCGACCTTTTCTCAGGCTGAAAACGCATTTTACACATTGTGCCATACCTTTGCAGGAAAGCTTCAGAACATGAAAGTTTCACCTCCCACTATAGCAGAAAGGGTCTTTCTAGTAGTTGCACATCAAATCTAAGCTGTCTGAAGTGTTTTTCCAAAGTTATCTACATTTTGATGTTTGGCGTTCCGGAATCGACCTTATCTGAGGATGAAAACGCGTTTTCTGCATTGTGCCAAAACTTTGTAGGTAAGCTCCAGAACATGAAATTTTCACAACCCACTATAGCAGAAAGGGTCTTTGTAGTAGTTGCAGATCAAATCTAAGCTGTCTGAAGTGTTTTTCCAAAGTTATCAACATTTTTATATTTGGCGTGCCGGAATCGAACTTATCTCAGGCTGAAAACGCGTTTTACGCATTGTGCCATAACTTTGCATAAAGCTTCAGCACATGACATTTTCACCACCCACTATAGCAAAAAGGGTCTTTCTAGTAGTTGCAGATCAAATCTAAGCTGTATGAAATGTTTTTCCAAAGTTATCAACATTTTTATGTTTGGCGTTCTGGAACCCACCTTATCTCAGGCTGAAAACGTGTTTTGTGCATTGTGCCATAACTTTGCAGGGAAGCCTCAGAACATGAAATTTTCACCTGTCGCTATAGTAGAAAGGGTCTTTATAGTAGTTGCACATCAAGTCTAAGCTGTCTGAAGTGTTTTTCCAAAGTTATCAACATTTTTATGTTTGGCGTTCCGGAATCAACCTTATCACAGCCTGAAAACGCGTTTTCTGCTTTGTGCCATAACTTTGCAGGGAAGCATCAGAATATGAAATTTTCAACTCCCAATATTGCAGAAAGAGTCTGTCTTGTAGTTGAACATCAAAACTAAGCTTTCTGAAGTGTTTTTCCAAAGTTATCAACATTTTTATGTTTGGCGTTCCGGAATCGACCTTATCTGAAGCTGAAAACGCGTTTTACGCATTGTGCCATAACTTTGCAGGGAAGCTTCAGAACATCGAATTTTCACCACCCACTATAGCAGAAATGGTCTTTCTAGTAGTTGCACATCAAATCTAAGCTGTCTGGTGTTTTTCCAAAGTTATCAACATTTTTATGTTTGGCGTTACTGAACCCACCTTATCTCAGTCTGAAAACGGGTTTTTTGCATTGTGTCATATCTTTGCAGGGAAGCCTCAGAACATGAAATTTTCACCTCCCACTATAGCAGAAAGGGTCTTTCTAGTAGTTGCACATCAAATCTAAGCTGTTTGAAGTGTTTTTCCAAAGTTATCAACATTTTTATGTTTGGCGTTCAGGAATCGACCTTATCTCAGGCTGAAAACGCGATTTACGCATTCTGCCATAACTTTGCAGGGAATCTTCAGAACATGAAATTTTCATATTCCGCTATAGCAGAAAGGGTCTTTCTAGTAGTTGCACATCAAATCTAAGCTGTCTGAAGTGTTTTTCCAAAGTTATCAACATTTTTATGTTTGGCGTTCCGGAATCGACCTTGTCTCATGCTGAAAACGCGTTTTCTGCATTGTGCCATAACTTTGCAGGGAAGCTTCAGAACATGACATTTAAACATCCCACGATAGCAGAAAGGGTCTTTCTAGTAGTTGCACATCAAATCTAAGCTGTTTGAAGTGTTTTTCCAAAGTTATCAACATTTTTATGTTTGGCGTTCCGGAATCGACCTTATCTCAGGCTGAAAACGCGTTTTCTGCAATGTGCCATAACTTTGCAGGGAAGCTTCAGAACATTAAATTTTCAACTTCCACTATAGCAGAAAGGCTTTTTCTTGTAGTTGCACATCAAATCTAAGCTGTCTGAAGTGTTTTTCCGAAGTTATTAACATTTTTATGTTTGGCGGTCCGGAATTGACCTTATGTGAGGCTGAAAACGCGTTTTCTGCATTGTGCCATAACTTTGCAGGGAAGCTTCCGAACATGAAATTTTCAACTCCCACTATAGCAGAAAGACTTTTTCCAGTAGTTGCACATCAAATCTAAGCTGTCTGAAGTGTTTTTCCAAAGTTATCAACATTTTTATGTTTGGCTTTCCGGAATTGACCTTATCTCAGGCTGAAAACGCGTTTTCTGCAATGTGCCATAACTTTGCAGGGAAGCTTCAGAACATGAAATTTTCAACTCCCACTGTGGCAGAAAGGCTTTTTCCAGTAGTTGCACATCAAATCTAAGCTGTCTGAAGTGTTTTTCCAAAGTTATCAACATTTTTATGTTTGGCTTTCCGGAATCCACCTTATCTCAGGCTGTAAAAGCGTTTTCTGCATTGTGCCATAACTTTGCAGGGAAGCTTCAGAACATGACATTTAAACATCCCACTATAGCAGAAAGGGTTTTTCTAGTAGTTGCACATCAAATCTAAGCTCTTTGAAGTGTTTTTCGAAAGTTATCAACATTTTTATATTTGGCGTTCCTGAATCGACCTTATCTCAGGCTGAAAACACGTTTTCTGCATTGTGCCATAACTTTGCAGGGAAACTTCAGAACATGACATTTTCACCTCCCACTATAGCATAAAGGGTCTCTCTAGTAGTTGCACATCAAATCTAAGCTGTCTGAAGTGTTTTTCCGAAGTTATTAACATTTTTATGTTTGGCGGTCCGGAATTGACCTTATGTGAGGCTGAAAACGCGTTTTCTGCATTGTGCCATAACTTTGCAGGGAAGCTTCCGAACATGAAATTTTCAACTCCCACTATAGTAGAAAGACTTTTTCCAGTAGTTGCACATCAAATCTAAGCTGTCTGAAGTGTTTTTCCAAAGTTATCAACATTTTTATGTTTGGCTTACCGGAATCGACCTTATCTCAGGCTGAAAACGCATTTTCTGCAATGTGCCATAACTTTGCAGGGAAGCTTCAGAACATGAAATTTTCAACTCCCACTATAGCAGAAAGGCTTTTTCCAGTAGTTGCAGATCAAATCTAAGCTGTCTGAAGTGTTTTTCCAAAGTTATCAACATTTTTATGTTTGGCTTTCCGGAATCCACCTTATCTCAGGCTGTAAAAGCGTTTTCTGCATTGTGCCATAACTTTGCAGGGAAGCTTCAGAACATGACATTTAAACATCCCACTATAGCAGAAAGGCTTTTTCTAGTAGTTGCACATCAAATCTAAGCTGTTTGTAGTGTTTTTCGAAAGTTATCAACATTGGTATATTTGGCGTTCCTGAATCGACCTTATCTCAGGCTGAAAACACGTTTTCTGCATTGTGCCATAACTTTGCAGGGAAGCTTCAGAACATTAAATTTTCAACTCCCACTACAGCAGAAAGGGTCTTTCTAGTAGTTGCACGTCAAATCTAAGCTGTCTGAAGTGTTTTTCCAAAGTTATCAACATTTTTATGTTTGGCATTACAGAATCGACCTTATCTCTGGCTGAAAACGCGTTTTCTTCATTGTGCAATAACTTTGCAGGGAAACTTCAGAACATGAAATTTTCACCTCCCACAATAGCAGAAAGGGTCTCTCTAGTAGTTGCACATCAAATCTAAGCTGTCTGAAGTGTTTTTCCGAAGTTATTAACATTTTTATGTTTGGCGTTCCGGAATTGACCTTATGTGAGGCTGAAAACGCGTTTTCTGCATTGTGCCATAACTTTGCAGGGAAGCTTCAGAACATGAAATTTTCAACTCCCACTATAGCAGAAAGGCTTTTTCCAGTCGTTGCACATCAAATCTAAGCTGTCTGAAGTGTTTTTCCAAAGTTATCAACATTTTTATGTTTGGCGTTCCGGAATTGACCTTATGTGAGGCTGAACACGAGTTTTCTGCATTGTGCCATAACTTTGCAGGGAAGCTTAAGAACATGAAATTTTAACCTCCCACTATAGCAGAATGCGTCTTTCTAGTAGTTGCACATCAAATCTTAGCTGTCTGATGTGTTTTTCCAAAGTTATCAACATTTTTATGTTTGGCGTTTCGGAATCGACCTTATCTCAGCCTGAAATCGCGCTTTACATATTTTGCCATAACTTTGCAGGGAAGCTTCAGAACATGACATTTTCACCTCCCACTATAGCAGAAAGGGGTTTTCTAGTAGTTGCACATCAAATCTAAGCTGTCTGAAGTGTTTTTCCAAAGTTATCAACATTTTTATGTTTGGCGTTCTGGAACCCACCTTATCTCAGGCTAAAAACGCGTTTTCTGGATAGTGCCATAACTTTGCAGGGAGACTTCAGAACATGAAAGTTTAACATCCCACTATAGCAGAATGGGTTTTTCTAGTAGTTGCACGTCAAATCTAAGCTGTCTGAAGTGTTTTTCCAAAGTTATCAACATTCTTATGTTTGGCGTTCCGGAATCAACCTTATCTCAGGCTGAAAACGCGTTTTACGCATTGTGGCATAACTTGCAGGGAAGCTTCAGAACATGAAATTTTCTCCTCCCACTATAGCAGAAAGGGTCTTTCTAATAGTTGCACATCAAATCTAAGCTGTCTGAAGTGTTTTTCGAAAGTTATCAACATTTTTATGTTTGGCGTTCCGGAACCCACCTTATCTCAGCCTGAAAACGCGTTTTACATATTTTGCCATAACTTTGCAGGGAAGCTTCAGAACATGAAATTTTAACATCCCACTATAGCAGAAAGGGTCTTTCTAGTAGTTGCACATCAAATCTAAGCTGTCTGAAGTGTTTTTCCAAAGTTATCAACATTCTTATGTTTGGAGATCCAGAATCAACCTTATCTCAGGCTGAAAACGCGTTTTACGCATTGTGCCATAACTTTGCAGGAAAGCTTCACAACAAGAAATTTTCAACTCCCACTATAGCAGAAACGGTCTTTCTAGTAGTTGCACATCAAATCTAAGCTGTCTGAAGTGTTTTTCCAAAGTTATCAATATTTTTATGTTTGGCTTTCCGGAATCGACCTTATCTCAGGCTGAACACGCATTTTCTTCATTGTGCCATAACTTTGCAAGGAAGCTTCAGAACATGAAATTTTCACCTCCCACTATAGCAGAAAGGGTCTTTCTAGTAGTTGCACATCAAATCTAAGCTGTCTGTATAGTTTTTCCTGAGTTATCAACATTTTTATCTTTGGCGTTCTGAAATCAACCTCATCTCAGGATGAAAACGCGTTTTACGCATTGTGCCATAACTTTGCAGGGAAGCTTCAGAACATGATATTTTCACCTCCCACTATAGCAGAAAGGGTCTTTCTCGTAGTTGCACATCAAATCTAAGCTGACTGAAGTGTTTTTCGAAAGTTTTCAACATTTTTTTGTTTGGTGTTCCTGAATCGACCTTATCTCAGGCCTAAAATGCGTTTTCTGCATTGTGCCATAACTTTGCAGGGCAGCTTCAGAACATGAAATTTTCACCTCCCACTATAGCAGAAAGGGTCTTTTCAGTAGTTGCACATCAAATCTAAGCTGTCTGTAGAGTTTTTCCTCAGTTATCAACATTTTTAAGTTTGGCGTTCCGGAATCGACCTTATCTCAGGCAGAAAACGCGTTTTCTGCATTGTGCCATAACTTTGCAGGGAAGCTTTAGAACATGAAATTTTCACCTCCCACTAGAGCAGAAAGGGTATTTCTAGTAGTTGCACAACAAACTAAGCTGTCTGAAGTGTTTTTCGAAAGTTATCAACATTTTTATGTTTGGCGTTCCGGAATCGACCTCATCTCAGGATGAAAAATCGTTTTCTGCATTGACCCATAACTTTGCAGGGAAGCTTCAGAACATGAAATTCTGACCTCCCAATATGCAAGAAAGGGTCTTTCTAGTAGTTGCACATCAAATCTAAGCTGTCTGATGTGTTTTTCCAAAGTTATCAACATTTTTATTTTGGCGTTCTGGAACCCACCTTATCTCAGGCTGAAAACGCGTTTTACGCATTGTGCCATAACTTTGCAGTGAAGCTTCAGAACATGATATTTTCACCTCCCACTATAGCAGAAAGGGTCTTTCTTGTAGTTGCACATCAAATCTAAGCTGTCTCCAGTCTTTTTCCAAAGTTATCAACATTTTTATGTTTGGCGTTCCGGAATCGACCTTATCTCAGGCTGAAAACGCGTTTTACGCCTTTTGCATAAATTTGCAGGGAAGCTTCAGAACATGGAATTTTCACTACCAACTATAGCAGAAAGGGTCTTTCTAGTATTTGCACATCAACTCTAAGCTGTCTGAAGTGTCTTTCCAAAGTTATCAACATTTTTATGTTTGGCGTTCCGGAATCGACATTATCTCAGGCTGAAAACACGTTTTACGCATTGTGCCAAAACTTTGCAGGTAAGCTTCAGAACATGAAATTTTCACCTGCCACTATAGCAGAAATGGTCTTTCTAGTAGTTGCACATCAAATCTAAGCTGTCTCCAGTCTTTTTCCAAAGTTATCAACATTTTTATGTTTGGCGTTCCGGAATCGACCTTATCTCAGGCTGAAAACGCGTTTTACGCCTTTTGCATAAATTTGCAGGGAAGCTTCAGAACATGGAATTGTCACTGCCAACTATAGCATAAAGGGTCTTTCTAGTATATGCACATCAACTCCAAGCTGTCTGAAGTGTTTTTCCAAAGTTATCAACATTTTTATGTTTGGCGTTCTGGAACCCACCTTATCTCAGGCTAAAAACGCGTTTTCTGGATAGTGCCATAACTTTGCAGGGAGACTTCAGAACTTGAAAGTTTAACATCCCACTATAGCAGAATGGGTTTTTCTAGTAGTTGCACGTCAAATCTAAGCTGTCTGAAGTGTTTTTCCAAAGTTATCAACATTCTTATGTTTGGCGTTCCGGAATCAACCTTATCTCAGGCTGAAAACGCGTTTTACGCATTGTGGCATAACTTGCAGGGAAGCTTCAGAACATGAAATTTTCTCCTCCCACTATAGCAGAAAGGGTCTTTCTAATAGTTGCACACCAAATCTAAGCTGTCTGAAGTGTTTTTCGAAAGTTATCAACATTTTTATGTTTGGCGTTCCGGAACCCACCTTATCTCAGCCTGAAAACGCGTTTTACATATTTTGCCATAACTTTGCAGGGAAGCTTCAGAACATGAAATTTTAACATCCCACTATAGCAGAAAGGGTCTTTCTAGTAGTTGCACATCAAATCTAAGCTGTCTGAAGTGTTTTTCCAAAGTTATCAATATTTTTATGTTTGGCTTTCCGGAATTGACCTTATCTCAGGCTGAACACGCATTTTCTTCATTGTGCCATAACTTTGCAAGGAAGCTTCAGAACATGAAATTTTCACCTCCCACTATAGCAGAAAGGGTCTTTCTAGTAGTTGCACATCAAATCTAAGCTGTCTGTATAGTTTTTCCTGAGTTATCAACATTTTTATCTTTGGCGTTCTGAAATCAACCTCATCTCAGGATGAAAACGCGTTTTACGCATTGTGCCATAACTTTGCAGGGAAGCTTCAGAACATGATATTTTCACCTCCCACTATAGCAGAAAGGGTCTTTCTCGTAGTTGCACATCAAATCTAAGCTGACTGAAGTGTTTTTCGAAAGTTTTCAACATTTTTTTGTTTGGTGTTCCTGAATCGACCTTATCTCAGGCCTAAAATGCGTTTTCTGCATTGTGCCATAACTTTGCAGGGCAGCTTCAGAACATGAAATTTTCACCTCCCACTATAGCAGAAAGGGTCTTTTCAGTAGTTGCACATCAAATCTAAGCTGTCTGTAGAGTTTTTCCTCAGTTATCAACATTTTTAAGTTTGGCGTTCCGGAATCGACCTTATCTCAGGCAGAAAACGCGTTTTCTGCATTGTGCCATAACTTTGCAGGGCAGCTTTAGAACATGAAATTTTCACCTCCCACTAGAGCAGAAAGGGTATTTCTAGTAGTTGCACAACAAACTAAGCTGTCTGAAGTGTTTTTCGAAAGTTATCAACATTTTTATGTTTGGCGTTCCGGAATCGACCTTATCTCAGGATGAAAAATCGTTTTCTGCATTGTCCCATAACTTTGCAGGGAAGCTTCAGAACATGAAATTCTGACCTCCCAATATGCCAGAAAGGGTCTTTCTAGTAGTTGCACATCAAATCTAAGCTGTCTGATGTGTTTTTCCAAAGTTATCAACATTTTTATTTTGGCGTTCTGGAACCCACCTTATCTCAGGCTGAAAACGCGTTTTACGCATTGTGCCAAAACTTTGCAGGTAAGCTTCAGAACATGAAATTTTCACCTGCCACTATAGCAGAAATGGTCTTTCTAGTAGTTGCACATCAAATCTAAGCTGTCTCCAGTCTTTTTCCAAAGTTATCAACATTTTTATGTTTGGCGTTCCGGAATCGACCTTATCTCAGGCTGAAAACGCGTTTTACGCCTTTTGCATAAATTTGCAGGGAAGCTTCAGAACATGGAATTTTCACTACCAACTATAGCAGAAAGGGTCTTTCTAGTATTTGCACATCAACTCTAAGCTGTCTGAAGTGTCTTTCCAAAGTTATCAACATTTTTATGTTTGGCGTTCCGGAATCGACATTATCTCAGGCTGAAAACGCGTTTTACGCATTGTGCCAAAACTTTGCAGGGAAGCTTCAGAACATGAAATTTTCACCTGCCACCATAGCAGAAATGGACTTTCTAGTAGTTGCACATCAAATCTAAGCTGTCTCCAGTCTTTTTCCAAAGTTATCAACATTTTTATGTTTGGCGTTCCGGAATTGACCATATGTGAGGCTGAAAACGCGTTTTCTGCATTGTGACATAACTTTGCAGGGAAGCTTCAGAACATGAAATTTTAACCTCCCACGATAGCAGAAAGGGTCTTTCTAGTAGTTGCACATCAAATCGAAGCTGTTTGAATTGTTTTTCCAAAGTTATCAACACTTTTATGTTTGGTTTTCCGGAATCAACCTTATCTTAGGCTGAAAACGCGTTTCCTGCATTGTGGCATAACTTTGCAGGGACGCTTCAGAACATCGAATTTTCAATTCCCATTATAGCAGAAAGGGTCTTTCTCATTCTTCAACATAAAATCTAAGCTGTCTGAAGTGTTTTTCCAAAGTTATCAACATTTTTATGTTTGGCATTCCGGAATCGACTTTATCTCAGGCTGAAAACGTGTTTCCTGCATTGTGGCATAACTTTGCTGGGAAGTTTCAGAACATCGAATTTTCACCTCCCACAATGGCAGAAATGGTCTTTCTAGTAGTTGCACATCAAATCGAAGCTGTCTGAAGTGTTTTTCCAGATTTATGAACATTTTCATCTTTGGCGTTCCGGAATCGACCTTATCTCAGGTTGAAAACGCGTTTTACGCATGGTGCCATAACTTTGCAGGGAAGCTTCAGAACATCGAATTTTCACCTCCCACTATAGCAGAAAGGGTGTTTCTAGTAGTTGCACATCAAATCTAGGCTGTCTGAAGTGTTTTTCCAAAGTTATCAACATTTTTATGTTAGGCGTTTCGGAACCCACCTTATCTCAGGCTGTAAACGCTTTTTTTGCATTGTGCCATAACTTTGGAGGGAAGCTTCAGAACACGAAATTTTAACCTCCCACTATAGCAGAAAGGGTCTATCTACTAGTTGCACATCAAATCTAAGCTGTCTAAAGAGTTTTTCCCAAGTTATCAATATTTTTATGTTTGGCGTTCCGGAATCGACCTTATCTCAATCTGAAAACGCGTTTCCTGCATTGTGGCATAACTTTGCAGGGAAGCTTCAGAACATCGAATTTTCACCTCCCACAATGGCAGAAATTGTCTTTCTAGTAGTTGCACATCAAATCTAAGCTGTCTGAAGTGTTTTTCCAGAATTATGAACATGTTTATGTTTGGCGTTCCGGAATCGACCTTATCTCAGGCTGAAAACGCGTTTTACGCATTGTGCCATAACTTTGGTGGGAAGCTTCAGATCATCGAATATTCACCACCCACTATATCAGAAAGGGTCTTTCTAGTAGTTGCACATCAAATCTAAGCTGTCTAAAGAGTTTTTCCAAAGTTATCAATATTTTTATGTTTGGCGTTCCGGAATCGACCTTATCTCAGGCTGAAAACGCGTTTCCTGCATTGTGGTATAACTTTGCAGGGAAGCTTCAGAACATCGAATTTTCACCTCCCACAATGGCAGAAATGGTCTTTCTAGTCGTTGCACATCAAATCTAAGCTGTCTGAAGTGTTTTTCCAGAATTATGAACATGTTTATGTTTGGCCTTCCGGAATCGACCTTATCTCAGGCTGAAAACGCGTTTTACGCATGGTGCCATAACTTTGCAGGGAAGCTTCAGAACATCGAATTTTCACCTCCCACAATGGCAGAAACGGTCTTTCTAGTAGTTGCACATCAAATCTAAGCTGTCTGAAGTGTTTTTCCAAAGTTATCAACATTTTTATGTTTGGCATGCCGGAATCGACCTTATGTGATGCTGAAAACTCGTTTTCTGCATTGTGCCATAACTTTGCAGGGAAGCTTCAGAACATGAAATTTTCACCTCCCACTACAGCAGAAATGGTCTTTCTAGTACTTGCACATCAAATCTAAGCTGTCTGAAGTGTCTTTCCGGAGTTATTAACATTTTTATGTTTGGCGTTCCGGAATTGACCTTATGTGAGGCTGAAAACGCGTTTTCTGCATTGTGACATAACTTTGAAGGGAAGCTTCAGAACATGAAATTTCCACGACCCACGATAGCAGAAAGGGTCTTTCTAGTAGTTGCACATCAAATCGAAGCTGTTTGAATTGTTTTTCCAAAGTTATCAACATTTTTATGTTTGGCGTTCTGGAACCCACCTTATCTCAGGCTGAAAACGCGTTTCCTGCATTGTGCCATAACTTTGCAGGGAAGCTTCAGAACATGAAATTTCTACATCCCACTATAGCAGAAAGGGTCTTTCTAGTAGTTGCACATCAAATCGAAGCTGTTTGAATTGTTTTTCCAAAGTTATCAACACTTTTATGTTTGGTGTTCCGGAATCAACCTTATCTCAGGCTGAAAACGCGTTTTACGCATTGTGCCATAACTTTGCAGGAAAGCTTCAGAACATCGAATTTTCACCTCCCACAATGGCAGAAATGGTCTTTCTAGTAGTTGCACATCAAATCTAAGCTGTCTGAAGTGTTTTTCCAGAATTATGAACATGTTTATGTTTGGCGTTCCGGAATCGACCTTATTTCCGGCTGAAAACGCGTTTTACGCATTGTGCCATAACTTTGCAGGGAAGCTTCAGAGCATGACATTTTAACCTGCCACTATAGCAGAAAAGGTCATTCTAGTAGTTGCACATCAAATCTAAGCTGTCTTGAAGTGTTTTTCTGCAGTTATCAACATTTTTATGTTTGGCATTCCGGAACCCACCATATCTCAGCCTGAAAACGCGTTTTACATATTTTGCCATAACTTTGCAGGGAAGCTTCAGAACATGAAATTTTAACATCCCACTATAGCAGCAAGGGTCTTTCTAGTAGTTGCACATCACATCTAAGCTGTCTGAGGTGTTTTTCGAAAGTTATCAACACTTTTATGTTTGGCGTTCCGAAACCCACCATATCTCAGGATGTAAACGCGTTTTACGCATTGTGCCATAGCTTTGCATAACACTTCAGAACATGAAATTTTCACCTCCCACTATAGCAGAAAGGGTCTTTCTAGTAGTTGCACTTCAAATCTAAGCTGTCTGAAGTGTTTTTCCAAAGTTTTCAACATTTTTTTGTTTGGCCTTCGGGAACCCACCTTATCTCAGGCTGAAAACGCGTTTTACGCATTGTGCCATAACTTTGCATAAAGCTTTAGAACATGAAATTTTCACCTCCCACTATAGCAGAAAGGGTCTTTCTAGTAGTTGCACATCACATCTAAGCTGTCTGAAGTGTTTTTCGAAAGTTATCAACATTTTTATGTTTGGCGTTCCGGAACCCACCTTATCTCAGGCTGAAAACGCGTTTCCTGCATTGTGGCATAACTTTGCAGGGAAGCTTCAGAACATGAAATTTTCACCTCCCACTACAGCAGAAAGGGTCTTTCTTTTAGTTGCACATCAAATCTAAGTTGTCTGAAGTGGCTTTCCAAAGTTATCAACATTTTTATGTTTGACGTTCCTGAATCAACCTTATCTCAGGCTGAACACTCCGTTTTCTGCATTGTGCCATAACTTTGCAGGAATGCATCAGAAAATGACATTTTAAAGTTCCACAATAGCAGAAAAGGTCTTCATAGTAGTTGCACATCAAATCTAAGCTCTCTGAAGTGTTTTTCCAAAGTTATTAACACTTTTATGTTTCGCGTTCCGGAACCCACCTTATCTCAGGCTGAAAATGCGTTTTACGCATTGTGCCATAACTTTGGAGGGAAGCTTCAGAACATCGAATTTTCACCACCCTCTTTATCAGAAATGGTCTTTCTAGTAGTTGCACATCAAATCTAAGCAGTCTGAGGTGTTTTCCCAAAGTTATCAACATTTTAATGTTTGGCGTTCCGGAATTGACCTTATCTCAGGCTGAAATCGCGTTTTACGCATTGTGCCATAACTTTGCATAAAGCTTCAGAACATGAAATGTTCACCTCCCACTATAGCAGAAAGGGTCTTTCAAGTAGTTGCAGATCAAATCTAAGCTGTCTGAAATGTTTTTTCCAAAGTTATCAACATTTTTATGTTTGGCGATCTGGAACCCACCTTATCTCAGTCTGAAAATGTGTTTTCTGCTTTGTGCCCTAACTTTGCAGGGAAGTTTCAGAACATGAAATTTTCACCTCCCGCTATAATAGAAAGGGTCTTTCTAGTAGTTGCACATCGAATCTAAGCTGTCTGAAATGTTTTTCCAAAGTTATCAACATTTTTATGTTTGGCGTTCTGGAACCCACCTTATCTCAGTCTGAAAACGTGTTTTTTGCATTGTGCCATAACTTTGCAGGGATGCCAAAGAACATGAAATTTTCACCTGCCGCTGTAGTAGAAAGGGTCGTTCTAGTAGTTGCACATCAAATCCAAGCTGTCTGAAGTGGCTTTCCAAAGTTATCAACATTTTTATGTTTGGGGTTCCGGAATCAACCTTATCTCAGGCTGAACACCCGTTTTCTTCATTGTGCCATAACTTTGCAGGGATGCATCAGAACATGACATTTTAAACTTCCACTATAGCAGAAAAGGTCTTTCTAGTAGTTGCACAAAAAAATCTAAGCTGTCTGAAGTGTTTTTCCAAAGTTATCTACATTTTTATGTTTGGCGTTCCGGAACCCACCTTATCTCAGGCTGAAAACGCGTTTTCTGCATTGTGCCATAACTTTGCAAGGAAGCTTCAGAACATGAAATTTTAAAATTGCGCTATAGCAGAAAAGGTCTTTCTAGTAGGTGTACATCAAATCTAAGCTGTCTGAAGTGTTTTTCCAAAGTTATCTACATTTTTATGTTTGGCGTTCCGGAATCGAACTTATCTCAGGCTGAAAACGTGTTTTCTGCATTGTGCCATAGCTTTGCAGGGAAGCTTCAGAACATGAAATTTCCACATCCCACTATAGCAGAAAGGGTCTTTCTAGTAGTTGCACATTAAAGCTAAGAGGTCTGAAGTGTTTTTCCAAACTTATCAACATTTTTATGTTTGGCGTTCCGGAACCCATCTAATCTCAGGCTGAAAACGCGTTTTCTGCATTGTGCGATACCTTTGCAGGGAAGCTTCAGAACATGAAATTTTCACCTCCCACTATAGCAGAAAGGGTCTTTCTAGTAGTTGCACATCAAATGTAAGCGGTCTGAAGTGTATTTCAAAAGTTATCAACTTTTTTATGTTTGACGTTCCTGAATCGACCTTATCACAGGCTGAAAACGCGTTTTACGCATTGTGCCATAACTTTGCCGTGAAGCTTCAGAACATGAAATTTTCACCTCCCACAATGGCAGAAAGGGTCTTTCTAGAAATTGCAAATCAAATCTAAGCTGTCTGAAGTGTTTTTCCAAAGTTATCAACATTTTTATGTTTGGCGTTCCGGAATCGACTTTATCTCAATCTGAAAACGCGTTTTACGCATTGTGCCATAACTTTGCATAAAGCTTCAGAACATTACATTTTCACCTCCCACTATAGCAGAAAGGGTCTTTCTCGTAGTTGCACATCAAATCTAAGCTGTCTGAAGTGTTTTTCCAAAGTTATCATATTTTTTTGTTTGGCGTTCTGGAACCCGCCTTATCTCAGGCTGAAAACGCGTTTTCTGCATTGTGCCATAACTTTGCAGCGAAGCTTCAGAACATGAAATTTTCAACTCCGACTATAGCAGAAAAGGTTTTTCGAGTAGTTGCACGTCAAATCTAAGCTGTCTGATGTGTTTTTCCAAAGTTATCAACATTTTTTATGTTTGGCATTCCAGAATCGACCTTATCTCAGCCAGAAAACGCGTTTTACGCATGGTGCCATAACTTTGCAGGGAAGCTTCAGAACATCAAATTTTCACCTCCCACAATGGCAGAAAGGGTCTTTCTAGTAGTTGCACATCAAATCTAAGCTGTCTGAAATGTTTTTCCAAGGTTATCAACATTTTTATGTTTGGCGTTCTGGAACCCACCTTATCTCAGGCTGAAAACGCGTTTTCTGCATTTGCCATAACTTTGCAGGGAAGCTTCAGAATATGATATTTTAACCTCCCGCTATTGCAGAAAGGGTCTGTCTTGTAGTTGCACATCAAATCTAAGCTGTCTGAAGTGTTTTTCCAAAGTTATCAACATTTTTATGTTTGGCGTTCCGGAACCCACCTTATCTCAGGCTGAAAACGTGTTTTCTCCATTGTGCCATAACTTTGCAGGGAAGCTTCAGAACATGAAATTTTCACCTCCCACTATAGCAAAAAGGGTCTTTCTAGTAATTGCACATCAAATCTATGCTGTCTGAAGTGTATTTCAAAAGTTATCAACTTTTTTATGTTTGGCGTTCCTGAATCAACCTTATCTCAGGCTGAAAACGCGTTTAACGCATTGTTCCATAAATTTGCAGGGAAGCTTCAGAACATACGAATTTTCAACTCCCACTATAGCAGAAAGGGACTTTCTAGTAGTTGCACATCAAAGCTAAGCTGTCTGAAGTGTTTTTCCAAAGTTATCAACATTTTTATGTTTGGTGTACCGGAATCGACCTTATCTCAGGCTGAAAACGCGTTTTCTGCATTGTGCCATAACTTTGCAAGGAAGCTTCAGAACATGAAATTTTAAACTTGCGCTATAGCAGAAAAGGTCTTTCTAGTAGTTGTACATCAAATCTAAGCTGTCTGAAGTGGTTTTCCAAAGTTATCCACATTTTAATGTTTGGCGTTCCGGAATCGATCTTATCTCAGGCTGAAAACGCGTTTTACGCATTGTCCCATAACTTTGCATCAAGCTTCAGAACATGAAATTTTCACCTCCCACGATAGCAGAAAGGGTCTTTCTCGTAGTTGCAGATCAAAACTAAGCTGTCTGAAATGTTTTTCCAAAGTTATCAACAGTTTTATGCTTGCCATTCCGGAATCGACCTTATCTCAGGCTGTAAACGCGTTTTACGCATGGTGCCATAACTTTGCAGGGAAGCTTCAGAACATGAAATTTTCACATCCCACTATAGCAGAAAGGGTCTTTCTAGTAGTTGCACATTAAAGCTAAGTTGTCTGAAGTGTTTTTCCAAACTTATCAACATTTTTATGCTTGGCGTTCCGAAACCCATCTTATCTCAGGCTGAAAACGCGTTTTACGCATTGTGCCATAACTTTGCCGTGAAGCTTCAGAACATGAAATTTTCACCTCCCACAATGGCAGAAAGGGTCTTTCTAGAAATTGCAAATCAAATCTAAGCTGTCTGAAGTGTTTTTCCAAAGTTATCAACATTTTTATGTTTGGCGTTCCGGAATCGACTTTATCTCAATCTGAAAACGCGTTTTCTGCATTGTGCCATAACTTTGCAGGGAAGCTTCAGAACATGAAATTTTCAACTCCGACTATAGCAGAAAGGGTTTTTCGAGTAGTTGCACGTCAAATCTAAGCTGTCTGATGTGTTTTTCCAAAGTTATCAACATTTTTTATGTTTGGCATTCCAGAATCGACCTTATCTCAGCCAGAAAACGCGTTTTACGCATGGTGCCATAACTTTGCAGGGAAGCTTCAGAACATCAAATTTTCACCTCCCACAATGGCAGAAAGGGTCTTTCTAGTAGTTGCACATCAAATCTAAGCTGTCTGAAATGTTTTTCCAAGGTTATCAACATTTTTATGTTTGGCGTTCTGGAACCCACCTTATCTCAGGCTGAAAACGCGTTTTCTGCATTTGCCATAACTTTGCAGGGAAGCTTCAGAATATGATATTTTAACCTCCCGCTATTGCAGAAAGGGTCTGTCTTGTAGTTGCACATCAAATCTATGCTGTCTGAAGTGTATTTCAAAAGTTATCAACTTTTTTATGTTTGGCGTTCCTGAATCAACCTTATCTCAGGCTGAAAACGCGTTTAACGCATTGTTCCATAAATTTGCAGGGAAGCTTCAGAACATACGAATTTTCAACTCCCACTATAGCAGAAAGGGACTTTCTAGTAGTTGCACATCAAAGCTAAGCTGTCTGAAGTGTTTTTCCAAAGTTATCAACATTTTTATGTTTGGTGTACCGGAATCGACCTTATCTCAGGCTGAAAACGCGTTTTCTGCATTGTGCCATAACTTTGCAAGGAAGCTTCAGAACATGAAATTTTAAACTTGCGCTATAGCAGAAAAGGTCTTTCTAGTAGTTGTACATCAAATCTAAGCTGTCTGAAGTGGTTTTCCAAAGTTATCCACATTTTAATGTTTGGCGTTCCGGAATCGATCTTATCTCAGGCTGAAAACGCGTTTTACGCATTGTCCCATAACTTTGCATCAAGCTTCAGAACATGAAATTTTCACCTCCCACGATAGCAGAAAGGGTCTTTCTCGTAGTTGCAGATCAAAACTAAGCTGTCTGAAATGTTTTTCCAAAGTTATCAACAGTTTTATGCTTGCCATTCCGGAATCGACCTTATCTCAGGCTGTAAACGCGTTTTACGCATGGTGCCATAACTTTGCAGGGAAGCTTCAGAACATGAAATTTTCACATCCCACTATAGCAGAAAGGGTCTTTCTAGTAGTTGCACATTAAAGCTAAGTTGTCTGAAGTGTTTCTCCAAACTTATCAACATTTTTATGCTTGGCGTTCCGAAACCCATCTTATCTCAGGCTGAAAACGCGTTTGACGCATTGTGCCATAACTTTGCAGGAAAGCTTCAGAACATGAAATTTTCACCTCCCACTATAGCAGAAAGGGTCTTTCTCCTACTTGCACATCAAATCTAAGCTGTCTGAAGTGTTTTTCGATAGTTGTCAACATTTTTATATTTGGCGTTCCTGAATCGACCTAATCTCAGGCTGAAAACACGTTTTCTGCATTGTGCCATAACTTTGCAGGGAAGATTCAGAACATGAAATTTTCAACTCCCACTATAGCAGAAAGGGTCTTTCTAGTAGTTGCACGTCAAACCTAAGCTGTCTGAAGTGTTTTTCCAAAGTTATCAACATTTTTATGTTTGGCATTCCAGAATCGACCTTATCTCTGGCTGAAAACGCGTTTTCTGCATTGTGCCATAACTTTGCAGGGAAACTTCAGAACATGAAATTTTCACCTCCCACTATAGCAGAAAGGGTCTTTCTAGTAGTTGCACATCAAATCTAAGCTGTCTGAAGTGTTTTTTCAAAGTTATCATATTTTTATGTTTGGCGTTCCGGAATCGACCTTATCTCAGGCTGAAAACGCGTTTTCTGCAATGTGCCATAACTTTGCAGGGAAGCTTCAGAACATGAAATTTTCAACTCCCACTATAGCAGAAAGGCTTTTTCCAGCAGTTGCACATCAAATCTAAGCTGTCTGAAGTGTTTTTCTAAACTTATCAACATTTTTATGTTTGGCTTTCCGGAATCGACCTTATCTCAGGCTGAAAACGCGTTTTACGCATTGTGCCATAACTTCTCAGGGAAGCTTCAGAACATGAAATGTTCACCTCCCACTATAGCTGAAAGGGTTTTTCTAATAGTTGCACATCAAATCTAAGCCGTCTGAAGTGTTTTTCCAAAGTTATCAACATTCTTATGTTTGGCGTTTCGGAATCGATCTTATCTCAAGCTGAATACGCGATTTACGCATTCTGCCATAACTTTGCAGGGAATCTTCAGAACACGAAATTTTCATATCCCACTATAGCAGAAAGGGTCTTTCTAGTAGTTGCACATAAAATCTAAGCTGTCTGAAGTGTTTTTCCGAAGTTATAAACATTTTTATGTTTGGCGTTCCTGAATCAACCTTATCTCAGGCTGAAAACGCGTTTTACGCATTGCGCCATAAATTTGCAGGAAAGCTTCAGAACATGAAATTTTCAATTCCCAGTAAAGCAGAAAGGGTTTTTCTCCTACTTGCACATCAAATCTAAGCTGTCTGAAGTGTTTTTCCAAAGTTATCAACATTTTCATGTTTGGCGTTCCGGAATCGACCTTATCTCAGGCTGAAAATGCGTTTTGCCATAACTTTGCCATAACTTTGCATGGAAGCTTCAGAACATCGAATTTTCAACTCCCACTATAGCAGAAAGGGTCCTTCAAGTAGTTGCAGATCAAATATAAGCTGTCTGAAATGTTTTTCCAAAGTTATCAACATTTTTATGTTTGGCGTTCTTGACCCCACCTTATCTCAGTCTGAAAACGTGTTTTTTGCATTGTGCCATAACTTTGCAGGGAAGCCTCAGAACATGAAATTTCCACCTGCCGCTATAGTAGAAAGGGTCTTTCTAGTAGTTGCTCATCGAATCTATGCTGTCTGAAGTGTTTTTCCAAAGTTATAAACATTTTTATGTTTGGCGTTCATGAATCAACCTTATCTCAGGCTGAAAACGCGTTTTACGCATTGCGCCATAAATTTGCAGGAAAGCTTCAGAACATGAAATTTTCAATTCCCAGTAAAGCAGAAAGGGTTTTTCTCCTACTTGCTCATCAAATCTAAGCTGTCTGAAGTGTTTTTCGATAGTTTTCAACATTTTTATATTTGGCGTTCCTGAATCGACCTTATCTCAGGCTGAAAACACGTTTTCTGCATTGTGCCATAACTTTGCAGGGAAGCTTCAGAACATGAAATTTTCAACTCCCTCTACAGCAGAAAGGGTCTTTCTAGTAGTTGCACGTCAAATCTAAGCTGTCTGAAGTGTTTTTCCAAAGTTATCAACATTTTTATGTTTGGCATTCCAGAATCGACCTTTTCTCTGGCTGAAAACGCGTTTTCTACATTGTGCCATAACTTTGCAGGGAAGCTTCAGAACATGAAATTTTCACCTCCCACTATAGCAGAAAGGGTCTTTCTAGTAGTTGCACATCAAATCTAAGCTGTCTGAAGTGTTTTTCCAAAGTTATCATCATTTTTATGTTTGGCGTTCCGGAATCAACCTTATCTCAGGCTGAAAACGCGTTTTCTGCATTGTGCCATAACTTTGCAGGGAAGCTTCAGAACATGAAATGTTCACCTCCCACTATAGCAGAAAGGGTCTTTCTGGTAGTTGCACATCAAATCTAAGCTGTCTGAAGTGTTTTTCCAAAGATATCAACATTTTTATGTTTGGCGTTCCGGAATCGACCTTATGTGATGCTGAAAACTCGTTTTCTGCATTGTGCCATAACTTTGCAGGGAAGCTTCAGAATCTGAAATTTTCACCTCCCACGATAGCAGAAAGGGTCTTTCGAGTAGTTGCACATCAAATCTAAGCTGTCTGAAATGTTTTTCGAAAGTTATCAACATTTTTATGTTTGCCGTTCAGGAATCGACCTTATCTCAGGCTGAAAACCCGTTTTCTGCATTGTGCCTTAACTTTGCAGGGAAGCTTCAGAACATGAAATTTTCACCTCCCACTATAGCAAAAGGGGTCTTTCTAGTAGTTGCACAACAAATCTAAGCTGTCTGAAGTGTTTTTCTGAAGTTATCAACATTTTTATGTTTGGCGTTCCGGAACCCACCTTATCTCAGCCTGAAAACGCGTTTTACATATTTTGCCATAACTTTGGAGGGAAGCTTCAGAACATGAAATTTTTACATCCCACTATAGCAGAAAGGGTATTTCTAGTAGTTGCAGATCAAAACTAAGCTGTCTGAAATGTTTTTCCAAAGTTATCAACAGTTTTATGCTTGGCATTCCGGAATCGACCTTATCTCAGGCTGTTAACGCGTTTTACGCATTGTGCCATAACTTTGCTGGGAAGCTTCAGAACATGAAATTTTCAACTCCCACTATAGCAGAAAAGGTCTTTCTAGTAGTTGCACGTCAAACCTAAGCTGTCTGAAGTGTTTTTCCAAAGTTATCAACATTTTTATGTTTGGCATTCCAGAATCGACCTTATCTCTGGCTGAAAACGCGTTTTCTGCATTGTGCCATAACTTTGCAGGGAATCTTCAGAACATGAAATTTTCACCTCCCACTATAGCAGAAAGGGTCTTTCTAGTAGTTGCACATCAAATCTAAGCTGTCTGAAGTGTTTTTTCAAAGTTATCAACATTTTTATGTTTGGTGTTCCTGAATCGACCTTATCTCAGGCTGAAAACGCGTTTTCTGCAATGTGCCATAACTTTGCAGGGAAGCTTCAGAACATGAAATTTTCAACTCCCACTATAGCAGAAAGGCTTTTTCCAGTAGTTGCATATCAAATCTAAGCTGTCTGAAGTGTTTTTCTAAACTTATCAACATTTTTATGTTTGGCTTTCCGGAATCGACCTTATCTCAGGCTGAAAACGCGTTTTACGCATTGTGCCATAACTTCTCAGGGAAGCTTCAGAACATGAAATGTTCACCTCCCTCTATAGCTGAAAGGGTTTTTCTAATAGTTGCACATCAAATCTAAGCTGTCTGAAGTGTTTTTCCAAAGTTATCAACATTCTTATTTTTGGCGTTTCGGAATCAACCTTATCTCAGGCTGAAAACGCGTTTTCAGCATTGTGCCATCACTTTGTAGGAAAGCTGCAGAATATAAAATTTTCACCTCCCACTATAGCAGAAAGGGTCTTTCTAGTAGTTGCACATCAAATCTAAGCTGTCTGAAGTGTTTTTTCAAAGTTATCAACATTTTTATGTTTGGCGTGCCGGAATCGATCTTATCTCAAGCTGAATACGCGATTTACGCATTCTGCCATAACTTTGCAGGGAATCTTCAGAACACGAAATTTTCATATCCCACTATAGCAGAAAGGGTCTTTCTAGTAGTTGCACATAAAATCTAAGCTGTCTGAAGTGTTTTTCCAAAGTTATCAACATTTTTATGTTTGGTGTACCGGAATCGACCTTATCTCAGGCTGAAAACGCGTTTTCTGCATTGTGCCATAACTTTGCAAGGAAGCTTCAGAACATGAAATTTTAAACTTGCGCTATAGCAGAAAAGGTCTTTCTAGTAGTTGTACATCAAACCTAAGCTGTCTGAAGTGTTTTTCCAAAGTTATCCACATTTTAATGTTTGGCGTTCCGGAATCGATCTTATCTCAGGCTGAAAACGCGTTTTACGCATTGTCCCATAACTTTGCATCAAGCTTCAGAACATAAAATTTTCACCTCCCACGATAGCAGAAAGGGTCTTTCTCGTAGTTGCAGATCAAAAATAAGCTGTCTGAAATGTTTTTCCAAAGTTATCAACAGTTTTATGCTTGCCATTCCGGAATCGACCTTATCTCAGGCTGTAAACGCGTTTTACGCATGGTGCCATAACTTTGCAGGGAAGCTTCAGAACATGAAATTTTCACATCCCACTATAGCAGAAAGGGTCTTTCTAGTAGTTGCACATTAAAGCTAAGTTGTCTGAAGTGTTTTTCCAAACTTATCAACATTTTTATGCTTGGCGTTCCGAAACCCATCTTATCTCAGGCTGAAAACGCGTTTGACGCATTGTGCCATAACTTTGCAGGAAAGCTTCAGAACATGAAATTTTCACCTCCCACTATAGCAGAAAGGGTCTTTCTCCTACTTGCACATCAAATCTAAGCTGTCTGAAGTGTTTTTCGATAGTTGTCATCATTTTTATATTTGGCGTTCCTGAATCGACCTTATCTCAGGCTGAAAACACGTTTTCTGCATTGTGCCATAACTTTGCAGGGAAGATTCAGAACATGAAATTTTCAACTCCCACTATAGCAGAAAGGGTCTTTCTAGTAGTTGCACGTCAAACCTAAGCTGTCTGAAGTGTTTTTCCAAAGTTATCAACATTTTTATGTTTGGCATTCCAGAATCGACCTTATCTCTGGCTGAAAACGCGTTTTCTGCATTGTGCCATAACTTTGCAGGGAAACTTCAGAACATGAAATTTTCACCTCCCACTATAGCAGAAAGGGTCTTTCTAGTAGTTGCACATCAAATCTAAGCTGTCTGAAGTGTTTTTTCAAAGTTATCATATTTTTATGTTTGGCGTTCCGGAATCGACCTTATCTCAGGCTGAAAACGCGTTTTCTGCAATGTGCCATAACTTTGCAGGGAAGCTTCAGAACATGAAATTTTCAACTCCCACTATAGCAGAAAGGCTTTTTCCCGTAGTTGCACATCAAATCTAAGCTGTCTGAAGTGTTTTTCTAAACTTATCAACATTTTTATGTTTGGCTTTCCGGAATCGACCTAATCTCAGGCTGAAAACGCGTTTTACGCATTGTGCCATAACTTCTCAGGGAAGCTTCAGAACATGAAATGTTCACCTCCCACTATAGCTGAAAGGGTTTTTCTAATAGTTGCACATCAAATCTAAGCCGTCTGAAGTGTTTTTCCAAAGTTATCAACATTCTTATGTTTGGCGTTTCGGAATCGATCTTATCTCAAGCTGAATACGCGATTTACGCATTCTGCCATAACTTTGCAGGGAATCTTCAGAACACGAAATTTTCATATCCCACTATAGCAGAAAGGGTCTTTCTAGTAGTTGCACATAAAATCTAAGCTGTCTGAAGTGTTTTTCCAAAGTTATAAACATTTTTATGTTTGGCGTTCCTGAATCAACCTTATCTCAGGCTGAAAACGCGTTTTACGCATTGCGCCATAAATTTGCAGGAAAGCTTCAGAACATGAAATTTTCAATTCCCAGTAAAGCAGAAAGGGTTTTTCTCCTACTTGCACATCAAATCTAAGCTGTCTGAAGTGTTTTTCCAAAGTTATCAACATTTTCATGTTTGGCGTTCCGGAATCGACCTTATCTCAGGCTGAAAATGCGTTTTGCCATAACTTTGCCATAACTTTGCATGGAAGCTTCAGAACATCGAATTTTCAACTCCCACTATAGCAGAAAGGGTCCTTCAAGTAGTTGCAGATCAAATATAAGCTGTCTGAAATGTTTTTCCAAAGTTATCAACATTTTTATGTTTGGCGTTCTGGACCCCACCTTATCTCAGTCTGAAAACGTGTTTTTTGCATTGTGCCATAACTTTGCAGGGAAGCCTCAGAACATGAAATTTCCACCTGCCGCTATAGTAGAAAGGGTCTTTCTAGTAGTTGCTCATCGAATCTATGCTGTCTGAAGTGTTTTTCCAAAGTTATAAACATTTTTATGTTTGGCGTTCATGAATCAACCTTATCTCAGGCTGAAAACGCGTTTTACGCATTGTGCCATAACTTCTCAGGGAAGCTTCAGAACATGAAATGTTCACCTCCCACTATAGCTGAAAGGGTTTTTCTAATAGTTGCACATCAAATCTAAGCCGTCTGAAGTGTTTTTCCAAAGTTATCAACATTCTTATGTTTGGCGTTTCGGAATCGATCTTATCTCAAGCTGAATACGCGATTTACGCATTCTGCCATAACTTTGCAGGGAATCTTCAGAACACGAAATTTTCATATCCCACTATAGCAGAAAGGGTCTTTCTAGTAGTTGCACATAAAATCTAAGCTGTCTGAAGTGTTTTTCCGAAGTTATAAACATTTTTATGTTTGGCGTTCCTGAATCAACCTTATCTCAGGCTGAAAACGCGTTTTACGCATTGCGCCATAAATTTGCAGGAAAGCTTCAGAACATGAAATTTTCAATTCCCAGTAAAGCAGAAAGGGTTTTTCTCCTACTTGCACATCAAATCTAAGCTGTCTGAAGTGTTTTTCCAAAGTTATCAACATTTTCATGTTTGGCGTTCCGGAATCGACCTTATCTCAGGCTGAAAATGCGTTTTGCCATAACTTTGCCATAACTTTGCATGGAAGCTTCAGAACATCGAATTTTCAACTCCCACTATAGCAGAAAGGGTCCTTCAAGTAGTTGCAGATCAAATATAAGCTGTCTGAAATGTTTTTCCAAAGTTATCAACATTTTTATGTTTGGCGTTCTTGACCCCACCTTATCTCAGTCTGAAAACGTGTTTTTTGCATTGTGCCATAACTTTGCAGGGAAGCCTCAGAACATGAAATTTCCACCTGCCGCTATAGTAGAAAGGGTCTTTCTAGTAGTTGCTCATCGAATCTATGCTGTCTGAAGTGTTTTTCCAAAGTTATAAACATTTTTATGTTTGGCGTTCATGAATCAACCTTATCTCAGGCTGAAAACGCGTTTTACGCATTGCGCCATAAATTTGCAGGAAAGCTTCAGAACATGAAATTTTCAATTCCCAGTAAAGCAGAAAGGGTTTTTCTCCTACTTGCTCATCAAATCTAAGCTGTCTGAAGTGTTTTTCGATAGTTTTCAACATTTTTATATTTGGCGTTCCTGAATCGACCTTATCTCAGGCTGAAAACACGTTTTCTGCATTGTGCCATAACTTTGCAGGGAAGCTTCAGAACATGAAATTTTCAACTCCCTCTACAGCAGAAAGGGTCTTTCTAGTAGTTGCACGTCAAATCTAAGCTGTCTGAAGTGTTTTTCCAAAGTTATCAACATTTTTATGTTTGGCATTCCAGAATCGACCTTTTCTCTGGCTGAAAACGCGTTTTCTACATTGTGCCATAACTTTGCAGGGAAGCTTCAGAACATGAAATTTTCACCTCCCACTATAGCAGAAAGGGTCTTTCTAGTAGTTGCACATCAAATCTAAGCTGTCTGAAGTGTTTTTCCAAAGTTATCATCATTTTTATGTTTGGCGTTCCGGAATCAACCTTATCTCAGGCTGAAAACGCGTTTTCTGCATTGTGCCATAACTTTGCAGGGAAGCTTCAGAACATGAAATGTTCACCTCCCACTATAGCAGAAAGGGTCTTTCTGGTAGTTGCACATCAAATCTAAGCTGTCTGAAGTGTTTTTCCAAAGATATCAACATTTTTATGTTTGGCGTTCCGGAATCGACCTTATGTGATGCTGAAAACTCGTTTTCTGCATTGTGCCATAACTTTGCAGGGAAGCTTCAGAATCTGAAATTTTCACCTCCCACGATAGCAGAAAGGGTCTTTCGAGTAGTTGCACATCAAATCTAAGCTGTCTGAAATGTTTTTCGAAAGTTATCAACATTTTTATGTTTGCCGTTCAGGAATCGACCTTATCTCAGGCTGAAAACCCGTTTTCTGCATTGTGCCTTAACTTTGCAGGGAAGCTTCAGAACATGAAATTTTCACCTCCCACTATAGCAAAAGGGGTCTTTCTAGTAGTTGCACAACAAATCTAAGCTGTCTGAAGTGTTTTTCTGAAGTTATCAACATTTTTATGTTTGGCGTTCCGGAACCCACCTTATCTCAGCCTGAAAACGCGTTTTACATATTTTGCCATAACTTTGGAGGGAAGCTTCAGAACATGAAATTTTTACATCCCACTATAGCAGAAAGGGTATTTCTAGTAGTTGCAGATCAAAACTAAGCTGTCTGAAATGTTTTTCCAAAGTTATCAACAGTTTTATGCTTGGCATTCCGGAATCGACCTTATCTCAGGCTGTTAACGCGTTTTACGCATTGTGCCATAACTTTGCTGGGAAGCTTCAGAACATGAAATTTTCAACTCCCACTATAGCAGAAAAGGTCTTTCTAGTAGTTGCACGTCAAACCTAAGCTGTCTGAAGTGTTTTTCCAAAGTTATCAACATTTTTATGTTTGGCATTCCAGAATCGACCTTATCTCTGGCTGAAAACGCGTTTTCTGCATTGTGCCATAACTTTGCAGGGAATCTTCAGAACATGAAATTTTCACCTCCCACTATAGCAGAAAGGGTCTTTCTAGTAGTTGCACATCAAATCTAAGCTGTCTGAAGTGTTTTTTCAAAGTTATCAACATTTTTATGTTTGGTGTTCCTGAATCGACCTTATCTCAGGCTGAAAACGCGTTTTCTGCAATGTGCCATAACTTTGCAGGGAAGCTTCAGAACATGAAATTTTCAACTCCCACTATAGCAGAAAGGCTTTTTCCAGTAGTTGCATATCAAATCTAAGCTGTCTGAAGTGTTTTTCTAAACTTATCAACATTTTTATGTTTGGCTTTCCGGAATCGACCTTATCTCAGGCTGAAAACGCGTTTTACGCATTGTGCCATAACTTCTCAGGGAAGCTTCAGAACATGAAATGTTCACCTCCCTCTATAGCTGAAAGGGTTTTTCTAATAGTTGCACATCAAATCTAAGCTGTCTGAAGTGTTTTTCCAAAGTTATCAACATTCTTATTTTTGGCGTTTCGGAATCAACCTTATCTCAGGCTGAAAACGCGTTTTCAGCATTGTGCCATCACTTTGTAGGAAAGCTGCAGAATATAAAATTTTCACCTCCCACTATAGCAGAAAGGGTCTTTCTAGTAGTTGCACATCAAATCTAAGCTGTCTGAAGTGTTTTTTCAAAGTTATCAACATTTTTATGTTTGGCGTGCCGGAATCGATCTTATCTCAAGCTGAATACGCGATTTACGCATTCTGCCATAACTTTGCAGGGAATCTTCAGAACACGAAATTTTCATATCCCACTATAGCAGAAAGGGTCTTTCTAGTAGTTGCACATAAAATCTAAGCTGTCTGAAGTGTTTTTCCAAAGTTATCAACATTTTTATGTTTGGTGTACCGGAATCGACCTTATCTCAGGCTGAAAACGCGTTTTCTGCATTGTGCCATAACTTTGCAAGGAAGCTTCAGAACATGAAATTTTAAACTTGCGCTATAGCAGAAAAGGTCTTTCTAGTAGTTGTACATCAAACCTAAGCTGTCTGAAGTGTTTTTCCAAAGTTATCCACATTTTAATGTTTGGCGTTCCGGAATCGATCTTATCTCAGGCTGAAAACGCGTTTTACGCATTGTCCCATAACTTTGCATCAAGCTTCAGAACATAAAATTTTCACCTCCCACGATAGCAGAAAGGGTCTTTCTCGTAGTTGCAGATCAAAAATAAGCTGTCTGAAATGTTTTTCCAAAGTTATCAACAGTTTTATGCTTGCCATTCCGGAATCGACCTTATCTCAGGCTGTAAACGCGTTTTACGCATGGTGCCATAACTTTGCAGGGAAGCTTCAGAACATGAAATTTTCACATCCCACTATAGCAGAAAGGGTCTTTCTAGTAGTTGCACATTAAAGCTAAGTTGTCTGAAGTGTTTTTCCAAACTTATCAACATTTTTATGCTTGGCGTTCCGAAACCCATCTTATCTCAGGCTGAAAACGCGTTTGACGCATTGTGCCATAACTTTGCAGGAAAGCTTCAGAACATGAAATTTTCACCTCCCACTATAGCAGAAAGGGTCTTTCTCCTACTTGCACATCAAATCTAAGCTGTCTGAAGTGTTTTTCGATAGTTGTCATCATTTTTATATTTGGCGTTCCTGAATCGACCTTATCTCAGGCTGAAAACACGTTTTCTGCATTGTGCCATAACTTTGCAGGGAAGATTCAGAACATGAAATTTTCAACTCCCACTATAGCAGAAAGGGTCTTTCTAGTAGTTGCACGTCAAACCTAAGCTGTCTGAAGTGTTTTTCCAAAGTTATCAACATTTTTATGTTTGGCATTCCAGAATCGACCTTATCTCTGGCTGAAAACGCGTTTTCTGCATTGTGCCATAACTTTGCAGGGAAACTTCAGAACATGAAATTTTCACCTCCCACTATAGCAGAAAGGGTCTTTCTAGTAGTTGCACATCAAATCTAAGCTGTCTGAAGTGTTTTTTCAAAGTTATCATATTTTTATGTTTGGCGTTCCGGAATCGACCTTATCTCAGGCTGAAAACGCGTTTTCTGCAATGTGCCATAACTTTGCAGGGAAGCTTCAGAACATGAAATTTTCAACTCCCACTATAGCAGAAAGGCTTTTTCCCGTAGTTGCACATCAAATCTAAGCTGTCTGAAGTGTTTTTCTAAACTTATCAACATTTTTATGTTTGGCTTTCCGGAATCGACCTAATCTCAGGCTGAAAACGCGTTTTACGCATTGTGCCATAACTTCTCAGGGAAGCTTCAGAACATGAAATGTTCACCTCCCACTATAGCTGAAAGGGTTTTTCTAATAGTTGCACATCAAATCTAAGCCGTCTGAAGTGTTTTTCCAAAGTTATCAACATTCTTATGTTTGGCGTTTCGGAATCGATCTTATCTCAAGCTGAATACGCGATTTACGCATTCTGCCATAACTTTGCAGGGAATCTTCAGAACACGAAATTTTCATATCCCACTATAGCAGAAAGGGTCTTTCTAGTAGTTGCACATAAAATCTAAGCTGTCTGAAGTGTTTTTCCAAAGTTATAAACATTTTTATGTTTGGCGTTCCTGAATCAACCTTATCTCAGGCTGAAAACGCGTTTTACGCATTGCGCCATAAATTTGCAGGAAAGCTTCAGAACATGAAATTTTCAATTCCCAGTAAAGCAGAAAGGGTTTTTCTCCTACTTGCACATCAAATCTAAGCTGTCTGAAGTGTTTTTCCAAAGTTATCAACATTTTCATGTTTGGCGTTCCGGAATCGACCTTATCTCAGGCTGAAAATGCGTTTTGCCATAACTTTGCCATAACTTTGCATGGAAGCTTCAGAACATCGAATTTTCAACTCCCACTATAGCAGAAAGGGTCCTTCAAGTAGTTGCAGATCAAATATAAGCTGTCTGAAATGTTTTTCCAAAGTTATCAACATTTTTATGTTTGGCGTTCTGGACCCCACCTTATCTCAGTCTGAAAACGTGTTTTTTGCATTGTGCCATAACTTTGCAGGGAAGCCTCAGAACATGAAATTTCCACCTGCCGCTATAGTAGAAAGGGTCTTTCTAGTAGTTGCTCATCGAATCTATGCTGTCTGAAGTGTTTTTCCAAAGTTATAAACATTTTTATGTTTGGCGTTCATGAATCAACCTTATCTCAGGCTGAAAACGCGTTTTACGCATTGCGCCATAAATTTGCAGGAAAGCTTCAGAACATGAAATTTTCAATTCCCAGTAAAGCAGAAAGGGTTTTTCTCCTACTTGCTCATCAAATCTAAGCTGTCTGAAGTGTTTTTCGATAGTTTTCAACTTTTTTATATTTGGCGTTCCTGAATCGACCTTATCTCAGGCTGAAAACACGTTTTCTGCATTGTGCCATAACTTTGCAGGGAAGCTTCAGAACATGAAATTTTCAACTCCCTCTACAGCAGAAAGGGTCTTTCTAGTAGTTGCACGTCAAATCTAAGCTGTCTGAAGTGTTTTTCCAAAGTTATCAACATTTTTATGTTTGGCATTCCAGAATCGACCTTTTCTCTGGCTGAAAACGCGTTTTCTGCATTGTGCCATAACTTTGCAGGGAAACTTCAGAACATGAAATTTTCATCTCCCACTATAGCAGAAAGGGTCTTTCTAGTAGTTGCACATCAAATCTAAGCTGTCTGAAGTGTTTTTTGAAAGTTATCATATTTTTATGTTTGGCGTTCCGTAATTTACTTTGTCTCATGCTGAAAACGCGTTTTCTGCATTGTGCCATAACTTTGCAGGGAAGCTTCAGAATATGACATTTCAACATCCCACTATAGCAGAAAGGATCTTTCTAGTAGTTGCACATCAAATCTAAGCTGTTTGAAGTGTTTTTCGAAAGTTATCAACATTTTTATATTTGGCGTTCCGGAATCGACCTTATCTCAGGCTGATAACGCGATTTACGCATTCTGCCAGAACTTTGCAGGGAAGCTTCTGAACATGACATTTCAACATCCCACTATAGCAGAAAGGGTCTCTCTCGTAGTTGCACATCAAATCTAAGCTGTCTGAAGTGTTTTTCCAAAGTTATCAACATTTTTATGTTTGGCGTTCCGGAACCCACCTTTTCTCAGGCTGAAAATGCGTTTTCTGCATTGTGCCACAACTTTGCAGGGAAGCTTCAGAACATGAAATTTTCACCTCCCACTATAGCAGAAAGGGTCTTTCTAGTAGTTGCACATCAAATCTAAGCTGTCTGAAGTGTTTTTCCAAAGTTATCATCATTTTTATGTTTGGCGTTCCGGAATCAACCTTATCTCAGGCTGAAAACGCGTTTTCTGCATTGTGCCATAACTTTGCAGGGAAGCTTCAGAACATGAAATGTTCACCTCCCACGATAGCAGAAAGGGTCTTTCTAGTAGTTGCACATCAAATCTAAGCTGTCTGAAGTGTTTTTCCAAAGATATCAACATTTTTATGTTTGGCGTTCCGGAATCGACCTTATGTGATGCTGAAAACTCGTTTTCTGCATTGTGCCATAACTTTGCAGGGAAGCTTCAGAATCTGAAATTTTCACCTCCCACGATAGCAGAAAGGGTCTTTCGAGTAGTTGCACATCAAATCTAAGCTGTCTGAAATGTTTTTCGAAAGTTATCAACATTTTTATGTTTGCCGTTCAGGAATCGACCTTATCTCAGGCTGAAAACCCGTTTTCTGCATTGTGCCTTAACTTTGCAGGGAAGCTTCAGAACATGAAATTTTCACCTCCCACTATAGCAAAAGGGGTCTTTCTAGTAGTTGCACAACAAATCTAAGCTGTCTGAAGTTTTTTTTCCAAAGTTATCAACATTTTTATGTTTGGCGTTCCGGAATCAACCTTATCTCAGGCTGAAAACGCGTTTTCTGCATTGTGCCATAACTTTGCAGGGAAGCTTGAGAACATGAAGTTTTAATCTCCCGCTATAGCAGAAAGGGTCATTCTAGTAGTTGCACATCAAATCTAAGCTGTCTTGAAGTGTTTTTCTGAAGTTATCAACATTTTTATGTTTGGCATTCCGGAATCGACCTTATCTCAGGCTGTTAACGCGTTTTACGCATTGTGCCATAACTTTGCTGGGAAGCTTCAGAACATGAAATTTTCAACTCCCACTATAGCAGAAAGGGTCTTTCTAGTAGTTGCACATCAAATCTAAGCTGTCTGAAGTGTTTTTTCAAAGTTATCATATTTTTATGTTTGGCATTCCGGAATCGACCTTATCTCAGGCTGTTAACGCGTTTTACGCATTGTGCCATAACTTTGCTGGGAAGCTTCAGAACATGAAATTTTCAACTCCCACTATAGCAGAAAGGGTCTTTCTAGTAGTTGCACATCAAATCTAAGCTGTCTGAAGTGTTTTTCTAAACTTATCAACATTTTTATGTTTGGCTTTCCGGAATCGACCTTATCTCAGGCTGAAAACGCGTTTTACGCATTGTGCCATAACTTCTCAGGGAAGCTTCAGAACATGAAATGTTCACCTCCCTCTATAGCTGAAAGGGTTTTTCTAATAGTTGCACATCAAATCTAAGCTGTCTGAAGTGTTTTTCCAAAGTTATCAACATTCTTATTTTTGGCGTTTCGGAATCAACCTTATCTCAGGCTGAAAACGCGTTTTCAGCATTGTGCCATCACTTTGTAGGAAAGCTGCAGAATATAAAATTTTCACCTCCCACTATAGCAGAAAGGGTCTTTCTAGTAGTTGCACATCAAATCTAAGCTGTCTGAAGTGTTTTTCCAAAGTTATCAACATTTTTATGTTTGGCGTGCCGGAATCGATCTTATCTCAAGCTGAATACGCGATTTACGCATTCTGCCATAACTTTGCAGGGAATCTTCAGAACACGAAATGTTCATATCCCACTATAGCAGAAAGGGTCTTTCTAGTAGTTGCACATAAAATCTAAGCTGTCTGAAGTGTTTTTCCAAAGTTATAAACATTTTTATGTTTGGCGTTCATGAATCAACCTTATCTCAGGCTGAAAACGCGTTTTACGCATTGCGCCATAAATTTGCAGGAAAGCTTCAGAACATGAAATTTTCAACTCCCAGTAAAGCAGAAAGGGTTTTTCTCCTACTTGCAAATCAAATCTAAGCTGTCTGAAGTGTTTTTCGATAGTTTTCAACATTTTTATATTTGGCGTTCCTGAATCGACCTTATCTCAGGCTGAAAACACGTTTTCTGCATTGTGCCATAACTTTGCAGGGAAGCTTCAGAACATGAAATTTTCAACTCCCTCTACAGCAGAAAGGGTCTTTCTAGTAGTTGCACGTCAAATCTAAGCTGTCTGAAGTGTTTTTCCAAAGTTATCAACATTTTTATGTTTGTCATTCCAGAATCGACCTTTTCTCTGGCTGAAAACGCGTTTTCTGCATTGTGCCATAACTTTGCAGGGAAACTTCAGAACATGAAATTTTCACCTCCCACTATAGCAGAAAGGGTCTTTCTAGTAGTTGCACATCAAATGTAAGCGGTCTGAAGTGTATTTCAAAAGTTATCAACTTTTTTATGTTTGACGTTCCTGAATCGACCTTATCACAGGCTGAAAACGCGTTTTACGCATTGTGCCATAACTTTGCCGTGAAGCTTCAGAACATGAAATTTTCACCTCCCACAATGGCAGAAAGGGTCTTTCTAGAAATTGCAAATCAAATCTAAGCTGTCTGAAGTGTTTTTCCAAAGTTATCAACATTTTTATGTTTGGCGTTCCGGAATCGACTTTATCTCAATCTGAAAACGCGTTTTACGCATTGTGCCATAACTTTGCATAAAGCTTCAGAACATTACATTTTCACCTCCCACTATAGCAGAAAGGGTCTTTCTCGTAGTTGCACATCAAATCTAAGCTGTCTGAAGTGTTTTTCCAAAGTTATCATATTTTTTTGTTTGGCGTTCTGGAACCCACCTTATCTCAGGCTGAAAACGCGTTTTCTGCATTGTGCCATAACTTTGCAGGGAAGCTTCAGAACATGAAATTTTCAACTCCGACTATAGCAGAAAGGGTTTTTCGAGTAGTTGCACGTCAAATCTAAGCTGTCTGATGTGTTTTTCCAAAGTTATCAACATTTTTTATGTTTGGCATTCCAGAATCGACCTTATCTCAGCCTGAAAACGCGTTTTACGCATGGTGCCATAACTTTGCAGGGAAGCTTCAGAACATCAAATTTTTACCTCCCACAATGGCAGAAAGGGTCTTTCTAGTAGTTGCACATCAAATCTAAGCTGTCTGAAATGTTTTTCCAAAGTTATCAACATTTTTATGTTTGGCGTTCTGGAACCCACCTTATCTCAGGCTGAAAACGCGTTTTCTGCATTTGCCATAACTTTGCAGGGTAGCTTCAGAATATGATATTTTAACCTCCCGCTATTGCAGAAAGGGTCTGTCTTGTAGTTGCACATCAAATCTAAGCTGTCTGAAGTGTTTTTCCAAAGTTATCAACATTTTTATGTTTGGCGTTCCGGAACCCACCTTATCTCATTCTGAAAACGTGTTTTCTCCATTGTGCCATAACTTTGCAGGGAAGCTTCAGAACATGAAATTTTCACCTCCCACTATAGCAAAAAGGGTCTTTCTAGTAATTGCACATCAAATCTATGCTGTCTGAAGTGTATTTCAAAAGTTATCAACTTTTTTATGTTTGGCGTTCCTGAATCAACCTTATCTCAGGCTGAAAACGCGTTTAACGCATTGTTCCATAAATTTGCAGGGAAGCTTCAGAACATACGAATTTTCAACTCCCACTATAGCAGAAAGGGACTTTCTAGTAGTTGCACATCAAAGCTAAGCTGTCTGAAGTGTTTTTCCAAAGTTATCAACATTTTTATGTTTGGTGTACCGGAATCGACCTTATCTCAGGCTGAAAACGCGTTTTCTGCATTGTGCCATAACTTTGCAAGGAAGCTTCAGAACATGAAATTTTAAACTTGCGCTATAGCAGAAAAGGTCTTTCTAGTAGTTGTACATCAAATCTAAGCTGTCTGAAGTGTTTTTCCAAAGTTATCCACATTTTAATGTTTGGCGTTCCGGAATCGATCTTATCTCAGGCTGAAAACGCGTTTTACGCATTGTCCCATAACTTTGCATCAAGCTTCAGAACATGAAATTTTCACCTCCCACGATAGCAGAAAGGGTCTTTCTCGTAGTTGCTGATCAAAACTAAGCTGTCTGAAATGTTTTTCCAAAGTTATCAACAGTTTTATGCTTGCCATTCCGGAATCGACCTTATCTCAGGCTGTAAACGCGTTTTACGCATGGTGCCATAACTTTGCAGGGAAGCTTCAGAACACGAAATTTTCACCTCCCACTATAGCAGAAAGGGTCTTTCATGTAGTTGCACATCAAATCTAAGCTGTCTGAAGTGTTTTTTCAAAGTTATCATATTTTTATGTTTGGCGTTCCGGAATCGACCTTATCTCTGGCTGAAAACGCGTTTTCTGCAATGTGCCATAACTTTGCAGGGAAGCTTCAGAACATGAAATTTTCAACTCCCACTATAGCAGAAAGGGTCTTTCTAGTAGTTGCACGTCAAACCTAAGCTGTCTGAAGTGTTTTTCCAAAGTTATCAACATTTTTATGTTTGGCATTCCAGAATCGACCTTATCTCTGGCTGAAAACGCGTTTTCTGCATTGTGCCATAACTTTGCAGGGAAACTTCAGAACATGAAATTTTCACCTCCCACTATAGCAGAAAGGGTCTTTCATGTAGTTGCACATCAAATCTAAGCTGTCTGAAGTGTTTTTTCAAAGTTATCATATTTTTATGTTTGGCGTTCCGGAATCGACCTTATCTCTGGCTGAAAACGCGTTTTCTGCAATGTGCCATAACTTTGCAGGGAAGCTTCAGAACATGAAATTTTCAACTCCCACTATAGCAGAAAGGCTTTTTCCAGCAGTTGCACATCAAATCTAAGCTGTCTGAAGTGTTTTTCTAAACTTATCAACATTTTTATGTTTGGCTTTCCGGAATCGACCTTATCTCAGGCTGAAAACGCGTTTTACGCATTGTGCCATAACTTCTCAGGGAAGCTTCAGAACATGAAATGTTCACCTCCCACTATAGCTGAAAGGGTTTTTCTAATAGTTGCACATCAAATCTAAGCCGTCTGAAGTGTTTTTCCAAAGTTATCAACATTCTTATGTTTGGCGTTTCGGAATCGATCTTATCTCAAGCTGAATACGCGATTTACGCATTCTGCCATAACTTTGCAGGGAATCTTCAGAACACGAAATTTTCATATCCCACTATAGCAGAAAGGGTCTTTCTAGTAGTTGCACATAAAATCTAAGCTGTCTGAAGTGTTTTTCCAAAGTTATAAACATTTTTATGTTTGGCGTTCCTGAATCAACCTTATCTCAGGCTGAAAACGCGTTTTACGCATTGCGCCATAAATTTGCAGGAAAGCTTCAGATCATGAAATTTTCAATTCCCAGTAAAGCAGAAAGGGTTTTTCTCCTACTTGCACATCAAATCTAAGCTGTCTGAAGTGTTTTTCCAAAGTTATCAACATTTTCATGTTTGGCGTTCCGGAATCGACCTTATCTCAGGCTGAAAATGCGTTTTGCCATAACTTTGCCATAACTTTGCATGGAAGCTTCAGAACATCGAATTTTCAACTCCCACTATAGCAGAAAGGGTCCTTCAAGTAGTTGCAGATCAAATATAAGCTGTCTGAAATGTTTTTCCAAAGTTATCAACATTTTTATGTTTGGCGTTCTTGACCCCACCTTATCTCAGTCTGAAAACGTGTTTTTTGCATTGTGCCATAACTTTGCAGGGAAGCCTCAGAACATGAAATTTCCACCTGCCGCTATAGTAGAAAGGGTCTTTCTAGTAGTTGCTCATCGAATCTATGCTGTCTGAAGTGTTTTTCCAAAGTTATAAACATTTTTATGTTTGGCGTTCATGAATCAACCTTATCTCAGGCTGAAAACGCGTTTTACGCATTGCGCCATACATTTGCAGGAAAGCTTCAGAACATGAAATTTTCAATTCCCAGTAAAGCAGAAAGGGTTTTTCTCCTACTTGCTCATCAAATCTAAGCTGTCTGAAGTGTTTTTCGATAGTTTTCAACATTTTTATATTTGGCGTTCCTGAATCGACCTTATCTCAGGCTGAAAACACGTTTTCTGCATTGTGCCATAACTTTGCAGGGAAGCTTCAGAACATGAAATTTTCAACTCCCTCTACAGCAGAAAGGGTCTTTCTAGTAGTTGCACGTCAAATCTAAGCTGTCTGAAGTGTTTTTCCAAAGTTATCAACATTTTTATGTTTGGCATTCCAGAATCGACCTTTTCTCTGGCTGAAAACGCGTTTTCTGCATTGTGCCATAACTTTGCAGGGAAACTTCAGAACATGAAATTTTCACCTCCCACTATAGCAGAAAGGGTCTTTCTAGTAGTTGCACATCAAATCTAAGCTGTCTGAAGTGTTTTTTGAAAGTTATCATATTTTTATGTTTGGCGTTCCGTAATTGACTTTGTCTCATGCTGAAAACGCGTTTTCTGCATTGTGCCATAACTTTGCAGGGAAGCTTCAGAACATGACATTTCAACATCCCACTATAGCAGAAAGGATCTTTCTAGTAGTTGCACATCAAATCTAAGCTGTTTGAAGTGTTTTTCGAAAGTTATCAACATTTTTATGTTTGGCGTTCCGGAATCGACCTTATCTCAGGCTGATAACGCGATTTACGCATTCTGCCAGAACTTTGCAGGGAAGCTTCTGAACATGAAATTTTCAAATCCCACTATAGCAGAAAGGGTCTTTCTAGTAGTTGCACATCAAATCTAAGCTGTTTGAAGTGTTTTTCCAAAGTTATCAACATTTTTATGTTTGGCGTTCCGGAATCAACCTTATCTCAGGCTGAATACGCGTTTTCTGCATTGTGCCATAACTTTGCAGGGAAGCTTCAGAACATGAAATGTTCACCTCCCACTATAGCAGAAAGGGTCTCTCTCGTAGTTGCACATCAAATCTAAGCTGTCTGAAGTGTTTTTCCAAAGTTATCAACATTTTTATGTTTGGCGTTCCGGAACCCACCTTTTCTCAGACTGAAAATGCGTTTTCTGCATTGTGCCACAACTTTGCAGGGAAGCTTCAGAACATGAAATTTTCACCTCCCACTATAGCAGAAAGGGTCTTTCTAGTAGTTGCACATCAAATCTAAGCTGTCTGAAGTGTTTTTCCAAAGTTATCATCATTTTTATGTTTGGCGTTCCGGAATCAACCTTATCTCAGGCTGAAAACGCGTTTTCTGCATTGTGCCATAACTTTGCAGGGAAGCTTCAGAACATGAAATGTTCACCTCCCACTATAGCAGAAAGGGTCTTTCTGGTAGTTGCACATCAAATCTAAGCTGTCTGAAGTGTTTTTCCAAAGATATCAACATTTTTATGTTTGGCGTTCCGGAATCGACCTTATGTGATGCTGAAAACTCGTTTTCTGCATTGTGCCATAACTTTGCAGGGAAGCTTCAGAATCTGAAATTTTCACCTCCCACGATAGCAGAAAGGGTCTTTCGAGTAGTTGCACATCAAATCTAAGCTGTCTGAAATGTTTTTCGAAAGTTATCAACATTTTTATGTTTGCCGTTCAGGAATCGACCTTATCTCAGGCTGAAAACCCGTTTTCTGCATTGTGCCTTAACTTTGCAGGGAAGCTTCAGAACATGAAATTTTCACCTCCCACTATAGCAAAAGGGGTCTTTCTAGTAGTTGCACAACAAATCTAAGCTGTCTGAAGTTTTTTTTCCAAAGTTATCAACATTTTTATGTTTGGCGTTCCGGAATCAACCTTATCTCAGGCTGAAAACGCGTTTTCTGCATTGTGCCATAACTTTGCAGGGAAGCTTGAGAACATGAAGTTTTAATCTCCCACTATAGCAGAAAGGGTCATTCTAGTAGTTGCACATCAAATCTAAGCTGTCTTGAAGTGTTTTTCTGAAGTTATCAACATTTTTATGTTTGGCGTTCCGGAACCCACCTTATCTCAGCCTGAAAACGCGTTTTACATATTTTGCCATAACTTTGGAGGGAAGCTTCAGAACATGAAATTTTTACATCCCACTATAGCAGAAAGGGTATTTCTAGTAGTTGCAGATCAAAACTAAGCTGTCTGAAATGTTTTTCCAAAGTTATCAACAGTTTTATGCTTGGCATTCCGGAATCGACCTTATCTCAGGCTGTTAACGCGTTTTACGCATTGTGCCATAACTTTGCTGGGAAGCTTCAGAACATGAAATTTTCAACTCCCACTATAGCAGAAAAGGTCTTTCTAGTAGTTGCACGTCAAACCTAAGCTGTCTGAAGTGTTTTTCCAAAGTTATCAACATTTTTATGTTTGGCATTCCAGAATCGACCTTATCTCTGGCTGAAAACGCGTTTTCTGCATTGTGCCATAACTTTGCAGGGAATCTTCAGAACATGAAATTTTCACCTCCCACTATAGCAGAAAGGGTCTTTCTAGTAGTTGCACATCAAATCTAAGCTGTCTGAAGTGTTTTTTCAAAGTTATCATATTTTTATGTTTGGCGTTCCGGAATCGACCTTATCTCAGGCTGAAAACGCGTTTTCTGCAATGTGCCATAACTTTGCAGGGAAGCTTCAGAACATGAAATTTTCAACTCCCACTATAGCAGAAAGGCTTTTTCCAGTAGTTGCATATCAAATCTAAGCTGTCTGAAGTGTTTTTCTAAACTTATCAACATTTTTATGTTTGGCTTTCCGGAATCGACCTTATCTCAGGCTGAAAACGCGTTTTACGCATTGTGCCATAACTTCTCAGGGAAGCTTCAGAACATGAAATGTTCACCTCCCTCTATAGCTGAAAGGGTTTTTCTAATAGTTGCACATCAAATCTAAGCTGTCTGAAGTGTTTTTCCAAAGTTATCAACATTCTTATTTTTGGCGTTTCGGAATCAACCTTATCTCAGGCTGAAAACGCGTTTTCAGCATTGTGCCATCACTTTGTAGGAAAGCTGCAGAATATAAAATTTTCACCTCCCACTATAGCAGAAAGGGTCTTTCTAGTAGTTGCACATCAAATCTAAGCTGTCTGAAGTGTTTTTTCAAAGTTATCAACATTTTTATGTTTGGCGTGCCGGAATCGATCTTATCTCAAGCTGAATACGCGATTTACGCATTCTGCCATAACTTTGCAGGGAATCTTCAGAACACGAAATTTTCATATCCCACTATAGCAGAAAGGGTCTTTCTAGTAGTTGCACATAAAATCTAAGCTGTCTGAAGTGTTTTTCCAAAGTTATCAACATTTTTATGTTTGGTGTACCGGAATCGACCTTATCTCAGGCTGAAAACGCGTTTTCTGCATTGTGCCATAACTTTGCAAGGAAGCTTCAGAACATGAAATTTTAAACTTGCGCTATAGCAGAAAAGGTCTTTCTAGTAGTTGTACATCAAACCTAAGCTGTCTGAAGTGTTTTTCCAAAGTTATCCACATTTTAATGTTTGGCGTTCCGGAATCGATCTTATCTCAGGCTGAAAACGCGTTTTACGCATTGTCCCATAACTTTGCATCAAGCTTCAGAACATAAAATTTTCACCTCCCACGATAGCAGAAAGGGTCTTTCTCGTAGTTGCAGATCAAAACTAAGCTGTCTGAAATGTTTTTCCAAAGTTATCAACAGTTTTATGCTTGCCATTCCGGAATCGACCTTATCTCAGGCTGTAAACGCGTTTTACGCATGGTGCCATAACTTTGCAGGGAAGCTTCAGAACATGAAATTTTCACATCCCACTATAGCAGAAAGGGTCTTTCTAGTAGTTGCACATTAAAGCTAAGTTGTCTGAAGTGTTTTTCCAAACTTATCAACATTTTTATGCTTGGCGTTCCGAAACCCATCTTATCTCAGGCTGAAAACGCGTTTGACGCATTGTGCCATAACTTTGCAGGAAAGCTTCAGAACATGAAATTTTCACCTCCCACTATAGCAGAAAGGGTCTTTCTCCTACTTGCACATCAAATCTAAGCTGTCTGAAGTGTTTTTCGATAGTTGTCATCATTTTTATATTTGGCGTTCCTGAATCGACCTTATCTCAGGCTGAAAACACGTTTTCTGCATTGTGCCATAACTTTGCAGGGAAGATTCAGAACATGAAATTTTCAACTCCCACTATAGCAGAAAGGGTCTTTCTAGTAGTTGCACGTCAAACCTAAGCTGTCTGAAGTGTTTTTCCAAAGTTATCAACATTTTTATGTTTGGCATTCCAGAATCGACCTTATCTCTGGCTGAAAACGCGTTTTCTGCATTGTGCCATAACTTTGCAGGGAAACTTCAGAACATGAAATTTTCACCTCCCACTATAGCAGAAAGGGTCTTTCTAGTAGTTGCACATCAAATCTAAGCTGTCTGAAGTGTTTTTTCAAAGTTATCATATTTTTATGTTTGGCGTTCCGGAATCGACCTTATCTCAGGCTGAAAACGCGTTTTCTGCAATGTGCCATAACTTTGCAGGGAAGCTTCAGAACATGAAATTTTCAACTCCCACTATAGCAGAAAGGCTTTTTCCCGTAGTTGCACATCAAATCTAAGCTGTCTGAAGTGTTTTTCTAAACTTATCAACATTTTTATGTTTGGCTTTCCGGAATCGACCTAATCTCAGGCTGAAAACTCGTTTTACGCATTGTGCCATAACTTCTCAGGGAAGCTTCAGAACATGAAATGTTCACCTCCCACTATAGCTGAAAGGGTTTTTCTAATAGTTGCACATCAAATCTAAGCCGTCTGAAGTGTTTTTCCAAAGTTATCAACATTCTTATGTTTGGCGTTTCGGAATCGATCTTATCTCAAGCTGAATACGCGATTTACGCATTCTGCCATAACTTTGCAGTGAATCTTCAGAACACGAAATTTTCATATCCCACTATAGCAGAAAGGGTCTTTCTAGTAGTTGCACATAAAATCTAAGCTGTCTGAAGTGTTTTTCCAAAGTTATAAACATTTTTATGTTTGGCGTTCCTGAATCAACCTTATCTCAGGCTGAAAACGCGTTTTACGCATTGCGCCATAAATTTGCAGGAAAGCTTCAGAACATGAAATTTTCAATTCCCAGTAAAGCAGAAAGGGTTTTTCTCCTACTTGCACATCAAATCTAAGCTGTCTGAAGTGTTTTTCCAAAGTTATCAACATTTTCATGTTTGGCGTTCCGGAATCGACCTTATCTCAGGCTGAAAATGCGTTTTGCCATAACTTTGCCATAACTTTGCATGGAAGCTTCAGAACATCGAATTTTCAACTCCCACTATAGCAGAAAGGGTCCTTCAAGTAGTTGCAGATCAAATATAAGCTGTCTGAAATGTTTTTCCAAAGTTATCAACATTTTTATGTTTGGCGTTCGGGACCCCACCTTATCTCAGTCTGAAAACGTGTTTTTTGCATTGTGCCATAACTTTGCAGGGAAGCCTCAGAACATGAAATTTCCACCTGCCGCTATAGTAGAAAGGGTCTTTCTAGTAGTTGCTCATCGAATCTATGCTGTCTGAAGTGTTTTTCCAAAGTTATAAACATTTTTATGTTTGGCGTTCATGAATCAACCTTATCTCAGGCTGAAAACGCGTTTTACGCATTGCGCCATAAATTTGCAGGAAAGCTTCAGAACATGAAATTTTCAATTCCCAGTAAAGCAGAAAGGGTTTTTCTCCTACTTGCTCATCAAATCTAAGCTGTCTGAAGTGTTTTTCGATAGTTTTCAACTTTTTTATATTTGGCGTTCCTGAATCGACCTTATCTCAGGCTGAAAACACGTTTTCTGCATTGTGCCATAACTTTGCAGGGAAGCTTCAGAACATGAAATTTTCAACTCCCTCTACAGCAGAAAGGGTCTTTCTAGTAGTTGCACGTCAAATCTAAGCTGTCTGAAGTGTTTTTCCAAAGTTATCAACATTTTTATGTTTGGCATTCCAGAATCGACCTTTTCTCTGGCTGAAAACGCGTTTTCGGCATTGTGCCATAACTTTGCAGGGAAACTTCAGAACATGAAATTTTCATCTCCCACTATAGCAGAAAGGGTCTTTCTAGTAGTTGCACATCAAATCTAAGCTGTCTGAAGTGTTTTTTGAAAGTTATCATATTTTTATGTTTGGCGTTCCGTAATTGACTTTGTCTCATGCTGAAAACGCGTTTTCTGCATTGTGCCATAACTTTGCAGGGAAGCTTCAGAATATGACATTTCAACATCCCACTATAGCAGAAAGGATCTTTCTAGTAGTTGCACATCAAATCTAAGCTGTTTGAAGTGTTTTTCGAAAGTTATCAACATTTTTATGTTTGGCGTTCCGGAATCGACCTTATCTCAGGCTGATAACGCGATTTACGCATTCTGCCAGAACTTTGCAGGGAAGCTTCTGAACATGAAATTTTCACCTCCCACTATAGCAGAAAGGGTCTTTCTAGTAGTTGCACATCAAATCTAAGCTGTCTGAAGTGTTTTTTGAAAGTTATCATATTTTTATGTTTGGCGTTCCGTAATTGACTTTGTCTCATGCTGAAAACGCGTTTTCTGCATTGTGCCATAACTTTGCAGGGAAGCTTCAGAACATGACATTTCAACATCCCACTATAGCAGAAAGGGTCTCTCTCGTAGTTGCACATCAAATCTAAGCTGTCTGAAGTGTTTTTCCAAAGTTATCAACATTTTTATGTTTGGCGTTCCGGAACCCACCTTTTCTCAGGCTGAAAATGCGTTTTCTGCATTGTGCCACAACTTTGCAGGGAAGCTTCAGAACATGAAATTTTCACCTCCCACTATAGCAGAAAGGGTCTTTCTAGTAGTTGCACATCAAATCTAAGCTGTCTGAAGTGTTTTTCCAAAGTTATCATCATTTTTATGTTTGGCGTTCCGGAATCAACCTTATCTCAGGCTGAAAACGCGTTTTCTGCATTGTGCCATAACTTTGCAGGGAAGCTTCAGAACATGAAATGTTCACCTCCCACTATAGCAGAAAGGGTCTTTCTAGTAGTTGCACATCAAATCTAAGCTGTCTGAAGTGTTTTTCCAAAGATATCAACATTTTTATGTTTGGCGTTCCGGAATCGACCTTATGTGATGCTGAAAACTCGTTTTCTGCATTGTGCCATAACTTTGCAGGGAAGCTTCAGAATCTGAAATTTTCACCTCCCACGATAGCAGAAAGGGTCTTTCGAGTAGTTGCACATCAAATCTAAGCTGTCTGAAATGTTTTTCGAAAGTTATCAACATTTTTATGTTTGCCGTTCAGGAATCGACCTTATCTCAGGCTGAAAACCCGTTTTCTGCATTGTGCCTTAACTTTGCAGGGAAGCTTCAGAACATGAAATTTTCACCTCCCACTATAGCAAAAGGGGTCTTTCTAGTAGTTGCACAACAAATCTAAGCTGTCTGAAGTTTTTTTTCCAAAGTTATCAACATTTTTATGTTTGGCGTTCCGGAATCAACCTTATCTCAGGCTGAAAACGCGTTTTCTGCATTGTGCCATAACTTTGCAGGGAAGCTTGAGAACATGAAGTTTTAATCTCCCGCTATAGCAGAAAGGGTCATTCTAGTAGTTGCACATCAAATCTAAGCTGTCTTGAAGTGTTTTTCTGAAGTTATCAACATTTTTATGTTTGACGTTCCGGAACCCACCTTATCTCAGCCTGAAAACGCGTTTTACATATTTTGCCATAACTTTGGAGGGAAGCTTCAGAACATGAAATTTTTACATCCCACTATAGCAGAAAGGGTATTTCTAGTAGTTGCAGATCAAAACTAAGCTGTCTGAAATGTTTTTCCAAAGTTATCAACAGTTTTATGCTTGGCATTCCGGAATCGAACTTATCTCAGGCTGTTAACGCGTTTTACGCATTGTGCCATAACTTTGCTGGGAAGCTTCAGAACATGAAATTTTCAACTCCCACTATAGCAGAAAGGGTCTTTCTAGTAGTTGCACATCAAATCTAAGCTGTCTGAAGTGTTTTTTCAAAGTTATCATATTTTTATGTTTGGCGTTCCGGAATCGACCTTATCTCAGGCTGAAAACGCGTTTTCTGCAATGTGCCATAACTTTGCAGGGAAGCTTCAGAACATGAAATTTTCAACTCCCACTATAGCAGAAAGGCTTTTTCCAGTAGTTGCATATCAAATCTAAGCTGTCAGAAGTGTTTTTCTAAACTTATCAACATTTTTATGTTTGGCTTTCCGGAATCAACCTTATCTCAGGCTGAAAACGCGTTTTACGCATTGTGCCATAACTTCTCAGGGAAGCTTTAGAACATGAAATGTTCACCTCCCTCTATAGCTGAAAGGGTTTTTCTAATAGTTGCACATCAAATCTAAGCTGTCTGAAGTGTTTTTCCAAAGTTATCAACATTCTTATTTTTGGCGTTTCGGAATCAACCTTATCTCAGGCTGAAAACGCGTTTTCAGCATTGTGCCATCACTTTGTAGGAAAGCTGCAGAATATAAAATTTTCACCTCCCACTATAGCAGAAAGGGTCTTTCTAGTAGTTGCACATCAAATCTAAGCTGTCTGAAGTGTTTTTTCAAAGTTATCAACATTTTTATGTTTGGCGTGCCGGAATCGATCTTATCTCAAGCTGAATACGCGATTTACGCATTCTGCCATAACTTTGCAGGGAATCTTCAGAACACGAAATGTTCATATCCCACTATAGCAGAAAGGGTCTTTCTAGTAGTTGCACATAAAATCTAAGCTGTCTGAAGTGTTTTTCCAAAGTTATAAACATTTTTATGTTTGGCGTTCATGAATCAACCTTATCTCAGGCTGAAAACGCGTTTTACGCATTGCGCCATAAATTTGCAGGAAAGCTTCAGAACATGAAATTTTCAACTCCCAGTAAAGCAGAAAGGGTTTTTCTCCTACTTGCACATCAAATCTAAGCTGTCTGAAGTGTTTTTCCAAAGTTATCAACATTTTTATGTTTGTCATTCCAGAATCGACCTTTTCTCTGGCTGAAAACGCGTTTTCTGCATTGTGCCATAACTTTGCAGGGAAACTTCAGAACATGAAATTTTCACCTCCCACTATAGCAGAAAGGGTCTTTCTAGTAGTTGCACATCAAATCTAAGCTGTCTGAAGTGTTTTTTGAAAGTTATCATATTTTTATGTTTGGCGTTCCGTAATTGACCTTGTCTCATGCTGAAAACGCGTTTTCTGCATTGTGCCATAACTTTGCAGGGAAGCTTCAGAACATGACATTTCAACATCCCACTATAGCAGAAAGGGTCTTTCTAGTAGTTGCACATCAAATCTAAGCTGTTTGAAGTGTTTTTCGAAAGTTATCAACATTTTTATGTTTGGCGTTCCGGAATCGACCTTATCTCAGGCTGATAACGCGATTTACGCATTCTGCCATAACTTTGCAGGGAAGCTTCTGAACATGAAATTTTCAAATCCCACTATAGCAGAAAGGGTCTTTCTAGTAGTTGCACATCAAATCTAAGCTGTTTGAAGTGTTTTTCCAAAGTTATCAACATTTTTATGTTTGGCGTTCCGGAATCAACCTTATCTCAGGCTGAAAACGCGTTTTCTGCATTGTGCCATAACTTTGCAGGGAAGCTTCAGAACATGAAATGTTTACCTCCCACTATAGCAGAAAGGGTCTCTCACGTAGTTGCACATAAAATCTAAGCTGTCTGAAGTGTTTTTCCAAAGTTATCAACATTTTTATGTTTGGCGTTCCGGAACCCACCTTTTCTCAGGCTGAAAATGCGTTTTCTGCATTGTGCCACAACCTTGCAGGGAAGCTTCAGAACATGAAATTTTCACCTCCCACTATAGCAGAAAGGGTCTTTCTAGTAGTTGCACATCAAATCTAAGCTGTCTGAAGTGTTTTTCCAAAGTTATCATCATTTTTATGTTTGGCGTTCCGGAATCAACCTTATCTCAGGCTGAAAACGCGTTTTCTGCATTGTGCCATAACTTTGCAGGGAAGCTTCAGAACATGAAATGTTCACCTCCCACTATAGCAGAAAGGGTCTTTCTAGTAGTTGCACAACAAATCTAAGCTGTCTGAAGTGTTTTTCCAAAGATATCAACATTTTTATGTTTGGCGTTCCGGAATCGACCTTATGTGATGCTGAAAACTCGTTTTCTGCATTGTGCCATAACTTTGCAGGGAAGCCTCAGAATCTGAAATTTTCACCTCCCACGATAGCAGAAAGGGTCTTTCGAGTAGTTGCACATCAAATCTAAGCTGTCTGAAATGTTTTTCGAAAGTTATCAACATTTTTATGTTTGCCGTTCAGGAATCGACCTTATCTCAGGCTGAAAACCCGTTTTCTGCATTGTGCCTTAACTTTGCAGGGAAGCTTCAGAACATGAAATTTTCACCTCCCACTATAGCAAAAGGGGTCTTTCTAGTAGTTGCACAACAAATCCAAGCTGTCTGAAGTTTTTTTTCCAAAGTTATCAACATTTTTATGTTTGGCGTTCCGGAATCAACCTTATCTCAGGCTGAAAACGCGTTTTCTGCATTGTGCCATAACTTTGCAGGGAAGCTTGAGAACATGAAGTTTTAATCTCCCACTATAGCAGAAAGGGTCATTCTAGTAGTTGCACATCAAATCTAAGCTGTCTTGAAGTGTTTTTCTGAAGTTATCAACATTTTTATGTTTGGCGTTCCGGAACCCACCTTATCTCAGCCTGAAAACGCGTTTTACATATTTTGCCATAACTTTGGAGGGAAGCTTCAGAACATGAAGTTTTAACCTCCCACTATAGCAGAAAAGGCCATTCTAGTAGTTGCACATCAAATCTTAGCAGTCTGAAGTGTTTTTCCAAAGTTCTGAACATTTTTATGTTTGGCGTTCTGAAATCAATCTTATCTCAGGCTGAAAACGCGTTTTACATATTTTGCCATAACTTTGCAGGGAAGCTTCAGAACATGAAATTTTCAACTCCCACTATAGCAGAAAGGGTCTTTCTAGTAGTTTCACATCAAATCTAAGCTGTCTGAAGTGTTTTTCCAAAGTTATCAATATTTTTATGTTTGGCGTTCCGGAATCGACCTTATCTCAGGCTGAAAACGCGTTTCCTGGATTGTTGCATAACTTTGCAGGGAAACTTCAGAACATGAAATTTTCACCTCCAACTATAGCAGAAAGGGTCTTTCTAGTAGTTGCACATCAAATCTAAGCTGTCTGAAGTGTTTTTCCAAAGTTATCAACATTCTTATGTTTGGCGTTCCGGAATCAACCTTATCTCAGGCTGAAAACGCGTTTTACGCATTGTGCCATAACTTTGCAGGAAAGTTTCAGAACATGAAATTTTCAACTCCCACTATAGCAGAAAGGGTCTTTCTAGTAGTTTCACATCAAATCTAAGCTGTCTGAAGTGTTTTTCCAAAGTTATCAACATTTTTATGTTTGGCGTTCTGGAACCCACCTAATCTCAGGCTGAAAACGCGTTTTCTGCATTGTGCCATAACTTTGCAGGGAAGCTTCAGAACATGAAATTTTAACCTCCCACTATAGCAGAAAAGGTCATTCGAGAAGTTGCACATAAAATCTAAGCTGTCTTGAAGTGTTTTTCTGAAGTTATCAACATTTTTATGTTTGGCGTTCCGGAACCCACCTTATCTCAGCCTGAAAACGCGTTTTACATATTTTGCCATAACTTTGCAGGGAAGCTTCAGAACATGAAATTTTAACATCCCACTATGGCAGAAAGGGTCTTTCTAGTAGTTGCACATCAAATCTAAGCTGTCTGAAGTGTTTTTCCAAAGTTATCAACATTTTTATGTTTGGCGTTCTGAAATCAATCTTATCTCAGGCTGAAAACGCGTTTTACGTACTGTGCCATAACTTTGCAGGGAAGCTTCAGAACATGGAATTTTAACCTCCCACTATAGCAGAAAGGGTCTTTCTAGTAGTTGCACATCAAATCTAAGCTGTCTGAAGTGTTTTTCCAAAGTTATCAACATTTTTATTTTTGGCGTTTCGGAAGCGAACTTATCTCCGGATGAAAACGCATTTTCTGCATTGTGCCATAACTTTGCAGGGAAGCTTCAGAGCATGAAATTTTAACCTCCCACTATAGCAGAAAAGGTCATTCGAGAAGTTGCACATAAAATCTAAGCTGTCTGAAGTGTTTTTCCAAAGTTATCATCATTTTTATGTTTGGCGTTCCGGAATCAGCCTTATCTCAGGCTGAAAACGCGTTTTCTGCATTGTGCCATAACTTTGCAGGGAAGCTTCAGAACATGAAATGTTCACCTCCCACTATAGCAGAAAGGGTCTTTCTAGTAGTTGCACAACAAATCTAAGCTGTCTGAAGTGTTTTTCCAAAGATATCAACATTTTTATGTTTGGCGTTCCGGAATCGACCTTATGTGATGCTGAAAACTCGTTTTCTGCATTGTGCCATAACTTTGCAGGGAAGCTTCAGAATCTGAAATTTTCACCTCCCACGATAGCAGAAAGGGTCTTTCGAGTAGTTGCACATTAAATCTAAGCTGTCTGAAATGTTTTTCGAAAGTTATCAACATTTTTATGTTTGCCGTTCAGGAATCAACCTTATCTCAGGCTGAAAACCCGTTTTCTGCATTGTGCCTTAACTTTGCAGGGAAGCTTCAGAACATGAAATTTTCACCTCCCACTATAGCAAAAGGGGTCTTTCTAGTAGTTGCACAACAAATCCAAGCTGTCTGAAGTTTTTTTTCCAAAGTTATCAACATTTTTATGTTTGGCGTTCCGGAACCCACCTTATCTCAGGCTGAAAACGCGTTTTCTGCATTGTGCCATAACTTTGCAGGGAAACTTCAGAACATGAAATTTTCACCTCCAACTATAGCAGAAAGGGTCTTTCTAGTAGTTGCACATCAAATCTAAGCTGTCTGAAGTGTTTTTCCAAAGTTATCAACATTCTTATGTTTGGCGTTCCGGAATCAACCTTATCTCAGGCTGAAAACGCGTTTTACGCATTGTGCCATAACTTTGCAGGAAAGTTTCAGAACATGAAATTTTCAACTCCCACTATAGCAGAAAGGGTCTTTCTAGTAGTTTCACATCAAATCCAAGCTGTCTGAAGTGTTTTTCCAAAGTTATCAACATTTTTATGTTTGGCGTTCTGGAAACCACCTAATCTCAAGCTGAAAACGCGTTTTCTGCATTGTGCCATAACTTTGCAGGGAAGCTTCAGAACATGAAATTTTAACCTCCCACTATAGCAGAAAAGGTCATTCGAGAAGTTGCACATAAAATCTAAGCTGTCTTGAAGTGTTTTTCTGAAGTTATCAACATTTTTATGTTTGGCGTTCCGGAACCCACCTTATCTCAGCCTGAAAACGCGTTTTACATATTTTGCCATAACTTTTCAGGGAAGCTTCAGAACATGAAATTTTAACATCCCACTATGGCAGAAAGGGTCTTTCTAGTAGTTGCACATCAAATCTAAGCTGTCTGAAGTGTTTTTCCATAGTTATCAACATTTTTATGTTTGGCGTTCTGAAATCAATCTTATCTCAGGCTGAAAACGCGTTTTACGTACTGTGCCATAACTTTGCAGGGAAGCTTCAGAACATGGAATTTTAACCTCCCACTATAGCAGAAAGGGTCTTTCTAGTAGTTGCACATCAAATCTAAGCTGTCGAAAGTGTTTTTCCAAAGTTATCAACATTTTTATTTTTGGCGTTTCGGAAGCGAACTAATCTCCGGATGAAAACGCATTTTCTGCATTGTGCCATAACTTTGCAGGGAAGCTTCAGAGCATGAAATTTTAACCTCCCACTATAGCAGAAAAGGTCATTCGAGAAGTTGCACATAAAATCTAAGCTGTCTTGAAGTTTTTTTCTGAAGTTATCAACATTTTTATGTTTGGCGTTCCAGAACCCACCTTATCTCAGCCTGAAAACGCGTTTCCTGCATTGTTGCATAACTTTGCAGGGATGCTTCAGAACATGAAATGTTCGGCTCCCACTATAGCAGATAGGGTCTTTCGAGGAGTTGCACATCAAATCTTAGTAGTCTGAAGTGTTTTTCCTAAGTTCTGAACATTTTTATGTTTGGCGTTCTGAAATCAATCTTATCTCAGGCTGAAAACGCGTTTTACGTACTGTGCCATAACTTTGCAGGGAAGCTTCAGAACATGAAATTTTAACATCCCACTATGGCAGAAAGGGTCTTTCTAGTAGTTGCACATCAAATCTAAGCTGTCTGAAGTGTTTTTCCAAAGTTATCAATATTTTTATGTTTGGCGTTTCGGAATCGACCTTATCTCAGGCTGAAAACGCATTTCCTGCATTGTGGCATAACTTTGCAGGGAAGCTTCAGAACATGAAATTTTCACCTCCCACTGTAGCTAAAAGGGTCTTTCTAGTAGTTGCACATCAAATCTAAGCTGTCTGAAGTGTTTTTCCAAAGTTATCAACATTTTTATGTTTGGCGTTCTGGAACCCACCTAATCTCAGGCTGAAAACGCGTTTCCTGCATTGTGCCATAACTTTGCAGGGAAGCTTATGTTTGGCGTTCCAGAAACAACCTTATCTCAGGCTGAAAATGCGTTTTACATATTTTGCCATAACTTTGCAGGGATGCTTCAGAACATGAAATGTTCGCCTCCCACTATAGCAGACAGGGTCTTTCGAGGAGTTGCACATCAAATCTAAGCTGTCTGAAGTGTTTTTTCAAAGTTATCATATTTTTATGTTTGGCATTCCAGAATCGACCTTATCTCTGGCTGAAAACGCGTTTTCTGCATTGTGCCACAACTTTGCAGGGAAACTTCAGAACATGAAATTTTCACCTCCCACTATAGCAGAAATGGTCTTTCTAGTATTTGCACATCAAATCTAAGCTGTCTGAAGTGTTTTTTCAAAGTTATCATATTTTTATGTTTGGCGTTCCGGAATCGACCTTATCTCAGGCTGAAAACGTGTTTTCTGCATTGTGCCATAACTTTGCAGGGAAGCTTCAGAACATGAAATGTTCACCTCCCACTATAGCAGAAAGGGTCTCTCTAGTAGTTGCACATCAAATCTAAGCTGTCTGAAGTGTTTTTCCAAAGTTATCAACAATTTTATGTTTGGCGTTCCGGAACCCACCTCATCTCAGGCTGAAAACGCGTTTTCTGCTTTGTGCCATAACTTTGCAGGGAAGCTTCAGTACATGACATTTTCACATCCCACTATAGCAGAAAGGGTCTTTCTAGTAGTTGCACATCAAATCTAAGCTGTCTGAAGTGTATTTCCAAAGTTATAAACATTTTAATGTTTGGCGTTCCGGAATCGACCTTATCTCAGGCTGAATACGCGTTTTCTGCATTGTGCCATAACTTTGCAGGGAATCTTCAGAACATGAAATTTTCACCTCCCACTATAGCAGAAAGGGTCTTTCTAGTAGTTGCACATCAAATCTAAGCTGTTTGAAGTGTTTTTCCAAAATTATCAACAGTTTTATGTTTGGTGTTCCGGAATCAACCTTATCTCACGCTGAAAACGCGTCTGACGCATTGTGCCATAACTTTGCAGGAAAGCTTCAGAACATGAAATTTTCAATTCCCACAAAAGCAGAAAGGGTTTTTCTCCTACTTGCACATCAAATCTAAGCTGTCTGAAGTGTTTTTCGATAGTTTTCAACATTTTTATATTTGGCGTTCCTGAATCGACCTTATCTCAGGCTGAAAACGCGTTTTCTGCATTGTGCCACAACTTTGCAGGGAAACTTCAGAACATGAAATTTTCACCTCCCACAATAGCAGAAAGGGTCTTTCTAGTAGTTGCACATCAAATCTAAGCTGTCTGAAGTGTTTTTTCAACGTTATCAACATTTTTATGTGTGGCGTTCCGGAACCCACCTTATCTCAGCCTGAAAACGCGTTTTACATATTTTGCCATAACTTTGGAGGGAAGCTTCAGAAGATGAAATTTTAACATCCCACTATAGCAGAAAGGGTCTTTCTAGTAGTTGCACATAAAATCTAAGTTGTCTGAAGTGTTTTTCCAAAGTTATCAACATTATTGTGTTTGGCGTTCCGGAATCAACCTTATCTCAGACTGAAAACGTGTTTTCTGCATTGTGCCATAACTTTGCAGGGAAACTTCAGAACATGAAATTTTCACCTCCAACTATCGCAGAAAGGGTCTTTCTAGTAGTTGCACATCAAATCTAAGCTGTCTGAAGTGTTTTTCCAAAGTTATCAATATTTTTATGTTTGGCGTTCCGGAATCGACCTTATCTCAGGCTGAAAACGCGTTTCCTGCATTGTTGCATAACTTTGCAGGGATGCTTCAGAACATGAAATGTTCGCCTCCCACTAAAGCAGATAGGGTCTTTCGAGGAGTTGCACATCAAATCTAAGCTGTCTGAAGTGTTTTTCCAAAGTTATCAACATTTTTATGTTTGGCGTTCTGGAACCCACCTAATCTCAGGCTGAAAATGCGTTTTACATATTTTGCCATAACTTTGCAGGGAAGCTTCAGAACATGAAATTTTGACATCCCACTATAGCAGAAAGGGTCTTTCTAGTAGCTGCACATCAAATCTAAGCTGTCTGAAGTGTTTTTCCAAAGTTATCAACATTCTTATGTTTGGCTATCCGGAATCAACCTTATCTCAGGCTGGAAACGCGTTTTACGCATTGTGCCATAACTTTGCAGGAAAGCTTCAGAACATGAAATTTTCAACTCCCACTATAGCAGAAAGGGTCTTTCTAGTAGTTGCACATCAAATCTAAGCTGTCTGAAGTGTTTTTCCAAAGTTATCAATATTTTTATGTTCGGCTTTCCGGAATCGACCTTATCTCAGGCTGAAAACGCGTTTCCTGCATTGTGGCATAACTTTGCAGGGATGCTTCAGAACATGAAATTTTCACCTCCCACTGTAGCAGAAAGGGTCTTTCTAGTAGTCGCACATCAAATCTAAGCTGTCTGAAGTGTTTTTCCAAAGTTATCAACATTTTTTTGTTTGGCGTTCTGGAACCCACCTAATCTCAGGCTGAAAACGCGTTTTCTGCACTGTGCCATAACTTTGCAGGGAAGCTTCAGAACATGAAATTTTCACCTCCCACTATATCAGAAAGGGTATTTCTAATAGTTGCACATCAAATCTAAGTTGTCTGAAGTGTTTTTCCAAAGTTATCAACATTCTTATGTTTGGCGTTCCGGAATCAACCTTATCGCAGACTGAAAACGTGTTTTCTGCATTGTGCCATAACTTTGCAGGGAAACTTCAGAACATGAAATTTTCACGTCCAACTATAGCAGAAAGGTTCTTTCTCGTACTTGCACATCAAATCTTAGCTGTCTGAAGTGTTTTTTGAAAGTTTTCAACATTTTTATGTTTGGCGTTCCTGAATCGACCTTATCTCAGGCTGAAAACGCGTTTCCTGCATTGTGGCATAACTTTGCAGGGATGCTTCAGAACATGAAATTTTCACCTCCCACTGTAGCAGAAAGGGTCTTTCGAGTAGTTGCACATCAAATCTAAGCTGTCTGAAGTGTTCTTCCAAAGTTATCAACATTTTTATGTTTGGCATTCCGGAATCGACCTTATCTCAGGCTGAAAACGTGTTTTCTGCAATGTACCATAACTTTGCAGGGAATTTTCAGAACACGAAATTTTCATATCCCACTATAGCAGAAAGGGACTTTCTAGTAGTTGCACGTCAAATCTAAGCTGTCTGAAGTGTTTTTCCAAAGTTATCAACATTTTTATGTTTGGCATTCCGGAATCGACCTTATCTCTGGCTGAAAACGCGTTTTCTGCATTGTGCCATAACTTTGCAGGGAAGCTTCAGAACATGAAATGTTTACCTCCCACTATAGCAGAAAGGGTCTCTCACGTAGTTGCACATAAAATCTAAGCTGTCTGAAGTGTTTTTCCAAAGTTATCAACATTTTTATGTTTGGCGTTCCGGAACCCACCTTTTCTCAGGCTGAAAATGCGTTTTCTGCATTGTGCCACAACCTTGCAGGGAAGCTTCAGAACATGAAATTTTCACCTCCCACTATAGCAGAAAGGGTCTTTCTAGTAGTTGCACATCAAATCTAAGCTGTCTGAAGTGTTTTTCCAAAGTTATCATCATTTTTATGTTTGGCGTTCCGGAATCAACCTTATCTCAGGCTGAAAACGCGTTTTCTGCATTGTGCCATAACTTTGCAGGGAAGCTTCAGAACATGAAATGTTCACCTCCCACTATAGCAGAAAGGGTCTTTCTAGTAGTTGCACAACAAATCTAAGCTGTCTGAAGTGTTTTTCCAAAGATATCAACATTTTTATGTTTGGCGTTCCGGAATCGACCTTATGTGATGCTGAAAACTCGTTTTCTGCATTGTGCCATAACTTTGCAGGGAAGCCTCAGAATCTGAAATTTTCACCTCCCACTATAGCAGAAAGGGTCATTCTAGTAGTTGCACATCAAATCTAAGCTGTCTTGAAGTGTTTTTCTGAAGTTATCAACATTTTTATGTTTGGCGTTCCGGAACCCACCTTATCTCAGCCTGAAAACGCGTTTTACATATTTTGCCATAACTTTGGAGGGAAGCTTCAGAACATGAAGTTTTAACCTCCCACTATAGCAGAAAAGGCCATTCTAGTAGTTGCACATCAAATCTTAGCAGTCTGAAGTGTTTTTCCAAAGTTCTGAACATTTTTATGTTTGGCGTTCTGAAATCAATCTTATCTCAGGCTGAAAACGCGTTTTACATGTTTTGCCATAACTTTGCAGGGAAGCTTCAGAACATGAAATTTTCAACTCCCACTATAGCAGAAAGGGTCTTTCTAGTAGTTTCACATCAAATCTAAGCTGTCTGAAGTGTTTTTCCAAAGTTATCAATATTTTTATGTTTGGCGTTCCGGAATCGACCTTATCTCAGGCTGAAAACGCGTTTCCTGGATTGTTGCATAACTTTGCAGGGAAACTTCAGAACATGAAATTTTCACCTCCAACTATAGCAGAAAGGGTCTTTCTAGTAGTTGCACATCAAATCTAAGCTGTCTGAAGTGTTTTTCCAAAGTTATCAACATTCTTATGTTTGGCGTTCCGGAATCAACCTTATCTCAGGCTGAAAACGCGTTTTACGCATTGTGCCATAACTTTGCAGGAAAGTTTCAGAACATGAAATTTTCAACTCCCACTATAGCAGAAAGGGTCTTTCTAGTAGTTTCACATCAAATCTAAGCTGTCTGAAGTGTTTTTCCAAAGTTATCAACATTTTTATGTTTGGCGTTCTGGAACCCACCTAATCTCAGGCTGAAAACGCGTTTCTGCATTGTGCCATAACTTTGCAGGGAAGCTTCAGAACATGAAATTTTAACCTCCCACTATAGCAGAAAAGGTCATTCGAGAAGTTGCACATAAAATCTAAGCTGTCTTGAAGTGTTTTTCTGAAGTTATCAACATTTTTATGTTTGGCGTTCCGGAACCCACCTTATCTCAGCCTGAAAACGCGTTTTACATATTTTGCCATAACTTTGCAGGGAAGCTTCAGAACATAAAATTTTAACATCCCACTATGGCAGAAAGGGTCTTTCTAGTAGTTGCACATCAAATCTAAGCTGTCTGAAGTGTTTTTCCAAAGTTATCAACATTTTTATGTTTGGCGTTCTGAAATCAATCTTATCTCAGGCTGAAAACGCGTTTTACGTACTGTGCCATAACTTTGCAGGGAAGCTTCAGAACATGGAATTTTAACCTCCCACGAAAGCAGAAATGGTCTTTCAAGTAGTTGCACATCAAATCTAAGCTGTCTGAAGTGTTTTTCCAAAGTTATCAACATTTTTATTTTTGGCGTTTCGGAAGCGAACTTATCTCCGGATGAAAACGCATTTTCTGCATTGTGCCATAACTTTGCAGGGAAGCTTCAGAGCATGAAATTTTAACCTCCCACTATAGCAGAAAAGGTCATTCGAGAAGTTGCACATAAAATCTAAGCTGTCTGAAGTGTTTTTCCAAAGTTATCATCATTTTTATGTTTGGCGTTCCGGAATCAGCCTTATCTCAGGCTGAAAACGCGTTTTCTGCATTGTGCCATAACTTTGCAGGGAAGCTTCAGAACATGAAATGTTCACCTCCCACTATAGCAGAAAGGGTCTTTCTAGTAGTTGCACAACAAATCTAAGCTGTCTGAAGTGTTTTTCCAAAGATATCAACATTTTTATGTTTGGCGTTCCGGAATCGACCTTATGTGATGCTGAAAACTCGTTTTCTGCATTGTGCCATAACTTTGCAGGGAAGCTTCAGAATCTGAAATTTTCACCTCCCACGATAGCAGAAAGGGTCTTTCGAGTAGTTGCACATTAAATCTAAGCTGTCTGAAATGTTTTTCGAAAGTTATCAACATTTTTATGTTTGCCGTTCAGGAATCAACCTTATCTCAGGCTGAAAACCCGTTTTCTGCATTGTGCCTTAACTTTGCAGGGAAGCTTCAGAACATGAAATTTTCACCTCCCACTATAGCAAAAGGGGTCTTTCTAGTAGTTGCACAACAAATCCAAGCTGTCTGAAGTTTTTTTTCCAAAGTTATCAACATTTTTATGTTTGGCGTTCCGGAACCCACCTTATCTCAGGCTGAAAACGCGTTTTCTGCATTGTGCCATAACTTTGCAGGGAAACTTCAGAACATGAAATTTTCACCTCCAACTATAGCAGAAAGGGTCTTTCTAGTAGTTGCACATCAAATCTAAGCTGTCTGAAGTGTTTTTCCAAAGTTATCAACATTCTTATGTTTGGCGTTCCGGAATCAACCTTATCTCAGGCTGAAAACGCGTTTTACGCATTGTGCCATAACTTTGCAGGAAAGTTTCAGAACATGAAATTTTCAACTCCCACTATAGCAGAAAGGGTCTTTCTAGTAGTTTCACATCAAATCTAAGCTGTCTGAAGTGTTTTTCCAAAGTTATCAACATTTTTATGTTTGGCGTTCTGGAACCCACCTAATCTCAGGCTGAAAACGCGTTTTCTGCATTGTGCCATAACTTTGCAGGGAAGCTTCAGAACATGAAATTTTAACCTCCCACTATAGCAGAAAAGGTCATTCGAGAAGTTGCACATAAAATCTAAGCTGTCTTGAAGTGTTTTTCTGAAGTTATCAACATTTTTATGTTTGGCGTTCCGGAACCCACCTTATCTCAGCCTGAAAACGCGTTTTACATATTTTGCCATAACTTTTCAGGGAAGCTTCAGAACATGAAATTTTAACATCCCACTATGGCAGAAAGGGTCTTTCTAGTAGTTGCACATCAAATCTAAGCTGTCTGAAGTGTTTTTCCATAGTTATCAACATTTTTATGTTTGGCGTTCTGAAATCAATCTTATCTCAGGCTGAAAACGCGTTTTACGTACTGTGCCATAACTTTGCAGGGAAGCTTCAGAACATGGAATTTTAACCTCCCACTATAGCAGAAAGGGTCTTTCTAGTAGTTGCACATCAAATCTAAGCTGTCGAAAGTGTTTTTCCAAAGTTATCAACATTTTTATTTTTGGCGTTTCGGAAGCGAACTAATCTCCGGATGAAAACGCATTTTCTGCATTGTGCCATAACTTTGCAGGGAAGCTTCAGAGCATGAAATTTTAACCTCCCACTATAGCAGAAAAGGTCATTCGAGAAGTTGCACATAAAATCTAAGCTGTCTTGAAGTTTTTTTCTGAAGTTATCAACATTTTTATGTTTGGCGTTCCAGAACCCACCTTATCTCAGCCTGAAAACGCGTTTCCTGCATTGTTGCATAACTTTGCAGGGATGCTTCAGAACATGAAATGTTCGGCTCCCACTATAGCAGATAGGGTCTTTCGAGGAGTTGCACATCAAATCTTAGTAGTCTGAAGTGTTTTTCCTAAGTTCTGAACATTTTTATGTTTGGCGTTCTGAAATCAATCTTATCTCAGGCTGAAAACGCGTTTTACGTACTGTGCCATAACTTTGCAGGGAAGCTTCAGAACATGAAATTTTAACATCCCACTATGGCAGAAAGGGTCTTTCTAGTAGTTGCACATCAAATCTAAGCTGTCTGAAGTGTTTTTCCAAAGTTATCAATATTTTTATGTTTGGCGTTTCGGAATCGACCTTATCTCAGGCTGAAAACGCATTTCCTGCATTGTGGCATAACTTTGCAGGGAAGCTTCAGAACATGAAATTTTCACCTCCCACTGTAGCTAAAAGGGTCTTTCTAGTAGTTGCACATCAAATCTAAGCTGTCTGAAGTGTTTTTCCAAAGTTATCAACATTTTTATGTTTGGCGTTCTGGAACCCACCAAATCTCAGGCTGAAAACGCGTTTCCTGCATTGTGCCATAACTTTGCAGGGAAGCTTATGTTTGGCGTTCCAGAAACAACCTTATCTCAGGCTGAAAATGCGTTTTACATATTTTGCCATAACTTTGCAGGGATGCTTCAGAACATGAAATGTTCGCCTCCCACTATAGCAGACAGGGTCTTTCGAGGAGTTGCACATCAAATCTAAGCTGTCTGAAGTGTTTTTTCAAAGTTATCATATTTTTATGTTTGGCATTCCAGAATCGACCTTATCTCTGGCTGAAAACGCGTTTTCTGCATTGTGCCACAACTTTGCAGGGAAACTTCAGAACATGAAATTTTCACCTCCCACTATAGCAGAAATGGTCTTTCTAGTATTTGCACATCAAATCTAAGCTGTCTGAAGTGTTTTTTCAAAGTTATCATATTTTTATGTTTGGCGTTCCGGAATCGACCTTATCTCAGGCTGAAAACGTGTTTTCTGCATTGTGCCATAACTTTGCAGGGAAGCTTCAGAACATGAAATGTTCACCTCCCACTATAGCAGAAAGGGTCTCTCTAGTAGTTGCACATCAAATCTAAGCTGTCTGAAGTGTTTTTCCAAAGTTATCAACAATTTTATGTTTGGCGTTCCGGAACCCACCTCATCTCAGGCTGAAAACGCGTTTTCTGCTTTGTGCCATAACTTTGCAGGGAAGCTTCAGTACATGACATTTTCACATCCCACTATAGCAGAAAGGGTCTTTCTAGTAGTTGCACATCAAATCTAAGCTGTCTGAAGTGTATTTCCAAAGTTATAAACATTTTAATGTTTGGCGTTCCGGAATCGACCTTATCTCAGGCTGAATACGCGTTTTCTGCATTGTGCCATAACTTTGCAGGGAATCTTCAGAACATGAAATTTTCACCTCCCACTATAGCAGAAAGGGTCTTTCTAGTAGTTGCACATCAAATCTAAGCTGTTTGAAGTGTTTTTCCAAAATTATCAACAGTTTTATGTTTGGTGTTCCGGAATCAACCTTATCTCACGCTGAAAACGCGTTTGACGCATTGTGCCATAACTTTGCAGGAAAGCTTCAGAACATGAAATTTTCAATTCCCACAAAAGCAGAAAGGGTTTTTCTCCTACTTGCACATCAAATCTAAGCTGTCTGAAGTGTTTTTCGATAGTTTTCAACATTTTTATATTTGGCGTTCCTGAATCGACCTCATCTCAGGCTGAAAACGCGTTTTCTGCATTGTGCCACAACTTTGCAGGGAAACTTCAGAACATGAAATTTTCACCTCCCACTATAGCAGATAGGGTCTTTCTAGTAGTTGCACATCAAATCTAAGCTGTCTGAAGTGTTTTTTCAAAGTTATCATATTTTTATGTTTGGCGTTCCGGAATCGACCTTATCTCAGGCTGAAAACGTGTTTTCTGCAATGTGCCATAACTTTGCAGGGAAGCTTCAGAACATGAAATTTTCACCTCCCACTATAGCAGAAAGGGTCTTTCTAGTAGTTGCACGTCAAATCTAAGCTGTCTGAAGTGTTTTTCCAAAGTTATCAACATTTTTATGTTTGGCATTCCAGAATCGACCTTATCTCAGGCTGAAAACGCTTTTTCTGCATTGTGCCACAACTTTGCAGGGAAACTTCAGAACATGAAATTTTCACCTCCCACAATAGCAGAAAGGGTCTTTCTAGTAGTTGCACATCAAATCTAAGCTGTCTGAAGTGTTTTTTCAAAGTTATCAACATTTTTATGTTTGGCGTTCCGGAACCCACCTTATCTCAGCCTGAAAACGCGTTTTACATATTTTGCCATAACTTTGGAGGGAAGCTTCAGAAGATGAAATTTTAACATCCCACTATAGCAGAAAGGGTCTTTCTAGTAGTTGCACATAAAATCTAAGTTGTCTGAAGTGTTTTTCCAAAGTTATCAACATTATTGTGTTTGGCGTTCCGGAATCAACCTTATCTCAGACTGAAAACGTGTTTTCTGCATTGTGCCATAACTTTGCAGGGAAACTTCAGAACATGAAATTTTCACCTCCAACTATCGCAGAAAGGGTCTTTCTAGTAGTTGCACATCAAATCTAAGCTGTCTGAAGTGTTTTTCCAAAGTTATCAATATTTTTATGTTTGGCGTTCCGGAATCGACCTTATCTCAGGCTGAAAACGCGTTTCCTGCATTGTTGCATAACTTTGCAGGGATGCTTCAGAACATGAAATGTTCGCCTCCCACTAAAGCAGATAGGGTCTTTCGAGGAGTTGCACATCAAATCTAAGCTGTCTGAAGTGTTTTTCCAAAGTTATCAACATTTTTATGTTTGGCGTTCTGGAACCCACCTAATCTCAGGCTGAAAATGCGTTTTACATATTTTGCCATAACTTTGCAGGGAAGCTTCAGAACATGAAATTTTGACATCCCACTATAGCAGAAAGGGTCTTTCTAGTAGTTGCACATCAAATCTAAGCTGTCTGAAGTGTTTTTCCAAAGTTATCAACATTCTTATGTTTGGCTATCCGGAATCAACCTTATCTCAGGCTGGAAACGCGTTTTACGCATTGTGCCATAACTTTGCAGGAAAGCTTCAGAACATGAAATTTTCAACTCCCACTATAGCAGAAAGGGTCTTTCTAGTAGTTGCACATCAAATCTAAGCTGTCTGAAGTGTTTTTCCAAAGTTATCAATATTTTTATGTTCGGCTTTCCGGAATCGACCTTATCTCAGGCTGAAAACGCGTTTCCTGCATTGTGGCATAACTTTGCAGGGATGCTTCAGAACATGAAATTTTCACCTCCCACTGTAGCAGAAAGGGTCTTTCTAGTAGTCGCACATCAAATCTAAGCTGTCTGAAGTGTTTTTCCAAAGTTATCAACATTTTTTTGTTTGGCGTTCTGGAACCCACCTAATCTCAGGCTGAAAACGCGTTTTCTGCACTGTGCCATAACTTTGCAGGGAAGCTTCAGAACATGAAATTTTCACCTCCCACTATATCAGAAAGGGTATTTCTAATAGTTGCACATCAAATCTAAGTTGTCTGAAGTGTTTTTCCAAAGTTATCAACATTCTTATGTTTGGCGTTCCGGAATCAACCTTATCGCAGACTGAAAACGTGTTTTCTGCATTGTGCCATAACTTTGCAGGGAAACTTCAGAACATGAAATTTTCACGTCCAACTATAGCAGAAAGGTTCTTTCTCGTACTTGCACATCAAATCTTAGCTGTCTGAAGTGTTTTTTGAAAGTTTTCAACATTTTTATGTTTGGCGTTCCTGAATCGACCTTATCTCAGGCTGAAAACGCGTTTCCTGCATTGTGGCATAACTTTGCAGGGATGCTTCAGAACATGAAATTTTCACCTCCCACTGTAGCAGAAAGGGTCTTTCGAGTAGTTGCACATCAAATCTAAGCTGTCTGAAGTGTTCTTCCAAAGTTATCAACATTTTTATGTTTGGCATTCCGGAATCGACCTTATCTCAGGCTGAAAACGTGTTTTCTGCAATGTACCATAACTTTGCAGGGAATCTTCAGAACACGAAATTTTCATATCCCACTATAGCAGAAAGGGTCTTTCTAGTAGTTGCACGTCAAATCTAAGCTGTCTGAAGTGTTTTTCCAAAGTTATCAACATTTTTATGTTTGGCATTCCGGAATCGACCTTATCTCTGGCTGAAAACGCGTTTTCTGCATTGTGCCATAACTTTGCAGGGAAACTCCAGAACATGAAATTTTCACCTCCCACTATAGCAGAAAGGGTCTTTCTAGTAGTTACACATCAAATCTAAGCTGTCTGAAGTGTTTTTTCAAAGTTATCATATTTTTATGTTTGGCGTTCCGTAATTGACCTTGTCCCATGCTGAAAACGCGTTTTCTGCATTGTGCCATAACTTTTCAGGGAAGCTTCAGAACATGACATTTTCACCTCCCACTATAGCAGAAAGGGTCTTTCTAGTAGTTGCACATCAAATCTAAGCTGTCTGAAGTGTTTTTTCAAAGTTATCATATTTTTATGTTTGGCGTTCCGTAATTGACCTTGTCTCATGCTGAAAAGGCGTTTTCTGCATTGTGCCATAACTTTGAAGGAAAGCTTCAGAACATGAAATTTTAACCTCCACCTGTAGCAGAATGGGTCTTTCTCGTAGTTGCACATCAAATCTAAGCTGTCTGAAGTGTTTTTCCAAAGTTATCAACATTTTTATGTTCGAAGTTCCGGAACCCACCTTGTCTCAGGCTGAAAACGCGTTTTCTGCATTGTGCCATAACTTTGAAGGAAAGCTTCAGAACATGAAAGTTTCACCTCCCACTATAGCAGAAAGGGTCTTTCTAGTAGTTACACATCAAATCTAAGCTATCTAAAGTGTTTTTCCAAAGTTATCAACATTTTTATGTTTGGCGTTCCGGAACCCGCCTCATCTCTGGCTGAAAAAGCGTTTTCTGCTTTGTCCCATAACTTTGCTGGGAATCTTTAGAACATGAAATTTTAACCTCCCACAATAGCATAAAGGGTCTTTCTTGCAGTTGCACATCAAATCTAAGCAGTCTGGAGTGTTTTTCCAAAGTTATCAACGTTTTCACGTTTGGCGTTCCGGAACCCACCTTATCTCAGGCTGAAAACGCGTTTTCTGCATTTTGCCATAACTTTGCAGGAAGCTTCACAACATGAAATTTTCACCTCCCACTATAGATGAAAAGGTCTTTCTCGTAGTTGCACATGAAATATAAGCTGTCTGAAGTGTTTTTCCAAAGTTATCAACATTTTTATGTTTGGTGTTCCGGAACCCACCTTATCTCAGGCTGAAAACGTGTTTTCTGCATTGAGCCATAACTTTGCTGGGAATCTTTAGAACATGAAATTTTAACCTCCCACAATAGCATAAAGGGTCTTTCTTGTAGTTGCACATCAAATCTAAGCTATCTGAAGTGTTTTTCCAAAGTTATCAACATTTTTATGTTTGGCGTTCCGGAACCCACCTCATCTCTGGCTGAAAAAGCGTTTTCTGCTTTGTGCCATAACTTTGCTGGGAATATTTAGAACATGAAATTTTAACCTCCCACAATAGCATAAAGGGTCTTTCTTGTAGTTGCACATCAAATCTAAGCTGTCTTAAGTGTTTTTCCAAAGTTATCAACATTTTTACGTTTGGCGCTCCGGAACCCACATTACCTCTGGCTGAAAACGCGTTTTCTGCATTGTGCGATAACTTTGCTGGGAATCTTCAGAACATGAAATTTTAACCTCCCACTGTAGCAGAAAGGGTCTTTCTATTAGTTGCACATCAGATCTAAGCTGTCTGAAGTGTTTTTCCAAAGTTGTCAACATTTTTAAGTTTGGTGTTCCGGAACCCACCTTATCTCAGGCTGAAAACGCGTTTTCTGCATTGTTCCTTAACTTTGCAGGGAAGCATCAGAACATGAAATTTTCAACTCCCACTATGACAAACAGGGTCTTTCTAATAGTTGCACATCAAATCTAATCTGTCTGAAGTGTTTTTCGAAAGTTATCAACAATTTTATGTTTGGCGTTCCGGAACCCACCTTATCTCAGGCTGAAAACGCCTTTTCTGCATTGTGCCATAACTTTGCAGGGAAGCTTCAGAACATGAAATTTTCACCTCCCACTATAGCAGAAAGGGTATTTCTCGTAGTTGCACATGAAATATAAGCTGTCTGAAGTGTTTTTCGAAAGTTATCAACATTTTTATGTTTGGCGTTCCGGAACCCACCTTATCTCAGGCTGAAAACGCGTTTTCTGCATTGTGCCATAACTTTTCAGGGAAGCTTCAGAACATGACATTTCAACATCCCACTATAGCAGAAAGGGTCTTTCTAGTAGTTGCACATCAAATCTAAGCTGTTTGAAGTGTTTTTCCAAAGTTATCAACATTTTTATGTTTGGCGTTCCGGAATCAACCTTATCTCAGGCTGAAAACGCGTTTTCTGCATTGTGCCATAACTTTGCAGGGAAACTCCAGAACATGAAATTTTCACCTCCCACTATAGCAGAAAGGGTCTTTCTAGTAGTTGCACATCAAATCTAAGCTGTCTGAAGTGTTTTTTCAAAGTTATCATATTTTTATGTTTGGCGTTCCGTAATTGACCTTGTCTCATGCTGAAAAGGCGTTTTCTGCATTGTGCCATAACTTTGAAGGAAAGCTTCAGAACATGAAATTTTAACCTCCACCTGTAGCAGAATGGGTCTTTCTCGTAGTTGCACATCAAATCTAAGCTGTCTGAAGTGTTTTTCCAAAGTTATCAACATTTTTATGTTCGAAGTTCCGGAACCCACCTTGTCTCAGGCTGAAAACGCGTTTTCTGCATTGTGCCATAACTTTGAAGGAAAGCTTCAGAACATGAAAGTTTCACCTCCCACTATAGCAGAAAGGGTCTTTCTAGTAGTTACACATCAAATCTAAGCTATCTAAAGTGTTTTTCCAAAGTTATCAACATTTTTATGTTTGGCGTTCCGGAACCCGCCTCATCTCTGGCTGAAAAAGCGTTTTCTGCTTTGTCCCATAACTTTGCTGGGAATCTTTAGAACATGAAATTTTAACCTCCCACAATAGCATAAAGGGTCTTTCTTGCAGTTGCACATCAAATCTAAGCAGTCTGGAGTGTTTTTCCAAAGTTATCAACGTTTTCACGTTTGGCGTTCCGGAACCCACCTTATCTCAGGCTGAAAACGCGTTTTCTGCATTTTGCCATAACTTTGCAGGAAGCTTCACAACATGAAATTTTCACCTCCCACTATAGATGAAAAGGTCTTTCTCGTAGTTGCACATGAAATATAAGCTGTCTGAAGTGTTTTTCCAAAGTTATCAACATTTTTATGTTTGGTGTTCCGGAACCCACCTTATCTCAGGCTGAAAACGTGTTTTCTGCATTGAGCCATAACTTTGCTGGGAATCTTTAGAACATGAAATTTTAACCTCCCACAATAGCATAAAGGGTCTTTCTTGTAGTTGCACATCAAATCTAAGCTATCTGAAGTGTTTTTCCAAAGTTATCAACATTTTTATGTTTGGCGTTCCGGAACCCACCTCATCTCTGGCTGAAAAAGCGTTTTCTGCTTTGTGCCATAACTTTGCTGGGAATATTTAGAACATGAAATTTTAACCTCCCACAATAGCATAAAGGGTCTTTCTTGTAGTTGCACATCAAATCTAAGCTGTCTTAAGTGTTTTTCCAAAGTTATCAACATTTTTACGTTTGGCGCTCCGGAACCCACATTACCTCTGGCTGAAAACGCGTTTTCTGCATTGTGCGATAACTTTGCTGGGAATCTTCAGAACATGAAATTTTAACCTCCCACTGTAGCAGAAAGGGTCTTTCTATTAGTTGCACATCAGATCTAAGCTGTCTGAAGTGTTTTTCCAAAGTTGTCAACATTTTTAAGTTTGGTGTTCCGGAACCCACCTTATCTCAGGCTGAAAACGCGTTTTCTGCATTGTTCCTTAACTTTGCAGGGAAGCATCAGAACATGAAATTTTCAACTCCCACTATGACAAACAGGGTCTTTCTAATAGTTGCACATCAAATCTAATCTGTCTGAAGTGTTTTTCGAAAGTTATCAACAATTTTATGTTTGGCGTTCCGGAACCCACCTTATCTCAGGCTGAAAACGCCTTTTCTGCATTGTGCCATAACTTTGCAGGGAAGCTTCAGAACATGAAATTTTCACCTCCCACTATAGCAGAAAGGGTATTTCTCGTAGTTGCACATGAAATATAAGCTGTCTGAAGTGTTTTTCGAAAGTTATCAACATTTTTATGTTTGGCGTTCCGGAACCCACCTTATCTCAGGCTGAAAACGCGTTTTCTGCATTGTGCCATAACTTTGCAGGAAGCTTCAGAACATGAAATTTTCACCTCCCACTATAGCAGAAAGGGTCTTTGTAGTAGTTGCACATCAAATCTAAGCTGTCTGAAGTGTTTTTCGAAAATTATCAACATTTTTATGTTTGGCGTTCCGCAACCCACCTTGTCTCAGGCTGAAAAAGCGTTTTCTGCATTGTGCCATAACTTTGAAGGAAAGCTTCAGAACATGAAAGTTTCACCTCCCACTATAGCAGAAAGGGTCTTTCTAGTAGTTACACATCAAATATAAGCTGTCTGAAAGTGTTATTCGAAAGTTATCAACATTTTTATGTTTGGCGTTCCGGAACCCACCTTATCTCTGGCTGAAAACGCATTTTCTGCTTTGTGGCATAACTTTGCTGGGAATCTTTAGAACATGAAATTTTAACCTCCCACAATAGCATAAAGGGTCTTTAATGTAGTTGCACATCAAATCTAAGCTGTCTGAAGTGGTTTTCCAAAGTTATCAACATTTTTATGTTTGGCGTTCCGGAACCCACCTTATCTCTGGCTGAAAACGCATTTTCTGCTTTGTGCCATAAATTTGCAGGAAGCTTCAGAACATGAAATTTTCACCTCTCACTATAGCAGAAAGGGTCTTTCTCGTAGTTGCACATCAAATCTAAGCTGTCTGAAATGTTTTTTCCAAAGTTATCAACATTTTTATGTTTGGCGTTCCGGAACCCTCCTTATCTCAGGCTGAAAAAGCGTTTTCTGCATTGTGCCATAACTTTGCAGGGAAGCTTCAGAACATGAAATTTTAACCTCCCACTGTAGCAGAAAGGGTCTTTCTAGTAGTTGCACATCAAATCTAAGCTGTCTGAAGTGTTTTTCCAAAGTTATAAACATTTTTATGTTTGGCGTTCTGGAACCCACCTTATCTCAGGCAGAAAACGCGGTTTCTGCATTGTTCCTTAACTTTGCAGAGAAGCTTCAGAACATGAAATTTTCACCTCCCACTATAGCAGAAAGGGTCTTTCTAGTCGTTGCACATTAAATCTAAGCTTTCTGATATGTTTTTCCAAAGTTATCAACATTTTTACGTTTGCCGCTCTGGAACCCACATTATCTCGGACTGAAAACGCTTTTCTGCATTGTGCCATAACTTTGCAGGGAAGCTTCAGAACATGAAATTTTAACCTCCCACTGTAGCAGAAAGGGTCTTTCTAGTAGTTGCACATCAAATCTAAGCTGTCTGAAGTGTTTTTCCAAAGTTATCAACATTTTTAAGTTTGGCGTTCCGGAACCCACCTTATCGCAGGCTGAAAACGCGTTTTCTGCATTGTTCCTTAACTTTGCAGGGAAGCATCAGAACATGAAATTTTCAGCTCCCACTATGACAAACAGGGTCTTTCTAATAGTTGCACATCAAATCTAATCTGTCTGAAGTGTTTTTCGAAAGTTATCAACATTTTTCTTTTTGGCGTTCCGGAACCCACCTTGTCTCAGGTTGAAAACGCGTTTTATGCATTGTGCCATAACTTTGACGGAAAGCTTCAGAACATGAAAGTTTCACCTCCCACTATAGCAGAAAGAGTCTTTTTAGTAGTTACACATCAAATCTAAGCTGTCTGAAGTGTTTTTCCAAAGTTATCAATATTTTTATGTTTGGCGTTCCGGAATCGACCTTATCTCAGGCTGAAAGCGCGTTTCACGCATTGTCCCATCACTTTCCAGGGAAGCTTCAGAACATGAAATTTTGACCTCCCACTCTAGCAGAAAGGGTCTTTCTAGTAGTTGCACATCAAATCTAAGCTGTCTGAAGTGTTTTTCGAAAATTATCAACATTTTTATGTTTGGCGTTCCGGAACCCACCTTATCACAGGCTGAAAACGCGTTTTCTGCATTGTGGCATTACTTTGCAGGGAAGCTTCGGAACATGAAATGTTCACCTCCCACTATGGCAGAAAGGGTCTCTCTAGTAGTTGCACATCGAATCTAAGCTGTATGAAGTTTTTTTAGAAAGTTATCAACATTTTTATGTTTGGCGTTCCGGAATTGACCTTATCTCAGGCTGAAGACGCGTTTTACGCATTGTGCCATAACTTTGCAGGGAAGTTCCAGAAAATGAAATTTTCACCTCCCACTATAGCAGAAAGGGTCTTTCTAGTAGTTGCACATCAAATCTAAGCTGTCTGAAGTGTTTTTCTAAAGTTATCAACATTTTTATGTTTGGCGTTCCGGAACCCACCTTATCTCAGGCTGAAAACGCGTTTTCTGCATTGTGCCATAACTTTGCAAGGAAGCTTCAGAACATGAAATTTTAACGTCCCACTATTGCAGAAAGTGTCTTTCTAGTAGTTGCAAATCTAAGCTTTCTGATGAGTTTTTCCAAAGTTATCAACATTTTCATGTTTGGCATTCCGGAATTGACCTTATCTCAGGCTGAAGACGCGTTTTACGCATTGTGCCATAACTTTGCAGGGAAGTTCCAGAAAATGAAATTTTCACCTCCCACTATAACAGAAAGGGTTTTTTTAGTAGTTGCACATCAAATCTAAGCTGTCTGAAATGTTTTTTCCAAAGTTATCAACATTTTTATGTTTGGCGTTCCGGAACCCACCTTATCTCTGGCTGAAAACGCGTTTTCTGCATTGTGCCATAACTTTCCAGGAAGCTTCAGAACATGAAATTTTCACCTCCCACTATAGCAGAAAGGGTCTTTCTAGTAGTTGCACATCAAATCTAAGCTGTCTGAAATGTTTTTTCCAAAGTTATCAACATTTTCATGTTTGGCTTTCCGGGCCCCACCTTATCTCAGACTGAAAACGCATTTTCTGCTTTGTGCCATAACTTTGCTGGGAATCTTTAGAACATGAAATTTTAACCTACCACAATAGCATAAAGGGTCTTTCTAGTAGTTGCACATCAAATCTAAGCTGTCTGAAGTGGTTTCCCAAAGTTATCAACATTTTTATGTTTGGCGTTCCGGAACCCACCTTTTTTCAGGCTGAAAAGGCGTTTTCTGCATTGTGCCATAACTTTGCAGGGAAGCTTCAGAACATGAAATTTTCACCTCCCACTATAGCAGAAAGGGTCTTTCTAGTAGTTGCACATCAAATCTAAGTTGTCTGAAATGTTTTTTCCAAATTATCAACACTTTTATGTTTGGCGTTCCGGAACCCACCTTATCTCAGGCTGAAAACGTGTTTTCTGCATTGTGCCATAACTTTGCAGGGAAGCTTCAGAACATGAAATTTTAACCTCCCACACTAGCAGAAAGGGTCTTTCTAGTAGTTGCACATCAAATCTAAGCTGTCTGAAGCGTTTTTCCAAAGTTATAAAAATTTTTATGCTTGGCGTTCCGGAACCCACCTTATCTCAGGCTGAAAACGCGGTTTCTGCATTGTGCCATAACTTTGCAGGGAAGCTTCAGAACATGAAATTTTCAACTCCCACTACAACAGACAGGGTCTTTGTAGTAGTTGCACATCAAATCTAAGCTGTCTGAAGTGTTTTTCGAAAATTATCAACATTTTTATGTTTGGCGTTCCGCAACCCACCTTGTCTCAGGCTGAAAAAGCGTTTTCTGCATTGTGCCAAAACTTTGAAGGAAAGCTTCAGAACATGAAAGTTTCACCTCCCACTATAGCAGAAAGGGTCTTTCTAGTAGTTACACATCAAATATAAGCTGTCTGAAGTGTTATTCGAAAGTTATCAACATTTTTACGTTTGGCGTTCCGGAACCCACCTTATCTCTGGCTGAAAACGCATTTTCTGCTTTGTGGCATAACTTTGCTGGGAATCTTTAGAACATGAAATTTTAACCTCCCACAATAGCACAAAGGGTCTTTGTAGTAGTTGCACATCAAATCTAAGCTGTCTGAAGTGGTTTTCCAAAGTTATCAACATTTTTATGTTTGGCGTTCCGGAACCCACCTTATCTCTGGCTGAAAACGCATTTTCTGCTTTGTGCCATAAATTTGCAGGGAAGCTTCAGAACATGAAATTTTCACCTCCCACTATAGCAGAAAGGGTCTTTCTCGTAGTTGCACATCAAATCTAAGCTGTCTGAAATGTTTTTTCCAAAGTTATCAACATTATTATGTTTGGCGTTCCGGAACCCTCCTTATCTCAGGCTGAAAAAGCGTTTCACGCATTGTCCCATCACTTTCCAGGGAAGCTTCAGAACATGAAATTTTGACCTCCCACTCTAGCAGAAAGGGTCTTTCTAGTAGTTGCACATCAAATCTAAGCTGTCTGAAGTGTTTTTCGAAAATTATCAACATTTTTATGTTTGGCGTTCCGGAACCCACCTTATCACAGGCTGAAAACGCGTTTTCTGCATTGTGGCATTACTTTGCAGGGAAGCTTCGGAACATGAAATGTTCACCTCCCACTATGGCAGAAAGGGTCTCTCGAGTAGTTGCACATCGAATCTAAGCTGTATGAAGTTTTTTTAGAAAGTTATCAACATTTTTATGTTTGGCGTTCCGGAATTGACCTTATCTCAGGCTGAAGACGCGTTTTACGCATTGTGCCATAACTTTGCAGGGAAGTTCCAGAAAATGAAATTTTCACCTCCCACTATAGCAGAAAGGGTCTTTCTAGTAGTTGCACATCAAATCTAAGCTGTCTGAAGTGTTTTTCCAAAGTTATCAACATTTTTATGTTTGGCGTTCCGGAACCCACCTTATCTCAGGCTGAAAACGCGTTTTCTGCATTGTGCCATAACTTTGCAAGGAAGCTTCAGAACATGAAATTTTAACGTCCCACTATTGCAGAAAGTGTCTTTCTAGTAGTTGCAAATCTAAGCTTTCTGATGAGTTTTTCCAAAGTTATCAACATTTTCATGTTTGGCATTCCGGAATTGACCTTATCTCAGGCTGAAGACGCGTTTTACGCATTGTGCCATAACTTTGCAGGGAAGTTCCAGAAAATGAAATTTTCACCTCCCACTATAACAGAAAGGGTTTTTTTAGTAGTTGCACATCAAATCTAAGTTGTCTGAAATGTTTTTTCCAAATTATCAACATTTTTATGTTTGGCGTTCCGGAACCCACCTTATCTCAGGCTGAAAATGTGTTTTCTGCATTGTGCCATAACTTTGCAGGGAAGCTTCAGAACATGAAATTTTAACCTCCCACACTAGCAGAAAGGGTCTTTCTAGTAGTTGCACATCAAATCTAAGCTGTCTGAAGCGTTTTTCCAAAGTTATAAACATTTTTATACTTGGCGTTCCGGAACCCACCTTATCTCAGGCTGAAAACGCGGTTTCTGCATTGTGCCATAACTTTGCAGGGAAGCTTCAGAACATGAAATTTTCACCTCCCACTACAACAGACAGGGTCTTTGTAGTAGTTGCACATCAAATCTAAGCTGTCTGAAGTGTTTTTCGAAAATTATCAACATTTTTATGTTTGGCGTTCCGCAACCCACCTTGTCTCAGGCTGAAAAAGCGTTTTCTGCATTGTGCCAAAACTTTGAAGGAAAGCTTCAGAACATGAAAGTTTCACCTCCCACTATAGCAGAAAGGGTCTTTCTAGTAGTTACACATCAAATATAAGCTGTCTGAAGTGTTATTCGAAAGTTATCAACATTTTTACGTTTGGCGTTCCGGAACCCACCTTATCTCTGGCTGAAAACGCAATTTCTGCTTTGTGGCATAACTTTGCTGGGAATCTTTAGAACATGAAATTTTAACCTCCCACAATAGCATAAAGGGTCTTTGTAGTAGTTGCACATCAAATCTAAGCTGTCTGAAGTGGTTTTCCAAAGTTATCAACATTTTTATGTTTGGCGTTCCGGAACCCACCTTATCTCTGGCTGAAAACGCATTTTCTGCTTTGTGCCATAAATTTGCAGGGAAGCTTCAGAACATGAAATTTTCACCTCCCACTATAGCAGAAAGGGTCTTTCTCGTAGTTGCACATCAAATCTAAGCTGTCTGAAATGTTTTTTCCAAAGTTATCAACATTTTTATGTTTGGCGTTCCGGAACCCTCCTTATCTCAGGCTGAAAAAGCGTTTTCTGCATTGTGCCATAACTTTGCAGGGAAGCTTCAGAACTTGAAATTTTAACCTCCCACTGTAGCAGAAAGGGTCTTTCTAGTAGTTGCACATCAAATCTAAGCTGTCTGAAGTGTTTTTCCAAAGTTATAAACATTTTTATGTTTGGCGTTTGAACCCACCTTATCTCAGGCAGAAAACGCCGTTTCTGCATTGTTCCTTAACTTTGCAGGGAAGCTTCAGAATATGAAATTTTCACCTCCCACTATAGCAGAAAGGGTCTTTCTAGTCGTTGCACATTAAATCTAAGCTTTCTGATATGTTTTTCTAAAGTTATCAACATTTTTACGTTTGCCGCTCAGGAACCCACATTATCTCGGGCTGAAAAGGCGTTTTCTGCATTGTGCCAGAACTTTGCAGGGAAGCTTCAGAACATGAAATTTTAACCTCCCACTGTAGCAGAAAGGGTCTTTCTAGTAGTTGCACATCAAATCTAAGCTGTCTGAAGTGTTTTTCCAAAGTTATCAACATTTTTAAGTTTGGCGTTCCGGAACCCACCTTATCGCAGGCTGAAAACGCGTTTTCTGCATTGTTCCTTAACTTTGCAGGGAAGCATCAGAACATGAAATTTTCAGCTCCCACTATGACAAACAGGGTCTTTCTAATAGTTGCACATCAAATCTAATCTGTCTGAAGTGTTTTTCGAAAGTTATCAACATTTTTCTGTTTGGAGTTCCGGAACCCACCTTGTCTCAGGTTGAAAACGCGTTTTATGCATTGTGCCATAACTTTGACGGAAAGCTTCAGAACATGAAAGTTTCACCTCCCACTATAGCAGAAAGAGTCTTTTTAGTAGTTACACATCAAATCTAAGCTGTCTGAAGTGTTTTTCCAAAGTTATCAATATTTTTATGTTTGGCGTTCCGGAATCGACCTTATCTCAGGCTGAAAGCGCGTTTCAGGCATTGTCCCATCACTTTCCAGGGAAGCTTCAGAACATGAAATTTTGACCTCCCACTCTAGCAGAAAGGGTCTTTCTAGTAGTTGCACATCAAATCTAAGCTGTCTGAAGTGTTTTTCGAAAATTATCTACATTTTTATGTTTGGCGTTCCGGAACCCACCTTATCTCAGGCTGAAAACGCGTTTTCTGCATTGTGCCATAACTTTGCAGGGAAGCTTCAGAACATGAAATTTTCACCTCCCACTGTAGCAGAAAGGGTCTTTCTCGTAGTTGCACATGAAATATAAGCTGTCTAAAGTGTTTTTCCAAAGTTATCAACATTTTTATGTTTGACGTTCCGGAACCCACCTTGTCTCAGGCTGAAAACGCGTTTTCTGCATTGTGCCATAACTTTGAAGGAAAGCTTCAGAACATGAAAGTTTCACCTCCCACTATAGCAGAAAGGGGCTTTCTAGTAGTCACACATCAAATCTAAGCTATCTAAAGTGTTTTTCCAAAGTTATCAACATTTTTATGTTTGGCGTTCCGGAACCCGCCTCATCTCTGGCTGAAAAAGCGTTTTCTGCTTTGTGCCATAACTTTGCTGGGAATCTTTAGAACATGAAATTTTAACCTCCCACAATAGCATAAAGGGTCTTTCTTGTAGTTGCACATCAAATCTAAGCTGTCTGGAGTGTTTTTCCAAAGTTATCAACGTTTTTACGTTTGGCGTTCCGGAACCCACCTTATCTCAGGCTGAAAACCCGTTTTCTGCATTTTGCCATAACTTTGCAGGAAGCTTCACAACATGAAATTTTCATCTCCCACTATAGATGAAAAGGTCTTTCTAGTAGTTGTACATCAAATCTAAGCTTTCTGAAATGTTTTTTCCAAAGTTATCAACATTTTTATGTTTGGCGTTCCGGAACCCACCTTATCTCAGGCTGAAAACGCGTTTTCTGCATTGTCCCATAACTTTGCAGGGAAACTTCAGAACATGAAATTTTCACTTCCCACTATAGCAGAAAGGGTCTTTCTAGTAGTTGCACATCAAATCTAAGCTGTCTGAAATGTTTTTTCCAAAGTTATCAACATTTTTATGTTTGGCGTTCCGGAACCCACCTTATCTCAGGCTGAAAACGCGTTTTTTGCATTGTGCCATAACTTTGCAGGAAGCTTCAGAACATGAAATTTTCACCTCCCACTTCAGCAGAAAGGGTCTTTCGAGTAGTTGCACATCAAATCTAAGCTGTCTGAAATGTTTTTTCCAAAGTTATCAACATTTTTATGTTTGGCGTTCCGGAACCCAACTTATCTCTGGCTGAAACCGCATTTTCTGCTTTGTGCCATAACTTTGCTGGGAATCTTTAGAACATGAAATTTTAACCTCCCACAATAGCAGAAAGGGTCTTTCTTGTAGTTGCACATCAAATCTAAGCTGTCTGAAGTGGTTTCCTAAAGTTATCAACATTTTTATGTTTGGCGTTCAGGAACCCACCTTATCTCAGGCTGAAAACGCGTTTTCTGCATTGTTCCTTAACTTTGCAGGGAAGAATCAGAACATGAAATTTTCAACTCCCACTATGACAAACAGGGTCTTTCTAATAGTTGCTCATCAAATCTAATCTGTCTGAAGTGTTTTTCGAAAGTTATCAACATTTTTATGTTTGGCGTTCCGGAACCCACCTTATCTCAGGCTGAAAACTCGTTTTCTGCATTGTGCCATAACTTTGCAGGGAAGCTTCAGAACATGAAATTTTCACCTCCCACTATAGCAGAAAGGGTCTTTCTCGTAGTTGCAAATGAAATATAAGCTGTCTGAAGTGTTTTTCCAAAGTTATCAACATTTTTATGTTTGGCGTTCCGGAAACCACCTTATCTCAGGCTGAAAACGTGTTTTCTGCATTGAGCCATAACTTTGCTGGGAATCTTTAGAACATGAAATTTTAACCTCCCACAATAGCATAAAGGGTCTTTCTTGTAGTTGCACCTCAAATCTAAGCTATCTGAAGTGTTTTTCCAAAGTTATCAACATTTTTATGTTTGGCGTTCCGGAACCCACCTCATCTCTGGCTGAAAAAGCGTTTTCTGCTTTGTGCCATAACTTTGCTGGGAATATTTAGAACATGAAATTTTAACCTCCCACAATAGCATAAAGGGTCTTTCTTGTAGTTGCACATCAAATCTAAGCTGTCTGAAGTGGTTTCCCAAAGTGATCAACATTTTTATGTTTGGCGTTCCGGAACCCACCTTTTTTCAGGCTGAAAAGGCGTTTTCTGCATTGTGCCATAACTTTGCAGGGAAGCTTCAGAACATGAAATTTTAACCTCCCACTGTAGCAGAAAGGGTCTTTCTATTAGTTGCACATCAGATCTAAGCTGTCTGAAGTGTTTTTCCAAAGTTATCAACATTTTTAAGTTTGGTGTTCCGGAACCCACCTTATCTCAGGCTGAAAACGCGTTTTCTGCATTGTTCCTTAACTTTGCAGGGAAGCATCAGAACATGAAATTTTCAACTCCCATTATAACAAACAGGGTCTTTCTAATAGTTGCACATCAAATCTAATCTGTCTGAAGTGTTTTTCGAAAGTTATCAACATTTTTATGTTTGGCGTTCCGGAACCCACCTTATCTCAGGCTGAAAACGCGTTTTCTGCATTGTGCCATAACTTTGCAGGAAGCTTCAGAACTTGAAATTTTCACCTCCCACTATAGCAGAAAGGGTCTTTCTAGTAGTTGCACATCAAATCTAAGCTGTCTGAAATGTTTTTTCCAAAGTTATCAACATTTTTATGTTTGGCGTTCCGGAACCCACCTTATCAAGGCTGAAAACGCGTTTTCTGCATTGTGCCATAACTTTGCAGGAAGCTTCAGAACATGAAATTTTCACCTCCCACTATAGCAGAAAGGGTCTTTCTAGTAGTTGCACATCAAATCTAAGCTGTCTGAAATGTTTTTCCCAAAGTTATCAACATTTTTATGTTTGGCGTTCCGGAACCCACCTTATCTCAGGCTGAAAACGCGTTTTCTGCATTGTGCCATAACTTTCCAGGAAGCTTCAGAACATGAAATTTTCACCTCCCACTATAGCAGAAAGGGTCTTTCTAGTAGTTGCACATCAAATCTAAGCTGTCTGAAATGTTTTTTCCAAAGTTATCAACATTTTTATGTTTGGCTTTCCGGGCCCCACCTTATCTCAGACTGAAAACGCACTTTCTGCTTTTGTGCCATAACTTTGCTGGGAATCTTTAGAACATGAAATTTTAACCTACCACAATAGCAGAAAGGGTCTTTCTTGTAGTTGCACATCAAATCTAAGCTGTCTGAAGTGGTTTCCCAAAGTTATCAACATTTTTATGTTTGGCGTTCCGGAACCCACCTTTTTTCAGGCTGAAAAGGCGTTTTCTGCATTGTGCCATAACTTTGCAGGGAAGCTTCAGAACATGAAATTTTCAGCTGCCACTATAGCAGAAAGGGTCTTTCTAGTAGTTGCACATCAAATCTAAGTTGTCTGAAATGTTTTTTCCAAATTATCAACATTTTTATGTTTGGCGTTCCGGAACCCACCTTATCTCAGGCTGAAAACGCGTTTTCTGCATTGTGCCATAACTTTCCAGGAAGCTTCAGAACATGAAATTTTCACCTACCACAATAGCAGAAAGGGTCTTTCTTGTAGTTGCACATCAAATCTAAGCTGTTTGAAGTGTTTTCCCAAAGTTATTAACATTTTTATGTTTGGCGTTTCGGAATCGACCTTATGTCCGGCTGAAAATGCGTTTTCTGCATTGTGCCATAACTTTGCAGGGAAGCTTGAGAACATGAAGTTTTAACCTCCCACTATAGCAGAAAAGGTCATTCTAGTAGTTGCACATCAAATCTAAGCTGTCTGAAGTGTTTTTCCGAAGTTATCAACATTTTTATGTTTGGCGTTCCGGAATTGACCATATGTGAGGCTGAAAACGCGTTTTCTGCATTGTGACATACCTTTGCAGGGAAGCTTCAGAACATGAAATTTTAACCTCCCACGATAGCAGAAAGGGTCTTTCTAGTAGTTGCACATCAAATCGAAGCTGTTTGAATTGTTTTTCCAAAGTTATCAACACTTTTATGTTTGGTTTTCCGGAATCAACCTTATCTTAGGCTGAAAACGCGTTTTACGCATTGTGCCATAACTTTGCAGGGAAGCTTCAGAACATCGAATTTTCAATTCCCATTATAGCAGAAAGGGTCTTTCTCATTCTTGCACATAAAATCTAAGCTGTCTGAAGTGTTTTTCCAGAATTATGAACATTTTTATCTTTGGCGTTCCGGAATCGACCTTATCTCAGGTTGAAAACGCGTTTTACGCATGGTGCCATAACTTTGCAGGGAAGCTTCAGAACATCGAATTTTCACCTCCCACTATAGCAGAAACGGTCTTTCTAGTAGTTGCACATCAAATATAAGCTGTCTGAAGTGTTTTTCCAAAGTTATAAACATTTTTATGTTTGGCATTCCGGAATCGACCTTATGTGATGCTGAAAACTCGTTTTCTGCATTGTGCCATAACTTTGCAGGAAAGCTTCAGAACATGAAATTTCTACATCCCACTATAGCAGAAAGGGTCTTTCTAGTAGTTGCACATCAAATCTAAGCTGTTTGAAGTGTTTTTCCAAAGTAATCAACATTTTTATTTTAGGCTTTCCGGAATCAACCTTATCTCAGGCTGAAAACGCGTTTTCTGCATTATGCCATCACTTTGCAGGAAATCTGCAGAATAAGAAATTTTCACCTCCCACTATAGCAGAAAGGGTCTTTCTAGTAGTTGCAAATCAAATCTAAGCTGTCTGAAGTGTTTTTCCAAAGTTATCAATATTTTTATGCTTGGCGTTCTGAAACCCACCTTATTTCAGGCTGAAAACGCGTTTCCTGCATTGTGCCATCACATTGCAGGGAAGTTTCAGAACATGAAATTTACACCTCCCACTATAGCAGAAAGGGTCTTTCTAGTAGTTGCACATCAAATCTAAGCTGCCTGAAGTGTTTTTCGAAAGTTATCAACATTTTTTTGTTTGGCGTTCCGGAACCGCACTGCGGCTGCACGCAGTTGTGGTCGCAAGGTCTCCGGTGCCTGTCGCGGCGGCAATCCCCGAACCCGGTGGTGGACACCGAAAGTAAGGGATGCCGTCAGGCTGAAGAAGGAGTCCTATCGGGTCTTGATGGCCTGTGGGACTCCTGAGGCAGCTGACGTGTACCGGCAGGCCAGGCGTGCCGCTTCCCGTGCAGTCTTGGAGGCAAAAACTCGGGTCTGGGAGGAGTTCGGAGAGGCCATGGAGGAGGACTATTGGTCGGCCTCGAAGAAATTCTGGCAAACCGTCCGTCGCCTCAGAAGGGGGAAGCAGTGCCTCACCAGTGCTGTTTACAGTGAGGGTGGGAGACTGCTGACCTCGACTGGTGATGTTGTCGGGCGGTGGAAAGAATACTTCGAGGGTCTCCTCAATCCCGTCGTCACGTCTTCCACTCAGGAAGCGGGGACTGAGGACTCGGATGGCTCTCCCATCACCCGGGCCGAAGTCACCGAGGTTGTTCGTAAGCTCCTCGGTGGTAGGGCCCCGGGAGTGGATGAGATCCGTCCGGAGTATCTGAAATCCCTGGATGTTGTAGGGCTGTCGTGGCTGACACGTCTCTGCAACATCGCGTGGCAGTCGAGGACAGTGCCTCTGGATTGGCAGACCGGGGTGGTGGTCCCCCTGTTTAAGAAGGGGGACCGGAGGGTGTGTTCCAACTATAGGGGGATCACACTCCTCAGCCTCCCTGGACAGGTCTATTCCAGGGTACTAGAGAGGAGACTTCGGCCAATAGTCGAACCTCAGATCCAGGAGGAACAGTGTGGTTTTCGTCCCGGTCGTGGAACACTGGACCAGCTCTATACCCTCCACCGGGTGCTCGAGGGTTCATGGGAGTTCGCCCAACCAGTCCACATGTGCTTTGTGGATTTGGAGAAGGCGTTCGACCGTGTCCCTCGCGATGTCCTGTGGGGGGTGCTCCGGGAATATGGGGTGCGGGACCCTCTGCTAGGGGCTGTCCGCTCCTTGTATGACCGGAGCAGGAGCATGGTTCGCATTGCCGGCAGGAAATCAGACCTGTTCCCGGTGCATGTTGGTCTCCGCCAGGGCTGCCCTTTGTCACCGGTTCTGTTCATCACTTTTATGGACAGAATTTCTAGGCGTAGCCAGGGGTCGGAGGGGATCCGGTTCGGGAACCACAGAATTTCATCTCTGCTATTTGCGGACGATGTTGTTCTGCTGGCCTCATCGGACCGGGACCTTCAGCATGCCCTGGGTCGGTTTGCAGCCGAGTGTGAAGCGGCCGGGATGAGGATCAGCACCTCCAAGTCTGAGGCCATGGTTCTCGACCGGAACACGGTGGTTTGCTCTCTCCAGGTTGGTGGAGAGTTCTTGCCTCAAGTGGCGGAGTTTAAGTATCTCGGGGTCTTGTTCTCGAGTGAGGGAAAAAGGGAGCGTGAGATTGATAGACGGGTTGGTGCAGCGGCAGCAGTGATGCGGTCGCTGTATCGGACCGTCGTGGTGAAGAGAGAGCTGAGTCACAAGACGAAGCTCTCGATTTACCGATCGATCTACGTTCCCACCCTCACCTATGGTCACGAGCTTTGGGTAGTGACCGAAAGGATGAGATCGCGGATACAAGCGGCTGAGATGAGTTTCCTCCGCAGGGTGGCTGGGCGCACCCTTAGAGATAGGGTGAGGAGTTCGGTCATCCGGGAGGAGCTCGGGGTGGAGCCGCTGCTCCTCCACATCGAGAGGAACCAGCTGAGGTGGCTCGGGCATCTGATCCGGATGCCCCTTGGACGCCTCCCTGGGGAGGTGTTCCGGGCATGTCCTACCGGGAGGAGACCCCGGGGAAGACCCAGGACTCGCTGGAGAGATTATGTCTCCGGTCTGGCCTGGGAACGCCTCGGGATCCCCCGGGAGGAGCGGGAGGAGGTTTGTGCGGACCGGGAAGTTTGGGCTTCCTTGCTCCGAATGCTGCCTCCGCGACCCGACCCCGGATAAGCGGCAGAAGAAGGTGAAGGTGAAGACGTTCCGGAACCCACCTTATCTCAGGCAGAAAATGACTTTTCTGCCTTGTGCCATAACTTTGCAGGGAAGCTTCAGAACATGACATTTTCACATCCCACTATAGCAGAAAGGGTCTTTCTAGTAGTTGCACATCAAATCTAAGCTGTTTGACGTGTTTTTCCAAAGTTATCAACATTTTTATGTTTGGCGTTCCGGAATCGACCTTATCTCAGGCTGAATACACGTTTTCTGCATTGTACCATAACTATGCAGGGAAGTTTCATAACATGAAATTTACACCTCCCATCATAGCAGAAATGGTCTTTCTAGTAGTTGCACATCAAATCTAAGCTGTCTGAAGTGTTTTTCCAGAATTATGAACATGTTTATGTTTGGCGTTCCGGAATCGACCTTATCTCAGGCTGAAAACGCGTTTTACGCATTGTGCCATAACTTTGGTGGGAAGCTTCATATCATCGAATATTCACCACCCACTATATCAGAAAGGGTCTTTCTAGTAGTTGCACATCAAATCTAAGCTGTCTAAAGAGTTTTTCAAAATTATCAATATTTTTATGTTTGGCGTTCCGGAATCGACCTTATCTCAGGCTGAAAACGCGTTTCCTGCATTGTGGCATAACTTTGCAGGGAAGCTTCAAAACATCGAATTTTCACCTCCCACTACAGCAGAAATGGTCTTTCTAGTACTTGCACATCAAATCTAAGCTGTCTGAAGTGTTTTTCGGAAGTTATTAACATTTTTATGTTTGGCGTTCCGGAATTGACCTTATGTGAGGCTGAAAACGCGTTTTCTGCATTGTGACATAACTTTGCAGGGAAGCTTCAGAACATGAAATTTCCACGACCCACGATAGCAGAAAGGGTCTTTCTAGTAGTTGCACATCAAATCGAAGCTGTTTGAATTGTTTTTCCAAAGTTATCAACATTTTTATGTTTGGCGTTCTGGAACCCACCTTATCTCAGGCTGACAACGCGTTTTCTGCATTGTGCCATAACTTTGCAGGGAAGCTTCAGAACATGAAATTTCTACATCCCACTATAGCAGAAAGGGTCTTTCTAGTAGTTTCACAACAAATCTAAGCTGTCTGAAGTGTTTTTCCAAAGTTATCAACATTCTTATGTTTGGCGTTCCGGAATCAACCTTATCTGAGGCTGAAAACGCGTTTTACGCATTGTGCCATAACTTTGCAGGAAAGCTTCAGAACATGAAATTTTCAACTCCCACTATAGCAGAAAGGGTCTTTCGAGGAGTTGCACATCAAATCAAAGCTGTCTGAAGTGTTTTTCCAAAGTTATCAACATTTTTATGTTTGGCGTTCTGGAATCCACCTTATCTCAGGCTGAAAACGCGTTTTCTGCATTGTGCCATAACTTTGTAGGGAAGCTTATGTTTGGCGTTCCAGAAACAACCTTATCTCAGGCTGAAAATGCGTTTTACATATTTTGCCATAACTTTGCAGGGAAGCTTCAGAACATGAAATTTTGACATCCCACTATAGCAGATAGGGTCTTTCTAGTAGTTGCACATCAAATCTAAGCTGTCTGAAGTGTTTTTCCAAAGTTATCAACATTCTTATGTTTGGCGATCCGGAATCAACCTTATCTCAGGCTGAAAACGCGTTTTACGCATTGTGCCATAACTTTGCAGGAAAGCTTCAGAACATGAAATTTTCAACACCCATTATAGCAGAAAGGGTCTTTCTCGTACTTGCACATCAAATCTTAGCTGTCTGAAGTGTTTTTTGAAAGTTTTCAACATTTTTATGTTTGGCGTTCCTGAATCGACCTTATCTCAGGCTGAAAATGCGTTTTCTGCAATGTGCCATAACTTTGCAGGGAAGTTTCAGAACATGAAATTTTCAACTCCCACTATAGCAGAATGGGTCTTTCTAGTAGTTGCACATCAAATCTAAGCTGTCTGAAGTGTTTTTCCAAATTTATCAAAATTTTTATGTTTGGCATTCCGGAATCGACCTTATCTCAGGCTGAAAACGCGTTTTCTGCATTGTGCCATAACTTTGCAGGGAAGCTTCAGAACATGACATTTTCACCTCCCACTATAGCAGAAAGGGTCTTTCTAGCAGTTGCACATCAAATCTAAGGTGTCTGAAGTGTTTTTCCAAAGTTATCAACATTTTTATGTTTGGCGTTCTGGAACCCACCTTATCTCAGGCTGAAAACGCGTTTTCTGCATTGTGCCATAACTTTGCAGGGAAGCTTCAGAACATGAAATTTTCACCTCCCACTATAGCAGACAGTGTCTTTCTAGTAGTTGCACATCAAATCTAAGCTGTCTGAAGTGTTTTTCCAAAGTTATCAACATTTTTATGTGTGGCGTTCCGGAACCCACCTTATCTCAGCCTGAAAACGCGTTTTAGATATTTTGCCATAACTTTGCAGGGAAGCTTCAGAAGATGAAATTTTAACATCCCACTATAGCAGAAAGGGTCTTTCTAGTAGTTGCACATCAAATCTAAGCTGTCTGAAGTGTTTTTCCAAAGTTATCAACATTTTTATGTTTGGCGTTCCGGAACCCACCTTATCTCAGGCTGAAAACGCGTTTTCTGCATTGTGCCATAACTTTGTAGGGAAGCTTATGTTTGGCGTTCCAGAAACAACCTTATCTAAGGCTGAAAATGCGTTTTACATATTTTGCCATAACTTTGCAGGGAAGCTTCAGAACATGAAATTTTTACCTCCCACTATAGCAGAAAGGGTCTTTCTAGTAGTTGCACATCAAATCTAAGCTGTCTGAAGTGTTTTTCGAAAGTTATCAACATTTTTATGTTTGGCGTTCCGGAACCCACCTTATCTCAGGCTGAAAACGCGTTTTACGCATTGGGCCATAACTTTGCAGGAAAGCTTCAGAACATGAAATTTTCAACTCCCACTATAGCAGAAAGGGTCTTTCTAGTAGTTGCACATCAAATCTAAGCTGTCTGAAGTGTTTTTCCAAAGTTATCAATATTTTTATGTTTGGCTTTCCGGAATCGACCTTATCTCAGGCTGAAAACGCGTTTCCTGCATTGTGGCATAACTTTGCAGGGATGCTTCAGAACATGAAATTTTCACCTCCCACTGTAGCAGAAAGGGTCTTTCGAGTAGTTGCACATCAAATCTAAGCTGACTGATGTGTTTTTCCGAAGTTATTAACATTTTTATGTTTGGCGTTCCGGAATCAACCTTATCTCAGGCTGAAAACGCCTTTTACACATTGTTTCATAACTTTGCCGGGAAGGTTGAGAACATAAAATTTTCACCTCCCACTATAGCAGAAAGGGTCTTTCTAGTAGTTGCACATCAAATCTAAGCTGTCTGAAGTGTTTTTCCAAAGTTATCAACATTTTTATGTTTGGCGTTCCGGAACCCACCTTATCTCAGGCTGTGAGCGCGTTTTCTGCATTGTGGCATAACTTTGGAGGAAAGCTTCAGAACATGAAATTTTCAATTCCCATTATAGCAGAAAGGGTCTTTCTCGTACTTGCACATCAAATCTTTGCTGTCTGAAGTGTTTTTTGATAGTTTTGAACATTTTTATGTTTGGCGTTCCTGAATCGACCTTATCTCAGGCTGAAAATGCGTTTTCTGCAATGGGCCATAACTTTGCAGGGAAGTTTCAGAACATGAAATTTTCAACTCCCACTATAGCAGAATGGGTCTTTCTAGTAGTTGCACATCAAATCTAAGCTGTCTGAAGTGTTCTTCCAAAGTTATCAACATTTTTATGTTTGGCATTCCGGAATCGACCTTATCTCAGGCTGTAAACGCTTTTTTTGCATTGTGCCATAACTTTGGAGGGAAGCTTCAGAACATGAAATTTTCAATTCCCATTATAACAGAAAGGGTCTTTCTCATACTTGCACATCAAATCTAAGCTGTCTGAAGTGTTTTTTTCAAAGTTATCATATTTTTATGTTTGGCGTTCCGGAATCGACCTTATCTCTCGCTGAAAACGCGTTTTCAGCATTGTGCCATCACTTTGCAGGAAAGCTGCAGAATATAAAATTTTCACCTCCCAGTATAGCAGAAAGGGTCTTTCTAGTAGTTGCACATCAAATCTAAGCTGTTTGAAGTGTTTTTCCAAGGTTATCAACATTTTTATGTTTGGCGTTCCGGAATCAACCTTATCTCAGGCTGAAAACGCGTTTTCTGCATTGTGCCATAACTTTGCAGGGAAGCTTCAGAACATGAAATGTTGACCTCCCACTATAGCAGAAAGGGTCTCTCTAGTAGTTGCACATCAAATCTAAGCTGTCTGAAGTGTTTTTCCAAAGTTATCAACATTTTTAAGTTTGGCGTTCCGGAATCGACCTTATCTCAGGCTGAAAACGCGTTTTACGCATTGTGCCATAACTTTGCATAAAGCTTCAGAACATTACATTTTCACATCCCACTAAAGCAGAAAGGGTCTTTCTCGTAGTTGCACGTCAAATCTAAGCTGACTGATGTGTTTTTCCGAAGTTATCAACATTTTTATGTTTGGCGTTCCGGAATCGATCTTATCTCAGGCTGAAAACGCCTTTTACACATTGTTTCATAACTTTGGAGGGAAGCTTCAGAACAAGAAAATTTTCAATTCCCATTATAACAGAAAGGGTCTTTCTCATACTTGCACATCAAATCTAAGCTGTCTGAAGAGTTTTTTGAAAGTTTTCAACATTTTTATGTTTGGCGTTCCTGAATTGATCTTATCTCAGGCTGAAAACGCGTTTTCTGCAATGTGCCATAACTTTGCTGGGAAGCTTCAAAACATGAAATTTTCAACTCCCACTATAGCAGAAGGGGTCTTTCTAGTAGTTGCACATCAAATCTAAGCTGTCTGAAGTGTTTTTCCAAAGTTATCAACATTTTTATGTTAAGCGTTCCGGATCGCACCTTATTGAAAACGCCTTTTCTGCATTGTGCCACAACTTTGCTGGGAAGCTTCAGAACTTGACATTTTCACCTCCCACTATAGCAGAAAGGGTCTTTCTAGTAGTTGCACATCAAACTAAGCTGTCTGATGTGTTTTTCGAAAGTTATCAACATTTTTTTGTTTGGCGTTCCGGAACCCACCTTATCTCAGGCTGAAAACGCGTTTTCTGCTTTGTGGCATAACTTTGCAGGGAAGCTTCGGAACATGACATTTTCACATCCCACTATAGCAGAAAGGGTCTTTCTAGTAGTTGCACATCAAATCTAAGCTGTCTGAAGTGTATTTCCAATGTTATAAACATTTTAATGTTTGGCGTTCCGGAATCAACCTTGTCTCAGGCTGAAAACGCGTTTGACGCATTGTGTCATAACTTTGCAGGAAAGCTTCAGAACATGAAATTTTCAACTCCCACTATAGCAGAAAGGCTTTTTCCAGTAGTTGCACATCAAATCTAAGCTGTCTGAAGTGTTTTTCTAAACTTATCAACATTTTTATGTTTGGCTTTCCGGAATCGACCTTATCTCAGGCTGAAAACGCGTTTTACGCATTGTGCCATAACTTCCCAGGGAAGCTTCAGAACATGAAATGTTCACCTCCCACTATAGCTGAAAGGGTTTTTCTAATAGTTGCACATCAAATCTAAGCTGTCTGAAGTGTTTTTCCAAAGTTATCAACATTCTTATGTATGGCGTTTCGGAATCAACCCTATCTCAGGCTGAAAACGCGTTTTCAGCATTGTGCCATCACTTTGCAGGAAAGCTGCAGAATATTAAATTTTCACCTCTCACTATAGCAGAAAGGGTCTTTCTAGTAGTTGCACATCAAATCTAAGCTGTCTGAAGTGTTTTTTCAAAGTTATCAACATTTTTATGTTTGGCGTGCCGGAATCGATCTTATCTGAAGCTGAATACGCGATTTACGCATTCTGCCATAACTTTGCGCGGAATCTTCAGAACACGAAATTTTCATATCCCACTATAGCAGAAAGGGTCTTTCTAGTAGTTGCACATAAAATCTAAGCTGTCTGAAGTGTTTTTCCAAAGTTATAAACATTTTTATGTTTGGCGTTCCTGAATCAACCTTATCTCAGGCTGAAAACGCGTTTTCTGCATTGTGCCATAACTTTGCAGGGAAGCTTCAGAACATGAAATGTTCACCTCCCACTATAGCAGAAAGGGTCTCTCTAGTAGTTGCACATCAAATCTAAGCTGTATGAAGTGTTTTTCCAAAGTTATCAACATTTTTATGTTTGGCGTTCCGGAACCCACCTTTTCTCAGGTTGAAAATGCGTTTTCTGCATTGTGCCACAACTTTGCAGGGAAGCTTCAGAACATGAAATTTTCACCTCCCACTATAGCAGAAAGGGTCTTTCTAGTAGTTGCACATCAAATCTAAGCTGTCTGAAGTGTTTTTCCAAAGTTATCAACATTTTTATGTTTGCCGTTCCGGAATCAACCTTATCTCAGGCTGAAAACGCGTTTTCTGCATTGTGCCATAACTTTGCAGGGAAGCTTCAGAACATGAAATGTTCACCTCCCACAATAGCAGAAAGGGTCTTTATAGTAGTTGCACATCAAATCTAAGCTGTCTGAAGTGTTTTTCCAAAGTTATCAACATTTTTATGTTTGGCGTTCCGGAACCCACCTTTTCTCAGGCTGAAAATGCGTTTTCTGCATTGTGCCACAACTTTGCAGGGAAGCTTCAGAACATGAAATTTTCACCTCCCACGATAGCAGAAAGGGTCTTTCGAGTAGTTGCACATCAAATCTAAGCTGTCTGAAATGTTTTTTTTCCAAAGTTATCAACATTTTTATGTTTGGCATTCCAGAATCGACCTTATCTCCGGCTGAAAATGCGTTTTCTGCATTGTGCCATAACTTTGCAGGGAAGCTTGAGAACATGAAGTTTTAACCTCCCACTATAGCAGAAAGGGTCATTCTAGTAGTTGTACATCAAATCTAAGCTGTCTTGAAGTGTTTTTCTGAAGTTATGAACATTTTTATGTTTGGCGTTCCGGAACCCACCTTATCTCAGCCTGAAAACGCGTTTTACAAATTTTGCCATAACTTTGGAGGGAAGCTTCAGAACATGAAATTTTTACATCCCACTATAGCAGAAAGGGTCTTTCTAGTAGTTGCACATCAAATCTAAGCTGTCTGAAGTGTTTTTCCAAAGTTATCAACATTTTTATGTTTGTCGTTCTGGAACGCACCTTATCTCAGGCTGAAAACGCGTTTTCTGCATTGTGCCGTAACTTTGCAGGGAGACTTCAGAACATGAAATTTTCTCCTCCCACTATAGCAGAAAGGGTATTTCTTGTAGTTGCACATCAAATCTTAGCAGTCTGAAGTGTTTTTCCAAAGTTCTGAACATTTTTATGTATGGCGTTCTGAAATCAATCTTATCTCAGGCTGAAAACGCGTTTTACGTACTGTGCCATAACTTTGCAGGAAAGCTTCAGAACATGAAATTTTAACCTCCCACTATAGCAGAAAGGGTCTTTCTAGTAGTTGCACATCAAATCTAAGCTGTCGAAAGTGTTTTTCCAAATTTATCAACATTTTTATTTTTGGCGTTTCGGAAGCGAACTTATCTCCGGATGAAAACGCGTTTCCTGCATTGTTGCAAAACTTTGCAGGGATGCTTCAGAACATGAAATGTTCGCCTCCCACTATAGCAGATACGGTCTTTCGAGGAGTTGCACATCAAATCTAAGCTGTCTGAAGTGTTTTTCCAAAGTTATCAACATTTTTATGTTTGGCGTTCTGGAACCCACCTTATCTCAGGCTGAAAACGCGTTTTCTGCATTGTGCCATAACTTTGCAGGGAAGCTTCAGAACATGAAATTTTCACCTCCCACTATAGCAGAAAGTGTCTTTCTAGTAGTTGCACATCAAATCTAAGCTGTCTGAAGTGTTTTTCCAAAGTTATCAACATTCTTATGTTTGGCGTTCCGGAATCAACCTTATCTGAGGCTGAAAACACGTTTTACGCATTGTGCCATAACTTTGCAGGAAAGCTTCAGAACATGGAATTTTCAACTCCCACTAAAGCAGAAAGGGTCTTTCTAGTAGTTTCACATCAAATCTAAGCTGTCTGAAGTGTTTTTCCAAAGTTATCAATATTTTTATGTTTGGCGTTCCGGAATCGACCTTATCTCAGGCTGAAAACGCGTTTTCTGCATTGTGCCATAACTTTGCAGGGAAGCTTATGTTTGGCGTTCCAGAAACAACCTTATCTCAGGCTGAAAATGCGTTTTACATATTTTGCCATAACTTTGCAAGGAAGCTTCAGAACATGAAATTTTAACATCCCACTTTAGCAGAAAGGGTCTTTCTAGTAGTTGCACATCAAATCTAAGTTGTCTGAAGTGTTTTTCCAAAGTTATCAACATTCTTATGTTTGGCGATCCGGAATCAACCTTATCTCAGGCTGAAAACGCGTTTTACGCATTGTGCCATAACTTTGCAGGAAAGCTTCAGAACATGAAATTTTCAACTCCCACTATAGCAGAAAGGGTCTTTCTAGTAGTTTGCCATCAAATCTAAGCTGTCTAAAGTGTTTTTCCATAGTTATCAATATTTTTATGTTTGGCTTTCCGGAATCGACCTTATCTCAGGCTGAAAACGCGTTTCCTGCATTGTGCCATAACTTTGCAGGGAAACTTCAGAACATGAAATTTTCACCTCCCACTATAGCAGAAAGTGTCTTTTTAGTAGTTGCACATCAAATCTAAGCTGTCTGTAGTGTTTTTCCAAAGTTATCAACATTTTTATGTGTGGCGTTCCGGAACCCACCTTATCTCAGCCTGAAAACGCGTTTTACATATTTTGCCATAACTTTGCAGGGATGCTTCAGAAGATGAAATTTTAACATCCCACTATAGCAGAAAGGGTCTTTCTAATAGTTGCACATCAAATCTAAGTTGTCTGAAGTGTTTTTCCAAAGTTATCAACATTCTTATGTTTGGCGTTCCGGAATCAAACTTATCTCAGACTGAAAACGTGTTTTCTGCATTGTGTCATAACTTTGCAGGGAAACTTCAGAACATGAAATTTTCACGTCCAACTATAGCAGAAAGGTTCTTTCTAGTAGTTGCACATCAAATCTAAGCTGTCTGAAGTGTTTTTCCAAAGTTATCAACATTTTTATGTTTGGCGTTCTGGAACCCACCTTATCTCAGGCTGAAAACGCGTTTTCTGCATTGTGCCGTAACTTTGCAGGGAGACTTCAGAACATGAAATTTTCTCCTCCCACTATAGCAGAAAGGGTATTTCTAGTAGTTGCACATCAAATCTTAGCAGTCTGAAGTGTTTTTCCAAAGTTCTGAACATTTTTATGTTTGGCGTTCTGAAATCAATCTTATCTCAGGCTGAAAACGCGTTTTACGTACTGTGCCATAACTTTGCAGGGAAGCTTCAGAACATGAAATTTTAACCTCCCACTATTGCAGAAAGTGTCTTTCTAGTAGTTGCACATCAAATCTAAGCTGTCTGTAGTGTTTTTCCAAAGTTATCAACATTTTTATGTGTGGCGTTCCGGAACCCACCTTATCTCAGCCTGAAAACGCGTTTTACATATTTTGCCATAACTTTGCAGGGATGCTTCAGAAGATGAAATTTTAACATCCCACTATAGCAGAAAGGGTCTTTCTAATAGTTGCACATCAAATCTAAGTTGTCTGAAGTGTTTTTCCAAAGTTATCAACATTCTTATGTTTGGCGTTCCGGAATCAAACTTATCTCAGACTGAAAACGTGTTTTCTGCATTGTGTCATAACTTTGCAGGGAAACTTCAGAACATGAAATTTTCACGTCCAACTATAGCAGAAAGGTTCTTTCTAGTAGTTGCACATCAAATCTAAGCTGTCTGAAGTGTTTTTCCAAAGTTATCAACATTTTTATGTTTGGCGTTCTGGAACCCACCTTATCTCAGGCTGAAAACGCGTTTTCTGCATTGTGCCGTAACTTTGCAGGGAGACTTCAGAACATGAAATTTTCTCCTCCCACTATAGCAGAAAGGGTATTTCTAGTAGTTGCACATCAAATCTTAGCAGTCTGAAGTGTTTTTCCAAAGTTCTGAACATTTTTATGTTTGGCGTTCTGAAATCAATCTTATCTCAGGCTGAAAACGCGTTTTACGTACTGTGCCATAACTTTGCAGGGAAGCTTCAGAACATGAAATTTTAACCTCCCACTATAGCAGAAAAGGTCCTTCCAGTATTTGCACATCAAATCTAAGCTGTCTGAAGTGTTTTTCCAAAGTTATCAACATTTTTATGTTTGGCGTTCTGGAACCCACCTTATCTCAGCCTGAAAACCGTGTTTTACATATTTTGCCATAACTTTGCAGGGAAGCTTCAGAACATGAAATTTTAACATCCCACTATGGCAGAAAGGGTCTTTCTAGTAGTTGCACATCAAATCTAAGCTGTCTGAAGTGTTTTTCCAAAGTTGTCAATATTTTTATGTTTGGCGTTTCGGAATCGACCTTATCTCAGGCTGAAAACGCATTTCCTGCATTGTGGCATAACTTTGCAGGGAAGCTTCAGAACATGAAATTTTCACCTCCCACTGTAGCTAAAATGGTCTTTCTAGTAGTTGCACATCAAATCTAAGCTGTCTGAAGTGTTTTTCCAAAGTTATCAACATTTTTATGTTTGGCGTTCTGGAACCCACCTTATCTCAGGCTGGAAACGCGTTTTCTGCATTGTGCCATAACTTTGCAGGGAAGCTTCAGAACATGAAATTTTCTCCTCCCACTATAGCAGAAAGTGTCTTTCTAGTAGTTGCACATCAAATCTAAGCTGTCTGAAGTGTTTTTCCAAAGTTATCAACATTCTTATGTTTGGCGTTCCGGAATCAACCTTATCTGAGGCTGAAAACGCGTTTTACGCATTGTGCCATAACTTTGCAGGAAAGCTTCAGAACATGAAATTTTCAACTCCCACTATAGCAGAAAGGGTCTTTCTAGTAGTTTCACATCAAATCTAAGCTGTCTGAAGTGTTTTTCCAAAGGTATCAATATTTTTATGTTTGGCGTTCCGGAATCAACCTTATCGCAGACTGAAAACGTGTTTTCTGCATTGTGCCATAACTTTGCAGGGAAACTTCAGAACATGAAATTTTCACGTCCAACTATAGCAGAAAGGTTCTTTCTAGTAGTTGCACATCAAATCTAAGCTGTCTGAAGTGTTTTTCGAAAGTTATCAACATTTTTATGTTTGGCGTTCTGGAACCCACCTAATCTCAGGCTGAAAACGCGTTTTCTGCATTGTGCCATAACTTTGCAGGGAAGCTTCAGAAAATGAAATTTTTACCTCCCACTATAGCAGAAAGGGTCTTTCTAGTAGTTGCACATCAAATCTAAGCTGTCTGAAGTGTTTTTCGAAAGTTATCAACATTCTTATGTTTGGCGTTCCCGAATCAACCTTATCTGAGGCTGAAAACGCGTTTTACGCATTGTGCCATAACTTTGCAGGAAAGCTTCAGAACATGAAATTTTCAACTCCCACTATAGCAGAAAGGGTCTTTCTAGTAGTTTCACATCAAATCTAAGCTGTCTGAAGTGTTTTTCCAAAGTTATCAATATTTTTATGTTTGGCGTTCCGGAATCAACCTTATCGCAGACTGAAAACGTGTTTTCTGCATTGTGTCATAACTTTGCAGGGAAACTTCAGAACATGAAATTTTCACGTCCAACTATAGCAGAAAGGTTCTTTCTAGTAGTTGCACATCAAATCTAAGCTGTCTGAAGTGTTTTTCGAAAGTTATCAACATTTTTATGTTTGGCGTTCTGGAACCCACCTAATCTCAGGCTGAAAACGCGTTTTACGCATTGTGCCATAACTTTGCAGGAAAGCTTCAGAACATGAAATTTTCAACTCCCACTATAGCAGAAAGGGTCTTTCTAGTAGTTGCACATCAAATCTAAGCTGTCTGAAGTGTTTTTCCAAAGTTATCAATATTTTTATGTTTGGCTTTCCGGAATCGACCTTATCTCAGGCTGAAAACGCGTTTCCTGCATTGTGCCATAACTTTGCAGGGATGCTTCAGAACATGAAATTTTCACCTCCCACTGTAGCAGAAAGGGTCTTTCGAGTAGTTGCACATCAAATCTAAGCTGACTGATGTGTTTTTCCGAAGTTATTAACATTTTTATGTTTGGCGTTCCGGAATCGACCTTATCTCAGGCTGAAAACGCCTTCTACACATTGTTTCATAACTTTGCCGGGAAGGTTGAGAACATCAAATTTTCACTTCCCACTTCAGCAGAAAGGGTTTTTCTAGTAGTTGCACATCAAATCTAAGCTGTCTGAAGTGTTTTTCCAAAGTTATCAACATTTTTATGTTTGGCTTTCCGGAACCCACCTTATCTCAGGCTGTGACCGCGTTTTCTGCATTGTGGCATAACTTTGCAGGAAAGCTTCAGAACATGAAATTTTCAATTCCCATTATAGAACAAAGGGTCTTTCTCGTACTTGCACATCAAATCTTAGCTGTCTGAAGTGTTTTTCCAAAGTTATCAACATTCTTATGTTTGGCGTTCCGGAACCCACCTTATTTCAGCCTGAAAACGCGTTTTACATATTTTGCCATAACTTTGAGGGAAGCTTCAGAACATGAAATTTTAACATCCCACTATAGCAGAAAGGGTATTTCTAGTAGTTGATCATCAAATCTAAGCTTTCTGAAGTGTATTTCCAAAGTTATCAACATTTTTATGTTTGGCGTTCTGGTACCCACCTTATCTCAGGCTGAAAACGCGTTTTCTTCATTGTGCCATAACTTTGCAGGGAAGCTTCAGAACATGAAATTTTCACCTCCCACTAGAGCAGAATGGGTCTTTCTCGCAGTTGCACATCAAATCTAAGCTGTCTGAAGTGTTTTTCGAAAGTTATCAACATTTTTATATTTGGCGTTCCGGAATCAACCTTATCTCAGGCTGAAAACGCGTTTTCTGCATTGTGCCATAACTTTGCAGGGAAGCTTCAGAACATGAAATTTTCACCTCCCACTATAGCAGAAAGTGTCTTTCTAGTAGTTGCACATCAAATCTAAGCTGTCTGAAGTGTTTTTCCAAAGTTATCAACATTTTTATGTGTGGCGTTCAGGAACCCACCTTATCTCAGCCTGAAAACGCGTTTTACATATGTTGCCGTAACTTTGCAGGGAAGCTTCAGAAGATGAATTTTTAACATCCCACTATAGCAGAAAGGGTCTTTCTAGTAGTTGCACATAAAATCTAAGTTGTCTGAAGTGTTTTTCCAAAGTTATCAACATTCTTATGTTTGGCGTTCCGGAATCAACCTTATCTCAGACTGAAAACGTGTTTTCTGCATTGTGCCATAACTTTGCAGGGAAAATTCAGAACATGAAATTTTCACCTCCAACTATAGCAGAAAGGGTCTTTCTAGTAGTTGCACATCAAATCTAAGCTGTCTGAAGTGTTTTTCCAAAGTTATCAACATTCTTATGTTTGGCGTTCCGGAATCAACCTTATCTGAGGCTGAAAACGCGTTTTACGCATTGTGCCATACTTTTGCAGGAAAGCTTCAGAACATGAAATTTTCAACTCCCACAATAGCAGAAAGGGTCTTTCGAGGAGTTGCACATCAAATCTAAGCTGTCTGAAGTGTTTTTCCAAAGTTATCAACATTTTTATGTTTGGCGTTCTGGAACCCACCTTATCTCAGGCTGAAAACGCGTTTTCTGCATTGTGCCATAACTTTGCAGGGAAGCTTATGTTTGGCGTTCCAGAAACAACCTTATCTCAGGCTGAAAATGCCTTTTACATATTTTGCCATAACTTTGCAGGGAAGCTTCAGAACATGAAATTTTCACATCCCACTGTAGCAGAAAGGGTTATTCTAGTAGTTGCACATCAAATCTATGCTGTCTGAAGTGTTTTTCAAAAGTTATAAACATTTTTATGTTTGGCGTTCCGGAATCGACCTTATCTCAGGCTGAAAACGCGTTTTAAGCATTGTGCCATAACTTTGCAGGGAAGCTTCAGAACATAAAATTTTCACTTCCCACTATAGCAGAAAGGGTCTTTCTAGTAGTTGCACATCAAATCTAAGCTGTCTGAAGTGTTTTTCCAAAGTTCTCAACATTTTTATGTTTGGCGTTCTGAAATCAACCTCATCTTAGGCTGAAAACGCGTTTAACGCATTGTGCCATAAGTTTGCAGGGAAGCTTCAGAACATGAAAGTTTCACCTCCCACTATAGCAGAAAGGGTCTTTCTAGTAGTTGCACATCAAATCTAAGCTGTCGAAAGTGTTTTTCCAAAGTTATCAACATTTTTATGTTTGGCGTTTCGGAATCGACCTTATCTCCGGCTGAAAACGCGTTTTCTGCATTGTGCCATAACTTTGCAGGGAAGCTTCAGATCATGAAATTTTAACCTCCCATTATAGCAGAAAAGGTCATTCTAGTAGTTGCACATCAAATCTAAGCTGTCTTGAAGTGTTTTTCTTAAGTTATCAACATTTTTATGTTTGGCGTTCCGGAACCCACCTTATCTCAGTCTGAAAACGCGTTTTACATATTTTGCGATAACTTTGCAGGGAAGCTTAATAACATGAAATTTTAACCTCCCACTATAGCAGAAAGGGTCTTTCTAGTAGTTGCACATCAAATCTGAGCTGTCGAAAGTGTTTTTCCAAAGTTATCAACATTTTTATGTTTGGCGTTCCGGAACCCACCTTATCTCAGGCTGAAAACGCGTATTCTGCATTGTGCCATAACTTTGTAGGGAAGCTTCAGAACATGAAATTTTGACCTCCCACTATAGCAGAAAGGGTCTTTCTAGTAGTTGCACATCAAATCTAAGCTGTCGAAAGTGTTTTTCTAAAGTTATCAACATTTTTATGTTTGGCGTTTCGGAATCGACCTTATCTCCGGCTGAAAACGCGTTTTCTGCATTGTGCCATAACTTTGCAGGGAAGCTTCAGAACATGAAATTTTAACCTCCCACTATGGCAGAAAAGGTCATTCTAGTAGTTGCACATCAAATCTAAGCTGTCTTGAAGTGTTTTTCTAAAGTTATCAACATTTTTATGTTTGGCGCTCCGGAACCCACCTTATCTCAGTCTGAAAACGCGTTTTACATATTTTGCCATAACTTTGCAGGGAAGCTTCAGAACATGAAATTTTCACGTCCCACTATAGCAGAAAGAGTCGTTCTAGTAGTTGCATATCAAATCTAAGCTGTCTGAAGCGTTTTTCGAAAGTTATCAACATTTTTATGTTTGGCGTTCCGGAATCGACCTTATAACAGGATGAAAAATCGTTTTCTGCATTGTCCCATAACTTTGCAGGGAAGCTTCAGAACATGAAATTTTAACCTCCCACTATAGCAGAAAGGGTCTTTCTAGTAGTTGCACATCAAATCTAAGCTGTCGAAAGTGTTTTTCCAAAGTTATCAACATTTTTATGTTTGGCGTTCCGGAACCCACCTTATCTCAGACTGAAAACGCGTTTTCTGCATTGTGCCATAACTTTGCAGGGAAGCTTCAGAACATGAAATTTTAACCTCCCATTATGGCAGAAAAGGTCATTCTAGTAGTTGCACATCAAATCTAAGCTGTCTTGAAGTGTTTTTCTAAAGTTATCAACATTTTTATGTTTGGCGTTCCGGAACCCACCTTATCTCAGGCTGAAAACGCGTTTTACGCATTGTGCCATAACTGTGCAGGGAAGCTTCAGAACATAAAATGTTCGCCTCCCACTATAGCAGACAGGGTCTTTCTAGTAGTTGCACATCAAATCTAAGCTGTCTGAAGTGTTTTTCCAAAGTTATCGACATTCTTATGTTTGGCGTTCCGGAATCAACCTTATCTCAGGCTGAAAACGCGTTTTACGCATTGTGCCATAACTGTGCAGGGAAGCTTCAGAACATAAAATGTTCGCCTCCCACTATAGCAGACAGGATCTTTCTAGTAGTTGCACATCAAATCTAAGCTGTCTGAAGTGTTTTCCCAAAGTTATCAACATTTTTATGTTTGGCGTTCTGGAACCCACCTTATCTCAGCCTGAAAACACGTTTTCTGCATTGTGCCATCACTTTGCAGGGAAGCTTCAGAACATGAAATTTTCACCTCCCACTACAGCAGAAAGGGTCTTTCTAGTAGTTGCAGAACAAATCTAAGCTGTCTGAAGTGTTTTTCCAAAGTTATCAACATTTTTATGTTTGGCGTTCTGGAACCCACCTTATCTCAGGCTGAAAACGCGTTTTCTGCATTGTGCCATAACTTTGCAGGTAGACTTCAGAACATGAAATTTTCTCCTCCCACTATAGCAGAAAGGGTATTTCTAGTAGTTGCACATCAAATCTAAGTTGTCTGAAGTGTTTTTCCAAAGTTATCAACATTCTTATGTTTGGCGTTCCGGAACCCACCTTATTTCAGCCTGAAAACGCGTTTTACATATTTTGCCATAACTTTGAGGGAAGCTTCAGAACATGAAATTTTAACATCCCACTATAGCAGAAAGGGTATTTCTAGTAGTTGATCATCAAATCTAAGCTTTCTGAAGTGTATTTCCAAAGTTATCAACATTTTTATGTTTGGCGTTCTGGTACCCACCTTATCTCAGGCTGAAAACGCGTTTTCTTCATTGTGCCATAACTTTGCAGGGAAGCTTCAGAACATGAAATTTTCACCTCCCACTAGAGCAGAATGGGTCTTTCTCGCAGTTGCACATCAAATCTAAGCTGTCTGAAGTGTTTTTCGAAAGTTATCAACATTTTTATATTTGGCGTTCCGGAATCAACCTTATCTCAGGCTGAAAACGCGTTTTCTGCATTGTGCCATAACTTTGCAGGGAAGCTTCAGAACATGAAATTTTAACCTCCCACTATAGCAGAAAGGGTCTTTCTAGTAGTTGCACATCAAATCTAAGCTGTCGAAAGTGTTTTTCCAAAGTTATCAAAATTTTTATGTTTGGCGTTTCGGAATCGACCTTATCTCCGGCTGAAAACGCGTTTTCTGCATTGTGCCATAACTTTGCAGGGAAGCTTCAGAACATGAAATTTTAACCTCCCACTATGGCAGAAAAGGTCATTCTAGTAGTTGCACATCAAATCTAAGCTGTCTTGAAGTGTTTTTCTAAAGTTATCAACATTTTTATGTTTGGCGCTCCGGAACCCACCTTATCTCAGTCTGAAAACGCGTTTTACATATTTTGCCATAACTTTGCAGGGAAGCTTCAGAACATGAAATTTTCACGTCCCACTATAGCAGAAACGGTCGTTCTAGTAGTTGCATATCAAATCTAAGCTGTCTGAAGCGTTTTTCGAAAGTTATCAACATTTTTATGTTTGGCGTTCCGGAATCGACCTTATAACAGGATGAAAAATCGTTTTCTGCATTGTCCCATAACTTTGCAGGGAAGCTTCAGAACATGAAATGTTCATCTCCCACTATAGCAGAAAGGGTCTTTCTAGTAGTTGCACATCAAATCTAAGCTGTCTGTAGTGTTTTTCGAAAGTTATCAACATTTTTATGTTTGGCGTTCCGGAACCCCCCTTATCTCAGGCTGAAAACGCGTTTTCTGCATTGTGCCATAACTTTGCAGGGAAGCTTCAGAACATGAAATTTTAACCTCCCACTGTAGCAGAAAGGGTCTTTCCAGTAGTTGCACATCAAATCTAAGCTGTCTGAAGTGTTTTTCCAAAGTTATCAACATTTTTTTGTTTGGCATTCCGGAATCGACCTTATGTCAGGCTGAAAACGCGTTTTACGCATTGTGCCATAACTTTGCAGGGAAGCTTCAGAACATGAAATTTTCACCTCCCACAATACCCGAAAGGGTCTTTCTAGTAGTTGCACATCATATCTAAGCTGTCTGAAGTGTTTTTCCAAAGTTATCAACATTTTTATGTTTGGTGTTCCGGAACCCACCTTATCTCAGGCTGAAAACAGGTTTTCTGCATTGTGCCATAACTTTGCAGGGAAGCTTCAGAACATGAAATTTTCACATCCCACTATAGCAGAAAGGGTCTTTCTCGTAGTTGCACATCAAATCTACGCTGTCTGAAGTGTTTTTCGAAAGTTTTCAACATTTTTATGTTTGGTGTTCCTGAATCGACCTTATTTCAGGCCGAAAACGCGTTTTCTGCATTGTGCCATAACTTTGCAGGGAAGCTTCAGAACATGAAAATTTCACCTCCCACTATAGCAGAAAGGGTCTTTCTAGTAGATGCACATCAAATCTAAGCTGTCTGAAGTGTTTTTCCAAAGTTATCAACATTTTTATGTTTGGCGTTCCGGAATTGACCATATCTCAGGCTGAAAACGCGTTTTCTGCATTGTGCCATAACTTTGCAGGGAAGCTTCAGAACATGAAATTTTAACCTCCCACTATAGCAGAATGGGTCTTTCTAGTAGTTGCACATCAAATCTTAGCTGTCTGAAGTGTTTTTCTAAAGTTCTCAACATTTTTATGTTTGGCGTTCTGAAATCAACCTCAGCTCAGGCTGAAAACGCGTTTCACGCATTGTGCCATAACTTTGCAGGGAAGCTTCAGAAAATGAAATTTTAACCTCCCACTATAGCAGAAAGGGTCTTTCTAGTAGTTGCACATCAAATCTAAGCTGTCGAAAGTGTTTTTCCAAAGTTATCAACATTTTTATGTTTGGCGTTTCGGAATCGACCTTATCTCCGGCTGAAAACGTGTTTTCTGCATTGTGCCATAACTTTGCAGGGAAGCTTCATAACATGAAATTTTAACCTTCCATTATAGCAGAAAAGGTCATTCTAGTAGTTGCACATCAAATCTAAGCTGTCTTGATGTGTTTTTCTAAAGTTATCAACATTTTTATGTTTGGCGTTCCGGAACCCACCTTATCTCAGGCTGAAAACGCGTTTTACGCATTGTGCCATAACTTTGCAGGGAAGCTTCAGAACATGAAATGTTCGCCTCCCACTACAGCAGAAAGGGTCTTTCTAGTAGTTGCAGAGCAAATCTAAGCTGTCTGAAGTGTTTTTCCAAAGTTATCAACATTTTTATGTTTGGCGACTGGAACCCACCTTATCTCAGGCTGAAAACGCGTTTTCTGCATTGTGCTATAGCTTTGCAGGGAGACTTCAGAACATGAAATTTTCTCCTCCCACTATAGCAGAAAGGGTATTTCTAGTAGTTGCACATCAAATCTAAGTTGTCTGAAGTGTTTTTCGAAAGTTATCAACATTTTTATGTTTGGCGTTCCGGAACCCCCCTTATCTCAGGCTGAAAACGCGTTTTCTGCATTGTGCCATAACTTTGCAGGGAAGCTTCAGAACATGAAATTTTAACCTCCCACTGTAGCAGAAAGGGTCTTTCCAGTAGTTGCACATCAAATCTAAGCTGTCTGAAGTGTTTTTCCAAAGTTATCAACATTTTTTTGTTTGGCATTCCGGAATCGACCTTATGTCAGGCTGAAAACGCGTTTTACGCATTGTGCCATAACTTTGCAGGGAAGCTTCAGAACATGAAATTTTCACCTCCCACAATAGCCGAAAGGGTCTTTCTAGTAGTTGCACATCATATCTAAGCTGTCTGAAGTGTTTTTCCAAAGTTATCAACATTTTTATGTTTGGTGTTCCGGAACCCACCTTATCTCAGGCTGAAAACAGGTTTTCTGCATTGTGCCATAACTTTGCAGGGAAGCTTCAGAACATGAAATTTTCACATCCCACTATAGCAGAAAGGGTCTTTCTCGTAGTTGCACATCAAATCTACGCTGTCTGAAGTGTTTTTCGAAAGTTTTCAACATTTTTATGTTTGGTGTTCCTGAATCGACCTTATTTCAGGCCGAAAACGCGTTTTCTGCATTGTGCCATAACTTTGCAGGGAAGCTTCAGAACATGAAAATTTCACCTCCCACTATAGCAGAAAGGGTCTTTCTAGTAGATGCACATCAAATCTAAGCTGTCTGAAGTGTTTTTCCAAAGTTATCAACATTTTTATGTTTGGCGTTCCGGAATTGACCATATCTCAGGCTGAAAACGCGTTTTCTGCATTGTGCCATAACTTTGCAGGGAAGCTTCAGAACATGAAATTTTAACCTCCCACTATAGCAGAATGGGTCTTTCTAGTAGTTGCACATCAAATCTTAGCTGTCTGAAGTGTTTTTCTAAAGTTCTCAACATTTTTATGTTTGGCGTTCTGAAATCAACCTCAGCTCAGGCTGAAAACGCGTTTCACGCATTGTGCCATAACTTTGCAGGGAAGCTTCAGAAAATGAAATTTTAACCTCCCACTATAGCAGAAAGGGTCTTTCTAGTAGTTGCACATCAAATCTAAGCTGTCGAAAGTGTTTTTCCAAAGTTATCAACATTTTTATGTTTGGCGTTTCGGAATCGACCTTATCTCCGGCTGAAAACGTGTTTTCTGCATTGTGCCATAACTTTGCAGGGAAGCTTCATAACATGAAATTTTAACCTTCCATTATAGCAGAAAAGGTCATTCTAGTAGTTGCACATCAAATCTAAGCTGTCTTGATGTGTTTTTCTAAAGTTATCAACATTTTTATGTTTGGCGTTCCGGAACCCACCTTATCTCAGGCTGAAAACGCGTTTTACGCATTGTGCCATAACTTTGCAGGGAAGCTTCAGAACATGAAATGTTCGCCTCCCACTATAGCAGATAGGGTCTTTCTAGTAGTTGCACATCAAATCTAAGCTGTCTGAAGTGTTTTTCGAAAGTTATCAACATTTTTATGTTTGGCGTTCTGGAACCCACCTTATCTCAGGCTGAAAACACGTTTTCTGCATTGTGCCATAACTTTTCAGGGAAGCTTCAGAACATGAAATTTTCACCTCCCACTACAGCAGAAAGGGTCTTTCTAGTAGTTGCAGAGCAAATCTAAGATGTCTGAAGTGTTTTTCCAAAGTTATCAACATTTTTATGTTTGGCGACTGGAACCCACCTTATCTCAGGCTGAAAACGCGTTTTCTGCATTGTGCTATAGCTTTGCAGGGAGACTTCAGAACATGAAATTTTCTCCTCCCACTATAGCAGAAAGGGTATTTCTAGTAGTTGCACATCAAATCTAAGTTGTCTGAAGTGTTTTTCCAAAGTTATCAACATTCTTATGTTTGGCGTTCCGGAACCCACCATATTTCAGACTGAAAACGCGTTTTACATATTTTGCCATAACTTTGAGGGAAGCTTCAGAACATGAAATTTTAACATCCTACTATAGCAGAAAGGGTATTTCTAGTAGTTGCACATCAAATCTAAGTTGTCTGAAGTGTTTTTCCAAAGTTATCAACATTCTTATGTTTGGCGTTTCGGAATCGACCTTATCTCAGGCTGAAAACGCGTTTCCTGCATTGTGGCATAACTTTGCAGGGAAGCTTCAGAACATGAAATTTTCAACTCCCACTGTAGCAGAAAGGGTCTTTCTAGTAGTTGCACATCAAATCTAAGCTGTCTGAAGTGTTTTTCCAAAGTTATCAACATTTTTATGTTTGGCGTTCTGGAACCCACCTAATCTCAGGCTGAAAACGCGTTTTCTGCATTGTGCCATAACTTTTCAGGGAAGGTTCAGAATGTGAAATGTTCGCCTCCCACTATAGCAGATAGGGTCTTTCTAGTATTTGCACATCAAATCTAAGCTGTCTGAAGTGTTTTTCCAAAGTTATCAACATTTTTATGTTTGGCGTTCTGGAACCCACCTTAGCTCAAGCTGAAAACGCGTTTTCTGCATTGTGCCATAACTATTCAGGGAAGCTTCAGAACATGAAATGTTCGCCTCCCACTATAGCAGATAGGGTCTTTCTAGTATTTGCACATCAAATCTAAGCTGTCTGAAGTGTTTTTCCAAAGTTATCAACATTTTTATGTTTGGCGTTCTGGAACCCACCTTATCTCAAGCTGAAAACGCTTTTTCTTAATTGTGCCATAACTTTGCAGGGAAGCTTCAGAACATGAAATTTTCACCTCCCACTAGAGCAGAAAGGGTCTTTCTCATAGATGCACATCAAATCTAAGCTGTCTGAAGTGTTTTTCGAAAGTTTTCAACATTTTTATGTTTGGTGTTCCTGAATCGACCTTATCTCAGGCCGAAAACGCGTTTTACATATTTTGCCATAACTTTGCAGGGAAGCTTAAGAACTTGAAATTTTAACATCCCACTATAGCAGAAATGGTCTTTCTAGTAGTTGCACATCAAATCTAAGCTGTCTGAAGTGTTTTTCGAAAGTTTTCAACATTTTTATGTTTGGTGTTCCTGAATCGACCTTATCTCAGGCCGAAAACGCGTTTTCTGCATTGTGCCATAACTTTGCAGGGAAGCTCCAGAACATGAAAATTTCACCTCCCACTATAGCAGAAAGGGTCTTTCTAGTAGATGCACATCAAATCTAAGCTGTCTGAAGTGTTTTTCCAAAGTTATCAACATTTTTATGGTTGGCGTTCCGGAATCGACCTTATCTCAGGCTGAAAACGCGTTTTCTGCATTGTGCCATAACTTTGCAGGGAAGCTTCAGAAAATGAAATTTTAACCTCCCACTATAGTAGAAAGGGTCTTTCTAGTAGTTGCACATCAAATCTAAGCTGTCGAAAGTGTTTTTCCAAAGTTATCAACATTTTTATGTTTGGCGTTTCGGAATCGACCATATCTCCGGCTGAAAACGTGTTTTCTGCATTGTGCCATAACTTTGCAGGGAAGCTTCAGAACATGAAATTTTAACCTCCCATTATAGCAGAAAAGGTCATTCTAGTAGTTGCACATCAAATCTAAGCTGTCTTGAAGTGTTTTTCTAAAGTTATCAACATTTTTATGTTTGGCGTTCCGGAACCCACCTTATCTCGGTCTGAAAACGCGTTTTACATATTTTGCCATAACTTTGCAGGGAAGCTTAAGAACATGAAATTTTAACATCCCACTATAGCAGAAATGGTCTTTCTAGTAGTTGCACATCAAATCTAAGCTGTCTGAAGTGTTTTTCCAAAGTTATCAACATTTTTATGTTTGGCGTTCTGGAACCCACCTAATCTCAGGCTGAAAACGCGTTTTCTGCATTGTGCCATAACTTTTCAGGGAAGGTTCAGAACGTGAAATGTTCGCCTCCCACTATAGCAGATAGGGTCTTTCTAGTATTTGCACATCAAATCTAAGCTGTCTGAAGTGTTTTTCCAAAGTTATCAACATTTTTATGTTTGGCGTTCTGGAACCCACCTTATCTCAAGCTGAAAACGCGTTTTCTTCATTGTGCCATAACTTTGAAGGGAAGCTTCAGAACATGAAATTTTCACCTCCCACTAGAGCAGAAAGGGTCTTTTTCGTAGATGCACATCAAATCTAAGCTGTCTGAAGTGTTTTTCGAAAGTTTTCAACATTTTTATGTTTGGTGTTTCTGAATCGACCTTATCTCAGGCTGAAAACGCGTTTTCTGCATTGTGCCATAACTTTGCAGGGAAGCTTCAGAACATGAAAATTTCACCTCCCACTATAGCAGAAAGGGTCTTTCTAGTAGATGCACATCAAATCTAAGCTGTCTGAAGTGTTTTTCCAAAGTTATCAACATTTTTATGTTTGGCGTTCCGGAATCGACCTTATCTCAGGCTGAAAACGCGTTTTCTGCATTGTGCCATAACTTTGCAGGGAAGCTTCAGAACATGAAATTTTAACCTCCCACAATAGCAGAATGGGTCTTTCTAGTAGTTGCACATCAAATCTTAGCTGTCTGAAGTGTTTTTCTAAAGTTCTCAACATTTTTATGTTTGGCGTTCTGAAATCAACCTCATCTCAGGCTGAAAACGCGTTTAACGCATTGTGCCATAACTTTGCAGGGAAGCTTCAGAAAATGAAATTTTAACCTCCCACTATAGCAGAAAGGGTCTTTCTAGTAGTTGCACATCAAATCTAAGCTGTCGAAAGTGTTTTTCCAAAGTTATCAACATTTTTATGTTTGGCGTTTCGGAATCGACCTTATCTCCGGCTGAAAACGTGTTTTACATATTTTGCCATAACTTTGCAGGGAAGCTTAAGAACATGAAATTTTAACATCCCACTATAGCAGAAATGGTCTTTCTAGTAGTTGCACATCAAATCTAAGCTGTCTGAAGTGTTTTTCCAAAGTTATCAACATTCTTATGTTTGGCGTTCCGGAATCAACCTTATCTCAGGCTGAAAACGCGTTTTACGCATTGTGCCATAACTTTGCAGGGAAGCTTCAGAACATGAAATGTTCGCCTCCCACTACAGCAGATAGGGTCTTTCTAGTAGTTGCAGAGCAAATCTAAGCTGTCTGAAGTGTTTTTCCAAAGTAATCAACATTTTTATGTTTGGCGTTCTGGAACCCACCTTATCTCAGGCTGAAAACACGTTTTCTGCATTGTGCCATAACTTTGCAGGGAAGCTTCAGAACATGAAATTTTCACCTCCCACTACAGCAGAAAGGGTCTTTCTAGTAGTTGCAGAGCAAATCTAAGCTGTCTGAAGTGTTTTTCCAAAGTTATCAACATTTTTATGTTTGGCGTTCTGGAACCCACGTTATCTCAGGCTGAAAACGCGTTTTCTGCATTGTGCCATAACTTTGCAGGGAGACTTCAGAACATGAAATTTTCTCCTCCCACTATAGCAAAAAGGGTATTTCTAGTAGTTGCACATCAAATCTAAGTTGTCTGAAGTGTTTTTCCAAAGTTATCAACATTCTTATGTTTGGCGTTCCGGAACCCACCTTATCTCAGGCTGAACACGCGTTTTCTGCATTGTGCCATAACTTTGCAGGGAATCTTCAGGACATAAAATTTTCACCTCCCACAATAGCCTAAAGGGTCTTTCTAGTAGTTGCACATCACATCTAAGCTGTCTGAAGTTTTTTTCCAAGGTTATCAACATTTTTATGTTTGGCGTTCTGGAACCCACCTAATCTCAGGCTGAAAACGCGTTTTCTGCATTGTGCCACAACTTTTCAGGGAAGGTTCAGAACATGAAATGTTCGCCTCCCACTATAGCAGAAAGGGTCTTTCTAGTAGTTGCACATCAAATCTAAGCTGTCGAAAGTGTTTTTCCAAAGTTATCAACATTTTTATGTTTGGCGTTTCGGAATCGACCTTATCTCCGGCTGAAAACGTGTTTTACATATTTTGCCATAACTTTGCAGGGAAGCTTAAGAACATGAAATTTTAACATCCCACTATAGCAGAAATGGTCTTTCTAGTAGTTGCACATCAAATCTAAGCTGTCTGAAGTGTTTTTCCAAAGTTATCAACATTCTTATGTTTGGCGTTCCGGAATCAACCTTATCTCAGGCTGAAAACGCGTTTTACGCATTGTGCCATAACTTTGCAGGGAAGCTTCAGAACATGAAATGTTCGCCTCCCACTACAGCAGAAAGGGTCTTTCTAGTAGTTGCAGAGCAAATCTAAGCTGTCTGAAGTGTTTTTCCAAAGTAATCAACATTTTTATGTTTGGCGTTCTGGAACCCACCTTATCTCAGGCTGAAAACACGTTTTCTGCATTGTGCCATAACTTTGCAGGGAAGCTTCAGAACATGAAATTTTCACCTCCCACTACAGCAGAAAGGGTCTTTCTAGTAGTTGCAGAGCAAATCTAAGCTGTCTGAAGTGTTTTTCCAAAGTTATCAACATTTTTATGTTTGGCGTTCTGGAACCCACGTTATCTCAGGCTGAAAACGCGTTTTCTGCATTGTGCCATAACTTTGCAGGGAGACTTCAGAACATGAAATTTTCTCCTCCCACTATAGCAAAAAGGGTATTTCTAGTAGTTGCACATCAAATCTAAGTTGTCTGAAGTGTTTTTCCAAAGTTATCAACATTCTTATGTTTGGCGTTCCGGAACCCACCTTATCTCAGGCTGAACACGCGTTTTCTGCATTGTGCTATAACTTTGCAGGGAATCTTCAGGACATAAAATTTTCACCTCCCACAATAGCCTAAAGGGTCTTTCTAGTAGTTGCACATCAAATCTAAGCTGTCTGAAGTTTTTTTCCAAGGTTATCAACATTTTTATGTTTGGCGTTCTGGAACCCACCTAATCTCAGGCTGAAAACGCGTTTTCTGCATTGTGCCACAACTTTTCAGGGAAGGTTCAGAACATGAAATGTTCGCCTCCCACTAAAGCAGATAGGGTCTTTCTAGTATTTGCACATCAAATCTAAGCTGTCTGAAGTGTTTCTCCAAACTTATCAACATTTTTATGTTTGGCGTTCTGGAACCCACCTTATCTCAAGCTGAAAACGCGTTTTCTGCATTGTGCCATAACTTTTCAGGGAAGCTTCAGAACATGAAATGTTCGCCTCCCACTATAGCAGATAGGGTCTTTCTAGTATTTGCACATCAAATCTAAGCTGTCTGAAGTGTTTTTCCAAAGTTATCAACATTTATATGTTTGGCGTTCTGGAACCCACCTTATCTCAAGCTGAAAACGCGTTTTCTGCATTGTGCCATAACTTTGCAGGGAGACTTCAGAACATGAAATTTTCTCCTCCCACTACAGCAGAAAGGGTATTTCTAGTAGTTGCACATCAAATCTAAGCTGTCTGAAGTGTATTTCCAAAGTTATCAACATTTTTATGTTTGGCGTTCTGGTACCCACCTTATCTCAGGCTAAAAAACGCGTTTTCTTCATTGTGCCAAAACTTCTCAGGGAAGCTTCAGAACATGAAATTTTCACCTCCCACTAGAGAAGAAAGGGTCTTTCTAGTAGATGCACATCAAATCTAAGCTGTCTGAAGTGTTTTTCGAAAGTTTTCAACATTTTTATGTTTGGTGTTCCTGAATCGACCTTATCTCAGGCCGAAAACGCGTTTTATGCATTGTGCCATAACTTTGCAGGGAAGCTTCAGAACATGAAAATTTCACCTCCGACTATAGCAGAAAGGGTCTTTCTAGTAGATGCACATCAAATCTAAGCTGTCTGAAGTGTTTTTCCAAAGTTATCAAAATTTTTATGTTTGGCGTTCCGGAATCGACCTTATCTCAGGCTGAAAACGCGTTTTCTGCATTGTGCCATAACTTTGCAGGGAAGCTTCAGAACATGAAATTTTAACCTCCCACTATAGCAGAATGGGTCTTTCTAGTAGTTGCACATCAAATCTAAGCTGTCTGAAGTGTTTTTCCAAACTTCTCAACATTTTTATGTTTGGCATTCTGAAATCAACCTCATCTCAGGCTGAAAACTCGTTTAACACATTGTGCCATAACTTTGCAGGGAAGCTTCAGAAAATGAAATTTTAACTTCCCACTATAGCAGAAAAGGTCTTTCTAGTAGTTGCACATCAAATCTAAGCTGTCGAAAGTGTTTTTCCAAACATATCAACATTTTTATGTTTGGCGTTTCGGAATCGCCCTTATCTCCGGCTGAAAACGCGTTTTCTGCATTGTGCCATAACTTTGCAGGGAAGCTTCAGAACATGAAATTTTAACCTCCCACTATGGCAGAAAAGGTCATTCTAGTAGTTGCACATCAAATCTAAGCTGTCTTGAAGTGTTTTTCTAAAGTTATCAACATTTTTATGTTTGGCGTTCCGGAATCCACCTTATCTCAGTCTGAAAACGCATTTTACATATTTTGCCATAACTTTGCAGGGAAGCTTCAGAACATGAAATTTTCACGTCCCACTATAGCAGAAAGGGTCTTTCTAGTAGTTGCATATCAAATCTAAGCTGTCTGAAGCGTTTTTCGAAAGTTATCAACATTTTTATGTTTGGCGTTTCGGAATCGACCTTATCTCAGGATGAAAAATCGTTTTCAGCATTGTCCCATAACTTTGCAGGGAAGCTTCAGAACATGAAATGTTCACCTCCCACTATAGCAGAAAGGGTCTTTCTAGTAGTTGCACATCAAATCTAAGCTGTCTGTAGTGTTTTTCGAAAGTTATCAACATTTTTATGTTTGGCGTTCCGGAACCCCCCTTATCTCAGTCTGAAAAGGCGTTTTCTGCATTGTGCCATAACTTTGCAGGGAAGCTTCAGAACATGAAATTTTAACCTCCCACTGTAGCAGAAAGGGTCTTTCCAGTAGTTGCACATCAAATCTAAGCTGTGTGAAGTGTTTTTCGAAAGTTTTCAACATTTTTATGTTTGGTGTTCCTGAATCGACGTTATCTCAGGCTGAAAACGCGTTTTCTGCATTGTCCCATAACTTTGCAGGGAAGCTTCAGAACATGAAATGTTCACCTCCCACTATAGCAGAAAGGGTCTTTCTAGTAGTTGCACATCAAATCTAAGCGGTCTGAAATGTTTTTCCAAAGTTATCAACATTTTTACGTTTGGTGTTCCAGAACCCACCTTATCTCAGGCTGAACACGCGTTTTCTGCATTGTGCTATAACTTTGCAGGGAATCTTCAGGACATAAAATTTTCACCTCCCACAATAGCCGAAAGGGTCTTTCTAGTAGTTGCACATCAAATCTAATCTGTCTGAAGTTTTTTTCCAAGGTTGTCAACATTTTTATGTTTGGCGTTCCGGAATCGACCTTATCTCAAGCTGAAAACGCGTTTTCTGCATTGTGCCATAACTTTGCAGGGAAGCTTCAGAACATGAAATGTTCACCTCCCACTATAGCAGAAAGGGTCTTTCTAGTAGTTGCACATCAAATCTAAGCTGTCTGAAGTGTTTTTCGAAAGTTATCAACATTTTTATGTTTGGCGTTCCAGAATCGACCTTATCTCAGGCTGAAAACGCATTGTCTGCATTGTGCCATAACTTTGCAGGGAAGCTTCCGAACATGAAATGTTCTCCTCCCACTATAGCAGAAAGGGTCTTTTTAGTAGTTGCAGATCAAATCTAAGCTGTCTGATGTGTTTTTCCAAAGTTATCAACATTTTTATGTTTGGCGTTGCGGAATCGACCTTATCTTAGGCTGAAAACGCGTTTTACACATTGTCCAATAACTTTGCAGGGAAGCTTCAGAACATGAAATGTTCACATCCCACTATAGCAGAAAGGGTCTTTCTAGTAGTTGCACATCAAATCTAAGCTATCTGAAGTGTTTTTCCAAAGTTATCAACATTTTTATGTATGGCGTTCCGGAATCAACCTTATCTCAGGCTGAAAACGCGTTTTACGCATTGTGCCATAACTTTGCAGGGAACCTTTAGAACATGAATTTTTCACCTCCCACTATAGCAGAAAGGGTCTTTCTCGGAGTTGCACATCAAATCTAAGCTGTTTGAAGTGTTTTTCCAAAGTTATCAACATTTTTATGTTTGGCGTTCTGGAATCAACCTTATCTCAGGCTGAAAACGCATTTTCTGCATTGTGCCATAACTTTGAAAGGAAGCTTCAGAACATGAAATTTTCACCTCCCACTATAGCAGAAAGGGTCTTTCTAGTAGTTGCACGTCAGATCTAAGCTGTCTGAAGTGTTTTTCGAAAGTTATCAACATTTTTATGTTTGGCGTTTCGGAACCCACCTTGTCTCAGGCTGAAAAATCATTTTCTGCATTGTCCCATAACTTCTCAGGGAAGCTTCAGAACATGAAATTTCGACCTCCCACTATAGCAGAAAGGGTCTTTCTAGTTGTTGCACATCAAATCTAAGCTGTCAGTAGTGTTTTTCCAAAGTTATCAACATTTTAATGTTTGGCGTTACAGAATCGACCGTATCTCAGGATGAAAAATTGTTTTCTGCATTGTCCCATAACTTTCCAGGGAAGCTTCAGAACATGAAATTTTGACCTAACACTATAGCAGAAACGGTCTTTCTAGTAGTTGCACATCAAATCTAAGCTGTCTGAAGTGTTTTTCGAAAACTTATCAACATTTTTATGTTTGGCGTTCCGGAATCGACCTTATCTCAGGCTGAAAATGCTTTTTCGCTTTGTGCCATAACTTTGCAGGGAAGCTTCAGGAAATGAAATTTTCACCTCCCACTAAAGCAGAAAGGGTCTTTCTAGAAGTTGCACATCAAATCTAAGCTGTCTGAAGTGTTTTTTCAAAGTTATCAACATTTTTATGTTTGGCGTTCGGGAACCCACCTTATCTCAGGCTGAAAACATGTTTTCTGCATTGTGGCATAAATGTGCAGGAAACTTCAGAATATGAAATTTTAACCTCCCACTATTTCTGAAAGGATCTGTCTTCTAGTTGCACATCAAATCAAAGCTGTCTGAAGTGCTTTTCCTAAGTTATCAACATTTTTATGTTTGGCTTTCCGGAACCCACCTAATCTCAGGCACAAAACGTGTTTTCTCCATTGTGGCATAACTTTGCTGGGAAGCTTCAGAACATGAAAATTCACCTCCCACTATAGCAGAAAGGGTCTGTCTTGTAGTTGCACACCAAATCTAAGCTGTCTGAAGTGTTTTTCCAAAGTTATGAACATTTTTATGTTTGGCGTTCCGGAACCCACCTTATCTCAGGCCCAAAACGCGTTTTCTCCATTGTGGCATAACTTTGCAGGGAAGCTTCAGAACATGAAATTTTCACCTCCCACTATAGTAGAAAGGGTCTTTCTAGTAGTTGCACATCAAATCTAAGCTGTCTGAAGTGTTTTTCCAAAGTTATCAACATTTTTATGTGTGGCGTTCCGGAATCGACCTTATCTGAGGCTGAAAACGCGTTTTCTGCATTGTGCCATAACTTTGCAGGGAAGCTTCAGAACATGAAATTTTCACCTCCCACTATATCAGAAAGGGTATTTCTAATAGTTGCACATCAAATCTAAGTAGTCTGAAGTGTTTTTCCAAAGTAAACACCATTTTTTTGTTTGGCTTTCCAGAAACAACCTTATCTCAGGCTGAAAACGCGTTTTGCGCAATTTGCCATAACTTTGCAGGAAAGCCTTAGAACATGAAATTTTCACCTCCCACTATAGCAGAAAGGGTATTTCTAGAAGTTGCACATCAAATCTAAGCTGTCTGAAGTGTTTTTCCAAAGTTATTAACAATTTTATGTTTGGCGTTCCGGAATCGACCTTATTTCAGGCTGAAAACGCGTTTTACGCATTGCGCCATAACTTTTCAGGGAAGCTTCAGAACATCGAATTTTCACCACCCACCATATCAGAAAGTGTCTTTCTAGTAGTTGCACATCAAATCTAAGCTGTCTGAAGTGTTTTTCCAAAGTTATCAACACTTTTATGTTTGGCGTTCCGAAACTCACCTTATCTCAGGCTGAAAAGCGTTTTTGTGCATAGTGCCATAACTTTTCAGGGAAGCTTCAGAACATGAAATTTTAACCTCCCACTATAGCAGAAAGGGTCTTTCTAGTAGTTGCACATCAAATCTAAGCTGTCTGAAGTGTTTTTACAAAGTTATCAACATTTTTATGTTTGGCGTTCCGGAATCGACCTTATCTCTGGCTGAAAACGCGTTTTCTGCATTGCGCCATAAATTTGCAGGGAAGCTTCAGAACATGAAATTTTCACATCCCACTATAACAGAAAGGGTCTTTCTAGTAGTTCCACATCAAATCTAAGCTGTCTGAAGTGTTTTTCCAAAGATATGAAGATATTTATGTTTGGCGTTCCGGGAACCACCTTATCTCAGGCTGAAAACGCGTTTTACGCATTGTGTCATAACTTTGCAGGGAAGCTTCAGAACATGAAATTTTCACCTCCCACAATAGCAGAAAGGGTCTTTCTAGTAGTTGTACAACAATATAAGCTGTCTGAAGTGTTTTTCCAAAGTCATCAACATTTTTATGTTTGGCGTTCCGGAACCCACCTCATCTCAGACTGAAAACGCCTTTTCTGCATTGTGCTATAACTTTGCAGGGAAGCTTCAGAACATGAAATTTTTACATCCCATTATAGCAGAAAGGGTGTTTCTAGTAGTTGCACAACAAATCTAAGCTGTCTGAATTGTTTTTCCAAAGTTATAAACATTTTTTATTTTTGGCTTTACGGAATCGACCTTATCTCAGGCTGAAAACGCGTTTTACGTATTCTGCCATAACTTTTCAGGGAAGCTTCAGAACATCGAATTTTCACCACCCACCATATCAGAAAGTGTCTTTCTAGTAGTTGCACATCAAATCTAAGCTGTCTGAAGTGTTTTTACAAAGTTATCAACACTTTTATGTTTGGCGTTCCGAAACTCACCTTATCTCAGGCTGAAAAGCGTTTTTGTGCATTGTGCCATAACTTTTCAGGGAAGCTTCAGAACATGAAATTTTAACCTCCCACTATAGCAGAAAGGGTCTTTCTAGTAGTTGCACATCAAATCTAAGCTGTCTGAAGTGTTTTTACAAAGTTATCAACATTTTTATGTTTGGCGTTCCGGAATCGACCTTATCTAAGGCTGAAAACGCGTTTTACGCATTGTACCATAACTTTGCATGAAGCTTCAGAACATGGAATTTTCACCTCCCACTATAGCAGAAAGAGTGTTTCTAGTAGTTGCAGATCAAATCTAAGCTGTCTGAAATGTTTTTCCAAAGTTATCAACATTTTCATGTTTGGCGTTCCGGAACCCACCTTATCTCAGACTGAAAACGCATTTTAAGCATTCTGGCATAACTTTGCAGGGAAGCTTCAGAACATGACATTTTCGCCCCACCACTATAGCAGAAAGGGTCTTTCTAGTAGTTGCACATCTAATCTAAGCTGTCCGAAGTGTTTTTCCAAAGTTATCTACATTTTTATGTTTGACGTTCCGGAATCGACCTTATCTCAGGCTAAAAATGCGTTTTCTGCATTGTGCCATAACTTTGCAGGGAAGCTTCAGTACATCGAATTTTCACATCCCACTATATCAGAAAGTGTCTTTCTAGTAGTTGCACATCAAATCTAAGCTGTCTGAAGTGTTTTTCCAAAGTTATCAACATTTTTACGCTTGGCGTTCCGGTACCCACCGTATCTCAGGCTGAAAACGCGTTTTCTGCATTGTGCCATAACTTCTCAGGGAAGCTTCAGAACATGAAATTGTCACATAGCACTATAGCAGAAAGGGTCTTTCTAGTCGTTGCACATCAAATCTAAGTTTTCTGGTGTTTTTCCAAAGTTATCAACATTTTTAAGTTTGTCGTTCCTGAACCCACCTTATATCAGGCTGAAAACGCGTTTTACGCATTGTGCCATAACTTTACATAAAGCTTTAGAACATCAAAATTTTCACCTCCCACTATAGCAGAAAGGGTCTTTCTTGTAGTTGCAGATCAAATCTAAGCTGTCTGAAGTGTTTTTCCAAAGTAATGAACATTTTTATGTTTGGCGTTCTGGAACCCACCTTATCTCAGTCTGAAAACGTGTTTTCTGCAATGTGCCATAACTTTGCAGGGAAGCCTCCTAACATGAAATTTTCACCTCCCGCTATAGTAGAAAGGGTCCTTCTAGTTGTTGCACATCAAATCTCAACTGTCTGAAGTGTCTTTCCAAAGTTATCAACATTTTTATGTTTGGCCTTCCAGAATCGACCTTATCTCAGGCTGAAAACGCTTTTTACGCATTGTGCCATAACTTTGCAGGCAAGCTTCAGAACATGAAATTTTCAGTTCCCACTATAGCAGAAAGGGTCTTTCTCGTTGTTGCCCATCAAATCTAAGCTGTCTGAAGTGTTTTTCGAAAGTTATCAACATTTTTATGTTTGGCGTTCCGGAACCCACCTGATCTCAGCCTGAAAACGCGTTTTCTGCATTGTGCCATAACTTCGCAGGGAAGCTTCAGAACATGAAATTTTCACCTCCCACTATAGCAGAAAGAGTCTTTCTAGTAGTTGCACATCAAATCTAAGCTGTCTGAAGTGTTTTTCGAAAGTTATCAACATTTTTATGTTTGGTGTTCCGGAACCCACCTCATCTCAGGCTGAAAACGCGTTTTCTGCATTGTGCCATAACTTTGCAGGGAAGCTTCAGAACATGAAATTTTCACCTCCCAGTATGGCAGAAAGGGTCTTTCTAGTAGTTGCAGATCAAATCTAAGTTGTCTGAAATGTTTTTGCAAAGTTATCAACATTTTTATGTTTGGCGTTCTGGAACTCACCTTATCTCAGTCTGAAAACCTGTTTTCTGCATTGTGCCATAACTTTGCAGGGAAGCCTCAGAACTTGAAATTTTCACCTGCTGCTCTAGTAGAAAGGGTCTTTCTCGTAGTTGCACATCAAATCTAAGCTGTCTGAATTGTTTTTCCAAAGTTATTAACATTTTTATGTTTGGCGTTCCGGAACCCACCTTATCGAACGATGAAAGCACGTTTTCTGCATTGTGCCATAACTTTGCAGGGAAGCTTCAGAACATGAAAATTTCACATCCCACTATAGCAGAAAGTGTCTTTCTGGTAGTTTCACATCAAATCTAAGCTGTCTGAATTGTTTTTCCAAAGTTATCATCATTTTTATGTTTGGCGTTCTGGAATCGACCTTATCTCAGGCTGAAAACGCGAATTCTGCATTGTGCCATAACTTCGGAGGGAAGCTTTAGAACATGAAATTATCACCTCCCACTATAGCAGAAAGGGTCTTTCTAGAAATTGCACATCAAATCTAAGATGTCTGAAGTGTTTTCACAAAGTTATCAACATTTTTATGTTTGGCGTACCGGAACCCTCCTTATCTCAGTCTGAAAACGTGTTTTCTGCATTGTGCCATAACTTTGCAGGGAAGCTTCAGAACATGAAAATTTCACATCCCACAATAACAGAAAGGGTCTTTCTAGTAGTTGCACATCAAATCTAAGTTGTCTGAAGTGGTTTTCCAAAGTCATCAACATTTTTATGTTGGGCGTTCCGGAACCCACCTTATCTCAGGCTGAAAACGCATTTTCAGCATTGTGCCATGACTTTGCAGGGAAGCTTCAGAACATGAAATTTTCACCTCCCACTATAACAGAAAGGGTCTTTCTAGTAGTTGCACATCAAACGTAAGCTGTCTGAAGTGTTTTTCCAAAGTTGTCAACTTTTTTATGTTTGGTGTTCCGGAATCGACCTTATCTCAGGCTGAAAACGCGTTTTCTGCGTTGTGCCATGACTTTGCAGGGAAGCTTCAGAACATGAAATTTTCACCTCCCACTATAGCAGAAAGGGTCTTTGTAGTAGTTGCACATCAAATCTAAGCTGTCTGAAGTGTTTTTCCAAAGTTATCAACATTTTTATGTTTGGCGTTCAAGAACCCACCTTATCTCAGTTTTAAAATGCGTTTTCTGCGTTGTGCCATAACTTTGCAGGGAAGCTTCAGAACATGAAATTTTCACATCCCACTATAGCAGAAAGGGTCTTTCTAGTAGTTGCACATCAAATCTAAGCTGTCTGAAGTGTTTTTCCAAAGTTATCAACATTTTTATGTTTGGCGTTCTGGAATCGACCTTATCTCAGGCTGAAAACGTGTTTTACACATTGTGCCATAACTTTGCAGGGAAGCGTCAGAACATGAAATTATCACCACCCACTATAGCAGAAAGGGTCTTTCTAGTAGTTGCACATCAAATCTTAGCTGTCTGAAGTGTTTTCCAAAAGTTATCAACATTTTTATGTTTGGCGTTCCGGAACCCACCTTATCTCAGGCTGAAAACGCGTTTTCTGCATTGTGCCATAACTTTGCAGGGAAGCTTCAGAACATGAAAATTTCACCTCTCACTATCGCAGAAAGGGTCTTTCTAGTAGTTGCACATCAAATCTAAGCTGTCTGAAGTGTTTTTCCAAAGTTATCAACATTTTTATGTTTGGCGTTCCGGAATCGACCTTATCTCAGGCTGAAAACGTGTTTTACGCATTGTGCCATAACTTTGCAGGGAAGCTTCAGAACATGAAATTATCACCACCCACTATAGCAGAAAGGGTCTTTCTAGTAGTTGCACATCAAATCTAAGCTGTCTGAATTGTTTTTCCAAAGTTATTAACATTTTTATGTTTGACATTCCGGAACCCACCTTATCTCACGCTGAAAACGCGTTTTCTGCATTGTGCCATAACTTTGCAGGGAAGCTTCAGAACATTAAATTTTCACCTCCCACTATCGCAGAAAGGGTCTTTCTAGTAGTTGCACATCAAATCTAAGCTGTCTGAAGTGTTTTTACAAAGTTATCAACATTTTTATGTTTGGCGTTCCGGAATCGACCTTATCTAAGGCTGAAAACGCGTTTTACGCATTGTACCATAACTTTGCATGAAGCTTCAGAACATGGAATTTTCACCTCCCACTATAGCAGAAAGAGTGTTTCTAGTAGTTGCAGATCAAATCTAAGCTGTCTGAAATGTTTTTCCAAAGTTATCAACATTTTCATGTTTGGCGTTCCGGAACCCACCTTATCTCAGACTGAAAACGCATTTTAAGCATTCTGGCATAACTTTGCAGGGAAGCTTCAGAACATGACATTTTCGCCCCACCACTATAGCAGAAAGGGTCTTTCTAGTAGTTGCACATCTAATCTAAGCTGTCCGAAGTGTTTTTCCAAAGTTATCTACATTTTTATGTTTGACGTTCCGGAATCGACCTTATCTCAGGCTAAAAATGCGTTTTCTGCATTGTGCCATAACTTTGCAGGGAAGCTTCAGTACATCGAATTTTCACATCCCACTATATCAGAAAGTGTCTTTCTAGTAGTTGCACATCAAATCTAAGCTGTCTGAAGTGTTTTTCCAAAGTTATCAACATTTTTACGCTTGGCGTTCCGGTACCCACCGTATCTCAGGCTGAAAACGCGTTTTCTGCATTGTGCCATAACTTCTCAGGGAAGCTTCAGAACATGAAATTGTCACATAGCACTATAGCAGAAAGGGTCTTTCTAGTCGTTGCACATCAAATCTAAGTTTTCTGGTGTTTTTCCAAAGTTATCAACATTTTTAAGTTTGTCGTTCCTGAACCCACCTTATATCAGGCTGAAAACGCGTTTTACGCATTGTGCCATAACTTTACATAAAGCTTTAGAACATCAAAATTTTCACCTACCACTATAGCAGAAAGGGTCTTTCTTGTAGTTGCAGATCAAATCTAAGCTGTCTGAAGTGTTTTTCCAAAGTAATGAACATTTTTATGTTTGGCGTTCTGGAACCCACCTTATCTCAGTCTGAAAACGTGTTTTCTGCAATGTGCCATAACTTTGCAGGGAAGCCTCCTAACATGAAATTTTCACCTCCCGCTATAGTAGAAAGGGTCCTTCTAGTTGTTGCACATCAAATCTCAACTGTCTGAAGTGTCTTTCCAAAGTTATCAACATTTTTATGTTTGGCCTTCCAGAATCGACCTTATCTCAGGCTGAAAACGCTTTTTACGCATTGTGCCATAACTTTGCAGGCAAGCTTCAGAACATGAAATTTTCAGTTCCCACTTTTGCAGAAAGGGTCTTTCTCGTTGTTGCCCATCAAATCTAAGCTGTCTGAAGTGTTTTTCGAAAGTTATCAACATTTTTATGTTTGGCGTTCCGGAACCCACCTGATCTCAGCCTGAAAACGCATTTTCTGCATTGTGCCATAACTTCGCAGGGAAGCTTCAGAACATGAAATTTTCACCTCCCACTATAGCAGAAAGAGTCTTTCTAGTAGTTGCACATCAAATCTAAGCTGTCTGAAGTGTTTTTCGAAAGTTATCAACATTTTTATGTTTGGTGTTCCGGAACCCACCTCATCTCAGGCTGAAAACGCGTTTTCTGCATTGTGCCATAACTTTGCAGGGAAGCTTCAGAACATGAAATTTTCACCTCCCAGTATGGCAGAAAGGGTCTTTCTAGTAGTTGCAGATCAAATCTAAGTTGTCTGAAATGTTTTTGCAAAGTTATCAACATTTTTATGTTTGGCGTTCTGGAACTCACCTTATCTCAGTCTGAAAACCTGTTTTCTGCATTGTGCCATAACTTTGCAGGGAAGCCTCAGAACTTGAAATTTTCACCTGCTGCTCTAGTAGAAAGGGTCTTTCTCGTAGTTGCACATCAAATCTAAGCTGTCTGAATTGTTTTTCCAAAGTTATTAACATTTTTATGTTTGGCGTTCCGGAACCCACCTTATCGAACGATGAAAGCACGTTTTCTGCATTGTGCCATAACTTTGCAGGGAAGCTTCAGAACATGAAAATTTCACATCCCACTATAGCAGAAAGTGTCTTTCTGGTAGTTTCACATCAAATCTAAGCTGTCTGAATTGTTTTTCCAAAGTTATCATCATTTTTATGTTTGGCGTTCTGGAATCGACCTTATCTCAGGCTGAAAACGCGAATTCTGCATTGTGCCATAACTTCGGAGGGAAGCTTTAGAACATGAAATTATCACCACCCACTATAGCAGAAAGGGTCTTTCTAGAAATTGCACATCAAATCTAAGATGTCTGAAGTGTTTTCACAAAGTTATCAACATTTTTATGTTTGGCGTACCGGAACCCTCCTTATCTCAGTCTGAAAACGTGTTTTCTGCATTGTGCCATAACTTTGCAGGGAAGCTTCAGAACATGAAAATTTCACATCCCACAATAACAGAAAGGGTCTTTCTAGTAGTTGCACATCAAATCTAAGTTGTCTGAAGTGGTTTTCCAAAGTCATCAACATTTTTATGTTGGGCGTTCCGGAACCCACCTTATCTCAGGCTGAAAACGCATTTTCAGCATTGTGCCATGACTTTGCAGGGAAGCTTCAGAACATGAAATTTTCACCTCCCACTATAACAGAAAGGGTCTTTCTAGTAGTTGCACATCAAACGTAAGCTGTCTGAAGTGTTTTTCCAAAGTTGTCAACTTTTTTATGTTTGGTGTTCCGGAATCGACCTTATCTCAGGCTGAAAACGCGTTTTCTGCGTTGTGCCATGACTTTGCAGGGAAGCTTCAGAACATGAAATTTTCACCTCCCACTATAGCAGAAAGGGTCTTTGTAGTAGTTGCACATCAAATCTAAGCTGTCTGAAGTGTTTTTCCAAAGTTATCAACATTTTTATGTTTGGCGTTCAAGAACCCACCTTATCTCAGTTTTAAAATGCGTTTTCTGCGTTGTGCCATAACTTTGCAGGGAAGCTTCAGAACATGAAATTTTCACATCCCACTATAGCAGAAAGGGTCTTTCTAGTAGTTGCACATCAAATCTAAGCTGTCTGAAGTGTTTTTCCAAAGTTATCAACATTTTTATGTTTGGCGTTCTGGAATCGACCTTATCTCAGGCTGAAAACGTGTTTTACACATTGTGCCATAACTTTGCAGGGAAGCGTCAGAACATGAAATTATCACCACCCACTATAGCAGAAAGGGTCTTTCTAGTAGTTGCACATCAAATCTTAGCTGTCTGAAGTGTTTTCCAAAAGTTATCAACATTTTTATGTTTGGCGTTCCGGAACCCACCTTATCTCAGGCTGAAAACGCGTTTTCTGCATTGTGCCATAACTTTGCAGGGAAGCTTCAGAACATGAAAATTTCACCTCTCACTATCGCAGAAAGGGTCTTTCTAGTAGTTGCACATCAAATCTAAGCTGTCTGAAGTGTTTTTCCAAAGTTATCAACATTTTTATGTTTGGCGTTCCGGAATCGACCTTATCTCAGGCTGAAAACGTGTTTTACGCATTGTGCCATAACTTTGCAGGGAAGCTTCAGAACATGAAATTATCACCACCCACTATAGCAGAAAGGGTCTTTCTAGTAGTTGCACATCAAATCTAAGCTGTCTGAATTGTTTTTCCAAAGTTATTAACATTTTTATGTTTGACATTCCGGAACCCACCTTATCTCACGCTGAAAACGCGTTTTCTGCATTGTGCCATAACTTTGCAGGGAAGCTTCAGAACATTAAATTTTCACCTCCCACTATCGCAGAAAGGGTCTTTCTAGTAGTTGCACATCAAATCTAAGCTGTCTGAAGTGTTTTTTCTAAGTTATCAACTTTTTTTATTTTTGGCGTTCTGGAATCGACCTTATCTCAGTCTGAAAATGCGAATTCTGCATTGTGCCATATTTTTGCAGGGAAGCTTCAGTACATTAAATTATCACCACCCACTATAACAGAAAGGGTGTTTCTAGTAGTTGCACATCAAATCTAAGCTGTCTGAAGTGTTTTTCCAAACTTATCAATATTTTTGTGTTAGGCGTTCCGGAACCCACCTTATCTCAGGCTGAAAACGCGTTTTCTGCATTTTGCCATAACTTTGCAGGGAAGCTTCAGAACATGAAATTTTCACATCCCACTATCGCAGAAAGGGTCTTTCTCGTAGTTGCACATCAAATCTAAGCTGTCTGAAGTGTTTTTCCAAAGTTATCAACATTTTTATGTTTGGCGTTCCGGAATCGACCTTATCTCAGGCTGAAAACGTGTTTTAGGCATTGTGCCATAACTTTGCAGGGAAGCTTCAGAACATGAAATTATCACCACCCACTATAGCAGAAAGGGTCTCTCTAGTAGTTTCACATCAAATCTAAGCTGTCTGAATTGTTTTTCCAAAGTTATCAACATTTTTATGTTTGGCGTTCCGGAACCCACCTTTTCTCACTCTGAAAACCCGTTTTCTGCATTGTGCCATAACTTTGCAGGGAAGCTTCAGAACATGAAAATTTCACCTCCCACTGTAGCAGAAAGGGTCTTTCTATAAATTGCACATCAAATCTAAGCTGTCTGAAGTGTTTTACCAAAGCTATCAACATTTTTATGTTTGGCGTTCCGAAACGCACCTTATCTCAGGCTGAAAAAGCGTTTTGTGCGTTGTGCCATAACTTCTCAGGGAAGCTTCAGAACATGAAATTTTCACCTACCATTATAGCAGAAAGGGTCTTTCGAGTAGTTGCACACCAAATCTAAGCTGTCTGAAGTGTTTTTCGAAAGCTATCAACATTTTTATGTTTGGTGTTCCGAAACCCTCCTTATCTCAGGCTTAAAACGCGTTTTGTGCATTGTGCCATAACTTCTCAGGGAAGCTTTGGACCTCCCACTATGGCAGAAAGGGTCATTCTAGCAGTTGCAGCACAAATCTAAGCTGTCTGAAGTGCTTTTCGAAAGTTATCAACATTTTTATGTTTGGCGTTCCGAGACCCACCTTATCTCAGGCTGAAAACCCGTTTTCTGCATTCTGCCACAACTTCTCAGGGACGCTTCAGAATATGACATTTTCACATTCCACTATAGCAGAAAGGGGTTTTCTAGTAGTTACAGAACAAATCTAAGCTGTCTGAAGTGTTTTTAGAGGGTTGTCAATAATTTTATTTTTGTCGGTCTGTAAACTACCTTTCCTTTGGCTTAAAATGCATTTTATGCACTGTTTATTCACTGCTCTGGGATGCCTGTGAACAGGAAAATTTCTCATGCAACTATAGGAGAAACACTCTTTCTTGTATAATAAACACTAAACCTACTTTTCGGAACTGTATTTCAGGGGGTTATCAACTTTTTTTTTTTTTTCTTGGTCAGAAACTCAGCTTCTCTCGGGCTGAATACACTTTTTCTCCTCTCTTCACTCACTGCTCTGGGATTCCTCACAACATGAAAATTTCATCTGCAACAATAGGATAAACACTCTTTTTTGTATATTCAACACTAAACCTACATTTCTGAACGGTATTTCTGGTGGTTAACTTTTTTTTTGTGGTCTGAAACCCAGCTTTTGACGGGCTGAAAAGGCATTTTCTGCACTGTTCACTCACTGATCGGAATAGCCTCTGAACATGAAAATATCACACACAACTATAGGAAAAAGAGCCTTTCTAGTGTGACGCCCACTTATGTGTGGTCACAGATTGTGTGTTAGATGTCATTTAATTGTTCAGCATGGAGTTGATTAACCGGCAGGTATATAATTAGGTCAGTAGAGAGCAGGATAGGGCAGAGGTTGGGCATTGAAGATGTGTGGGTAAATAGGAAGTGACACTTTTTTTCATTACTTTTCTTCCCATCGCCAAATGTGGACGCCTCGTGTGAATCTGTCTACATTTAGTTTCAGGTTAGTCAAATCCATTGTTTTATAATGTTTGTTCCACATCGGATTGACTGATTTGGGGTCTTGAGTGTGAGGATGGTGACTCAATTTTTAAGTATACTGTTTTTCCTTCGTGCGTTGAGTTCGCTCTGTGTGGATGTGGCGCTTGTAAGCTAATACTGACAACCGACGTTGACATGGCACGGGTGATTGAGTTGTGTGGAGTTCAGTTTGCTTGTGGTGAATAACGGTGTTTGGTAAAAAGTAAGGTTTTATTATTTCTCAACACTAGCCAAAAGGTTTAATGGCAGAATTATACATTCAGATGAAAAGCAATTATGCATGTCGTTCATGATGTCTAACACTTGTCGTATGACAAAGTGACATGTTTGTGAGTGATCAGATGGTGTCAGAAAGACATCTAATTGTGGTCTGGGTTACCACAATGAAAAAAAAAGAATCCCTTGGATTACTTTTCTCACCATCGACACATGTGGAAGCCTTGTGTGACTCTGTCCGCATTTTGTTTCAGACGGCGTTCTACTAACCACATTGAGACACCACTTTTTAACTGTAGACAAGGTCACAGTATTCAGACCTGTTACAGATGCAAAGTTCTTGATACAACGTTTTCTTCCTAAGCTTTTAGAGTGAGCAGAGGTGAGAGCAGCCGACTGGTCTCTCCAAGAGGTGTAACGATGATCAGCACGGCTATGATTTGGATTGCTAGGGTCACCCTGCCCCTTCGAACAGCGACGGTGTTCCCCCATGGGCAGCGGCTGTGTGTGGAGTAGGCGCCACGAGCAGAGCACCAGGCTGACGGACTGTTGAAACTCCAAAATTTCTGGGAGAGTGAGAGAGGTTCTGCGATGGATGAGCCGGTCCACGGAGCTCATAAAGAGCGCGATGATGTTCTCAAGCGCTATGAGCTGGTTGCCGACGGCGTAAACACCATTCCTCTGCGCTATGGTGGCTCTGTCAGAGGTGGTTGGGATGGTCATTCCTCAGAGGAGAGGTCGAGATCCCGGGGCGAACGCATCAGGCATTGTGCATGACGACTGAGTGAGCCGGAACGCCGCACTGCCAATCCAAACCCTCCACGTGGCAGTAAGCTCCGTACCTGACCAAGTGCGGTCCTAGTGCCAGTGGAGTGTCAGAACCGCGCCGGGAATAGTCCAGATTTCTTCCAGTTGTGGGCAGACAACATGCGGTCGTGATCTGTATGTGGTCTCGCCATCCAACGCCAGCTGGCCGTTAGTGAAGAGGGATGATTTTTGAGCTTCTGGTGGAGAGAGAGCGTCGTATCGAAGTCAACTGGCGGATGACATGAGGCGCAGGAGAAGATCAAGCAGGAACCTGACTCCACCATACGGAACTCAACCAAGTCTGGGAACACAGTCTACAGATCCAACTCATAGCAGCGCCTGGCACTCGTCAAACTCATCCCATGGCTTGGAAGAAGAAAATGTGGAACGGTTCGACTGCTTGTAGGCCAGTCGCAGCGCCCTATTTGCAGAGGTTTACTGTTGAATATACTCTAAATAGTTTTTTCGCTATAGTTGCAGGTGAAATTTTCATGTTCTGAGGCTTCGCTGAGCAGTGAGTGAACAGTGCAGAAAATGGGTTTTCAGCCCGAGGGACCTGTAGCTTTCAGACCAACAAACATAAAAATTGAATTTGCAATTGAATTTGTTCTGCAGCTACTAGAAAGACCCCTTCTGCTAAGCTGGTGTGCGCTCATGACTCCCGTTTGGACTCTGGCTAGAATCAACCAGCAGTCCAAGTACGTCATAATCGGCAGACTCTCTCTCCTTCGTAGTTCGAGCCACTCCTCCATGCACTTAGCGAAAAAACGAGGCCCTAGACACTAGAGACCGTGTTGTGGAAGTAGACGTCTGCAAGATCTATGGAGGTCATACACTCTCACACTATGATTCACTCCAGGAATCTGCTGGTAGTCCGGAACCGCTGTCTGATCATGAATTGGTTGAGGAGACTGAGATCCACAACAGGTCTCCTCTCTCCTGTCTTCTTGGGTTCCAGAAAGAACCCGGAGTAAAACCCAGTGTAGGAGGATCGCTTTGGCAGTAGCTCGATTATTTCCTTTGACAGGAGATCGCGGTCCTCCTCCATCAGACATGACCGCTCGTTCTCTGAGTTCACTCAGGTCCATGTGGTGACGCAGAACCTGGGGGTTGACTGTGAAGCTGAAGGGCGTGTCAATGACCGTTTATTTTCTCAATCCATATGTGGAGGTGAGGAGACAGGCGCCCTGAGCACAGGAGCGGATCTGGCCTCCAGGGCGGGTCAAGGACGAAAGGGTCGTTGGTGCTCTGCGCCCTCTCCTCTGGTGACTTCAAGTCTGGTTTGTCAAAAACAGACTCGCTTTTGTCATCTGAGCCGTCAGAGGAATTCGGTTCCCCAAACTTGCAGTGTACCTTGATCTGACACTGCAATTCTCCTAAGATGGAGACCCGAGGGACTGGCCCAATCATCCTCAGAAAGAGATGACTCTGTAGATGACGATGTCCTGCTTGCCTCTGAGAGGATTGGAGGGCTGCAGAGAACAGAATAACAGACAGACATCACATCAGACATCGCACGAGGGAGCTGAGAACAGAGCAGGTCTGGCAAGTGGCACCTACTGAGTGATCCTCTGAAGTGGTGGCTTTCACGGTCCTGTGGCGACCCCTGCTGGAAACTGGCGTGTCTGAGCAATAAGAAGAGTCAATAGCTGAATTGAAACTTCCCTGACTTTTGGCTGGAACCGGGATCTGTTGTGAGACGGGAAAGAGTTATTTGACGCCTGTGCTTCTTATTATGGTGAATCTGGGGAAAGACATAACTTCTTGGCTCCAGAAACTTCCCCAGGGACAGTTCTGGCATCAGGGATAAAGAGGCAGAGAGACCGTTACTATTCTGCTTGGTCTCCTGAGACGATGTCAAACAAAAACAAAGTTTAGAAGCCGGAGTTTGGACTCACTGGAACCGGAAGAGAACATGGCGGCTGATAAACCCTAATTTTGGGCAGAGAAGAGACAGACCCGATACCAAAGAAATGCATCTTATTATTTTTCAAGTTAGACTTTGGTTTAGATGCATACTTGTAGATAAAAAGTTCTTCCTACGCTTTTGGAGGGGGCAGAGGTGAGAGCAGTCGACTGGTCTCTCCAAGAGGAGCGGCGATGATCAGCCCGGCAATTATACGGTGTTCCCCCCAGGCGGCGACTGTTGTGTCTCCAAAATCTCTGGTGGAGTCCACGGAGCTCATAAAGAGCGCGATGATGTTCTCAAGCGCTATGAGCTGTTTGCGGACACCATTCACCATTCTACTGCGCGATGGTGGCTCTGTCAGTGCCGGGTGGGATGGTCACTCCTCAGGGGGGAGGTCAAGCTCCAGGGGCGAGGGCATCGAGCATCGTGCATGACGGCTGAGTGAGAGGGAACGCTGGCCCATAACTCCAAACCCTCCACCAATTAAGCTCCGTACCTGACCACGTGCGGTCCTAGTGCCAGTGGAGTGTCAGAAATGCGCCGGGAATAGTCCGGATTGAATTGGACTAGCAGTGGATGTTTACCCAACAGACGGCAGTCCACATCCATTTGGCATTATATGCTTTGAGTGTTGCGGGTGCTTTAGCATTTCAAATAGTGAACTGCACTTAGGGGGGGCAGGGGACTGCCTGCTAGCCTTGAAGTAGCCATGCTTTGAGGGGACGCCCCAGGATTGGAGGTCCGCTCATAATTTGGATATGGACCACGGAAACTTCAGGCAGGACTGAGGTCTGGTCGCAGTCAGGGGAGAGACTTGTCACATCACCGCAGGAGTGGATTTAACCGGAGGAGACTCAGCGTGAGACCGGAGGACATCGGGATCTTTGACAGCAGCTTTTCCCGGGGCAGTCGGCAGACCGGAGGAAATTTCTGTTTGTGTGGAAAACTTGTTTGAAATAAAAGCATTGCTTGAAGCATCGCATTTGCGTTTTTTTTATTATTATTCGTATTGAATTCGCTCCTTCCAGCGCCTTGGCCTCAACCTCTCCTCCGGCCTGGTAGCCTGGGGGCCTGTCCGCGAACCTGGCGACACTGCTCAATGATGGTCCAGACATTTGATTCGTTCTCCCAAGTGGGTTGAAGAGACATGCCCTATGATAGCCAAAGCTGAAAGGAAAACTTACAGGAGGTATCAACACAGCAGGTTTTATTCACGGTTCCAACTTTCAACAAACCAAATGATGACACGGCAACATAAAAAGAGCGCCCCAAATTTGTGATCCCAAATAATCCCATGACACATAACAAAACGTCCATTGAAGAACTTCTTTTCCGGTTTGCTGTGCAGGCTGAATATGAAGCCTCAGGCATTTTGAGGCCTCATGCGCTGTCTCTTCCGAGAGCCGCACTGGACCCTGGAGCACAGGATGGTCTGATGTTGGCAGTCAGCTGCACCTGGGTCACCTCATCCCCCGGACAGAGTTGTCTTGAGTGCACAAATAGGCCAAACTGTTGGCCATTGCTCTGATCTGTGCACCTCCCTTCCGCCCTTCCCCCCATGCAGGTCCGGAAGTAGAGGCGAGCCGCCTTGCGATCTCCGGACACTGAGAGGGCTCCATCCCAGCCTGGCCGAACCCCGGCATCAGCGTGGCTCTCATTACGTCGGTGATGGAGGTGGCACTTTCTTCTTTCCGGTCACATGCGCCGCCGGAATATAATTGCTTAACTGTGCTGGATTTGAGATAGTAGAACAATCTAACAATATGCATATTAACGTTGTCTTTGAATGAACCGAAGGAGACAAGTGATCCAAACATAAAAGCAGAGCTTGACACAAACAGTGCAAGAAGCAATGCAGTCCTTGGCCACTCTGGGGCCAGGGGGCGATGTGTTCAACTTCTCCATCCTGCAGTGACCGTAATCCGAGTGTAGCCAGGATTAAGGGGGAGCACAGGTGAGCAATCTGAAACCCATCCGGAACTCTGAATCAGCCATGAGGTCATCTTGACCACAAAGCTTAACCGCCAGCCTTGCAACGTGGCCTGACGTGAGAACCATGGGCCGTCCATACCGGACGTCTGACTGGCACAGCTGGCTCCTTTGCCAGACTGCCATCAATGAGATGCACGTTTGGCTGCACTGAACCGCCTGCATTGTCACCGGCGATGTTGCTTTGGTATGACTGATGGAGGAGTGCCCAGACTCCTGTCGATATCTCGGATGGCCAGGGCCTCAAACTTGACCGGCCTATGACAGTTCCGAGGCCACCGCCACACCTGGGGTCTATCCAGCCTGAATGAATGAATGAATGGGTTGTGAAGATGTAGCATTAACATCCCTTCATACATAGAGTGTAATTTTACACCGCAGGTGGCAGGACTGCCGCCTCAACTTTGCCACCGTAAGCTGAAATAGAAGGTGGCATTAACAACCCCTCATATATGGAGTGTAACTTACACTCTGGATCAGCAGGAACTGTGTTGCCCTCTTTTAGCCACTATATGGCTGAAATAGAATGTGGCATTAACAATCCTCCATTCCTGGAGAGAAATCATTTACTGAGCAGCAACAGTCAGGGTTCTAGTCTGAGCTGAGCAAGGAAGAGGGAGTTTATTCACAAATGAATAGACAGTTATGCAGGAATCTGGTGGATATTGAGACGCTGCACACTCCACTGCACTGTAATGAAGCAGATACCGGTGTCCCAGAGCGAGTGCTGTGGGCCTACTGGTCGCAGGGTTTGGCTGCTCCTGAAGACAGAAAGACAAGAGGGAAGGAGGATGCAGACACAACAGACAAATAGTGGTAAGCAAAAGTAGAGATTGATGACCAAGAAGCTGCCTGGCAGTTTTCTTTAAGAAGTCCTTGAAAGCAGCAACAGATGTTTCCAGGCATCTCGTCGACTGTGCTCTCAGGGATTCCGGTGCCTGTTTTCCCGCTGTCTCATAGGCTTTCATGATGGAAATTCTAAGCCAATTTTACAACCTTTGAGGGGACAGTGCCTGCCGCTTCTTTCCACCAGGGAGAGCCACCCACAGAGTGTCGGACTTTCTGAAGGGTGGGACTCGATCCAGTTAAGCTTTTAGCTCTCTGACCGGACATATTTTGAGTAAACGCTCATGCTCTTCGTCTGAATGTGGAGGAGTGCAGAAAGCCATTACTGAAAAGGAGCTGACCTGCGAAGAAGAAGAGAGACATTTAGGTGCGAAGGCAGGGTTGGGTGTAAGTGATACCGCCGAGTCATCGTCACCAAAAGAGATGCAATCAGGGCTGATCGAAAAAGATCTGCATCTGACACATCTCCGGATACCAGCTGGAGCTGGGGCTGTCTGGAGCTACGAGAATCATTCTCACTCTCTACAGTTGAATTCTCCTCATAAGAAAATGAAGAAGGCAATGAGGAGGAAAGGCATACAGGAGGCCTTCTGGCCACCTTGGATGAGCCAGGGCGTCCACTCCCAGTGGAGGGTCGTCGGATCTACGGGGAGAGAACCAGAGAGGACATTTGAAGTTCTCTCTGCTCGCAAAGACATCAGCCACTGGGTGGCCGAAAAACTCCCAGATCATATTTGACATCTCCTGAGATAAACTCCATTCATCTGGCAGTGGTCTCCGAGATAATCCATCTGGTGCCACATTGTCTCCACCTGGCACATGCAGAGCCCTCAATGAGGCTAAATGTAGCAGCTCAGGGAAAAAATCTTTCTGGCTAGGTTGTGTAGCGTAGACGACCTCACGCCACCCTGGCGGTTGAAATTGGCCACTGTGGTGGAGCTGTCTGATCTCACCATAACGTGGTTCCCACTAAGATGGAGAGAAAGGGCCAAAAACTGCCAACAGTTCCAGTACGTTAATGTGACGACCTTCGGAACTGCTCCAGAAAGAAGAGTTCTTACAATCCAAGTGCGATGGAGGTTTGAAGCAGAGTCACATCTCTCAAAGCTCTTGGATACACTTTCACCAACCGTCTCTGATCCCAAACAGGATGAAGATTGAGCCGGCTGAACCATGACTGCCGACTTCGCATGTTCAGGAGACCCAGGCGTATGACGGAGTGGGCTGCTGACATCATGCCCAGGAGCGTCATATTCCATTAGGCTGGGACCACACATAGACGAACCGCCAGAACCTGGGCTGACAGATTTGAAATAGAAAGTATCTTCTCGTCTGTCAAGCGAGCGCACTCTTCATGAGAGTTCAGAAGTACACCAAGAAAAGCTGTAAGCTGAGATGGCTGGAGTTGACTCTTTTCTTGGTTCACCGGAAAGCCAAGGTGGCTTTCGTGGTCCAACACCATTCTGGTGTGAGCTAACGACTCTTCCCTCGATCTGGCGAGCATTAACCAGTCGTCTAGGTAAGACAAGATCCTGAGGCCCCTTGCCCTCAAGGACTGTAGGGCTGTGTCGACCATCTTAAAGAAGGTTCTCTGAGCCAGAGAGTAGCCAAACGGGAGCCTCCGGAACTGAAAAAGTCGGCCGTCCAATGCGAAGTGGAGATATCGCTTATGAGCAGGCCAAATTGGCACGTGACAATAAGCGTCCGTGAGGTCGATGGACGTCAGCCAGTCTCCATGACGCATGCACTTCAGGAGACTTTTGAGGAGTAACTGACTCAATCATGCCTCAATCAAACACTGACCTCGTTCTGAAGACATTTTTTGCCGGATCTGACGCATTCTCAGAATGCCATTAAACTGAGGTTGGCACTGGCTGAATTGGAGAGGATAACCCACCTTCAGAATCCTTTTGATCCATATAGAATAAGCTGGATAGTGAGCTTCCCACATAGGAGAACATAGCAAGCTCTGGATGAAACCTGTGTTATCTCGACATCCATTTGACACCTCTGATGTAAGTCCTGCCTGAAGCGTCCGTGGCAACGGGATGAGCAGCTGTCGGTCTCGTCCCTCCAGTATCCCCCAGGTTTCGGTCGAGCGACACAGCAGGCTGGGTATCAGTTCCGACAGCCATCAGCACTTGAGTTTTGCCTCTCCGCAACGCCACAATCACCGCGCGCATGGACATTTGTAACTCCTTTTGGCGGCCTTCAAAACAAACAATGTGTGCTGTGTGATGGGGAGAACGCTGGCCGGTGGAAGGCGGGCCTGACCCGAGACTGAGTCCAGCATGACCCCCAGAAAGGTCGTGCTCTGACTGAGAATAAGCGCGCTTATCAGGAGGTTTACTCTGAACCTCAATAACACAATGTGCTCCAACACCAAGCCGGTGTGCGCTCATGACTCTTGTTTGGACCTGGTGAGAATCAACCAGTAGTCCAAGTACGTCAGAATCCGCAGACCATGTCTCCTTAGTGGTTCGAGCCCCACCTCCACGCACTTGGCCAAGGTGCAAGGCACTAGAGAGCTGTATGTACAAAAACACATTTTTGAAGCCGGAGAGCTGCCACTCAAATTCGCACTAACTGTAACCGGAAGATAACTTGGCAGGTAATAAACCCTAATTTTGGGCAGAGAAGAAACAGACCCGATTCCAAAGTAATGGCTCTTATTTTTTATTCAATTTAGACTTTGGTTTAGATGCATACTTTTAGATACAAAGTTTTCTTCTTACGCTTTTGGAGGGAGCAGAGGTGAGAGCAGCCGACTGGTCTCTCCAGGAGGAGCAGCGATGATCAGCACGTCTATGATCCGGACAGCTGGGCTCACCCCGCCCCTTTTTCCTATAGTTTCAGGTGGAATTTTCATGTTCTGAGGCATCCCCGAGCAGTAAGTGAACAGTGCAGAAAACGCGTTTTCAGCCCGAGAGAAGCTCAGATTCAGAGCAGGAAAAAGAAAAAAAGTTGATAACCCCTTGAAATACAGTTCAGAAAGGTAGATTAAGTGTTGAACATACAACAAAGAGTGTTTTTCCTGTAGTTGCAGGTGAAATTTTAATGTTCTGTGTCCCCCCAAAGCAGTGACTGAATAGAGCAGAAAAAGTGTATTCAGCCCAAGAAAATGTGGTTTTCAGTCCGACAAAAATAAAAACGTTGATAACTCTGAAAACGTGTGGTTCCAGCCTTATGGATTATGAGGCTCCTGGGCATGATGTCAGCAGCCCACTCCGTCGTCCGCCAGGGTCTCCTGAACATGCGTAGTCTGCAGTCAGGGTTCCGACCGCTCAATCTTCAACCTGTCCGGGATCAGAGACGGTTGGTGAAAGTGTCTCCACGAGCTCTGACAATTGTGAGGTTTAGGAACTCTGCTTCAAACCTCCATCGCACTTTATCCTTGCATTGTCAAAACACTTCTTTAAAAGTATTTACAGATGCATCTCTGTCAGGCTGGGTAGGCCACCATGATCAACATGCGTCATTGGGATCTGGAGCAGTTCCAAAAGTCGTTCCACTAACCTGCTGGAACTGTTCGCAGTTTTTAAAGTGTTGGTGGCTCTTTCTCTCCATCTAAGTGGGAACCACGTTATGGTGAGATCAGACAGCTCCACCACAGTGGCCTATATCAACCACCAGGGTGGCGTGAGGTCGTCTGTGTTACACAACCTAGCAAGAAAGATTTTTTCTCTGGGCTGATGTAGAATTAGCCTCATTGAGGACTCTGCATGTTCCAGGTGGAGACAATGTGGCAGCAGATGGATTATCTCGGAGACCACTGCCAGTTGAATGGAGTTTATCTCAGGAGACGGCAAATATGAGTTTTTCGGCCACCCAGTGGCTGATCTCTTTGCGAGCAGAGAGAACTACAAATGTCCTCGCTGGTTCTCTTTCCGTAGATCCGATGACCCTCCACTGGGAGTGGACGCCCTGGCTCATCCAAGGTGGCCAGAAGGATTCCTGTATGCCTTTCCTCCTCATTGCCTTAATCTAAACAGCCCCAGCTCCAGCTGGTATCCGGACATGTGTCAGATGGGGATCAAAGGCCCCTGGGAGTTCTCTCCATCGAGGTCAGCGCTTCTGCAAGCATCAGAAACCCTGAGGTCTCCGCCAATAATAGGACGACCCCTCACGGTTTGGCTTCTCCAGGGTTAAGAATTAGTCACTTGCCTCCTGATGTCCAATTGACTCTTCAGAACGTTTAAGCTCTGCCAACCCTCAGAGCATACAATGCTAATTGCACATTTTTTCCCCAATGGTGTGGAACCCAGTCAGCCTTCCCAGAATCGGCGCCTGTTTCTCTAATCCTCTCTTTTCTCCAGCATCTGGTTAACGAAGATCGGAGCTGCACCACATTACGGGTTTATGTAGCAGCCCATTCCATGCTACACAATGGTCTGGACGGCCACCCCTTTGGCGAGCATCGTCGAGTGAGCCGTTTCATGAGAGGAGTGAAAAGGCTTAGACCAACCTCAAGACATTTATGTCTCTACTGGGTCCTGCCGCTGGTACTCAATTCACTCTCCTTTCGAGCCACTCGATGAGGCCTCCCTGGAGCTAGCAGCTTACAAGGCAGCTCATCTTATAGCCTTAGCTTCACCAAAGAGAGTGGGAGAGCTGAGTTCTTTTTCCATCTGCCCTGATTGCATCTCTTTTGGTGACAATGACTCGGCGGTGTCACTTAGACCCAACCCTGCCATCGCACCTAAATGACTCTCTTCTTCTTCACAGGTCAGCTCCTTTTCAAGAAAGGTTTTATGCCCTCCTCCCCATTCAGACGAGGAGCATGAGCATTTACACAAAATGTGTCCGGTGAGAGAGCTAAAATCTTAATTGGGTCGAGTCCCACCCTACATAAAAGACGGACAGTCTGTGGGTGGCTGTCGCAGATGGTAAGATGGGGCAGGCGCTGTCCCCTCACAGGTTGTCGCATTGGCTTAGAATTGCCATCATGAAAAATGACCTGGCAACATCTGTGGCTGCTTTCAAGGGAGTATCTCTGGCAGAAATCTGCCAGGCAGCTTCTTGGTCATCAATCTCGACTTTTGCTCACCACTATTTGTCTAATGTGTCTCCATCCTCCTTCCCTCATGTCGTTCTGTCTTCAGGAGCAGCCGAACCCTTCGACGAATAGTCCCTCATTGACAGCACAGGCTCTGGGACACCAGTATCTGCTTCATTACATTGCTGTGGGGTGTGCAGCGTACCAAGATCCACCGGATTCCTGCATAACTGTCTATTCATTTGTGAATAAACTCCCTCTTTCTTGCTCAGCTGAGACTAAAACCCTCACTGCAGCTGCTCAGTAAATGATTTCTCTCCAGGTATGGAGGATTGTTAATGCCACATTCTATTTCAGCCGTATCGTGGCTAAAAGAGGGCAACGCAGTTCCTGCTGATTCAGAGTGTAAGTTTCACTCTATATATGAGGGGTTGTTAACGCCACCCTCTATTTCAGCTTACGGTGGTAAAGGCGAGGCGGCAGCTCCTGCCACCTTGAGTGTAAAATTACACTCTACGTATGAGGGGTTGTTAATGCTACATCTTCACAACCCATTCATTCAATCAGGCTGGACAGACAGGCTGGTGGCGTAGGGACTATCATAAGATGGCCCATCCGAGATATCGACAGGACTCTGGCCTCACCTCCGTCCGTCATACCGAAGCAACATCGCCGGTGACATTGCAGACGGTTCAGTGCAGCAAAACGTGCATCTCATTGACAGCAGTCTGGCAAAAGAGCCAGCTGTGCCAGTCAGACTTCCGGTCTGGAGGGCCCATGGTTCTCAGGTCAGGCCATGTTGCAAGGCTGGCGGTTAAGCTTTGTGGTCAAGATGACCTCTTGGGTGATTCAGAGTTCCGGATGGGTTCCGGATTGCTCACCTGAGCTCCCCCTTCATCCTGGCTACACTCGGATTCCAGTCACTGCAGGATGGACGAGATTAACTCATCGCCTCCTGGCCCCGGAGAGGCCAAGGACTGCGTTGCTTCTTGCACTTTTTGTGCCATGCTGTGCTTTAGTGTTTTGATCACTTGTCTCCTTCGGTTCATCCAAACAAAGACAACGTTAATAAGCATATAGGTTGTTCTACGATCTCAAATCCAGCACAGTTATGAGGCTAGTTTCTTTTGAAACATTGGGAGTGATTTGTAAAGCCATCACAACACTTCTCTCTCCATCTTACTTCAACGGGGTGGGATGAGAGTGTGAATCGTGCCTATATTCCGGCGGCGCATGTGACCGGTAACAATTTACAGGCAGATGGCGACCATCCAGTTTACCCGATCAAGTCCGACATGCCTCTGTGCTTGGCTGAAGCTAAACGGCGTTGCTCCCTTAAATAGGAGGATGTCGGCATCACGAGCTATGAAATACCGGTGCGTCACGGCGTGCGGCAATCGTTCTCCCATGACTGCGATGAGACGTCAGTCTCTGCTGAAGTTTCCGTGGTCCAGATGAGGCACTCCGCTCATCTTCATTTCTCAAGCTCCCTCGCTTGATGTGCCAGGTGCATCGGCTCCGGCGGCGCATTTGAGGGGTAAGAAGAAAGTGCAACGTCCATCACCGACGTAATGAGAGCCACGCTGATGCCGGGGTTCGGCCAAAACCTGGCTGGGACGGAACCCTCTCAGTGTCCGGAGATCGTACGACGGCTCCCCTCTACTACCGGACCTGCATGGGGGGAAGGGAGCTGCACAGATCAGAGCGATGGCCAACAGTTTGGCCTTTTTGTGCTCTCAAGACAACTCTGTCCGGGGGATGAGGTGACCCAGGTGCAGCTGACTGCCAACATCGGACCATCCTCTGCTCCAGGGTCCAGTGCGCCTCTCGGAGGAGTCAGCGCATGAGTCCTCAGAATGCCTCAGGCCTCATATTCAGACTGCACAGCAAACCGGAGAAGAAGTTCTTCAATGGACGTGTTGCGATGTGTCATGGGATTATTTGGGGTCACAACTTGGGGGCGCTCTTGTTATGTTGCCGTGTCACCATCCGGTTTGTTGGAAGTTGGAATCGTGAATAAAACCTGCTGTGTTGATACCTCCTGTGAGTCCTTTCAGTTTCGGCCATCACTGTTAGCGACGAGGATAAAGAACGAGACTTTTTGCAAACCGGTCACTGTGGTAACTGACGGCAACGTTTTTGTGTAGTTTGTTCATCATAGCGATAATCATGGCGGCTACTGTGGGTACAGTGACGCCTTTCGAAGCTAGTTCGCATTCATGGGAGGACTATTGTGAAATTTTGGAACATTTTTTTATTGCAAACGTCGGAACCTGTTGAGACCGGAAAAACCAGGGGATCGTTCGTATGCTGAACTGGTCATCCTTTTGAGGAATCATTTCCATCTGAAACCGAGTGAGATTATGCAACGATGGAAGAAGAATAGAAGGACTGAAGAGACCGTTTGTGACTACGTGGCGGAGTTGAGGAACTGGCTCATGATTGTAACTATGGTGAGACACTGACTGTGATGCTGAGAGACCGCTTGGTGTGTGGGTTCAACGACGACAGGATACAGAGGAAGCTGCTGTCGCAGGATGGACTGACATTTGACAGAGCGTTCAAAGTGGCCTTAGCGATGGAAGCTGCAGATAGAGACTTGATGAACCCACGAGGTGTGAAGGACTCACTCCAAGGAAGTGGATCATCACCGGTCAACAAAGTGGAAGAGACGAGGGCAGTAGTGTCCATGGAGTCGAGAAGGTGCTATAGATGTGGTGGAGAGACTCACTTGGCCAGTGATTGCCGCTTTGCTGAGGTCAAATGTCATAACTGTGGAAAAGTGGATCACTTAAAGACAGTACGTAAAAGTATGACAGAGGTGAGGGAGACAAAACAAACAAGAAAAAGGGGGAAAGGTACAACGCCGTCGAACAAATTTCATGCAGGAGAAGGATGACAGTGAAAATGAAGAGATGTTTACAGTGACAGATAAAAGAAGATGCAGCAGTGAGGAACTGGACATTCCTAGAGTAGAGCCGTTGAGGGTAAATGGAAAGAAGGTGGTTTTTGAGGTAGACACCGGCTGCAGTTACACTATTATGGCTCAACAGATGGTTGACAAAACAGAACTAACACTAAACTTGTGGACTGCAAGATAAAGTTAAAAACATATGGAGGTCATCAGGTTCCAGTGGTGGGGGCAATTAAGGTCAAGGTTGAACACAATGATCAGATCAAATGGCTGCCTGTCATTGTTGAAAGGTTGGTGAAAGGTTCAGGAGCAAGTCTTCTGGGCAGAGGCAGGATGAAAGCATTCCAGATAGAGGGGCAGTTTGTCCACAAAACAGATGAGGTGGACAGTTCCCTGCAAGAGGTTCTCTCCCGACATGAGAAGGTATTCAAAGAAGAGTTAGGGTCATTAAGGGCCACAGCCAAGATTCATGTGGCTCAGGATGCCACGCCCTTATTTTACAAACCCAGGTCGGTTCCATTTGCCATTAAAAGAAAAGTGGAAATCGAACTTCAGAGACTAGCAGAGGAAAGAATATTGGAACCTGTGATGTTCTCTGAATGGGCAGCACCTATTGTGCCTGTGTTCAAACCTGATGGTGGTGTGAGGATTTGTGGAGATTATAAATTAACAGTGAACAAAGTCTCCACGACCGAACAGTATCCGATTCCAAGAATGGAGGATATGATGGCAAGCCTGCAGGGGGACAGAAGTTCACAAAACTCGATATGAGCCAAGCATATCAGCAAATAGTCCTTGAAAAGGAATCAAGGAATTTTGTGAGTGTCAACACTCACAAAGGTCTTTTAACATATACACGTCTGCCTTTTGGAGTAAACTCCAGTCCTGCTATTTTCCAACGCACCATGGAGAATGTACTTCAAGGTATGTTAAATGTGGCAGTGTATTTACATGAAATTTTATTGAGAGGAAGAGATGACAGCTCTCATCTGCAAACACTCAACGAAGTGCTGCAGAGGTTGGAGGATAAAGGCCTGAAGTTGTAACGGAGAAAGCGTCAGTCCATGGAAAACAAAGTAACATTCTTGGGTCATCAGGTGGACAGGACAGGCCTGCATCCAATGCCAGCGAAGGTCAAAGCAGTCCAGGAGGCTCTGGTGCCACGGTCTGTAAGTGAACTTAACCCTCGTATTATGATGAAAAAAAATTACATTGATTATGTTGGGGGTCATTTTGACACACACTGTGTAAATCCACTCAAAACAGTCAAAAAAACAGATTGAACCAATCTTCAATCTTCAAAACATCTTCATTTTAGATTATATAAAAATTTGTAAAACAGATATAGAACACATTTTCAATTTCAACCCTATATTTAAGAGCAATTTCAGTTTTTCCCTCCTCACAAACACTTTTATTTTCATTTAACTTGACCCATTTTTCAATGTTCAATATGTTCAATGCTCTCCACATGATGGACAGACTGTAACTGTGTGTTTTGTAGATGCAATTCTTGCATTTCACAAAACAGGTACTTGTTTTACTGTCAGATCTCGCATCTTTTCCGTTTCTTCACACCTGTATCCAATGCATCCTTGGCAGATTGGTAGGGTGATGTGAGCTTGACCTTTGTCAATGACAGCAGCAGTTGCTGGGCATCGAGGTGGCCTGGCTTGACTCTGCAGCTTGGGAGTGACGGGACATAGGCATTGTAAGCAGACACAACAACGATGTTGCAGAAAATCACCAAGGGCCAATGGGCAGTCTTGCGCTGGCAGCTGTATGTTGCTGTGACTTTGTCAACTCCTTTTTTGGTGCAGTTTCAGTCCAGGATCATGTGTGGCTGCATGTCTTCTCTTGTGCTTAGAGATGCATCTCTGTGCATTGTGCTCATTACAAGAACATTCTTGTTTCTCTTTGGGCAGTATGAAACAACTGTTGCCTTGTCACTGAAAGCAAATATTGAGCAATGCAGAGGTCTGCCCTGCACCTTCAGAATTTCCTTGGGAAGGTCTGGCTTCTTTCTTCTGACTGTTCCCGCTGTCCAGCTTTCTCTTCTGAAGTTCATCTCCAAGGAGATAGAATGTAAGCCCTTCACTCATGTCCATCACTACACGCATCCCCTGATTGTTCTCGGGTGCTCTTCCAGGTAGCTTTCCAGCGTATACTTTCATATTACAGGCATAGCTAGATTTTGCATCACAGGCCACCCATATTTTGATACCATACTTGGCGGGCTTGTTGGGCATGTACTGTAAACCTTCTGTAGCTCATTTTTGGTTTGTCAAAGAGACTACATGAGAACACTGACAAGAACAAGGGAGAGAAAGTTATCCCTCTACACACAGCTGGGTCTGAATGGCTATTCAGACAATCAAATCAATCAAAATACACATAGCTGGGCAGTCTAAATAGGTATATCAAAGAGACATGTTTATTTTGGATCTGAACAGCCACTTACCCACATTAAAGAATCCGGGTCAAAATGACCCGCAACATCATCTTTGTATACAAGCTCTGTACAGACATGCCACTTGACATCAAAGTGTCCAGATTTTACACACCTGTTCATTACCCTTGATGAGGAAAAGTCACAAAATTTTATGAAGAAAAAGTCAGGATAACCACTACTTTTATGAACACAAAAACGGATATCGGTCAAATTGACCCTAAGCATAATACGAGGGTTAAAGCTTTTCTAGGTCTGCTAAACTTTTATAACTTGCCGAACTTGTCTACTGTGCCGGCTCCATTACACAAGTTACTGAGGAAAGATGACAAACGGAGGTGGGAGGTTGAGCAAGAAGAGGCTTTTAAGCAGGCAAAGAAGTTACTACAAAGCAGTCAAGTGTTGGTTCATTATGATGAACAAAAACTTACTGCTGTCATATGATACCTCACCTTATGGGGTGGGGGCAGTCTTGGCACACAGGCTGGAAGGGGGAGCAGAAAAGCCTGTGGGTTATGCCTCGCGCACACCCACAGCAGCAGAAAAAAACTATTCACAGTTGGATAAAGAGGGCTTAGCAGTCATTTTTGGGGTGCAGCACTTTCACAAATATTTGAGTGGATCGGTTTGCCAGGAAGCGCGGCAATCGTTCTCCCCTGACTGCGATGAGACTTCAGTCCTGCATGAAGTTTCCGTGGTTCAGATGAGCCGCTCCGCACCTCTTCTTCTCTTGATGTGCCAGATGCGCCGGCTGTAATTTCACAATTACAGAGTCACTCACTCACGCCTCTTTAATTTCACAATCAGATTTTGTGGAGTGCCCTGGCACTTCCAGTGAAGTAGAAAGGCTGGTGTAATATTCCTGGAATATGTTTGTGTCCAGCTGTCCCTGGAGCCTGCCTCCCTCCCAAACATTCCTTTAACACGGGGCAGAAATTATGAGCGGACCTCTGATCCTGGGGCGTCCCCTCAAAGCATGGCTACTTCAAGGCTGGCAGGCAGTCTTTTGCCCCCCGAAGTGCAGTTCACTATTCGAAATGCTAAAGTACCCGCAACACTCAAAGTATATAATCCCAAATGAGTGTGGACTGCCGTCTGTTGGGTAAACATCAACTGCTCGTCCAATTCATTCCGGACTATTCCCGGCGCAGTTCTGACACTCCACTGAGGGTTTGGATTTTGCGGCACGACGCTCGCTCTCACTCAGCCGTAATGTGCGATTCCCTCGCCCCTGGAGCTTGACATCCCACATGAGGAGTGACCATCACACCCAGCGTGACAGAGCCACCATCGCGCAGTAGAATGGTGTCTCAGCCGTCGGCAACCGGCTCATAGCGCTTGAGAACATCATCGCACTCCTTATGAGCTCCGTGGACAGGCTCATCCATCGCAGAACCTCTCTCAGTCCACCAGAGATTCAACAGTCCGTCGGCATGGTGCTCTGCTCGCGGCGCCTCCTCCACACACAGCCGCCCGGGGGGAACACCGTATAATAGCCGCGCTGATCATCGCTGCTTCTCTTGGAGAGACCAGTCGGCTGCTCTCACCTCTGCTGTATGCTTTGTATCTAAAAGCATACATCTAAACCAAAGTCTAACTTGTAAAAAAATAAGATTCATTACTTTGGTATCGGGTCCGCTTCTTCTCTGCCTAAAATTAAGGATCATCACCCGCCAAGATCTCTTCCGGTTCCAGTCAGTCCGAACTCCGGCTTAAAAAATGTGTTTTTGTTTGACATCGTCTCATGAGACAGAGCAGTAAAGTAATGGTCTATCTGCCACGTTATCCCTGACGTCAGAACTGTACCTGGGGAAGTTTCTGGAGCTTGGTGGTTTTCCTCAGATTAGCCACAATAGGAAGCATAGGCATCAAATATCACTTTCCCGTCTCTCTACAGATCCCGGTTGCAGCCAAAAGTCAGGAGAGTTTCAATTCTGCCATTAACTTTTCTTATTCCTCAGACTCGCCAGTTTCCAGCAGGGGTCGCCACAGGACCACGAAAGCCACCTCTTCAGAGGATCTCACAGTAGGCGCTGCGTGCCAGACCTGCTCTGTTCTCAGCTCCTTCACGCGATGTCTGATGCGATGTCTGTCTGCGATGTCTGTCTGCGATGTCTGTCTGCGATGTCTGTCTGCAATTCTGTTCTTTGCAGCCCTCCAAACCTCTCAGAGGCAAGCACGACATCGTCATCTACAGAGTCATCTCTTTCTGAGGATGATTGGGCCGGTCCCTCGGGTCTTCATCTTAGGAGAATTGCAGCGTCAGATCAAGGTACACTGCAAGATTGGGGAACCGAATTCCTCTGACGGCTCAACTGACAAAAGCGAGTCTGTTTTTGAAGAACCAGCGGGACTTGAAGTGCCCAGAGGAGTGGGCGCTGAGCACCGACGAGCCTTTCATTCTAGGCCCTCCCGGGAGGCCGGGTCCGCTCCTGTGCTCAGGGCGCCTGTCTTGACAGAGTATCTTCCGAATTGAAAGCGCCTGTCTCCTCACCAGCCCATATGGATCGAAAAAATACACGGTCTTTGACACGCCCTTCAGTTTCACAGTCAACCCCCAGGTTCTGCCACACCATGTGGACCTGAGTGAACTCAGAGTTCCAGCGGTCATGTCTGATGGAGGAGGACCGCAGTTAGAGGGGTGACTGAGAACATGAAATTTTCACTTACAGCAATAGGAATAACACTCTTTCTAGTGTGATCAACACTAAACCTCTACGAATAGGGCGCTTGCTTCCAAGCCATGGGATGAGTTTGACGAGAGCCAGGCACTGCTATGAGGTGGATCTGTAGACTGTGTTCCCAGACTTGGCTGAGTTCCGTGTGGTGGAGTCAGGCAAGTTCCCGCTTGATCTTCACCTGTGCCTCATGGCATCCGCCGGCCGTCGTATCGAAGTTGAGCTCTCTCTCCACCTCCTGCTCAAGAATCATCCCACTTCACTGACGGCCCACTGGCGGTGGTTGGCGAGACTACACACGTGGCGCTACCGCATGTTGTCTGCCCACATCTGGAAGAAATCTGGACTATTCCCGTCGCAGTTCTGACACTCCACTGGCACTCGCACCGCACGTGATCAGGTACAGAGCTTACTGCCAGGTGGAGGGTTTGGATTTGCAGCGCTGTGTTCCCTCTCACTCAGAAGTCATGCCCGATTTGCGATGCGCGATGCCCTCGCCCCTGGAGCTCGACTTCTCCCCTGAGGAGTGACCATCCCACCATCACGCAGTGGAATGGTGTCTACACTATCGGCAACCAGCTCATAGCGCTTGCAGACATCATTGTGGTCTTTATGAGCTCAGTGGACAGGCTCATCCATTCCAGAACCTCTGTCACTCCACCAGAGATTTTGGAGATTCAACAGTCCGTCGGTGTGGTGCTCTGCTCGCGGCGCCTCCTCCACAGACAGCCGCCGCCCGGGTCGAACACCATCGCTGGTTGAAGGGGCGCGGAGAGCCCAGCTGTCTGGATCATAGCCGCACAGATCATCGCTGCTCCTCTTGGAGAGACCAGTCGGCTGCTCTCACCTCTGCTCCCTCCAAAAGTGTACGAAGAAAACTTTGTATCTAAAAGTATGCATCTAAACCAAAGTCTAAGTTGAATAAAATATAAGATGGATTACTTTGGTATCGGGTCTGTTTCCTCTCTGCCCAAAATTACAGTTTCTCACTGGACAAGTTCTCTTCCGGTTCCAGTCAGTGCGAACTCTGGCTTCAAAAATTTGTTTTTGTCAGATCAAAGTACACTGCAAGTTTGGGGGCCCTGCTTCCACTCACAGCTCAACTGACAAAAGCAAGTCTGTTTTTGAAGAACCACCGGAGTTGAAGTGCCCTGAGGAGTGGGCACTGAGAACGATGACCCTTCTATCCTAGATCCGCTCCGGAGGCCTGGTGCTCTCCTGTGCTCAGGTCGCCTGTCTTGACAGAGTATCTTCCGAATTGAAAGTGCCTGTCTCCTCACCTGCCCATATAGATCAAGAAGATACTCCGTCATTGACACGTCCTTCAGTTTCACAGTCAACCCCGAGATTCTGCGACACCACGTGGACCTGGGTGAACTCATAGAACGCTGGTTCTATGACTGACTTCGCACCTAAATGTCTCTCTTCTTCTACACAGGTCAGCACCTTATCAGTAAAGGCTTTCTGACCTCCTCCACATTCAGACGAGGAGCATGACAGTTTACACAAAATGTGTCCGGTTAGAAAGCTAAAAGCTTAATTGGATCGAGTCCCACCCTTCAGAAAGTCGGACACTCTGTGGATGGCTCTCCCTGGTGGAAAGAAGCGGCAGGCACTGTCCCCTCACAGGTTGTAAAATTGGCTTAGAATTTCCATCATGAAAGCCTATGAGAAAACAGGAATCCCTGGAAACAGCTGTTGCTGCTTTCAAGAGAGTATCTCTTAAAGAAAACTGCCAGGCAGCTTCTTGATCATCAATGTCTACTTTTGCTGACCACTATGTGTCTAATGTGTCTGCATCCTCCTTCCCTCATGTCAATCTGTCTTCAGGAGCAGCCGAACCCTGCAACCAGTAGGCCCTCATTCACAGCACTAGCTTTGGGACACTGGTATCAGCTTCATTTCAGTGCAGTGGAGTGTGCAGCGTCCCAAGATCCACCGTATTCCTACATAACTGTCTATTCATTTGCGAATAAACTCCCTCTTCCTTGCTCAGCTCAGACTAGAACCCTGGCTGTAGCTGCTCAGTAAATGTTTTCTCTATTGGTGTGGAGGATTGTTAATGCCAATTTCTATTTCAGTCATATAGTGGTTAAAAGTGGACAACGCAGTTCCTGCTGATCCACAGTGTAGGGTACACACCATATATGAGGGGTTGTTAACGCCACCTTCTATATCAGCTTACGGTGGCAAAGGCGAGGCCTGCCACCCCGAGTGTAAAATTACACTCTACGTATGAGGGGTTGTTAATGCTACATCTTCGCAACCCATTCATTAATTCATTCAGGCTGGATAGACCCCGGGCGTGGCGGTGGCATAGGAAGTCTCATCGGCCGGTCCCGTATGAGGCCCTGGCCATCCGAGATAGCGACAGGACACTGGGCATACCACCTTCCGTCATACCAAAGCAACATCGCCGGTGACGTTGCAGGTGTTTTAGTGCTGTAAAACGTGCATCTCCTTGACGACCGTCTTGCAAAGGAGGCAGCGGTGCAAGTCAGACGTCCGGTATGGGCGGCCCGTGGTTCTCAGGTCAGGCCACATTGCAAGGCTGGGGGTTAAGCTTTGTGATCAAGATGACCTCATAGGTGTTCCAGAGTCCCGGGAGGTGTTCTGGACTGAGCAACTCTGCCACCTGTGCTCACACATACACTCACACAAGGGTGTGCTGCAACCTGTTCAAGTCCTGCAAAAAGTCCTGCAGCAGGGGGCAGAAATTATCAGGGGACCGCCTATCCTGGGGCATCCCCTCAATGCATGGCTACTTCAAGGCTAGCAGGTGGTCCTCTGCCCACCGAGGTAGAGTTAACTATTCGAAATGCAAAATCACCGGTAACACTCAAAGCATATAATGCTAAATGGGTGTGGACTGCTGTCCGTTGGGTAAACATCCACTGCTAGTCCAGTTCATGCAGGGATTTCGAAGACTCAGACCTCCAGACGCATCTGCCCCTATGGGGATCTACAATTGGTATTAAAGTCTCTCTGTGAAGCTCCCTTCGAGCCACTTGGTCAGGCTCCTTTGGAGCTGGTGGCTTAGAGAGCAGCTGTCCTCCTGGTCCTGGCCTCCATCAGGAGAGTTTGGAGAACTATGTGCCAGCTGGGTCCCGCGAGGTTCCTGGAGGTGGTGCATCCTTCGCCATGTGGTCTCCTCTTCTACACGGTCAAGTTCTTGGTCCGTGGGAGAGACCAGCAGGCGAAGCGATGGCTTTGACTCCTGATCTCAACTTTCCTCCCATTTCTGCTACAGTCGGATTATGGTCAAAGATTGATGGAAATAAGGAACGATTGAAATCTCTCACGATAGGTCATAGGTAGGGGACCGGTGGCGGTATATCCATCACCATCATATCATCCGTCAACATAATGTTTTCTGTCGGAAATCCAATTTCTCTCACTCTTATCAAACGTTTTCTACACTGTTCACTCAGTGACCAGAAAAGTCTCAGAACTTGAAAATGTCAAACCATAGCAGAAAGACTCATTCTAATGAATTCAGGACTAAATCTATATTTCTGAACTTTTTTCAGAGTTGTTAACATTTTCATGGTTTGGTTCCGAAACCCATAAAAATGCGTTTTCTGCACGCTGCCACAACTTCTCAGGGAAACTTCAAAAAAATGAAATTTTCACCTCCCACTATAGCAGAAAGGGTCTTACTAATAGTTGCACATCAAATCTAAGCTGTCTGAAGTGTTTTAAAGTTAACAACATTTTTATGTTTGGCGTTTCGAAACCCACCTTATCTCAGGCTGAAAACGCGTTTTCTGCATTTGGCCACAACTTCTCCGCGAAGCTTCAGAACATGAAATTTTTACCTCTCACTATAGCATAAAGGATCTTTCTAGTAGTCAAAGCACAAATCTAAGCTGTCTGACTTGTTTTTCAAAGGTTATCAACATTTTAATGTTTGCCGTTCCAAAACCCACCTTATCTCAGGCTGAAAAAGTGTTTTCTGCATTGTGCCATAACTTCTCAGGGAAGCTTCAGAACATGAAATTTTCACCTCCCACTTAAGCAGAAAGGGTCTTTCTAGTAGTTGCAGAACAAATCTAAGCTGTCTGAACCGTTTTTAGAGGGTTATCAACAATTTTATTTTTGTCAGTCCAAAACCCACTTTCTCTTTGGACGAAAACAAGTTTTACGGACAGATCACTCACTGCTCAGCGATGCCCCAGAAGATGAAGTTTTCACCTGCCACTATAGCAGAAAAGGTATTTCTACAAGGTGCAGAACTAACTCAACTTGTCTAAAGTGATTTAAGAGAGTTATCAACATTTTTATTTGTGTCGGTCTGTAAACTATCTTTGCTTTGGCTGAAAACGCGTTTTATGCAGTTTACTCACTGCTCAGCGATTCCTGAGAACAAGAAAATTTCTCGTGCAACTATAGGAGAAACACTCTTTCTAGGATAATAAACACTAAACCTACATTCGTGAACTGTATTTCAGGGGGTTATCAACTTTTTTTTTTTTTTCCTGGACAGAAACTCAGCTTATCTCGGGCTGAAAACGTGTTTTCTGCACTGTTCACTCACTGCTCATCGATGCCTTAGAACATGAAAATTTCTCCTGCAAGTAAAGGAAGAACACTCTTTGTAGTATAATAAACATTAGGCCTACCTTTAGGAAATGTATTTCAGGAGGTTATCTGCTGCTTCTTTTTTTCCTGTTTAGAAACCGAGTTTCTCTTCGGCTGAAAACTAGTTTTCTGCACTGTTCACTCACTGATCAGAATAGTTTCGGATCCTGAAAATATTACCTGCAACTATAGGAAAAATAGTCTTTCTAATATATTCAAGACCAAACCTACATTTCTGAACTGTTTTTGCAGGGTTATCAACAAATTTTTTTTCGTCTGTCCAAAACCCACTTTGTCTTAGGCCAAACACACTTTTTATACACTGCTCACTCACTGCTCAGAGATTCCACAGAAGATGAAAATTTCACCTGCCACAATAGCAGAAAAGGTCTTTCTCGTAGGTGCAGAAATAATTCAACGTCTCTGAAGTGGCTTCAGAGAGTTAACATTTTTATGTTGGTCTGAAAACCACAGTGCCTCGGGCTGAATACGCGTTTTATTATGGACAGAATACCCTCTGAACATTAAATTATCATCTACAATTATAGGAAAACACTCTCTAGTATATACAGCACTCAATCTACCTTTCTGAACTGTATTCCAGCGCGTTAGCGACGATTTGATTAATTATTATTATTTTTTATTTTTTTTCTGGTATGAAAACCACAATCACTCAGGCTGAAAACGCGTTTTCTGCACTGTTCACTCACTGCTCAGTGATGCCTCACAACATGAAAATTTCACCAGCAACTATAGGAAAAGCACTCTTTCTAGTATATTCAACACTAAACATACATTTCAGATTTTTTTTTTTTTTTGACTTTTTCTCAGCGATGCCTCAGAACATGAAAATTTCACCTATACTATAGCAGAATCTGCTAAAGTCTTTCTAGTAGCTGCAGAACTAATTCAACCTCTCTGAAGTGGTTTCAATGTGTCATCAACATTTTAATGTTTGTTGGTCTGAAAACCACAGTCCTTCGGTAGAAAACGCGTTTTCTGCACTGTTCACTGACTGATCAGAACAGCCTCAGAACAATGAAAATATCAAGTGTAAATATAGCAAAAAGACTATTTCTAGTATATTCAGCACTAAATAAAACTTTCTGAACTGTTTTCAAAGCGACAATTTTATATTTTATTTTATGCGTTCACTGCTGGTCACACAGTGCTTTGGCGTGACTGAGAACATGAAAATTTCAACTGCAACAATAGGAAAAACACTCTTTCTCGTATATTCAGCTCTAAATGTACCTTTCTGAACTGTTTATCAGGGGGTTATCAACTTCTTTTTTCCTGGTCAAAAACCGAGCGTCTCTCAGCCTGAAAACGTGTTTTATGCACTGTTCACTCACTGCTCAGGGATGCCTCAGAACATGAACATTTCACCTGCCAATATAGTAGCAGGAGTGTTTTTAGTAAGTGCCGAACTAATTCAACTTGTTTGAAGTGGTTTCAGAGAGGTAACAACATTTTCATGTCTATCTGTCTCAAAACCACAGTCCCTCGGGCTGAAAACGCGTTTTCTGCAGTGTTCACTCACTGCTCAGCGAAGGCCACAGAACATGACAATTTTACCTGCCAATATCAGCAGAAAAGGTGTTTTTAGAGGGTGCAGAACTAATTCAACCTGTCTAAGGTGGTTTCAGAGAGTTATCAAGATTTTTATTTTTGTCGGTCTGAAAACCACCTTTTCTTGAGCTGAATACGCGTTTTCTGCTCTCTTCACTCACTGCTCAGGCATTACTCACAACATGAAAATTTCACCTGCAACGATAGGATAAACACTCTTTCTCATATATTCAACATTAAACCTACATTTCTGAACGGTATTTCAGGTGGTTAACTTTTTTTTTCTGGTCTGAATACCTGCTTTTGACGGGCTGAAAAGGCGTTTTCTGCACTGTTCACTGACTGAATGGAAAAGCTTCTGAACATGAAAATATCACATACAACTATAGGAAAAACAGCCTTTCCAGTGTGACGCCCACTTATGTGTGGTCACAGAGTGTGTGTTAGATGTCATTTAATTGTTCAGCATGGAGTTGATTAACCGGCAGGTATATGATTAGGTCAGTAGAGGGCAGGATAGGACAGAGGTTGGGCATTGAAGATGCGTGGGTAAATAGGAAGTGACATTTTTTCATTACTTTTCTCACCATCGAAAAATGTGGAAGCCTCACGTGAATCTGTCCACATTTTGTTTCAGGTTAGTTGATTATATGGTTGTCATATCAGAATATAGTTTTTTGTGATTGCATTGTACAGTAGTTTTGTCGACCAAAGTGGCTTCAGGAGAGTGCAAGGACCGTGTTTTGTTCCATGAAAGCGAATAATTACATTGCACTGAGGTCCTGGTTCAACCGTTCAAACGAGAAAATCGAATGTATCATCTATATAAATACTCATCACATCTGTGACACTGAGTTTCAAACAAGATAAATATGATTTTACTGGATGTAAGGCAGTAAAATGATTATTTTGCAAAATGTTTAAAAGAGTAATTTACAATCATAAGAATCAAGTGTTTACATTGTACAAAAACTTTATCATTTAAATGTAAAATCAGAGCGAAATACATGTCATGTTCTACTTTTATTTGAATTGTTTGATAAAAACAGATGGAAATGTGAAGTGCAAACGTCATTGACATGATTCAGAACGACAGCTTGTTAAGCAGATGTGATCTGCAGCAGCAGGGTCATTAGCACGTCTTGTTTACTTCTCACTCGGTCTACAGCAGCATTTCCTGCCTATAGGACTGTGGATTTCCTGTCAGCAGACCCCACGCCCAACACAAATGAAGCTCCATCCATCAACATGTAGAAACGCCGGAGGGAAAAAAGTGCGGATGAAAACTGCTCCCACAAACTACTGCTTCATGTTTTCCATTGCCAATATGCAAACGTCACTGTGATGCAAGCTTGGTCGGCTGCGTCAGGGGCCTCATCACCGGGGGCCCAAAAACGCAGTTTATCTCCATGCTGCCTCCCAAGTCATCAGACTAGAGACGCTTAAAAGGGCCAATATGCAGCAGCCGGTAAATGATGTGTTTCATGGGTGGTTTTTGAAGAGTTGATTAACCGGCAGGTATATAATTCGGTCAGTAGAGGGAAGGGTAGGACAGAGGTTGGGCATTGAAGATGTGTGGGTAAATAGGAGGTGACACTTTTTTTCATTGCTTTTCTCACCATCGACAAAAGCCTCGTATGACTCTGTCCACATTCTGTTTCAGGTTAGTCAAATCCATTTTTTTATAATGTTTGTTCCACTTGGGATTGACTGATTCTGAGTCTGAGTGTGAGGATGGTGATTCAGTTTTTAAGTATACTGTTTTTCCTTCGTACGTTGAGTTCGCTCTGTGTAGATGTGGCGCTTGTAAGCTAATACTGACAACCGACGTTGACATGGCACGGGTGATTGAGTTGTGTGGAGTTCAGTTTGCTTGTGGTGAATAACGGTGTTTGGTAAAAAGTAAGGTTTTATTATTTCTCAACACTAGCCAAAAGGTTTAATGGCAGAATTATACATTCAGATGAAAAGCAATTATGCATGTGGTTCATGATGTCTGACAGTTGTTGTATGACAAAGTGAGATGTTTGTGAGTGATGTTTCAGAAAGACATTTAATTGTGGTGTGGGTTACCACAATAAAAAAACATAATCCCTTGGATTACTTTTCTCACCATCGACAAATGTGGAAGCCGTGTGTGACTGTCCGCATTTTGTTTCAGACGGCATTCTACTGACCACATTAAGACACCACTTTTTAACTGTGGACAAGGTCACAGTATTCAGACCTGTTACAGATGCATAGTTTTAGATAGAAGTTTTCTTCCTACGCTTTTAGATGGAGCAGAGGTGAGAGCAGTCGACTGGTCTCTCCAAGATGAGCAGCAATGATCAGCACGGCTATGATTTGGACAGCTGGGATAACCCCGCCCCTTCGACAAGCGACGGTGTTCCCCCCCCCGGGGAAGCGGCTGTGTGAGGAGGAGGCGCCACGAGCGGAGAACCACGCCGACGGACTGTTGAAACTCAAAATCTCTGTAGAGTGAGAAAGGATCTGTGATGGATGAGCCGGTCCACGGAGCACAAAAAGAGCGCAATGATGTTCTCAAGCGCTGTGAGCTGGTTGCCGACGGCGTAAACACCATTCCACTGCGCAATGGAGACTCTGTCAGCGGTGGGTGGGATGGTCACCCCTCAGGGGGGAGGTCGAGCTCCCGGGGCGAACGCATCAGGCATGGCGCATGACGGCTGAGTGAGCGGGAACGGTGAGCCGCCAATCCAAACCCTCCACCAGGCAGTAAGCTCCGTACCTGACCAAGTGCGGTCCTAGTGGGAGTGGAGTGTAAGGACCGTGCCGGGAATAGTCCGGATTTCTTCCAGTTGTGGGCAGACAACATGCGGTCCTGCCCTTGGTGTAGTCTCGCCATCCAACGCCAGCTGGCCGTTAGTGAAGTGGTATGATTCTTGAGCTGCCGGTGGAGAGAGAGCTCAACTTTGATACGACGGAGGCGGATGACATGAGGCGCAGGAGAAGATCAAGCGGGAACGTGCTTGATTCCACCACACGGAACTCATCCAACTCTGGGAAGTCTCCAGACGCACCTCATAGAAGCGCCTGGCTCTCGTCAAACTCATCCCATGGCTTGGAAGCAGGAAATGTGGATGGAATGAAAACGGTTTGGCTGCTTGTAGCCCAGTCGCAGCGCCCTATTCGTAGAGGTTTAGTGTTGAATATACGAGAAAGTTTTTTTTTCCTATAGTTGCAGGTGAAACGTTCATGTTCTGAGGCATCGCTGAGCAGTGAGTGAACAGTGCAGAAAACGCGTTTTCAGCCCGAGGGATTGTGTTTTTTTGTCCGACAAACATAAAAATGTTGATAACTCTGTGAAACTACTTCAGACAGGTTGAATTCGTCCTCAGCTACGACAAAGACGCCTTCTGCTATAGTTGCAGGTGATGTTTTCATGTTCTGAGGCTTTTCTGATCAGTGAGTGACCAGTACAGAATATGCATTTTTAGCCTGAGAGAAGCTGGGTTTCGGACTGTCAAAAATACAATAGTTGATAACCCTCTAAAAACAGTTCAGAAATGTAGGTTTAGTGTTGAATATGCTAGAGAGAGTGTTTTCCCTATAGTTGCAGGAGAAAAAACGTTTTGCCTGTAGTTGCAGGTGATATTTTCATCTTCTGAGTCCCACCTAAGCAGAGCAGAAAACACCTATTCAGCCCACGAAAAGGTGGTTTTCAGACCAACAAGGATTAAAATGTTGATTACTTTCTGAAACCACACAGAGAGGTTTAATTAGTTCTGCTGCTACAAGAAATAACGCTTCTGCTATACAGTCAGGTGAAATTTTCATGTTCTGAGGCATCGCTGAGCAGTGACTGAACTGTGCAGAAAACGCGTTTTCAGCCCGAGAGAGGCTTGGTTTCTGACGAGGAAAAAAAAATATTGTTGATTACACCATGAAAATAGTCCAGAAACGTGGATTCAGTGCCGAATATACTCGAAAGAGCCTTTTTCCAACAGTCGCAGCTGATATTTTCATGTTCTGGCACTATTCTGAGCAGTGAATGAACAGTGCAGAAAACGGGTTTTCACCTGAGTGAGGATGGTTTTCAGAATCGACAAACATAAAAATGTCATCACTCTGCAACCACTTCAGAAATGTTGAATTAGTTCAGCACCTGCTAGTATGACCACTCTAGCTATAGTGCCAGGTGAAATTTTAATGTTCTGAGACAGCCCTGAGCAGAGAGTAAACAGTGCATAAAACGCGTTTTCAGCCCGTGGGACCTGTACCTTTCAGACCAACAAACATAAAAATGTTGATAACTCTCTGAAACCACTTCGGAGACATTGAATTTGTTCTGCAGCTACGAGACAGACCCCTTCTGCTAAGCTGGTGTGCGCTCATGACTCCTGTTTGGACTCTGGCTAGAATCAAAAAGGAGTCCAAGTACGTCAGAATCCGCAGACCCTGTCTCCTTAGTGGTGGGATGCTCCACGCACTTGGCAAAAAAACGAGGCACTCGACACTAGAGACCGTGTTGTGGAAGTAGGCCTGTGCAAGATCTATGGAGGTCATCCACTCTCACACTCTGACACACTCCAGGAGTCTCCTGGTAGTCCGGAACCGCTGTCTGGTCATGAATTGGTTGAGGAGACTGAGATCCAGAACAGGTGTCCACTCTCCTGTCTTCTTGGGTTCCAGAAAGTACCCGGAGTAAAACCCAGTGTAGGAGGATCGCTTAGGAACTAACTCGATTATTCCCATTGTCAGGAGAGCGCGGTCCTCCTCCATCAGACATGACAGCTGGTTCTCTGAGTTCATTCAGGTCCATGTGGTGACGCAGAACCTGGGGGTTGACTGTGAAACTGAAGGACGTGTCAATGACCGTGTATTTTCTCGATCCATATGGGCAGGTGAGGAGACAGGCGCTTTCAGTTCGGAAGATATTCTGTCAAGACACGTGCCCAGAGCACAAGAACAGACCCGGCCTCCGGGGCGGGTCTAGGACGAAAGGGTCGTCGGTGCACAGCGCCCTCTCCTCTGGGGACTTCAAGTCCCGCTGGTTCTTCAAAAACAGACTCGCTTTTGTCAGCTGAGCCGTCAGAGGAATTCAGTTCCCCAAACTTGCAGTGTACCTTGATCTGACACTGCAATTCTCCTAAGATGTACACCCGAGGGACTGGCCCAATCATCCTCAGAAAGAGATGACTCTGTAGATGACGATGTCCTACCTGCCTCTGAGAGGTTTGCAGGGCTGCAGAGAACAGAATCACAGACACACATCCTATCAGACGTTGCACGAGGGAGCTGAGAACCGAGCATGTCTGGCACGCTGCGCCTACTCAGTGTTCCTCTGAAGTGGTGACTTTCGCGGCCCTGTGGCGACCCCTGCTAAAAACTGGCGAGTCTGAGGAATAAGAAGAGTTAATGGCAGAATTGAAACTCCCCTGACTTTTGGCTGGTACCAGGATCTTTTGAGAGACGGGAAAGAGTTATTTGATGTCTGTGCTTCATATTGTGGCGAATCTGAGGAAAAACATAACGTCTTGGCTCCAGAAACTTCCCCAGGGACAGTTCTGGCGTCAGGTATAAGGAGGCAGAGAGCCTGTTACTATACTGCTCGGTCTCCTGAGACGATGTCAAACAAAAACTAATTTTTGAAGCCGGAGTTCGGACTGACTGGAGCCGGAAGAGAATTTGGCGAGTGAGAAACCTTTATTTTGGGCAGAGAAGAAACAGACCCGATACCAAAGTAATGCATCTTTTTTTCCAAGTTCGACTTTGGTTTAGATGCATACTTTTAGATACAAAGTTCTTCCTATGCTTTTGGAGGGAGCAGAGGTGAGAGCAGCCGACTGGTCTCTCCAAGAGGAGCGGCGATGATCAGCACGGCTATTATACGGCTGTTCCCCAAAGCCGGCGGCTGTGTGTGGAGGAGGCCCCGCGAGCAGAGCACCACGGCGGCGGACTGTTATGTCTCCAAAATCTCTGGTGGACTCCATGGAGCTCTTAAAGAGCGCGATGATGTTCTCAAGCGCTATGAGCCGTTTGACGACAGCATAGACACAATTCTACTGAGCGATGGTGGCTCTGTCAGCGCCGGGTGGGATGGTCACTCCTCATGGGGGAGGTCAAGTTCCAGGGGCGAGGGCATCGCGCATTACGGCTGATTGAGAGGGAACGCTGCGCTGCAAATCCAAGCCCTCCACCTATTAAGCTCCGTACCTGAACACTTGCGGTCCTTCTGTGGAGTGTCAGAACTGCGCCGGGAATAGTCCGGATTGAATTGGACTAGAAGCGGATGTTTACCTAACAGACGGCAGTTCACATCCATTTGGCATTATATGCTTTGAGTGTTGCGGGTGCTTTAGCATTTCGAATAGTGAACTGCACAGAGGACTGCCTGCTAGCCTTGAAGTAGTCATGCCCCAGGATCAGAGTTCTTAATAGAGTAGTTTCTGCCCCGTGTTACAGGACTGTTTGGGAGGCAGGGACAGCTGGACACAAACATATTCCAGGGATATTACACCAGCCTTTCTACTTCACTGGAAGTGCCAGGGCACTCCGCAAAATGTGATTGTGAAATTACAGAGGCGTGAGTGACTGACTCTGTCATTGTGAAATTACAGCCGGAGCCGGCGCATCTGCCACAACAAGAGAAGAAGCTTGAGACTTGAAGAGGTGCAGAGCGGCTCATCTGGACCACGGAAACTTCAGGCAGGACTGAGGTCTCGTCGCAGTCACGGGAGAGACTTGTCTCATCACCACAGCAGTGGATTTAACCGCAGGAGACTCGGCGCTTGTGGAGCTCCGTACGTGGACATCGGGACTTCGGCAGCTTCCCCCGGGGCAGTCGGCTGACCGGAGGAAATTTCTGTTTGTGCGGAAATTTGTTTTAAATAAAAGCAGTGCTTGGAGCATAGTATTTGCGTTTTTTTTTTTTTTTTTTTTTTTTTTTTTTTTTATTATTATTATTATTCATATTGAATTCGCTCCTTCCAGTGCCTCGGCCTCGAGCGCTCCACTGGGCCTGGTAGCCTGGGGCCCTGTCCGTGAACCTGGCGACACTGCACAATGATGGTCCGGACATTTGATTCGTTCTCCCAAGTGGGTTGAAGAGACACGCCCTGTGGTAGCCAAAGCTGAAAGGAATACACACAGGATGTATCAACACAGCAGGTTTTATGCACGGTTCCAACTTCCAACAAACCGGATGGTGACACGGCAACATAACAAGAGCGCCCCCAAGTTGTGACCCCAAATAATCCCATGACACGTCATAACATCTCGTCTCCCTCAAAATGTTCACGTCTTCCAACTTCACTCCCAAAACTCTTGTCCCCAAATAAGTCTAAAACTTAAGTCTAAAATAAAATAATAAAATAGTCATAAAATAGTGTGGAACTTAAACGACGAAACCAAAACAAAACAAAACAAAAACATGCCTATTTATGCTAAAGAATAAGAAAATAGCAACCAACTTGGCCTAAAGGCCTTTTATCTATTGATCAGCACCTATAAGTCTGAGGCCATGGTTCTTCACCGGAATAAGGTGGTTTGCTCTCTCCAGGTCGGTGGAGAGTTCTTGGCCCAAGTGGCGGAGTTTAAGTATCTCAGGGTTTTGTTCTCGAGTGAGGTAAAAGGGGAGCGTGAGATTGATAGACGGGTTGGTGCAGCTGCAGCAGTGATGCGGTCGCTGTATCGGACCGTCGTGGTGAAGAGGGAGTTCAGTCACAAGACGAAGCTCTCGATTTACCCATCTACGTTCCCACCCTCACCTATGGTCACGAGCTTTGGGTAATGACCGAATGGATGAGATCGCGGATACAAGCGGCTGAGATGAGTTTCCTCCGCAGGGTGGCTGGGCGCACCCTTCGAGATAGGGTGAGGAGTTCGGTCATCCGGGAGGAGCTCGGGGTGGAGCCGCTGCTCCTCCACATCGAGAGGAACCAGTTGAGGTGGCTCGGGCATCTGATCCGGATGCCCCCTGGACGCCTCCCTGGGGAGGTGTTCCGTGCATGTCCTACCGGGAGGAGACCCCGGGGAAGACCCAGGACTCGCTGGAGAGATTATGTCTCCGGTCTGGCCTGGGAACGCCTCGGGATCCCCAGGGATGAGCTGGAGGAGGTTTGTGCGGACCGGGAAGTTTGGGCTTCCGTGCTCCGAATAGTGCCTCCGCGACCCGACCCCGGATAAGCGGTAGAAGAAGGTGAAGGTGAAGGTAAGGTGACGTTACAGAAATCGTCAGGAAGGACATAACGAATAAAGTGCTGGTGTCTGAAGTCGTGAGGCTCCTAAAACTACAAGGACCTGGTGGTAACAGACGTCGTGGACTGACCTGACTGAAGTTCAACCACAGTAAGGTCCATTTGGAGCCTGAATTTTTAAAAGCACCGTGGGTGATTGTGTTTTGAGGTTGCTGTTTTGTTTATTAATTATTTTAAATTATTATTTTATTGTTATTATTATTAAATTGTGGCCAACCATGATGGTTTTCCTTCTGGTTCTGATCCTGAATCCACCCACAACCAGGACACTACACCACACCTCATTGACCAGAGTGCTTCACCGACACGCATGTTTCTGTCTGGCTTGTTTGACGGCATGTCTGAGGAGGATGTAGAGCTGGTCTATGATCCGGGTATAAATGAAAACATGGAGTCCATTTTTTTTTTCGCTGAGAGAGAGGATAATCGTATTTTAAATATTGTTCCTGCATCATCTCGGGAAGGTAGGGCTGATACCTCTTTAGACAATGGCGATTGGTAAGAAAGGTTTGTTGATAATCAACAGACGGCTGATTCAGGGACACCAGCTCTTGACCCTCTGATAGATGTGTCTGGCTCCAGCTGTAGCGATGACAATGTTGATGATGACGGTGATTCGGTTCAGGAAGGATGCTGTGTAAGAGGTACCGGTATTGAATCAGAAGTCATAGAGCCTTTTAACACCGATAGGATGAGAAGGGTGCTAACACGTCCTGCTGTACCCGACACTCCTGATTTAGCAACTTTCTACAGAGGTTTGATGCAACAGGTCAGAGAGTTGGCAGATGAAACGCAGAGACTAGCACATCGAGAGGATGTGGTTCAGCTTGAAGTGGTTGGTGAAGATGTTCAAGAACATGTTAATATTGTGGTTGAAGGTGACGGGGAAAATATCTACCCTGCTTTTGAGGCCCTCCTGAGCAACACCATGCAATCTGACAGAGTCATAGTTATGGGTAAGATAATTGAATTAACGGTCCAAATTGTGCATAACCCTCGAGGTGGCGCTAAACGCAAACTCAAGAAGACACTGCATGCCAAAATTATTGGTAAAAAATGATGACATCTCTACAGTCTCTAGTTGGTAGTGATGGAACTGGTCAGCTTTGCTTTGCAATCAGCCTTTCTTGTCTCCTTAATCCTAACCGTACGTATCAAGATTGTGTTGAGTTGGGGAGGGAATTACAAAACAAAGCTGGTTTAGATTCTCAAACACCTATCACATTCACAGATATACCCCTGTTTGAATGGATAGTGAGGCGTAAAATTGTTGTGTTTCATAAAACAACAGCAAACCAACCATTAGCGCATTATGCCACAGGTTTTGCTGATGGTTCGGATCCTTCATACTTGTTTCTACTTCAGGGACACTATTGCGGGGTAAAAAACCCAAAGGGTTTTTTAGGAAGACGTCACTTTTGCGTCAGCTGTCATAAGGGGTATGAAGATAAATCACAACACATCTGCAAAGGTCACCGTAGCGTTTGTCACAATCCTGTTTGCCCTACAGAGGTCCCAAAGCCTGTAACTTGTGGCGATGGTTGCCGGGTTTGTAGAACACCTTCCTGCATTGTGAGACACAAAGAGATTGGCGCTAATGGGAGCAGTCTCTGCCAGATATACAAAAAATGTGAAAAATGCGGAAGGTGCCGGTATATCCCATTAAAACAGGGTAAACCTAACAGTTGTTGCGGTGTGCTTAAATGTAAAATCTGCAATGTAGAATTATCATCGACAAACGAGGTCCACCAGTGCTACATTCAGCCCATTGCCAGGAAGACTGAGCATCCTGATCTGTTTTGTTGTGATTTTGAAACGTTTACAGACGACCAAGGTAGACATGTCCCTTCTTTAGTGTGTGTAAAGACGCAGAGAGGTGAAGAATAGATGTTTAATGGTCTCGAATGTGTTCGAGCGTTTCTTTTATATTTCAGAAAGAATTGGTTTAGAGTTGTGTTTTTGTTGCACATAATGCCAGGGGCTTTGACAGCGTCATTGTCTTGAGAGGTATGCTTGACGAAGGGTTAATATGTAAGAGGATAATCATGACCGGTAGTAAGATATTTGTCTTGAGGATCCTCACTACAAGCTAAAATTTATCGACTCTCTCTCATTCCTAGCCATGCGACTCAGCTTCATGCATAAAGCTCTAGGTTTCACCGAGCAGTGCAAGGGTTTTTTTTCCACACAAGTTGAGCTTGAAAGATCGTCTGCATTACATAGGGGTGTATCCTCCTCCATCAGACTACGGCTTCGAGGGCATGTCAGACCCTGAACAGAAAGATTTTTAAAGCTGGTATGATACTGTGCGTGATGATTCTTTCAATTTCAGGAGTGAAGCTATTCACTATTGTAAAAATGATGTTGACATTCTGGCCAGAGGGTGTGTGATATTTAGAGAGGAGTTTTTTAAAGAAACAGGTGTTGCACTCTCGTCCATAACAATCACCTCTGTGTGTATGGCTGTTTTCAGGACCAACTTTTTAAAACCAGACACATTAGCAATACCATGTCCCAACAATTATGTAATAAAAGGTAACAAGAGGTTCTCACATGCTTCCATCCATTGGTAGCTATGGCAATCACACAGACAGGGCATTTTGATACAACATGCCTTGAACCGTGGGGAGATGGTGTTTGGCCAGTATTTTGTTGACGGTTATGCTAAAGTTGACGGTGTTAAGCAGGTCTGGGAGTTTTATGGATGTTTCTCCCACGGTTGTCCTTCATGTGTCGACCCACATGCAGTCTGTCTGTTAAGAGGTAGACCATATGGTGAATTCTACTCTGCTACGATGGAGAGAGAGCAGGCGTTAAAGTCTGATCATGAGGTGCATCTTATTACCATCTGGGAACACGAATGGCGTTCACTTCGACAATCGTGTGATAATCTCAGAGATTTTCTCTTAGATTTTGACACCCCTGAGCCTCTCAACCCTCGTAATGCCCTCTACGGCGGTAGAACCAGCGCTTTAAAGCTGCGTTACACGGCCAACCTGGTGAAAAAGTTGATTACGCTGATGTCACCTCTGTATCCTTACGTCAACAGCACGTGTTCCTAGGTCACCCCCGAAAAATTCACAAGGACTTTGGGGATCCCAGACAGTACTTTGGTCTTATCAAGGCGGTTGTCTATCCTCCTCGGGTTTTATATTACCCGTTTTACCCTACAGAGGACCAGGCGGTAAATTACACTTCACGTTATGCAGTATCTGTTCAAGTCGTATTGTCCAAGACAGTGGCTGTACGCATAATGATGATGAGCGTGCTTCGACAGGGGTCTGGGTCACGGTTGAGTTCAACAAGGCTCTGGACAAGGGATACAAGGTGGCCAAGATTATCGAAGTATGGCATTTTGATAGATCTAGCGATTGTATTTTCACAGGTTACATCCGTACATTCCTGAAGGGCAAGCAGGAGGCTTCTGGTTACCCTGCTGAGGCCGTTGATCAGGAAAGCCACGACAAATACATTTAGGATTATCAAGCACATCGGGGGATTTTGCTTTGTGCTGATAAGATTTGTCACAACCCTGCAAAGAGACAGGTGGCTAAGGCTTTGGTTAATAGCCTTTGAGGCAAGTTCTGTCAGAAAGAGAACATGTCTCAGGTTTCTGTAGTGTCAGACCCCAACGAGTTTTTCAGTTTCTTGCTTTCAGGGAAATACGAGGTCAGCTACTTTAACATGCTGGATGAGAAAAAAGTTGTGATCCAGTGGCGTTACAAGGGTCTCTACCCTCCTGGTAAAAGCACCAATGTTTTTATGGGAGCTTTTACTTGCAGAAGGATGTTCTCTATGTTGACACAGACAGCTTGATATATGTGGTGAAAGACAGCAAGACGCCTTTAAAATTAGGTAACTATCTCAGTGATCTGACTGATGAACTCGACGGGGATAGCATCGAGGACTTCGCTTCGGCGGGTCCTAAGACATATGGTTATAGGACCAAAGGACAGAAGAAGGTTGTGATGAAAGTTAAAGGTATCATGCAAACAAAAGAGTCTTTTCAGCAGATAAACTTTGACTCCGTCAGAGATCGTGTAGAGGGCTATTTACAGAATTCACCTGATGGGGTGCTTGAGACCCATCAACACAATATTGTGAGGGATAAAAAGAACATCACTTTAAAAAACAGATCAGTTCCTACAAAACTCGATAAGAGACATGTGTGATAAGAGACGATTTTTTTTGTACGGCACAACCAAACCTTTTGGGTTCTGAGTTTTGAGTGGATGACTGGGTCATTATGGAAGAAATTCATTTTGATCCGCGCTTGAAAACATCATTTTCATGTCTAGTGGTGGGACCATCAGGGTTAGGAAAGACCCATGTATACTTGTGATGGATGATGTCAATTGTAAATAAAGATTGTATGTATGTATACGTCTTTTGAACCTATGTACAGTGAATTGCAAAAGATGAATAAAAATATCAAATTCATTGAAGGTTTACCTAAATCTTTTGAAAATGAAGATGTATTTCCTTCTGATAGAAAACATTTGACAGACATCATAAAAATATGAGTGTTATAATGGTGACGCAAAACTTATTTCATCGTAGTAAATATAGTTGTATCCTCGCAATAAAACGCAGATAAAAGTTCTTGCTCAACAAGTTTACCCGTCTCAAAGAGTTTTCTTTCAAGAAAGCTTTGAAGATGCTACAGCTGGCGCTCACGGGTACTTAATTGTTGATCTAACACCCTCATGTCCAGAACGCTACAGACTAAGGACTGGGATACTTCCTCATCAACGTCACACTGTGTCCATACCAAAAACGTCTGCTTAAGTCATGTCAGCACATATAAAAAGAAACGCAGGTTTACTTAAGGAACTATACCATGCTCCTTAAATGAAACGTAAAGACATTTTGATGCATAGTTCTCGGGACTTTATTCAAGCTCTCGATGAGATCGCCCTGAACGTTTCAGGGGAATGTACTGTTGTCGCAGGCTCAGTTAAAAAAAACTGAAAAAACAGAAGAAAAACATCTGTCACGGGTCAAGGACGTGGAGCGGGACCCAAGCGCAGTGGTGAAAGTCACAAAAGGCAGGACCGAGTCAAAAACAATATTTTAATAATTAAACAACAAAATCACGACAGAAAGCGTCACCGAACCGGGAGACACAAGATAAAGTCTAAATGTCCAAAACAGAGTAACCAAACGAGCCGAAGTCCATATACAAGAATAAGAGACCAAACAGAAAGCGTCACCAAACTGGGAGAATCAAACCAACTTAAATTTGGGAACGGAGAGACGAAAGTACAATGAACAGAGATAGAGACAAAAGAAACCAGGAAAGGCGGAAACAGGAAGAAACCGAACACTAACTCAGGCACCAGGGTTTAAGACAAAGAAATCCAAAATAAGCTAACTAGCGCACAGAACAAGAGAACGAACAAGGAGAGCCAAGAGAACGAGGAGTTACCACAGGGAACAAAGGAGAGCGTCACAGAAACTAGAGAAGAAATCACAGGGAACAAAGGACTCCATCTGCAGGAACTAGAGGAGTCGATCACAGGGAATAATAGGGGACGATCTGGCACACGGTGCTGGAGTCCAGGTGCTCTAATACTCAGGTGATCTGGGGTTGATTGGCTCCAGCCATGTGCCACACAAACAGGAAGAACGGAGGAAGAAAACAAAACAAGACTCGCATGACAAAATAAAAGCGGAATCATGAGAACATCAGACTCTTGGCTAATAAAAAGGCGTGCGTGAAGCGTAGATGAAGGATTCTTATAAAGCAATCGGGAGGATTCCTGTTGCTGTTGCTAGCGGCTGCCGTTCCAATCATTGGAAATCTAATAGGAGGACTTGTAAAGAAGTAAAACACGATGAAGACTGTCCAGAAAATGTATCTGGTCTCTCCTCAGCAAATTAACCAGTTATCAAGTCCAACCTCCGACATCTGTGAAACTGCCAAAGATGAATTGAATGAGAAGATGAGGACCATTCTGAATGATTCTCAGTTAAACTCGTATGAGAAGATTAAAAAGTATGATGCTCTATTGCAGAGATATTTAACCTTTACAAAACAGGATCAGAGAGACCAAAGGAGAGTAACTCTGACTTTACAACGAGACAGAGTCAGCGATCACCCCCACGACTCTGACAGTCGTGTCGAAAGTGTTCTAAAAACACCCTTTGTAACAGATGACTTGGGTCAGGATATTCTAAATATCCTTCCGTCAAAAGCTCGAAGAAATGCTGAATACATTATCCAGAGGATATCCAAAAATGGTGATGGTTGGAATATGAATGGCAAATTTATGTATGAAGGAAATGCTGTAAAAGGCTCTCATGTGATTGATATATTCAAGTACCTTTCCCTACCGCATAATAAAAGAAGTTCTCCATTACCTGCGGGATGGTCCTAGTTTCTCGTCACATTATTAAAGCTAAACATCCCTCTCACACTGCTGTCCAATCCTGAAGCGAGGGCTCAATATCAGAGACTTAAATCGAATTCTATCTTGCGAAAGAAAAGTATAGCTGAAAGCTGGTCTCCTGATTACAGATTTTTTTTAACACACGAACAAACAAAATAGGATTAGTCACAATAGTCTTTAAAATACTGAAGAGAACAGAGTATGTTGTTTCCACGGACAGTGTGCACATCTTTTTAGACATTGTTGATGTCCTTTCACAAAGTTGTATACCATGAGGTCATATTTTAAGGTATCGTCACTGTATAGACTTAATACTTCTTGGATACACAGCCCTCTAGCACGATGATGGAGGTAGAAGATGCAATGATGACTGTGATTGCAAACTCCAATAGTTTGCTACCTCTATTGTTGTGAACGACGTTAGTTTCTGACTTGTTCCTCCTTTGCCCCGAATGTTTCCATTTTCATCGTTCTCACCAGTACATCCGTACGAATATATTTTCCCCGAGCTTCTCCTGGACGGGAATCAAAAAAACATAAAAAACTAACTGAAGCTTGTGCCGTGGAACTTGATCCTCCTTTATTGAAAGTAATGGTCTCAGGAACATCCAAAAATCCAAACTTAACGGTCAAAACCTATATGTCCATGTTGTTCTTAACAACCCAACACAAATCAACCACGAGCTTACCTTGCGCATCCGCCGTTTTTTTCAAAAGACAAAAGTGGCCTTCAAATTAAAACCCACATATATTTATGTAAAGCACTAAACCACAAAACGACTACCTAACAGTGTAAACAATATCAAGTGAAACTTACTTTGGCACTTACAATGACCACATACAAACGATAGAGGGTTCTGTAGTAGACCATTGTTGTACTTGATGTTGCCTGAATGTTTCTTGAGAAACTTTAAAATACTTTCAGGGTAATGTGCAAAGTAGGGCCCCATTCCAAATGAGTCAAAGAAAGTTGTTCTACCGTCTTCTTCGAGAGTTAAACTCTGCCAGTGCTCTCCTGGTTTATGTGCCGGATGTGTGTTGACGATTAAATATTCAGGCGGTCTGAGGGGGTTGTGTAAATTGAGGCAACTTATCCGACGGCCATACACCATAAAATGTGTCGCTCAAGAGACCTCTCAGCAGCCTCTGTAACTGGAGACTGTCCATAACTTTTTAATAATAGTCCACCAGCACTTGTCTTTTCGCATCAATCTCCAGAATGGAATCATAACAAGCGTACACAATCAGTATTACGGTGTTTGGTAAGGGTACTATGAATCTCATCTCCAGTCTTAAATTCCCATTTGAGACAGGGGAGAGAGCGTCGTTGTCGTCGGCTGGATTGAGATTAAATGCAAACAGTGAATAACCGCTGTTAAAACCTTCGCAATCAATGCTTAGAGGTAGATCCTTCAAATGTCTTCCTGTAGCTAAAATCATGGTATAAAACTCACTGACTGAAATACCGTGATTAAACTGAGGTTGAAAAGCTTTAGCGGGGATCTGTTGGCCGTCCTGACAGAGGGCGAGATATTCAGTGTTGTAATGATGAAAATTGAACGGGGAGAGATCTCTCATACCGGTAAATGCCTCATGATGCACCATCCCTAAAACCACGTATTTAGGTATTGAACCCAGAAATAAATTATCCTGGGTACATATTAATGAGTTTTCTGGAATGGAGTATGTTTTTACATTGACTCGTGAGAGTGGGCAGAGAGCATTTCCTTTAAAGAAACGCTCTGCATGACCTATTCTCACAGCTGGCGAAACAGTGACTTTGTAACGTTGATTTAAGCAGGTGACTCAAACGCAGATTGGAATCAGAAGATGGGTATTTAATTGTGCAGAACAGGAAGAGTCTTCTGATGCCGTGGTGGAGATCCCAGACAAGTGGCTGGTGAGGGTCCAGGAGTCCAGCTGGCTGCGCTATGGCAATGAAGGAGGTGAAGGTTGTGGAGTAGAGGTGCAGGCAGGCTGAAGTTCTAAGGCAGAAAAGACCGACTGAAATAACTCAGATAATGCAATATCCAGGCAGTGGCAAATAGCGGAATATCTCGCTTGAAGACAAACCATGAAGGGTTGACGAACAGGCGAGGACTGGCAGGTTGGTCGGGTCTTTATACCTTCAGGAGATTGGAGGCAGGTATGGATGTGACTAGGTGGGTTGGGCGGTGACGTCAGCGGAAGAGGTTGTGACAGACTTTCTTCACAAACAGAGAGGCGCCAAGGATTTTCAGACGAAAGGTGGAGTCGCGGGGTCCGGTCAGGCAGAAGGCATCATTCGCCCTAGTGAGTTTAATAACAGTGTCTCACAGAAAAATATGTCGCCGTGGAGAGGACCGAGAAGATGTTCTTCTCTGGATCTGCTCGTGAACTCTGCCCGTTTATTCAGGCCTGCGTTGGGACCGTTTACAGTCAACCAACACAGGTGTGTCTTGGTAAAAAAGACCGGCGCTAAACTGTGTTTTAAGAGTGTCGCCTGAAAAGTTGAGAAGTGTTTTGATCATAGCTCTGTACGGGTGAGTGGAACTGGACTGCGAAATCCTCCGATCCCCCAGGACCACATCACACTGGTCAAAGATGGTGTTTAGAGGATAATTCATGAGACCGACTGTTGCGTCGTTAGCCAGCAGTGTGCTATCAGTGTTAGTAATTCTTGCACGCACGTGTAGAAGGGTGTCGTTTAGGTCTAGATACTTTTCACCGTCTCCTGCTATAAAAAAACTCAATCGGTCCTCCTTCGCTGATAGCGGCTACTGGAGCAATTTCAGTGTAAATTGGAAAGCTGCGTAATTGGCGGCGTGAATAAATCCAGTTCTGCCAATGTGCATTCAGCAGATTTCTGGTGTAGGAGTGCCATGTTACTGTATATAAGGTTTTTTAAAATATATCAGAGCTCCCTCTGGACTTCCTCTTGGCCCGTTTGCTTCTGTCAACTGACTTCTTTCTTTTTTTGTTTGGACGTTTATTTGAGCTCTGTCTTACACGTCGTCCTGGAGGGCGTCTCTTTGTCCTTCGTGATAAGACGGCTATACCGCCTGACCCTTCCTGTCTCTGTTGATCGCTCATTCCTCTCACGGTATGGGTGAACATATCCAAGGCTATGTTACCCACGTCTTATTTGAGATGGGGTTTCGCTTTGACAATTCCTGATGATCCATGATACAAACCAAAACATTTTTGAGAAGAGGGAACGGATGCCTCGTCCGTACATAACCGGGTCACCGTAGAAACCGGGTAGATCTCCGCCCACCTGTTTTTCATAATATTGTACAAATCTGTGCGGGTCGTCTCTTAAGCCTGTGTGGACCATTGTGTTTGTTTATGACTTGGTCTGCAAAGGCTGGTTATCTCTCTGGTGTTGTGATGATGAATGGATTTCCAGACGACGATTAAAGGGTTATATAATATCCTCTCAAGTAACAGGTCTAAAGTGTAGAGTCACCACCACCTTTCCAAAGGTAAAATTGACTGGTTTGTTAAGATCTGATTTAATTTGTAACTGAATATTTTCAATATGGCTCTTGGCAACCGGTAAATAGTAAGCAGGGTTAAAATGCTGTGTGATTATATCTGAGTAACTACCCTTGATTTCCACCATTCTTAAGAGCGGTGCATACGCATCCCCTACAAGCTGCGGTCTTACAGCGTCGCTGTAACAGTAGCGATGGTAAAACCCCGCTTTTAAATCAGGATGGGGCGCTCTGAACTCACTTAAAAAGCATTAGGTTCTGACCGTCTCCTTGAAGATCAATTTTTTGCCGTGCACCGTCAAACAGGAAGCGTATATCGTCATTGGTTTTTTTAAAGGTTTGCTCCAACTCGGTTGAAATCTGATTAATAGAGTTTTAATATCCACCCTTGAACTTCAGTTTGGAAATATCTCTTCCCGCCATTTTGAAATGTCAATCAACCACTCGCGATTCGTCTTTTGTCCTCTGAGCTGAGGCGCTGGCGTCTCATGGCTCTGTGAAATTCATCTTTATAGCGCCGCAACCTGTTAGCATCTGATTCTGATCCCCTCGGGGGAGTCGTGTTTGTGTTGGAATCAGGTCCTCTAGGGTTCGGTTTCCAGTAAAATGATGCCGCATCCTCCGGAATATTATTCCATGTGTGAGGGTATGTAATCTCCGTCAAAGCAACCTCCCATTTTCCGTTTAAATCGATATGTTGTGCTAAATCAACGCGGAAAGTACCAATCGAGTTGTCTTTAAAAACTTTTGCACTGGCCTTTGATGGTAAAGTCACATAGAAGCGTGCGTTCTTTGAGCCGTACATGATGATATGATGCCTGTTGTAAAGGAGGATCGTCTTATATATTTTTTATACCTGAAGCTTTTACCCACCTTTTGAATTTTTCAGGCCAGTTCTTCCACTGGACAAAGACCTGTCTTTCTCCTTTAACGACGCGTTCCTTGAGAATCTTTTCAGCGTGAAATACTTCCTTAACCAGTTGCACTCTTTGTAATTCTTGATCATAAAATGACCGCTGGATGGGTTCACCGTCGAAATCTTTCAATTTATGTACAGGCGGGTTGCGGTGGATACATTCAGTTATCGTGAATATCTCTTCTGTAAAACTCTGCTCATACTTTTTGTGAAATACACCTCATAGTTTTGATATCCTAACATGATCGCCCTCCTTAAATTTTGGCTTCTGCCGACCTTTCGACGGTCTAATGTAAAGATTGTCAAACACTTGCAGACTATTTTCTTTAGTTACTTCCATCGGTGTCATTTTTATACTACTGTGATAGCTGTGATTATAACTCTTTACTAGATCCTGTAAAACCTCGATGTAATGTAATCTTTTTAGCTGTAAAATATCTCCACATCCGATTTTTAAGAGTGCAGTTAAATCTCTCAACCACAGAGGCCTTAAAGTCACTCGCTGTTGAAAAATGAATAATTCTCTTCCTTTCCATCAAAGCCCGGAAACTCTTGCTAAAAAATGCTTTCCCATCATCCGTCTGTAGCTTTGCAGGCGTCCCGCTCTCATCCAGCACTGATTCAAACGCCTTCATTGTCTCAATCGCAGTTTTTCTTTTTAAAATGCGTAAATAGGCCTTCTTTGAAAATACATCTATAACGGTCAATAAGTAATTTTGATCGTCGTTATATCTAGCCAATGCCTGCATGTCCCATCAGTCGGCCTGGAATTGTTGAAGAGGCCTGTGAACAAATACTTTGCTTCTCGGCTGGTTTACGCACGGTGTAAGCATCCTGTTTTGATGAAAAATCTTCTATAGATTTAGAACTGACTGGTTTTCCAGTCTCATCCTGCACCCCTGGACGAAGGCGACTCACACCTCCAGAGGTCCCGGGGTGAAGAGGATTGTAATAAACTCTTTTAATGATGTGTTTCACCGTCATGTTAAACGAGAAATGAATGAGCTGAGATCCAAATATACTTCTTAATGTTTTTTATTCCACAGGTTATGTAAGGATTCAAACGTAATGTTATACAAAGAGAGTAAAAGAGTAAAAAAAAATAAAAAAAGTATCACATACGAGGGAATCTCGTGTTTGTGACATCGACCAGGACCGGCGTTCTATTCCAGATTCTACTTGCTGAATCCAGACGTTCAATTAGAGGATCCTCATGCTCATGTTTGATGTATTCATTCCAGACACTTGATTTTGGAGACCTCATTTCGAGCAAGACTGTCTCAGCCGTAGCCTTGGTTCTCATTTTCTCCGGTTGTACGTCATTCAGGGTCAAGTAGTGTTGTATAGCAGACAGAAAGTTCTTGTTACAGAGTCTCTTCATCAACGGGTGGAAGTTAAGACTGTATAAATCATCCTCCATCTCTTCAAGGCAGCTGTGTTGTAGTTGGCTGGGATGGTCTACTTGGCAACCGTAGCAGATCTCCCTCCAATACCTGCGCATGGTTTTACCTGGTAGATGAAATACAACTGTCTTTAAAGCTTTCAAGAAGAAACCGCTTATCCATCCATCCGTGTCATCATTAGCTGCTGGTTCTTGGTCTTGAGAAGCTGAAGATGAAGCAGGCGGATGCACGCCGACAGTTTCGTTCTTGGGGTAGGAGGTTGGTGCTCTCCCTACAGGTTCCTCCTCATCATCCACATCTTCCATTTCAGTTGCATCAAAGTCGTCTGTGTCGTCTTTGATGGTCGCTGAAGGACAGGCTCCATCTGTCGTGTTGTTGTTAGAACCATCGTACTCATGACCATCACCAGTTACGTGTTCTACCACAGGAAATAGAGGGCTCGTCGAGGAGTTGTTCATTCCGTACCCAGTGCCGCCTGTAGCAGCTCCGAGGAAGATAGTGCCAATACCTCTCTTCCCTTCGGTCCTCATCGTTGTCTTAGTTGCTCTTGTTTCGACAGGTACGTCTGCAGGGTGTCGCTCTGGAAAAAATCCTCTTTATAGCAGCCATCAGTGAGTAGGCGGTCCAAAGGGGGCAGGACTAAAAGGTCAGTGCCTCTTTCGGCACAAGGGCATCATTCCATCAGCGGCTATGCTAAAAGAGGCCGTCGATTTTCGGAGAAACTCCTGAATTTTCTTACTCCAAGCATCCATTGGTATGGTTAACAGAGTACGAAATACACCGCAATCAGAATTAAAATACTCCAGTACGAAATCTTGTTCTTGTTCACCCGTGACTCCTGTCGATACTTTATGGATGGCCATGAAGGACCATCGTCCTGATCCTGAGATTTTAGCCAGCCATATAGCCACGAAGGACGGCTTCCTCTCCATTCGATCAGGTTTGTTAGACACGGCTCCAGCCTTCTGACGTTGTTGTTGTTCTTCTTCTTCTTCTTCTTCAGCCCTTGGAAAATTTTCTGGCTTCACCTCTATTAGCACACCACAGTCGTTAGACTGATAACACAGCCATCTCCGTAGGTTTTGTCATCATCCAGCTGATAAATGTACAATTCAGTTTTCAGGTTTGACATTTTGGTGTATTCTTCTTCTCTCTGACGAGGCAGCAAAAGAAGTGTCAAGATGCAAAATAGCCATTTTGTCACCTATGGTGACATTAGAACCCTTAGTCACACCTGAAGACATAATCTTGATCCAAGAAAATGCAGATGAAAATGAAAAGGTTTTGTGGAAACAAAAAGGAGCTACTGTGGACAATCAGGGTCTCTGGCGATCACATGAAGGCAAGCTCGTAGCTCCAACTGCACTTTTGACCATCTTGATTTCGGAGGTGCACAGTGATCTGCACTGCACGCAAGGGGGGAAGTGGTGAAGAAAATCAGACAGCAGGGATATTGGTCCCCATTTTTGCAGACAACAACAGATGAAGTGCTGAATCAATGTGAGATTTGTGAAGAAAACAACGAAAAAACATCAAGATACCAATAGGTCATATTCCAGTCCCAGAAGGTCCATTTAAACATCTTGTGATCGATTACGTTGACATGATAAAAACGGTTCAAGGGAGACGCAACATGTTGGTGGTAATTGATCGGTTAAGCTGCTGGGTTGAAGCAGCACCATCTAAAGACTTGAGTGCTGAAACAGTAATCAAATTCCTGACCAGATAAATCATTCCTCGAGTTGGCATTCCGTCAGAAATAAGCTCAGACAACGGTGCTGCATTTGTACAAAAGGTTGTGAAGGGCATCTTGCAGCAACTTCGAATCAAACAACGATTGGGTGCCGTTTATCACACCCAGAGTCAGGGAATGGTTGAGGGGATAAATGGAACCCTGAAAGCGAAACTGAATAAGATCTGTGCTAGCACGAAGCTAAACTGGGTTGATGCGTTACCATTAGCACTGATGAGTTATCGCATGCAAACTCATCAAAGCACGCATTTGACACCACACAAGATGTTGACGGGATGGCCGATGCCGGCACCACACTTGAGGGGACCCTACAAGGGGCCTCCACTTGAGCAACTACAATCTGAACTTAGAAGTTATACGAAGCAACTAACTTCTATCCATAAGACTATCTATCTGCAGGAGAGAAAACGGGAGCTTGAGGCCGATCGTGAGGCCGGGCATTTGGTGGTTCCCGGCGACCAGGAGTATATCAAGGTCTTCCGAAGGAAGTGGCACCAGCCGAGATGTGAAGGTCCATACACCGTGGTCCGAGCAACACCAACAGCTGTCCAAGTCGAAGGCAGCGCCACTTGGTACCATCTGAGCCATTGCACAAAGGCCCAAGGCCATCACAACCAAAGAGGTAATAAAACAGGCAGTGAAGTCAATGATTTAGATAGTCAAAATGTTGATGACAAGGCTTGCTGTGATAATAAGTTGTCTGGTTTGGTTGTCACCAGGAGACGAGCTCGCGCAGCTTGCGAGACCGCAGCAGCCGACCAAAGTCCAGACCGTGACACCCTAAGTTCCAGCTAAAAAACTCGAGCATAACAGGGACTCAGTTAAGTACGATGCGATCACCCGTTGTGTGAAAAATGCCCAGAAACACAAAACGTTAAGCGTATTGGTGCAGGACAGGCGGAGTAAAAGTGGGATCCATGTCAGAGGTCAGGGAGCTCTAGGTAAAACACTGTCTGCCAAACTTGGAACCACACCACAGTCAAAAAAAAGGAAACGAAGATGACCGTCCAGTTTTGACCACCACTAGTCCTCTCTGTAATAAAACCACATTATTCGATTAATTATATTTACTATTTACACAAACCATACCTATGAAATATTTAAACTACTGGGAGAACAACTGCATGAAACTGGTAAAATGGTGTTACGAAATCGTCAGGTGTTAGATTGGTTGGTGTGTGTCACATGTTTGCAGATCAGTGTTGCACTTACATTCCAACAACACCGCGCCTGATGGAACATTTGCCATTGCAATGGATAAACTTAGAGATTCAAAAAATGAGATAAAAGAGCATGCAGGAGCTATAAGTTGGGCCTGGGATTGGTTACATGGACACCGAAGAAAATGTGGAGCATTTTTTGCAGAAGTGAGGATGACTACTGCAATCATACTCATCGTCATTTTTCTTCTGGCATGTTGCATCGTACCCATGATGAGGAAACTGTGTCTGCGAATGACTGAGAAGCAGTTAGCGGTCACGACGGGACTTTGGAACGCACAGATGCTGAACATGATGCCTGCTGAACAACTGGCTCTCGTGGTGACTGAGAGACCACATCTGTAGCCATCACCTGATTAATTGGAGGACTCTGATCATACTCCAGAGGTGACTGAAGAATGAGGTGTTGTTATGATTACATGACAAATGTGTTTAAATCATGATCCTATGTTTCTTTGCCAGTATAATTACTTGATTATTGTTTCACTAAAAAAAAAAAAAAAAAAAAAAAGAAAATTTCACCTATGACGAAAAGTGACAACAAAAAACAATTGGGGAAAACTTTTGATGCTTCCGGAAACGAACTGACTAACATTTTCCTGCGACGCGGTTGAGATTTTTATTTAACCAGACAGCAGTAAACATATTGAACTAACTACAGCTATATGAATCATTTAGTTAACATTTTCTACATACTTATATCCAGTATATTGTCACTGCTCTGTTACAGTACGAAATAATCTTCAATAAAATAAAATGGGATAGTTTGCTAAATTCGGTGTGTGGGTCTGAGACCCACAAAGGGGAGATATGTTGTGGAATAATTTGACCTGTGTCATTAGGGTTACAATGATAACTTGTTTTTCAGTACCAATGGAATGTTGAACAGATATCCACCCACTCTGTATTCCAAATACGCCAGAGATGGTACCCTTGAAGTGAAAACAGGAATGTATGTTTTCTCTGGAGCTGCCAGAAGCTCTTGTTTTTGTGATTCAGCCAGGAGGCCAAAGGTGGACATGCATGTTTGTGACAATGTGTATCTGGTACAAGGAACGCCCTTGATCCAGCCCCTACCTAATGTGTTTGTACTTTGAACAATTTGATACTGAGCGATGTCAAGCGATGAAATTATGTTACGCTGATGTGGAATAAAACAAAGCTTGTATCCCACTACTTCTGTGGTTTCTTCTGCTCCCGACTCGACGCCCTGAGAAGTGTACCCCGCTGGCCGGACTACACTAACAATTCTCTCATTTATTGGCCAGAGCTGCTGGAAGCACCTGAAGACAGGACAAAGTGAGGCAAAGAAGAAGCAGCTACTTCAGATAAATAGAATTCTGCAAAAGTTGAGACGGAAGCCCAGGAGGCAGCGTGGCAGATTTCTGCCAAAGAAACTCCTCTGAAGGCTGCTATGGATGTTGCCCCATTTTACCACCTGCCAGTGCCACCCACAGCTTCTCTGTTTTCCTGAAGGCCTTGACTGCATTTAGATAAGCTCTCAGTGCCCTCACAGGAATACATGAAATACAGTCAGGACTAATCGAGAAGGCACATAGTTCTCCAAACCCTCCTGATGGAGGCCAGAGCCAGGAGAAGAGCTGTTTTGTAAGCCACCAGCTCCAAAGGAGTCTGATCAAGTGGCTCCAAGAGAGCTTCAGAGTCAGACTTAATACCAATTGAAGATCCCAATAGGGGCAGATGCGAGGTGGGTCTTTGTCTTGTCTCCCTGCTTTAACTGGACTAGCAGTGGATGTTTACCCAACAGACAGCAGTCCACACCCGTTCAGCATTAAACGGGTGTGGACCCCTCATAATTTCTACTACCTGCTGCAGGCTCACATCTGCGACATCTCTGGGTACCAGATCGAGCTGGGGTTATCTGCCGCCAATAGAATCACTCTCACCTTCTGAATCCTCCTCATCAACTGAAGGAGGAGGCGAGGTGGAGGGAAGGTGTGAAGGAGGCCCTCCGGCAACAAACACTGTTGGCAAAGAGGTCCGCCAGTGGGAGCCCAAACTTGGCCCAAATCATGTCCACCATGTCCTATGACAAACCCCACTCGTCACAAGGAATATTACACCAGCCTTTCTACTTCACTGGAAGTGCCAGGGCACTCTGCAAAATATGATTGTGAAATTAGAGAGGAGTGAGTCAGTGACTCTGTAATTGTGAAATTACAATTGTGAAATTACAGCTGGATCTGGCACATGAAGCGAAGAATCTTGAGATCTGAAGACGAGCGGAGCGCCTCCTCTGGACCACGGAAACGTCAGGCAGGACTGAGGTGTCATCACACTCAGGGGAGAAGGATTGCCGTGGGCCCTGACGCGCCAGTCATTCATAGCTAGTGATGCCATCATCCTTCTAGTTACGGGAGCAACGCCGTTTAGCTTCTGCCGACCACCAAAGCATGTAGTCATGATCTGGTAAACTGCAGGGTCGCCGTATGTCAAGAACCCATCTGGAATTCTGAATCACCCATGAAGTCATCTTGAGCACATGGCTTTGCGGACTGACCAGGAATCCATGGGACAAAACCATGGCCATCCTTAACCGGCGTCCTGACTGGCAGCGCTGTCTTCTTTGCCGGATGGCCGTCAAGGTAATGCGCATTTTATTGCACCTAATCCGCTTCCAATTATATGCGAAGGCACCAGCAGTATATGAAACTGGATAACACTGCGACCAACAAACCCCTCGCATGAACAGGTTGCAGCACACCCTCGTGTGAGTGTGTGCACAGGTGGCAGATTAGCGCAGTCCGGAACACCTCGCCCGTGGTCTATTCAGCCTGAATGAATGAATGGGTTGTGAAGATGTAGCATTAACAGCCCCTCATACATAGAGTGTTCCTCAGAAGATGCAAATTTCACCTGCCACTATAGCAGAAAGGGTCTTTGTACTGGGTGCAGAACTAATTCAACCTGTCTAAAGTGATTTAACAGAGTTATGAACACTTATTTTCGACGATCTGTAAACCACCTTTTCTTTGGCTGACAATGCGTTTTATGCACTGTTCACTCACTGCTCATGTATGCTTGAGATAATGAAATTTTTTTCCTGCAACTAAAGGAAAAACACTCTTTCTAGTATAATTAACACCACCACCAACACCAAGATTTCTGAACTGTATTTCAGGGGGTTATAAAGTTTTTTTTTTTTCCTGCTCAGCCTCTCTCGGGCTGAAAACGCGTTTTCTGCCCTGTTCACCCACTGCTCAGAATAGTCTCAGAACATAAAAATATCACCTGCAACTATAGGAAAAACATTCTTCCTGGTATATTCAACAGTAAACCTACATTTCTGACATGTTTTTAGAGGGTTATCAAAAATTAAATTTTTGCCGGTCCGAAAACGCATTTTACGCACTGTTCACTCACTGCTGAGCGATTCCTCAGAAGATGAAAATTTGACCTGCCACTTTAGCAGAAAAGGTATTTCTCCTGGGTGCAGAACTAATTCAACCTGTCTGAAGTGATTGAAGAGAGCAATCAACATTTTTATTTGTGTCGGTCTTTAAACCACCTTTTTTTGGCCGAAAACGCGTTTTACGCACCGTTCACTCACTGCTCACGGATGCCTGAGATCATGAAAATTTCTCCTGCAACTATAGGAAAAACTCTCTATCTAGTATAATTAACACGAATCCTACATTTCTGAACAAAATTTCAGGGGGTTATCAACTTTTTTTTTTTTTTTCCTGGTCAGAAACCGAGCTTCTCTCGGCCTGAAAAGGCTTTTTCTGCTCTGTTCACTCTCATCGATGCCAAAGAACATGAAAATTTCACCTGACTCTATAGCAGAAGGCGTCTTTCTTGGAGCTGCAGAACTAATTCAACCACTCAGAGTGGTTTCAGAGAGTTATCAACATTTTTATCGTTGTTGGTCTGAAAACCACAATCACTCGGGCTGAGAACGCGTTTTCTGCACCGTGCACTCACTTATCAGAATAGACTCCGAACATAAAAATGTCTCCTGCAACTGTTACTGATTTCACTCTTTCGAGTATATTCAACACTAAACCTACATTTTGAACTGTTTTTAGAGGGTTATTAACATTTTTATCTTTGACTGTCCGAAACCCACTTTTTCTTTGGCTGACAACGCATTTGTGACAGTGAGTGAACACACTGTTCACTCACTGCCCAGCGATTTCTCAGAAGATTAAAATTTCACCTGCCACTACAGCAGAAAAGGTATTTCTACTGGTTGCAGAACTAATTCAACCTGTCTAAAGTGATTTAAGAGAGTTATCAAGATTATTTATATTAATTGTTTTATTATTTAAGTCGGTCTGAAAACCAGCTTCACTCAGGCTGAAAACTTTTTCTGCACTGTTCACTCACTGATCAAAAGTGCCTCAGAACATGAAAATATCACCAGCAACTATAGGAAAAAAATTCTTTCTAGTATATACAACACTAAACGTGTGTTTTTTGAGGGTAATCAACAATTTTATTTTTGCCAGTCCGAAACCCACTTTCTTTCTTGCTGAAAACTCTATATTATTATATTATATATATTATATTCTGTACTGTTCAGTCACTGCTCAGGGAAGCCTGAGAACATGAAAATTTATCCTGACTTCACAGCAGAAGCCTTCATTCTAGTAGCTGCAGGACTAATTCAACCTCAGAACTAATTCAAGTGGTTTCAGAGAGTTATCAAGATTTCTATTTTTGTTGGTCTGAAAACCACAGTCCCTCCGGCTGAAAACATGTTTTCTGCGCTGTTCACTCACTGCTTAGAGGGGTGACTTAGAATATGAGAATTTCACCTACAGCTATAGGAGAAACACTCTTTCTAGTATATTCAACACTAAACCTCGACGAATAGGGCGCTGCGACTGGCCTACAAGCAGCTGAACCGTTCCACATTTCCTGCTTCCAAGCCATGGGATGAGTTTGACGAGAGCCAGCCGCTGCTATGAGGTTGATCTGGAGACTCTGTTCCCAGAGTTAGCTGAGTTCCGTGTGGTGGAGTCAAGCACATCCGCTGCCCGTCGTATCGAAGTTGAGCTCTCTCTCCACCGCCATCTCAAGAATCATCCCACTTCACTAACGGCCCGCTGGCGTTGAATGGCGAGACTACACACAGGGCACGACCGCGTGTTGTCTGCCCATAACTGCAGGTAAGAGGTAATGCTGACAAGATGGCGCCGACGAAGGCTGACCTGGAATTATCGTGCATGTTATTTTGTTTATTTTTGTGTTTTGATGGAGCATCTGCGTGTTTTTACACACGAGATCAGTTGATGAACATCAGGGCTCTGACTCCGTCTGACTTACTACCAGTGTTTGTGGTGTCAGTTACGGAGTTAGTTCATCTTTTGGCTGGGCGGAAGAAACTGAGGAGGAGAGGGAAACGTGCCGGTGCACTCGTTCGCCTTCGTCGAAGAGGATCGCGCACTCCGCTTCCCGGGATAATCCTCTCCAACGTCCGGTCGCTCAGCAATAAGATGGATGAACTGGCGCTGATGTTGAGACGGAACAGAGACTTCTCCTCCTCTTGTGTTTTGTGTTTCACGGAGACGTGGTTGAGCGATCTCATCCCGGACACTGCGCTTCATCTGGAGGGTTTCCAGCTTCACCGCGCGGACCGGGTTCAGGAGCTGGTGTACGGACGTGACGGTGATCTTTCAGCACTGCTCTCCCTCTCTGGAATGTCTGATCGTGAACTGTAAGCCGTTTTACTCCCCACGTGAGTTCGCTTCATTCACTCTGGCTCCCATATATATCCCGCCCAGCGCGAATGTACGTGAGGCTCAGAGTGCGCTCGCGGATCAGCTTCTGCATGTGGAGCGAACTTTCCCGGACTCTCCTGTGATTGTGCTTGGTGACTTCAACAAGGCGACTCTGAGTGAGGAGCTTCCCAGGTACAGGCAGGTTGTAAAATGTTCCACCAGAGAGCAGAGCGTGCTGGATCACTGTTACTCATCGCTCCGCAACTCTTATACCGCCCTCCCTCGAGCTGCACTGGGTCTCTCTGAACACTTGATGGTTCATCTTGTTCCTACATACAAGCAGAAGCTGAAGCTGGCAAAGCCTGTTGTGAGGAGCATGAAGATCTGGACAAGTGAAGCTAAAGAGGAGCTGCAGTCTTGCATGGAGACCACAGACTGGGAAGTGTTCAGGGCTGCCACCAACAATCTGGATGAGTATACAGACACTGTGACTTCATGGATCAGCTACTGTGAAGAGTGCATAGTTCCAACCCGCACCAAGGTGAGTTATGCAAATGACAAACCTTGGTTCACAACTAAACTCAACCAGATCAGACAGGAGAAGGTGGCAGCTCGCAAGAGTGGGGGCAGGAACTGCTACAAAGAGATGAAGTATCGGTTTCAGAGGGAGCTGAAGAAAGCTAAGGCCGCATACTCTGACAAACTAATGCAGCAGTTCTCAGCCAATGACTCGGCTGTGGTGTGGAGAGGGCTCAAGGTGCCCACTAACTACAAGCCACGTGCCCCCCACACTCTGAACAACCTCGCTCTTGCACAGGACTTGAACAACTTCTATTGTCGCTTTGAGCAGCCCTTTTGCACCAACACCTCTGCGGTCTCTCCAGCCCCATGTTCCACTTTACAACAAAGGACTATGCTGTCTCTTAGTGACACAACTAAGATGAACGATGTCACTGAGACAGCAAAGTCGATCACAGACACTTTTGATGAGCCACCCCCTCACCTCCCCCCTCTTCCTCTTTCTCTTGACATCATGGACCAGGACGTGCGCACTCAGTTCAGGAGGCTGAACCTTCAGAAGGCGGCGGGTCCGGACAGAGTTTCCCCTGCCATCCTGAGGCATTGTGCTGCTGAGCTGGCTCCAGTGTTCACGGACATCTTCAATGCTTCCTTGGTGTCCTGTCATGTACCTGCCTGCTTTAAGTCCACCACTATCATCCCTGTTCCCAAGAAGGCCAGGATCACAGGACTGAATGACTACAGACCGGTGGCACTGACGTCTGTGGTCATGAAGTCCTTTGAGCGCCTGGTTCTGTCCCACCTGAAATCTATCACTGCTTCTCACCTGCACTCATTGCAGTTTGGCTACAGAGCCAACAGATCTGCGGACGATGCAGTGAACCAGGCCCTTCATTTCGTTCTGGAGCATCTGGACTGCCCAGGAACCTATGCCAGGATCCTGTTTGTGGACTTCAGCTCTGCCTTTAACACAATTCTTCCAGCTCTGCTTGAAGACAAGCTTGGCCAGCTGGACGTGCCTGACTCCCTCTGCAGATGGATTACAGACTTCCTGACCAGCCGAAGTCAGCGTGTGAGGCTGGGGACGACTGTCTCCGACACTCGGACCCTCAACATCGGGTCTCCTCAGGGCTGTGTTCTCTCACCATGGCTCTTCTCTCTGTACACTAACTGCTGCACCTCCAGCCACGAGTCCGTGAAGCTGATCAAGTTTGCGGATGACACCACCATCATTGGGCTCATCTCAGATGGAGATGAGTCGGCTTACAGGAGGGAGGTGGAGCGGCTAGTGTCCTGGTGCAGCCACAACAACCTGGAGCTCAATGCCCAGAAGACAGTGGAGATGGTCATAGACTTCAGGAGAGTCACAGTTTCTCGGTCCCCTCTCATGTTGGCTGGTTTACCTATTCCTATTGTGGACTCCTTCTACTTCCTGGGAACCACCATCAATGAGGACCTCAAATGGGAGCCAACCATCAGGTCCCTCATCAGGAAGGCCCAGCAGAGAATGTTCTTTCTGAGGCAGGTACGGAAACTACGACTGCCGACGAAGTTGCTGGTGGAGTTCTATACGGCCATCATCCAGTCCATCCTCACCTCCTCTATCACCGTCTGGTACAACAGCACCACCTCCAGGGACAAGAGCCGACTGCAGCGCATCGTACGTTCTGCTGAGAAGGTGATCGGTTGCAGCCTGCCACCTCTTCAGGACCTGTATGCCTCTAGGACCCAGAGACGTGCAGGTCGGATCAGAGCCGACCCTTCTCACCCTGGACATGGACTGTTTGTTCCTCTCCCCTCTGGCAGGAGGCTACGGTCCATCCCGACCAGAAACTCCCGTCACAGGAACAGCTTCTTCCCCTCGGCCATCAGACTGTTAAATTTGTGAACAGCCTTGTTGTTATGTTATTCTATTTATTTTATTTTATTTTATTTTATTTGTTTTTTGTTGCACTTTATTCCAAGGCACTTTCCTAGTCAGTGGGCTCCCCACTGACCATGGCAATAAATCTCATTCTGATTCTGATTCTGATTCTGATTCTGGAAGATATCCGGACTATTCCCGGCGCAGTTCTGACACTCCGGTGGCACTAGCACTACACGTGGTCAGGTAAGGAGTTTACTGCTTAGGTGGAGGGTTTGGAATTGTGGCGCTGTGTTCCCTCTCACTCAGAAGTCGTGCGCGATTTGCGATGCGCGATACCCCCGCCCCTTGAGCTTGACTTCTCCCCTGAGGAGTGACCATCCTAGCATCGCGCAGTGGAATGGTGTCAACGCAGTCGGCAACCAGCACATAGCGCTTGAGAAGATCATCGCGCTCTTTATGAGCTCCATGGACAGACTCATCCATCGCAGAACCTCTCTCACTCCACCAGAGATTTTGGAGATCCAACAGCCCGTTGGCGTGGTGCTCTGCTCGCGGCGCCTCCTCCACACACAGCCGCCGCCCAGGTGGAACACTGTCGCTGGTCGAAGGGGCGGGGTGAGCCCAGCCATCTGGATCGTAGCTGCACTGATCCTCGCAGCTCCTCTTGGAGAGACCAGTCGGCTGCTCTCACCTCCGCTCCCTCCAAAAGCCTACAAATAAATCATTGTATGTAAAATAAAAAATAAGCTGCATTACATTGGTATCGGGTCTGTTTCCTGTCTGCCCAAAATTAGGGCTTATCACCGCCAAGTTCACCTCCGGTTCCAGTCAGTGCGAACTCCGGCTTCAAAAATGTGTTTTTGTTTGACGTTGTCTCAGGAGACGGGGAGGTTTCAGGAGCCAAGAAGTTATGTTTTTCCTTAGCTTCTCCACAATTAGAAGCAGAGGTGTCAGATAACTCTTTCCACTCTCTCACGTTTCGTTCTAGCCAAAAGTCAGGGGAGTTTCAATTCTGCCATTAACTCTTCTTATTCCTCAGACTCGCCAGTTTTTAGCAGGGGTCGCCACAGGACTGTGAAAGCCACCACTTGAGAGGCTCTCACAGTAGGCGCTGCGTGCCAGACCTGCTCTGTTCTCAGCTCCCTCACGCGATGTCTGATGCGATGTCTGTCTGTGATTCTGTTCTCTGCAGCCCTCCAAACCTCTCAGAGGCAAGCAGGACATCGTCCTGCCTAGTCATCTCTTTCTGAGATTGGGCCGGTCCCTCGGGTGTCCATCTCAGAAGAATTGCTGTGTCAGATCAAGGTACAATACAAGTTTGGTGGCCCTACTTCCTCTGATGGCTCAGCTGAAAAAAGCAAGTCTGTTTTTGAACAACCAGCGGGACTTGAAGTGCCCAGAGGAGTGGGCGCTGTGCACCGACGACCCTGTCATCCTGGACCCTACCCGGAGTCCTCTCCTGTGGTCAGGTCGCCAGTCTTGAAAGAGTATCTTCTGAATTGAAAGCGCCTGTCTCCTCACCTGCCCATATGGATCGAGAAGATATTCGGTCATTGACACGTCTTTCAGATTCACAGTCAACCCCGAGGTTCTGCGACACCACGTGGACCTGGGTGAACTCAGAGAACCAGCTGTCGTGTCTGATGGAGGAGGACCGCGCTCTCCTGTCAAAGGAAGTAATTGTACGAGTGGCAAAGCGATCCAGATACGCTAGGTTTTACTCCAGGTACTTTCTAGGACCCAAAAAGACACAGTGGAGACATGTTCTGCACCTCAGTCTCCTCAACCAATTCATGACCAGATAGCGGTTCCGGACCAGCAGGAGACTCCTGGAGTGCGTCAGAGTGTGAGAGTGGATGACCTCCATAGATCTTGCACACGCCTACTTCCACAACACAGTTTCTAGTGTCTTGTGCCTCGCACCTTCGCCAAGTGCATGAAGGCGGGGCTCGAACCACTAAGGAGACAGGGTGTGCGGATTCTGACGTACTTGGACTACTGGTTGATTCTAGCCAGGTCCAAACAGGAGTCATGAGCACACACCAGATTGGTGTTGGACCACATCGCGCGATTGAGGCAGGGGCCCACGCCTTGGTCTGCTCAACATGCGAGGTCTTCAGAAGTGGTTTCGCGGTCTGCACCCTCACCCGACTCCAGACCAAAGACCAGAAGACAAATCTCGAGTGTCGGGCCTGACCGGAGACTGAGTCCAGCATGACCCCCAGGAAAGTCGTGCTCTGACTGGGACTCAGCGCGCTTTTCAGGATCCAACAATTCCTACAAGTCTTTACAGATGCATCTCTGTCCGGCGGGGGAGGCCACCTGGATCAGATCTGCGTCAGCGGGATCTGGAGCAGTTCCGAAGGTCGTCACATGAACCCGATGGAACTGTTGGCGGTTTTAGAGTGTTGGTGGCCCTTTCTCTCCATCTAATTGGGAACGACGTTATGGTGAGATCAGACAGCGCCACCACAGTGGCCTACATCAACCGGTGGCGTGAGGTCGTCTGTGTCACACAACCTCGCCACAAAGATTTTTTCTCTGGGCTGATGTACATTTAGCCTCATTGAGGGCTCTGCCAGATTAATGGAGTTTATCTCAGGAGATGGCAAACATGATCAGCGAGTTTTTCGGCCACCCAGTGGCTGATGTCTTTGCCAGCAGATAGAGCTTCAAATGTCCTCTCTGGTTCTCTCCCCGTAGATCTGATGACCTTCCACTGGATGTGGACGCCCTGGCTCATCCAAGGTGGCCAAAAGGCCTCCTGTATGCCTTTCCCCCTCCTTCCCTTAATCCAAACAGCCCCAGCTCCAGCTGGTATCCGGAGATGTGTCATATGCGGATCAAAGGCCACTGGGAGTTCCCTCCATCGAGGTCAGCGCTTCTGCAAACATCAGGAACCCTGAGGTCTAGAACCACCCCGCAAGGTTTGGCTTCTCCAGGGTTAACAATCAGTCACTTGCCCCCTGATGTCCAATTGACTTTTCAGAACGTTTAAGCTCTGCCAACCCTCAGAGTATACAATGCTAATTGGACATGTTTCCCCGGTGGTGTGGAACCCAGTCAGCCTGCCCATTATCGGCAACTATTTCTCTCATCCTCTTGTTTCTGCAGCATCTGGTTAACCAAGGTCGGAGCAGCCCTACATTACGGGTTTATGTAGCAGCCCTTTCCATGCTACACAATGGTCTGGACGGCCACCCCTTCGGCAAGCATCGTCAAGTGAGCCGTTTCATGAGATGAGTGAAAAGGCTTAGACCAACCTCAAGACCTTTATGTCATTACTGGGACCTGCAGCTGGTACTCAATTCACTCTCCGAAGCCCCTTTTGAGCCACTTGATCAGGCCTCCAAGGAGCTAGTAGCTCTTTGTCGATCAGCCCTGATTGCATCTCTTTTGGTGTCGATGACTCGGCGGTATCACTTAGACCCAACCCTGCCATCGCACCTAAATGTCTCTCTTCTTCTTCACAGGTCAGCACCTTATCAGTAAAGACTTTCTGCCCTCCTCCCCATTCATACGAGCAGCGCTAAAAGCTTAACTGGATCGAGTCCAAACCTTCGGAAAGACGGACAGTCTGTGGGTGGCTCTCCCTGGTGGTAAGAAGGGGCAGGTGCTGTCCACTCACAGGTTTTCACATTGGCTTAGAATTGCCATCATGAAAGCCTATGAGACTGCGAAAAAACGGGCACCGGAATCCCTGAGAGCACACTTGACGAGATGCCTGGCAACATCTGTGGCTGCTTTCAAGGGAGTATCTCATGTCTCATGTCATTCTGTCTTCAGGAGCAGCCGAACCCTGCAAACCTTCGGCCCTCATTCACAGCACTGGCTCTGGGACACCAGTATCTGCTTCATTACAGTGCTGTGCAGAGTGCAGCGTCCCGAGATCCACCGGATTCCTGCATGACTGTTTATTCATTTGTGAATAAACTCCCTCTTTCTTGCTCAGCTCAGACTAGAACCCTGACTGTAGCTGCTCAGTAAATGTTTTCCCTATAGGTTTGGAGGACTGTTAATGCCACTTTCTATTTCAGCCGCAGAGTGGCTAAACGAGGGCAACGCAGTTCCTGCTGATCCACAGTGTAGGGTACACACCATATATGAGGGGTTGTAAACGCCACCTTCTATATCAGCTTAAGGTGACAAAGATGAGGCGGCAGCTCCTGCCACCCAGAGTGTAAAATTACACTCTATGTATGAGGGGTTGTTAATGCTACATCTTCACAACCCATTCATTAATTCATTCACGCTGGATAGACCCTGGGCGTGGCGGTTGCATAAGAAGTCTCATAGGCCGGTCCCGTGTGAGGCCCTGGCCATCGGAGATATTGACAGGACCATGGGCACACCACCTTCCGTCATACCAAAGCAACATCGCCGGTGACATTACAGGCGGTTCAGTGCAGTAAAACGTGCATCTCCTTGAAGGCTGTCTGCAAAGGAGCCAGCGGTGCCAGTCAGACGTCCGGTATGGATGGCCATGGTAATTGCTCATGGTTCTCAGGTCAGGCCACATTGCAAGGCTGGGGTTTAAGCTTTGTGGTCAAGATGACCTCATAGGTGTTCCAGAGTCCCGGGAGGTGTTCTGGACTGCGTAACTCTGCCACCTGTGCTCACACACACACTCACACAAGGGTGTGCTGCAACCAGTTCATGTCCTGCAAACAGTCCTGCAGCAGGGGGCTACTTCAAGGCTAGCAGGTGGTCCTAAATGCTAAATCACCCTCAACACTCAAAGCATGTAATGCTAAATGGGTGTGGACTGTTGTCCGTTGCTAGTCCAGTTCATGCAGGGATCTCGAAGACTCAGACCTATCTCCAGACGCATCTGCCCCTATTGGGATCTTCAATTGGTATATAATACTCTCTCTGAAGCTCCCTTCAAGCCCCTTGATCAGGCTCCTTTGGAGCAGCTCTCCTCCTGGGCCTGGCCTCCATCAGGAGGGTTTGGAGAACTATGTGCCTTCTCGATTAGTCTTTTTTCACAAATTTCTTTGTGCCAAGGTCAGCAATTTTTCAGTGAAGGCTTTCTGTCTTACCCGCCACGCGGATGAGAATCACTGGCGCTTGCAGTGAGAGCCTTCAGGAAAACAGATAAGCTGTGGGTGGCTCTGGCAGGTGGTAAAAAGGGACAACATCCATAGCTGCCATCAGAGGAGTTTCCTTGGCAGAAACCTGCCAAGCAGCCTCCTCGGCTTCTGCCTCATCTTTTGCAGATTTCTATTTGTCTGACGGAGCACCTTCTTCTTTGCCTCACGTTGTCCTGTTTACAGGTGCTTCCAGCAGCTCTGGACAATAGATGAGAGAATCGCTCTCTTTGGCAGCGCTTTGTCATGGGCCAAACGTGTCTCCACTGGCGAGTTCTCCCTCCAAATATGGATGGTTATTAGTGCCTAGTTCTTCCACGTTGGGCTCAAACTAGTGCTGTGGCCATGGGATGGCGTCAGGTTCCCCTGTGTAGTCGCCGGAGCAGGGAAGTACCTGGTTTGGCAACAAGAGGGCCCCAGGGGGACACCCATACCCGCTGTATGGAGGGTTACTCGTGAAACTTCACTACATTCGGACTAACAACATTTTGCGCGACCTTGGGGGTGAGGTCATTGCCGTAAGACATCGAGTAGGCCGGACTGGCGTGAGACCTGGCGTTTGGAGATAGCAGCAGGTCTCTTGGCACGCCACCCCTCTGTGATTAGAGACAGGCCACCGGTGAATCTTCACCTAATTTGGTGACGCTTCTCCTGCGCACTTATCCGCAGTGTTGCTCCCCACACAAGGTCCAGCTCCAATCATTAAGGCGTCTGGACGTTGTAGTTCTTTCCTGTTTGCACTCCGCATTGTTTATCTCAGGACAGTCTATGTGGTGAGGATTCTCTCTCCACCTAGTCAAGTTGACCTGCCTGGCGAACCAGGAGTTACGGGCGGAGCCCCGACTAGCGCATCTCCACATTAGCCAAAGGTTCTCCCATCTCTGCTACACCCGGACTTCAGTCATTGATGGATGGGAGAAGCGACGGAGCAATCCAGCTGGGTCACACAAGGTTCCTGGTGGGGGTGCATCCATCGCCATGTGGTCTCCTCTTCTGCACGGTCAAGTTCTTGGCCAGAGGGAGAGACCAGCAGGCGAAGCAAGGGCTTTGCCTCCTGATCTCAATATTCCTTCCATTTCTCCTACACTCGGACTACGGTCAAAGAGAGATGGAAATAAGGAACGATTGAAAGCAGATAAAGAGAAGATAAAGGGCAGATAAAGGTGCTTGGCGTTCCGAAACCAACCTTATCTCAGACTGAAAAAGCATTTTCTGCATTGTGCCATAACGTCTCAGGTAATGTTCAGAACATGACATTTTGACCTCCCAGTATAGCAGAATGGGTCTTTCTAGTAGTTGCACATCAAATCTAAGCTGTTTGAAGTGTTTTTCGAAAGTTATCAACATTTTAGGTTTGGCGTTCCGAAACCCACCTTATCTCAGACTGAAAACGCGTTTTCTGCATTGTGCCACAACTTCTGAGGGAAGCTTCAGAAGATTAAATTTTCACCTCCCACGACAGCAGAAAGGGTCTTTTTTGTAGTTGCAGCAGAAATCTACGCTGTCTGAACTGTTTTTAGAGGGTTATCAACAATTTTATTTTTGCCGGTCCCCAACCCACATTCTCTTCAGACGAAAACGCGTTTTACGCACTGTTCACTCACTGCAGAGCGATGCCCCAGAAAATGAAATTTTCACCTGCCACTATAGCAGAAACGGTATTACTACAAGGTGCAGAACTAACTCAACCTGTCTGAAGTGTTTTAAGAGTGTTAACATTTTTATTTTTGTCGGTCTGTAAACCACGTTTTCTTTGGGTGAAAATGCATTTTATGCACTGTTCACTCACTGCTCAGGGATGCCAGATAACATGAAAATTTCTCGAGCAGCTATAGGAGAAACACGCTTTCTCGTAAAATAAACACTGAACCTACATTTCTGAAATGTATTTCAGGGGGTTATCAACTATTTTTTTTCCTGTTTTAGAAACCGAGCTTCTCTCGAGCTGAAAATGTGTTTTCTTGCACTGTTCACTCACTGATCAGAATATTTTAAGAACCTGAAAATATTACCTGCAAAAACAGTCTTTCTAATATATTCAACACTAAACCTACATTTTTGAACTGTTTTTAGAGGGTTATCAACAATTTTATTTTTGCCGTTCCGAAACCTACATTCTCTTTGGCCGGAAACGCATTTTACGCACTGTTCACTCACTGCTCAGCGATTCCCCAGAAGATGAAAATTTCACCTGCCACTATAGCAGAAAAGGTATTTCGACAAGGTGCAGAACTAACTCAACCTGTCTAAAGTGATTCAAGAGAGTTATCAACATTTTTACTTCTATCTCTATTACTATTATTCCTTTGGCTGAAAACACGTTTTATGCACTGTTTACTCACTGCTCAGGGATGCCTCACAACATGAAAATTTCACTTGCCACTATAGGAAAGGCACTCTTTCTAGTATATTCAACACTAAACGTACATTTCAGAACTTTTTTTAGACTTTTTCTCAGCGATGCCTCAGAACATGAAAATTTCAACTAATACTATAGCAGAATCTGCTATAGTCTTTCTAGTAGCTGCAGAACTAATTCAACCTCTCTGAAGTGGTTTCAATGAGTTATCAACATTTTAATGATTGTCGGTCTGAAAACCACTGTCCCTCGGGAGAAAAAGCATTTTCTGCACTCTTCACTGACTAATCAGAATAGCCTGAGAGCAGTGAAAATATCAAGTGTAAATATAGCAAAAAGACTATTTCTAGTATATTCAGCACTCACACATTCAAAGCGATTTTATATTTTGAAAATGGCGTTCACTGCACTGTTCAAACACTGCTCAGTCGTGACTCAGAACATGAAAACTTCAACTGCAACAATAGGAAAAACTCTCTTTCTAGTATATTCAGCACTAAATGTACCTTTCTGAACTGTTTATCAGTGTGTTATCAACTTCTTTTTTCCTGGTCAGAAACCGAGCTTCTCTCAGCCTGAAAACATGTTTTATGCACTGTTCACTCACTGCACAGGGATGCCTCAGAACATAAACATTTCACGTGCCAATATAAGCAGAAGGAGTGTTTTTAGTAAGTGCCAAACTAATTCAACTTGTCTGAAGTGGTTTCAGAGAGGTTACAACATTTTCATGTCTATCTGTCTCAAAACCACAGTCCCTCGGGCTGAAAAAGCGTTTTCTGCAATGTTCAGTCACTGCTCAGCGAAGGCCTCAGAACATGACAATTTGATGACAAAAAACTGCCTTTCTAGTGTGACGGCCATTTATGTGTGGTCACAGAGTATGTGTTAGATGTCATTTAATTATTTTAATTAAATAATTTAATGGAGTTGATTAACCGGCAGGTATATAATTAGGTCAGTAGAGGGCAGGAAAGGACAGAGGTTAGGCATTGAAGATGTGTGGGTAAATAGGAAGTGACACTTTTTTTTATTACTTTTCTCACCATCGACAAATGTGGAAGCCTAGTGTGACTCTGTCCTCATTTAGTTTCAGGTTAGTCAAATCCATTTGTTTATAATGCTTGTTCCACTTGGGATTGATTGATTGGGGGTCTGAGTGTGTGGATGGTGACATGGTTTTTAAGTATACTGTTTTTCCTTCGTACTTTGAGTTCGCTCTGTGTGGATGTGGCACTTGTAAGCTCATACTGACAACCTACGCTGACATGGCACGGGTGATTGAGTTGTGTGGAGTTCGGTTTCCTTGTGGTGAATAACGGTGAAAAGTAAAGTTTTATTATTTCCCAACACTAGCCAAAAGGTTTAATGGCAGAGTTATACATTCAGATGAAAATAAATTATGCATGTGGTTCATGATGTATGACAGTTGTTGTATGACAAAGTGAGATGTTTGGGAGTGATGTTTCAGAAAGACATCTAATTGTGGTGTGGGTTACCACAAAGAAAAAACAGAATCCCTTGGATTACTTTTCTCACCATCGACAAATGTGAAAGCTTTGTGTGGCTCTGTCCGCATTTTGTTTCAGACGGCGTTCTACTGACCACATTGAGACGCCACGTTTGAACTGAAGAGAAGGTCACAGTATTCAGACCTGTTACAGATGCATAGTTTCAGATACAAAGTTTTCTTCACGCTTTTGGAGGGAGCAGAGGTGAGAGCAGCGGACTGGTCTCTCCAAGATGAGAAGCGATGATCAGCACAGCTATGATTTGGACGGCTGAGGTCACCCCGCCCCTTCGACCAGTGACGGTGTTCCCCCCCGGGCAGTGGCTGTGTGTGGAGGAGGCGCCACGAGCGTAGCACCACGCCGACAGACTGTTGAAACTCCAAAATCTCTGGTAAAGTGAGAGAGGATCTGCGATGTATGAGCCTGTCCACGGAGCTCATAAAGAGCGCGTGATGTTCTCAAGCACTATGAGCTGGTTGCCGACGGTGTAAACATGGGTGGGATGGTCACTCCTCCCGGGGCGAACGCATCATGCATAGTGCATGACGGCTGAATGAGCGGGAACGCCGCGGTGGGAATCCAAACCCTCCACCAGGCAGTAAGCTCCGTACCTGACCAAGTGCGGTCCTAGTGCCAGTGGAGTGTAAGAACCGCGCCGGGAATAGTCCAGATTTCTTCCAGTTGTGGTCAGACAACATGCGGTCGTGCCCTTGGTGTAGTCTCGCCATCCAACGCCAGCAGGCCGTTAGTGAAGTGGGATGATTCTTGAGCTGGCGGCGGAGAGAGAGCTCAACTTCGATACGACGGCGGCGGATGACATGAGGCGCAGGAGAAGATCAAGCGGGAACGTACTTGACTCCACCACACGGAACTCAGCCAACTCTGGGAACAGAGTCTCCAGATCCACCTCATAGCAGCACCTGGCTCTCGTCAAACTCATCCCATGGCTTGGAAGCAGGAAATGTGGAACGGCTGCTTGTAGGCCAGTCGCAGCGCCCTATTCGTATGGGATTAGTGTTGAATATAGTCGAAAGAGTGTTTTTTCTGTAGTTGAAGGCGAAACTTTCATGTTCTGAGGCATCGCTGAGCAGTGAGTGAACAGTGCAGAAAACGCGTTTTGAGCCCGAGGGATTGTGTTTTTTTGTCCGACAAACATAAAAATGTTGATAACTCTTCTGACAGGTTGAATTCGTTCTGCAGCTATGAGAAAGACCCCTTCTGGAATAGAGGCAGGTGATATTTTTATGTTCTGAGATTATTCTGATCAGTCAGTGAACAGTGCAGAATATGCATTTTCAGCCTGAGAGAAGCTTGGTTTCAGACTGTCAAAAATACAATAGTTGATAACCCTCTAAAAACGTTTTGCCTATAGTTGCAGGTGATATTGTCAAGTTCCGAGGCTTTTCTGATCAGTGAGTGAACAGCGCAAAAAATGCGTTTTCTGCCCGAGAGAAGCTGCGTTTCACACCGAAAAAGATAAAGATTTTGTTACATCTTTGAAACCACTTCTGACTGTCACGGGTCAAGACGTGGAGCAGGACCCAAGTGCAGTGGTGAAAGTCACAGGAGGCAGGAACGAGTCAACATTTTAACATGTTGAATTAGATCGGCACCTACTAATAAGACCCCGGTCAACTTTAGTAGTAGGTGAAATTTTTATGTTCTGAGTCAGTCCTTAGCAGTGAGTGAACAGTGCAGAAAACGCATTTTCAGCGCAAGTGACTGTGGTAATTACATTTTTACAAACATAAAAATGTACTTACCTCTGAAACCACTTCAGACATCGTGATTAAATTCTGCAACTACTAGAAATACCACTTCTGCTATAGTTTGAGGTGACATTTTCATGTTCTGAGTCCCGCCTAAGCAGTAAGTGAACCGAGCAGAAAACACGTATTCAGGCCACGAAAAGGTGGTTTTCAGACGAACAAGCATTAAAATCCTGATAACTCTCTGAAACCACACAGAGAGGTTGAATTAGTTCTGCTGCTGCTAGAAAGACAGCTTCTGCTACAGTGTCAGGTGAAATTTTCATGTTCTGAGGCATCGCTGAGCAGTGAGTGAACAGTGCAAAAATGCGTTTTCAGCCCGAGAGAGGTTCGGTTTCTGACCAGGAAGAATAAAAATTGTTGATTCCACCCTGAAAATAGTCCAAAAAAGTGGATTTAGTGCCGAATATACTCGAAAGACTCTTTTTCCAACAGTTGCAGCTGATATTTTCATGTTCTGGCACTATTCTGAGCAGTGAGTGAACTGTTCAGAAAAACAGGTTTTCACCCGAGTGACGGTGGTTTTCAGAATTGACAAACATAAAAATGTTATCACTCTGCAACCACTTCAGAAATGTTGAATTAGTTCAGCACCTACTAGAATGACCGCTTCAGCTATCGTGCCAGGCGAAATTTTCATGTTCTGAGACAGCCCTGAGCAGAGATTAAACAGTGCAGAAAACGTGTTTTCAGTCCGCGGGACCTGTACCTTTCAGACCAACAAACATAAAAATGTTGATAACTCTCTGAAACCCCTTCGGAGACATTGAATTTGTTCTGCAGCTACGAGAAACACCCCTTAAGCTAAGCTGGTGGGCGCTCATGAATCCTGTTTGGACTCAATCAACCAGTAGTCCAAGTACGTCAGAATCCACAGACCCTGTCTTCTTAGTGGTTCGAGCCACTCCTCCACGCACTTAGTGAAAAAACGAGGCACTAGACACTAGAGACCGTGTTGTGGAAGTAGGCCTCTGCAAGATCTATGGAGGTCATCCACTCTCACACTCCAGGAGTCTGCTGGTAGTCCGGAACCGCTGTCTGGTCATGAATTGGTTGAGGAGACTGAGATTCAGAACAGGTCTCCACTCTCCTGTCTTCTTGGGTTCCAGAAAGTATCTGGAGTAAAATCCAGTGTAGGAGGATTGCTTTGGCAGTAGCTCAATTATTTGCTTTGTCAGGAGAGCGCTGTCCTCCTCCATCAGACATGACCGCTGGTTCTCTGAGTTCACTCAGGTCCATGTGGTGACGCAGAACCTGGGGGTTGACTGTGTAACTGAAGGCCGTTTCAATGACCGTGTATTTTCTCGATCCATATGGGCAGGTGAGGAGACAGGCTCTTTCAATTCGGAAGATACTCTTTCAAGATAGGAGCCTTGAGCACAGGAGCGGACCCGGACTCCGGGGCGGGTCTAGGACGAAAGGGTCATCGGTGCACAGTGCCCACTCCTCTGGGAACTTCAAGTCCCGCTGGTTCTTCAAAAACACACTCGCTTTTGTCAGCTGAGCCGTCAGAGGAATTCGGTTCCCCAAACTTGCAGTGTACAAAGATCAAGATCTGATCAAGATTCTCCTAAGATGGAGACCCGAGGGACCGGCCCAATCAGCCTCAGAAAGAGATGACTCTGTAGATGACGATGTCCTGCTTGCCTCGGAACAGAATCACAGACAGACATCGCTTCAGACATCACAGGAGGGAGCTGAGAACAGAGCAGGTCTGGCACGCAGTTCCTACTGAGTGATCCTCTGAAGTGGTGGCTTTCGCGGTCCTGTGGCGACCCCTGCTAAAAACTGGCGAGTCTGAGTAATCAGAAGAGTTAATGGCAGAATTGAAACTCCCCTGACTTTTGGCTGGAACCGGGATCTGTTGAGAGACGGCAAAGAGTTATTTGACGCCTATGCTTCTTATTGTGGCGAAACTGAGGAAAAACATAACGTCTTGGCTCCATAAACTTCCCCAGGGACAGTTCTGGCATCAGGTATAAGGAGGCAGAGACCGTTACTATACTGCTCGGTCTCCTGAGACGATGTCAAACAAAAAAAAATTTTGAAGCCGGAGTTCGGACTGACTGGAACCGGAAGAGAACTTGGCGGATGATAAACCCTAATTTTGGGCATAGAAGAAACAGACCCGATACCAAAGTAATGCATCTTATTTTTTTTCCAAGTTAGACTAGGTTTAGATGCATACTTTTAGATACAAAGTTCTTCCTACGCTTTTGGAGGGAGCAGAGGTGAGAGCAGACGACTGGTCTCTCCAAGAGGAGTGGCGATGATCAGCTCGGCTATTATACCGCTGTTCCCCCCAGGCGGCGGCTGTGTGTGGAGGAGGCGCCGCGAGCAGAGCACCACGGATTATTGTGTCTCCAAAATCTCTGTGGGAGTCCACGGAGCTCATAAAGAGCGCAATGATGTTCTCAAGCGCTATGAGCCGGTTGCCGACAGTGCAGACACCATTCTACTGCGCGATGGCGGCTCTGTCAGCGCCGGGTGGGATGGTCACTCCTCAAGGGGGAGGTCAAGCTCCAGGTGCGAGGGCATCGCGCATGACCGCTGAGTGAGAGGGAACGCTGCGCCACAAATCCAAACCCTCCACCTATTAAGCTCCGTACCTGACCACGTGCGGTCCTCGTGCCAGTAGAGTGTCAGAACTGCGCCGGGAAATAGTCTGGATTGAATGAGACTAGCAGTGGATGTTTACCCAACAGACGGCAGTCCACACCCATTTGGCATTATTTGCTTTGAGTGTTGCGGGTGCTTTAGCATTTCGAATAGTGAACTGCACTTAGGGGGGCAGAGGACTGCCTGCTAGCCTTGAAGTAGCCATGCTTTGGGGGGACGCCCCAGGATTGGAGGTCCGCTCAAAATTTCTGCCCCGTGCTAAAGGACTGTTTGCGAGGGAGGCAGGCTCCACGGACAGCTGGACACAAACATATTCCAGGAATATTACACCAGCCTTTCTACTTCACTGGAAGTGCCAGGGCACTCCGCAAAATGTGATTGTGAAATTACAGAGGCGTGAATGAGTGACTCTGTAATTGTGAAATTACAGCTGGAGCCGGCGCATCTGGCACATCAAGAGAAGAAGCTTGAGACTTGAAGGGGTGTGGAGCGGCTCATCTGGACCACGGAAACTTCAGGCAGGACTGAGGTCTCATCACAGTGACGGCAGAGACTTGTCGCATCACCGCAGGAGTAGATTTAACAGCAGGAGACTCAGCGCTTGTGCCGCTCTGTGCGTGGACAATCATCGGCAGCAGCTTCTCCCGGGGTAGTTGGCTGACTTTTTTTTTATTATTATTCGTATTGAATTCGCTCCTTCCAGCGCCTCGGCCTCGAGCGCTCTTCCGGGCCTGGTCGCCTATTCTGAAAACTTCTGAACCGAGCATGTTGATCATGCTGAACTTTCTGGTTTGACTGTTTCAGTTCCACTTTCTTCTTCAAATTTGGGTGTAGCAGATCCAACATGCACCTCAACTTCCTCCCCATCAACATTTCTGCAGGAGACAGTCCTGTTGTTGACTATGAAGTTATCCGATAACTGAATAAAACTCTACTGTCGAAACAGGGTAGACCTCCAACCACTTTGAATGTGGATCAATCACCACCAAGAACATCTTTCCCATGAACGGCCCAGCATAATCAACATAAAGTCGTCGTCACCGTTGGTCAGGTCACTCCCACGGGTGTAGCGGTGCACAGGCCGAAGCGTTCTGGTGTTCCTGACAAGTGGAACACGATTTGACCGAACTTTCAATATCACTGTCTATATTAGGCCACCACATATAGCTACGAGCCAAACCCTTCATTTAACTCATTTCAGGGTGCAATTGATGCTGCTTCCACGTAAGACCACATCCTTTTTCCCGAATCACCACACGGCACACCCACAGTACACACCCATCTTGTACACTCAGCTCCTGTTGCTTCATAGTGTATGGACTGAAAGCAACATCCAGGTTACAGGGCCACCCTCTGAGTATGTATTTATTCTCTCGGGCGAGTACGGGGTCTTTACTGGTCCACCTACAAAGCTCTTCCGAGTTGACCACTGAACTCTGATCCTGCTCTACCAATAATACCTGGTCTTCTGAGTCTGGATGCCCAAGTTTCTCTGGAAGTGGAAGTCTACTGAGAGCATCTGCGTTTGCATTGTCCTGTCCACGTCGGTACACCATGGCATATTCATATGCTCTTAACAGAATAGCCCATCTCATGATCCTCTGAGAACTCATGCGTCACACACACTCACAGCAGCAGAAAAAAACTATTTGCAGTTGGATAAAGAGGGCTTAGCAGTTATTTTTGGGGTGCAGTACTTTCACAAATATTTGTGTGGACTTAAATTTGTGATTTGTACACAGACCATAAGCCCTTATTCAGTCTGTTTCATGAAGGAAAAGCTGTGCCTCCCATGAGTTTTCTGCTCCCCCTTCCAGTCTGTGTGCCAAGACTGCCCTCACCCCATAAGGTGAGGTATCACATGACAGTACCAGTTGTTTTTGTTCATCGTAATGAACCAACACTTGACTGCTTTGTAGTAACTTCTTTGCCTGCTTAAAAGCCTCTTCTTGCTCAACCGCCCACCTCCATTTCTCATCTTTCCTCAGTAACTTGTGTAATGGAGCCGGCACAGTAGACAAGTTCGGCAAGAATTTGTTATAAAAGTTTAGCAAACCTAGAAAAGCTTTAACCCTCGTATTATGCTTAGGGTCAATTTGACCCATATCCGTTTTTGTGTTCATAAAAGTAGTGGTTATCCTGACTTTTTCTTCATGAAATTTTGTGACTTTTCCTCATTAAGGGTCATGAACAGATGTGTAAAATCTGGACAATTTGATGTCAAGTGAAGTGTCTGTACAGAGTTGGTACACAAAGATGATGTTGCAGGTCATTTTGACCCGGATTCTTTAATGTGGGTAAGTGGCTGTTCAGACCCAAAATAAACATGTCTCTCTGATATACCTATTTAGACTGCCCAGCTATGTGTATTTTGATTGATTTGATTGTCTGAATAGCCATTCAGACCCAGCTGTGTGTAGAGGGGAAACTTTCTCTCCCTTGTTCTTGTCAGTGTTCTCATGTAGTCTCTTTGACAAACACACCAAAAATGAGCTCCAGAAGGTTTACAGTACATGCCTAACAAGCCCGCCAAGTATAGCATCAAAATATGGGTGGCCTGTGAAGCAAAATCTAGCTATGCCGGGAATATGCACGTATACAGTGGAAAGCTACCTGGAGGAGCAGCCGAGAAGAATCAGGGGATGCGTGTGGTGCTGGAGATGAATAAAGGGCTGCAATGTCATAAAATCACGTGACGTCACATTTACATTTACATCCTATCGCCTTGGAGATGAACTGCAGAATAGAAAGCTGAACAGCGGGAACAGTCAGAAAAAATAAGCCAGAACTTCCCAAGGAAATTCTGAAGGTGCAGGGCAGACCTCTGCATTGCTCAATATTTGCTCAAACGGAACCGACGTCGGCTTTTCCTGGAAGAACTTAGCAAAGCACTTGTCACTCCCAAGCTGCAGAGTCGAGCCAGGCCACCTCGATGCCCAGCAACTGCCGTCATTGAAAAGGTCAAGCTCACATCACCCAACCAATCTGCAATGGATGCATTGGATACAATTGTGAAGAAACGGAAAAGATGCCAGATCTGACAGTAAAACAAGTACCTGTTTTGTGAAATGCAAGAATAACATCTGTTACATTCTGTCCATTATGTGGAGAGCATTGAACAAGATGAACATTGAAAAATGGGGCAGATATGGTACCAGAGCATCCTGGACTGCTTTGACCTTCGCTGACATTGGATGCAGGCCTGTCCTGTCCACTTGATTACTCAAGAATGTTACTTTGTTTTCCATGAACTGACGCTTGCTCCGTTTCAACCACAGCCCTTTATCCTCCAACCTCTGCAGCACTTCGTTGAGTGTTTGCAGATGCTGTCATCTCTTCCTCTCAATATAATGTCCTCTAAATACACTGCCACATTTGCCATACCTTGAAGTACATTCTCCATGGTGCGTTGGAAAATAGCAGGACTGGAGTTTACTCCAAAAGGCAGACGTGTATATGTAAAAAGACCTTTGTGAGTGCTGACACTCACAAACTTCCTTGATTCCTCTTCAAGGACTATTTGCTGATATGCATGGCTCATATTGAGTTTTGTGAACTTCTGTCCCCCTGCCAGGCTTGACATCATATCCTCCATTCTTGGAATCGGATGCTGTTCGGTCGTGGAGACTTTGAAGTTCCATTTCCACTTTTCTTTTAATGGCAAATGAAACCGACCTGGGTTTGTAAAATAAGGGTGTGAGAGAGTAGAAGCATACACCAAAATGTCAAACCTGTATTGCTTTATGGTCCCCCGGAGGTAATAAAACCCCTCCCGCCCCTTTTTTATATAAAAAAGAAATTAAAATAACAACCCCTCCCCCTTTTTATATCAAAAAGTAATTAAAATAATACCCCTCTCCCTTTTTTATGTCAAAAGGAAATTAAAATAGTAACCACCCCGCTTGTTTTATGACAGGAAGGGGAATAATTAACCCTATCCTACCTTGTTTTATAACTGGAAGGAAAATAACGAAGGGAGGGGTTTGGACAGCTGTATAAATATCACCCTGTGTGTATAAATATATATATATATATATATATATATATATATATATATATATATATATATATATATATATATATATATATATATATATATATATATATATATATATATATATATATATATATGTATATACGTCGGCTTTTCCTGGAAGAACTTGGCAAAGCACTTGTCACTACCAAGCTGCAGAGTCGAGCCAGGCCACCTCGATGCCCAGCAACTGCCGTCATTGAAAAGGTCAAGCTCACATCACCCAACCAATCTGCAATGGATGCATTGGATACAGTTGTGAAGAAACAGAAAAGATGCCAGATCTGACAGTAAAACAAGTACCTGTTTTGTGAAATGCAAGAATATATATATATATATATATATATATATATATATATATATATATATATATATATATATATATATATATATATATATATATATATATATATACATATTTTTTATGTGTATATATGTATATATATTTAATATCTTTTTATATCTTATATCTTCGTATAGCATTACGTTCGAATGCTGACATAACCTGTTGAATAAAAAACATTAAGAAGCATATTCGGATCTCAGCTCATTCATTTCTCGTTTAACATGTCGGTGAAACACATCATTAAAAGAGTTTATTACAATCCTCTTCACCCCGGGAGCTATGGAGGGGTGGATCGCCTTCGCCTCCCGGTAGGACACACCTCCCCAGGGAAGCGTCCAGGATCAGATGCCCGAGCCACCTCAACTGGTTCCTCTCGATGTGGAGGAGCAGCGGCTCCACCCCGAGCTCCTCCCGGATGACCGAACTCCTCACCCTATCTCTAAGGGTGCGCCCAGCCACCGGGCGGAGGAAACTCATTTCAGCCGGTTGTATCCGCGATCTCATCCTTTCGGTCATTACCCAAAGCTCGTGACCATAGGTGAGGGTGGGAACGTAGATCGATCGGTAAATCGAGAGCTTCCTCTTGCGACTCAGCTCCCTCTTCACCACGACGGTCCGATACAGCGACCGCATCACTGCTGCCGCTGCACCGACCCGTTTATCAATCTCACGCTCCCCTTTTGCCTCACTCGAGAACAAGACCCCGAGATACTTAAATTCCACCACTTGGGGCAAGAACTCTCCACCGACCCGGAGAAAGCAAACCACCTTATTCCGGTCGAGAACCATGGCCTCAGACTTGGAGGTGCTGATCCTCATCCCGGCCGCTTCACACTCGGCTGCAAACCCCCCCAGTGCATGCTGAAGGTCCCGGTCCGATGAGGCCAGCAGAACAACATCGTCCGCAAATAGCAGAGATGAAATTCTGTGGTTCCCGAACCGGATCCCCTCCAACCCCTGGCTACGCCTAGAAATTCTGTCCATAAAAGTGATGAACAGAAGACATGCAGGCATTGGCTAGATATAACGACGATCAAAATTACTTGTTGACCGTTATCGATGTATTTTCAAAAAAGGCCTATGTACGCGTTTTAAAAAGAAAGACTGCGATTGAGACAGTGAAGGCGTTCGAATCAGTGCTGGAGGAGAGCGAGACGCCTGCAAAGCTACAGACGGATGACGGTAAATAATTTTTTTAAGAAGAGTTTCCGGGCTTTGATGGAAATTTTTCAACAGCGAGTGACGTTAAGGCCCCTGTGGTAAAGAGATTTAACCGCACTCTTAAAAATCTGATGTGGAGATATTTTACAGCTAAAAACATTACATTACACAAACGTTACATCGAGGTTTTACAGGATCTAGTAAAGAGTTATAATCACAGCTATCACAGTCGTATAAAAATGACACCGATGGAAGTAAGTAAATAAATTTTGCCTCCTGTCGAAATTTCTTTAGATTGGTGTTTGACAATCTTTACATTAGACCGTCAAAAGGTCGGCAGAAGCCAAATTTATGGAGGGCGATCATGTTAGGATATCAAAACTACGAGGTGTATTTGACAAAAAGTAGGAGCAGAGTTTTACAGATGAGATATTTACAATAACTGAATGTATTCATCGCAACCCGCCTGTGTATAAATTGAAAGATTTCGATGGCAAACCCATCCAGGAGTCATTTTATGATCAAGAATTACAAAAAGTACAACTCGTTCTCAAGGAACGCGCCGTTAAAGGAGAGAGACAAGTCTTTGTCCAGTGGAAGAACTGGCCTGAAAAATTCAACAGCTGGGTAAAAGCTTCAGATGTAAAATATATATAAGACGATCCTCCTTGACACCAGGCATCATATCATCATGTAGGGCTCAAAGAATGGGGCTTCTATGTGACTTTACCATCAAACGCCAGTGCAAAAGTTTTTAAAGACAACTCAATTGGTACTTTCCGCATTTAGCACAACATATCGATTTAAACGGAAAATGGGAGGTTGCTTTGACGGAGATTACATACCCTCACACGTGGCATAATATTCCAGAGGATATGTCGTCATTTTACTGGAAACCAAACCATAGAGGAGCTGACTCCAACACCAACACGGCTGCTCCGAGAGGATCAGATTCAGATGGTAACACGTCGCGGCTTCATAAAGATGAATTTCATAGAGCCATGGCGAGACTTTGGGCTCCGGATCCTGACGCCAGCGCCTCAGCTCAGAGGAAAAAAGACGGTTGGATATTACAGCTCACTTAATCAGATTACAACCGAGATGGAGCAAACTTTAAAAAAAAAACAATGAGAATATACGCTTCCTGTTTGACCGTGCACGGCAAAACATTGATCTTCAAGGAGACAGTCAGAACCTAGTGCTTTTTAACTCGCCTTTGGTTACATGTTAGGTGTAGATCCTGCTAATTGCATCATTTATTGCGAGTTCAGAGCGCCCCATCCTGTTGATTTAAAAGTGGGGTTTTACCATCTCTACTGACGTTGTAAGACCGCAGCTTGTAGAGGATGCATATGCACCGCTTTTAAGAACGGTGGAAATCAAGGGTAGTTACTCAGATATAATCACACAGCATTTTAACCCTGCTTACTATTTACCGGTTGCCAAGAACCATATTGAAAATATTCAGACACAAATTAAACCAGATCTTAACAAACCAGTCAATTTTACATTTGGAAAGGTGGTGTTGACTCTACACTTTAGACCTGTTACTTGAGAGGATATTATATAGCCCTTGCATCGACGTCTGGAAATTCATTGATCACAACAACACCAAAGGGATAACCAGCCTTTGCAGACCAAGTCAAAAACAAACACAATGGTTCATGCAGGCTTAAGAGACGACCCGCACAGAGTTGTACAATATTATGAAAAACAGGTGGGCGGAGAGCTACCCGGTTTTGACGGTGCCCCGGTTATGTACGGACGAGGCATCGGTTCCCTCTTCTCAAAAATGTTTCGGTTTATATCACCTTTGTTGAAAAGAGGTATCGCCATAGCGAAACCCCATCTCAAATCAGCAGTGGGTAACATAGCCACAGATATGTTCACCTGTACCATGAGAGGAATGAGCGATCAACAGAGACAGGAAGGGTCAGGAGGTATAGCTGTCTTATCACGAAGAACAAAGAGACGCCCTCCAGGACGACATGTAACACAGAGCTCTAATAAACGTACAAACAAAAAAAGAAAGAAGTCAGTTGACAGAAGCAAACGGGCCAAGAGGAAGTCCAGAGGGAGCTCTGATATACTTTAAAAAACCTTATATACAGTAACATGGCACTCCTACACCAGAAATCTGCTGAATGCACATTGGCAGAACTGGATTTATTCACGCCGCCGATGACACGGCTTTCCATCGAGGACAAAATTTACACTGAAATTGCTCCAGTAGCCGCGATCAGCGATTGAGTTTTTTATACCAGGAGACGGCGAAAAGTATCTAGACCTAAACGACACCCTTCTACTCGTGCGTGCAAGAATTACTAACGCCGATGGCACACCGCTGGCTAACGACGCAGCAGTCGGTCTCATCAATTATCCTCTAAACACAATCTTTGACCAGTGCGATGTGGTTCTGGGGGATCGGATGATTTCGCAGTCCAGTTCCACTCACCCGTACAGAGCTATGATCGAAACACTTCTCAACTTTTCAGGCGACACTCTTAAAACACAGTTTAGCGCCGGCCTTTTTTACCAAGACACACCTGGGTCGGTTGACTCGATCATCACTGTAAACGGTCCCAACGCAGGCCTTAATAAACGGGCTGAGTTCACGAGCAGGTCCAGAGAAGTACATCTTCTCAGTCCTCTGCACAGCGACATATTTTTCTGTGAGAGACTGTTATTAAACTCGGTCGATTTAAGAATTAAACTCACCAGGGCGAATGATGCCTTCTGCCTGACCGGACCTCGCAACTCCACCTTTCGTCTGAAAATCCTTGGCACCTCTCTGTTTGTGAAGAAAGTCACTGTTTCGCCAGCTGTGAGAATACGTCATGCAGCGGGTTTGTTAAAAGGAAATGCTCTCTACCCCCTCTCACGAGTCAACGTAAAAACATACTCCATTCCAGAGAACTCGAGAATATGTACCCAGGAGAGTTTATTTCTGGGTTCAAGACCTAAATCCGTGGTTTTAGGGATGGTGCGTCATGAGGCATTTTCCGGTAGGAAAGATCTCTGCCCATTCAACATGAATATCTAGCCCTCTGTCAGGACGGTCGACAGATCCCCGCTAAAGCTTTTCAACCTCAGTTTAACAACGGTATGGCGGTCAAAGAGTTTTATAACATGATTCTAGCTACAGGAAGACATTTGAAGTATCTAAGCATTGACCGCGAAGGTTTTAACAGCGGATATTCGCTGTTTGCATTTGATCTCAATCCAGCCGATGACAACGACGCTCTCTCAGCTGTCTCAAAAGGGAATTTAAGACTGGAGATGAGATTCAGAGTTGCTTCACCAAACACCCTAACACTGATTGTGTACGCTTGTTATGATTCCATTCTGGAGATTGATGCAAAAAGACAAGTGCTGGTGGACTATTATTATAAAAGTTATGGATAGTCTCCAGTTACAGAGGCTGCTGAGAGGTCTCATGGGCGACACATTTTACGGTGTGTGGCCGTCGGATAAGTTGCCTCAATTGACACAACCCCTCAGACTGCCTGCATATTTCATCGTCAACACACATCCGGCACATAAACCAGAAGTGCACTGGCTGGCTTTAACTCTCAAAGAAGACGGGAGAACAACTTTCTTTGACTCGTTTGGAATGGGGCCCTACTTTGCACATTACCCTGAAAATATTTTAAAGTTCCTCAAGAAACATTCAGAGGTCATCAAGTACAACAATGGTCAACTACAGCACCCTCTATCGTTTGTATGTGGTCATCATTGCGTCTTCTACCTCTGTCATCGTGCTAGAGGGCTGTCTATCGGAGAAGTATTAAGTCTATACAGTGACGATAACTTAAAAAACGACCTCATGCTATACAACTTTGTGAAAGGACATCAACAATGTCTAAAAAGATGTGCACACTGTCCATGGAAACAACAAAACTGTTCTCTTCTGTATTTTAAAGACTATTGTAACGTGTGACTAATCTTATTGTGCGTGTGTGTATTTTAAAAAAATCTGTAATCTCATGGTAATTCAATAAAACATTTCTTTGATGAAAAGACAATAACTGTGTACAAGACAATTATTCAGGAAACCCATCGAGGTGTTAGAGACAATTTCTTCCCTTTGGTCACTACACGCGTCAAGCGTCGTTGAGGTGTCACTTTAGGGTCCTTTGGGTCGGGAGACCAGCTCTCAGCTATACTTTTCTTTCGTAAGATAGAATTCAATTTAAGTCTCTGATATTGAGCCCTCGATTCAGGATTGGACAGCAGTGTGAGAGGCATTTTAGCTTTAATAATGTGACGAGAAACTCGGACCATCCCTCAGGTAACGAAGAACTTGTTTTCTTATACGGTAGGGAAAGGTACTTGAATATATCGATCACATGAGAGCCTTTTACAGCACTTCCTTCATACATAAATTCACCATTCATATTCCAACCACCACCGTCTTTGGATATCCTCTGGATAATGTATTCAGCATTTCTTCGAGCTTTTGACGGAAGGCTATTTAGAATATCCTTACCCAAGTCATCTGTTACAGTGGGTGTTTTTAGAAGACTTTCGACACGACTGTCAGAGTCGTGGGGATGATCGCTGACTCCATCTCATTGTAAAGTCAGAGTTACTCTCCTTTGGTCTCTCTGATCCTCTTTAGTAAAGGTTAAATATCTCTGCAATCGAGCATTATACTTTTTTATCTTCTCATACGAGTTAGACTGAGAATCATTTAGAATGGTCCTCATCTTCTCATTCAATTCATCTTTGGCAGTTTCACGGATGTCGGTGGTTGGACGTCATAACTGGATAATTTGCTGAGGAAAGACGAGATACATTTTCTGGACAGTCTTCATCGTGTTTTACTTCTTTACAAGTCGTCCTATTAGATTTCCAATGATTGGAACAGCTGCCGATAGCAACGGCAACAGCTTTTTAAGAATCCTTCACGCTTCACGCACACTTTTTTATTAGCCAAGAGTCTGATGTTTTTCTTCTGTTTTTTCAGTTTTTTGAACTGAGCCTGCGACAATGGTACAGTCCCCTTCAAAACATTCAGGGCGATCTCACCGAGAGCTTGAATAAAGTCCCGAGAACTATGCATCAAAATGTCTTTACGTTTCTTTGAAGGAGCATGCTATAGTTCCTTAAGTAAACCCGCGTTTCTTTTTATACGCACTGACATAACTTAAGCAGACGTTTTTGGTATGGACACAGTGTGACGTTGATGAGGAAGTATCCCAGTCCTTAGTCTGTAGCGTTCTGGACATGAGGGTGTTAGATCAACAATTAAGTACCCGTGAGCGCCAGCTGTAACATCTTCAAAGATTTCTAGAAAGAAAGCTCTTTGAGACGGGTAAACCTGTTGAGCAACAACTTTTATCTACATTTTATCGCGAGGATTCTTAAACAATACAAAGTAATTGATATTCAGACTAATAGTACGACTATATTTACCACGATGAAATAAGTTTTGCGTAAGCATTATAACACTCATATTTTTATGATGTCTCTACTGTGTAAAAATGCCTCAGGGTTTTCAGAAGTTTCAAAAATAACATTGTCAAGAATAATCAAATGTTTTCTATCAGAAGGAAATAGATCTTCATTTTCAAAAGATTCAGGTAAACCTTCAATGAATTTGATATTTTTATTCATCTTTTGCAATTCACTGTACAAAGGTTGAAAAGAAGTATAAATCCGTACAATATTTACATTGACATCATCCATTACATTTTTTTCAAGTTCACACAATTTTCAAGTATACATTTTACAAAATGGGTCTTTCCTGACCCTGATGGTCCCACCACTAGACATGAAAATGGTGTTTTCAAATGTGGATCGAAATTAATTTCTTCGATAATGACCCCTCATCCACCCAAAACTCAGAACCCGAAAGGTTTGGTTGTCCCATCCGAAAATAATCGCCTCTTATCGTACACGACCTGGAGTTTTTTAATAACTGATCTGTTTTTTACTGCGATGTTCTTTTTATCCCTCTCAATGTTGTGTTGGCAGGTCTCAAGCACCCCATCAGGTGAATTCTGCAAATAGCCCTCTACAGACGGAGTCAAAGTTTATCCGCTCACAAGATTCTTTTGTTTGCGTGATACCTTTAATTTTAATCACAACCTTCTTCTGTCCTTTGTTCCTATAAGCTTACGACCTAGGACCCGCCGAAACAAAGTCCTTGATGCTATCCCCGTCGAGTTCATCAGTCAGATCACCGAGATAGTTACCTAATTTTAAAGGCGTCTCGCCGTCTTTCACAACATATATCAAGCTGTCTGGGTCAACGTAGAGAACATTCTCCTGCAATTTCTCCATGTAACTGTACAACTTCAGACGAGCATAAGCAGTGGTAAAAGCTCCGATAAAAACATTGCTGCTTTTACCAGGAGGGTAGAGACCATTGTAACGCCACTGGATCACAACTTTTTTCTCATCCAGCACGTTAAAGTAGCTGACCTCGTATTTCCCTGAAAACATGAAACTGAAAAACTCGTTGGGGTCTGACACTACAGAAACCTGAGACATGTTCACTCTCTGACAAAACTTTCCCCATAGGCTATTAAGACAAGTCTTAGCCACCTGTCTCTTTGCTGGGTTGTGACAAACCCTGCGACAGTCGTCACAAGTTACCGGGTCTGGGACCTCTGTAGGGCAAACAGGATCGTGACAAACGCTACAGTGAGCTTTGCATATGTGTTTTGATTTATCTTCATACCCCTTATGACAGCTGACGCAAAAGTAACGTGTTCCTAACAAACCTTTAGGGTTCTTCACCCCGTAATAGTGTCCCTGAAGTAGAAACAAGAATAAGGGCTCCGAACCATCAGCAAAACCGGTGGCATAATGCGCTAATGGCTGGTTTGCTGTCGTTTTATTAAACACAACAATTTTACGCCTCACTATCCGTTCAAACAGGGGTATATCTGTGAATATGATAGGTGTTTGAGAATCTAAACCAGCTTTGTTTAATAATTCCCTCCCCAACTCAACACAATCTTGATACGCACGGTTAGGATTAAGGAGACAAGAAAGGCTGATTGCGACGCAAAGCTGCTTGGTTCCATCACCACCAACTACATAGAGATGTCGTCTTTTTTTAACAAAAATTTTGGCATCCAGCGTCTTCTCGAGCTTGCGTTTCGCGCCTCCTCGAGGGATATGTACAATTTGGACCGTTAATTCAATTCTCTTACCCATAGCGATGACTCTGTCAGATTGCACTGTGTTGCTAAGGAGGTCCTCAAAAGCAGGGTAGATATTTCCACCGTCGCCTTCAACCACAACATTAACGTGTTCTTGAACATCTTCACCTACCACTTCAAGCTGAACCACATCCTCTCGATCTGCCAGTCTCTGCGCTTCATCAGCCAACTCCCTGACCTGTTGCATCCAACCTCTGTAGAAAGTAGCTAAATCAGGAGTGTCCGGTACAGCAGGACGTGTTAGCACCCTTCTTATCCTATCGGTGTTAAAAGGCTCTATGACTTCTGATTCAATACCGGTACCTCTAATACAACATCCTTCCTGAAGCGAATCACCGTCATCATCAACATTGTCATCGCTACAGTTAGAGTCAGACACATCTACCAGAGGGTCAAGAGCAGTTGTCCCTGAATCAGTCGTCTGCAGATTATCAACAAACCTTTCTAACCGATCGCCATTGTCTAAAGAGGTATCAGCCCTACCCTCACGAGATGATGCAGGAACCATATTTAAAATTCGGTTATCCTCTCTCTCGCCGAAAAAAATTGACTCCATGTTTTCATTTATACTCGGATCATAGACCTGCACTACATCCTCCTCAGACACGTTGTCAAACAAGTGAGACAGAAACATACGTGTTGGTGAAGCACTCTGGTCAATGAGGTGTGGTGTAGTGTCCTGGTTGTGTGTGGATTCAGGGTCAGAACCGGAAGGAAAACCATCATGGTTGGCCATAGCGTAATAACAATAATAACAATAACAATAAAATAATAATTAAAAAACATTTAATAAACAAAACAACAGTCTCAAAACACAATCACCCGCGATGCAACAGCGACCTCAAAACACAATCACCCGCAGTGCAACAGCAACCTCAAACCGTAATCACCCATCACTGCTTTTAAATAATGAGGATCCAAATGGACCTTACTGGGGTCGAACTTCAGTCAGATCAGTCCACGACGTCTGTTACCACCAGGTCCTTGTTGTTTTAGGAGTCTCAGAACTTCAGACACCAGCGCTTTATTCGTGACGTCCTTAAAGATGAATTCTGTAACGATTATCATAATATTTAAGACATATGCATCCCTGCTGATTACTCGTTGAAATGGTTGTTAATCTTACCTTCACGTATATTTCTCGCAGAACGGCGGTATTTACGTGCTTGACGCGCTTGACGTGCTAGACGACGACTCTGTATTTCACTCTGATGAAGACGACGTTCAAGCGTACGTACTCTGAATTCAAGCTGTTGTTTTACAGCCGTTGCATCATGGAACGCTAATAGGGTCGGCGACACTGGAGCGTGGGGTCTGTCTTGGGTAGCTGTGACAGAGCGCTCGGGGGCAGGGGGTAGAGGCAGGGTTTGGTCAGGGGGTGATGCGGCGCAAGTCGACGTTGGTGTCCGGGGTGCTATCCGCGGGTTGTCTGTGGTTGCTGGCGGTGCTGATGGTGGCGGCGACGGTGGCTGTGGAGGTGCGGATTGCCCAGATGCCGACGTCGAGTCTTCAGTAGGGAACGATCCGGATAGTAGATCCAGAGGTAATGAGGAAACCAGCGTCGATGTCTCCCACAAAGGCCAAGACCCAGGAGGGAGAGCTGAAACAGAATTTTGACAACAATACAAATGTAAATACAATCTAGAAGCAAGACCTCGGATAGCAGTTAATATGATATTAATATAAACAGAGTAGTATGAAAATAACCCTAGTACAATATGAAAAAATACGACCTGCGGAAAAACAAAATTACGTAATCATATAACCGGTGTTGAGCCGTGTTGTTTTCTAGCGAAGGCTATAATAAAACAACAACACGTGTAGCATCACGAAAACCATCATCACAACAGAAGCATATCCTAAAGAGCGTTAAAAATAAATAAATAAAAAACTCAATGTATGGACCTACTCAGGACCGTCATTTAAAGCATAAAAACAAATAGCAAATCACGAATCATTAGTGTATAAGAATACTATATATATATATATATATATATATATATATATATATATATATATATATATAGTATATAGTATAATACATAGTGTATATGTATTAAAGCACATTACAATTACCTCTAGTGGTCATCATCGTTAAAGCACAGTGTAAATAGCAATCGCGACCTCTAGTGACCGCCGTCGTTAAAGCATAGTGTTAATAGTAATTGCGACCTCTAGCGACCGGTGACGTTAAAGCATAGTGCAAATAGTAATCATGACCTCTAGTGGTCAACGTCGTTAAAGCATAGTGTAAATAGTAATCACGACCTCTAGTGGCCGCAGTCATTAAAGCATAGTGTTAATAGTAATTGCGACCTCTTGCGACCAGTGACGTTAAAGCATAGTGCAATTAGTAATCGTGACCTCTAGTGGTCATCGTCGTTAAAGCATAGCGTAAATAGTAATCGCGACCTCTAGTGGCCGGCGCCATTAAAGCATAGTAGTAAAATCACAATGTTGTTTAGCAGTAACAGTTACCCAAACACCTTCAATAATAAAATTACGCTATCTAAAAGCATAAAGCCGGAACATAGATAAACCACATTACAGATAACAGGCACCTTGATGCTCTAACACAACGAATTGCAGACACATCATTAAACCACACACACACACACACACACACACACACACACACATAATAGCGAACATACAGCCATTCAGCTGATACTGAACGGTAGAGATGTGTTGAAAAAAAATTGGAGATTTACATCTTACCAAACGGTGGTGGTGGCGTTGAAGCGACAGGCAGAAGGTGTGGCGTGCTCGTTGCCTTTGTATCTGTTTTCATGTGAAAAAATAAATAAATAAATACAGCAGTGAAACGTAAACTATCACTCCAAATGTTTTTTCCCGCCTCCTATCAGCTGAGGCGTCTGGTGAGTGAAAGAATCCACGAGCGGGCGCCCTACTCCTTCGACCTCTGACTGGCTGTCTGTTTTCATACGCACAGGTGTTGAATAAAACAAAAACATAGGCAGTTAAATATAAAACACATCAACAGAATGTGCTTAAAATACTTTTTTTGTTTTGCTCTCACCGTCGAACAGTTGGAGCGACCCGTCCAATGAATGATCAGCATCCACAGGGTCCGGATGACTTCCCGGTCGTGTCTGATTTCCGGGTTCCGGGTGATCTTTTCATGCACACACACACACACACACACACACACACACACACACACACACACACATACACACACACACACACACACACACACACACACACACGCACACACACACATACGCATGTATATACACTTAATAAATACCGCTGTTCTTTACCTAGTTATCGTAATTATGATTAGAATCGCTGTCTCCTTCTCACCAATGACTCGCGCCGGTCCTGTCTTCCGTGCCGAATTATACCGTCGCTTACGGCTCAGAGAGCGTTGATTACTCCCCTTCAGTCGATTTCCTGTACTCGGCCCCGGACGAACTCGTCCTCGCTGTCGATTATTATAATACACGGCGTGTTCTGAGCCTCGGTGCCGCTGTCTTGAAGACTCGCTCTCGGATTCACAGCCGACAGATCCGCACGGGCATCTCCGTCTTCAAAAGTTACACGCATTAACCGCTCAAGCTCCTCAGCGCCGATCAGCGTCTCCGGGAAGTTATTCGCGGAGGCGATAATATCTGAAAAATAGAAGTGCGGCTGTTGTAACACATAATAGAGATATTAACAACGAATTATAAAATAATTAAATATTTTTACCAGTATCACTCTGCGTTAAATGAACGTCACACAGATGAGTGACGACGTCTGTCAATGAAAAGAGACATGGTACGTGATAAACATGGCGTAACGTTTTTATTATACTTATATATGTAAATGTAAATACATAGATACACATATATGTATATACTTATATGTATACTGTATAGATATAGATAGATAGTCTGGAGTCCTTTTGGAAAGGAGGATGAAGTTCTGGAAGGTCTGGTCAACAGCCAAGGTTACCCCGGAACTGATGTAAAATGTGGTCTGAATCGGGTCACCTAAATACTCCGTCCGTGTGGGTAGGTCCTCGGTGACGTCTTTGTTGATTTGGATCGGGTCACCCACTCTGCCATTGTCGCCAATTAAAGACAGATGTATAAATATTCTAAAGGTGTTTCCAGATGTGGTGGAGACAGCACAAGATCTGGAATTTGACCCATGACGACCTGGACCATAAGAAGACCAGGATCAATGTCTGCTAGGTAGCTCAGAGGTATGAACCGCGGCGACGTAAAACAAATAATCAGATGGAGAACGGACATGGTGACAGAAGCAGGATGCCAAAAAAAGAATGGCTTGGGTCATCCGCTCTGCCATTGTCGCCAATTAAAGACAGATGTATGAATATTCTAAAGGTGTTTCCAGATGTGGTGGAGACGGCACAAGATCTGGAATTTGACCCATGACGACCTGGACCGTAAGAAGACCAGGATCAATCAGTGGAGACTGCACCCCCAAAATGAACTGAAATGTGTAATAAAAGGGGTCAGGGCCTGAGATAGTCTTTGTCACTCTACACCATCGGAGCTGAGGCAAAGCCAGGTGTAGTTGCGGGCCCAGAGCTCTGTTAGGGTAATTAGACGCCTCTGTCAGGGTGTAAATTCTTTTGGATTTTAAGTTGGGGTGTTTTTGGTTGTCATTCTCACGAGAAAACGAACACGTGGAAGGTACAGAAGTGTATTTCCTACAGCCTAAACAATGTTGTCTGAAGACAATGAGGTCCGCCTTCAGACTGTCTCTTTTGAAGATTCAACCGTCCAGGAAAGAACTCGCGTCTCCGCAGCAAATTAACTGGTTATCACAGACTCTAAAAATGCATCGTTTCAAACTCACACAGGGTGTAAAATTAAATAGACTGATTGAACAGAAACTCATGTGAGTTGAATAGCTGTGTCATTTGAACTAATGCTGAAAACTAAAGTATTTCTTTCTTTTTTGTTTCATCATTGTTCACTCAACCTTGTTTTCTGAAAACTAAAAGTATTTCTTTCTTTTGTTCTATTCTGAAAACTAAAAGTATTTCTCAAACAAGTTCAAATTATCTGTTTAAAAGCATTTTGAAAAAATGGTGCATGAGTTGGGTAGCTGTGTCGTTTGAACTATTAGTGAAGACTAAAAAGTGTTTTCTTTCTACTGTTTTATCTTTAAGAAATATTTCAAGAATGAAAAACTTCTTCATAAGATGTTAAATAACTTCAAAAATGTTTAAACCCGAAATAATATTGTAGCTACTAACGTGTTTTGATTATTTAGCCTACAATGCAGAAACAGTTCAAACATTGACTAATGCTGAAAACTAAAAGTATTTCTTTCTTTTTGTTTTGGTATCCGGGGCGATGTCCGCGGCTTGTCTGTGGTTGCTGGCGGTGCTGATGGTGTCGGCGACGGTGGCTGTGGAGTTGCGGATAGCCCAGATGCCGACGTCGAGTCTTCAGCAGGGAACGGTCCGGATAGTAGATCCAGAGGTACTGAGGAAACCGGCGTCGATGTCTCCCACAAAGGCCAAGACCCAGAGGGGAGAGCTGAAACAGAATACCGACAACAATACAAATGTAAATACAATCTAGAAGCAAGACCTCGGATAGCAGTTAATATGATATTAATATAAACAGAGTGTAAATGTAGGGATCTACAAAGGATCAACATTTAAAGCGTAAAAACAAATAGTAAATCACTAGTGTATACTGTCATTAAACCACATTACAATTAGTAAAATCACGACCTCTAGTGGCCGCCGTCGTTAAAGCACATTACAATTAGTAAAATCACGACCTCTAGCGGCCGCCGTCGTTAAACCACATTACAGTTAGTAAAATCACGACCTCTAGTGGACGCCGTCGTTAAACCACATTACAATTAGTAAAATCACGACCTCTAGTGGCCGCCGTCGTTAAAGCACATTACAGTTAGTAAAATCACGACCTCTAGTGGCCGCCGTCGTTAAAGCACATTACAATTAGTAAAACCACGACCTCTAGCGGCCGCCGTCGTTAAACCACATTACAGTTAGTAAAATCACGACCTCTAGTGGACGCCGTCGTTAAACCACATTACAATTAGTAAAATCACGACCTCTAGTGGCCGCCGTCGTTAAAGCACATTACAGTTAGTAAAATCACGACCTCTAGTGGCCGCCGTCCTTAAAGCACATTACAATTAGTAAAATCACGACCTCTAGTGGCCGCCGTCGTTAAAGCACATTACAATTAGTAAAATCACGACCTCTAGTGGCCGCCGTCGTTAAACCACATTACAGTTAGTAAAATCACGACCTCTAGTGGCCGCCGTCGTTAGAGCACATTACAGTTAGTAAAATGACGACCTCTAGTGGCCGCCGTCGTTAAACCACATTACAGTTAGTAAAATCACGACCTCTAGTGGCCGCCGTCGTTAAAGCACATTACAATTAGTAAAATCACGACCTCTAGTGGCCGCCGTCGTTAAAGCACATTACAGTTAGTAAAATCACGACCTCTCGTGGCCGCCGTCGTTAAAGCACATTACAGTTAGTAAAATCACGACCTCTAGCGGCCGCCGTCGTTAAAGCACATTGCAGTTAGTAAAATCACGACCTCTAGTGGCTGCCGTCGTTAAAGCTAATTACAGTTAGTAAAATCACGACCTCTAGCGGCCGCCGTCATTAAAGCACATTACAATTAGTAAAATCACGACCTCTAGTGGCCGCCGTCGTTAAAGCACATTACAGTTAGTAAAATCACGACCTCTAGTGGCCGCCGTCGTTAAAGCATGGTGTAAATTAGTAATCCCGACCTCTAGTGGTCGCCATCGTTAAAGCATAGGGTGAAATAGTAATCGCGACCTCTAGTGTCCGTCGTCGTTAAAGCATAGTCGTAAAATCACAATGACGCTTAGCAGCAACAGTTACTCAAACACCTTCAATAGTAAAATGACACCGTCTAAAAGCACAAAGCCGGAACATAGACAAACCGCATTACAGATAAAACGCACACACACACGCACGGACGCACGTACGCACGTACGCGCACACACACACACACACACACAAGTATTTCTTTCTCTTTGTTTTGGTATCCGGGGCGATGTCCGCGGCTTGTCTGTGGTTGCTGGCGGTGCTGATGGTGTCGGCGACGGTGGCTGTGGAGCTGCGGATAGCCCAGATGCCGACGTCGAGTCTTCAGCAGGGAACGGTCCGGATAGTAGATCCAGAGGTACTGAGGAAACCGGCGTCAATGTCTCCCACAAAGGCCAAGACCCAGAGGGGAGAGCTGAAACAGAATACCGACAACAACACAAATGTAAATACAATCTAGAAGCAAGACCTCGGATAGCAGTTAATATGATATTAATATAAACAGAGTGTAAATGTAGGGATCTACTAAGGATCAACATTTAAAGCGTAAAAACAAATAGTAAATCACTAGTGTATACTCTCATTAAACCACTTTACAATAAGTAAAAACACGACTTCTAGTAGACGCCGTTGTTAAACCACATTACAGTTAGTAAAATCACGACCTCTAGTAGCCGCCGTCGTTAAAGCACATTACAGTTATTAAAATCACGACCTCTAGTGGCCGCCGTCGTTAAAGCATAGTGTAAAATAGTAATCCCGACCTCTAGTGGTCGCCGTCGTTAAGGCACAGTGTGAAATAGTAATCGCGACCTCTAGTGTCCGTCGTCGTTAAAGCATAGTAGTAAAATCACAATGACGCTTAGCAGCAACAGTTACTCAAACACCTTCAATAGTAAAATGACACCGTCTAAAAGCACATAGCCGGAACATAGACAAACCGCATTACAGATAAAACACACACACACGCACACACGCACGCACGCACGCACGTACGCGCACACACACACACACACACACACACACACACACACACACAATAGCGAACATACAACCATTCAACTGATACTGAACGGTAGAGATGTGTTGAAAAAAATTGAGATTCGTATCTTACGTTGGTGTTGGTGTTGGTGTTGAAGCGACAGGTAGAAGGTGTGGCGTGCTCGTTGTCTTTGTATCTGTTTTCATGTGAAAAAATAAATAAATAAATACAGCAGTGAAACGTAAACTATCACTCCAAAATGTTTTTTCCCACCTCCTATCAGCTGAGGCGTCTGGTGAGTTAAAGAATCAACGAGCGGGTGCCGGGTGATCTTTTCATGCACACACACACACACACACACAAGTATTTCTTTCTTTTTGTTTTGGTATCCGGGGCGATGTCCGCGGCTTGTCTGTGGTTGCTGGCTGTGCTGATGGTGTCGGCGACGGTGGCTGTGGAGGTGCGGATAGCCCAGATGCCGACGTCGAGTCTTCAGCAGGGAACGGTCCGGATAGTAGATCCAGAGGTACTGAGGAAACCGGCGTCGATGTCTCCCACAAAGGCCAAGACCCAGAGGGGAGAGCTGAAACAGAATACCGACAACAATACAAATGTAAATACAATCTAGAAGCAAGACCTCGGATAGCAGTTAATATGATATTAATATCAACAGAGTGTAAATGTAGGGATCTACTAAGGATCAACATTTAAAGCGTAAAAACAAATAGTAAATCACTAGTGTATACTCTCATTAAACCACTTTACAATTAGTAAAATCACGACCTCTAGTGGACGCCGTCGTTTAACCACATTACAGTTAGTAAAATCACGACCTCTAGTGGACGCCGTCGTTAAAGCACATTACAGTTAGTAAAATCCCGACCTCTAGTGGCCGCCGTCGTTAAAGCACATTACAATTAGTAAAATCACGACCTCTAGCGGCCGCCGTCGTTAAACCACATAACAGTTAGTAAAATCACGACCTCTAGTGGCCGCCGTCGTTAAAGCACATTACAATTAGTAAAATTACGACCTCTAGTGGCCGCCGTCGTTAAAGCACATTACAGTTAGTAAAATCACGACCTCTAGCGGCCGCCGTCGTTAAAGCACATTACAGTTAGTAAAACCACGACCTCTAGCGGCCGCTGTCGTTAAAGCACATTACAGTTAGTAAAATCACGACCTCTAGTGGCCGCCGTCGTTAAAGCACATTACAGTTAGTGAAATCACGACCTCTAGCGGCCGCCGTCGTTAAACCACATTACAGTTAGTAAAATCACGACCTCTAGCGGCCGCTGTCGTTAAAGCACATTACAGTTAGTAAAATCACGACCTCTAGCGTCCGCCGTCGTTAAAGCACATTACAATTAGTAAAATCACGACCTCTAGTGGCCGCCCTCATTAAAGCACATTACAGTTAGTAAAATCACGACCTCTAGTGGCCGCCGTCGTTAAAGCACATTACAATTAGTAAAATCACGACCTCCAGCGGCCGCCGTCGTTAAAGCACATTACAATTAGTAAAATCACGACCTCTAGTGGCCGCCGTCGTTAAAGCACATAACAGTTAGTAAAATCACGACCTCTAGTGGCCGCCGTCGTTAAAGCACATTGCAGTTAGTAAAATCACGACCTCTAGTGGCCGCCGTCGTTAAAGCACATTACAATTAGTAAAATCACGACCTCTAGTGGCCGCCGTCGTTAAAGCACATTACAGTTAGTAAAATCCCGACCTCTAGTGGCCGCCGTCGTTAAAGCACATTACAATTAGTAAAATCACGACCTCTAGCGGCCGCCGTCGTTAAAGCATAGTATTAAAATCACAATGACGCTTAGCAGCAACAGTTACTCAAACACCTTCAATAGTAAAATGACACCGTCTAAAAGCACATAGCCGGAACATAGACAAATCGCATTACAGATAAAACACACACACACGCACACACACACACACGCACGCACGCACGCACGTACGCACGTACGCGCACACACACACACACACACACACACAATAGCGAACATACAACCATTCAACTGATACTGAACGGTAGAGATGTGTTGAAAAAAATTGAAATTCGTATCTTACCAAACGTTGGTGTTGGTGTTGGTGTTGAAGCGACAGGTAGAAGGTGTGGCGTGCTCGTTGTCTTTGTATCTGTTTTCATGTGAAAAAATAAATAAATAAATACAGCAGTGAAACGTAAACTATCACTCCAAAATGTTTTTTCCCACCTCCTATCAGCTGAGGCGTCTGGTGAGTTAAAGAATCAACGAGCGGGTGCCCTACTCCTTCGACCTCTGACTGATCGTCTGTTTTCATACGCACAGGCGTTGAATAAAACAAAAAACATAGGTAGTTAAATATAAAATACATCGACAGACTGTGGTTAAAATACTTTTTTTTTATTGAACTGAATGTTTTGCTCTCACCGTTGAACAGTTGGAGCGACCCGTTCAATGAATGATCAGCATCAACAGGGTCCGGATGACTTCCCGGTCGTGTCTGATTTCCGGGTTCCGGGTGATCTTTTCATGCACACACACACACACACACACAAGTATTTCTTTCTTTTTGTTTTGGTATCCGGGGCGATGTCCGCGGCTTGTCTGTGGTTGCTGGCTGTGCTGATGGTGTCGGCGACGGTGGCTGTGGAGGTGCGGATAGCCCAGATGCCGACGTCGAGTCTTCAGCAGGGAACGGTCCGGATAGTAGATCCAGAGGTACTGAGGAAACCGGCGTCGATGTCTCCCACAAAGGCCAAGACCCAGAGGGGAGAGCTGAAACAGAATACCGACAACAACACAAATGTAAATACAATCTAGAAGCAAGACCTCGGATAGCAGTTAATATGATATTAATATAAACAGAGTGTAAATGTAGGGATCTACTAAGGATCAACATTTAAAGCGTAAAAACAAATAGTAAATCACTAGTGTATACTCTCATTAAACCACTTTACAATTAGTAAAATCACGACCTCTAGTGGACGCCGTCGTTAAACCACATTACAGTTAGTAAAATCGCGACCTCTAGTGGCCGCCGTCGTTAAAGCACATTACAATTAGTAAAATCCCGACCTCTAGTGGCCGCCGTCGTTAAAGCACATTACAATTAGTAAAATCACGACCTCTAGTGGCCGCCGTCGTTAAAGCACATTACAATTAGTAAAATCACGACCTCTAGTGGCCGCCGTCGTTAAAGCACATTACAGTTAGTAAAATCACGACCTCTAGTGGCCGCCGTCATTAAAGCACATTACAGTTAGTAAAATCACGACCTCTAGTGGCCGCCGTCATTAAAACACATTACAATTAGTAAAATCACGACCTCTAGTGGCCGCCGTCGTTAAAGCACATTACAGTTAGTAAAATAACGACCTCTAGTGGCCGCCGTCGTTAAAGCACATTACAATTAGTAAAATCACGACCTCTAGTAGCCGCCGTCGTTAAAGCACATTACAATTAGTAAAATGACGACCTCTAGCGGCCGCCGTCGTTAAAGCACATTGCAGTTAGTAAAATCACGACCTCTAGCGGCCGGCGTCGTTAAAGCACATTACAGTTTGTAAAATCACGACCTCTAGCGGCCGCCGTCGTTAAAGCACATTACAATTAGTAAAATCACGACCTCTAGTGGCCGCCGTCGTTAAAGCACATTACAGTTAGTAAAATCACGACCTCTAGTGGCCGCCGTCGTTAAAGCATAGTGTAAATTAGTAATCCCGACCTCTAGTGGTCGCCATCGTTAAAGCATAGTGTGAAATAGTAATCTCGACCTCACGTGGCCGCCGTCGTTAAAGCATAGTAGTAAAATCACAATGACGCTTAGCAGCAACAGTTACTCAAACACCTTCAATAGTAAAATGACACCGTCTAAAAGCACATAGCCGGAACATAGACAAACCGCATTACAGATAAAACACACACACACGCACACACACACGCACGGACGCACGTACGCGCACACACACACACACACACACACAAGTATTTCTTTCTTTTTGTTTTGGTATCCGGGGCGATGTCCGCGGCTTGTCTGTGGTTGCTGGCGGTGCTGATGGTGTCGGCGACGGAGGCTGTGGAGGTGCGGATAGCCCAGATGCCGACGTCGAGTCTTCAGCAGGGAACGGTCCGGATAGTAGATCCAGAAGTACTGAGGAAACCGGCGTCGATGTCTCCCACAAAGGCCAAGACCCAGAGGGGAGAGCTGAAACAGAATACCGACAACAACACAAATGTAAATACAATCTAGAAGCAAGAACTCGGATAGCAGTTAATATGATATTAATATAAACAGAGTGTAAATGTAGGGATCTACTAAGGATCAACATTTAAAGCGTAAAAACAAATAGTAAATCACTAGTGTATACTCTCATTAAACCACTTTACAATAAGTACAATCACGACCTCTAGTGGACGCCGTCGTTAAACCACATTACAGTTAGTAAAATCACGACCTCTAGCGGCCGCCGTCGTTAAACCACATTACAGTTAGTAAAATCACGACCTCTAGTGGACGCCGTCGTTAAACCACATTACAATTAGTAAAATCACGACCTCTAGTGGCCGCCGTCGTTAAAGCACATTACAGTTAGTAAAATCACGACCTCTAGTGGCCGCCGTCGTTAAAGCACATTACAATTAGTAAAATCACGACCTCTAGTGGCCGCCGTCGTTAAAGCACATAACAGTTAGTAAAATCGCGACCTCTAGTGGCCGCCGTCGTTAAAGCACATTACAATTAGTAAAATCACGACCTCTAGTGGCCGCCGTCGTTAAAGCACATTACAATTAGTAAAATCACGACCTCTAGTGGCCGCCGTCGTTAAAGCACATTACAATTAGTAAAATCACTCCCTCTAGTGGCCGCCGTCGTTAAAGCACATTACAGTTAGTAAAATCACGACCTCTAGTGGCCGCCGTCATTAAAGCACATTACAGTTAGTAAAATCCCGACCTCTAGTGGCCGCCGTCATTAAAGCACATTACAGTTAGTAAAATCCCGACCTCTAGTGGTCGCCGTCGTTAAGGCACAGTGTGAAATAGTAATCGCGACCTCTAGTGTCCGTCGTCGTTAAAGCATAGTAGTAAAATCACAATGACGCTTAGCAGCAACAGTTACTCAAACACCTTCAATAGTAAAATGACACCGTCTAAAAGCACATAGCCGGAACATAGACAAACCGCATTACAGATAAAACACACACACACGCACACACACACGCACACACACACACACGCACGCACGCACGCACGTACGCACGTACGCACGTACGCGCACACACACACACACACACACACACAATAGCGAACATACAACCATTCAACTGATACTGAACGGTAGAGATGTGTTGAAAAAAATTGAGATTCGTATCTTACCAAACGTTGGTGTTGGTGTTGGTGTTGAAGCGACAGGTAGAAGGTGTGGCGTGCTCGTTGTCTTTGTATCTGTTTTCATGTGAAAAAATAAATAAATAAATACAGCAGTGAAACGTAAACTATCACTCCAAAATGTTTTTTCCCACCTCCTATCAGCTGAGGCGTCTGGTGAGTTAAAGAATCAACCAGCGGGTGCCCTACTCCTTCGACCTCTGACTGATCGTCTGTTTTCATACGCACAGGCGTTGAATAAAACAAAAAACATAGGTAGTTAAATATAAAATACATCGACAGACTGTGGTTAAAATACTTTTTTTTTATTGAACTGAATGTTTTGCTCTCACCGTTGAACAGTTGGAGCAACCCGTTCAATGAATGATCAGCATCCACAGGGTCCGGATAACTTCCCGGTCGTGTCTGATTTCCGGGTTCCGCGTGATCTTTTCATGCACACACACACACACACACAAGTATTTCTTTCTTTTTGTTTTGGTATCCGGGGCGATGTCCGCGGCTTGTCTGTGGTTGCTGGCTGTGCTGATGGTGTCGGCGACGGTGGCTGTGGAGGTGCGGATAGCCCAGATGCCGACGTCGAGTCTTCAGCAGGGAACGGTCCGGATAGTAGATCCAGAGGTACTGAGGAAACCGGCGTCGATGTCTCCCACAAAGGCCAAGACCCAGAGGGGAGAGCTGAAACAGAATACCGACAACAACACAAATGTAAATACAATCTAGAAGCAAGACCTCGGATAGCAGTTAATATGATATTAATATAAACAGAGTGTAAATGTAGGGATCTACTAAGGATCAACATTTAAAGCGTAAAAACAAATAGTAAATCACTAGTGTATACTCTCATTAAACCACTTTACAATAAGTAAAATCACGACCTCTAGTGGACGCCGTCGTTAAACCACATTACAGTTAGTAAAATCGCGACCTCTAGTGGCCGCCGTCGTTAAAGCACATTACAATTAGTAAAATCACGTCCTCTAGCGGCCGCCGTCGTTAAAGCACATTACAATTAGTAAAATCACGACCTCTAGCGGCCGACGTCGTTAAAGCACATTACAGTTAGTAAAATCACGACCTCTAGCGGCCGCCGTCGTTAAAGCACATTACAATTAGTAAAACCACTTCCTCTAGTGGCCGCCGTCGTTAAAGCACATTACAGTTAGTAAAATCACGTCCTCTAGTGGCCGCCGTCGTTAAAGCACATTACAGTTAGTAAAATCACGACCTCTAGTGGCCGCCGTCGTTAAAGCACATTACAGTTAGTAAAATCACGACCTCTAGTGGCCGCCGTCATTAAAGCACATTACAGTTAGTAAAATCCCGACCTCTAGTGGTCGCCGTCGTTAAGGCACAGTGTGAAATAGTAATCGCGACCTCTAGTGTCCGTCGTCGTTAAAGCATAGTAGTAAAATCACAATGACGCTTAGCAGCAACAGTTACTCAAACACCTTCAATAGTAAAATGACACCGTCTAAAAGCACATAGCCGGAACATAGACAAACCGCATTACAGATAAAACACACACACACGCACACGCACACGCACGCACGCACGCACGTACGCACGTACGCGCACACACACACACACACACACACACAATAGCGAACATACAACCATTCAACTGATACTGAACGGTAGAGATGTGTTGAAAAAAATTGAGATTCGTATCTTACGTTGGTGTTGGTGTTGGTGTTGAAGCGACAGGTAGAAGGTGTGGCGTGCTTGTTGTCTTTGTATCTGTTTTCATGTGAAAAAATAAATAAATAAATACAGCAGTGAAACGTAAACTATCACTCCAAAATGTTTTTTCCCACCTCCTATCAGCTGAGGCGTCTGGTGAGTTAAAGAATCAACGAGCGGGTGCCCTACTCCTTCGACCTCTGACTGATCGTCTGTTTTCATACGCACAGGCGTTGAATAAAACAAAAAACATAGGTAGTTAAATATAAAATACGTCGACAGACTGTGGTTAAAATACTTTGTTTTTATTGAACTGAATGTTTTGCTCTCACCGTTGAACAGTTGGAGCAACCCGTTCAATGAATGATCAGCATCCACAGGGTCCGGATAACTTCCCGGTCGTGTCTGATTTCCGGGTTCCGGGTGATCTTTTCATGCTCACACACACACACACACAAGTATTTCTTTCTTTTTGTTTTGGTATCCGGGGCGATGTCCGCGGCTTGTCTGTGGTTGCTGGCTGTGCTGATGGTGTCGGCGACGGTGGCTGTGGAGGTGCGGATAGCCCAGATGCCGACGTCGAGTCTTCAGCAGGGAACGGTCCGGATAGTAGATCCAGAGGTACTGAGGAAACCGGCGTCGATGTCTCCCACAAAGGCCAAGACCCAGAGGGGAGAGCTGAAACAGAATACCGACAACAATACAAATGTAAATACAATCTAGAAGCAAGACCTCGGATAGCAGTTAATATGATATTAATATAAACAGAGTGTAAATGTAGGGATCTACTAAGGATCAACATTTAAAGCGTAAAAACAAATAGTAAATCACTAGTGTATACTGTCATTAAACCACATTACAATTAGTAAAATCACGACCTCTAGTGGACGCCGTCGTTTAACCACATTACAGTTAGTAAAATCACGACCTCTAGTGGACGCCGTCGTTAAAGCACATTACAGTTAGTAAAATCCCGACCTCTAGTGGCCGCCGTCGTTAAAGCACATTACAATTAGTAAAATCACGACCTCTAGCGGCCGCCGTCGTTAAACCACATAACAGTTAGTAAAATCACGACCTCTAGTGGCCGCCGTCGTTAAAGCACATTACAGTTAGTAAAATCACGACCTCTAGTGGCCGCCGTCGTTAAAGCACATTACAGTTAGTGAAATCACGACCTCTAGCGGCCGCCGTCGTTAAAGCACATTACAGTTAGTAAAATCACGACCTCTAGCGGCCGCTGTCGTTAAAGCACATTACAGTTAGTAAAATCACGACCTCTAGCGTCCGCCGTCGTTAAAGCACATTACAATTAGTAAAATCACGACCTCTAGTGGCCGCCCTCATTAAAGCACATTACAGTTAGTAAAATCACGACCTCTAGTGGCCGCCGTAGTTAAAGCACATTACAGTTAGTAAAATCTCGACCTCTAGTGGCCGCCGTCGTTAAAGCACATTACAATTAGTAAAATCACGACCTCTAGCGGCCGCCGTCGTTAAAGCACATTACAATTAGTAAAATCACGACCTCTAGTGGCCGCCGTCGTTAAAGCACATAACAGTTTGTAAAATCACGCCCTCTAGTGGCCGCCGTCGTTAAAGCACATTGCAGTTAGTAAAATCACGACCTCTAGTGGCCGCCGTCGTTAAAGCACATTACAATTAGTAAAATCACGACCTCTAGTGGCCGCCGTCGTTAAAGCACATTACAGTTAGTAAAATCCCGACCTCTAGTGGCCGCCGTGGTTAAAGCACATTACAATTAGTAAAATCACGACCTCTAGCGGCCGCCGTCGTTAAAGCATAGTATTAAAATCACAATGACGCTTAGCAGCAACAGTTACTCAAACACCTTCAATAGTAAAATGACACCGTCTAAAAGCACATAGCCGGAACATAGACAAACCGCATTACAGATAAAACACACACACACGCACACACACACACACGCACGCACGCACGTACGCGCACACACACACACACACACACACACACACAATAGCGAACATACAACCATTCAACTGATACTGAACGGTAGAGATGTGTTGAAAAAAATTGAGATTCGTATCTTACCAAACGTTGGTGTTGGTGTTGGTGTTGAAGCGACAGGTAGAAGGTGTGGCGTGCTCGTTGTCTTTGTATCTGTTTTCATGTGAAAAAATAAATAAATAAATACAGCAGTGAAACGTAAACTATCACTCCAAAATGTTTTTTCCCACCTCCTATCAGCTGAGGCGTCTGGTGAGTTAAAGAATCAACGAGCGGGTGCCCTACTCCTTCGACCTCTGACTGATCGTCTGTTTTCATACGCACAGGCGTTGAATAAAACAAAAAACATAGGTAGTTAAATATAAAATACATCGACAGACTGTGGTTAAAATACTTTTTTTTTATTGAACTGAATGTTTTGCTCTCACCGTTGAACAGTTGGAGCAACCCGTTCAATGAATGATCAGCATCCACAGGGTCCGGATAACTTCCCGGTCGTGTCTGATTTCCGGGTTCCGGGTGATCTTTTCATGCACACACACACACACACACACAAGTATTTCTTTCTTTTTGTTTTGGTATCCGGGGCGATGTCCGCGGCTTGTCTGTGGTTGCTGGCTGTGCTGATGGTGTCGGCGACGGTGGCTGTGGAGGTGCGGATAGCCCAGATGCCGACGTCGAGTCTTCAGCAGGGAACGGTCCGGATAGTAGATCCAGAGGTATTGAGGAAACCGGCGTCGATGTCTCCCACAAAGGCCAAGACCCAGAGGGGAGAGCTGAAACAGAATACCGACAACAATACAAATGTAAATACAATCTAGAAGCAAGACCTCGGATAGCAGTTAATATGATATTAATATAAACAGAGTGTAAATGTAGGAATCTACTAAGGATCAACATTTAAGGCGTAAAAACAAATAGTAAATCACTAGTGTATACTGTCATTAAACCACATTACAATTAGTAAAATCACGACCTCTAGTGGACGCCGTCGTTTAACCACATTACAGTTAGTAAAATCACGACCTCTAGTGGACGCCGTCGTTAAAGCACATTACAGTTAGTAAAATCACGACCTCTAGTGGCCGCCATCGTTAAAGCACATTACAATTAGTAAAATCACGACCTCTAGCGGCCGCAATCGTTAAACCACATTACAGTTAGTAAAATCACGACCTCTAGCGGCCGCTGTCGTTAAAGCACATTACAGTTAGTAAAATCACGACCTCTAGCGTCCGCCGTCGCTAAAGCACATTACAATTAGTAAAATCACGACCTCTAGTGGCCGCCCTCGTTAAAGCACATTACAGTTAGTAAAATCACGACCTCTAGTGGCCGCCGTCGTTAAAGCACATTACAGTTAGTAAAATCACTTCCTCTAGTGGCCGCCGTCGTTAAAGCACATTACAATTAGTAAAATCACTACCTCTAGCGGCCGCCGTCGTTAAAGCACATTACAATTAGTAAAATATCGACCTCTAGTGGCCGCCGTGGTTAAAGCACATTACAGTTAGTAAAATCACGACCTCTAGTGGCCGACGTCGTTAAAGCACATTACAGTTAGTAAAATCACGACCTCTAGTGGCCGCCGTCGTTAAAGCACATTACAGTTAGTAAAATCACGACCTCTAGTGGCCGCCGTCGTTAAAGCACATTACAGTTAGTAAAATCACGACCTCTAGCGGCCGCCGTCGTTAAAGCACATTGCAGTTAGTAAAATCACGACCTCTAGCGGCCGACGTCGTTAAAGCACATTACAGTTAGTAAAATCCCGACCTCTAGTGGCCGCCGTCGTTAAAGCACATTACAGTTAGTAAAACCACTTCCTCTAGTGGCCGCCGTCGTTAAAGCACATTACAGTTAGTAAAATCCCGACCTCTAGTGGCCGCCGTCGTTAAAGCACATTACAATTAGTAAAATCACGACCTCTAGTGGCCGCCGTCGTTAAAGCACATTACAGTTAGTAAAATCACGACCTCTAGTGGCCGCCGTCATTAAAGCACATTACAGTTAGTAAAATCCCGACCTCTAGTGGTCGCCGTCCTTAAGGCACAGTGTGAAATAGTAATCGCGACCTCTAGTGTCCGTCGTCGTTAAAGCATAGTAGTAAAATCACAATGACGCTTAGCAGCAACAGTTACTCAAACACCTTCAATAGTAAAATGACACCGTCTAAAAGCACATAGCCGGAACATAGACAAACCGCATTACAGATAAAACACACACACACGCACACACACACACACGCACGCACGCACGCACGTACGCGCATACACACACACACACACACACACACACACAATAGCGAACATACAACCATTCAACTGATACTGAACGGTAGAGATGTGTTGAAAAAAATTGAGATTCGTATCTTACCAAACGTTGGTGTTGGTGTTGGTGTTGAAGCGACAGGTAGAAGGTGTGGCGTGCTCGTTGTCTTTGTATCTGTTTTCATGTGAAAAAATAAATAAATAAATACAGCAGTGAAACGTAAACTATCACTCCAAAATGTTTTTTCCCACCTCCTATCAGCTGAGGCGTCTGGTGAGTTAAAGAATCAACGAGCGGGTGCCCTACTCCTTCGACCTCTGACTGATCGTCTGTTTTCATACGCACAGGCGTTGAATAAAACAAAAAACATAGGTAGTTAAATATAAAATACATCGACAGACTGTGGTTAAAATACTTTTTTTTTATTGAACTGAATGTTTTGCTCTCACCGTTGAACAGTTGGAGCGACCCGTTCAATGAATGATCAGCATCCACAGGGTCCGGATGACTTCCCGGTCGTGTCTGATTTCCGGGTTCCGGGTGATCTTTTCATGCACACACACACACACACACACAAGTATTTCTTTCTTTTTGTTTTGGTATCCGGGGCGATGTCCGCGGCTTGTCTGTGGTTGCTGGCTGTGCTGATGGTGTCGGCGACGGTGGCTGTGGAGGTGCGGATAGCCCAGATGCCGACGTCGAGTCTTCAGCAGGGAACGGTCCGGATAGTAGATCCAGAGGTACTGAGGAAACCGGCGTCGATGTCTCCCACAAAGGCCAAGACCCAGAGGGGAGAGCTGAAACAGAATACCGACAACAACACAAATGTAAATACAATCTAGAAGCAAGACCTCCGATAGCAGTTAATATGATATTAATATAAACAGAGTGTAAATGTAGGGATCTACTAAGGATCAACATTTAAAGCGTAAAAACAAATAGTAAATCACTAGTGTATACTCTCATTAAACCACTTTACAATAAGTAAAATCACGACCTCTAGTGGACGCCATCGTTAAACCACATAACAGTTAGTAAAATCACGACCTCTAGTGGCCGCCGTCGTTAAAGCACATTACAATTAGTAAAATTACGTCCTCTAGTGGCCGCCGTCGTTAAAGCACATTACAGTTAGTAAAATCACGACCTCTAGCGGCCGCCGTCGTTAAAGCACATTACAGTTAGTAAAATCACGACCTCTAGCGGCCGCTGTCGTTAAAGCACATTACAGTTAGTAAAATCACGACCTCTAGCGTCCGCCGTCGTTAAAGCACATTACAATTAGTAAAATCACGACCTCTAGTGGCCGCCCTCATTAAAGCACATTACAGTTAGTAAAATCCCGACCTCTAGTGGCCGCCGTCGTTAAAGCACATTACAGTTAGTAAAATCACGACCTCTAGTGGCCGCCGTCGTTAAAGCACATTACAGTTAGTAAAATCACGACCTCTAGTGGCCGCCGTCGTTAAAGCACATTACAATTAGTAAAATCACGACCTCTAGCGGCCGCCGTCGTTAAAGCATAGTATTAAAATCACAATGACGCTTAGCAGCAACAGTTACTCAAACACCTTCAATAGTAAAATGACACCGTCTAAAAGCACATAGCCGGAACATAGACAAACCGCATTACAGATAAAACACACACACACGCACACACACACACACACACACACACACACACAATAGCGAACATACAACCATTCAACTGATACTGAACGGTAGAGATGTGTTGAAAAAAATTGAGATTCGTATCTTACCAAACGTTGGTGTTGGTGTTGGTGTTGAAGCGACAGGTAGAAGGTGTGGCGTGCTCGTTGTCTTTGTATCTGTTTTCATGTGAAAAAATAAATAAATAAATACAGCAGTGAAACGTAAACTATCACTCCAAAATGTTTTTTCCCACCTCCTATCAGCTGAGGCGTCTGGTGAGTTAAAGAATCAACGAGCGTGTGCCCTACTCCTTCGACCTCTGACTGATCGTCTGTTTTCATACGCACAGGCGTTGAATAAAACAAAAAACATAGGTAGTTAAATATAAAATACATCGACAGACTGTGCTTAAAATACTTTTTTTTTATTGAACTGAATGTTTTGCTCTCACCGTTGAACAGTTGGAGCGACCCGTTCAATGAATGATCAGCATCCACAGGGTCCGGATGACTTCCCGGTCGTGTGTGAATTCCGGGTTCCGGGTGATCTTTTCATGCACACACACACACACACACACACACACACACACACACACACACACACACACACACACACACACACACACACACACACACACACACACACGCATGTATATACACTTAATAAATACCGCTATTCTTTACCTAGTTATCGTAATTATGATTAGAATCGCTGTCTCCTTCTCACCAATGACTCGCGCCGGTCCTGTCTTCCGTGCCGAATTATACCGTCGCTTACGGCTCAGAGAGCGTTGATTACTCCCCTTCGCTCGATTTCCTGTACTCTGCGCCGGACGAACTCGTCCTCGCTGTCGATTATTATAATACACGGCGTGTTCTGAGCCTCGGTGCCGCTGTCTGGAAGACTCGCTCTCGGAGTCACAGCCGACAGATCCGCACGGGCATCTCCGTCTTCAAAAGTTACACGCATTAACCGCTCAAGCTCCTCAGCGCCGATCAGCGTCTCCGGGAAGTTATTCGCGGAGGCGATAATATCTGAAAAATAGAAGTGCGGCTGTTGTAACACATAATAGAGATATTAACAACGAATTATAAAATAATTCAATATTTTTACCAGTATCACTCTGCGTTAAATGAACATCACACAGATGAGTGACGACGTCTGTCAATGAAAAGAGACATGGTACGTGATAAACATGGCGTAACGTTTTTATTATACTTATATATGTAAATGTAAATACATAGATACACATATATGTATATACTTATATGTATACTGTATAGATATAGATAGATGGATAGATAGACAGATAAATATTCACCTACGACGTGCAGAGGAAGAGGCATCCATGGGTAGTCTGGAGTCCTTTTGGAAAGGAGGATGAAGTTCTGGAAGGTCTGGTCAGCAGCGAAGGTTACCCCGGAACTGATGTAAAATGTGGTCTGAATCGGATCACCTAAATACTCCGTCCGTGTGGGTACGTCCTAGGTGACGTCTTTGTTGATTTGGATCGGGTCACCCACTCTGCCATTGTCGCCAATTAAAGACAGATGTATAAATATTCTAAAGGTGTTTCCAGATGTGGTGGAGACAGCACAAGATCTGGAATTTGACCCATGACGACCTGGACCATAAGAAGACCAGGATCAATGTCTGCTAGGTAGCTCAGAGGTATGAACCGCGGCGACGTAAAACAAATAATCAGATGGAGAACGGACATGGTGACAGAAGCAGGATGCCAAAAAAAGAATGGCTTGGGTCATCCGCTCTGCCATTGTCGCCAATTAAAGACAGATGTATGAATATTCTAAAGGTGTTTCCAGATGTGGTGGAGACGGCACAAGATCTGGAATTTGACCCATGACGACCTGGACCGTAAGAAGACCAGGATCAATCAGTGGAGACTGCACCCCCAAAATGAACTGAAATGTGTAATAAAAGGGGTCAGGGCCTGAGATAGTCTTTGTCACTCTACACCATCGGAGCTGAGGCAAAGCCAGGTGTAGTTGCGGGCCCAGAGCTCTGTTAGGGTAATTAGACGCCTCTGTCAGGGTGTAAATTCTTTTGGATTTTAAGTTGGGGTGTTTTTGGTTGTCATTCTCACGAGAAAACGAACACGTGGAAGGTACAGAAGTGTATTTCCTACAGCCTAAACAATGTTGTCTGAAGACAATGAGGTCCGCCTTCAGACTGTCTCTTTTGAAGATTCAACCGTCCAGGAAAGAACTCGCGTCTCCGCAGCAAATTAACTGGTTATCACAGACTCTAAAAATGCATCGTTTCAAACTCACACAGGGTGTAAAATTAAATAGACTGATTGAACAGAAACTCATGTGAGTTGAATAGCTGTGTCATTTGAACTAATGCTGAAAACTAAAGTATTTCTTTCTTTTTTGTTTCATCATTGTTCACTCAACCTTGTTTTCTGAAAACTAAAAGTATTTCTTTCTTTTGTTCGATTCTGAAAACTAAAAGTATTTCTCAAACAAGTTCAAATTATCTGTTTAAAAGCATTTTGAAAAAATGGTGCATGAGTTGGGTAGCTGTGTCGTTTGAACTATTAGTGAAGACTAAAAAGTGTTTTCTTTCTACTGTTTTATCTTTAAGAAATATTTCAAGAATGAAAAACTTCTTCATAAGATGTTAAATAACTTCAAAAATGTTTAAACCCGAAATAATATTGTAGCTACTAACGTGTTTTGATTATTTAGCCTACAATGCAGAAACAGTTCAAACATTGACTAATGCTGAAAACTAAAAGTATTTCTTTCTTTTTGTTTTGGTATCCGGGGCGATGTCCGCGGCTTGTCTGTGGTTGCTGGCGGTGCTGATGGTGTCGGCGACGGTGGCTGTGGAGTTGCGGATAGCCCAGATGCCGACGTCGAGTCTTCAGCAGGGAACGGTCCGGATAGTAGATCCAGAGGTACTGAGGAAACCGGCGTCGATGTCTCCCACAAAGGCCAAGACCCAGAGGGGAGAGCTGAAACAGAATACCGACAACAATACAAATGTAAATACAATCTAGAAGCAAGACCTCGGATAGCAGTTAATATGATATTAATATAAACAGAGTGTAAATGTAGGGATCTACAAAGGATCAACATTTAAAGCGTAAAAACAAATAGTAAATCACTAGTGTATACTGTCATTAAACCACATTACAATTAGTAAAATCACGACCTCTAGTGGCCGCCGTCGTTAAAGCACATTACAATTAGTAAAATCACGACCTCTAGCGGCCGCCGTCGTTAAACCACATTACAGTTAGTAAAATCACGACCTCTAGTGGACGCCGTCGTTAAACCACATTACAATTAGTAAAATCACGACCTCTAGTGGCCGCCGTCGTTAAAGCACATTACAGTTAGTAAAATCACGACCTCTAGTGGCCGCCGTCGTTAAAGCACATTACAATTAGTAAAACCACGACCTCTAGCGGCCGCCGTCGTTAAAGCACATTACAGTTAGTAAAATCACGACCTCTAGCGGCCGCCGTCGTTAAACCACATTACAGTTAGTAAAATCACGACCTCTAGTGGACGCCGTCGTTAAACCACATTACAATTAGTAAAATCACGACCTCTAGTGGTCGCCGTCGTTAAAGCACATTACAGTTAGTAAAATCACGACCTCTAGTGGCCGCCGCCGTTAAAGCACATTACAATTAGTAAAATCACGACCTCTAGTGGCCGCCGTCGTTAAAGCACATAACAGTTAGTAAAATCACGACCTCTAGTGGCCGCCGTCGTTAAAGCACATTACAATTAGTAAAATCACGACCTTCGTATCTTACCAAACGTTGGTGTTGGTGTTGGTGTTGAAGCGACAGGTAGAAGGTGTGGCGTGCTCGTTGTCTTTGTATCTGTTTTCATGTGAAAAAATAAATAAATAAATACAGCAGTGAAACGTAAACTATCACTCCAAAATGTTTTTTCCCACCTCCTATCAGCTGAGGCGTCTGGTGAGTCAAAGAATCAACGAGCGGGTGCCCTACTCCTTCGACCTCTGACTGATCGTCTGTTTTCATACGCACAGGCGTTGAATAAAACAAAAAACATAGGTAGTTAAATATAAAAAAGTAAAATCACGACCTCTAGTGGCCACCGTCGTTAAAGCACATTACAATTAGTAAAATCACGACCTCTAGCGGCCGCCGTCGTTAAACCACATTACAGTTAGTAAAATCACGACCTCTAGTGGCCGCCGTCGTTAAAGCACATTACAGTTAGTAAAATCACGACCTCTAGTGGCCGCCGTCATTAAAGCACATTACAGTTAGTAAAAATCACGACCTCTAGTGGCCGCCGTCGTTAAAGCACATTACAGTTAGTAAAATCACGACCTCTAGCGGCCGTCGTCGTTAAAGCACATTACAGTTAGTAAAATCACGACCTCTAGCGGCCGCCGTCGTTAAAGCACATTACAGTTAGTAAAATCACGACCTCTAGTGGCCGCCGTCGTTAAAGCATAGTGTAAAATAGTTATCCCGACCTCTAGTGGTCACCATCGTTAAAGCATAGTGTGAAATAGTAATCTCGACCTCACGTGGCCGCCGTCGTTAAAGCATAGTGTGAAATAGTAATCGCGACCTCTAGTGTCCGTCGTCGTTAAAGCATAGTAGTAAAATCACAATGACGCTTAGCAGCAACAGTTACTCAAACACCTTCAATAGTAAAATGACACCGTCTAAAAGCACATAGCCGGAACATAGACAAACCGCATTACAGATAAAACACACACACACGCACGCACGCACGTACGCGCACACACACACACACACACACACACACACACACACACACACACAATAGCGAACATACAACCATTCAACTGATACTGAACGGTAGAGATGTGTTGAAAAAAATTGAGATTCGTATCTTCCCAAACGTTGGTGTTGGTGTTGGTGTTGAAGCGACAGGTAGAAGGTGTGGCGTGCTCGTTGTCTTTGTATCTGTTTTCATGTGAAAAAATAAATAAATAAATACAGCAGTGAAACGTAAACTATCACTCCAAAATGTTTTTTCCCACCTCCTATCAGCTGAGGCGTCTGGTGAGTTAAAGAATCAACGAGCGTGTGCCCTACTCCTTCGACCTCTGACTGATCGTCTGTTTTCATACGCACAGGCGTTGAATAAAACAAAAAACATAGGTAGTTAAATATAAAATACATCGACAGACTGTGGTTAAAATACTTTTTTTTTATTGAACTGAATGTTTTGCTCTCACCGTTGAACAGTTGGAGCGACCCGTTCAATGAATGATCAGCATCCACAGGGTCCGGATGACTTCCCGGTCGTGTCTGATTTCCGGGTTCCGGGTGACCTTTTCATGCACACACACACACACACACACACACACACACACACACACACACACACACACACACACACACACACACACACACACACACACACACATACGCATCTATATACACTTAATAAATACCGCTATTCTTTACCTAGTTATCGTAATTATGATTAGAATCGCTGTCTCCTTCTCACCAATGACTCGCGCCGGTCCTGTCTTCCGTGCCGAATTAACCGTCGCTTACGGCTCAGAGAGCGTTGGTTACTCCCCTTCGATCGATTTCCTGTACTCGGCCCCGGACGAACTCGTCCTCGCTGTCGATTATTATAATACACGGCGTGTTCTGAGCCTCGGTGCCGCTGACTTGAAGACTCGCTCTCAGATTCACAGCCGACAGATCCGCACGGGCATCTCCGTCTTCAAAAGTTACACGCATTAACCGCTCAAGCTCCTCAGCGCCGATCAGCGTCTCCGGGAAGTTATTCGCGGAGGCGATAATATCTGAAAAATAGAAGTGCGGCTGTTGTAACACATAATAGAGATATTAACAACGAATTATAAAATAATTCAATATTTTTACCAGTATCACTCTGCGTTAAATGAACGTCACACAGATGAGTGACGACGTCTGTCAATGAAAAGAGACATGGTACGTGATAAACATGGCGTAACGTTTTTATTATACTTATATATGTAAATGTAAATACATAGATACACATATATGTATATACCTATATGTATACTGTATAGATATAGATAGATGGATAGATAGATAAATATTCACCTACGACGTGCAGAGGAAGAGGCATCCATGGGTAGTCTGGAGTCCTTTTGGAAAGGAGGATGAAGTTCTGGAAGGTCTGGTCAACAGCGAAGGTTACCCCGGAACTGATGTAAAATGTGGTATGTTTCGGTGTCTGAGAAAGAGTCAGGCATAATGCCTGTTGTCACACCGCTGTTTACCCCTTTTTTAAGTATTTCCTGAGTAAGTAAAATTGCATCGTTTAAAACTCACACAGGGTGTAAAATTAAATAGACTGATTCAACAGAAACTCATATGAGTTGAATAGCTGTGTTATTTGAACTAATGCTGAAAACTAAAGTATTTCTTTCTTTTGTTTTATCCTTGTTCACTCAACCTTATTTTCTGAAAACTAAAAGTATTTCTTTCTTTTGTTCTATTCTGAAAACTAAAAGTATTTCTCAAACAAGTACAAATTATCTGTTTAAACGCGAGTTGGGTAGCTGCGTCGTTTGAACTATTAGTGAAGACTAAGAAGTGTTTTCTTTCTACTGTTTTATCTTTAAGAAATATTTCAAGAATGAAAAACTTCTTCATAAGATGTTAAATAACTTCTAAAATGTTTAAACCCGAAATAATATTGTAGCTACTAATGTGTTTTGATTATTTAGCCTGCAATGCAGAAACAGTTCAAACATTGACTAATGCTGAAAACTAAAAGTATTTCTTTCTTTTTGTTTTACCCCTTTTTTTTTACCCACACCCCTAAGGTAATCCTCCCGGTGTCTCATCACACACCCACCCTCCCGCTGACCCTGCCTGACCCTTGCGTCTGTGAGGATGTGGCTGACCCCCACCCCCTGCATCACACAAGGGTGAAGCTACCCCTTGGACCTTCATTATTTTAATTTCCTGTTGATATAAAAATGGGGAGGGTAATTATTTTAATTTCTTTTTGATATAAAAAGGGGTGGGGTTTATTACTTCCGGAAGGGGAGGGTTTTATTACTCCCGGGGGACCATCAATCATACAGATTTGACATATAGTGGTCTCCTTCATCTCTCTGTCTATTTATAGAATCCCAAATCAAAAAATGCAGAGGAAAACATGAACTCAGCGGCAGATGGTTCCTGTGAGCATGTTTACAAATCAGGTTTCAGCACAGTCTGAGGTGCAAGAGAGACAAGGTTTCCCACCTCCCTGCCTGTTACCATCTGCAGCTCTCTGTACTCTCTGGGCACCGAGCGAGCAACACGCACCAAAACTGCACACATTAAAAACGCAGCTCAAGATTGCATGACGCTTATTGACTCAGTGCTTGAAACAGACCCAACTCAAAGGAGGTTTCAGAACACAGTGATGGGCCCTGGTATGTTGTGTTTCATTTGAACGAAACAGTAAATAGAGCCGTGCTTGTTGTTCAGTATAAAATAAGGAAAGACAGTCCCCACGAAGTGGATTCAAGATCATTGCCATTGCAATCACACACACAGTCAAAGAGCCTCTGGGAGGAGGAAATGCTTTTCTGCGAGATTTCACTAAATAGCTTCACGATTGCTTTCATTGCTACTTCCTGCCACTGCATATGTTTGATTTCCCTTAAGTTTCTCAGATAAATGTCTCATAAATGTCACAAGATGCAGATCAGTCAATTCAGTCAATAGAAGCTGTGAAATCCTACAGTATATTAACTTCCTGTCCACTTTTCCATGACCACCTGAACTTACTCCCAGGTTGTCCCACGACTTTTGACTTCCATACTTAGCAAAGATGACCACACAAAAATGCTACGCTGATTCGACATTAGCATCATGAATAATAACCGTTTTATAGCACAGTACCCTTGTAATGCTCTTTCGTGGCAACAGCTCTTACACTTCTGTGTTCTCATAACTACGATCTACATTTGTCTGTTATTAGCATTATCATTAGCATTTATAAACAGAATGTATAAACAAGGAAACCAAAGGGAAAATGTAAATTATGCACTAATAAAACATGTTTTTTGATTGTACATTATTACATATACATTATTATTACATATTTAAGTACATTATAACGGGTGATTCTTAATGTTCTGTACGTTATAAATATTGGAGGGTCTTCATAAGAGGTATTATGGAAACCACTTGGGCATTAAGTCTTTAGCAGAGTCACACAGAGCTCATCTCTAGGGTTTAAAGGCATCATGCATAACAATAGTGAATTATTATTCATGTTTTCAGGATATAGGGTCAAAAATGAGAAAAGCATATGTCATCCAATTAAAAGGGGTAGGCTTCAAGAACCTGCACTTTGATTTAAAGAATCTTGTTTTAAATCTCTCTGCGTTCATGTGGCTGCACATTTCAATCCTTGATATGTAATGCATATGGCAGAATTGACAATAAATCCTCTACCTTTACCTTCACGCACGACTCTAGTCAAATCTGACCTTCAGAGGTGGAGAAATTTAAAAAGAAAAAAAAAAAAATCATTGATAAACTACAGCAAGTGATTTTGTTTGGAGTGGGAAGTCTCCTCGGGTCAGCAGATCGTTACTCCATAAGTGTAAATTCAAAACAGTTTTATTATTGAGCCTCTTATATTCATAAAATCTGCTGTCTTACTGATGTTTACCTTAGTCCAAACTGGAAATGTTTTCATGCTCATCCTCTATTAATGCTCCAGTATATTCCTCACTGCCTATGAAAAGACCTACCAATGTCAAGAATCCCAAGGTTACGTTCCATGCTATTAAAGTTTGCTCCCAATTTCAGAAGCGCTGTAAATATAATTCAGCCACTCAGAATTCTGGCCCAAAAAGAGAATCGTGTGTTTCCTCCCTCTTACTTGGAGAAATGCTTGTCACGCTCGTACAATAGTCTCTCAAAACAATATCAAATCATATATTTTGTCTAAAATAAATAAAAAAATAAAAACTTTCACAGGTTTCCTTCTCTACCTCCTGACTCAGCAACAATCTACTCAGCCCTAGAAGAGAATTGTTTCTGAAATATATTAATGAGATTGAGGTCAAAAACGAGAGGAGCATACAACAGGGAATCAGGTTTTCAAATAGATGAAAGTTGGTGGGAGAAAACGGTCACTGAATTTCAGTAAGTTACATCATGCGCATGCCCGATCCTTATTCATTTCAAGGTCATATGTGGGGTCCCCTTCAGCAAAGATAAAAATAAACATTTCAATATTACTATTAATAGCTATGGGAGAAGGAAAACACGCCTAAAATTTCCCTTTATGCCTTTACCATCAATAAAATTTGTCAAACGCCTTGTTTTTCTGCGCTTAAATTGGCCGCAGATACAAAGATGGTGACGTGTGATCCAGTTACACCTGATTCAGCTGGACACTGGCAGTGCATCTCCATTCACAGAAACACTGCTGTGACATCAAATATGAGCTGGACAGTGAGGCAGCTGCCAGGACAGCAACTCCAGCTGGACGGGTGAGATGTTTCTCCAAGGAAGTTATCGCTAAATTATTAATTATCCTGGCTCAGCATCGACCAAATGACCAGCTGATGATTGTCTAAATGCATCCACCAGTGCGTATGTTGGATGCGTTTATTCAGCAAGCTACAGTCAAGTTTAAAGGGCGTTTCTTTTCTCTTGTTTTTATTAAATGCAGTAATTTCAAGTGACGGTGCAAGCAAGCCGAGGTCAAGCACCAGCAGGTTAGTGACGTGCAGGTGCAAAAGACGATGTGATTCAAATGTTAGGATCAGGACGTTGGTCCTTCAGGGCCATCCATAAAGTATCAACAGGAGTCACAGGTGAAGAAGAAGAAGATTTCGTCCTGGAGTATATTAATTCCGATTGTGGTGTTTTTCGTACTCTGTTAACCATACCGATGGATGCTTGGAGTGAGACAATCCAGGAGATTTCTCCAAAAATCGACGGTCTCTTCTACCATAGCCGCTTATGGAATGATGCCCTTGTGTTTTAGGACCGCCCCACCCTGGACCGCCTACTTGTTGATGGCTGTTATAAAGAGGATTTTTTCCAGAGCAACACCATGCAGATGTACCTGTTGGAACAAGACCGTCCAAGACAACGATGAGGCCAGAAGGTGTTCCGAGACGTATCGTCACTACCTTCCTCGGAGCTGCTACAGGCGGCCCCGGGTACGGGATGAACAACTCCTCGCCGTCACCTCTACATCCTGCGGTAGAACACGTTGCGGCTGACGGTCATAAGTACGAGGGTTCTAACAACGACATGACAGACGGAGCCCGTCCTTCATTGGACGTCAAAGACGACACAGACGACTCTGTTGCAACTGAAATGCAAGATGTGGATGACGAGGAGGAACCTGTAGGGAAGGCAGCAACCGCCTGCCCCGGGAACGAAACTGTCGACGTGCATCCGCCTGCTTTATCCACTGCTTCTCAAGACCAAGAACCAGCAGCTAATGATGACACGGATGGATGGATAAGCGGTTTCTTCTTGAAAGCTTTAAAGACAGTTGTATTTCATCTACTAGGTAAAACCATACGCAGGTATTGGAGGGAGATCTGCTACGGTTGCCAAGTAGACCATCCCAGCCAACTACAACACAGCTGTCTTGAAGAGATGGAGGATGATTTCTACCGCCTTAATTTCCACCCGTTGATGAAGAGACTCTGTAACAAGAACTTTCTGCCTGCTGTACAACACTACTTGACCCTGAATGACGTACAACCGGGGAAAATGAGAACGAAGGCTACGGCTGAGACAGTCTTGCTCGAAATGAGGTGTCGAAAATCAACTGTCTGGAATGAATACATCAAACATGAGCCTGAGGATCTTCTAATTGAACGTCTGGAATCAGCAAGTAGAATCTGGAATAGAACGCCGGTCCTGGGCGATGTCACAAACACGAGATTCCCTCGTATGTGATGTTTATTTTTTTTTACTCTTTTACTGTCTTTGTATAACATTACGTTTGAATCCTTACATAACCTGTGGAATAAAAAACATTAAGAAGTATATTTGGATCTCAGCTCATTCATTTCTCGTTTAACATGACGGTGAAACACATCATTAAAAGAGTTTATTACAATCCTCTTCACCCCGGGACCTCTGGAGGTGTGAGTCGCCTTCGTCCAGGGGTGCAGGTTGAGACTGGAAAACCAGTCAGTTCTAAATCTATTAAAGATTTTTTTATCAAAACAGGATGCCTACACCCTGCATAAACCAGCCAGAGTAAACTTTCCGAGATACAGAGTATTTGTTCACAGGCCTCTTCAACAATTCCAGGCCGACCTATGCGACATGCAGGCGTTGGCTAGATATAACGACGATCAAAATTACTTGTTGACCGTTATAGATGTATTTTCAAAGAGGGCATATGTACGCGTTTTAAAAAGAAAGACTCCGATCGAGAGAATGAAGGCGTTCAAAACAGTGCTGGAGGAGTGCGGGACGCCTGCAAAGCTACAGACGGATGATGGGAAAGATTTTTTTAACAAGAGTTTCAGGGCTTTGATGGAAAGGAAGGGTATTAATCATTTTTCAACAGCGAGTGACGTTAAGGCCTCTGTGGTTGAGAGATTTAACCTCACTCTTAAAAGTCGGATGTGGAGATATTTCACGGCTAAAAACACATTACGTTACATTGAGGTTTTACAGGATCTAGTAAAGAGTTATAATCACAGCTATCACAGTAGTATAAAAATGACACCGATGGAAGTAACTAAAGAAAATACTCTGCAATTTTTACATTAGACCATCGAAAGATCTGCAAAAGGCAAAATTAAAGGAGGGCGATCATGTTAGGATATCAAAACTACGAGGTGTATTTGACAAAAAGTATGAGCAGAGTTTTACAGATGAGATATTTACGATAACTGAATGTATTCATCGCACCCCGCCTGTGTATAAATTGAAAGATTTCGACGGCGAGACCATCCAGGGGTCATTTTATGATCAAGAATTACAAAAAGTACAACTCGTAAAGGATAAAGTATTTCACGTTGAAAAGATTCTCATGGAACGCTGCGTTAAAGGAGAGAGGCAGGTCTTTGTCCAGTGGAAGAACTGGCCTGAAAAATTCAACAGCTGGGTAAAAGCTTCGGATATAAAAAATATATAAGAAAGTCCTTCTTTACACCAGGCATCATATCACCATGTACGACTCAAAGAACGCAGGCTTCTATGTGACTTTACCATCAAACGCCAGCGCAAATGTTTTTAAAGACAACTCCATTGGTACTTTCCGCGTTGATTTAGCACAACATATCGATTTAAACGGAAAATGGGAGGTCGCTTTGACGGAGATTACATACCCTCACACGTGGCATAATATTCCAGAGGATACAGCATCATTTTCCTGGAAACCGAACCATAGAGTACTTGATTCCAACACAAACACGGCTCCCCCTAGAGGATCAGATTCGGAGGCTAACACAACACGACGGTATAAAGATGAATTTCATAGAGCCATGGCTCGTCTTAGGGCTCCAGATCCCGATGCCAGCGCCTCTGCTCAGAGGAAAAAAGACGAATCACGAGGGGTTGATCGACATTTCAAAACGGCGGGAACAGATATTTCCAAACTGAAGTTTAAGGGAGGATATTACAGCTCTATTAATCAGATTACAACCGAGTTGGAGCAAACCTTTAAAAAAACCAATAACGACATACGCTTCCTGTTTAACAGTGCACGGCAAAAAATTTATCTTCAAGGAGACGGGCAGAACCTAGTGCTTTTTAACTCGCCTTTGGCTTACATGCTAGGTGTAGAGCCTGGTAATTGGATACATTTTTGCGACTACAGAGCGCCCCATCCAGTTGATTTAAAAGTGGGGTTTTACCATCTCTACTGTTACAGCGACGTTGTAAGACCGCAGCTTGTAGGGGATGCATATGCACCGCTTTTAAGAACTGTGGAAATCAAGGGTAGCTACTCAGATATAATCACACAACATTTTAACCCTGCTTACTATTTACCGGTGGCCAAGAACCATATTGAAAATATTCAGATACAAATTAAATCGAATCTTAACAAACCCGTCAATTTTACCTTTGGAAAGGTCGTGGTGACTCTATACTTTAGACCTGTTACTTGAGAGGATATTATATAACCCTTGTATCGTCATGTGGAAATTCATTCACCATCACAACGCCGGAGAGAGATAACCAGTCTTTGCAGGCCAAGTCGTAAACAAACACAATGGTTCATGCAGGCTTAAGAGACGACCCTCACAGATTTGTACAATATTATGAAAAACAGGTGGGCGGAGATCTACCCGGTTTCTACGGTGCCCCTGTTATGTACGAACGTGGCATCGGTTCCCTCTTCTCGAAAATGTTTCGGTTTGATTCACCGCTCTTGAAAAGAGGTATTGCCATCGCGAAACAACATCTCAAATCAGCGGTGGGTAACATAGCTACGGATATGTTCACCCGTACCTTGAGAGGAATGAGCGATCAACAGAGACAGAAAGGGTCAGGAGGTACAGCCGTCTTATCGCGGAGGACAAAGAGACGCCCTCCAGGACGATGTGTAACACAGAGCTCTAATAAACGTACAAACAAAAAAAGAAAGAAGTCTGTTGACAGAAGCAAACGGTCCAAGAGGAAGTCCAGAGGGAGCTCTGATATATTTTAAAAAACCTTATATACAGTAACATGGCACTCCTACACCAGAAATCTGCTGAATGCACATTGGCAGAACTGGATTTATTCACGACCCCGATGACGCAACTTTCCATCAAAGACAAAATTTACACTGAAATTGCACCAGTAGCCGCTATCAGCGAAGGAGGACCTATTGAGTTTTTTATACCGGGAGACGGTGAAAAGTATCTAGACCTAAACGACACCCTTCTACATGTGCGTGCAAGAATTACTAACGCCGATGGCACACCGCTGGCTAACGACGCAGCGGTCGGTCTCATCAATTACCCTCTAAACACAATCTTTGACCAGTGCAATGTGGTTCTGGGTGATCGGATGATTTCACAATCCAGTTCCACAAATCCGTACAGAGCTATGATTGAAACACTTCTCAACTTTTCAGGCGACACTCTTAAAACACAGTTTAGCGCCGGTCTTTTTTACCAAGACACAACTGGGTCAGTTGACTCGATCATCACTGTAAACGGTCCCAACGCAGGTCTTAATAAGAGGGCCGAGTTCACGAGCAGATCCAGAGAAGTACATCTTCTCGGTCCTCTCCACGGCGACATATTTTTCTGCGAGAGACTGTTATTAAACTCTGTCGATTTAAGAATTAAACTCACCAGAGCGAATGATGCCTTCTGCCTGACCGGACCCCGCGACTCCACCTTTCGTCTGAAAATCCTCGGCGCCTCTCTGTTTGTGAAGAAAGTCACTGTTTCGCCAGCTGTGAGAATAGGTCATGCAGCGGGTGTGTTAAAAGGAAATGCTCTCTTCCCGCTCTCACGAGTCAATGTAAAAACATACTCCATTCCAGAAAACTCAAGAATATGCACCCAGGAGAATTTATTTCTGGGTTCAATACCTAAATACGTGGTTTTAGGGTTGGTACATCACGAGGCATTTACCGGTAGGAGAGATCTCTCCCCGTTCAATTTTCATCATTACAACACTGAATATCTAGCCCTCTGTCAGGACGGCCAACAGATCCCCGCTAAAGCTTTTCAACCTCAGTTTAATAACGGTATGGCGGTCAGAGAGTTTTATAACATGATTCTAGCTACAGGAAGACATTTGAAGGATCTGCCTCTAAGCATTGACCGCGAAGGTTTTAGCAGCGGTTATTCGTTGTTTGCATTTAATCTCAATCCAGCCGACGACAACTACGCTCTCTCTCCTCTCTCAAATGGGAATTTAAGACTGGAGATGAGATTCAGAGTACCCTTACCGAACACCGTAACACTGATTGTGTACGCTTGTTACGATTCCATTCTGGAGATTGATGCAAAAAGACAAGTGCTGGTGGACTATTATTATAAAAGTTATGGATAGTCTCCAGTTACAGAGGCTGCTGAGAGGTCTCTTGGGCGACACATTTTACGGTGTATGGCCGTCGGACAGGTTGCCTCAATTGACACAACCCCTCAGACTGCCTGCATATTTCATCGTCAACACACATCCGGCACATAAACCAGGAGAGCACTGGTTTTAACTCTCGAAGAAGACGGTAGAACAACTTTCTTTGACTCATTTGGAATGGGACCCTACTTTGCACATTACCCTGAAAATATTTTAAAGTTTCTCAAAAAACATTCAGTCGACATCAAGTACAACAATGGTCAACTACAGCACCCCCTATCGTTTGTATGTGGTCATCACTGCGTCATCTACCTCTGTCATCGCGCTAGAGGGTTGTCTATCAAAGAAGTATTAAGTCTATAAAGCGACGATACCTTAACAAATGACCTCATGGTATACAACTTTGTGAAAGGTCATCAACAATGTCTAAAAAGATGCGCCCACTGTCCGTGGAAACAATAAAACTGTTCTCTTCTGTATTTTAATGACTATTGTAACGTGTGACTAATCTTATTTTGTTTGTACGTGTGTTGAAAAGAAAATCTGTAATCTTATAGTAATTCAATAAAACATTTTATTGATGAAAAGGCAATAACCGTGTACAAGGTAATTATTCATGAAACCCATCGAGGTGTTAGAGACAATTTCTTCCTTTTGGTCGCTACACGCGTCAAGCGTCGTCGAGGTGTCACTTTAGAGTCCTTTGGGTCGGGAGACCAGCCCTCGGCTATACTTTTCTTTCGTGAGGTAGAATTCGATTTAAGTCTCTGATATTGAGGCCGCGCTTCAGGATTGGACAGCAGGGTGAGAGGGATGTTTAGCTTTAATAATGTGACGAGAAACTCGGACCATCCCTCAGGTAATGAAGAACTTGTTTTCTTATACGGTAGGGAAAGGTACTTGAATATATCAATCACATGAGAGCCTTTTACAGCATTTCCCTCATACATAAATTCACCATTCATATTCCAACCGTCGCCGTTCTTGGATATCCTCTGGATAATGTATTCAGCATTTCTTCGAGCTTTTGACGGAAGGCTGTTTAGAATATCCTTACCCACGACGTCCGTTACAGAGGGTGTTTTTAGAACGCTTTGGTCGCGACTGTCAGAGTCGTGGGGATGATCTCCGTCTCGTTGTAAAGTCAGAGTTACTCTCCTTTGGTCTCTCTGATCCTGTTTTGTAAAGGTTAAATATCTCTGCAATAGACCATCATACTGTTTAATCTTCTCATACGAGTTTAACTGAGAATCATTTAGAACGGTCCTCATCTTCTCATTCAATTCATCTTCGGCTGTTTCACGGATGTCAGAGGATGGGCGTGATAACTGGTTAATTTGCTGAGGAGAGACGAGATACATTTTCTGGACAGTCTTCATGGCGTTTTACTTCTTTACAAGTCCTCCTATTAGATTTCCAATGATTGGAACGGCAGCCGCTAGCAACGGCAACAGGAATCCACCCGATTGCTTTTTAAGAATCCTTCGTTTACGCTTCACGCACGCTTTTTTTTAGCCAAGAGTCTGATGTTTTTCTTCTGATTTTTCAGTTTTTTTAACTGAGCTTGCGACAATGGTACATTCCCCTTCAAAACATTCAGGGCGATCTCGCAAAGAGCTTGAATAAAGTCCCGAGAACTACGCATTAAAATGTCTTTACGTTTCTTTGACGGAGCGTGGTATAGTTCCTTAAGTAAACCATCGTTTCTTTTTATACGCGCTGACATAACTTAAGCAGACGTTTTTGGTATGTACACAGTGTGACGCTTGTGAGGAAGTATCCCAGTCCTTAGTCTGTAGCGTTCTGGACATGAGGGTGTTAGATCAACAATTAAGTACCCGTGAGCGTCGGCTGTAGCATCTTCAAAGCTTTCTAGAAAGAAAGCTCTTTGAGACGGGTAAATCTGTTGAGCAAGAACTTTTATCTGCATTTTATCGCGAGGATTCTTAAACAATACAAAGTAATTGCTATTCAGACTAATAGTACGACTATATTTACCATGATGAAATAAGTTTTGCGTCAGCATTATAACACTCATATTTTTATGATGTCTGTACTGCGTAAAAACACGGACAACCTCTGGGTTTTCAGAAGCTTCAAAAATAACATCGTCAAGAATAATCAAATGTTTTCTATCAGTAGGAAATACATCTTCATTTTCAAAAGATTCAGGTAAACCTTCAATGAATTTGATATTTTTATTCATCTTTTGCAACTCAGTGCAAAACCCGAAAGGTTTGGTTGTGCCGTCCGAAAACAAGCGCCTCTTATCGTACACGACCCGGAGTTTTTTCGTAACTGATCTGTTTTTTAAAGTGATGTTCTTTTTTATCCCTGACAATGTTGTGTTGACGGGTCTCAAGCACGCCGTCAGGAGAATACTGTAAAAACAAGTCATCCAGTGTCACCCCAAACAATGGGGGAACCCTTTACACATGACTGTTAGATTGTGGATGAAAAGTTTGAGGCCATCCTGAAAGAGGGATCATTGTTCAAGTTTTTTGATCCTCAGATTATCAATTAATGTGTTAATATTCTTCTGCGAGACGTACGGTTACTCTCTCCTCACTGGCATCAACAAGAAATATCTGTAAGGTCTCCTGCTGGTCCAGAACTCAATCATTGTTTCTCTGAATGAGCACCTTTGAACACGTGTAACTTGTTGAATCGCCCAGGTTCTAGGTCTAAACTGAGGATACCATGTATTGTTGTACTTGTTATTTAGAAACAATACAATACAAGGGACCTGCCATGATGTATGGTTGAGAGACTGCTACACAGGCAGACAAGCAGAGTCACATGTGTCTGAATTGATGGCCTGGTTTTCATAGGCGGAGTGAGCATCTAAGATCAAGATGGAGGTCGCCGATTTGTGATGGCTACTAGTGAGGAAAGGGTAAAATGAAGTCATACATCAAAGATTTTACAAGCTACTCACAAACATTCAACATAAATATTTGCCTGCATTCAACTTTTAATTTTCAACTTTTATCATTTCTATCTTTTGCAGGAGATAACTATTCCATCATTTATGTTTAAAGCACATCATAGTGAGAATATATTACAACAGCATTAGATTTAGCTCTTTCTAAATTTCAGATTTTGTTCAAGGATATTGTCGGTATCCATTTGCTTTTGGAATTAATTGAGATTCCTTGCAGAAGTATCCTTTTGACGCAAATGTTGACAGTAACGTTTGAAAATCGTAACATGGTCCTGGAAATTGCAGCACCTTCAAGAGTTTCTCCCCAACCAACAGAAACACTACATCATTACAAAATAAAACCCAAAAAGTACTGTAGTAACATGCAAACATGAACCTCAGTCTACACTTTGACTCCAAAGGTCCAGTGGAAAAGCCTCATAGAACTTCATATCCAATATGTGTTCCTTCCTTCCGTTTAAAGTTCTCGTATGAGTTGTTGATGAGGTGTTTATAAGATGTTCATACAAATTCTACCAAGAAGAACACACCCAAACCAATAACAAGCATTGTCTCGGAGTTGTAAGTGATATGTTCATCAATTCCGCATTTACCTACGGATGCGTAGATCCAACAAGTCCAACATTCCCCCTCTGTGGGACAAATAAGGGACACTCTGTGCTCAAGATTCAAGATTGTATTAATCACCGTAGTCACCCTCGACATTTTGGGTCTTCTCATTTTAAATCTTAATCTCATTCTATCACTTTCGCCCTCTTATGGGCAGAACGGCGAATTTTGCCACCGTTTTTAAAAAAAGTGCATCGAGGCTTATTTTAGGAGCGAGGTACTAGTCATTGGCTGTATACGTTGAAGGCGGCCTAAGTATGATCCGGGACATCTTCCCATAGGATTCGATATTGGGTCACCAAGCGTGATCAGGATGTGTTCACAAACATGCTTTCATGCGTTTGCAGACATTCACTCGGTTAAAATTCAATTTGAGTGAAAAATGAGACATAATCACACTGTTGCTTTCAAAAATGTTTGTTAGCTTTGTTAGATTGTTTTTTTTTTTTGTTGTTGTTGTTTCTCAGGTGTTCTTTCTATGGAGTTTCTATTCTTTCCCTTCACTATGAACAAAGTTGTTCTTTGAAGTAGATTCTCATATTTACTTTTCTGATATTTTCTATGTGCATATTCCGTCGTATGCATTTACACTTTAAAACTTAACTGACTGATGGATAGATAGGTAGATGCAAGTTCATAAAAAGGAATAAAAGCCTTCTGCAGGATTCAGTGCCTCATTGAGAGACTACTAGCGTAAAAAAAAAAAAAAAATGCTTCCGCGCAATCCGTACACCTTGTGAATGTAAACAAATAGAAGATAAAACACTATTCAGCTTGAAGATATGTAAAGAAAATGTAGGTCTAGGACGATTAAAAATGAAAAACTGAATGTATGTCAGAAACTACAATGCCAACCCTGTGATTTGTTGTTTGTCAGTTAGAATTGGCAGTGATTAGTAAAAAAGCTTTACTTGTAAAAAAAAAATATATATTTATATATATATTTCATACTATTTCGTGAAAAAAGCGGGGTTTGTGACTGGTAGCGAAAATAAAAAGCTCTTGACATCTCAAAAGTTATACATCTTTTATTTTTTCAAATTTGACAAATGGCTGAACAAATGAAAAAAGTTTGTTAAAATTTTTAAATAAACTATATCTAGTTTCTAATAATATTCATCTATTTATCCTATCATAGATGGTTGTACAAAAACGTCAGGCTTTAGTTCAGGATTAGTAATACAATTTGTGTAAGCAGACAGTTTCAGGTAAATGAAAAGATTAAGAAGATTGGGAACATGCCAACATGCTCGTACATACTAAAATGGCTTGTTGTCTTATAGTGAGAATGGTATGTCTTAAATTTGATGCACGTGTGTGTGTGTGTGTGTGTGTGTGTGTGTGTGTGTGTGTGTGTGTGTGTGTGTGTGTGTGTGTGCTGAAAAAAACTTTATTTGTTGTTTTTTCAAACAATTCAATTTCTGGTACTGACAATTAGAAGTTTTTAACAGTGAAACAGATATTTGAGATTCTAATGGATGGAGAAAGGCTTGAAGTAAAAGGAAAAATGTACTTACAGGCTTCAGTGCGTCGGTTAGATTTTATAAGATGAACAACCAGCCTACCAAAACTATTCTTTAATGGTAACTTGTGAACACAGACAAAACAGACAGGACAAAAACAGGTTCACGAACCTACAATGTCAACCAGTTTAATTTGCCAGTTGTTTGTTTTTAAAACACTGAAAAAAAAAGTTTTAAAATTTGAGACACAGTTGATAAATAATAACTGAGAATACACCTGTAACTTGTGAAAAAATATGAAAATACAATATCTGAATTTGTTCACATGCCTTACTTCAGCATTAAAATTTTGTGAAAATGAACAACAGAAACACTGTTTTTTAAAATGGAAAGATTTAATTTAAACACATTTCGATTTCGACTCGGGTTACTTTTTTATAATTCTCAATTCATACATTCATAGTTTCACCTCAGCTCGAAGCATGTTAGTCTCTGGATCTGATCTAAATATCACATATGATGTTGGAGTAATTGCGTCATTGAGTTTCCTCCGGCTGGGCGCACCCTTAGAGATAGGGTGAGGAGTTCGGTCATCCGGGAGGAACTCGGGGTGGAGCCGCTGCTCCTCCACATGGAGAGGAACCAGTTGAGGTGGCTCGGGCATCTGATCCGGATGCCCCCATGTTCTACCAGGAGGAGACCCCGGGGAAGACCCAGGACTCGCTGGAGATATTATGTCTCCGGTCTGGCCTGGGAACGCCTCGGGATCCCCCGGGATGAGCTGGAGGAGGTTTGTGCGGACCGGAAAGTTTGGGCTTCCCTGCTCCGAATGCTGCCTCCGCGACCCGACCCCCGAACACAAAATGCACACTACAAAACTAACATGTCGCACCGTACTGCTCCCGCATTTGGCTATTTTCACCTGAAAATACAGAATAAAGACACATTTAAATCAATGAAAAGCATGGCTTGTAATATACACATTTTAGCCACTCGTAAGGCAAAAAAAAAAAAAATAAAATAAAATTAAGGGTTAACATACTTTGGATATTTCTACACTACTTGTCTGACTAGCGATAGCATCAAGTATAAATGAATGTTCATTCAATGAATGTTCTGTCCCTCCTACATTGTAGATGTGTTACATGACAAGTTATAGGACGTTTGTATAGCTATTATATCGCATTGCTTCACAATTGTTACATTGCAGGAACACATTCAGTCATTTCATCTTGCATGATACAGGGATTGAAAAGAAGCAGAGTGAAGAACAGTTCTTGTAACTTATTCTCACTTTCCCTCATTTTTGCCACAGTGTTTGCGTGTCGCTGTGTGTGTGTGTTAACTTTGTTGTGTGTTACAGTACATTTTGTGCTTGTGTTCAGTATGTATGTATTAGTGTTGAGTAGTAACTTCTCGAAGGCTCAAATGTTGTGTTGCTCAGTCTGGTCTGATCTAAATGTCACAGCTAATGATGAAGTAATTTTGTACTGCTTACACGTTTGATTGTTTTACCCCTAAATTACAGGGTACAGTACAAACAAAAAGTAGTCGTTTTTTTACCTTTAGTGTGACTAGATTTTTTTCGAAAAGCATGACTCAGTCAAGCAACGACTGATGAAAATAGAATGTTTCTATATTTTATCGTCTGACTTGAAACAGCATCATGTAACTTTAAAATTATAAAATATCTGTTTGTTCCAGCTCCAGAGGTCCTTCTATCGCCACCAGAAGGTTATCGGCTGACTCGAATCTAATATTAGAAGAGACAATGCATCTAGTACATAATATCATGAGATATTAAGAGCAGCTTATAATTGATTAAATATATTTACCTGTATCACTCTGCGTTAAATGAACATCACCCAGATGGGTAATAATTCCTATAAAAGTAGAGATGAATATGATAAACCAACATGACAAAGTTTTTATAATAGCTTTTTATATTCACCTATAAGCATCCGTGGCTAGACTGGTATCTATTGAAGGGAGCACCGCCATCGGATCCGCGTGTACGCCACCGTCTTCAAAAGTTAGTCGCATTAGCTGCTCGAATAATGAAATCTTTTTACCTGTATCACTCTGCGTTAAATGAACGTCACACAGATGAGTGACGACATCTGTCAATGAAAAGAGACATGGTACGTGATAAACATGGCGTAACGTTTTTATTATACTTATATATGTAAATGTAGATACATAGATATACATATATGTATATACATATATGTACTGTATACTGTATAGATATAGATAGATAGATAGATAGATAGACAGATAGATAGATAGACAGATAAATATTCACCTACGATGTGCAGAGGAAGAGGCGTCCATGCCAAGTCTGGAGTCGTTTGGAGAGGTGGCTGAGGTTCTGGAAGGTCTGGTCAACAGCAAAGGTTACCCCTGAACTGGTGTAAAATGTGGTCTGAATCAGGGTCACCTAAATACTCCGTTTGTGTGGGCAGGGCCTAGGTGACGCCTTTGTTGATTTGAATACTTCAAAACAATAGGGAGGAAGAGCCCAGTGTCTGCTAGGTAGCTAAGAGGTGTGAACTGACCCTCCACCAAATGGCACAATTTGAAAAGGAAGGTCTACAGGTGGGGCGGCCTGGGTGTGAACTCGGCCTAAACAACGTTGTCTGAAAGACAATGAGGTCTGCCTTCAAATTGTCTCTTTTGAAGATTCAATCGTGTGGGAAAGAACTCACGTCTCCCCTGCAAAGTAACCGATTATCACAGACTCTGTTTCAGTGTCTGAGAAAGAGTCAAGCATAATACCTGCATAATACCTGTTGTTAAGCTGTCTGAAGTGTTTTTTGAAAGTTATCCACATTTTTATGTTTGGCGTTCCGAAACCCACCTTATCTCAGGCTGAAAACGCGTTTTCTGCATTGTGCCACAACTTCTCAGCGAAGAATCAAAACATAAAATTTTCACATCCCGCTATAGCAGAAACTTTCTATCTCGTAGTTGCACATCAAATCTAAGCGGTCTGAAGTGTTTTCCAAAAGTTATCAACATCTTTATATTTAGCGTTCCGAAACCCACCTGATCTCAGGCTGAAGACGCGTTTGCTACATTGTGCAACAACTTCTCAGGGAAGCTTCAGAATATGAAATTTTCACCTCCCACTATGGAAGAAAGGGTCTTTCTCGTCGCTGTGCATCAAATCTAAGCTGTCTGAAGTGTTTTTTGAAAGTTATCAACATTTTTTTGTTTGGCGTTCCGAAACCCACCTTATCTCAGGCTGAAAACGCGTTTTCTGCATTGTGCCATAACTTGTCAGGGAAGCTTCAGAACATGACATTTTCACCTCCTACTATAGCAGAAATTGTCTTTCTAGTAGTTGCACATCAAATCTAAGCTGTCTGAAGTGTTTTTTGTGCGTTGTCAACATTTTTAAGTTTGGTGTTCCGAAACCCGCCTTATCTCAGGTTGAAAACGCGTTTTCTGCATTGTGCCACAACTTCTCAGGGAAGCTTCAGAACATGACATTTTCACCTCCCACTATAGCAGAAATTGTCTTTCTAGTAGTTGCACTTCAAATCTCAGCTATCTGAACTCGTTTTTGAACGTTATCCACATTTTTATGTTTGGCCTTCTGAAACCGAAGGCTCAGGTCAATCAGAAAACCACCCTCACTCGGGCTGAAAACGTGTTTTGTGCACTGTTCACTCGCTCATCAGAATAGCCTCAGAACATGAAAACATCACCTACAGCGATTGGAAAAACACTCTTTGTAGTATATTGAACACTAAACCTCTACGAATAAGGCGCTGCGACCGGCCTACTAGCAGCCGAACCTTTCCACATTTCCTGCTTCGAAGCCATGGGATGAGTTTGACAAAACCCAGGCGCTGCTATGAGGTGGATGGCAGGTTCCCGCTTGATCTCCACCCGTGCCTCATGTCATCCGCCACCCATCAATCTCATCAATCGCAGAACCTCTCTCAATCGACGAGAGATTTTGGAGATTCAACAGTTCGTCGGCGTGGTGCGCGGCCCCTCCTCCACTCACTGCCACCGCCCGGGGTGAACACCGTCGCTGGTCGAAGGGGCGGAGTGAGCCCAGCCGTCCGGATCATAGCCGCGGTGATCATTGCTGTTCCTTATGGAAAGACCTGTCGGCTGCTCTCACCTCTGCTCCCTCCAAAAGCGTAGGAAGAAAACTTTCTAAATTTCTAAAAGTAAGCATCGAAACCAAAGTCTAACTTGAATAAAAAACAAGATGCATTACGTTGGTATCGGGTCCATTTCTTCTCTGCCCAAAATTAGGCTTTGTCACTCTCCAAGTTCTCCTTCCCGTTCCAGTCAATGCGAACTCCGGCTTCAAAATTTTGTTTTCGTTTGACATCGTCTAAGGGGACCGAGCAGAATAGTAACGGCCTCTCTGCCTCCTTATCCCTGACGCCAGAACTGTCCCTGGGGAAGATTCTGGAGGCAAGAAATTCTGTTTTTACTCAGCTTCGACACAATAACAAGCATCGGCCCCAAATAACTCTTTTCCGTCTCTCAACAGATTCCGCTTCCAGCCAAAAGTGTTTCAATTCTGCCATTAACTCTTCCTATTCCTCAGACTCGCCAGTTTGCTGCGAATGCCACTTCTTCAAAGGATCACACAGTAGCCGCTGCGTGCCAGACCTGCTCGGTTCTCATCTCCATCGCGCGCTCTACCCACTGAGCTAACCAGCCACAACTCTCACCATGGCCTTCAGGGATTTGAACGCCTGACCGCCTGATCACTAGACGGACGCTGTACCGACAGAGCTAACAAGCCACTACAATCTCTTTGGCTCTTCAGGGATTTGAACACCTCACCCCCTGACCACGACACAGACGCTCTACCCACTGAGCTAACCAGCCATTTCTCACTGCATGGCACTTAAGGGATTCGAACCGCTTACCCTAACCAGCCACTGAGCTAACAAGCCACTTCCATCTCATCTCTTCCAATGGCTCTTCGGGGATTCGAACCGGTGACCCACTTCAGTGATTCCAACCCCCAAACCCCCGAACACTAGACGAACGTTCTAGCCACTGAGCTAACCTGCCACTGAAGAGCCATCAAGAGAGAAGTGGCAGGTTAGCTCCAGAAGAGCCAAAGAGATACAAGTCGCTTATTAGCTCAGTGGTTGGCAAGCCCAGTGGGTAGAGCATCGCTCTAGTGATCATGCCGTCAGGGGTTTGAATCCCTGATGAGCTCCGGAGTGAGAAGTGGCTGCTTTCCTCTGTGGCTAGAGCGAAAGTATTGTGATCGGGTGGTCGAGGGATTGAATCTTGTTAGCCCAGTGGCTGGTTAGCTCTGGGTATAGTGCGTCCGTCTAGTGATCGTGTCGTCAGGGGTTCAAATCCTTGAAGAGCCATGGAGAGAGAAGTGGCTCTTTAGCTCAGTGTGTATAGTGTTCGTCTAGTGATCGGGGGTCAGGCGTTTCAATGCCTAAATGGCCATGGTGAGAGAGGGGTCTGTTTAGCTCAGTAGGTAGAGCGTCTGTCTCGTGATCGGGGGTAAGTTGTGCGAATCACTGAAGATCCATGGCCAGAGAACTGGCAGGTCTGCTCAGTGGGTAGAGCGGCCATCTTGTGATTGGTTGGTCAGGGGTTCGAATCCCTGAAGTGCCAAGGAGAGAGAAGTGGGTAGGGCTTCCGTCAAGTGATCGGGTATGGGGGCTTACCGGTTCGAATCCCCGAAGACCCATGGAGAGAAGTGGCTGGTTAGCTCAGTGGGTAGAGCCTCCGTCTAGTGATCGGGGGGTCAGCCCCTCCAATCACCGAAGAGCCAAGCAGAGAGAAGTGGCAGTTTAGGTCAGTGGGTAGAGCATCTGTCGAGTGATCATGGCGTGAGGGGTTCGAATTCCTGAAGAACCAAAGCGGTAGAAGTGGCTTGTTAGCACAGTGGCTGGTTAGATCTGGGTATAGTGCATCCGTCTCGTGATCGTGTTGTCAGGGGTTCCAATCCCTGAAGTGCCATGGAGTGAGCTGCTTTGGGGTAGAGCGAAAGTATAGTGATCGGGGGAGTCGAGGGATTGAATCACTGAAGGGCCATGCAGAGAGAAGTGGCAGGTTAGCTCAGTGGCTGCTTAGTTCAGTGGGTAGAGTATCAGACTAGTGATCAGGGATTGATTCACCACCGGGAAAAAAATGTCCAATTAGCATTGTATGCTCTGACGGTTGACAGAGCTTTAGCGTTCTGAAGAGTTAATTGAACATCAGGGGGCATGTGATTAATTGTTAACCCTGGAGAAGCCGAACCTTGAGGGGTCGTCCTAGTATTGGGGGAGCCGGGGGAGCCCTCGGGGTTCCTGATGCTTGCAGATGCCCTGACCTGGATGGAGGAAACTCCCAGGGGCCTTTGATCCGCATCTGATACATCTCCGGATACCAGCTGGAGCTGGGGCTTTCTGGAGGCACGAGAATCATTCTCACTCTCTCCAGCTGAATTCTCCTCATCAGAGAAAGAAGAAGGCAAGGAGGAGGAAAGGCATATAGGAGGCCTTCTGTCCACCTTGGATGAGCCAGGGCGTCCACTCCAAGTGGAGGGTCGTTGGATCTATAGAGAGAGAACCAGAGAGGACTTTTGAAGTTCTCTCTGCGAAGCAATCCTCAGAAAGAGATAGAAAGAGAACCAGGATCTGTTGAGAGATGGGAAAGAGTTATTTGACGCCCATGCTACTTATTGTGGCGAAGCTGAGGAAAAACAAAACTTCTTGGCTCAAGAAACTTCACACGGACAGTTCTGGCATCAGGGTTAATGAGGCAGAGAGACTATACTATTACTATACTGCTCGGACTCCTGAGACGATGTCAAACAAAAACAAATTTTTGAAGCCAGAGAGCTGCCACTCGAGTTTGCACTGACTGGAACCGGAAGAGAACTTGGCAGGTGATAAACCCTAATTTTGGGCAGAGACAAAACAGAACCGATACCAAAGTAAAGCATATTATTTTTTTATTCAAATTAGACTTTGCTTTAGATGCATAATTTTAGATACCTATTTCTTCCTACGCTTGTGGAAGGAGCAGAGGTGAGAGCAGCCGACTGGTCTCTCCAAGATAAGCAGCAATGATCAGGGCACCTATGATCCGGGCGGCTGTGCTCACCCCGCCCCTTCGACCAGCGACGGTGTTCCCCAAGGGCAGTGGCTGTGTGTAGGAGGGGCCACGAGCGGAACACCGCGCCGACGGAGTGTTGAGTCTCCGAAATTTCTGGTGGAGTGAGAGAGGTTCTGCGATGGATGAGCCTGTCCACAGGTGGGATGGTCACACCTCAGGAGAGAGGTCGAGCTCCAGGGGCGAGGGCATCATGCATCGCACATCGCGCATGACGGCTGAGTGAAAGGGAACGCCGCACCGCAAATCCAAAACCTCCACCTGGCAGTAAGCTCTGTTCCGCACCACGTGCGATCCCAGTGCCAGTGGAGTGTCAGAACTGTGGCGGGAATAGTCCGGATTTCTTCCAGTTGTGGGCAGACAACATGCGGGCGTGCACCGTGTGTTGTCTCACCATGCAACACCAGCACGCCGTTAGTGAAGTGGGATGATTCTTGAACAGGCATCGGAGAGAGAGCTCAACTTCGATACGATGGGCGGCGGATGCCATGAGGCACAGGTGCAGATCAAACGGGAACCTGCCTGACTCCACCAAACGGAACTCATCCAACTCTGGGAACAGAGTCTCCGGATCCACGTCAGAGCAGCGCCTGGCTTTCGTCAAACTCATCCCATGGCTTGGAAGCAGAAAATTGTGGAACGGTTCGGCTGTTTGTAGGCCTGTCGCAGTGCCCTTTTTGGAGAGGATTAGTGTTGAATATATGAGAAAAACAGTTTTTCCGATAATTGCAGGTGAAATTTTCATGATTCGAGTAACCCCTCTAAGCAGTGAGTGACTTGTGCAGAAAACACGTTTTCAGCCCGAGGGACTGTGGTTTTCAGAACAACATAAAAATGTTGATAACTTTATCTTAGGTATGAGTTTTTAGCAAGAAAAAAAGTGGTTTCGCACCGGCAAAATGAAATTGTTCATAACCCCCTGAAATACAGTTCAGAAATGTAAGTTTAGGGTTGTATATACTAGAAAGAGTCTTTTTCCTATAGTTGCTCGTGATATTTTCATGTTCTGAGGCTATTTTGATCAGTGAGTGAACAGTGCAGAAAACGCATTTTCAGCCCGAATGACAGTGGTTTTCAGACCAACAAAAATAAAAATGTTACCTCGCTCAAAACACTTCGGACATGTTGAATTTGTTCGGCACCTACTAGAAAGATTGCTTCCGCTATAGTGCCAGGTGAAATTTTGATGTTCAGAGGCATCCCTGAACAGTGAGTGAACAGTGCAGAAAACGTGTTTTCAGTCCGAGAGAGGCTCGGATTCTGACCAGGAAAAAAATAGTTGACAACCCCATGAAATATATTTCAGAAATGTAGGTTTAGTGTTAATTATATTAGAAAGCGTGTTTTTCCTATAGTTGCAGGAGAAATTTTTATGTTCTCAGGTATCCCTGAGCAGTGAGTGAACAGTCCGTAAAATGCGTTTTCGGCCAAATAAAAGGTGGTTTAAAGACCGACAAAAATAAAAATGTTGATAACTCTCGGAAATCACTTTAGACATGTTGAATTAGTTCATCACCCAGTAGAAATTCCATTTATGTTATAGAGGCAGTTGCAATTTTCATCTTCTGTGGAATCGCTTAGCAGTGAGTGAACAGTGTTTTCAGACAAAGAGAAAGTGGGTTTCGGACCGTCAAAAATAAAATTGTTTATGACCCTTTAAAAACAGTTCAGAAATGTATGTTTAGTGTTGAATGTACTCGAAAGAGTGTTTTTCTAACAGTTGCAGGTGATATTTTCTTGTTCTGAGTGTATTCTGATAAGTGAGTGCACTGTGCAGAAAACTCTCCAGGCTCGGTTTCTGACCAGGAAAAAAAAAAGTTCAAAACTCCCTGAAATACAGTTCAGAAATGTAGCTTTAGTGTTAATTTTACGAGAAAGAGTGTTTTTTCTATAGTTGCAGGAGACATTTTCATGTTCTCAGGCATCCCTGAGCAGTGAGTGAACAGTGCATAAAACACGTTGTCAGCCAAAGGAATGGTGGTTTAAAGACCGATAAAAATAAAAATGTTGATAACTCTGTTAAATCACTTTAGTCAGGTTGAATTAGTTCTGCACCCAATAGAAATGCCTTTTTTTATTGTGGCAAGTGAAATTTTCATCTTCTGAGGAATCGTTGACCAGCGAGTGCACAGTATGTAAAACCCGTTTTCGGCCCGAGTTGTCAGAATCGACAAATAAAAAAATGTTATTATCACTCTGAAATCACTTCTGTCATGTTGAATTAGTTCTGCAACTACTAGAAATACCACTTCTGGTGGAAATTCAGTTGAAATTTTCTTGTTCTGAGGCATCCCTGAGCAGTGAGTGAAGGTGTAGAAAACGCGTTTTCAGCGCGAGATATCCGACCAAAAAAAAAATAAAATTGTTGATTACACCCTGAAAATAGTTCAGTAACGTGGATTTAGTGCGGAATATATTCAAAAGAGTCTTTTTCCAACAGTTGCAGCTGATATTTTCATGCTCTGGGACTATTCTGATCACTGTGTGAACAGTGCAGTAAACGGGTTTTCACCCAAGCGAAGGTCGTTTTCGGAATCGACAAACATTAAAATGTTATCACTCTGAAACCACTTCAGACATGTTGAATTAGTTTGGCACCTACTAGAATAACAGCTTCTGATATAGTGCCAGGTGAAATTTTTATGTTCTGAGACAGCCCTGAGCAGTGAGTGAACAGTGCAGAAAACGCGTTTTCAGCACGAGGGACCTGTGTCTTTCAGAACAACATACATAAAATTGTTGATAACTCTCTGAAACCACTTCAGAGACGTTGAATTTGTTCTGCAGCTACGAAAAAGACCCCTTCTGCTAAGCTGGTGTGCGCTCATGACTCCTGTTTGGACCTGGCTAGAATCAACGAGTAGTCCAAGTATGTCAGAATCCGCAGACGCTGTCTTCTAAGTGGTTCGAGCAACGCCTCCACGCACTTGGCGAATTTACGAGGCACAAGACACTGGAGACCGTGTTGTGGAAGTAGGAGTCTGCAAGATCTATGGAGGTCATCCACTCTCACACTCTGACACACTCCAGGAGTCTGCTGGTAGTCCGGAACCGCTGTCTGGTCATAAATTGGTTGAGGAGACTGAGATCCAGAACAGGTCTCCACTCTCCTGTCTTCTTGGGTTCCAGGAAGTACCTGGAGTAATAGCCAGTGTAAGAGGATCGCATTGGTACTAGCTCGATTATTTCCTTTGACAGGAGAGCGTGGTCCTCCTCCATCAGACATGTTGTTTCTTTGAGTTCACTCAGGTCCACGTGGTGTCGCAGAACCTGGAGGTTGACTGTGAAACTGAAGGGCGTGTCAATGATCGAGTATATTCTTGATCCATATGGGCAGGTGAGGACACAGGCGCTTTCAATTCAGAAGATACTCTGTCATGATAGGCGGCCTGAGCACAGGAGCGGACCCGGCCTCCAGGGCGGGTACAAGACGAAAGGGTCGTCGATGATCATACTCCTCTGGGGACTTCAGGTCCGGCTGGTTCTTCAAAAATAGATTCGCTTTTGTCAGCTGAGCCGTCAGAGGAAGTACCCCAAACTTGCAGTGTACCTGGATCTGACACTGCAATTCTCCTAAGATGGAGCCCCGAGGTACCGGCCCAATCATCCTCAGAAAGAGATGACTCTCTAGATGACAACGTCCTGCTTGCCTCTGAGAGGTTTGGAGGGCTGCAGAGTCACAGACGGACATCCCATCAGACATCGCACGAGGGAGCTGAGAACAGAGCAGGTCTCGCACGCAGCGCGGTGGCTTTCGCGGTCCTCTGGCGACCCCTGCTGGAAACTGCCGAGTCTGTGGAATCAGAAGAGTTAATGGCAGAATTGACACTCTCCTGACTTTTGGTTGGAAACGGAATCTGTTGAGAGACGGGAAAGAGTTATTTTACGCCTACGCTTCTTATTGTGCCGAAGCTGAGGAAAAACATAACTTCTTGGCTCCAGATACTTCCAAAGGATGTCAGGGATAAGGAGGCAGAGAGTCTGTTACTATACTGCTTGGTCTCCTGAGACAATGTCAAACAAAAAAAAAAAAAAATGAAGCCAGAGTTCGCACTGACTGGAACCGGAAGAGAACTTGGCAGGTGATAAACCCTCATTTTGGGCAGAGAAAAAACAGACTCGATACCAAAGTAATGCATCTTATTTTTTATTCAAGTTAGACTTTGGTTTAGATGCATACTTTTAGATACAAAGTTCTTTCTACGCTTTTGGAGGGAGCAGATGTGAGAGCAGCCGACTGGTCTGTCCAAGAGGAGCAGCGATGATCAGCGCGGCTATTATACGGCTGTTCCTCCCGGGCAGCAGCTATGTGTGGAGGAAGCGCTGCGAGTAGAGCACCACGCCGATGGACTGTTGAATCTCCAAAATCTCAGGTGGAGTAAGAAAGGTTCTGTGATGGATGAGCCTGTCCATGGAGCTCATAAAGAGCGCAATGATGTTCTCAAGTGCTATGAGCCGGTTGCCGACAGCGTAGACGCCATTCTACTGTGCGAAAGTGGCTCTGTCAACGCCGGGTGGGATGGTCCCTCCTCAGGGGGGGCTCCGTACCTGACCACGTGCGGGCCTAGTGCCAGTGGAGTTTCAGAGCTGCACCGGGAATAGTCCGGATTGAATTGGACTAGCAGTGGATGTTTACCCAACAGACGGCAGTCCACACCCATTTGGCATTATATCCTTTGAGTGTTGCAGTTGCTTTAGGATTTCGAATAGTGAACTGCATTTCGGGGGACAGAGGACTGCCTGCTAAGCTTGAAGTAGCCACACTTTGAGGGGACGCCCCAGGATCGGAGGTCCGCTCATAATTTTTGCTAGGAATATTACACCAGCCTTTCTACTTCACTGGAAGTGCCAGGGCACTCCGCAAAATGTGATTGTGAAATTACCGAGGCGTGAGTGAGTGACTCTGTAATTGTGAAATTGCAGCCGAAGCTGGCGCATCTGGCACAACAAGAGAAGAAGCTTGAGACCTGAAGACGAGCGGAGTGCCTTGTCTGGACCATGAAAACTTCAGGCAGGACTGAGGTCTCATCGCAGTCAGGGGAGAATGATTGCCGCGTGCCGTGACGCGCTGGTCTTTCATAGCTAGTGATGCCGACATCCTCCTATTCACGGGAGCAACGCCATTTAGCTTCAGTCGAGCACCGAGGCATGTCGGACTTCATGCGGTAAACTGCAGGGTCGCCGTCTCCCTGTAAATTCTTACCGGTCACATGCACACCCGGAGTCGGCGAATCTGGCACATCAAGCGATGAAGCTTGAGACTTGAAGAGGTGCGGAGCGGCTCATCTGGACCACGGAAACTTCTGGTAGGACTGAGGTCTCGTTGCAGTCACGGCAGAGACTTGTCGCATCAGCGCAGGAGCGGATTTAAAGGCAGGTGACTCAGCGCTTGTCATGCTCCGAGCGTGGACGTCGGAATCTTCGGCAGCAGCTTCTCCCCGGGCAGTCAGCTGACCGGAGGAAATTTCTGTTTGTGTGGAAAATTTGCTTTAAATAAAACAATTGCTTGAAGCATAGTATTTGCGTTTTTTTTTATTTTAATTTTTTTATTCGTATTGAATTCGCTCCTTCCAGCGCCTCGGCCTCGAACGCTAATCCGGGCCTTGTCGCCTGGGGTCCTGTCCGCGAACCTGGTGACACTGCTCAATGATGGTCCGGACATTTGATTCGTTCTCCCAAGTGGGTTGAAGTGACACACCCTGTGATAGCCGAAGCGGAAAGGAAAACACACAGGAGGTATCAACACAGCAGGTTTTATTCACGGTTCCAACTTCCAACAAACCGGATGATGACACGGCAACATAACAAGAGCGCCCCCAAGTTGTGACCCCAAATAATCCCATGACACACCATAACACCTCTTCGCCAAACTGTTCACGTCTTCCAACTTCACTCCCAAAACCCATGTCCCCAAAACCACCATAAACACTTGGGTAAGCCTAAAACTTAATAAAATAATAAAACAGTCATAAAATAGAATGCAACTTAAACGACTAACCCAAAACAAAACAAAACAAAAACATGCCTCTTTACGCTAAAGAATAAGAAAATTGCAAGCACCTTGGTCCAAAACTTTTATCTCCTATTCCACTTTTTGAACATTGTCATTCAGATACACTGGGGGATTCCTGTTCTTTTGTGGTCGTACTCTTCCTTGAGACGGTGAGCATACCAGATCACTGTCGGTCTGCTTTTTTTTTTTTTTTTTCAGACTGACTTCTTCACTGTTCCCTTCACTTGTCTCAGTCTCCAGTGAGATCCCATCCCCAAGTGGATTCTCCACTTTGACATCCTCCACAGTGGGCGCGGAGGATGTCTGACCTGTTAAAATGGACAGTTTCCCACTGAAAACCTGGTCTACGAGTCTACGCAGTTTGCCCATTTCCCAGCACCATTGTGTAGGAGACTGGTCCTGTGCATTCCTGTATTAACCCTGGAACCCACTTAGACCCATAACCATAGTTTTTTGTGAACCTCCGGTCACCTGTCTGAAAACTTCTGAACCGAGCATGTTGATCATGCTGAACTATCTGGTTTGCCAGTTTCAGTTCCACTTTCGTCTTCAAATTTGGGTATATCAGATCCAACATGCACCTCAACTTCCTCCCCATCTGATAACTGAATAAAGCTCTACTCAGTTTGGTTTCCGGAGGATCACTGGATGTTTTTTTCATCAACTGTTTGAACGTTTGTATCGCTCTCTCTGCCATCCCATTAGAAGAAGGATGATACGGTGCTGATGTGACATGAGTGATCCCATTGCGTGCCAAAAGCTCTTTAGTGTGTTCGCTCACAAAACACTGGGCATTATCTGACACTATCATTTCTGGGATACCATGAGTGCTGAAACTGGCCCTCAAGCAGTTCACAGTAGCCACTGCAGATGCTGATGAAACAGGGTAGACCTCCAACCACTTTGAATGTGCATCAATCACCACCACTGCTTCAACATCAGACCACATCCTGTTTCCGGAATCACCACACAGCACCCCCACAGTACACACCCATCTTGTACATTCAGCTCCTGTTGCTTCATAGTGTATGGCCTGAAAGCAACATCGAGGTTACAGGGCCACCCTCTGAGTATGTATTCACGGACTGGTGCGAGTACGGGGTCTTCACTGGTCCACGATGGTTACGAAGCTCTTCCGAGTTGACCACTGAACTCTGATCCTGCTCTACCATCAATACCTGGTCTTCTGAGTCTGGATCCCCAGTTTTCTCTGGAAGTGGAAGTCTACTGAGAGCATCTGCGTTTGCATTGTCCTGTCCACGTCGGTACACCACGGCATATTCATTTGCTCTTAACAGAATAGCGCATCTCATGATCCTCTGAGAACTCATGTGTGGCACAGCTTTTCCTTCATGAAACAGACTGATTAAGGGCTTATGGTCTGTGTACAAATCACAAATTTACATCCACACAAATATTTGTGGAAGTACTGCACCCAAAAAATAACTGCTGATAACTCCCATCTTTATCCAACTGCGAATAGTTTTTTTGTGCTGCTGTGAGTGTGCGTGAGGCATATCCAATAGGCTTTTCTGCTCCCTTTTCCAGCCTATGTGCCAAGACTGCCCCCACCCCATAAGGTGAGGTATCACATGACAGTGCCAGTTCTTTTTGTTCATCATAATGAACCAACACTTAAACGCTTTGTTGTAACTTTTTTGCCTGCTTAAAAGCCTCTTCTTGCTCAACCTCCCACCTCCGTTTCACATCTTTCCTCAGTAACTTGTGTCATGGAGAGAGCACAGTAGACAAGTTTGGCAAGAATTTGTTATAAAAGCTTAGCAGACCTAGAAAAGCTTTAACCCTCATATTATGCTTAGGGTCAATTTGACCGATATCCGTTTTTGTGTTGAAAAACGTAGTGGTTATCCTGACTTTTTCTTCGTGAAATCTTGTGACTTTTCCTCATCAAGGGTCATGAGAGAGAAGAAGGATACACCAAAATGTCAAAATTGTTTGATTTATGGCCCTGGAGATAATAAAACACCTCCCCTTCCGGAGGTAATAAAACCACCCCCTCCCCCTTTTTATATAAAAAAGAAATTCAAATAATAACCCCTCCCCTTTTTTATATAAAAAGAAATTAAAATAATAACCCCTCCCCTTTTTATATAAAAAGAAATTAAAATAATACCCCTCCCCCTTTTTTATATCAACAGGGAATTAAAATTATAACCCTCCCCCTTGTTTTATGACAGGAAGGGTAATAATTAACCCTATCATTCCTTGTTTTATAACAGGAAGGAAAATAACAAAGGGAGGGTTCTGACCGCTGAATAAACATCAACCTGTGTGTATATATATATGTAACCTTCAGACCGTCGCAAGGAGCAAGGAACCGGCAAACACAACCAACTCGCAATGTCTATCCCTACAACGGCGCGTGGATCACCAGTGATCAGCGAGACAGCTGTGACTGTTATTGAGGACCCGTGGATGGGTGCTGGGGCTCCCCCTAAAATCTGTAATGTACCTACGGCGTACGCAGGCGCCGCCCGGGGAATCTTTGCAGGATGAGTGGTCTCTAGAGCCTTACGGACGTTGAGGGAGATGGGGGTACGCGTTTAAGTATGAAACAGCTGAATTGTACATTTATCAACTGGATGACAACGAAACCTTGAGTGCCTATACGGAGATGGCCGTGTTATCGTCTAACGACTGGGGTGTGCTGAGAGAGGTGAAGCCGGAAAATTTTCCAAGGGCTGAAGAAGAAGAAGAACAACAACAACGTCAGAAGGCTGGAGCTGTGTCTAACAAACCTGATCGAACGGAGAGGATGCCGTCCTTCGTGGCTATATGGCTGGCTAAAATCTCAGGATCAGGACGATGGTCCTTCAGAGCCCTCCATAAAGTATCAACAGGAGTCACGGGTGAAGAAGAAGAAGATTTCGTCCTGGAGTATTTTAATTCTGATTGCGGTGTATTTCGTACTCTGTTAACCATACCTTTGGATGCTTGGAGTGAAAAAATCCGCGAGATTTCTGCAAAAATCGACGGCCTCTTCTACCATAACCGCTTATGGGTTGATACCCTTGTGTTGAAAAAAGCACTGACCTTTTAGTCCCGCCCTTTGGACCGCCTACTGGCTGGCGGTTGTTATAAAGAGGGTGTTTTCCAGAGCGACACCCTGCAGACGTATCCGGCGGAACAAACGCATCCAGGAAAACAATGAGGACCGAAGGTGTTCCGAGACGTATTGCCACTATCTTCCTCGGAGCTGCTACAGGCGGTGCTGGGTACGGAATGAACAACCCCTCGCCGACCCGTCTACTTCCTGTGGTAGAAGACGTTACAGGTGATGATCATGAGTACGAGGGTTCTAACAACGGCATGGCGGACGGAGCCTGTCCTTCATTGACCATCAAAGACGACACAGACGACTCTGATGCAAGTGAAATGGAAGACGTGGACGATGAAGAGGAACCTGTAGGGAGAGCAACAACCTCCTGTCCCGAGAACGGAACTGTCTGCGTGCATCCGCCTGCTTCATCCTCAGCTTCTCAAGACCAAGAACCAGCAGCTAATGATGAAACGGATGGATGGATAAGCGGTTTCTTCCTGAAAGCTGTAAAGACAGTTGTATTTCATCTACTAGGTAAAATCATGCGCAGATATTGGAGGGAGATCTGCTACGGCTGCCAAGTAGACCATCCGAGCCAAGTACAACACAGCTGTCTTGAAGAGATGGAGGATGATTTCTACAGCCTTAACTTCTACCCGTTGATGAAGAGACTCTGTAACAACAACTTTCTGCCTGCTATACAACACTACTTGACCCTGAATGACGTACAACCGGAGAAAATGAGAACCAAGGCTACGGCTGAGACAGTCTTGCTCGAAATGAGGTCTCCAAAATCAAGCGTCTGGAACGAATACATCAAACACGAGCCAGAGGATCTTCTAATTGAACGTCTGGAATCAGCAAGTAGAATCTGGAATAGAACGCCGGTCCTGGGCGATGTCACAAACACGAGATACCCTCGTATGTGATATTTTTTATTTTTATTTTTTGCTTTTACTGTCTTTGTATAACTTTACGATCGAATCCTGACATAACCTGTTTAATAAAAAAACATTAAGAAGCATATTCGGATCTCGGCTCATTCATTTCTCATTTAACATGTCGGTGAAACACATCATTAAAAGAGTTTATTACAATCCTCTTCACCCCGGGAGCTACGGAGGCGCGGATCACCTTCGTCAAGGGGTGCAGGTTGAGACTGGAAAACCAGTCAGTTCTAAATCTATTAAAGATTTTTTATCAAAACAGGATGCTTACACCCTGCATAAACCGGCCAGAGTAAACTTTCCGAGAAACAGAGTATTTGTTCACAGGCCGCTTCAACAATTCCAGGCCGACCTATGCGACATGCAGGCGTTGGCTAGATATAACGACGATCAAAATTACTTGTTGACCGTTATAGATGTATTTTCAAAGAAGGCCTATGTACGCGTTTTAAAAAGAAAGACTGCGATTGAGACAATGAAGGCGTTTGAATCAGTGCTGGATGAGAGCGGGACGCCTGCAAAGCTACAGACGGATGATGGGAAAGCATTTTTTAGCAAGAGTTTCCGGGCTTTGATGGAAAGGAAGAGAATTATTCATTTTTCAACAGCGAGTGACTTTAAGGCCTCTGTGGTTGAGAGATTTAACCGCACTCTTAAAAATCGGATGTGGAGATATTTTACAGCTAAAAACACTCTACGTTACATCGAAGTTTTACAGGATCTAGTAAAGAGTTATAATCACAGCTATCACAGTAGTATAAAAATGACACCGATGGAAGTAACTAAAGAAAATACTCTGCAAGTGTTTGACAATCTTTACATGAGACCGTCGAAAGGTCGACAGAAGCCGAAATTTAAGGAGGGCGATCATGTTAGGATATCAAAACTACGAGGTATATTTGACAAAAAGTATGAGCAGAGTTTTACAGACGAGATATTTACGATAACTGAATGTATTCACCGCAACCCGTCTGTGTATAAATTGAAAGATTTCGACGGCGAACCCATCCAGGGGTCATTTTATGATCAAGAATTACAAAAAGTACAACTCGATAAGGATAAAGTATTTCACGTAGAAAAGATTCTCAAGGAACGCTGCGTTAAAGGAGAGAGACATGTCTTTGTCCAGTGGAAGAACTGGCCTGAAAAATTCAACAGTTGGGTAAAAGCTTCAGATATAAAAAATATATAAGACGATCCTTCTTTACACCAGACGTCATATCATCATGTACAACAAAGAACACTGGCTTCTATGTGACTTTACCACCACCAAGTTTTTAAAGACAACTCGATCGGTACTTTCCGCGTTGATTTAGCACAACATATTGATTTAAACGGGAAATGGGAGGTGGCTTTGACGGAGATTACATACCCTCACACATGGCATAATATTCCGGAGGATGCGACGTTATTTTACTGGAAACCGAACCCTAGAGGACCTGATTCCAACACAAACACGGCTCCCCCAAGAGGATCAGATTCAGATGCTAACACGTCGAGGCGGCATAAAGATGAATTTCATAGAGCCATGGCGAGACTTCGGGCTCCGGATCCTGACGCCAGCGCCTCACCTCAGAGGAAAAAAGACGAATCACGAGGGGTTGATCGACATTTCAAAACTGCAGGAACAGATATTTCTAAACTGAAGTTCAAGGGTGGATATTACAGCTCTATTAATCAGATTACAACCGAGTTGGAGCAAACCTTTAAAAAAACCAATAACAATATACGCTTCCTGTTTGACGGTGCATGGCAAAAAATTGATCTTCAAGGAGACGGTCAGAACTTAGTGCTTTTTAACTCGCCTTTAGCTTACATGTTAGGTGTAGAGCCTGGTCATTGGATCAATTTTTGCGAGTTCAGAGCGCCCCATCCAGTTCATTTAAAAGCGGGGTTTTACCATCTTTACTGTTACAGCGACGTTGTAAGACCGCAGCTTGTAGGGGATGCATATGCACCGCTTTTAAGAACGGTGGAAATCAAGGGTAGTTACTCAGATATAATCACACAACATTTTAACCCTGCTACTATTTACCGGTTGCCAAGAACCATATTGAAAATATTCAGGTACAAATTAAATCAGATCTTAACAAACCAGTCAATTTTACCTTTGGAAAAGTGGTGGTGACTCTACACTTTAGACCTGTTACTTGAGAGGATATTATATAACCCTCGTATCGTCGTCTGGAAATCCATTCATCATCACAACGCCGGAGAGAGATAACCCCCTGTGTAGACCCGTCATAAACAAACACAATGGTACATGCAGGCTTAAGAGACGACCCGCACAGATTTGTACAATATTATGAAAAACAGGTGGGCGGAGATCTACCCGGGTTCTACGGTGCCCCGGTTATGTACGGACGAGGCATCGGTTCCCTCTTCTCAAAAATGTTTTGGTTTGTATCACCTCTGTTGAAAAGAGGTATTGCCATAGCGAAACCCCATCTCAAATAAGCGGTGGGTAACATAGCCTCGGATATGTTCACCCGTACCGTGAGAGGAATGAGCGATCAACAGAGACAGGAAGGGTCAGGCGGTATAGCCGTCTTATCACGCAGGACAAAGAGACGCCCTCCAGGTCGCCGTGTAACACAGAGCTCTAATAAACGTACAAACAAAAAAAGAAAGAAGCCAGTTGACAGAAGCAAACGGGCCAAGAGGAAGTCCAGAGGGAGCTCCGATATATTTTAAAAAACCTTATATACAGTAACATGGCGCTCCTACACCAGAAATCTGCTGAATGCACATTAGCAGAACTGGATTTATTCACGGCGCCGGTGACGCAGCTTTCCATCGAGGACAAAATTTACACTGAAATTGCTCCAGTAGCCGCTATCCGCGAAGGAGGACCGATTGAGTTTTTTATACCGGGAGACAGCGAAAAGTATCTAGACCTAAACGACACCCTTCTACACGTGCGTGCAAGAATTACTAACGCCGATGGCACACCGCTGGCTAACGACGCAGCAGTCGGTCTCATCAATTATCCTCTAAACACAATCTTTGATCAGTGCGATGTGGTTCTGGGGGATCGGATGATTTCGCAGTCCAGTTCCACTCACCCGTACAGAGCTATGATTGAAACACTTCTCAACTTTTCCGGCGACACTCTTAAAACACAGTTTAGCGCCGGTCTTTTTTACCCGGGTCAGTTGACTCGATCGTCACTGTAAACGGACCCAACGCAGGCCTTAATAAAGGGGCAGAGTTCACGAGCAGATCCAGAGAAGTACACCTTCTCGGTCCTCTCCACAGCGACATATTTTTCTGCGAGAGACTGTTATTGAACTCGGTCGATTTAAGAATTAAACTCACCAGGGCGAACGATGCCTTCTGCCTGACCGGACCCCGCGACTCCACCTTTCGTCTGAAAATCCACGGCGCCTCTCTGTTTGTGAAGAAAGTCACTGTTTCGCCAGCTGTGAGAATAGGTCATGCAGCGGGTTTGTTAAAAGGAAATGCTCTCTACCCCCTCTCACGAGTCAACGTAAAAACATACTCCATTCCTGAAAACTCAAGAATATGTACCCAGGAGAATTTATTTCTGGGTTCAATACCTAAATACGTGGTTTTAGGGATGGTGCATCATGAGGCATTTACCGGTAGGAGAGATCTCTCCCCGTTCAATTTTCATCATTACAACACCGAATATCTCGCCCTCTGTCAGGACGGCCGACAGATCCCCGCTAAAGCTTTTCAACCTCAGTTTAATAACAGTATGGCGGTCAGAGAGTTTTATAACATGATTCTAGCTACAGGAAGACATTTGAAGGATCTACCGCTAAGCATTGACCGCGAAGGTTTTAAGGCGGTTATTCATTGTTTGCGTTTAATCTCAATCCAGCCGACGACAACGACGCTCTCTCCCCTGTCTCAAAAGGGAATTTAAGACTGGAGATGAGATTCAGAGTACCCTTACCGAACACCGTAACACTGATTGTGTACGCTTGTTACGATTCCATTCTGGAGATTGATGCAAAAAGACAAGTGCTGGTGGACTATTATTAAAAAAAGTTATGGATAGTCTCCAGTTACAGAGGCTGCTGAGAGGTCTCTTGGGCGACACATTTTACGGTGTATGGCCGCCGGATGAGTTGCCTCAATTCACTCAACCCCTCAGACCGCCTGCATATTTCGTCGTCAACACACATCCGGCACATAAACCAGGAGAGCACTGGTTGGCTTTAACTCTCAAAGAAGACGGTAGATCAACTTTCTTTGACTCATTTGGAATGGGGCCGTACTTTTCACATTACCCTGAAAATATTTTAAAGTTTCTCAAGAAACATTCAAGCGACATCAAGTACAACAATGGCCAACTACAGCACGCTCTATCGTTTGTATGTGGTCATCATTGCGTCTTCTACCTCTGTCATCGTGCTAGAGGGCTGTCTATGGAAGAAGTATTAAGTCTATACAGCGACGATACCTTAAAAAACGACCTCATGGTATACAACTTTGTGAATGGACATCAAAAATGTCTAAAAAGATGTGCACACTGTCCGTGGAAACAACAAAACGGTTCTCTTCTGTATTTTAAAGACTATTGTAACGTGTGACTAATCTTATTTTGTTTGTACGTGTGTTTAAAAGAAAAATCTGTAATCACATAATAATTCAATAAAACATTTTATTGATGAAATGACAATAACCGTGTACAAGACAATTATTCAGGAAACCCATCAAGGTGTTAGAGACAATTTCTTCCCTTTGGTCACTACATGCGTCAAGCGTCGTCGAGGTGTCGCTTTAGGATCCTTTGGGTCGGGAGACCAGCTCTCAGCTATACTTTTCTTTCGCGAGATAGAATTCGATTTAAGTCTCTGATATTGAGCCCTCGCTTCAGGGTTGGACAGCAGTGTGAGAGGGATGTTTAGCTTTAATAATGTGACGAGAAACTCGGACCAGCCCTCAGGTAATGAAGAACTTGTTTTCTTATACGGTAGGGAAAGGTACTTGAATAAATCAATCACATGAGAGCCTTTTACAGCATTTCCTTCATACATAAATTCGCCATTCATATTCCAACCATCACCGTTTTTGGATATCCTCTGGATAATGTATTCAGCATTTCTTCGAGCTTTTGCCAGAAGGCTATTTAGAATATCCTTACCTAAGTCATCTGTTACAGAGGGTGTTTTTAGAACACTTTCGACACGACTGTCAGAGTCGTGTGGATGATCGCTGACTCCGTCTCGTTGTAAAGTCTGAGTTACTCTCCTTTGGTCTCTCTGATCCTGTTTTGCAAAGGTTAAATATCTTTGCAATAGAGCATCGTACTTTTTAATCTTCTCATACGGGTTTAACTGAGAATCATTTAGAATGGACCTCATCTTGTCATTTAATTCATCTTTGGCAGTTTCACGGATGTCGGAGGTTGGACGTGATAACTGGTTAATTTGGTGATGAGAGACGAGATACATTTTCTGGACAGTCTTCATGGTGTTTTACTTCTTTACAAGTCCTCCTATTAGATTTCCAATGATTGGAACGGCAGCCGCTAGCAATGGCAAAATGAATCCTCCCGATTGCTTTTTAAGAATCCTTCGTTTACGCTTCACGCATGCCTTTTTATTAGCCAAGAGTCTGATGTTTTTCTTCTGTTTTTTCAGTTTTTTGAACTGAGCCTGTGACAATGGTACATTCCCCTTCAAAACATTCAGGGCGATCTCACCGAGAGCTTGAATAAAGTCCCGAGAACTACGCATCAAAATGTCTTTACGTTTCTTTGACGGAGCATGGTATAGTTCCTTAAGTAAACCCGTGTTTCTTTTTGTACGCGCTGACATAACTTAAGCAGACGTTTTTGGTATGTACACCGTGTGACGTTGATGAGGAAGTATCCCGGTCCTTAGTCTGTAGCGTTCTGGACATGAGGGTGTTAGATCAACAATTAAGTACCCGTGTGCGTCAGCTGTAGCATCTTCAAAGCTTTCTAGAAAGAAAGCTCTCTGAGACGGGTAAACCTGTTGAGCAAGAACTTTTACCTGCATTTTATCGCGAGGATTCTTAAACAGTACAAAGTAATTGCTATTCAGACTAATACTGCGACTATATTTACCACGATGAAATGAGTTTTGCGTCAGCATTATAACACTCATATTTTTATGATGTCTGTACTGTGTAAAAATGCGAACAACCTCAGGGTTTTCAGAAGCTTCAAAAATCAACAAAAAACATCGTCAAGAATAATCAAATGTTTTCTATCAGAAGGAAATACATCTTCATTTTCAAAAGATTCAGGTAAACCTTCAATGAATTTGATATTTTTATTCATCTTTTGCAATTCACTGTACATTGGTTGAAAAGAAGTATAAATCCATACAATATTTACATTGGCATCATCCATAACATGTTCACAATTTTCAAGTATACATTTTACAAAATGGGTCTTTCCTGACCCTGATGGTCCCACCACTAGACATGAAAATGGTGTTTTCAAACGAGGATCGAAATGAATTTCTTCCATAATGACCCCTCATCCACTCAAAACTCAGAACCCAAAAGGTTTGGTTGTGCGTCTGAAAACAATCGCCTCTTAGTGTACACGACCCAGAGTTTTTTTAGTAACTGATCTGTTTTTTAAAGTGATGTTCTTTTTATCCCTGACAATGCTGTGTTGACGGGTCTCAGGCAGCCCATCAGGTGAATTATGTCAAAACAAGTCATCCAATGTCACCACAAACAACCCGGGAACCCTTTACACATGACTGTTAGATCGTGGATGAAAATTTGAGGCCATCCTGAAAGATGGGTCATTGTTCAAGTTTTTTGATCCTCAGATTATCAATTAATGCGTTTATATTCTTCTGCGAGACGTACAGTCACTCTCTCCTCACTGGCATCAACAAGAAATATCTGTTAGGTCTCAATCATTGGTTCTCTGAATGAGCACCATTGAACATGTGTAACTTGTTGAATCACCCACGTTCTGTCTAAACTGAGGATACCACGTATTGTTGTACTTGTTCTTTACAAACAATACAATACAAAGGACCTGCCATGATGTATATTTTAGAGACTGCTACACAGGCAGACAAGCAGAGTCACATATGTCTGAATTGATGGCCAGGTTTTCATAGGAGGAGGGTGCATCTCAGATCAAGATGGAGGTCGCCAATTTGTGATGGCTACTAGTGAGGAAAGGGTAAAATGAAGTCATACATCGAAGATTTTACAAGCTACTCACAAACATTCAACATAAATATTTGCCTGCATTCAACTTTTAATTTTCAACTTTTATCATCATCATCATTATCTTTTGCAGGAGATAACTATTGCATCATTTATGTTTAAACCACATCATAGTGAGAATATATTACAACAGCATTACATTTAACTCTTTCAAAATTTCAGATTTTGTTCAAGGATATTGTAGGTATCCGTTTGCTTTTGGAATTAATTGAGATTCCTTGCAGAAGTATCCTTTTGACGCAAACGTTGACAGTAACGTTTGAAAATTTCAACGTGGTCCCAGAAATTGCAGCACTTTCAAGATTTTCTCCCCAACCAACAGAAACAATACATACATAATTACAAAATAAAACCCAAAAAGTACTGTAGTAACATGCAAACATGAATGTCAGTCTACGCTTTGACTCCAAAGGTCCAGTGGAAAAGCTTCATAGAACTTCATATCCAATATGTGTTCCTTCCTTCCGTTTAAAGTTCTCGTATGAGATGTTTATGAGATGTTCATCAATTCCGCATTTACCTACGTATGCGTAGATCCAACAAGTCCAACATTTCCCCACTGCGGGACAAACAAGGGGCACTCTGTGCTCAAGATTCAAGATTGTATTCATCACCGTGGTCACCCTCGACATTTTGGGCGGCTCGCGACATTTACGCTAAATGATAGCAACCGATTTAAGGGAGAATGACACACACAATTACTGTAATTGTTCAAGAAAAAAAAGACAAATCTTAATCTCATTCTATCACTTTCCCCCTCTTATGGGCAGAACAGCGAATTTTGCCACCGTTTTTAAAAAGTGCATCGAGGCTGATTTTAGGGGCGAGAAACTAGTCATTGGCTGTATATGTTGAACGAAGACCTGAGTATGATCCGGGACATCTTCCCATAGGATTGGATATTGGATCACCAAGCATTGTCATGTTCACAAACATGCTTTCATGTGTTTGCAGACATTCACTCAGTTAAAAATTTAATTTGAGTGAAAAATGAGATATAATCACACTGTTGCTTTCAAAAATCTTTGTTAGTTTTGTTATATTGTTTTTCTTGTTGTTGTTGTTGTTGTTGTTGTTGTTTTTCTCAGATGTTCTTTCTATGGAGTTTCTATTCTCTCCCTTCTCAATGAACAGAGTTGTTCTTTGAAGTATATTCTCGTATTTATTTGTTCTAATATTTTCTGTGTGCATATTCCGTCTTATGCAGTTACACTTTAAAACTTAACTGACTGATGGATGGATAGGTAGATGCAAGTTCATAAAAAGGAATAAAAGCCTTCTGCAGGATTCAGCGCCTCATTGAAAGACTACTAACGTAAAAAAAAAAAAAAAATGCTTCCACGCAATTCGTACACCTTGTGAATGCAAACAAATAAAAGATAATATACTCTTTAGCTTGAAGATATGTAAAGAAAATGTAGGTCTAGGACGATTAAAAATGAAAAAACTGAAAGTATGTCAGAAACTACAATGTCAACCCTGTGATTTGTTGTTTGTCAGTTAGAATTGACAGTGAGTAGTAAAAAGCTTTACTTGTAAAAAAAAAAAAAATTATATTTCATACTATTTCATGCAAAAGTGGGGTTGTGACCGGTAGCGAAAAATAAAAAGTTCTTGACATCTCAAAAGTTATACATCTTTTATTTTTTTTCAAATTTGAAAAATGGCTGAACAAATGAAAAAAGTTTGTCAAAATTATATAAAACCATATCTAGTTTCTAATAACATTTCTAATAATATTCATTTATTTACCATATCGTAGATGGTTGTACAAAAATGTCAGGCTTTAGTTCAGGATTACTAGTACAATTTGTGTAAGCAGACAGTGTCAGGTGAATGAAAAGATTAAGAAGATTGGGAACATGCTGCTCGCACATGCTAAAATGGCTTGTTGTCTTATAGTGAGAATGGAAAGTCTTAAATTTGATGCACGAGTGTGTGTGTGTGTGTGTGTGTGAGTGAGTGCTGAAAGAAATTTGTTGTTTTTACAAACAATTCAATTTATTGTACTGACAATTAGGAGTTTTTAACAGTGAAACAGATATTTGAGAATCTAATGGATGGAGAAAAGTTTGAATTAGAAGGAAAAATGTACTTTTAGATTTTATAGCATGAACAGCTTGCCTACCAAAACTATTCTTTTATGGTAACTTGCGAACACAGACAAAACAGACAAGACAAAAACAGGTTCACGAACCTACAATGTCAACCAGTTTAATGATTGCCAGTTGTTTGTTTTTAAAAACACTGAAAAAGTTTTAAAATTTGAGACACAGTTGATAAATAAAAACTTAGAATACACCTGTAACTTGTGAAGAAATATGAAAATACAATATCTGAATTTGTTCACAAGCTTTACTTCAGCATTAAAATTTTGTGAAAATGAACAATAGAAACACAGTTTTTTTAAAATGGAAAGATTTAATTTCAACACATTTCGATTTCGACTCGGGTTACTTTTTTTTTTATAATTCTCAATTCGTACATTCATAGTTTCACCTCAGCTAGAAGCAGGTTAGTCTCTGGATCTGATCTAAATACCACATATGATGCTGGAGTAATTGCGTAATGCATGCATAACTGGTTGATTAATCCTGATAATACCTAACAACTGTGATATTTATTTTTATCCTTTGGTGCAACTTTTAAAGAGTTAAAACATTCAATTATTTCTACACTAGTTGCCTGGTTTTGAATAGTCACAAGTTACTTTTTAAAAAATGCTAAACACAAAATGCACACTACAAAACGAACATGTTGCACCGTACTGCTCCCGCATTTGGCTGTTTTCACCTGAAAATACAGAATAAAGACACATTTAAATCAGTGAAAAGCACGGCTTGTAATATACACATTTAAGCCACTGGTAAGGCAAAAAATAAGTAAAATAAAATAAAATAAAATAAAATTAAGGGTTGACATACTTTGGATATTTCTACACTACTTGTCTGACTAGGGATAGCATCAAGTATAAATGAATGTTCATTCAATGAATGTTCAGTCCCTCCTACATTGTGTTACATGACAAGTTATAGGACGTTTGTATCGCTATTATATCACTGTAGTGATTCCTTCTCCAGAGATTCAAGCATGGACCTCGTGGACTTTTCTGGAATGTGTAACTTCAACTCGGAGACATCTCCTTGGGTGCCCACCATGCCTGTTGCAGCTCAGAGGTTTCTGAACCCTCCGATAAGGACCATAAATCATTGGAATGGTCAAAGGGGGGAGAGACTAGAGCAACAGTCCAGGATGCTGTGCCGTAAGAGAAAAAAAAACCTGACCAACTCATGAACCCTGTTTGGTGGGGGACACACACAGCTCCTCCTTCTCCAGGTTCCAGATGAACAAAGACAGACTTGTATGTGAATGTGTCTTAATGTGTATTTCTTAAAAAGGACTTTGTTTCCCATAATAACCCATGATTTCCACAGGATGTTCAAGCAAACCAGATGCCCTGAACATGTGATGGTAAACTTGACATGAATGGTCGATTGTTATATTGATCATTATAGAGGAGAATGTGCTAGAATGGTCATGTTTGGTGTCGTCTGAATGCTTAAATTGAGATGGGAAAGTTTTGACAGATTGCGAGCAACTTTACAACTCAGGTAATGTTTTATTGTCAAATAAAACTCTGGTACCGGGGGGGGTCAAAATCTCCCATCTCAAGACTGGAATTTACGACCCTGTTGGAGGAGGAGGAGGAAGGCCAGGCTTGGAAACCCTCGTCCAATCAGCAATAGGTGATGGAACTCCTTCAACCAATCAAAACTGGACAAGGAGACTCTTCATGAGAGTTCAAAAGACCCAGTCTACAGAGGTTCTGCCCTCTGTGCGCTCTGTTCCCCTCTGTTCAGCCCTCTGTGACCCTCTGTTCAGCCCTCTGTTCCCCTCTCTGCTCTGCGACGAAAGATCCACGGCGGTCCGGAAGACGATCCGAGAGTGCCATCGACGCCTGAAGCTGCGTGTCCTCATCACCTCCAAGCCACCACGCTGAGAACCAGGACGCCTCCTTCCAAAGCCGCCTGCCTCCTCCCTCACCTCCTGACCGACCTTCTGCATCTACTCATCACCCTCTCATCCATCCCTCCATCCCATTCATCCCTCCACTCATCGCCAAAGTAAGCCGCTGCTTGTCATCTCTGCACAGAGTGGTGTGTTGGGGTTTAGTAATGTTATTACTTGCCTGAGGTTGACAGTTAGACTAGAACGTCTGAACTTTCCCATCAGTTACACACGTGTCTGATACGGTATTGACATTGATTCATAACTGGTTTACGCTTCCATCGCGATATTGTCGGGATCATCTCACTCTCCTTTGCATCTTTCCTGTTTCTTTCTGTTCTTTTATTCCTAAATAAATCTATAAAATTACGTTGGTCTTGATCACATTACTTTGGAGTGTATTATAATCAATCTAAGAGCCTCTGATCAGTAAAGGACATTACATCACGAGTAGTGACTTCAGATAAATAGATTGATTACGCTAATAGTTAATTAAGTTACCACGGTTAATTAATTAATTAAGTGTTAATCAAGAGAGCTAAATCAAGAGAGCTAAAGTGGTTTAAACGCGTTTAAACCACTTTGTCTGTGCTTCAAAAGCACTGAAATTACTTTGATGGTACCTACTGCCTCGAAAAAAAAAAAAAAAAAAAAGACTACAAGTCTTATCGAGAGAATATACATGTGTTTGCTCTAGTGACAAACGCTGAGCATTAATTCATCAGGCCTGCGGACGGAATTCACGACCGAGTTACGAGCGTCTAACCAACAGTGAACCTTCACGTCCAACTCCAACTTTAATAATTGGCGTAGCTAACCAGTTATTAAAACGTTGTTCCAACACGACGGGAGTCTTACATTTGCCCGGCGCACGAGTTTCTGCCTACGGGAACAATAGTGATCAATTGACGTGAGCTTGTGTTGGGTGTGGTGAGCGTAATTGACCTATTCTTGTATTGCTGTGCATAGAGCAGAGATTTTGATCTCATAAGACTTTCGCGCATGCGTGGTCGCAGCTTCTTTTTCCCAGTGGAAGAAGCGCGCTCCTCTGGAGTCATTCCACATCACTGGAGGGCGGACAGAAAGTCCCGCCTCATTCACTTATTTATTGCTGTGTGTAGAGCAGAAATTTTGATCTCATAAGACTTTCGCGCATGCGTGGTCGCAGCTTCTTCTTCCCAGTGAAAGAAGCGCACGTCTCTGTAGTAATTGTACCCCACTGGAGGGCGGACAGGAAGTCCCGCCTCATTAAAGGAAGTGACGTCAGCGTAGCAACTGTTGCTAGGCTAGCCAGCTCACAGCTAGCCTGCCATTGACAATAGGTTTAACACTGTTGAAGGCTATTTGTTGTTGCTAATGCTAAGGCGTGTGATGCTCACTTCTACTGATAGCCTAACTGCGGTGAAAGCTATTGTTTAGTTACCATGTCAGATGCTAAGGTACTGAGGTTGGATAACTTTAGTCTTTGGCTTATTTTGTTACAGTGCCAACTTGTTTAAGTTGACAGTTGGGGCCTCCGTGCCTTGTTTGTGCTGTGCTACTTGCGAGGCCACCACTAGCGGTGTTACAGTCTGCAGCTGCAATAGCTGGTAATGCTAATCTGCCACGATTAGCTTGTGTTGTTTGTTTTGCTTTGCACACAAATTAGCTGTTTGCTTTCTGCCATCCTGCAAATTGCTGATGCTTGTGGTGCTGCCTGTCCATTGTGCAGTGTGTTTTTAAAAAAAAAAAGCTTTGTCTATTTTTTTTTTTTTTCAGTGTTTGCAGATTCTTGCTCCACAGTCTTTCTCTACCTGTCCAGCTTACACGCTTCACCTGTTGTCACCAACCCAAAGTCAAACTACAGTTTGGATTTAAAATTACAAACCTAGTAATTCCAACCCCACTTGTGTATAAAAATAATTTTAATTAAGAATTAAGATTACAAATTTATACACAGATACACTTGAATATTTTTATTGAATAGCTGTCTCACTACTCAATTAGAAACATCGACAATAGAAACAAACCTTGCCTTTTTAATTAATAATTACTTATTAATTAAATAATTCAACCAGTCCATAAATAGCCCACACAATTAAATCTCGCATCCAAGTTGACAAACCAACTATTGAATTTGAAAAAAAAAAAAAAAAACAACTTGTTACTCACTTAAATAACTTAAAGAGTTATTAGTAGAAACAATTAAACAATTTGAGATTTGATTCAAACAAATTTTAAATTAACATTGAAATTTTAGAAATCAAATCCGCTAAAAGTAACGCACCTAAAGTGATCCCCTGGTTATCTCAACAACCTGAGTAATAACAATAGCAATTACTTAAACCGTTACTTTTAACATCCCAATAATTTAAGTTGGTTTTCAATAACTTAAGAACAATTCGCTGATAAGTTTTCCTTTAACATTTTAACTAGCTTACAAGCGTAAATTAAGGAATTCAGCGATAAAACAAAACAAACGATTAAATGGCTGAAAGCAGAGAATCCCCGGTCGACTACGAAAACCTGGATTCGTTAGAGCACCTGCTCGCCACAATCACTGATAAGATGTGCCCAGGTTATAGCACAACCCTGGCAGCAGATCAACCTGACGCTATCAATGATAATATCGCTCAGCTCATGAGCCAATTGGAGTCCACGGACCCCAAAGATAAATCCCTGGTTAAAGCCCTAAGTTGCATGACCCTGAACTTGGTGGCACAATTAAAAATTAAAGACAAAGAAATTGAAAACAGGGAACGACAATGGGAGCGTGGACAACAGGACCTAGCCCTGCTGAGACAAAGGGAGTCCCTCTTAACAGAGAGACTCGACATGGTTGAATCTCAGTCAAACACCACAGAACTTAGTAAGCTGAAACAAGACAACCTAGAGCTTACTCAAGAGGTGTCTCAACTGAGACAAGATCTAACTGACCATGAGGCCGTCAGAGATCAACAAACGCAAGACCTCCTAGATGCCCTGGCTGAGTTACTGACCTCTCAGAATGAACTCAAGCGGGTGGAGGCAAGATTATCCTTTTGTCAGAAAGAACTGTCTGATGCACTTGCAGAAGTGGAGACCTTGTCAGAAGCATTAAGGAAACAAGCACCTCGACAAACAGAGCTCTACCTTCGACTTCTGGACGAACATGATAAAACCAGGCAGTTGTTACAACAAGCCAATGAAAAGGTCCAGTCCCTCCAAAGTCAGGTTGACTCAATTACGGCGGAAAAGGAGGAAGAAGTAGAAAAGGACTACCACCTCCTCTGCCACGTAAAGTCCTTAGAGGACCATGTAAGTCAGCTCCAAGAAGACCTTAGCAGGACAAAGAATGAGCTGCAAAACACAGTAGAGCAAACCCAAAGAGCTAGAGACGCGGCCCACAAGCCCCCATCTAAGCCAGGGTCTCTGCTCAGAGATTCCAAGGAACAACCAATCACCTTTAAATCTCTCAATCCCTTCTCTCAGTGGACCGCTCACCCAGAAGGCAGCAGATCACAACCAAACTATGACTCTGCTTCCCTTCACTGGCCTAATAACCCTCCTCACCAGGGAGGTTATGCAGCCGCAGCCCCACCCGACAGAGCCCCAACACAGGGCCTGACCACAAATGTACTAAACAAACTGGCTCGCAACATACCTCGGTTTGAGCCCAAACCTGGAGGTAATACAGAGACCAGGTCATATCTGAGGGACATCGAATATCACCTTCAGCGGTTCCCAGAGGCAACCACCCCAGACAAAATCTACCTCCTCAAAATCACATCCAGCAGGGAGGTAGGCAACTTCATTGACAGGCAGCCACCAGCTGTTCAAAATGATTTTGACACCCTCACCAAAATGATGCTGAGGGAATACTCCAGCCCCGAACCCTCACTAGGTCTGTTGTCAGCTATCGCTGTCAAACAAGGGAGAAATGAGCCACCAGCTCAATACTATCACCGACTCCGACAAGCATTCTTCGGTGACAAAAATGAGCAAAATATGGAAGAAGACCTCAACTTCAAAGCCCTGTTCCTCCGAAATCTTCATCCTGGCACAAGCCACCACCTTGGAGTGACAGCCTGCCCCCGCACTATGAATAGCTTTCAGTTGCGTGACCTAGCAGATAAAGGCTTCGCAAAACAGATGCTGGGCAACTGGAAAAATGGTGAACCACCTTACTCACTGCTGCCACTGGGTGTCCAAAGTTCCCACATGGAACTTGAAGGGGATGCACCAGTATCCCCGCCAGAAGTAAAACCTTTGTCACAGACACACCGACAACCAGAGCGCAAAGCGAGTCCTCGTCAGGCCCGTAAGGCATTCTTCTCACAGAAGGCATGGTCAGATGACTCCACAGCGCCACCGCAGTCCGTGGTCAACCAGACGTGTTTCCACAAACCCCCACACCCTGGAAACGTTTGGCGTCGTCACGCTAACCATGGAGATGGCCACGTAAAACCGGTCCCCTCCACTCAAGCAGATTCCCAGGCTAACCGTCGTCGTAAGAAAAGTGACAATCAGAAAAATCCCAGTCCTGAGGAGGAACAGATGTACAAGCTGTTCGCCCAGTGGTACAAGGAACAAAATCCAAAGAAGCCTCCCTCCAGACTAGGCCTGGAGGCAACTGAGAGTCAAGCCACACCACCGGCAGACAAGAACCTAACCTCAAACCCACCAAACCCAGCAGTCCTAGTCGTCAACTATGATCAGGACTCGCCACCCTTGGGTGAAAACTCATGGGTCAAACACCCAGCTCAACCCACACAACAGCTTTTGGGTGAGTTGACAGAAAGGGGGGTGGCTCGCAAGTTTTACCTTGCCACGACTCTCGAAGATCTGCTTCACTATGAAGCCCTCGTTGACACGGCAGCAGACATCACTACCATGTCGACACAGGTGTTTGACCAATTACAGCGAGCTGCCCACGCCCAAGATAAAACTCTCAAATTACAGAAATGTAAATTAGATGTCTGGGCATTCTCCACCGTTGGCACACAGTTGAACCCCTTAACGCTAATACACTGGACCATTGGACCCATGACTGTAGTCCACCCGGTCTATGTGTCACCACATAACAACATCCCTCTGCTTATCGGCAAAGATTTACTCAACAGGTTTGATCCGATTATAGATTTCCAACGTCTTAAAATCTGGGCCCAAGTTCGTCAACCTCTGCCGCTAGAGCATGACTCACACCCTTCTTACTATACAGTAGCAAATGGGGGTGACTCGGCGAGACACGACCCGTGCAGCAACCCACGAACACCCTCAAACTCAAATGTTGATACCGTTCTCTACCACCTTCCAGGCCAGAAACGCAACCGTTTCCTCATGGCCAAACGCAAGCCAGTGAAACACAAAGACTTGTTCACTGTCTGTGATCACCCAGTCAGCACCCATGACATGCGAGTGCATTGGAAGAAGGTACGGGGTCAATCACACATTCCCAGCCGAGACAGAGAGTATAATGACCTCACAGATACTTTGGCCAAAGAAGGTGCTCCCCACGGGAAGCCATGGAGCGTTCGACCTGCTCGGATCCACACAGAGTCCATGCCATCCGTGTTGGCCGCAACTCGCCAACAATCCAGAAGTACTCCCACACAATGTAACACATCTTTACATTTGGCATGCGACCAGGTTTTTCAAAACTCAGATCTGGTAAATCGGCAGAACCAAGATCCCACCCTGTCATCTCTCATTCGCAGCGTCACGGCTGACCATGACAATGACGTCCCCAATCCCAATAGCGGCCCGCCGGACAGGGAACTGTCCCACTGGCTCACGGTCAAAAACAAACTGCGCATGGTTGATGGCTTGCTGGTTTATGTCTCAGATGAACATGCCACGCCAAGACTTGCAGTTCCACTGAGCCTAAGGGGGGTAATGCTAGCATATGCACATGTTGCACCATGCACAGGTCACAGGGGTGTCAAAGCAACCGTTGATGCACTACAGCAGGTAGCCTACTGGCCATGCATGCATCAAGATGTAGCTGACTACATAAAAGGGTGCTTAACATGCTGTCAGTTCCAGCCGACTCAACCTAATCTGAAACAGGGGAGTCACATTCCCCATAGTCAGACCTGCAAACCGATTGGGTGGGACCCCTGGTCAAATCTACCAGAAGCAATGAATCTTCTTGCAACTGGGCTCACCGAAACCAAATTAAAGGGCACCACACCCCAACATCTCCAAAAAAAAAAACTAACACCGGATAATAACTAGGATAGGCTGATACGAAAACCCGCATCAAGCATAACTACAGACTGTATAAAAATGATAAGTTATTGAATTTACACCTGTGTCATATCCGTGTTGTTTGGTTGCTGTTTGGTTGCTGTTACTGTTAAGATGAAGAGGCCAATGTGTGATGAATGCATGAGAATAAGCTTTACGGTTAAAAATTAACATCAAATCACTGTCTAGGGAGTCAAGACTGAAATATTCTAATGTTTCGCTTCGTTCAACACACACAACATGAACAAACCATTTACCTGGCCCCTATCAATTCTGCCTTTCAAGACCTCGACACCACCATAAGAAACCTGGTTACCCCTTTAACTCGTGTTTGGTCGGGAGCCAATACCCTGCTAATTTCCATAGTCAGCGTCAGCTTCATTCTCTCTCAGAAGAATAAAAGATCTCAAGGACTCGTTTAATCGCTGTTAGGTGTTCAAACCAAAACTAAAGAACACTCAAGAAGACTTAATGATGTAAGCGCTCCTCCAACAGCAGAACATGGCTCCACCTTGATACAAGTTCAAAGGTCAACTATTATCTCTCTGACCAAAAAAAAAAACATATCTAGTCTCTGTGATAGTTGTGTTCATAGGCGTGTCGATCTTGATTATTGCATGTTTCTTCTTCTTCTTCTTCTTCTATCTTCTCCTTCTCCTTCTTTTTGAAAAAAAAACATTTTCCTCATCAGTTAAGCCACACTTATTCCATTCACTATGAAGCTGTCTTATGCCTAGTTCAAGAAATTAAATAAAGTGAACTTGAGAAGGATAAATCTAACAATTTTCCTCACGTAGTCTCACCAGTTCCTCTCAACTTACCCTTATTCAAGTCCGAACTCCAAACTTCGCCACAAACAATGTTAGGTGAACCGGGTTCACCTTCACCCACCTAACTACACTTCCCTCGTGAATCTAGTTTCCATCAACCTCGGTCTAGGTGATATTAGCTAAATGCATGGGACCCCCGGGGGTCATTCTACTGACTCACTCTCTCTCAGTTGACTAAGGGGAGTGGGGGATGTTAGAACACACCAGTCAGTGTATGAGTGACTCTCATCACCAGGATCCATGCGGCATCTACGACCACCCGAAGGACTCAACTCATCTTGGCCCCGATGGAATACCTGCGACAATTCCACACGACGCCAAGAGGGGGGATATGTAGTGATTCCTTCTCCAGAGATTCAAGCATGGACCTGGTGAACTTTTCCCGAATGTGTAACTTCAACTCGGAGACATCTCCTTGGGTTCCCACCATGCCTTTGGCAGCTCAGAGGTTTCGGAACCCTCCGATAAGGACCATAAATCATTGGAATGGTCAAAGGGGGGAGAGACTAGAGCAACAGTCCAGGATGCTGTGCCGTAAGAGGAAAAACCCTGACCAACTCGTGAACCCTGTTTGGTGGGGGACACACACAGCTCCCCCTTCTCCTGGTTCCAGATGAACAAAGACAGACTTGTATGTGAATGTGTCTTAATGTGTATTTCTGAAAAAGGACTTTTGTTTCCCACTTAACCCATGGTTTCCACAGGATGTTCAAGCAAACCAGATGCCCTGAACATGTGATGTTAAACTTGACATGAATGGTTGATTGTTATGTTGATCGTTATAAGAAGACAATGTGCTAGAATGGTCATGTTTGGTGTCGTTTGAATGCTTGAATTGAGATGGGAAAGTTTTGACAGATTGTGAGCAACTTTACAACTCAGGTAATGTTTTATTGTCAAATAAAACTCTGGTACTGGGGGGATCAAAATCTCCCATCTCAAGACTGGAATTTACGACCCCGTTAGAGGAGGAGGAGGAAGGCCAGGCTTGGAAATCCTCGTCCAATCAGCAATAGGTGATGGAACTCCTTCAACCAATCAAGACTGGACAAGGAGACTCTTCATGAGAGTTTAAAAGACCCAGTTTACAGAGGTTCAGCCTCTGTTCACCCCTCTGTTCAGCCCTCTGTGTCCCTCTGTGCTCCTCTCCCCTCTGTCCCTCTGTTGCCCTCGGTTGCGCTCTTTGCCCTCCTTCTGCCGCTTCCTCTGGCTCCTTCGCCTCCTACAACCAACTACAACCAACTTCTTCGACGGTTCCTGCTCAAGTTCCTGCAAAGACTCTTGCTTCTCCTCCACCCTTGAAGCCGTGCCAGCATTCCACTCGCTGCCCATCCAAGTGTGAGAGTGATCGAGAACTTCTCCAAAGTTGCACGTCGCCCTCGTCCTACAGCGGTCTGCCAAGCCAGAGCCTCCTTCAGGAACGGCCCAGTCACACCACGTGATCACAGCCGGCGGCCGTGACGAGTACGCGAGTCCAACTTCCAACAACCTTCCGCTGCCTGGAGTGTGTCATTAAGGCGACCACTCTAGAAGGTTGTTCAGACCGGTGAATCACCTGGCACGAGAGAAAGATACGCCTTCGGTCCTATGCCGCTCTCTGCCAGCTACGATCACCCCGTCTGCGACGAAAGATCCACGGCGGTCCGGAAGACGATCCAAGAGTGCCATCGACGCCTGAAGCTGCGGGTCCTCATCACCTCCAAGCCACCACGCTGAGAACCAGGACGCCTCCTTCCAAAGCCGCCTGCCTCCTCCCTCACCTCCTGACCGACCTTCTGCATCTACTCATCACCCTCTCATCCATCCATCCATCCCATTCATCCCTCCATTCATCGCCAAAGTAAGCCGCTGCTTGTCATCTCTGCACAGAGTGGTGTGTTGGGGTTTAGTAATATCATTACTTGCCTGAGGTTCACAGTTAGACTAGAACGTCTCAACTTTCCCATCAGTTACATACGCGTCTGATGCAGTATTGACATTGCTTCATAACTGGTTTGCGTTTCCATCGCGATATTGTTGGGACCATATTATTCTACTTCTGCATCTTTCCTGTTTCTTTCTGTTCTTTTATTCCTAAATAAATCTATAAAATTACGTTGGTCTTGATCACGTTACTTTGGAGTGTATTATAATCAATCTAAGAGCCTCTGATCAGTAAAGGACATTACATCACGAGTAGTGACTTCAGATAAATAGATTGATTACGCTAATAATTAATTAAGTTACCACAGTTAATTAATTAATTAAGTGTTAATCAAGAGAGCTTAATAGTCTCCTGGAAACTATATTTCAGGTGGTGCCCCAAACTTTCGAGGAGATATTATTTTTCATAATATCCACGTCACAGACGCAGGCGTCCGTGACCCGACAATCCGTCACTTTCACTACAAAGTTATCAACATTTTTATGTTTGGCGTTCCGGAGCCCGCCTTATCTCAGGCTGAAAACGCGTTTTCTGCATTGTGCAATAACTTTGCAGGGAAGCTTCAGAAGATGAATTTTTCAGATCCCACTATCGGAGAAAGGGTTTTTCTAGTAGTTGCACTTCAAATCTAAACTGTCTGAAGCGTTTTTTAAAAGTTATCAACATTTTTATGTTTGGCGTTCCGGAACCCACCTTATCTCAGGCTGAAAATGAGTTTCCTGCTTTGTGCCATAACTTTGCAGGGAAGCTTCAGACCATGAAATTTTAACCTCCCACTATAGCAGAAAGGGTTTTTCTAGTAGTTGCACATTAAATCTAAGCTGTCTGAAGTGTTTTTCCAAAGTTATCAACACTTTTATGTTTACCGTTCTGAAATTGACCTTATCTCAGGCTCAAAATGCGTTTTCTGCATTGTGCTATAACTTTGCAGAGAAGCTTCTTAACATTAAATTTTAACCTCCCACTATAGCACAAAGGGTCTTTCTCGTAGTTGCACATCAAATCTCAGGTGTTTGAAGTGTTTTCCCAAAGTTATCAACATTTTTATGTTTGGCATTCCGGAACCCACCTTATCTCAGGCTGAAAATGCGTTTTCTGCATTGTGCCATAACTTTGCAGAGAAGCTTCAGAAAATGAAAATTTCACCTCCCACTATAGCAGAAAGGGTCTTTCTAGTAGTTGCACATGAAATTTAAGCTGACTGAAGTGTTTTTCCAAAGTCATCAACATTTTTATGTTTGGCGTTCCGGAACAAACCTTATCTAAGGCTGAAAACGCGTTTTCTGCTTAGTGCCATAATTTGCTTGGAAGCTTCAGAACATGAATTTTTCACATTCCACTATAGCAAACAGAGTTTTTTCTAGTATTTGCACATTAAATCGAAGCTGTCTGAAGTGTTTTTCCAAAGTTATCAACATTTTTATGTTTGGCGTTCCGAAACCCACCTTATCTCAGGCTGAAAAGCTTTTTTCTGCATTGTGCCATAACTTTGCAGGGAAGCTTCAGAACATGAAAATTTAACCTCCCACTATAGCAGAAAGGGTCTTTCTAGTCGTTGCACATCAAATCTAAGCTGTCTGAAGTGTTTTTCCAAAGTTATCAACATTTTTTATGTTTGCCGTTCCGAAACCCACCTTATCTCAGGCTGAAAACGTGTTTTCTACATTGTGCCATAACTTTGCAGGGAAGCTTCAGAACATGACATTTTTACTTCCCACTATAGCAGAAAGGGTCTTTCTAGTAGTTGCACTTCAAATCCAACCTATCTGAAGTGTTTTTCCAAAGTTATCAACATTTTTATGTTTGGCGTTCCGGAACCAACCTTATCTCAGGCTGAAAACGCGTTTTCTGCATTGTGCCAAAAGTTTGCAGGGAAGCTTAAGAACATGAAATTTTCTCCTCACCCTATAGCAGAAAGGGTCTTTCTAGTAGTTGCACATCAAATCTATGCTGTCTGAAGTGTTTTTCCAAAGTTATCAACATTTTTATGTTTGGCGTTCCGGAACCAACCTTATCTCAGGCTGAAAACGCGTTTTCTGCATTGTGCCAAAACTCTGCAGTGAAGCTTCAGAACATGAAATTTTAACCTCCCACTGTAGCACAAATGGTCTTTCTAGTAGTTGCATATCAAATTTAAGCTGTCTGAAGTGTTTTTCCAAAGTTATCAACACTTTTATGTTTGGCGTTCCGGAACCCACCTTATCTCAGGCTGAAATCGCGTTTTACGCATCGTGCCATAACTTTGCAGGGAAGCTTCAGAACATGGACTTTTCACCTCCCACTATATCAGAAAGGATCTTTCTAGTAGTTGCACATCAAATCTCAGCTGTCTGAAGTGTTTTTCCTAAGTTATCTACATTTTTATGGTTGCCGTTCCGGAATCGACCTTATCTCAGGCTGAAAACGTGTTTTACATATTGTGCCATAACTTTGCATAAAGCTTCAGAACATGAAATTTTCACCTCCCACTATAGCAGAAAGGGTCTTTCTCGTAGTTGCACATCAAATCTAAGCTGTCTGAAGTGTTTTTCCAAAGTTATCAACATTTTTATGTTTGGCGTTCCGGAATCGACCTCATCTCAGTTTGAAAACGCGTTTTCTGCATTGTGCAATAACTTTACAGGGAAGCTTCAGAACATGAAATTTTCACCTCCCACTATAGCAGAAAGCATCTTACTAGTCGATGCACATCAAATCTAAGCTGTATGAGTGTTTTGTCAAAGTTATCACAATTTTTATGTTTGGCGTTCCGGAATCGACCTTATCTCAGGCTGAAATCGCGTTTTACGCTTTGTGCCATAACTTTGCAGGGAACCTTCAGAACATGAAATTTTCACCTCCCACTATAGCAGAAAGGGTCTTCCTAGTAGTCACACATCAAATCTAAGCTGTCTGAAGTGTTTTGTCAAAGTTATCACAATTTTTATGTTTGGCGTTCCGCAATCGACCTTATCTCATGCTGAAATCGCGGTTTACGCATTGTGCCATAACTTTGGAGGGAACCTTCAGAACATGAAAATTTCACCTCCCACTATAGCAGAAAGGGTCTTTATAGTACTTGCACTTCAAATCTAAGCTGTCTGAAGTGTTTTTCCAAAGTTATCAACATTTTTATGTTTGGCGTTCTGGAATCGACCTTATCTCAGTTTGAAAATGCGTTTTCTGCATTGAGCAATAACTTCGCAGGGAAGCTTCAGAACATGAAAATTTCACCTCCCACTATAGCAGAAAGGGTCTTTCAAGCAGTTGCATATCAAATCTATGCTGTCTGATGTGTTTTTGCTAAGTTATCAACATTTTTATGTTTGGCGTTCCGGAATCGACCTTATCTCAGGCTGAAAACGCATTTTTCGCATTGTCCCATAACTTTGCAGGGAAGCTTCAGAACATGACATTTTCACCTCCCACTATATCAGAAAGGGTCTTTCTCGTAGTTGGAGATTAAATCTAAGCTGTCAGAAGTGATTTTCCAAAGGTACCAACATTTTTATGTTTGGCGTTCCGGAATCGACCTAATCTCAGTTTGAAAACGCGTTTTCTGCATTGTGCAATAACTGTGCAAGGAAGCTTCAGATCATGAAATTTTCACCTCCTACAATAGCAGAAAGGGTCTTTCTCGTCGATGCTCATCAAATCTAAGCTGTCTGAAGTGTTTTTCCAAAGTTATCAACATTTTTATGTTTGGCGTTCCGGAATCGAACTTATCTCAGTTTGAAATCGCGTTTTCTGCATTGTGCAATAACTTTGCAGGGAAGCATCAGAACATGCAATTTTCACCTCCCACTACAGCAGAAAGGGTCTTTCTAGTAGATGCACATCAAATCTAAGCTGTCTGAAGTGTTTTTCCAAAGTTATCAACATTTTTATGTTTGGCGTTCCGAAATCGACCTAATCTCAGTTTGAAAACGCGTTTTCTGCATTGTGCTATAACTTTGCAGGGACGCTTCAGAACATAAAACTTTCACCTCCCACTATAGCAGAAAGGGTCTGTCTAGTACTTGCACTTCAAATCTAAGCTATCTGAAGTGTTTTATCAAAGTTATCACAATTTTTATGTTTGGCGTTCCGGAATTGACCTTATCTCAGGCTGAAATCGCGTTTTTCGCATTGTGCCATAACTTTGCAGGGAAGCTTCAGAACATTGACTTTTCACCTCCCACTATATCAGAAAGGATTTTTCTAGTAGTTGCACATCAAATCTCAGCTGTCTGAAGTGTTTTTCCTAAGTTATTTACATTTTTATGTTTGCCGTTCCGGAATCGACCGTATCTCAGGCTGAAAACGTGTTTTACACATTGTGCCATAACTTTGCATCAAGCTTCAGAACATGAAATTTTCACATCCCACTAAAGCAGAATGGGTCTTTCTAGTAGTTGCACATCAAATCTAAGCTGTCTGAAGTGTTTTTCCATAGTTATCAACATTTTTACTTTTGGCGTTCCGGAAATCACCTTATCTCATTCTGAAAACGTATTTTCTGCATTGTGCCATAACTTTGCAGGGAAGCTTCAGAACATAAAATGTTCACCTACCACATCAGGAGAAAGGGTCTTTCTAGTCGTTGCACATCAAATAAAAGCTGTCTGAAGTGTTTTTCCTACGTTATCAACATTTTTATGTCTGGCGTTCCGGAATCGACCTTATCTCAGGCTGAAATCGCGTTTTACGCATTTTACCATAACTTTGCAGGGAAGCTTCAGAACATGAAAATTTCACCTCCCACTATAGCAGAAAGGATCTTTCTAGTAGTTGCACATCAGATCTAAGCTGTCTGAAGTGTTTTTCCAAAGTTATCAACATTTTTATGTTTGGCGTTCCGGAATCGACCTAATCTCAGTTTGAAGACGCGTTTTCTGCATTGTGCTATAACTTAGCAGGAAAGCTTCAGAACATAAAACTTTCACCTCCCACTATAGCAGAAAGGGTCTGTCTAGTACTTGCACTTCAAATCTAAGCTATCTGAAGTGTTTTATCAAAGTTATCACAATTTTTATGTTTGGCGTTCCGGAATCGAAATTATCTCAGGCTGAAATCGCGTTTTACGCATTGTGCCATAACTTTGCAGGGAACCTTCAGAAAATGAAAATTTCACCTCCCACCATAGCAGAAAAGGTCTTTCTAGTCGATGCACATCAAATCTAAGCTGTCTGAAGTGTTTTTCAAAAGTTATCAACATTTTTATGTTTGGCGTTCCGGAATCGACCTTATCTCAGGCTGAAAACGCGTTTTACGCATTTTGCCATGACTTTGCAGGGAAGCTTCAGAACATGAAAATTTCACCTCCCACTATAGCATAAATGGTCTTTCTAGTAGTTGCACATCAAATCTAAGCTGTCTGAAGTGTTTTTCCAAAGTTATCAACATTTTTATGTTTGCCTTTTCGGAATCCACCTTATCTCAGGCTGAAAACGCGTTTCCTACATTGTGCCATAACTTTGCAGGGAAGCTTCAGAACATGGAATTTTCACCTCCCACTATATCAGAAAGGGTCTTTTTGGTAGTTGCACATCAAATTTAAGCTGTCTGAATTGTTTTTCCAAAGTTATCAAAATTTTCATGTTTGGCGTTCCGGAATCGACCTTGTCTCAGGCTTAAAACGCGTTTTACGCATTGTGCCATAACCTTGCAGGGAAGCTTCAGAACATGAAAATTTCACCTCCCACTATAGCAGAAATGGTCTTTCTAGTAGTTGCACATCAAATCTAAGCTGTCTGAAGTGTTTTTCCAAAGTTATCAACATTTTTATGTTTGCCTTTTCGGAATCCACCTTATCTCAGGCTGAAAACGCGTTTCCTACATTGTGCCATAACTTTGCAGGGAAGCTTCAGAACATTGACTTTTCACCTCCCACTATATCAGAAAGGATTTTTCTAGTAGTAACACATCAAATCTCAGCTGTCTGAAGTGTTTTTCCTAAGTTATCTACATTTTTATGTTTGCCGTTCCGGAATCGACCGTATCTCAGGCTGAAAACGTGTTTTACACATTGTGCCATAACTTTGCATAAAGCTTCAGAACATGAAATTTTCAAATCCTACTAAAGAAGAAAGGGTCTTTCTAGTAGTTGCACATCAAATCTAAGCTGTCTGAAGTGTTTTTCCAAAGTTATCAACATTTTTACTTTTGGCGTTCCGGAAATCATCTTATCTCATTCTGAAAACGTATTTTCTGCATTGTGCCATAACTGTGCAGGGAAGCTTCAGAACATAAAATTTTCACCTCCCACATCAGGAGAAAGGGTCTTTCTAGTCGTTGCACATCAAATAAAAGCTGTCTGAAGTGTTTTTCCTAAGTTATCAACATTTTTATGTTTGGCGTTCCGGAATCGACCTAATCTCAGTTTGGAATCGGGTTTTCTGCGTTGTGCAATACCTTTGCAGGGAAGCTTCAGAACATGAAATTTTCACCTCCCACGATAGCAGAACGGGTCTTTCTAGTAGATGCACATCACATTTAAGCTGTCTGAAGTGTTTTTCCAAAATTATCAACATTTTTTTGTTTCGCGTTCCGGAATCGACGTTATCTCAGCCTGAAAACGCGTTTTACGCATTTTGCCATAACTTTGCGGGGAAGCTTCAGAACATGAAAATTTCACCTCCCACTATTGCAGAAAGGGTCTTTCTCGTAGTTGCACATCAAATTTAAGCTGTCTGAATTGTTTTTCCAAAGTTATCACCATTTTTATGTTTGGCGCTCCGGAATCGACCTTATCTCAGGCTGAAAACGCGTTTTCTGCATTGTGCTATAACTTAGCAGGGAAGCTTCAGAACATAAAACTTTCACCTCCCACTATAGCTGAAAGGGTCTGTCTAGTACTTGCACTTCAAATCTAAGCTATCTGAAGTGTTTTATCAAAGTTATCACAATTTTTATGTTTGGCGTTCCGGAGTCGACCTTATCTCAGGCTGAAATCGCGTTTTACGCATTGTGCCATAACTTTGCAGGGAACCTTCAGAACATGAAAATTTCACCTCCCACTATAGCAGAAAAGGTCTTTCTAGTCGATGCACATCAAATCTAAGCTGTCTGAAGTGTTTTTCAAAAGTTATCAACATTTTTATGTTTGGTGTTCCGGAATCGACCTTATCTCAGGCTGAAAACGCGTTTTACGCATTCTGCCATGACTTTGCAGGGAAGCTTCAGAACATGAAAATTTCACCTCCCACTATAGCAGAAAAGGTCTTTCTAGTCGATGCACATCAAATCTAAGCTGTCTGAAGTGTTTTTCCAAAGTTATCAACATTTTTATGTTTGGCGTTCCGGAATCGACCTAATCTCAGTTTGAAAACGCGTTTTCTGCATTGTGCTATAACTTAGCAGGAAAGCTTCAGAACATAAAACTTTCACCTCCCACTATAGCAGAAAGGGTCTGTCTAGTACTTGCACTTCAAATCTAAGCTATCTGAAGTGTTTTATCAAAGTTATCACAATTTTTATGTTTGGCGTTCCGGAATCGAACTTATCTCAGGCTGAAATCGCGTTTTACGCATTGTGCCATAACTTTGCAGGGAACCTTCAGAACATGAAAATTTCACCTCCCACCATAGCAGAAAAGGTCTTTCTAGTCGATGCACATCAAATCTAAGCTGTCTGAAGTGTTTTTCAAAAGTTATCAACATTTTTATGTTTGGCGTTCCGGAATCGACCTTATCTCAGGCTGAAAACGCGTTTCCTACATTGTGCCATAACTTTGCAGGGAAGCTTCAGAACATGGAATTTTCACCTCCCACTATATCAGAAAGGGTCTTTTTGGTAGTTGCACATCAAATTTAAGCTGTCTGAATTGTTTTTCCAAAGTTATCAAAATTTTCATGTTTGGCGTTCCGAAACCCACCTTATCTCAGGCTGAAAACGCGTTTTCTGCTTTGTGCCATAAATTTGCCCGGAAGCTTCAGAACATGAAAATTTCACCTCCCACTATAGCAGAAAGGGTCTTTCTAGTCGATGCACATCAAATCTAAGCTGTCTGCAGTGTTTTTCCAAAGTTATCAACATTTTTATGTTTGCCGTTCCGAAACCCACCTTATCTCAGGCTGAAAATGCGTTTTCTGCTTTGTGCCATAACTTTGCCGGGAAGCTTCAGAACATGAAATTTTCACGTCCCACTATAGCAGAAATGGTCTTTCTCGTAGTTGCACATCAAATCTAAGCTGCCTGAAGTGTTTTTCCAAAGTTATCAATATTTTTATGTTTGGCGTTCCGGAATCGACCTAATCTCAGTTTGGAATCGGGTTTTTTGCGTTGTGCAATAACTTTGCAGGGAAGCTTCAGAACATGAAATTTTCACCTCCCACGATAGCAGAACGGGTCTTTCTAGTAGATGCACATCACATTTAAGCTGTCTGAAGTGTTTTTCCAAAATTATCAACATTTTTTTGTTTCGCGTTCCGGAATCGACGTTATCTCAGCCTGAAAACGTGTTTTACGCATTTTGCCATAACTTTGCGGGGAAGCTTCAGAACATGAAAATTTCACCTCCCATTATTGCAGAAAGGGTCTTTCTCGTTGTTGCACATCAAATTTAAGCTGTCTGAATTGTTTTTCCAAAGTTATCACCATTTTTATGTTTGGCGTTCCGGAATCGACCTTATCTCAGGCTGAAAACGCGTTTTCTGCATTGTGCCATAACTTTGCAGGGAAGCTTTAGAACATGAAATTTTCACCTCCCACTATAGCAGAAAGGGTCTTTCTAATAGTTGCACATCACATTTAAGCTGTCTGAATTGTTTTTCCAAAGTTATCAACATTTTTATGTTTGGCGTTCCGGAATCGACTTTATCTCAGGCTGAAAACGTGTTTTCTGCATTGTGCCATAACTTTGCATAAAACTTCAGAACATGAAATTTTCAACTCCCACTACAGCAGAAAGGGTCTTTCTAGTAGTTGCACGTCAAATCTAAGCTGTCTGAAGTGTTTTTCGAAAGTTATCAACATTTTTATGTTTGGCATTCCAGAATCGACCTTATCTCTGGCTGAAAACGCGTTTTCTGCATTGTGCCATAACTTTGCAGGGACACTTCAGAACATGAAATTTTCTGCTCCCACAATAGCAGAAAGGGTCTTTCTAGTAGTTGCACATCAAATCTAAGCTGTCTGAAGTGTTTTTCAAAAGTTATCAACATTTTTATGTTTGGCGTTCCGGAACCCACCTTATCTCAGCCTGAAAACGCGTTTTACATATTTTGCCATAACTTTGCAGGGAAGCTTCAGAACATGAAATTTTCACCTCCCACTGCAGCAGAAAGGGTCTTTCTAGTAGTTGCACATCAAATCTAAGCTGTCTGAAGTGTTTTTCCAAAGTTATCAACATTTTTATGTTTGGCGTTCTGGAACCCACCTAATCTCAGGCTGAAAACGCGTTTTCTGCATTGTGCCATAGCTTTGCAGGGAAACTTCAGAACATGAAATTTTCACGTTCAACTATAGCAGAAAGGTTCTTTCTAGTAGTTGCACATCAAATCGAAGTTGTCTGAAGTGTTTTTCCAAAGTTATCAACATTCTTATGTTTGGCGTTCCGGAATCAACCTTATCGCAGACTGAAAACGTGTTTTCTGCATTGTGCCATAACTTTGCAGGGAAACTTCAGAACATGAAATTTTCACGTCCAACTATAGCAGAAAGGTTCTTTCTAGTAGTTGCGCATCAAATCTAAGCTGTCTGAAGTGTTTTTCCAAAGTTATCAATATTTTTATGTTTGGCTTTCCGGAATCGACCTTATCTCAGGCTGAAAACGCGTTTCCTGCATTGTGGCATAACTTTGCAGGGATGCTTCAGAACATGAAATTTTCACCTCCCACTGTAGCAGAAAGGGTCTTTCGAGTAGTTGCACATCAAATCGAAGCTGACTGATGTGTTTTTCCGAAGTTATTAACGTTTTTATGTTTGGCGTTCCGGAATCGACCTTATCTCAGGCCGAAAACGCCTTTTACACATTGTTTCATAACTTTGCCCTGAAGGTTGAGAACATCAAATTTTCACCTCCCACTATAGCAGAAAGGGTCTTTCTAGTAGTTGCACATCAAATCTAAGCTGTCTGAAGTGTTTTTCCAAAGTTATCAACATTTTTATGTTTGGCATTCCGGAACCCACCTTATCTCAGGCTGTGAGCGCGTATTCTGCATTGTGGCATAACTTTGGAGGAAAACTTCAGAACATGAAATTTTCAATTCCCATTATAGCAGAAAGGGTCTTTCTCGTACTTGCACATCAAATCTTAGCTGTCTGAAGTGTTTTTTGAAAGTTTTCAACATTTTTATGTTTGGCGTTCCTGAATCGACCTTATCTCAGGCTGAAAATGCGTTTTCTGCAATGTGCCATAACTTTGCAGGCAAGTTTCAGAACATGAAATTTTCAACTCCCACTATAGCAGAATGGGTCTTTCTAGTAGTTGCACATCAAATCTAAGCTGTCTGAAGTGTTCTTCCAAAGTTATCAACATTTTTATGTTTGGCATTCCAGAATCGACCTCATCTCAGGCTGAAAACGCGTTTTCTGCATTGTGCCACAACTTTGCAGGGAAACATCAGAACATAAAAATTTTCACCTCCCACTATAGCAGAAAGGGTCTTTCTAGTAGTTGCACATCAAATCTAAGCTGTCTGAAGTGTTTTTTCAAAGTTATCATATTTTTATGTTTGGCGTTCCGTAATTGACCTTGTCTCATGCTGAAAACGCGTTTTCTGCATTGTGCCATAACTTTGCAGGGAAGCTTCAGAACATGACATTTCAACATCCCACTATAGCAGAAAGGGTCTTTCTAGTAGTTGCACATCAAATCTAAGCTGTTTGAAGTGTTGTTCGAAAGTTATCAACATTTTTATGTTTGGCGTTCCGGAATCGACCTTATCTCAGGCTGATAACGCGATTTACGCATTCTGCCATAACTTTGCAGGGAAGCTTCAGAACATGAAATTTTAACCTCCCACTATAGCAGAAAGGGTCTTTCTAGTAGTTGCACATCAAATCTAAGCTGTCTGAAGTGTTTTTCGATAGTTTTCAACATTTTTATATTTGGCGTTCCTGAATCGACCTTATCTCAGGCTGAAAACACGTTTTCTGCATTGTGCCATAACTTTGCAGGGAAGCTTCAGAACATGAAATTTTCAACTCCCACTACAGCAGAAAGGGTCTTTCTAGTAGTTGCACGTCAAATCTAAGCTGTCTGAAGTGTTTTTCGAAAGTTATCAACATTTTTATGTTTGGCATTCCAGAATCGACCTTATCTCTGGCTGAAAACGCGTTTTCTGCATTGTGCCACAACTTTACAGGGAAACTTCAGAACATGAAATTTTCACCTCCCACTATAGCAGAAAGGGTCTTTCTAGTAGTTGCAGATCAAATCTAAGCTGTCTGAAGTGTTTTTTAAAAGTTATCATATTTTTATGTTTGGCGTTCCGTAATTGACCTTGTCTCATGCTGAAAACGCGTTTTCTGCATTGTGCCATAACTTTGCAGGGAAGTTTCAGAACATGACATTTCAACATCCCACTATAGCAGAAAGGGTCTTTCTAGTAGTTGCACATCAAATCTAAGCTGTTTGAAGTGTTTTTCGAAAGTTATCAACATTCTTATGTTTGGCGTTCCGGAATCGACCTTATCTCAGGCTGATAACGCGATTTACGCATTCGGCCATAACTTTGCAGGGAAGCTTCTGAACATGAAATTTTCAAATCCCACTATAGCAGAAAGGGTCTCTCTAGTAGTTGCACATCAAATCTAAGCTGTCTGAAGTGTTTTTCCAAAGTTATCAACATTTTTATGTTTGGCGTTCTGGAACCCACCTAATCTCAGGCTGAAAATGCGTTTTACACAATTTGCCATAACTTTGCAGGAAAGCTTCAGAACATGAAATTTTTACCTCCCACTAAAGCAGAAAGGGTCTTTCTAGTAGTTACGCATCAAATCTAAGCTGTCTGAAGTGTTTTTCCAAAGTTATCAACATTTTTATGTTTGGCGTTCTGAAATCAACCTCATCTCAGGCTGAAAACGCGTTTCCTGCATTGTGTCATAACTTTGCAGCGAAGCTTCAGAACTTGAAATTTTCACCTCCCACTATAGCAGAAAGGGTCTTTCTCGTAGTTGCACATCAAATCTAAGCTGTCTGAAGTGTTTTTCCAAAGTTATCAATATTTTTATGTTTGGCGTTCCGGAATCGACCTTATCTCAGGCTGAAAACGCGTTTCCTGCATTGTTGCATAACTTTGCAGGGATGCTTCAGAACATGAAATGTTCGCCACCCACTATAGCAGATAGGGTCTTTCTAGTAGTTGCACATCAAATCTAAGCTGTTTGAAGTGTTTTTCCAAAGTTAACACCATTCTTATGTTTGGCGTTCCAGAAACAACCTTATCTCAGGCTAAAAATGCGTTTTACACAATTTGCAATAACTTTGCAGGAAAGCTTCAGAACATGAAATTTTTACCTCCCACTATACCAGAAAGGGTCTTTCTAGTAGTTGCACATCAAATCTAAGCTGTCTGAAGTGTTTTTCCAAAGTTATCAACATTTTTATGTTTGGTGTTCTGGAACCCACCTTATCTCAGGCTGAAAACGCGTTTTCTGCATTGTGCCATAACTTTGCAGGGAGACTTCAGAACATGAAATTTTCTCCTCCCACAATAGCAGAAAGGGTCTTTCTAGTAGTTGCACATCAAATCTAAGCTGTCTGAAGTGTTTTTCAAAAGTTATCAACATTTTTATGTTTGGCGTTCCGGAACCCACCTTATCTCAGCCTGAAAACGCGTTTTACATATTTTGCCATAACTTTGCAGGGAAGCTTCAGAACATGAAATTTTCAACTCCCACTATAGCAGAAAGGGTCTTTCTAGTAGTTGCACATCAAATCTAAGCTGTCTGAAGTGTTTTTCCAAAGTTATCAATATTTTTATGTTTGGCTTTCCGGAATCGACCTTATCTCAGGCTGAAAACGCGTTTTCTGCATTGTGCCATAACTTTGCAGGGAAGCTTCAGAACATGAAATTTTCACTTCCCACTATAGCAGAAAGTGTCTTTCTAGTAGTTGCACATCAAATCTAAGCTGTTTGAAGTGTTTTTCCAAAGTTAACACCATTCTTATGTTTGGCGTTCCAGAAACAACCTTATCTCAGGCTGAAAACGCGTTTTATACAATTTGCAATAACTTTGAGGGAAAGCTTCAGAACATGAAATTTTTACCTCCCACTATAGCAGAAAGGGTCTTTCTAGTAGTTGCACATCAAATCTAAGCTGTCTGAAGTGTTTTTCCAAAGTTATCAACATTTTTATGTTTGGCGTTCTGGAACCCACCTTATCGCAGGCTGAAAACGTGTTTTCTGCATTGTGCCATAACTTTGCAGGGAGACTTCAGAACATGAAATTTTCTGCTCCCACAATAGCAGAAAGGGTCTTTCTAGTAGTTGCACATCAAATCTAAGCTGTCTGAAGTGTTTTTCAAAAGTTATCAACATTTTTATGTTTGGCGTTCCGGAACCCACCTTATCTCAGCCTGAAAACGCGTTTTACATATTTTGCCATAACTTTGCAGGGAAGCTTCAGAACATGAAATTTTCAACTCCCACTATAGCAGAAAGGGTCTTTCTAGTAGTTGCACATCAAATCTAAGCTGTCTGAAGTGTTTTTCCAAAGTTATCAATATTTTTATGTTTGGCTTTCCGGAACTGACCTTATCTCAGGCTGAAAACGCGTTTCCTGCATTGTGGCATAACTTTGCAGGGATGCTTCAGAACATGAAATTTTCACCTCCCACTGCAGCAGAAAGGGTCTTTCTAGTAGTTGCACATCAAATCTAAGCTGTCTGAAGTGTTTTTCCAAAGTTATCAACATTTTTATGTTTGGCGTTCTGGAACCCACCTAATCTCAGGCTGAAAACGCGTTTTCTCCATTGTGCCATAGCTTTGCAGGGAAACTTCAGAACATGAAATTTTCACGTCCAACTATAGCAGAAAGGTTCTTTCTAGTAGTTGCACATCAAATCTAAGCTGTTTGAAGTGTTTTTCCAAAGTTAACACCATTTTTATGTTTGGCGTTCCAGAAACAACCTTATCTCAGGCTGAAAACGCGTTTTGCGCAATTTGCCATAACTTTGCAGGAAAGCCTCAGAACATGAAATTTTCACCTCCCACTATAGCAGAAAGGGTCTTTCTAGTAGTTGCACATCAAATCTAAGCTGTCTGAAGTGTTTTTCCAAAGTTATCAACATTTTTATTTTTGGCGTTCTGGAACCCACCTTATCTCAGGCTGAAAACGCGTTTTCTGCATTGTGCCATAACTTTGCAGGGAAGCTTCAGAACATGAAATTTTCACCTCCCACTACAGCAGAAAGGGTCTTTCGAGTAGTTGCACATCAAATCTAAGCTGTCTGAAGTGTTTTTCCAAAGTTATCAACATTTTTATGTTTGGTGTTCTGGAACCCACCTTATCTCAGGCTGAAAACGCGTTTTCTGCATTGTGCCATAACTTTGCAGGGAGACTTCAGAACATGAAATTTTCTCCTCCCACAATAGCAGAAAGGGTCTTTCTAGTAGTTGCACATCAAATCTAAGCTGTCTGAAGTGTTTTTCAAAAGTTATCAACATTTTTATGTTTGGCGTTCCGGAACCCACCTTATCTCAGCCTGAAAACGCGTTTTACATATTTTGCCATAACTTTGCAGGGAAGCTTCAGAACATGAAATTTTCAACTCCCACTATAGCAGAAAGGGTCTTTCTAGTAGTTGCACATCAAATCTAAGCTGTCTGAAGTGTTTTTCCAAAGTTATCAATATTTTTATGTTTGGCTTTCCGGAATCGACCTTATCTCAGGCTGAAAACGCGTTTTCTGCATTGTGCCATAACTTTGCAGGGAAGCTTCAGAACATGAAATTTTCACTTCCCACTATAGCAGAAAGTGTCTTTCTAGTAGTTGCACATCAAATCTAAGCTGTTTGAAGTGTTTTTCCAAAGTTAACACCATTCTTATGTTTGGCGTTCCAGAAACAACCTTATCTCAGGCTGAAAACGCGTTTTATACAATTTGCAATAACTTTGCAGGAAAGCTTCAGAACATGAAATTTTTACCTCCCACTATAGCAGAAAGGGTCTTTCTAGTAGTTGCACATCAAATCTAAGCTGCCTGAAGTGTTTTTCCAAAGTTATCAACATTTTTATGTTTGGCGTTCTGGAACCCACCTTATCTCAGGCTGAAAACGTGTTTTCTGGATTGTGCCATAACTTTGCAGGGAGACTTCAGAACATGAAATTTTCAGCTCCCACAATAGCAGAAAGGGTCTTTCTAGTAGTTGCACATCAAATCTAAGCTGTCTGAAGTGTTTTTCAAAAGTTATCAACATTTTTATGTTTGGCGTTCCGGAACCCACCTTATCTCAGCCTGAAAACGCGTTTTACATATTTTGCCATAACTTTGCAGGGAAGCTTCAGAACATGAAATTTTCAACTCCCACTATAGCAGAAAGGGTCTTTCTAGTAGTTGCACATCAAATCTAAGCTGTCTGAAGTGTTTTTCCAAAGTTATCAATATTTTTATGTTTGGCTTTCCGGAACTGACCTTATCTCAGGCTGAAAACGCGTTTCCTGCATTGTGGCATAACTTTGCAGGGATGCTTCAGAACATGAAATTTTCACCTCCCACTGTAGCAGAAAGGGTCTTTCGAGTAGTTGCACATCAAATCGAAGCTGACTGATGTGTTTGTCCGAAGTTATTAACGTTTTTATGTTTGGCGTTCCGGAATCGACCTTATCTCAGGCCGAAAACGCCTTTTACACATTGTTTCATAACTTTGCCGGGAAGGTTGAGAACATCAAATTTTCACCTCCCACTATAGCAGAAAGGGTCTTTCCAGTAGTTGCACATCAAATCTAAGCTGTCTGAAGTGTTTTCCCAAAGTTATCAACATTTTTATGTTTGGCATTCCGGAACCCACCTTATCTCAGGCTGTGAGCGCGTATTCTGCATTGTGGCATAACTTTGGAGGAAAACTTCAGAACATGAAATTTTCAATTCCCATTATAGCAGAAAGGGTCTTTCTCGTACTTGCACATCAAATCTTAGCTGTCTGAAGTGTTTTTTGAAAGTTTTCAACATTTTTATGTTTGGCGTTCCTGAATCGACCTTATCTCAGGCTGAAAATGCGTTTTCTGCAATGTGCCATAACTTTGCAGGCAAGTTTCAGAACATGAAATTTTCAACTCCCACTATAGCAGAATGGGTCTTTCTAGTAGTTGCACATCAAATCTAAGCTGTCTGAAGTGTTCTTCCAAAGTTATCAACATTTTTATGTTTGGCATTCCAGAATCGACCTCATCTCAGGCTGAAAACGCGTTTTCTGCATTGTGCCACAACTTTGCAGGGAAACATCAGAACATGAAATTTTCACCTCCCACTATAGCAGAAAGGGTCTTTCTAGTAGTTGCACATCAAATCTAAGCTGTCTGAAGTGTTTTTTCAAAGTTATCATATTTTTATGTTTGGCGTTCCGTAATTGACCTTGTCTCATGCTGAAAACGCGTTTTCTGCATTGTGCCATAACTTTGCAGGGAAGCTTCAGAACATGACATTTCAACATCCCACTATAGCAGAAAGGGTCTTTCTAGTAGTTGCACATCAAATCTAAGCTGTTTGAAGTGTTGTTCGAAAGTTATCAACATTTTTATGTTTGGCGTTCCGGAATCGACCTTATCTCAGGCTGATAACGCGATTTACGCATTCTGCCATAACTTTGCAGGGAAGCTTCAGAACATGAAATTTTAACCTCCCACTATAGCAGAAAGGGTCTTTCTAGTAGTTGCACATCAAATCTAAGCTGTCTGAAGTGTTTTTCGATAGTTTTCAACATTTTTATATTTGGCGTTCCTGAATCGACCTTATCTCAGGCTGAAAACACGTTTTCTGCATTGTGCCATAACTTTGCAGGGAAGCTTCAGAACATGAAATTTTCAACTCCCACTACAGCAGAAAGGGTCTTTCTAGTAGTTGCACGTCAAATCTAAGCTGTCTGAAGTGTTTTTCGAAAGTTATCAACATTTTTATGTTTGGCATTCCAGAATCGACCTTATCTCTGGCTGAAAACGCGTTTTCTGCATTGTGCCATAACTTTGCAGGGAGACTTCAGAACATGAAATTTTCACTTCCCACTATAGCAGAAAGTGTCTTTCTAGTAGTTGCACATCAAATCTAAGCTGTTTGAAGTGTTTTTCCAAAGTTAACACCATTCTTATGTTTGGCGTTCCAGAAACAACCTTATCTCAGGCTGAAAACGCCTTTTATACAATTTGCAATAACTTTGCAGGAAAGCTTCAGAACATGAAATTTTTACCTCCCACTATAGCAGAAAGGGTCTTTCTAGTAGTTGCACATCAAATCTAAGCTGTCTGAAGTGTTTTTCCAAAGTTATCAACATTTTTATGTTTGGCGTTCTGGAACCCACCTTATCTCAGGCTGAAAACGTGTTTTCTGCATTGTGCCATAACTTTGCAGGGAGACTTCAGAACATGAAATTTTCTGCTCCCACAATAGCAGAAAGGGTCTTTCTAGTAGTTGCACATCAAATCTAAGCTGTCTGAAGTGTTTTTCAAAAGTTATCAACATTTTTATGTTTGGCGTTCCGGAACCCACCTTATCTCAGCCTGAAAACGCGTTTTACATATTTTGCCATAACTTTGCAGGGAAGCTTCAGAACATGAAATTTTCAACTCCCACTATAGCAGAAAGGGTCTTTCTAGTAGTTGCACATCAAATCTAAGCTGTCTGAAGTGTTTTTCCAAAGTTATCAATATTTTTATGTTTGGCTTTCCGGAACTGACCTTATCTCAGGCTGAAAACGCGTTTCCTGCATTGTGGCATAACTTTGCAGGGATGCTTCAGAACATGAAATTTTCACCTCCCACTGCAGCAGAAAGGGTCTTTCTAGTAGTTGCACATCAAATCTAAGCTGTCTGAAGTGTTTTTCCAAAGTTATCAACATTTTTATGTTTGGCGTTCTGGAACCCACCTAATCTCAGGCTGAAAACGCGTTTTCTGCATTGTGCCATAACTTTGCAGGGCGACTTCAGAACATGAAATTTTCTCCTCCCACTATATCAGAAAGGGTATTTCTAGTAGTTGCACATCAAATCTAAGCTGTTTGAAGTGTTTTTCCAAAGTTAACACCATTCTTATGTTTGGCGTTCCAGAAACAACCTTATCTCAGGCTGAAAACGCGTTTTACACAATTTGCCATAACTTTGCAGGAAAGCTTCAGAACATGAAATTTTTACCTCCCACTATAGCAGAAAGGGTCTTTCTAGTAGTTGCACATCAAATCTAAGCTGTCTGAAGTGTTTTTCCAAAGATATCAACATTTTTATGTTTGGCTTTCTGGAACCCACCTTATCTCAGGCTGAAAACGCGTTTTCTGCATTGTGCCATAACTTTGCAGGGAAGCTTCAGAACATGAAATTTTCACCTCCCACTACAGCAGAAAGGGTCTTTCGAGTAGTTGCACATCAAATCTAAGCTGTCTGAAGTGTTTTTCCAAAGTTATCAACATTTTTATGTTTGGTGTTCTGGAACCCACCTTATCTCAGGCTGAAATCGCGTTTTCTGCATTGTGCCATAACTTTGCAGGGAGACTTCAGAACATGAAATTTTCTCCTCCCACAATAGCAGAAAGGGTCTTTCTAGTAGTTGCACATCAAATCTAAGCTGTCTGAAGTGTTTTTCAAAAGTTATCAACATTTTTATGTTTGGCGTTCCGGAACCCACCTTATCTCAGCCTGAAAACGCGTTTTACATATTTTGCCATAACTTTGCAGGGAAGCTTCAGAACATGAAATTTTCAACTCCCACTATAGCAGAAAGGGTCTTTCTAGTAGTTGCACATCAAATCTAAGCTGTCTGAAGTGTTTTTCCAAAGTTATCAATATTTTTATGTTTGGCTTTCCGGAATCGACCTTATCTCAGGCTGAAAACGCGTTTTCTGCATTGTGCCATAACTTTGCAGGGAAGCTTCAGAACATGAAATTTTCACTTCCCACTATAGCAGAAAGTGTCTTTCTAGTAGTTGCACATCAAATCTAAGCTGTTTGAAGTGTTTTTCCAAAGTTAACACCATTCTTATGTTTGGCGTTCCAGAAACAACCTTATCTCAGGCTGAAAACGCGTTTTATACAATTTGCAATAACTTTGCAGGAAAGCTTCAGAACATGAAATTTTTACCTCCCACTATAGCAGAAAGGGTCTTTCTAGTAGTTGCACATCAAATCTAAGCTGTCTGAAGTGTTTTTCCAAAGATATCAACATTTTTATGTTTGGCTTTCTGGAACCCACCTTATCTCAGGCTGAAAACGCGTTTTCTGCATTGTGCCATAACTTTGCAGGGAAGCTTCAGAACATGAAATTTTCACCTCCCACTACAGCAGAAAGGGTCTTTCGAGTAGTTGCACATCAAATCTAAGCGGTCTGAAGTGTTTTTCGAAAGTTATCAACATTTTTATGTTTGGCGTTCCGGAATCGACCTTATCTCAGGATGAAAAATCGTTTTCTGCATTGTCCCATAACTTTGCAGGGAAGCTTCAGAACATGAAATTTTCTCCTCCCACTATAGCAGAAAGGGTCTTTCCAGTAGTTGCACATCAAATCTAAGCTGTCTGTAGAGTTTTTCCTCAGTTATCAACATTTTTATGTTTGGCGTTCTGAAATCAACCTCATCTCAGGCTGAAAACGCGTTTTACGCATTGTGCCATAACTTTGCAGGGAAGCTTCAGAACATGATATTTTCACCTCCCACTATAGCAGAAAGGGTCTTTCTCGTAGTTGCACATCAAATCTAAGCTGTCTGAAGTGTTTTTCCAAAGTTATCACCATTTTTATGTTTGGCGTTCTGGAAACCACCTTATCTCAGGCTGAAAACAGGTTTTCTGCATTGTGCCATGACTTTGCAGGGAAGCTTCAGAACATGAAATTTTCACCTCCCACTATAGCAGAAAGGGTCTTTCTCGTAGTTGCACATCAAATCTAAGCTGTCTGAAGTGTTTTTCGAAAGTTTTCAACATTTTTATGTTTGGTGTTCCTGAATCGACCTTTTCTCAGGCTGAAAACACATTTTACACATTGTGCCATAACTTTGCAGGAAAGCTTCAGAACATGAATTTTTCACCTCCCACTATAGCAGAAAGGGTCTTTCTAGTAGTTGCACATCAAATCTAAGCTGTCTGAAGTGTTTTTCCAAAGTTATCTACATTTTGATGTTTGGCGTTCCCGAATCGACCTTATCTGAGGCTGAAAACGCGTTTTCTGCATTGTGTCATAACTTTGCAGGGAAGCTTCAGAACATGAAATTTTCACCTCCCACTATATCAGAAAGGGTATTTCTAATAGTTGCACATCAAATCTAAGTAGTCTGAAGTGTTTTTCCAAAGTTATCAACATTCTTATGTTTGGCGTTCCGGAATCAACCTTATCTCAGTCTGAAAACGTGTTTTCTGCATTGTGCCATAACTTTGCAGGGAAACTTCAGAACATGAAATTTTCACGTCCTGCTATAGCAGAAAGGTTCTTTCTAGTAGTTGCACATCAAATCTAAGCTGTTTGAAGTGTTTTTCCAAAGTTCCAGAAACAACCTTATCTCAGGCTGAAAACGCGTTTTGCGCAATTTGCCATATCTATGCAGGAAAGCCTCAGAACATGAAATTTTCAACTCCCACTATAGCAGAAAGGGTCTTTCTATTAGTTGCACATCAAATATAAGCTGTCTGAAGTGTTTTTCCAAAGTTATCAACATTTTTATTTTTGGCGTTCTGGAACCCACCTTATCTCAGGCTGAAAACGCGTTTTCTGCATTGTGCCATAACTTTGCAGGGCGACTTCTGAACATGAAATTTTCTCCTCCCACTATATCAGAAAGGGTATTTCTAGTAGTTGCACATCAAATCTAAGTTGTCTGAAGTGTTTTTCCAAAGTTATCAACATTCTTATGTTTGGCGTTCCGGAATCAACCTTATCTCAAGCTGAAAACGCGTTTTACGCAATTTGCCATAACTTTGCAGGAAAGCCTCAGAACATGAAATTTTCACCTCCCACTATAGCAGAAAGGGTCTTTCTGGTAGTTGCACATCAAATCTAAGCTGTCTGAAGTGTTTTTCCAAAGTTATCAACATTTTTATGTTTGGCGTTCTGGAACCCACCTAATCTCAGGCTGAAAACGCGTTTTCTGCATTGTGCCATAGCTTTGCAGGGAAACTTCAGAACATGAAATTTTCACGTCCAACTATAGCAGAAAGGTTCTTTCTAGTAGTTGCACATCAAATCTAAGCTGTTTGAAGTGTTTTTCCAAAGTTAACACCATTTTTATGTTTGGCGTTCCAGAAACAACCTTATCTCAGGCTGAAAACGCGTTTTGCGCAATTTGCCATAACTTTGCAGGAAAGCCTCAGAACATGAAATTTTCACCTCCCACTATAGCAGAAAGGGTCTTTCTAGTAGTTGCACATCAAATCTAAGCTGTCTGAAGTGTTTTTCCAAAGTTATCAACATTTTTATTTTTGGCGTTCTGGAACCCACCTTATCTCAGGCTGAAAACGCATTTTCTGCATTGTGCCATAACTTTGCAGGGCGACTTCAGAACATGAAATTTTCTCCTCCCACTATATCAGAAAGGGTATTTCTAGTAGTTGCACATCAAATCTAAGCTGTTTGAAGTGTTTTTCCAAAGTTAACACCATTCTTATGTTTGGCGTTCCAGAAACAATCTTATCTCAGGCTGAAAACGCGTTTTACACAATTTGCCATAACTTTGCAGGAAAGCTTCAGAACATGAAATTTTTACCTCCCACTATAGCAGAAAGGGTCTTTCTAGTAGTTGCACATCAAATCTAAGCTGTCTGAAGTGTTTTTCCAAAGATATCAACATTTTTATGTTTGGCTTTCTGGAACCCACCTTATCTCAGGCTGAAAACGCGTTTTCTGCATTGTGCCATAACTTTGCAGGGAAGCTTCAGAACATGAAATTTTCACCTCCCACTACAGCAGAAAGGGTCTTTCGAGTAGTTGCACATCAAATCTAAGCGGTCTGAAGTGTTTTTCGAAAGTTATCAACATTTTTATGTTTGGCGTTCCGGAATCGACCTTATCTCAGGATGAAAAATCGTTTTCTGCATTGTCCCATAACTTTGCAGGGAAGCTTCAGAACATGAAATTTTCTCCTCCCACTATAGCAGAAAGGGTCTTTCCAGTAGTTGCACATCAAATCTAAGCTGTCTGTAGAGTTTTTCCTCAGTTATCAACATTTTTATGTTTGGCGTTCTGAAATCAACCTCATCTCAGGCTGAAAACGCGTTTTACGCATTGTGCCATAACTTTGCAGGGAAGCTTCAGAACATGATATTTTCACCTCCCACTACAGCAGAAAGGGTCTTTCTCGTAGTTGCACATCAAATCTAAGCTGTCTGAAGTGTTTTTCCAAAGTTATCAACATTTTTATGTTTGGCGTTCTGGAAACCACCTTATCTCAGGCTGAAAACAGGTTTTCTGCATTGTGCCATGACTTTGCAGGGAAGCTTCAGAACATGAAATTTTCACCTCCCACTATAGCAGAAAGGGTCTTTCTCGTAGTTGCACATCAAATCTAAGCTGTCTGAAGTGTTTTTCGAAAGTTTTCAACATTTTTATGTTTGGTGTTCCTGAATCGACCTTTTCTCAGGCTGAAAACACATTTTACACATTGTGCCATAACTTTGCAGGAAAGCTTCAGAACATGAATTTTTCACCTCCCACTATAGCAGAAAGGGTCTTTCTAGTAGTTGCACATCAAATCTAAGCTGTCTGAAGTGTTTTTCCAAAGTTATCTACATTTTGATGTTTGGCGTTCCGGAATCGACCTTATCTGAGGCTGAAAACGCGTTTTCTGCATTGTGTCATAACTTTGCAGGGAAGCTTCAGAACATGAAATTTTCACCTCCCACTATATCAGAAAGGGTATTTCTAATAGTTGCACATCAAATCTAAGTAGTCTGAAGTGTTTTTCCAAAGTTATCAACATTCTTATGTTTGGCGTTCCGGAATCAACCTTATCTCAGTCTGAAAACGTGTTTTCTGCATTGTGCCATAACTTTGCAGGGAAACTTCAGAACATGAAATTTTCACGTCCTGCTATAGCAGAAAGGTTCTTTCTAGTAGTTGCACATCAAATCTAAGCTGTTTGAAGTGTTTTTCCAAAGTTCCAGAAACAACCTTATCTCAGGCTGAAAACGCGTTTTGCGCAATTTGCCATATCTATGCAGGAAAGCCTCAGAACATGAAATTTTCAACTCCCACTATAGCAGAAAGGGTCTTTCTATTAGTTGCACATCAAATATAAGCTGTCTGAAGTGTTTTTCCAAAGTTATCAACATTTTTATTTTTGGCGTTCTGGAACCCACCTTATCTCAGGCTGAAAACGCGTTTTCTGCATTGTGCCATAACTTTGCAGGGCGACTTCTGAACATGAAATTTTCTCCTCCCACTATATCAGAAAGGGTATTTCTAGTAGTTGCACATCAAATCTAAGTTGTCTGAAGTGTTTTTCCAAAGTTATCAACATTCTTATGTTTGGCGTTCCGGAATCAACCTTATCTCAAGCTGAAAACGCGTTTTACGCAATTTGCCATAACTTTGCAGGAAAGCCTCAGAACATGAAATTTTCACCTCCCACTATAGCAGAAAGGGTCTTTCTGGTAGTTGCACATCAAATCTAAGCTGTCTGAAGTGTTTTTCCAAAGTTATCAACATTTTTATTTTTGGCGTTCTGGAACCCACCTTATCTCCGGCTGAAAACGCGTTTTCTGCATTGTGCCATAACTTTGCAGGGCGACTTCAGAACATGAAATTTTCTCCTCCCACTATATCAGAAAGGGTATTTCTAGTAGTTGCACATCAAATCTAAGCTGTTTGAAGTGTTTTTCCAAAGTTAACACCATTCTTATGTTTGGCGTTCCAGAAACAACCTTATCTCAGGCTGAAAACGCGTTTTACACAATTTGCCATAACTTTGCAGAAAAGCTTCAGAACATGAAATTTTTACCTCCCACTATAGCAGAAAGGGTCTTTCTCGTATTTGCACATCAAATCTAAGCTGTCTGAAGTGTTTTTCCAAAGTTATCAACATTTTTATGTTTGGCGTTCTGGAACCCACCTTATCTCAGGCTGAAAACGCGTTTTCTGCATTGTGCCATAACTTTGCAGGGAGACTTCAGAACATGAAATTTTCTCCTCCCACTATAGCAGAAAGGGTCTTTCTAGTAGTTGCACATCAAATCTAAGCTGTCTGAAGTGTTTTTCGAAAGTTATCAACATTTTTATGTTTGGCGTTCCGGAACCCACCTTATCTCAGCCTGAAAACGTGTTTTACATATTTTGCCATAACTTTGCAGGGAAGCTTCAGAACATGAAATTTTAACATCCCACTATAGCAGAAAGGGTCTTTCTAGTAGTTGCACATCAAATCTAAGATGTCTGAAGTGTTTTTCCAAAGTTATCAACATTTTTATGTTTGGCGTTCTGGAACCCACCTAATCTCAAGCTGAAAACGCGTTTTCTGCATTGTGCCATAACTTTTCAGGGAAGCTTCAGAACATGAAATGTTCGCCTCCCACTATAGCAGATAGGGTCTTTCTAGTAGTTGCACATCAAATCTAAGTTGTCTGAAGTGTTTTTCCAAAGTTATCAACATTCTTATGTTTGTCGTTCCGGAATCAACCTTATCTCAAGCTGAAAACGCGTTATACGCAATTTGCCATAACTTTGCAGGAAAGCCTCAGAACATGAAATTTTCACCTCCCACTGTAGCAGAAAGGGTATTTCTAATAGTTGCACATCAAATCTAAGCTGTCTGTAGAGTTTTTCCTGAGTTATCATCATTTTTTTGTTTGGCGTTCTGAAATCAACCTCATCTCAGGCTGAAAACGCGTTTTACACATTGTGCCATAACTTTGCAGGGAAGGTTCAGAACATGATATTTTCACCTCCCACTATAGCAGAAAGGGTCTTTCTCGTAGTTGCACATCAAATCTTAGCTGTCTGAAGTGTTTTTCGAAAGTTTTCAACATTTTTATGTTTGGTTTTCCTGAATCGACCTTATCTCAGGCCGAAAACGCGTTTTCTGCATTGTGCCATAACTTTGCAGGGCAGCTTCAGAACATGAAATTTTCACCTCCCACTATATCAGAAAGGGTCTTTCCAGTAGTTGCAAATCAAATCTAAGCTGTCTGATGTGTTGTTCCAAACTTATCAACATTTTTATGTTTGGCGTTCCGGAACTCACCTTATCTCACGCTTAAAACGCGTTTTCTGCATTGTGCCATAACTTTGCAGGGAAGCTTTAGAACATGAAATTTTCACCTTCCACTTCAGCAGAAAGGGTCTTTCTAGTAGTTGCACATCAAATCTAAGCTGTCTGTAGAGTTTTTCCGGAGTTATCAACATTTTTATGTTTGGCGTTCTGGAATCGACCTTATGTCAGGCAGAAAACGCGTTTTCTGCATTGTGCCATAACTTTGCAGGGAAGCTTTAGAACATGAAATTTTCTCCTCCCACTAGAGCAGAAAGTGTCTTTCTAGTAGTTGCACAACAAACTAAGCTGTCTGAAGTGTTTTTCGAAAGTTATCAACATTTTTATGTTTGGCGTTCCGGAATCGACCTTATCTCAGGATGAAAACATGTTTTCTGCATTGTGCCATAACTTTGCAGGGAAACTTCAGAACATGAAATTTTCACCTCCAACTATAGCAGAAAGGGTCTTTCTAGTAGTTGCACATCAAATCTAAGCTGTCTGAAGTGTTTTTCCAAAGTTATCAACATTTTTATTTTGGCGTTCTGGAACCCACCTTATCTCAGGCTGAAAACGCATTTTACGCATTGTGCCATAACTTTGCAGGGAACCTTCAGAACATGATATTTTCACCTCCCACTATAGCAGAAAGGGTCTTTTTCGTAGTTGCACATCAAATCTAAGCTGTCTGTAGAGTTTTTCCTGAGTTATCAACATTTTTATGTTTGGCGTTCTGAAATCAACCTCATCTCAGGCTGAAAACGTGTTTTACACATTGTGCCATAACTTTGCAGGGAAGTTTCAGAACATGATATTTTCACCTCCCACTAAAGCAGAATGGGTGTTTCTCGTAGTTGCACATCAAATCTAAACTGTCTGAAGTGTTTTTCCAAAGTTATCAACATTTTTGTGTTTGGCGTTCTGGAAACCACCTTATCTCAGGCTGAAAACAGGTTTTCTGCATTGTGCCATGACTTTGCAGGGAGGCTTCAGAACATGAAATTTTCACCTCCCACGATAGCAGAAAGGGTCTTTCTCGTAGTTGCACATCAAATCTAAGCTGTCTGAAGTGTTTTTCCAAAGTTATCAACATTTTTATGTTCGGCGTTCTGAAATCAACCTCATCTCAGGCTGAAAACGAGTTTTACGCATTGTGCCATAACTTTGCAGCGAAGCTTCAGAACATGAAATTTTCACCTCCCACTATAGCAGAAAGGGTCTTTCTAGTAGTTGCACATCAAATCTAAGCTGTCTGAAGTGTTTTTCCAAAGTTATCTACATTTTGATGTTTGGCGTTCCGGAATCGACCTTATCTGACGCTGAAAACGCGTTTTCTGCATTGTGCCATAACTTTGCAGGGAAGCTTCAGAACATGAAATTTTCACCTCCCATGATAGCAGAAAGGGTCTTTCGAGTAGTTGCACATCAAATCTATGCTGTCTGAAGTGTTTTTCCAAAGTTATCAACATTTTGATGTTTGGCGTTCCGGAATCGACCTTATCTGAGGACGAAAACGCGTTTTCTGCATTGTGCCAAAACTTTGTAGGTAAGCTCCAGAACATGAAATTTTCACAACCCACTATAGCAGAAAGGGTCTTTGTAGTAGTTGCAGATCAAATCTAAGCTGTCTGAAGTGTTTTTCCAAAGTTATCAACATTTTTATATTTGGCGATCCGGTATCGAACTTATCTCAGGCTGAAAACGCGTTTTACGCATTGTGCCATAACTTTGCATAAAGCTTCAGCACATGACATTTTCACCACCCACTATAGCAAAAAGGGTCTTTCTAGTAGTTGCAGATCAAATCTAAGCTTTCTGAAATGTTTTTCCAAAGTTATCAACATTTTTATGTTTGGCGTTCTGGAACCGACCTTATCTCAGTCTGAAAACGTGTTTTGTGCATTGTGCCATAACCTTGCAGGGAAGCCTCAGAACATGAAATTTTCACCTGTCGCTATAGTAGAAAGGGTCTTTATAGTAGTTGCACATCAAGTCTAAGCTGTCTGAAGTGTTTTTCCAAAGTTATCAACATTTTTATGTTTGGCGTTCCGGAATCAACCTTATCACAGCCTGAAAACGCGTTTTCTGCTTTGTGCCATAACTTTGCAGGGAAGCATCAGAATATGAAATTTTCAACTCCCAATATTGCAGAAAGAGTCTGTCTTGTAGTTGAACATCAAAACTAAGCTTTCTGAAGTGTTTTTCCAAAGTTATCAACATTTTTATGTTTGGCGTTCCGGAATCGACCTTATCTGAGGCTGAAAACGCGTTTTACGCATTGTGCCATAACTTTGCAGGGAAGCTTCAGAACATCGAATTTCCACCACCCACTATAGCAGAAATGGTCTTTCTAGTAGTTGCACATCAAATCTAAGCTGTCTGGTGTTTTTCCAAAGTTATCAACATTTTTATGTTTGGCGTTACTGAACCCACCTTATCTCAGTCTGAAAACGGGTTTTTTGCATTGTGTCATATCTTTGCAGGGAAGCCTCAGAACATGAAATTTTCACCTCCCACTATAGCAGAAAGGGTCTTTCTAGTAGTTGCAAATCAAATCTAAGCTGTTTGAAGTGTTTTTCCAAAGTTATCAACATTTTTATGTTTGGCGTTCAGGAATCGACCTTATCTCAGGCTGAAAACGCGATTTACGCATTCTGCCATAACTTTGCAGGGAATCTTCAGAACATGAAATTTTCATATTCCGCTATAGCAGAAATGGTCTTTCTAGTAGTTGCACATCAAATCTAAGCTGTCTGAAGTGTTTTTCCAAAGTTATCAACATTTTTATGTTTGGCGTTCCGGAATCGACCTTGTCTCATGCTGAAAACGCGTTTTCTGCATTGTGCCATAACTTTGCAGGGAAGCTTCAGAACATGACATTTAAACATCCCACGATAGCAGAAAGGGTCTTTCTAGTAGTTGCACATCAAATCTAAGCTGTTTGAAGTGTTTTTCCAAAGTTATCAACATTTTTATGTTTGGCGTTCCGGAATCGACCTTATCTCAGGCTGAAAACGCGTTTTCTGCAATGTGCCATAACTTTGCAGGGAAGCTTCAGAACATTAAATTTTCAACTTCCACTATAGCAGAAAGGCTTTTTCTTGTAGTTGCACATCAAATCTAAGCTGTCTGAAGTGTTTTTCCGAAGTTATTAACATTTTTATGTTTGGCGGTCCGGAATTGACCTTATGTGAGGCTGAAAAAGCGTTTTCTGCATTGTGCCATAACTTTGCAGGGAAGCTTCCGAACATGAAATTTTCAACTCCCACTATAGCAGAAAGACTTTTTCCAGTAGTTGCACATCAAATCTAAGCTGTCTGAAGTGTTTTTCCAAAGTTATCAACATTTTTATGTTTGGCTTTCCGGAATCGACCTTATCTCAGGCTGAAAACGCGTTTTCTGCAATGTGCCATAACTTTGCAGGGAAGCTTCAGAACATGAAATTTTCAACTCCCACTATGGTAGAAAGGCTTTTTCCAGTAGTTGCACATCAAATCTAAGCTGTCTGAAGTGTTTTTCCAAAGTTATCAACATTTTTATGTTTGGCTTTCCGGAATCCACCTTATCTCAGGCTGTAAAAGCGTTTTCTGCATTGTGCCATAACTTTGCAGGGAAACTTCAGAACATGACATTTTCACCTCCCACTATAGCATAAAGGGTCTCTTTAGTAGTTGCACATCAAATCTAAGCTGTCTGAAGTGTTTTTCCGAAGTTATTTACATTTTTATGTTTGGCGGTCCGGAATTGACCTTATCTCAGGCTGAAAACGCGTTTTACGCATTGTGCCATAACTTTGCAGGGAAGCTTCAGAACATCGAATTTTCACCACCCACTATTGCAGAAAGGGTCTTTCTAGTAATGGCTCATCAAAGCTAAGCTGTCTGAAGTGTTTTTCCAAACTTATCAACATTTTTATGTTTGGCGTTCTGGAACCCATCTTATCTCAGGCTGAAAACGCATTTTCTGCATTGTGCCACAACTTTGCAGGCAAGCTTCAGAACATGAAATATTCACATGCCACTATAGCAGAAAGGGTCTTTCTAGTAGTTGCACATCAAATCTAAGCTGTTTGAAGTGTTTTTCCAAAGTTATCAACATTTTTATGTTTGGCGTTCAGGAATCGACCTTATCTCAGGCTGAAAACGCGATTTACGCATTCTGCCATAACTTTGCAGGGAATCTTCAGAACATGAAATTTTCATATTCCGCTATAGCAGAAAGGGTCTTTCTAGTAGTTGCACATCAAATCTAAGCTGTCTGAAGTGTTTTTCCAAAGTTATCAACATTTTTATGTTTGGCGTTCCGGAATCGACCTTGTCTCATGCTGAAAACGCGTTTTCTGCATTGTGCCATAACTTTGCAGGGAAGCTTCAGAACATGACATTTAAACATCCCACGATAGCATAAAGGGTCTCTCTAGTAGTTGCACATCAAATCTAAGCTGTCTGAAGTGTTTTTCCGAAGTTATTAACATTTTTAAGTTTGGCGGTCCGGAATTGACCTTATCTCAGGCTGAAAACGCGTTTTACGCATTGTGCCATAACTTTGCAGGGAAGCTTCAGAACATCGAATTTTCACCACCCACTATTGCAGAAAGGGTCTTTCTAGTAATGGCTCATCAAAGCTAAGCTGTCTGAAGTGTTTTTCCAAACTTATCAACATTTTTATGTTTGGCGTTCTGGAACCCATCTTATCTCAGGCTGAAAACGCATTTTCTGCATTGTGCCACAACTTTGCAGGCAAGCTTCAGAACATGAAATATTCACATGCCACTATAGAAGAAAGGGTCTTTCTATTAGTTGCACATCAAATCTAAGCTGTTTGAAGTGTTTTTCCAAAGTTATCAACATTTTTATGTTTGGCGTTCAGGAATCGACCTTATCTCAGGCTGAAAACGCGATTTACGCATTCTGCCATAACTTTGCAGGGAATCTTCAGAACATGAAATTTTTCATATTCCGCTATAGCAGAAAGGGTCTTTCTAGTAGTTGCACATCAAATCTAAGCTGTTTGAAGTGTTTTTCCAAAGTTATCAACGTTTTTATGTTTGGCGTTCCGGAATCGACCTTATCTCAGGCTGAAAACGCGTTTCCTGCAATGTGCCATAACTTTGCAGGGAAGCTTCAGAACATTAAATTTTCAACTTCCACTATAGCAGAAAGGCTTTTTCTTGTAGTTGCACATCAAATCTAAGCTGTCTGAAGTGTTTTTCCGAAGTTGTTAACATTTTTATGTTTGGCGGTCCGGAATTGACCTTATGTGAGGCTGAAAACGCGTTTTCTGCATTGTGCCATAACTTTGCAGGGAAGCTTCCGAACATGAAATTTTCAACTCCCACCATAGCAGAAAGACTTTTTCCAGTAGTTGCACATCAAATCTAAGCTGTCTGAAGTGTTTTTCCAAAGTTATCAACATTTTTATGTTTGGCTTTCCGGAATCGACCTTATCTCAGGCTGAAAACGCGTTTTCTGCAATGTGCCATAACTTTGCAGGGAAGCTTCAGAACATGAAATTTTCAACTCCCACTATGGCAGAAAGGCTTTTTCCAGTAGTTGCACATCAAATCTAAGCTGTCTGAAGTGTTTTTCCAAAGTTATCAACATTTTTATGTTTGGCTTTCCGGAATCCACCTTATCTCAGGCTGTAAAAGCGTTTTCTGCATTGTGCCATAACTTTGCAGGGAAGCTTCAGAACATGACATTTAAACATCCCACTATAGCAGAAAGGGTTTTTCTAGTAGTTGCACATCAAATCTAAGCTCTTTGAAGTGTTTTTCGAAAGTTATCAACATTTTTATATTTGGCGTTCCTGAATCGACCTTATCTCAGGCTGAAAACACGTTTTCTGTATTGTGCCATAACTTTGCAGGGAAACTTCAGAACATGACATTTTCACCTCCCACTATAGCATAAAGGGTCTCTCTAGTAGTTGCACATCAAATCTAAGCTGTCCGAAGTGTTTTTCCGAAGTAATTAACATTTTTATGTTTGGCGGTCCGCAATCGACCTTATCTCAGGCTGAAAACGCGTTTTCTGCAATGTGCCATAACTTTGCAGGGAAGCTTCCGAACATGAAATTTTCAACTCCCACTATAGCAGAAAGGCTTTTTCCAGTAGTTGCAGATCAAATCTAAGCTGTCTGAAGAGTTTTTCCAAAGTTATCAACATTTTTATGTTTGGCGTTCCAGAATTGACCTTATGTGAGGCTGAACACGAGTTTCCTGCATTGTGCCATAACTTTGCAGGGAAGCTTAAGAACATGAAATTTTAACCTCCCACTATAGCAGAATGCGTCTTTCTAGTAGTTGCACATCAAATCTTAGCTGTCTGATGTGTTTTTCCAAAGTTATCAACATTTTTATGTTTGGCGTTTCGGAATCGACCTTATCTCAGCCTGAAATCGCGCTTTACATATTTTGCCATAACTTTGCAGGGAAGCTTCAGAACATGACATTTTCACCTCCCACTATAGCAGAAAGGGTTTTTCTAGTAGTTGCACATCAAATCTAAGCTGTCTGAAGTGTTTTTCCAAAGTTATCAACATTTTTATGTTTGGCGTTCTGGAACCCACCTTATCTCTGGCTAAAAACGCGTTTTCTGGATAGTGCCATAACTTTGCAGGGAGACTTCAGAACATGAAAGTTTAACATCCCACTATAGCAGAATGGGTTTTTCTAGTAGTTGCACGTCAAATCTAAGCTGTCTGAAGTGTTTTTCCAAAGTTATCAACATTCTTATGTTTGGCGTTCCAGAATCAACCTTATCTCAGGCTGAATACGCGTTTTACGCATTGTGGCATAACTTGCAGGGAAGCTTCAGAACATGAAATTTTCTCCTCCCACTATAGCAGAAAGGGTCTTTCTAATAGTTGCACATCAAATCTAAGCTGTCTGAAGTGTTTTTCGAAAGTTATCAACATTTTTATGTTTGGCGTTCCGGAACCCACCTTATCTCAGCCTGAAAACGCGTTTTACATATTTTGCCATAACTTTGCAGGGAAGCTTCAGAACATGAAATTTTAACATCCCACTATAGCAGAAAGGGTCTTTCTAGTAGTTGCACATCAAATCTAAGCTGTCTGAAGTGTTTTTCCAAAGTTATCAACATTCTTATGTTTGGAGATCCAGAATCAACCTTATCTCAGGCTGAAAACGCGTTTTACGCATTGTGCCATAACTTTGCAGGAAAGCTTCACAACAAGAAATTTTCAACTCCCACTATAGCAGAAACGGTCTTTCTAGTAGTTGCACATCAAATCTAAGCTGTCTGAAGTGTTTTTCCAAAGTTATCAATATTTTTATGTTTGGCTTTCCGGAATCGACCTTATCTCAGGCTGAACACGCATTTTCTTCATTGTGCCATAACTTTGCAAGGAAGCTTCAGAACATGAAATTTTCACCTCCCACTAAAGCAGAAAGGGTCTTTCTAGTAGTTGCACATCAAATCTAAGCTGTCTGTATCGTTTTTCCTGAGTTATCAACATTTTTATGTTTGGCGTTCTGAAATCAACCTCATCTCAGGATGAAAACGCGTTTTACGCATTGTGCCATAACTTTGCAGGGAAGCTTCAGAACATGATATTTTCGCCTCCCACTATAGCAGAAAGGGTCTTTCTCGTAGTTGCACATCAAATCTAAGCTGACTGAAGTGTTTTTCGAAAGTTTTCAACATTTTTTTGTTTGGTGTTCCTGAATCGACCTTATCTCAGGCCTAAAATGCGTTTTCTGCATTGTGCCATAACTTTGCAGGGCAGCTTCAGAACATGAAATTTTCACCTCCCACTATAGCAGAAAGGGTCTTTTCAGTAGTTGCACATCAAATCTAAGCTGTCTGTAGAGTTTTTCCTCAGTTATCAACATTTTTAAGTTTGGCGTTCCGGTATCGACCTTATCTCAGGATGAAAAATTGTTTTCTGCATTGTCCCATAACTTTGCAGGGAAGCTTCAGAACATGAAATTCTGACCTCCCAATATGCCAGAAAGGGTCTTTCTAGTAGTTGCACATCAAATCTAAGCTGTCTGATGTGTTTTTCCAAAGTTATCAACATTTTTATTTTGGCGTTCTGGAACCCACCTTATCTCAGGCTGAAAACGCGTTTTACGCATTGTGCCATAACTTTGCAGGGAAGCTTCAGAACATGATATTTTCACCTCCCACTATAGCAGAAAGGGTCTTTCTAGTAGTTGCACATCAAATCTAAGCTGTCTCCAGTCTTTTTCCAAAGTTATCAACATTTTTATGTTTGGCGTTCCGGAATCGACATTATCTCAGGCTGAAAACGCGTTTTACGCCTTTTGCATAAATTTGCACAGAAGCTTCAGAACATGGAATTTTCACTACCAACTATAGCAGAAAGGGTCTTTCTAGTATTTGCACATCAACTCTAAGCTGTCTGAAGTGTCTTTCCAAAGTTATCAACATTTTTATGTTTGGCGTTCCGGAATCGACATTATCTCAGGCTGAAAACGCGTTTTACGCATTGTGCCAAAACTTTGCAGGTAAGCTTCAGAACATGAAATTTTCACCTGCCACTATAGCAGAAATGGTCTTTCTAGTAGTTGCACATCAAATCCAAGCTGTCTCCAGTCTTTTTCCAAAGTTATCAACATTTTTATGTTTGGCGTTCCGGAATCGACCTTATCTCAGGCTGAAAACGCGTTTTACGCCTTTTGCATAAATTTGCAGGGAAGCTTCAGAACATGGAATTTTCACTACCAACTATAGCAGAAAGGGTCTTTCTAGTATTTGCACATCAACTCTAAGCTGTCTGAAGTGTCTTTCCAAAGTTATCAACATTTTTATGTTTGGCGTTCCGGAATCGACATTATCTCAGGCTGAAAACGCGTTTTACGCATTGTGCCAAAACTTTGCAGGGAAGCTTCAGAACATGAAATTTTCACCTGCCACTATAGCAGAAATGGTCTTTCTAGTAGTTGCACATCAAATCTAAGCTGTCTCCAGTCTTTTTCCAAAGTTATCAACATTTTTATGTTTGGCGTTCCGGAATTGACCATATGTGAGGCTGAAAACGCGTTTTCTGCATTGTGACATAACTTTGCAGGGAAGCTTCAGAACATGAAATTTTAACCTCCCACGATAGCAGAAAGGGTCTTTCTAGTAGTTGCACATCAAATCGAAGCTGTTTGAATTGTTTTTCCAAAGTTATCAACACTTTTATGTTTGGTTTTCCGGAATCAACCTTATCTTAGGCTGAAAACGCGTTTCCTGCATTGTGGCATAACTTTGCAGGGACGCTTCAGAACATCGAATTTTCAATTCCCATTATAGCAGAAAGGGTCTTTCTCATTCTTCAACATAAAATCTAAGCTGTCTGAAGTGTTTTTCCAAAGTTATGAACATTTTTATGTTTGGCATTCCGGAATCGACTTTATCTCAGGCTGAAAACGTGTTTCCTGCATTGTGGCATTACTTTGCTGGGAAGCTTCAGAACATCGAATTTTCACCTCCCACAATGGCAGAAATGGTCTTTCTAGTAGTTGCACATCAAATCGAAGCTGTCTGAAGTGTTTTTCCAGATTTATGAACATTTTTATCTTTGGCGTTCCGGAATCGACCTTATCTCAGGTTGAAAACGCGTTTTACGCATGGTGCCATAACTTTGCAGGGAAGCTTCAGAACATCGAATTTTCACCTCCCACTATAGCAGAAAGGGTGTTTCTAGTAGTTGCACATCAAATCTAGGCTGTCTGAAGTGTTTTTCCAAAGTTATCAACATTTTTATGTTAGGCGTTTCGGAACCCACCTTATCTCAGGCTGTAAACGCTTTTTTTGCATTGTGCCATAACTTTGGAGGGAAGCTTCAGAACACGAAATTTTAACCTCCCACTATAGCAGAAAGGGTCTATCTAGTAGTTGCACATCAAATCTAAGCTGTCTAAAGAGTTTTTCCCAAGTTATCAATATTTTTATGTTTGGCGTTCCGGAATCGACCTTATCTCAATCTGAAAACGCGTTTCCTGCATTGTGGCATAACTTTGCAGGGAAGCTTCAGAACATCGAATTTTCACCTCCCACAATGGCAGAAATTGTCTTTCTAGTAGTTGCACATCAAATCTAAGCTGTCTGAAGTGCTTTTCCAGAATTATGAACATGTTTATGTTTGGCCTTCCGGAATCGACCTTATCTCAGGCTGAAAACGCGTTTTACGCATGGTGCCATAACTTTGCAGGGAAGCTTCAGAACATCGAATTTTCACCTCCCACAATGGCAGTAACGGTCTTTCTAGTAGTTGCACATCAAATCTAAGCTGTCTGAAGTGTTTTTCCAAAGTTATCAACATTTTTATGTTTGGCGTTCCGGAATTGACCTTATGTGAGGCTGAAAACGCGTTTTCTGCATTGTGACATAACTTTGCAGGGAAGCTTCAGAACATGAAATTTCCACGACCCACGATTGCAGAAAGGGTCTTTCTAGTAGTTGCACATCAAATCTAAGCTGTTTGAATTGTTTTTCCAAAGTTATCAACATTTTTATGTTTGGCGTTCTGGAACCCACCTTATCTCAGGCTGAAAACGCGTTTTCTGCATTGTGCCATAACTTTGCAGGGAAGCTTCAGAACATGAAATTTCTACATCCCACTATAGCAGAAAGGGTCTTTCTAGTAGTTGCACAACAAATCGAAGCTGTTTGAATTGTTTTTCAATAGTTATCAACACTTTTATGTTTGGTGTTCCGGAATCAACCTTATCTCAGGCTGAAAACGCGTTTTACGCATTGTGCCATAACTTTGCAGGGAAGCTTCAGAGCATGACATTTTAACCTGCCACTATAGCAGAAAAGGTCATTCTAGTAGTTGCACATCAAATCTAAGCTGTCTTGAAGTGTTTTTCTGCAGTTATCAACATTTTTATGTTTGGCATTCCGGAACCCACCTTATCTCAGCCTGAAAACGCGTTTTACATATTTTGCCATAACTTTGCAGGGAAGCTTCAGAACATGAAATTTTAACATCCCACTATAGCAGAAAGGGTCTTTCTAGTAGTTGCACATCACATCTAAGCTGTCTGAGGTGTTTTTCGAAAGTTATCAACACTTTTATGTTTGGCGTTCCGAAACCCACCTTATCTCAGGATGTAAACGCGTTTTACGCATTGTGCCATAGCTTTGCATAAAACTTCAGAACATGAAATTTTCACCTCCCACTATTGCAGAAAGGGTCTTTCTAGTAGTTGCACTTCAAATCTAAGCTGTCTGAAGTGTTTTTCCAAAGTTTTCAACATTTTTTTGTTTGGCCTTCGGGAACCCACCTTATCTCAGGCTGAAAACGCGTTTTACGCATTGTGCCATAACTTTGCATAAAGCTTTAGAACATGAAATTTTCACCTCCCACTATAGCAGAAAGGGTCTTTCTAGTAGTTGCACATCACATCTAAGCTGTCTGAAGTGTTTTTCGAAAGTTATCAACATTTTTATGTTTGGCGTTCCGGAACCCACCTTATCTCAGGCTGAAAACGCGTTTCCTGCATTGTGGCATAACTTTGCAGGGAAGCTTCAGAACATGAAATTTTCACCTCCCACTACAGCAGAAAGGGTCTTTCTTTTAGTTGCACATCAAATCTAAGTTGTCTGAAGTGGCTTTCCAAAGTTATCAACATTTTTATGTTTGACGTTCCTGAATCAACCTTATCTCAGGCTGAACACTCCGTTTTCTGCATTGTGCCATAACTTTGCAGGGATGCATCAGAAAATGACATTTTAAAGTTCCACAATAGCAGAAAAGGTCTTCATAGTAGTTGCACATCAAATCTAAGCTCTCTGAAGTGTTTTTCCAAAGTTATTAACACTTTTATGTTGGGCGTTCCGGAACCCACCTTATCTCAGGCTGAACACCCGTTTTCTGCATTGTGCCATAACTTTGCAGGGAAGCTTCAGAACATGAAATTTTCACCCCCCACTATAGCAGAAAGGGTCTGTCTTGTAGTTACACATCAAATCTAAGCTGTCTGAAGTGTTTTTCCAAAGTCATCAACATTTTTATCTTTGGCGTTCCGGAACCCACCTTATCTCAGGCTGAAAACGCGTTTTCTCCATTGTGCCATAACTTTGCAGGGAAGCTTCAGAACATGAAATTTTCACCTCCCATTATAGCAGAAATGGTCTTTCTAGTACTTGCACATCAAATCTAAGCTGTCTGAAGTGTATTTCAAAAGTTATCATATTTTTTATGTTTGGCGTTCCTGAATCGACCTTATCTCAGGCTGAAAACGCGTTTTCGGAATTGTGCGATGACTTTGCAGGGAAGCTTCGGAACATGAAATTTTCACCTCCCACTATAGCAGAAAGGGTCTTTCTAGTAGTTGCACCATCAAAGCTAAGCTGTCTGAAGTGTTTATCCAAAGTTATCAACATTTTAATGTTTGGCGTTCCGCAATCGACCTTATCTCAGGCTGAAAATGCGTTTTACGCATTGTGCCATAACTTTGGAGGGAACCTTCAGAACATCGAATTTTCACCACCCACTATATCAGAAAGGGTCTTTCTAGTAGTTGCACATCAAATCTAAGCAGTCTGAGGTGTTTTCCCAAAGTTATCAACATTTTTATGTTTGGCGTACCGGAATCGACCTTATCTCAGGCTGAAAACGAGTTTTCTGCATTGTGCCATAACTTTGCAGGGAAGCTTCAGAACATGAAATTTTAAACTTGCGCTATAGCAGAGAAGGTCTTTCTAGTAGTTGTACATCAAATCTAAGCTGTCTGAAGTGTTTCTCCAAAGTTATCAACATTTTAATGTTTGGCGTTCCGGAATCGACCTTATCTCAGGCTGAAAACGCGTTTTACGCATTGTGTCATAAGTTTGCATAAAACTTCAGAACATGAAATTTTCACCTCCCACTATAGCAGAAAGGGTCTTTCTAGTAGTTTCACATGAAATCTAAGCGGTCTGAAGTGTTTTTCCAAAGCTTTCAACATTTATATGTTTGACCTTCGGGAATCGACCTTATCTCAGGCTGAAAACGCGTTTTACGCATTGTGCCATAACTTTGGTGGGAAGCTTCAGATCATCGAATTTTCACCACCCACTATATCAGAAAGGGTCTTTCTAGTAGTTGCACATCAAATCTAAGCAGTCTGAAGTGTTTTTCCAAAGTTATCAACATTTTTATGTTTGGCGTACCGGAATCTATCTTATCTCAGGCTGAAGACGTGTTTTCTGCATTGTGCCATAACTTTGCAGGGAAGCTTCAGAACATGAAATTTTCACATCCCACTACAGCAGAAATGGTCTTTCAAGTAGTTGCACATCAAATCTAAGCTGTCTGAAATGTTTTTTCCAAAGTTATCAACATTTTTATGTTTGGCGATCTGGAACCCACCTTATCTCAGTCTGAAAACGTGTTTTTTGCATTGTGCCATAACTTTGCAGGGATGCCAAAGAACATGAAATTTTCACCTGCCGCTGTAGTAGAAAGGGTCGTTCTAGTAGTTGCACATCAAATCCAAGCTGTCTGAAGTGGCTTTCCAAAGTTATCAACATTTTTATGTTTGGGGTTCCGGAATCAACCTTATCTCAGGCTGAACACCCGTTTTCTTCATTGTGCCATAACTTTGCAGGGATGCATCAGAACATGACATTTTAAACTTCCACTATAGCAGAAAAGGTCTTTCTAGTAGTTGCACAAAAAAATCTAAGCTGTCTGAAGTGTTTTTCCAAAGTTATCAACATTTTTATGTTTGGCGTTCCGGAACCCACCTTTTCTCAGGCTGAAAACGCGTTTTCTGCATTGTGCCATAACTTTGCAAGGAAGCTTCAGAACATGAAATTTTAAAATTGCGCTATAGCAGAAAAGGTCTTTCTAGTAGGTGTACATCAAATCTAAGCTGTCTGAAGTGTTTTTCCAAAGTTATCTACATTTTTATGTTTGGCGTTCCGGAATCGAACTTATCTCAGGCTGAAAACGTGTTTTCTGCATTGTGCCATTGCTTTGCAGGGAAGCTTCAGAACATGAAATTTCCACATCCCACTATAGCAGAAAGGGTCTTTCTAGTAGTTGCACATTAAAGCTAAGAGGTCTGAAGTGTTTTTCCAAACTTATCAACATTTTTATGTTTGGCGTTCCGGAACCCATCTTATCTCAGGCTGAAAACGCGTTTTCTGCATTGTGCGATACCTTTGCAGGGAAGCTTCAGAACATGAAATTTTCACCTCCCACTATAGCAGAAAGGGTCTTTCTCGTAGTTGCACATCAAATCTAAGCTGTCTGAAGTGTTTTTCCAAAGTTATCATATTTTTTTGTTTGGCGTTCTGGAACCCACCTTATCTCAGGCTGAAAACGCGTTTTCTGCATTGTGCCATAACTTTGCAGGGAAGCTTCAGAACATGAAATTTTCAACTCCGACTATAGCAGAAAGGGTTTTTCGAGTAGTTGCACGTCAAATCTAAGCTGTCTGATGTGTTTTTCCAAAGTTATCAACATTTTTTATGTTTGGCATTCCAGAATCGACCTTATCTCTGGCTGAAAACGCGTTTTCTGCATTGTGATATAACTTTGCAGGGAAGCTTCAGAACATCAAATTTTCACCTCCCACAATAGCAGAAACGGTCTTTCTAGTAGTTGCACATAAAATCTAAGCTGTCTGAAGTGTTTTTCCAAAGTTATAAATATTTTTATGTTTGGCGTTCCTGAATCAACCTTATCTCAGGCTGAAAACGCGTTTTACGCATTGCGCCATAAATTTGCAGGAAAGCTTCAGAACATGAAATTTTCAATTCCCAGTAAAGCAGAAAGGGTTTTTCTCCTACTTGCACATCAAATCTAAGCTGTCTGAAGTGTTTTTCCAAAGTTATCAACATTTTCATGTTTGGCGTTCCGGAATCGACCTTATCTCAGGCTGAAAATGCGTTTTGCCATAACTTTGCCATAACTTTGCATGGAAGCTTCAGAACATCGAATTTTCAACTCCCACTATAGCAGAAAGGGTCCTTCAAGTAGTTGCAGATCAAATATAAGCTGTCTGAAATGTTTTTCCAAAGTTATCAACATTTTTATGTTTGGCGTTCTGGACCCCACCTTATCTCAGTCTGAAAACGTGTTTTTTGCATTGTGCCATAACTTTGCAGGGAAGCCTCAGAACATGAAATTTCCACCTGCCGCTATAGTAGAAAGGGTCTTTCTAGTAGTTGCTCATCGAATCTATGCTGTCTTAAGTGTCTTTTCGAAGTTATCAACACTTTTATGTTTGGCGTTCCAGAATCGACCTTATCTCAGCCTGAAAAAGCGTTTTACGCATGGTGCCATAACTTTGCAGGGAAGCTTCAGAACATCAAATTTTCACCTCCCACAATGGCAGAAAGGGTCTTTCTAGTAGTTGCACATCAAATCTAAGCTGTCTGAAATGTTTTTTATAAGTTATCAACATTTTTATGTTTGGCGTTGTGGAACCCACCTTATCTCAGGCTGAAAACGCGTTTTCTGCATTGTGCCATAACTTTGCAGGGAAGCTTCAGAATATGATATTTTAACCTCCCGCTATTGCAGAAAGGGTCTGTCTTGTAGTTGCACATCAAATCTAAGCTGTCTGAAGTGTTTTTCCAAAGTTATCAACATTTTTATGTTTGGCGTTCCGGAACCCACCTTATCTCAGGCTGAAAACGCGTTTTCTCCATTGAGCCATAACTTTGCAGGGAAGCTTCAGAACATGAAATTTTCACCTCCCACTATAGCAGAAAGGGTCTTTCTAGTAATTGCACATCAAATCTAAGCTGTCTGAAGTGTATTTCAAAAGTTATCAACTTTTTTAAGTTTGGCGTTCCTGAATCAACCTTATCTCAGGCTGAAAACGCGTTTAACGCATTGTTCCATAAATTTGCAGGGAAGCTTCAGAACATCGAATTTTCAACTTCCACTATAGCAGAAAGGGACTTTCTAGTAGTTGTACATCAAATCTAAGCTGTCTGAAGTGTTTTTCCAAAGTTATCCACATTTTAATGTTTGGCGTTCCGGAATCGACCTTATCTCAGGCTGAAAACGCGTTTTACGCATTGTCCCATAACTTTGCATCAAGCTTCAGAACATGAAATTTTCACCTCCCACGATAGCAGAAAGGGTCTTTCTAGTAGTTGCAGATCAAAACTAAGCTGTCTGAAATGTTTTTCCAAAGTTATCAACAGTTTTATGCTTGGCATTCCGGAATCGACCTTATCTCAGGCTGTAAACGCGTTTCACGCATTGTGCCATAACTTTGCTGGGAACCTTCAGAACATGAAATTTTCAACTTCCACTATAGCAGAAAGGGTCTTTCTAGTAGTTGCACGTCAAACCTAAGCTGTCTGAAGTGTTTTTCCAAAGTTATCAACATTTTTATGTTTGGCATTCCAGAATCGACCTTATCTCTGGCTGAAAACGCGTTTTCTGCATTGTGCCATAACTTTGCAGGGAAACTTCAGAACATGAAATTTTCACCTCCCACTATAGCAGAAAGGGTCTTTCTAGTAGTTGCATATCAAATCTAAGCTGTCTGAAGTGTTTTTCTAAACTTATCAACATTTTTATGTTTGGCTTTCCGGAATCGACCTTATCTCAGGCTGAAAACGCGTTTTACGCATTGTGCCATAACTTCTCAGGGAAGCTTCAGAACATGAAATGTTCACCTCCCACTATAGCTGAAAGGGTTTTTCTAATAGTTGCACATCAAATCTAAGCTGTCTGAAGTGTTTTTCCAAAGTTATCAACATTCTTATGTTTGGCGTTTCGGAATCAACCTTATCTCAGGCTGAAAACGCGTTTTCAGCATTGTGCCATCACTTTGTAGGAAAGCTGCAGAATATAAAATTTTCACCTCCCACTATAGCAGAAAGGGTCTTTCTAGTAGTTGCACATCAAATCTAAGCTGTCTGAAGTGTTTTTCCAAAGTTATAAACATTTTTATGTTTGGCATTCATGAATCAACCTTATCTCAGGCTGAAAACGCGTTTTACGCATTGCGCCATAAATTTGCAGGAAAGCTTCAGAACATGAAATTTTCAATTCCCAGTAAAGCAGAAAGGGTTTTTCTCCTACTTGCACATCAAATCTAAGCTGTCTGAAGTGTTTTTCGATAGTTTTCAACATTTTTATATTTGGCGTTCCTGAATCGACCTTATCTCAGGCTGTAAACACGTTTTCTGCATTGTGCCATAACTTTGCAGGGAAGCTTCAGAACATGAAATTTTCAACTCCCTCTACAGCAGAAAGGGTCTTTCTAGTAGTTGCACATCAAATCTAAGCTGTCTGAAGTGTTTTTTGAAAGTTATCATATTTTTATGTTTGGCGTTCCGTAATTGACCTTGTCTCATGCTGAAAACGCGTTTTCTGCATTGTGCCATAACTTTGCAGGGAAGCTTCAGAACATGACATTTCAACATCCCACTATAGCAGAAAGGGTCTTTCTAGTAGTTGCACATCAAATCTAAGCTGTTTGAAGTGTTTTTCGAAAGTTATCAACATTTTTATGTTTGGCGTTCCGGAATCGACCTTATCTCAGGCTGATAACGCGATTTACGCATTCTGCCATAACTTTGCAGGGAAGCTTCTGAACATGAAATTTTCAAATCCCACTATAGCAGAAAGGGTCTTTCTAGTAGTTGCACATCAAATCTAAGCTGTTTGAAGTGTTTTTCCAAAGTTATCAACATTTTTATGTTTGGCGTTCCGGAATCAACCTTATCTCAGGCTGAAAACGCGTTTTCTGCATTGTGCCATAACTTTGCAGGGAAGCTTCAGAACATGAAATGTTCACCTCCCACTATAGCAGAAAGGGTCTCTCTCGTAGTTGCACATCAAATCTAAGCTGTCTGAAGTGTTTTTCCAAAGTTATCAACAATTTTATGTTTGGCGTTCCGGAACCCACCTTTTCTCAGGCTGAAAATGCATTTTCTGCATTGTGCCACAACTTTGCAGGGAAGCTTCAGAACATGAAATTTTCACCTCCCACTATAGCAGAAAGGGTCTTTCTAGTAGTTGCACATCAAATCTAAGCTGTCTGAAGTTTTTTTCCAAAGTTATCAACATTTTTATGTTTGGCGTTCCGGAATCAACCTTATCTCAGGCTGAAAACGCGTTTTCTGCATTGTGCCATAACTTTGCAGGGAAGCTTGAGAACATGAAGTTTTAATCTCCCACTATAGCAGAAAGGGTCATTCTAGTAGTTGCACATCAAATCTAAGCTGTCTTGAAGTGTTTTTCTGAAGTTATCAACATTTTTATGTTTGGCGTTCCGGAACCCACCTTATCTCAGCCTGAAAACGCGTTTTACATATTTTGCCATAACTTTGGAGGGAAGCTTCAGAACATGAAATTTTTACATCCCACTATAGCAGAAAGGGTATTTCTAGTAGTTGCAGATCAAAACTAAGCTGTCTGAAATGTTTTTCCAAAGTTATCAACAGTTTTATGCTTGGCATTCCGGAATCGACCTTATCTCAGGTTGTTAACGCGTTTTACGCATTGTGCCATAACTTTGCTGGGAAGCTTCAGAACATGAAATTTTCAACTCCCACTATAGCAGAAAGGGTCTTTCTAGTAGTTGCACGTCAAACCTAAGCTGTCTGAAGTGTTTTTCCAAAGTTATCAACATTTTTATGTTTGGCATTCCAGAATCGACCTTATCTCTGGCTGAAAACGCGTTTTCTGCATTGTGCCATAACTTTGCAGGGAAACTTCAGAACATGAAATGTTCACCTCCCTCTATAGCTGAAAGGGTTTTTCTAATAGTTGCACATCAAATCTAAGCTGTCTGAAGTGTTTTTCCAAAGTTATCAACATTCTTATTTTTGGCGTTTCGGAATCAACCTTATCTCAGGCTGAAAACGCGTTTTCAGCATTGTGCCATCACTTTGTAGGAAAGCTGCAGAATATAAAATTTTCACCTCCCACTATAGCAGAAAGGGTCTTTCTAGTAGTTGCACATCAAATCTAAGCTGTCTGAAGTGTTTTTTCAAAGTTATCAACATTTTTATGTTTGGCGTGCCGGAATCGATCTTATCTCAAGCTGAATACGCGATTTACGCATTCTGCCATAACTTTGCAGGGAATCTTCAGAACACGAAATTTTCATATCCCACTATAGCAGAAAGGGTCTTTCTAGTAGTTGCACATAAAATCTAAGCTGTCTGAAGTGTTTTTCCAAAGTTATAAACATTTTTATGTTTGGCGTTCATGAATCAACCTTATCTCAGGCTGAAAACGCGTTTTACGCATTGCGCCATAAATTTGCAGGAAAGCTTCAGAACATGAAATTTTCAATTCCCAGTAAAGCAGAAAGGGTTTTTCTCCTACTTGCACATCAAATCTAAGCTGTCTGAAGTGTTTTTCGATAGTTTTCAACATTTTTATATTTGGCGTTCCTGAATCGACCTTATCTCAGGCTGAAAACACGTTTTCTGCATTGTGCCATAACTTTGCAGGGAAGCTTCAGAACATGAAAATTTCAACTCCCTCTACAGCAGAAAGGGTCTTTCTAGTAGTTGCACATCAAATCTAAGCTGTCTGAAGTGTTTTTCCAAAGTTATCAACATTTTTATGTTTGGCATTCCAGAATCGACCTTTTCTCTGGCTGAAAACGCGTTTTCTGCATTGTGCCATAACTTTGCAGGGAAACTTCAGAACATGAAATTTTCACCTCCCACTATAGCAGAAAGGGTCTTTCTAGTAGTTGCACATCAAATCTAAGCTGTCTGAAGTGTTTTTTGAAAGTTATCATATTTTTATGTTTGGCGTTCCGTAATTGACCTTGTCTCATGCTGAAAACGCGTTTTCTGCATTGTGCCATAACTTTGCAGGGAAGCTTCAGAACATGACATTTCAACATCCCACTATAGCAGAAAGGGTCTTTCTAGTAGTTGCACATCAAATCTAAGCTGTTTGAAGTGTTTTTCGAAAGTTATCAACATTTTTATGTTTGGCGTTCCGGAATCGACCTTATCTCAGGCTGATAACGCGATTTACGCATTCTGCCATAACTTTGCAGGGAAGCTTCTGAACATGAAATTTTCAAATCCCACTATAGCAGAAAGGGTCTTTCTAGTAGTTGCACATCAAATCTAAGCTGTTTGAAGTGTTTTTCCAAAGTTATCAACATTTTTATGTTTGGCGTTCCGGAATCAACCTTATCTCAGGCTGAAAACGCGTTTTCTGCATTGTGCCATAACTTTGCAGGGAAGCTTCAGAACATGAAATGTTCACCTCCCACTATAGCAGAAAGGGTCTCTCACGTAGTTGCACATCAAATCTAAGCTGTCTGAAGTGTTTTTCCAAAGTTATCAACATTTTTATGTTTGGCGTTCCGGAACCCACCTTTTCTCAGGCTGAAAATGCGTTTTCTGCATTGTGCCACAACCTTGCAGGGAAGCTTCAGAACATGAAATTTTCACCTCCCACTATAGCAGAAAGGGTCTTTCTAGTAGTTGCACATCAAATCTAAGCTGTCTGAAGTGTTTTTCCAAAGTTATCATCATTTTTATGTTTGGCGTTCCGGAATCAACCTTATCTCAGGCTGAAAACGCGTTTTCTGCATTGTGCCATAACTTTGCAGGGAAGCTTCAGAACATGAAATGTTCACCTCCCACTATAGCAGAAAGGGTCTTTCTAGTAGTTGCACATCAAATCTAAGCTGTCTGAAGTGTTTTTCCAAAGATATCAACATTTTTATGTTTGGCGTTACGGAATCGACCTTATCTCAGGATGAAAAATCATTTTCTGCATTGTCCCATAAATTTGCAGGGAAGCTTCAGAATCTGAAATTTTCACCTCCCACGATAGCAGAAAGGGTCTTTCGAGTAGTTGCACATCAAATCTAAGCTGTCTGAAATGTTTTTCGAAAGTTATCAACATTTTTATGTTTGCCGTTCAGGAATCGACCTTATCTCAGGCTGAAAACCCGTTTTCTGCATTGTGCCTTAACTTTGCAGGGAAGCTTCAGAACAAGAAATTTTCACCTCCCAATATAGCAAAAGGGGTCTTTCTAGTAGTTGCACAACAAATCTAAGCTGTCTGACGTTTTTTTTCCAAAGTTATCAACATTTTTATGTTTGGCGTTCCGGAATCAACCTTATCTCAGGCTGAAAACGCGTTTTCTGCATTGTGCCATAACTTTGCAGGGAAGCTTGAGAACATGAAGTTTTAATCTCCCACTATAGCAGAAAGGGTCATTCTAGTAGTTGCACATCAAATCTAAGCTGTCTTGAAGTGTTTTTCTGAAGTTATCAACATTTTTATGTTTGGCGTTCCGGAACCCACCTTATCTCAGCCTGAAAACGCGTTTTACATATTTTGCCATAACTTTGGAGGGAAGCTTCAGAACATGAAATTTTTACATCCCACTATAGCTGAAAGGGTATTTCTAGTAGTTGCACATCAAATCTTAGCAGTCTGAAGTGTTTTTCCAAAGTTCTGAACATTTTTATGTTTGGCGTTCTGAAGTCAATCTTATCTCAGGCTCAAAACGCGTTTTACATATTTTGCCATAACTTTGCAGGGAAGCTTCAGAACATGAAATTTTCAACTCCCACTATAGCAGAAAGGGTCTTTCTAGTAGTTTCACATCAAATCTAAGCTGTCTGAAGTGTTTTTCCAAAGTTATCAATATTTTTATGTTTGGCGTTCCGGAATCGACCTTATCTCAGGCTGAAAACGCGTTTCCTGGATTGTTGCATAACTTTGCAGGGATGCTTCAGAACATGAAATGTTCGCCTCCCACTATAGCAGATAGGGTCTTTCGAGGAGTTGCACATCAAATCTAAGCTGTCTGAAGTGTTTTTCCAAAGTTATCAACATTTTTATGTTTGGCGTTCCGGAACCCACCTTATCTCAGGCTGAAAACGCGTTTTCTGCATTGTGCCATAACTTTGCAGGGAAACTTCAGAACATGAAATTTTCACCTCCAACTATAGCAGAAAGGGTCTTTCTAGTAGTTGCACATCAAATCGAAGCTGTCTGAAGTGTTTTTCCAAAGTTTTCAACATTCTTATGTTTGGCGTTCCGGAATCAACCTTATCTGAGGCTGAAAACGCGTTTTACGCATTGTGCCATAACTTTGCAGGAAAGTTTCAGAACATGAAATTTTCAACTCCCACTATAGCAGAAAGGGTCTTTCTAGTAGTTTCACATCAAATCTAAGCTGTCTGAAGTGTTTTTCCAAAGTTATCAACATTTTTATGTTTGGCGTTCTGGAACCCACCTAATCTCAGGCTGAAAACGCGTTTTCTGCATTGTGCCATAACTTTGCAGGGAAGCTTCAGAACATGAAATTTTAACCTCCCACTATAGCAGAAAAGGTCATTCGAGAAGTTGCACATAAAATCTAAGCTGTCTTGAAGTGTTTTTCTGAAGTTATCAACATTTTTATGTTTGGCGTTCCGGAACCCACCTTATCTCAGCCTGAAAACGCGTTTTACATATTTTGCCATAACTTTGCAGGGAAGCTTCAGAACATGAAATTTTAACATCCCACTATGGCAGAAAGGGTCTTTCTAGTAGTTGCACATCAAATCTAAGCTGTCTGAAGTGTTTTTCCAAAGTTATGAACATTTTTATGTTTGGCGTTCTGAAATCAATCTTATCTCAGGCTGAAAGCGCGTTTTACATACTGTGCCATAACTTTGCAGGGAAGCTTCAGAACATGGAATTTTAACCTCCCACTATAGCAGAAAGGGTCTTTCTAGTAGTTGCACATCAAATCTAAGCTGTCGAAAGTGTTTTTCCAAAGTTATCAACATTTTTATTTTTGGCGTTTCGGAAGCGAACTTATCTCCGGATGAAAACGCATTTTCTGCATTGTGCCATAACTTTGCAGGGAAGGTTCAGAGCATGAAATTTTAACCTCCCACTATAGCAGAAAAGGTCATTCGAGAAGTTGCACATCAAATCTTAGCAGTCTGAAGTGTTTTTCCTAAGTTCTGAACATTTTTATGTTTGGCGTTCTGAAATCAATCTTATCTCAGGCTGAAAACGCGTTTTACGTACTGTGCCATAACTTTGCAGGGAAGCTTCAGAACATGAAATTTTAACATCCCACTATGGCAGAAAGGGTCTTTCTAGTAGTTGCACATCAAATCTAAGCTGTCTGAAGTGTTTTTCCAAAGTTATAAATATTTTTATGTTTGGCGTTTCGGAATCGACCTTATCTCAGGCTGAAAACGCATTTCCTGCATTGTGGCATAACTTTGCAGGGAAGCTTCAGAACATGAAATTTTCACCTCCCACTGTAGCTAAAAGGGTCTTTCTAGTAGTTGCACATCAAATCTAAGCTGTCTGAAGTGTTTTTCCAAAGTTATCAACATTTTTATGTTTGGCGTTCTGGAACCCACCTAATCTCAGTCTGAAAACGCGTTTCCTGCATTGTTGCATAACTTTGCAGGGATGCTTCAGAACATGAAATGTTCGCCTCCCACTATAGCAGATAGGGTCTTTCGAGGAGTTGCACATCAAATCTAAGCTGTCTGAAGTGTTTTTCCAAAGTTATCATATTTTTATGTTTGGCGTTCCGGAATCAACCTTATCTCAGGCTGAAAACGCGTTTTCTGCATTGTGCCATAACTTTGCAGGGAAGCTTCAGAACATGAAATGTTCACCTCCCACTATAGCAGAAAGGGTCTTTCTAGTAGTTGCACATCAAATCTAAGCTGTCTGAAGTGTTTTTCCAAAGATATCAACATTTTTATGTTTGGCGTTCCGGAATCGACCTTATCTCAGGATGAAAAATCATTTTCTGCATTGTCCCATAAATTTGCAGTGAAGCTTCAGAATCTGAAATTTTCACCTCCCACGATAGCAGAAAGGGTCTTTCGAGTAGTTGCACATCAAATCTAAGCTGTCTGAAATGTTTTTCGAAAGTTATCAACATTTTTATGTTTGCCGTTCAGGAATCGACCTTATCTCAGGCTGAAAACCCGTTTTCTGCATTGTGCCTTAACTTTGCAGGGAAGCTTCAGAACAAGAAATTTTCACCTCCCAATATAGCAAAAGGGGTCTTTCTAGTAGTTGCACAACAAATCTAAGCTGTCTGACGTTTTTTTTCCAAAGTTATCAACATTTTTATGTTTGGCGTTCCGGAATCAACCTTATCTCAGGCTGAAAACGCGTTTTCTGCATTGTGCCATAACTTTGCTGGGAAGCTTGAGAACATGAAGTTTTAATCTCCCACTATAGCAGAAAGGGTCATTCTAGTAGTTGCACATCAAATCTAAGCTGTCTTGAAGTGTTTTTCTGAAGTTATCAACATTTTTATGTTTGGCGTTCCGGAATCGATCTTATCTCAGCCTGAAAACGCGTTTTACATATTTTGCCATTACTTTGGAGGGAAGCTTCAGAACATGAAATTTTTACATCCCACTATAGCTGAAAGGGTATTTCTAGTAGTTGCACATCAAATCTTAGCAGTCTGAAGTGTTTTTCCAAAGTTCTGAACATTTTTATGTTTGGCGTTCTGAAGTCAATCTTATCTCAGGCTGAAAACGCGTTTTACATATTTTGCCATAACTTTGCAGGGAAGCTTCAGAACATGAAATTTTCAACTCCCACTATAGCAGAAAGGGTCTTTCTAGTAGTTTCACATCAAATCTAAGCTGTCTGAAGTGTTTTTCCAAAGTTATCAATATTTTTATGTTTGGCGTTCCGGAATCGACCTTATCTCAGGCTGAAAACGCGTTTCCTGGATTGTTGCATAACTTTGCAGGGATGCTTCAGAACATGAAATGTTCGCCTCCCACTATAGCAGATAGGGTCTTTCGAGGAGTTGCACATCAAATCTAAGCTGTCTGAAGTGTTTTTCCAAAGTTATCAACATTTTTATGTTTGGCGTTCCGGAACCCACCTTATCTCAGGCTGAAAACGCGTTTTCTGCATTGTGCCATAACTTTGCAGGGAAACTTCAGAACATGAAATTTTCACCTCCAACTATAGCAGAAAGGGTCTTTCTAGTAGTTGCACATCAAATCTAAGCTGTCTGAAGTGTTTTTCCAAAGTTTTCAACATTCTTATGTTTGGCGTTCCGGAATCAACCTTATCTGAGGCTGAAAACGCGTTTTACGCATTGTGCCATAACTTTGCAGGAAAGTTTCAGAACATGAAATTTTAACCTCCCACTATAGCAGAAAAGGTCATTCGAGAAGTTGCACATAAAATCTAAGCTGTCTTGAAGTGTTTTTCTGAAGTTATCAACATTTTTATGTTTGGCGTTCCGGAACCCACCTTATCTCAGCCTGAAAACGCGTTTTACATATTTTGCCATAACTTTGCAGGGAAGCTTCAGAACATGAAATTTTAACATCCCACTATGGCAGAAAGGGTCTTTCTAGTAGTTGCACATCAAATCTAAGCTGTCTGAAGTGTTTTTCCAAAGTTATGAACATTTTTATGTTTGGCGTTCTGAAATCAATCTTATCTCAGGCTGAAAACGCGTTTTACGTACTGTGCCATAACTTTGCAGGGAAGCTTCAGAACATGGAATTTTAACCTCCCACTATAGCAGAAAGGGTCTTTCTAGTAGTTGCACATCAAATCTAAGCTGTCGAAAGTGTTTTTCCAAAGTTATCAACATTTTTATTTTTGGCGTTTCGGAAGCGAACTTATCTCCGGATGAAAACGCATTTTCTGCATTGTGCCATAACTTTGCAGGGAAGGTTCAGAGCATGAAATTTTAACCTCCCACTATAGCAGAAAAGGTCATTCGAGAAGTTGCACATCAAATCTTAGCAGTCTGAAGTGTTTTTCCTAAGTTCTGAACATTTTTATGTTTGGCGTTCTGAAATCAATCTTATCTCAGGCTGAAAACGCGTTTTACGTACTGTGCCATAACTTTGCAGGGAAGCTTCAGAACATGAAATTTTAACATCCCACTATGGCAGAAAGGGTCTTTCTAGTAGTTGCACATCAAATCTAAGCTGTCTGAAGTGTTTTTCCAAAGTTATCAATATTTTTATGTTTGGCGTTTCGGAATCGACCTTATCTCAGGCTGAAAACGCATTTCCTGCATTGTGGCATAACTTTGCAGGGAAGCTTCAGAACATGAAATTTTCACCTCCCACTGTAGCTAAAAGGGTCTTTCTAGTAGTTGCACATCAAATCTAAGCTGTCTGAAGTGTTTTTCCAAAGTTATCAACATTTTTATGTTTGGCGTTCTGGAACCCACCTAATCTCAGGCTGAAAACGCGTTTCCTGCATTGTTGCATAACTTTGCAGGGATGCTTCAGAACATGAAATGTTCGCCTCCCACTATAGCAGATAGGGTCTTTCGAGGAGTTGCACATCAAATCTAAGCTGTCTGAAGTGTTTTTCCAAAGTTATCAACATTTTTATGTTTGGCGTTCTGGAACCCACCTTATCTCAGGCTGAAAACGCGTTTTCTGCAATGTGCCATAACTTTGCAGGGAAGCTTCAGAACATGAAGTTTTAACCTCCCACTATAGCAGAAAGGGTCTTTCTAGTATTTGCACATCAAATCTAAGCTGTCTGAAGTGTTTTTTCAAAGTTATCATATTTTTATGTTTGGCGTTCCGGAATCGACCTTATCTCAGGCTGAAAACGCGTTTTCTGCATTGTGCCATAACTTTGCAGGGAAGCTTCAGAACATGAAATGTTCACCTCCCACTATAGCAGAAAGGGTCTTTCTAGTAGTTGCACATCAAATCTAAGCTGTCTGAAGTGTTTTTCCAAAGTTATCAACAATTTTATGTTTGGCGTTCCGGAACCCACCTCATCTCAGGCTGAAAACGCGTTTTCTGCTTTGTGCCATAACTTTGCAGGGAAGCTTCAGTACTTGACATTTTCACATCCCACTATAGCAGAAAGGGTCTTTCTAGTAGTTGCACATCAAATCTAAGCTGTCTGAAGTGTATTTCCAAAGTTATAAACATTTTAATGTTTGGCGTTCCGGAATCGACCTTATCTCAGGCTGAATACGCGTTTTCTGCATTGTACCATAACTTTGCAGGGAATCTTCAGAACATGAAATTTTCACCTCCCACTATAGCAGAAAGGGTCTTTCTAGTAGTTGCACATCAAATCTAAGCTGTTTGAAGTGTTTTTCCAAAATTATCAACAGTTTTATGTTTGGCGTTCCGGAATCAACCTTATCTCACGCTGAAAACGCGTTTGACGCATTGTGCCATAACTTTGCAGGAAAGCTTCAGAACATGAAATTTTCAATTCCCACAAAAGCAGAAAGGGTTTTTCTCCTACTTGCACATCAAATCTAAGCTGTCTGAAGTGTTTTTCGATAGTTTTCAACATTTTTATATTTGGCGTTCCTGAATCGACCTTATCTCAGGCTGAAAACGCGTTTTCTGCATTGTGCCACAACTTTGCAGGGAAACTTCAGAACATGAAATTTTCACCTCCCACTATAGCAGAAAGGGTCTTTCTAGTAGTTGCACATCAAATCTAAGCTGTCTGAAGTGTTTTTTCAAAGTTATCATATTTTTATGTTTGGCGTTCCGGAATCGACCTTATCTCAGGCTGAAAACGTGTTTTCTGCAATGTGCCATAACTTTGCAGGGAAGCTTCAGAACATGAAATTTTCAACTCACACTATAGCAGAAAGGCTTTTTCCAGTAGTTGCACATCAAATCTAAGCTGTCTGAAGTGTTTTTCCAAAGTTATCAACATTCTTATGTTTGGCGTTTCGGAATCAACCTTATCTCAGGCTGAAAACGCGTTTTCAGCATTGTGCCATCACTTTGCAGGAAAGCTGCAGAATATAAAATTTTCACCTCCTACTATAGCAGAAAGGGTCTTTCTAGTAGTTGCACATCAAATCTAAGCTGTCTGAAGTGTTTTTTCAAAGTTATCAACATTTTTATGTTTGGCGTGCCGGAATCGACCTTATCTAAGGCTGAATACGCGATTTACGCATTCTGCCATAACTTTGGAGGGAATCTTCAGGACACGAAATTTTCATATCCCACTATAGCAGAAAGGGTCTTTCTCGTAGTTCCACATCAAATCTAAGCTGTCTGAAGTGTTTTTCGATAGTTTTCAACATTTTTATATTTGGCGTTCCTGAATCGACCTTATCTCAGGCTGAAAACACGTTTTCTGCATTGTGCCATAACTTTGCAGGGAAGCTTCAGAACATGAAATTTTCAACTCCCACTACAGCAGAAAGGGTCTTTCTAGTAGTTGCACGTCAAATCTAAGCTGTCTGAAGTGTTTTTTCAAAGTTATCATATTTTTATGTTTGGCGTTCCGTAATTGACCTTGTCTCATGCTGAAAACGCGTTTTCTGCATTGTGCCATAACTTTGCACGGAAGCTTCAGAACATGAAATTTTCAACTCCCACTACAGCAGAAAGGGTCTTTCTAGTAGTTGCACATCAAATCTAAGCTGTTTGAAGTGTTTTTCGAAAGTTTTCAACATTCTTATGTTTGGCGTTCCGGAATCAACCTTATCTCAGACTGAAAATGCGTTTTACATATTTTGCCATAACTTTGCAGGGAAGCTTATGTTTGGCGTTCCAGAAACAACCTTATCTCAGGCTGAAAATGCGTTTTACATATTTTGCCATAACTTTGCAGGGAAGCTTCAGAACATGAAATTTTGACATCCCACTATAGCAGAAAGGGTATTTCTAATAGTTGCACGTCAAATCTAAGTTGTCTGAAGTGTTTTTCCAAAGTTATCAACATTCTTATGTTTGGCGTTCCGGAATCAACCTTATGTCCGGCTGAAAATGCGTTTTCTGCATTGTGCCATAACTTTGCAGGGAAGCTTGAGAACATGAAGTTTTAACCTCCCACTATAGCAGAAAAGGTCATTCTAGTAGTTGCACATCAAATCTAAGCTGTCTTGAAGTGTTTTTCTGAAGTTATCAACATTTTTATGTTTGGCGTTCCGGAACCCACCTTATCTTAGCCTGAAAACGCGTTTTACATATTTTGCCATAACTTTGCAGGGAAGCTTCAGAACATGAAATTTTTACATCCCACTATAGCAGAAAGGGTCTTTCTAGTAGTTGCACATCAAATCTAAGCTGTCTGAAGTGTTTTTCCAAAGTTATCAACATTCTTATGTTTGGCGATCCGGAATCAACCTTATCTCAGGCTGGAAACGCGTTTTACGCATTGTGCCATAACTTTGCAGGAAAGCTTCAGAACATGAAATTTTCAACTCCCACTATAGCAGAAAGGGTCTTTCTTGTAGTTGCACATCAAATCTAAGCTGTCTGAAGTGTTTTTCCAAAGTTATCAATATTTTTATGTTTGGCTTTCCGGAATCGACCTTATCTCAGGCTGAAAACGCGTTTCCTGCATTGTGGCATAACTTTGCAGGGATGCTTCAGAACATGAAATTTTCACCTCCCACTGTAGCAGAAAGGGTCTTTCTAGTAGTCGCACATCAAATCTAAGCTGTCTGAAGTGTTTTTCCAAAGTTATCAACATTTTTTTGTTTGGCGTTCTGGAACCCACCTAATCTCAGGCTGAAAACGCGTTTTCTGCACTGTGCCATAACTTTGCAGGGAAGCTTCAGAACATGAAATTTTCACCTCCCACTATATCAGAAAGGGTATTTCTAATAGTTGCACGTCAAATCTAAGTTGTCTGAAGTGTTTTTCCAAAGTTATCAACATTCTTATGTTTGGCGTTCCGGAATCAACCTTATCGCAGACTGAAAACGTGTTTTCTGCATTGTGCCATAACTTTGCAGGGAAACTTCAGAACATGAAATTTTCACGTCCAACTATAGCAGAAAGGTTCTTTCTAGTAGTTGCACATCAAATCTAAGCTGTCTGAAGTGTTTTTCGAAAGTTATCAACATTTTTATGTTTGGCGTTCCGGAACCCACCTTATCTCAGGCTGAAAACGCGTTTTACGCATTGTGCCATAACTTTGCAGGAAAGCTTCAGAACATGAAATTTTCAACTCCCACTATAGCAGAAAGGGTCTTTCTAGTAGTTGCACATCAAATCTAAGCTGTCTGAAGTGTTTTTCCAAAGTTATCAATATTTTTATGTTTGGCGTTCCGGAACCCACCTCATCTCAGGCTGAAAACGCGTTTTCTGCTTTGTGCCATAACTTTGCAGGGAAGCTTCAGTACATGACATTTTCACATCCCACTATAGCAGAAAGGGTCTTTCTAGTAGTTGCACATCAAATCTAAGCTGTCTGAAGTGTATTTCCAAAGTTATAAACATTTTAATGTTTGGCGTTCCGGAATCGACCTTATCTCAGGCTGAATACGCGTTTTCTGCATTGTGCCATAACTTTGCAGGGAATCTTCAGAACATGAAATTTTCACCTCCCACTATAGCAGGAAGGGTCTTTCTAGTAGTTGCACATCAAATCTAAGCTGTTTGAAGTGTTCTTCCAAAATTATCAACATTTTTATGTTTGGCGTTCCGGAATCAACCTTATCTCACGCTGAAAACGCGTTTGACGCATTGTGCCATAACTTTGCAGGAAAGCTTCAGAACATGAAATTTTCAATTCCCACAAAAGCAGAAAGGGTTTTTTCTCCTACTTGCACATCAAATCTAAGCTGTCTGAAGTGTTTTTCGATAGTTTTCAACATTTTTATATTTGGCGTTCCTGAATCGACCTTATCTCAGGCTGAAAACGCGTTTTCTGCATTGTGCCATAACTTTGCAGGGAATCTTCAGAACATGAAATTTTCACCTCCCACTATAGCAGAAAGGGTCTTTCTAGTAGTTGCACATCAAATCTAAGCTGTTTGAAGTGTTCTTCCAAAATTATCAACATTTTTATGTTTGGCGTTCCGGAATCAACCTTATCTCACGCTGAAAACGCGTTTGACGCATTGTGCCATAACTTTGCAGGAAAGCTTCAGAACATGAAATTTTCAATTCCCACAAAAGCAGAAAGGGTTTTTTCTCCTACTTGCACATCAAATCTAAGCTGTCTGAAGTGTTTTTCGATAGTTTTCAACATTTTTATATTTGGCGTTCCTGAATCGACCTTATCTCAGGCTGAAAACGCGTTTTCTGCATTGTGCCATAACTTTGCAGGGAAACTTCAGAACATGACATTTTCACCTCTCACCATAGCAGAAAGGGTCTTTCTAGTAGTTGCACATCAAATCTAAGCTGTCTGAAGTGTTTTTCCAAAGTTATCAACATTCTTATGTTTGGCGTTTCGGAATCAACCTTATCTCAGGCTGAAAACGCGTTTTCAGTATTGTGCCATCACTTTGCAGGAAAGCTGCAGAATATAAAATTTTCACCTCCTACTATAGCAGAAAGGGTCTTTCTAGTAGTTGCACATCAAATCTAAGCTGTTTGAAGTGTTTTTCGAAAGTTATCAACATTTTTATGTTTGGCGTTCCGGAATCGACCTTATCTCAGGCTGATAACGCGATTTACACATTCTGCCATAACTTTGCAGGGAAGCTTCTGAACATGAAATTTTCAAATCCCACTATAGCAGAAAGGGTCTTTCTAGTAGTTGCACATCAAATCTAAGCTGTCTGAAGTGTTTTTCGATAGTTTTCAACATTTTTATATTTGGCGTTCCTGAATCGACCTTATCTCAGGCTCAAAACACGTTTTCTGCATTGTGCCATAACTTTGCAGGGAAGCTTCAGAACATGAAATTTTCAACTCCCACTACAGCAGAAAGGGTCTTTCTAGTAGTTGCACGTCAAATCTAAGCTGTCTGAAGTGTTTTTCCAAAGTTATCAACATTTTTATGTTTGGCATTCCAGAATCGACCTTATCTCTGGCTGAAAACGCGTTTTCTGCATTGTGCCACAACTTTACAGGGAAACTTCAGAACATGAAATTTTCACCTCCCATTATAGCAGAAAGGGTCTTTCTAGTAGTTGCACATCAAATCTAAGCTGTCTGAAGTGTTTTTTCAAAGTTATCATATTTTTATGTTTGGCGTTCCGTAATTGACCTTGTCTCATGCTGAAAACGCGTTTTCTGCATTGTGCCATAACTTTGCAGGGAAGCTTCAGAACATGACATTTCAACATCCCACTATAGCAGAAAGGGTCTTTCTAGTAGTTGCACATCAAATCTAAGCTATCTGAAGTGTTTTTCGAAAGTTATCAACATTTTTATGTTTGGCGTTCCAGAATCGACCTTATCTCAGGCTGAAAACGCATTGTCTGCATTGTGCCATAACTTTGCAGGGAAGCTTCCGAACATGAAATGTTCACATCCCACTATAGCAGAAAGGGTCTTTCTCGTAGTTGCGCATCAAATCTAAGCTGTCTGAAGTGTTTTTTCAAAGTTATCATATTTTTATGTTTGGCGTTCCGGAATTGACCTTATCTCAGGATGAAAAATCGTTTACTGCATTGTCTCATAACTTTGCAGGGAAGCTTCAGAACATGAAATTTTCAACTCACACTATACCAGAAAGGGTCTTTCTAGTAGTTGCACATCAAATCTAAGCTGTCTGAAGTGTTTTTCCAAAGTTATCAACATTTTTATGTTTGGCGTTCCGGAACCCACCTTTTCTCAGGCTGAAAATGTGTTTTCTGCATTGTGCCACAACTTTGCAGGGAAGCTTCAGAACATGAAATTTTCACCTCCCACTATAGCAGAAAGGGTCTTTCTCGTAGTTGCGCATCAAATCTAAGCTGTCTGAAGTGTTTTTCCAAAGTTAACACCATTCTTATGTTTGGCGTTCCAGAAACAACCTTATCTCAGGCTGAAAATGCGTTTTACACAATTTGCAATAACTTTGCAGGAAAGCTTCAGAACATGAAATTTTTACCTCCCACTATAGCAGAAAGGGTCTTTCTAGTAGTTGCACATCAAATCTAAGCTGTCTGAAGTGTTTTTCGAAAGTTTTCAACATTTTTATGTTTTGGTGTTCCTGAATCGACCTTATCTCAGGCCGAAAACGCGTTTTACGCATTGTGCCATAACTTTGCAGGGAAGTTTCAGAACATGATATTTTCACCTCCCACTATAGCAGAAAGGGTCTTTCTCGTAGTTGCACATCAAATCTAAGCTGTCTGAAGTGTTTTTCCAAAGTTATCAACATTTTTATGTTTGACGTTCTGGAAACCACCTTATCTCAGGCTGAAAACAGGTTTTCTGCATTGTGCCATGACTTTGCAGGGAAGATTCAGAACATGAAATTTTCACCTCCCACTATAGCAGAAAGGGTCTTTCTCGTAGTTGCTCATCAAATCTAAGCTGTCTGAAGTGTTTTTCCAAAGTTATCAACATTTTTATGTTTGGTGTCCCTGAATCGACCTTTTCTCAGGCTGAAAACGCATTTTACACATTGTGCCATGACTTTGCAGGAAAGCTTCAGAACATGAAATTTTCACCTCCCACTATAGTAGAAAGGGTCTTTCTAGTAGTTGCACATCAAATCTAAGCTGTCTGAATTGTTTTTCCAAAGTTATCTACATTTTGATGTTTGGCGTTCCGGAATCGACCTTATCTGAGGCTGAAAACGCGTTTTCTGCATTGTGCCATAACTTTGCAGGGAAGCTTCAGAACATGAAATTTTCAGCTCCCACTATAGCAGAAAGGGTCTTTCTAGTAGTTGCACATCAAATCTAAGTAGTCTGAAGTGTTTTTCCAAAGCAAACACCATTTTTATGTTTGGCGTTCCAGAAACAACCTTATCTCAGGCTGAATACGCGTTTTGCGCAATTTGCCATAACTTTGCAGGAAAGCCTTAGAACATGAAATTTTCACCTCCCACTATAGCAGAAAGGGTATTTCTAGTAGTTGCACATCAAATCTAAGCTGTCTGAAGTGTTTTTCCAAAGTTATCAACATTTTTATTTTTGGCGATCCGGAATCGACCTTATCTCAGGCTGAAAACGCGTTTCCTGCATTGTGGCATAACTTTGCAGGGATGCTTCAGAACATGAAATTTTCACCTCCCACTGTAGCAGAAAGGGTCTTTCTCGTAGTTGCACATCAAATCTAAGATGTCTGAAGTGTTTTTCCAAAGTTATCAACATTTTGATTTTTGGCGTTCTGGAACCCTCCTTATCTCAGGCTGAAAACGCATTTTCTGCATTGTGCCATAACTTTGCAGGGCGACTTCAGAACATGAAATTTTCTCCTCCCACTATATCAGAAAGGGTATTTCTAGTAGTTGCACATCAAATCTAAGCTGTTTGAAGTGTTTTTCCAAAGTTAACACCATTCTTATGTTTGGCGTTCCAGAAACAACCTTATCTCAGGCTGAAAACGCGTTTTACACAATTTGCCATAACTTTGCAGGAAAGCTTCAGAACATGAAATTTTTACCACCCACTAAAGCAGAAAGGGTCTTTCTAGTAGTTGCACATCAAATCTAAGCTGTCTGAAGTGTTTTTCCAAAGATATCAACATTTTTATGTTTGGCGTTCTGAAACCCACCTTATCTCAGGCTGAAAACGCGTTTTCTGCATTGTTCCTTAACTTTGCAGAGAATCTTCCGAACATGAAATTTTCAACTCCCACTATAACAGACTGGGTCTTTCGAGTAGTTGCACATCAAATATAAGTTGTCTGAAGTGTTTCTCGAAAGCTATCAACGTTTTTATGTTTGGCGTTACGGAAACGACCATATCTCGGGCTGAAAACGCGTTTTCTGCATTGTGCCATAACTTTGCAGGGAAGCTTCAGAACATGAAATTTTCACCTCCCACTATAACAGACAGGGTCTTTCTAGTAGTTGCACATCAAATCTAAGTTGTCTGAAGTGTTATTTAAAAGCTATCAACATTTTTTAGGTTGGCGTTCCAGAAACGACCTTATCTCGGGCTGAAAACGCTTTTTCTGCATTGTGCCATAACTTTGCAGGGAAGCTTCAGAACATCAAATTTTCACCTCCCACTATAGCAGAAAGGGTCTTTCTAGTCGTTGTACATCAAATCTAAGCTTTTTGAAGTGTTGTTCCAAAGTTATCAACATTTTTACGTTTGGCGTTCCGGAACCCACCTTATCTCAGGCTGAAAACTCGTTTTGTGCATTGTGCCATAACTTCTCAGGGTAGCTTCAGAACATGAAATGTTCACCTCACACTATAGCAGAAAGGGTCTTTCCAGTAGTTGCACATCAAATCTAAGCTGTCTGAAGTGTTTTTCCAGAGTTATCAACATTTTTATGTTTGGCGTACCGGAATCGACCTTATCTCAGGCTTAAAACGCGTTTTACGCATTGTGCCATAACTTTGCAGGGAACCTTTCGAACATGAAATTTTCACCTCCCACTATAGCAGAAAGGGTCTTTCTAGTATTTGCACATCAAATCTAAGCTGTCTGAAGTGTTGTTCCAAAGTTATCAACATTTTTACGTTTGGCGTTCCGGAACCCACCTTATCTCAGGCTGAAAACTCGTTTTGTGCATTGTGCCATAACTTCTCAGGGTAGCTTCAGAACATGAAATTTTCACCTCACACTATAGCAGAAAGGGTCTTTCTAGTAGTTGCACGTCAAATCTAAGCTGTCTGAAGTGTTTTTCCAAAGTTATCAACATTTTCATGTTTGGCGTTCCAGAATCGACCTTATCTGAGGCTGAAAACGCGTTTTACGCATTTTGCAATAACTTTGCAGGGAAGCTTCAGAACATGAAATTTTGACCTCCCACTATTGCAGAAAGGGTCTTTCTAGTAGTTGCACATCAAATCTAAGCTCTCTGAAGTGTTGTTCCAAAGTTATCAACATTTTTACGTTTGGCGTTCCGGAACCCACCTTATCTCAGGCTGAAAACGCGTTTTCTGCATTGCGCCATAACTTTGCAGGGAAGCTTCAGAACATGAAATGTTCACCTCCCACTATAGCAGAAAGGGTCTTTCTAGTAGTTGCACATCAAATCTAAGCTGTCTGAAATGTTGTCCCAAAGTTATCAACATTTTTACGTTTGGCGTTTCGGAACCCACCTTATCTCAGGCTGAAATCGCGTTTTCTGCATTGTGCCATAACTTCTCAGGGAAGCTTCAGAACATGATATGTTCACCTCCCACTTAGCAGAAAGGGTCTTTCTAGTAGTTGCAGATCAAATCTAAGCTGTCTGAATAGTTTTTCCAAAGTTATCAACATTTTTATGCTTGGCGTTCCGGAACCCACCTTATCTGAGGCTGAAAACGCGTTCTCTGTTGTGTGCCATAACTTTGCAGGGAAGCTTCAGAACTTGAAATTTTCACCTCCCACTATAGCAGAAAAGGTCTTTCTCGTAGTTGCTCATCAAATCTAAGTTGTCTGAAGTGTTTTTCCAAAGTTATCAACATGTTTATGTTTGGCGTTCCGGAACCCACCTTATCTCTGGCTGAAAACGCGTTTTCTGCATTGTGCCTTTACTTTTCTGGGGAGCTTCAGAACATGGAATTTTCACATCCCACGATAACAGAAAGGGTCCTTCTAGTAGTTGCACATCAAATCTAAGCTTTTTGAAGTGTTGTTCCAAAGTTATCAACATTTTTACGTTTGGCGTTCCGGAACCCACCTTATCTCAGGCTGAAAACTCGTTTTGTGCATTGTGCCATAACTTCTCAGGGTAGCTTCAGAACATGAAATGTTCACCTCACACTATAGCAGAAAGGGTCTTTCCAGAAGTTGCACATCAAATCTAAGCTGTCTGAAGTGTTTTTCCAGAGTTATCAACATTTTTATGTTTGGCGTACCGGAATCGACCTTATCTCAGGCTTAAAACGCGTTTTACGCATTGTGCCATAACTTTGCAGGGAACCTTTCGAACATGAAATTTTCACCTCCCACTATAGCAGAAAGGGTCTTTCTAGTATTTGCACATCAAATCTAAGCTGTCTGAAGTGTTGTTCCAAAGTTATCAACATTTTTACGTTTGGCGTTCCGGAACCCACCTTATCTCAGGCTGAAAACTCGTTTTGTGCATTGTGCCATAACTTCTCAGGGTAGCTTCAGAACATGAAATTTTCACCTCACACTATAGCAGAAAGGGTCTTTCTAGTAGTTGCACGTCAAATCTAAGCTGTCTGAAGTGTTTTTCCAAAGTTATCAACATTTTCATGTTTGGCGTTCCAGAATCGACCTTATCTGAGGCTGAAAACGCGTTTTACGCATTTTGCAATAACTTTGCAGGGAAGCTTCAGAACATGAAATTTTGACCTCCCACTATTGCAGAAAGGGTCTTTCTAGTAGTTGCACATCAAATCTAAGCTCTCTGAAGTGTTGTTCCAAAGTTATCAACATTTTTACGTTTGGCGTTCCGGAACCCACCTTATCTCAGGCTGAAAACGCGTTTTCTGCATTGCGCCATAACTTTGCAGGGAAGCTTCAGAACATGAAATGTTCACCTCCCACTATAGCAGAAAGGGTGTTTCTAGTAGTTGCACATCAAATCTAAGCTGTCTGAAATGTTGTCCCAAAGTTATCAACATTTTTACGTTTGGCGTTTCGGAACCCACCTTATCTCAGGCTGAAATCGCGTTTTCTGCATTGTGCCATAACTTCTCAGGGAAGCTTCAGAACATGATATGTTCACCTCCCACTTAGCAGAAAGGGTCTTTATAGTAGTTGCACATCAAATCTAAGCTGTCTGAATAGTTTTTCCAAAGTTATCAACATTTTTATGCTTGGCGTTCCGGAACCCACCTTATCTGAGGCTGAAAACGCGTTCTCTGTTGTGTGCCATAACTTTGCAGGGAAGCTTCAGAACTTGAAATTTTCACCTCCCACTATAGCAGAAAGGGTCTTTCTCGTAGTTGCTCATCAAATCTAAGTTGTCTGAAGTGTTTTTCCAAAGTTATCAACATGTTTATGTTTGGCGTTCCGGAACCCACCTTATCTCTGGCTGAAAACGCGTTTTCTGCATTGTGCCTTTACTTTTCTGGGGAGCTTCAGAACATGGAATTTTCACATCCCACGATAACAGAAAGGGTCCTTCTAGTAGTTGCACATCAAATCTAAGCTGTCTGAAGTGTTGTTCCAAAGTTATCAACATTTTTACGTTTGGCGTTCCGGAACCCACCTTATCTCAGGCTGAAAACGTATTTTCTGCATTGTGCCATAACTTCTCAGGGAAGCTTCAGATCACGAAATTTTCACCTCCCACTATAGCAGAAAGGGTTTTTCTAGTATTTGCTCATCAAATCTAAGCTGTCTGAATACTTTTTCCAAAATTATCAACATTTTTATGTTTGGCGTTCCGGAACCCACCTTATCTCAGGCTGAAAACGCGTTTTCTGTTGTGTGCGATAACTTTGCAGGGAAGCTTCAGAACTTGAAATTTTCACCTCCCACTATATCAGAAAGGGTCTTTCTCGTAGTTGCACATCAAATCTAAGTTGTCTGAAGTGTTTTTCCAAAGTTATCAACATTTTTATGTTTGGCGTTGCGGAACTCGGCTTATCTCAGGCTGAAAACGCGTTTTCTGCATTGTGCCATAACTTTGCAGGGAAGCTTCAGAACATGAAATTTTAACCTCCCACTGTAGCAGAAAGGGTCTTTCTAGTAGTTGCACATCAAATCTAAGCTGTCTGAAGTGTTGTTCCAAAGTTAACAACATTTTTACGTTTGGCGTTCCGGAACCCACCTTATCTCAGGCTGAAAACGTATTTTCTGCATTGTGCCATAACTTTGCAGGGAAGCTTCAGAACATGAAATGTTCACCTCCCACTATCGCAGAAAGGGTCTTTCTAGTAGTTGCACATCAAATCTAAGCTGTCTGAAGTGTTTTTACAAAGTTATCAACATTTTTATGTTTGGCGTTCCGGAACTCACCTTACCTCAGGCTGAAAACGCGTTTTCTGCATTGTTCCTTAACTTTGCAGAGAAGCTTCAGAACATGAAATTTTCAACTCCCACTATAACAGACTGGGTCTTTCGAGTAGTTGCACATCAAATATAAGTTGTCTGAAGTGTTTCTCGAAAGCTATCAACATTTTTATGTTTGGCGTTACGGAAACGACCATATCTCGGGCTGAAAACGCGTTTTCAACTTTGCAGGGAAGCTTCAGAATATCAAATTTTCACCTCCCACTATAGCAGAAAGGGTCTTTCTAGTCGTTGTACATCAAATCTAAGCTGTTTGAAGTGTTTTTCCAAAGTTATCAACATTTTTATGTTTGGCGTTCCGGAACCCACCTTATCTCGGGCTGAAAACGCTTTTTCTGCATTGTGCCATAACTTTGCAGGGAAGCTTCAGAACATCAAATTTTCACCTCCCACTATAGCAGAAAGGGCCTTTCTAGTCATTGCACATCAAATCTAAGCTGTCTGAAGTGTTTTTCCAAAGTTATCAACATTTTTACGTTTGGCGCTCCGGAACCCACATTACCTCAGGCTGAATCCGCGTTTTCTGCATTGTGTCATGACTTTGCAGGGAAGCTTCAGAACATGAAATTTTCACGTCCCACTGTAGCAGAAAGGGTCTTTCTAGTAGTTGCACATCAAATCTAAGCTGTCTGAAGTGTTTTTCGGAAGTTATCAACATTTTTATGTTTGGCGTTCCGGAACCCACCTTGTCTCATGCTGAAAACGCGTTTTTTGCATTGTGCCATAACTTCTCAGGGTAGCTTCAGAGCATGAAATGTTCACCTCACACTATAGCAGAAAGGGTCTGTCCAGTAGTTGCACATCAAATCTAAGCTGTCTGAAGTGTTTTTCCAAAGTTATCAACATTTTTATGTTTGGCGTACCGGAATCGACCTTATCTCAGGCTTAAAACGCGTTTTACGCATTGTGCCATAACTTTGCAGGGAACCTTTCGAACATGAAATTTTCACCTCCCACTATAGCAGAAAGGGTCTTTCTAGTAGTTGCACATCAAATCTAAGCTGTCTGAAGTGTTGTTCCAAAGTTATCAACATTTTTACGTTTGGCGTTCCGGAACCCACCTTATCTCAGGCTGAAAACTCGTTTTGTGCATTGTGCCATAACTTCTCAGGGTAGCTTCAGAACATGAAATTTTCACCTCACACTATAGCAGATAGGGTCTTTCTAGTAGTTGCACGTCAAATCTAAGCTGTCTGAAGTGTTTTTCCAAAGTTATCAACATTTTCATGTTTGGCGTTCCAGAATCGACCTTATCTGAGGCTGAAAACGCGTTTTACGCATTTTGCCATAACTTTGGAGGGAAGCTTCAGAACATGAAATTTTGACCTCCCACTATTGCAGAAAGGGTCTTTATAGTAGTTGCACATCAAATCTAAGCTCTCTGAAGTGTTGTTCCAAAGTTATCAACATTTTTACGTTTGGCGATCCGGAACCCACCTTATCTCAGGCTGAAAACGCGTTTTACGCATTGTGCCATAACTTTGCAGGGAACATTTAGAACATGAAATGTTCACCTCCCACTATAGCAGAAAGGGTGTTTCTAGTAGTTGCACATCAAATCTAAGCTGTCTGAAATGTTGTCCCAAAGTTATCAACATTTTTACGTTTGGCGTTTCGGAACCCACCTTATCTCAGGCTGAAAACGCGTTTTCTGCATTGTGCCATAACTTCTCAGGGAAGCTTCAGAACATGAAATGTTCACCTCCCACTTAGCAGAAAGGGTCTTTCTAGTAGTTGCACATCAAATCTAAGCTGTCTGAAGTGTTTTTCCAAAGTTATCAACATTTTTATGTTTGGCGTTCCAGAATCGACCTTATCTCTGGCTGAAAACGCGTTTTACGCATTTTGCCATAACTTTGGAGGGAAGCTTCAGAAAATGAAATTTTCACCTCCCACTATAGCAGAAAGGGTCTTTCTAGTAGTTGCACATCAAATCGAAGCTGTCTGAAGTGTTGTTCCAAAGTTATCAACATTTTTACGTTTGGCGTTCCGGAACCCACCTTATCTCTGGCTGAAAACGCGTTTTCTGCATTGTGCCTTTACTTTTCTGGGGAGCTTCAGAACATGGAATTTTCACATCCCACGATAACAGAAAGGGTCCTTCTAGTAGTTGCACATCAAATCTAAGCTGTCTGAAGTGTTGTTCCAAAGTTATCAACATTTTTACGTTTGGCATTCCGGAACCCACCTTATCTCAGGCTGAAAACGTATTTTCTGCATTGTGCCATAACTTCTCAGGGAAGCTTCACATCACGAAATTTTCACCTCCCACTATAGCAGAAAGGGTTTTTCTAGTATTTGCTCATCAAATCTAAGCTGTCTGAATACTTTTTCCAAAATTATCAACATTTTTATGTTTGGCGTTCCGGAACCCACCTTATCTCAGGCTGAAAACGCGTTTTCTGTTGTGTGCCATAACTTTGCAGGGAAGCTTCAGAACTTGAAATTTTCACCTCCCACTGTAGCAGAAAGGGTCTTTCTAGTAGTTGCACATCAAATCTAAGCTGTCTGAAGTGTTGTTCCAAAGTTATCAACATTTTTATGTTTGGCGTTCCGGAACCCACCTTATCTCAGGCTGAAAACGCGTTTTCTGCATTGTTCCTTAACTTTGCAGAGAAGCTTCAGAACATGAAATTTTCAACTCCCACTATAACAGACTGGGTCTTTTGAGTAGTTGCACATCAAATATAAGTTGTTTGAAGTGTTTCTCGAAAGCTATCAACATTTTTATGTTTGGCGTTACGGAAACGACCATATCTCAGGCTGAAAACGCGTTTTCTGCATTGTGCCATAACTTTGGAGGGAAGCTTCAGAACATGAAATTTTCACCTCCCACTATAGCAGAAAGGGTCTTTCTAGTCGTTGTACATCAAATCTAAGCTGTTTGAAGTGTTTTTCCAAAGTTATCAACATTTTTATGTTTGGCGTTCCGGAACCCACCTTATCTCTGGCTGAAAACGTGTTTTCTGCTTTGTGCCATAACTTTGCTGGGAATCTTTAGAACATGAAATTTTAACCTCCCACAATAGCATAAAGGGTCTTTCTTGTAGTTGCACATCAAATCTAAGCTGTCTGAAGTGTTTTTCGAAAGTTATCAACATTTTGAAGTTTGGTGTTCCGGAACCCTCCTTATCTCAGGCTGAAAACGCATTTTCTGCATTGTTCCTTAACTTTGCAGGGAAGCATCAGAACATGAAATTTTAACCTCCACCTGTAGCAGAATGGGTCTTTCTAGTAGTTGCACATCAAATCTAAGCTGTCTGAAGTGTTTTACCAAAGTTATCAACATTTTTAAGTTTGGTGTTCCGGAACCCTCCTTATCTCAGGCTGAAAACGCATTTTCTGCATTGTTCCTTAACTTTGCAGGGAAGCATCAGAACATGAAATTTTCAACTCCCACTATGACAAACAGGGTCTTTCTAATAGTTGCACATCAAATCTAATCTGTCTGAAGTGTTTTTCCAAAGTTATCAACATTTTTATGTTTGGCGTTCCGGAACCCACCTTATCTCAGGCTGAAAACGCGTTTTCTGCATTGTGCCATAACTTTGCAGGGAAGCTTCAGAACATGAAATTTTCACCTCCCACTGTTGCAGAAAGGGTCTTACTAGTAGTTGGAAATCAAATCTAAGCTGTCTGAAGTGTTTTTCCAAAGTTATCAACATTTTTATGTTTAAAGTTCCGGAACCCACCTTATCTCAGGCTGAAAACGCGTTTTCTGCATTTTGCCATAACTTTGCAGGAAGCTTCACAACATGAAATGTTCACCTCCCACTATAGATGAAAGGGTCTTTCTAGTAGTTGTACATCAAATCTAAGCTTTCTGAAATGTTTTTTCCAAAGTTATCAACATTTTTATGTTTGGCGTTCCAGAACCCACCTTATCTCAGGCTGAAAACGCGTTTTCTGCATTGTCCCATAACTTTGCAGGGAAACTTCAGAACATGAAATTTTCACTTCCCACTATAGCAGAAAGGGTCTTTCTAGTAGTTGCACATTAAATCTAAGCTGTCTGAAATGTTTTTTCCAAAGTTATCAACATTTTTATGTTTGGCGTTCCGGAACCCACCTTATCTCAGGCTGAAAACGCGTTTTTTGCATTGTGCCATAACTTTGCAGGAAGCTTTAGAACATGAAATTTTCACCTCCCACTACAGCAGAAAGGGTCTTTCGAGTAGTTGCACATCAAATCTAAGCTGTCTGAAATGTTTTTTCCAAAGTTATCAACATTTTTATGTTTGGCGTTCCGGTACCCACCTTATCTCTGGCTGAAAACGCATTTTCTGCTTTGTGCCATAACTTTGCAGTGAAGCTTCAGAACATGAAATTTTCACCTCCCACTATAGCAGAAAGGGTATTTCTCGTAGTTGCACATGAAATATAAGCTGTCTGAAGTGTTTTTCGAAAGTTATCAACATTTTTATGTTTGGCGTTCCGGAACCCACCTTATCTCAGGCTGAAAACGCGTTTTCTGCATTGTGCCATAACTTTGCAGGAAGCTTCAGAACATGAAATTTTCACCTCCCACTATAGCAGAAAGGGTCTTTCTAGTAGTTGCACATCAAATCTAAGCTGTCTGAAATATTTTTTCCAAAGTTATCAACATTTTTATGTTTGGCTTTCCGGGCCCCACCTTATCTCAGGCTGAAAACGCATTTTCTGCTTTGTGCCTTAACTTCTCAGGGAAGCTTCAGAACATGAAATGTTCATTTCCCACTATAGCAGAAAGGGTCTTTCTAGTAGTTGCACATCAAATCTAAGCTGTCTGAAGTGTTTTTCCAAAGTTATCAACATTGTTATGTTTGGCGTTCGGAATCGACCTTATCTCAGGCTTAAAACGCGTTTTATGCTTTGTGCCATAACTTTGCTGGGAATCTTTAGAACATGAAATTTTTACCTCCCACAACAGCATAAAGGGTCTTTCTTGTAGTTGCACATCGAATCTAAGCTGTCTGAAGTGTTTTTCCAAAGTGATCAACATTTTTATGTTTGGCGTTCCGGAACCCACCTTATCTCTGCCTGAAAACGCGTTTTCTGCATTGTGCCTTTACTTTTCTGGGGAGCTTCAGAACATGGAATTTTCACATCCCACGATAACAGAAAGGGTCCTTCTAGTAGTTGCACATCAAATCTAAGCTGTCTGAAGTGTTGTTCCAAAGTTATCAACATTTTTACGTTTGGCGTTCCGGAACCCACCTTATCTCAGGCTGAAAACGTATTTTCTGCATTGTGCCACAACTTCTCAGGGAAGCTTCAGATCACGAAATTTTCACCTCCCACTATAGCAGAAAGGGTTTTTCTAGTATGTGCTCATCAAATCTAAGCTGTCTGAATACTTTTTCCAAAATTATCAACATTTTTATGTTTGGCGTTCCGGAACCCACCTTATCTCAGGCTGAAAACGCGTTTTCTGTTGTGTGCCATAACTTTGCAGGGAAGCTTCAGAACTTGAAATTTTCACCTCCCACTATATCAGAAAGGGTCTTTCTCGTAGTTGCACATCAAATCTAAGTTGTCTGAAGTGTTTTTCCAAAGTTATCAACATTTTTATGTTTGGCGTTCCGGAACTCGGCTTATCTCAGGCTGAAAACGCGTTTTCTGCATTGTGCCATAACTTTGCAGGGAAGCTTCAGAACATGAAATTTTAACCTCCCACTGTAGCAAAAAGGGTCTTTCTAGTAGTTGCACATCAAATCTAAGCTGTCTGAAGTGTTGTTCCAAAGTTATCAACATTTTTATGTTTGGCGTTCCGGAACTCGGCTTATCTCAGGCTGAAAACGTATTTTCTGCATAGTGCCATAATTTTGCAGGGAAGCTTCAGAACATGAAATATTCACCTCCCACTATCGCAGAAAGGGTCTTTCTAGTAGTTGCACATCAAATCTAAGTTGTCTGAAGTGTTTCTCGAAAGCTATCAACATTTTTATGTTTGGCGTTACGGAAACGACCATATCTCTGGCTGAAAACGCGTTTTCTGCATTGTTCCTTAACTTTGCAGGGAAGCATCAGAACATGAAATTTTCAACTCCCACTATGACAAACAGGGTCTTTCTAATAGTTGCACATCAAATCTAATCTGTCTGAAGTGTTTTTCTAAAGTTATCAACAATTTTATGTTTGGCGTTCCGGAACCCACCTTATCTCAGGCTGAAAACGCCTTTTCTGCATTGTGCCATAACTTTGCAGTGAAGCTTCAGAACATGAAATTTTCACCTCCCACTATAGCAGAAAGGGTATTTCTCGTAGTTGCACATGAAATATAAGCTGTCTGAAGTGTTTTTCGAAAGTTATCAACATTTTTATGTTTGGCGTTCCGGAACCCACCTTATCTCAGGCTGAAAACGCGTTTTCTGCATTGTGCCATAACTTTGCAGGAAGCTTCAGAACATGAAATTTTCACCTCCCACTATAGCAGAAAGGGTCTTTCTAGTAGTTGCTCATCAAATCTAATCTGTCTGAAGTGTTTTTCGAAAGTTATCAACATTTTTATGTTTGGTGTTCCGGAACCCACCTTATCTCAGGCTGAAAACGCGTTTTCTGCATTGTTCCTTAACTTTGCAGGGAAGCATCAGAACATGAAATTTTCAACTCCCACTATGACAAACAGGGTCTTTCTAATAGTTGCACATCAAATCTAATCTGTCTGAAGTGTTTTTCGAAAGTTATCAACAATTTTATGTTTGGCGTTCCGGAACCCACCTTATCTCAGGCTGAAAACGCCTTTTCTGCATTGTGCCATAACTTTGCAGTGAAGCTTCAGAACATGAAATTTTCACCTCCCACTATAGCAGAAAGGGTATTTCTCGTAGTTGCACATGAAATATAAGCTGTCTGAAGTGTTTTTCGAAAGTTATCAACATTTTTATGTTTGGCGTTCCGGAACCCACCTTATCTCAGGCTGAAAACGCGTTTTCTGCATTGTGCCATAACTTTGCAGGAAGCTTCAGAACATGAAATTTTCACCTCCCACTATAGCAGAAAGGGTCTTTCTAGTAGTTGCACATCAAATCTAAGCTGTCTGAAATATTTTTTCCAAAGTTATCAACATTTTTATGTTTGGCTTTCCGGGCCCCACCTTATCTCAGGCTGAAAACGCATTTTCTGCTTTGTGCCTTAACTTCTCAGGGAAGCTTCAGAACATGAAATGTTCATTTCCCACTATAGCAGAAAGGGTCTTTCTAGTAGTTGCACATCAAATCTAAGCTGTCTGAAGTGTTTTTCCAAAGTTATCAACATTTTTATGTTTGGCGTTCCGGAATCGACCTTATCTCAGGCTTAAAACGCGTTTTATGCTTTGTGCCATAACTTTGCTGGGAATCTTTAGAACATGAAATTTTTACCTCCCACAACAGCATAAAGGGTCTTTCTTGTAGTTGCACATCGAATCTAAGCTGTCTGAAGTGTTTTTCCAAAGTGATCAACATTTTTATGTTTGGCGTTCCGGAACCCACCTTATCTCTGCCTGAAAACGCGTTTTCTGCATTGTGCCTTTACTTTTCTGGGGAGCTTCAGAACATGGAATTTTCACATCCCACGATAACAGAAAGGGTCCTTCTAGTAGTTGCACATCAAATCTAAGCTGTCTGAAGTGTTGTTCCAAAGTTATCAACATTTTTACGTTTGGCGTTCCGGAACCCACCTTATCTCAGGCTGAAAACGTATTTTCTGCATTGTGCCACAACTTCTCAGGGAAGCTTCAGATCACGAAATTTTCACCTCCCACTATAGCAGAAAGGGTTTTTCTAGTATGTGCTCATCAAATCTAAGCTGTCTGAATACTTTTTCCAAAATTATCAACATTTTTATGTTTGGCGTTCCGGAACCCACCTTATCTCAGGCTGAAAACGCGTTTTCTGTTGTGTGCCATAACTTTGCAGGGAAGCTTCAGAACTTGAAATTTTCACCTCCCACTATATCAGAAAGGGTCTTTCTCGTAGTTGCACATCAAATCTAAGTTGTCTGAAGTGTTTTTCCAAAGTTATCAACATTTTTATGTTTGGCGTTCCGGAACTCGGCTTATCTCAGGCTGAAAACGCGTTTTCTGCATTGTGCCATAACTTTGCAGGGAAGCTTCAGAACATGAAATTTTAACCTCCCACTGTAGCAAAAAGGGTCTTTCTAGTAGTTGCACATCAAATCTAAGCTGTCTGAAGTGTTGTTCCAAAGTTATCAACATTTTTATGTTTGGCGTTCCGGAACTCGGCTTATCTCAGGCTGAAAACGTATTTTCTGCATAGTGCCATAATTTTGCAGGGAAGCTTCAGAACATGAAATATTCACCTCCCACTATCGCAGAAAGGGTCTTTCTAGTAGTTGCACATCAAATCTAAGTTGTCTGAAGTGTTTCTCGAAAGCTATCAACATTTTTATGTTTGGCGTTACGGAAACGACCATATCTCTGGCTGAAAACGCGTTTTCTGCATTGTTCCTTAACTTTGCAGGGAAGCATCAGAACATGAAATTTTCAACTCCCACTATGACAAACAGGGTCTTTCTAATAGTTGCACATCAAATCTAATCTGTCTGAAGTGTTTTTCTAAAGTTATCAACAATTTTATGTTTGGCGTTCCGGAACCCACCTTATCTCAGGCTGAAAACGCCTTTTCTGCATTGTGCCATAACTTTGCAGTGAAGCTTCAGAACATGAAATTTTCACCTCCCACTATAGCAGAAAGGGTATTTCTCGTAGTTGCACATGAAATATAAGCTGTCTGAAGTGTTTTTCGAAAGTTATCAACATTTTTATGTTTGGCGTTCCGGAACCCACCTTATCTCAGGCTGAAAACGCGTTTTCTGCATTGTGCCATAACTTTGCAGGAAGCTTCAGAACATGAAATTTTCACCTCCCACTATAGCAGAAAGGGTCTTTCTAGTAGTTGCACATCAAATCTAAGCTGTCTGAAATATTTTTTCCAAAGTTATCAACATTTTTATGTTTGGCTTTCCGGGCCCCACCTTATCTCAGGCTGAAAACGCATTTTCTGCTTTGTGCCTTAACTTCTCAGGGAAGCTTCAGAACATGAAATGTTCACTTCCCACTATAGCAGAAAGGGTCTTTCTAGTAGTTGCACATCAAATCTAAGCTGTCTGAAGTGTTTTTCCAAAGTTATCAACATTTTTATGTTTGGCGTTCCGGAATCGACCTTATCTCAGGCTTAAAACGCGTTTTATGCTTTGTGCCATAACTTTGCTGGGAATCTTTAGAACATGAAATTTTAACCTCCCACAATAGCATAAAGGGTCTTTCTTGTAGTTGCACATCAAATCTAAGCTGTCTGAAGTGTTTTTCCAAAGTGATCAACATTTTTATGTTTGGCGTTCCGGAACCCACCTTATCTCTGCCTGAAAACGCGTTTTCTGCATTGTGCCTTTACTTTTCTAGGGAGCTTCAGAACATGGAATTTTCACATCCCACGATAACAGAAAGGGTCCTTCTCGTAGTTGCACATCAAATCTAAGCTGTCTGAAGTGTTGTTCCAAAGTTATCAACATTTTTACGTTTGGCGTTCCGGAACCCACCTTATCTCAGGCTGAAAACTTATTTTCTGCATTGTGCCACAACTTCTCAGGGAAGCTTCAGATCACGAAATTTTAACCTCCCACTATAGCAGAAAGGGTTTTTCTAGTATGTACTCATCAAATCTAAGCTGTCTGAATACTTTTTCCAAAATTATCAACATTTTTATGTTTGGCGTTCCGGAACCCACCTTATCTCAGGCTGAAAACGCGTTTTCTGTTGTGTGCCATAACTTTGCAGGGAAGCTTCAGAACTTGAAATTTTCACCTCCCACTATATCAGAAAGGGTCTTTCTCGTAGTTGCACATCAAATCTAAGTTGTCTGAAGTGTTTTTCCAAAGTTATCAACATTTTTATGTTTGGCGTTCCGGAACTCGGCTTATCTCAGGCTGAAAACGCGTTTTCTGCATTGTGCCATAACTTTGCAGGGAAGCTTCAGAACATGAAATTTTAACCTCCCACTGTAGCAAAAAGGGTCTTTCTAGTAGTTGCACATCAAATCTAAGCTGTCTGAAGTGTTGTTCCAAAGTTATCAACATTTTTATGTTTGGCGTTCCGGAACTCGGCTTATCTCAGGCTGAAAACGTATTTTCTGCATAGTGCCATAATTTTGCAGGGAAGCTTCAGAACATGAAATATTCACCTCCCACTATCGCAGAAAGGGTCTATCTAGTAGTTGCACATCAAATATAAGTTGTCTGAAGTGTTTTTCCAAAGTTATCAACATTTTTATGTTTGGTGTTACGGAAACGACCATATCTCTGGCTGAAAACGCGTTTTCTGCATTGTGCCGTAACTTTGCAGGGAAGCTTCAGAACATGAAATTTTCACGTCCCACTATAACAGACAGGGTCTTTCTAGTAGTTGCACATCAAATCTAAGTTGTCTGAAGTGTTTTTTAAAAGCTATCAACATTTTTTAGGTTGGCGTTCCAGAAACGACCTTATCTCGGGCTGAAAACGCTTTTTCTGCGTTGTGCCATAACTTTGCAGGGAAGCTTCAGAACATCAAATTTTCACCTCCCACTATAGCAGAAAGGGTCTTTCTAGTCATTGTACATCAAATCTAAGCTGTGTGAAGTGTTTTTCCAAAGTTATCAACATTTTTATGTTTGGCGTTCCGGAACCCACCTTATCTCGGGCTGAAAACGCTTTTTCTGCATTGTGCCATAACTTTGCAGGGAAGCTTCAGAACATGAAATTTTCACCTCCCACTGTAGCAGAAAGGGTCTTTCTATTAGTTGCAGATCAAATCTAAGCTGTCTGAAGTGATTTTCGGAAGTTATCAACATTTTTATGTTTGGCGTTCCGGAACCCACCTTGTCTCATGCTGAAAACGCGTTTTTTGCATTGTGCCATAACTTTGAAGGAAAGCTTCAGAACATGAAAGTTTCACCTCCCACTATAGCAGAAAGGGTCTTTCTCGTAGTTACACATCAAATCTAAGCTATTTGAAGTGTTTTTCCAAAGTTATCAACATTTTTATGTTTGGCGTTCCGGAACCCACCTTATCTCTGGCTGAAAACGTGTTTTCTGCTTTGTGCCATAACTTTGCTGGGAATCTTTAGAACATGAAATTTTCACCTCCCACTATAGCAGAAAGGGTCTTTCTAGTCGTTGTACATCAAATCTAAGCTTTTTGAAGTGTTGTTCCAAAGTTATCAACATTTTTACGTTTGGCGTTCCGGAACCCACCTTATCTCAGGCTGAAAACTCGTTTTGTGCGTTGTGCCATAACTTCTCAGGGTAGCTTCAGAACATGAAATGTTCACCTCACACTATAGCAGAAAGGGTCTTTCCAGTAGTTGCACATCAAATCTAAGCTGTCTGAAGTGTTTTTCCAAAGTTATCAACATTTTTACGTTTGGCGCTCCGGAACCCACATTACCTCAGGCTGAATACGCGTTTTCTGCATTGTGTCATAACTTTGCAGGGAAGCTTCAGAACATGAAATTTTAACCTCCCACTGTAGCAGAAAGGGTCTTTCTAGTAGTTGCACATCAAATCTAAGCTGTCTGAAGTGATTTTCGGAAGTTATCAACATTTTTATGTTTGGCGTTGCGGAACCCACCTTGTCTCATGCTGAAAACGCGTTTTTTGCATTGTGCCATAACTTTGAAGGAAAGCTTCAGAACATGAAAGTTTCACCTCCCACTATAGCAGAAAGGGTCTTTCTCGTAGTTACACATCAAATCTAAGCTATTTGAAGTGTTTTTCCAAAGTTATCAACATTTTTATGTTTGGCGTTCCGGAACCCACCTTATCTCTGGCTGAAAACGTGTTTTCTGCTTTGTGCCATAACTTTGCTGGGAATCTTTAGAGCATGAAATTTTCACCTCCCACTATAGCAGAAAGGGTCTTTCTAGTCGTTGTACATCAAATCTAAGCTTTTTGAAGTGTTGTTCCAAAGTTATCAACATTTTTACGTTTGGCGTTCCGGAACCCACCTTATCTCAGGCTGAAAACTCGTTTTGTGCATTGTGCCATAACTTCTCAGGGTAGCTTCAGAACATGAAATGTTCACCTCACACTATAGCAGAAAGGGTCTTTCCAGTAGTTGCACATCAAATCTAAGCTGTCTGAAGTGTTTTTCCAAAGTTATCAACATTTTTATGTTTGGCGTACCGGAATCGACCTTATCTCAGGCTTAAAACGCGTTTTACGCATTGTGCCATAACTTTGCAGGGAACCTTTCGAACATGAAATTTTCACCTCCCACTATAGCAGAAAGGGTCTTTCTCGTAGTTGCACATCAAATCTAAGCTGTCTGAAGTGTTGTTCCAAAGTTATCAACATTTTTACGTTTGGCGTTCCGGAACCCACCTTATCTCAGGCTGAAAACTCGTTTTGTGCATTGTGCCATAACTTCTCAGGGTAGCTTCAGAACATGAAATTTTCACCTCACACTATAGCAGAAAGGGTCTTTCTAGTAGTTGCACGTCAAATCTAAGCTGTCTGAAATGTTGTCCCAAAGTTATCAACATTTTTACGTTTGGCGTTTCGGAACCCACCTTGTCTTAGGCTGAAAACGCGTTTTCTGCATTGTCCCATAACTTCTCAGGGAAGCTTCAGAACATGAAATGTTCACCTCCCACTTAGCAGAAAGGGTCTTTCTAGTAGTTGCACATCAAATCTAAGCTGTCTGAAGTGTTTTTCCAAAGATATCAACATTTTTATGTTTGGCGTTCCAGAATCGACCTTATCTCTGGCTGAAAACGTATTTTCTGCATTGTGCCATTACTTCTCAGGGAAGCTTCAGATCACGAAATTTTCACCTCCCACTATAGCAGAAAGGGTTTTTCTAGTATTTGCTCATCAAATCTAAGCTGTCTGAATACTTTTTCCAAAATTATCAACATTTTTATGTTTGGCGTTCCGGAACCCACCTTATCTGAGGCTGAAAACGCGTTTTCTGTTGTGTGCCATAACTTTGCAGGGAAGCTTCAGAACTTGAAATTTTCACCTCCCACTATAGCAAAAAGGGTCTTTCTCGTAGTTGCTCATCACATCTAAGTTGTCTGAAGTGTTTTTCCAAAGTTATCAACATGTTTATGTTTGGCGTTCCGGAACCCACCTTATCTCTGGCTGAAAACGCGTTTTCTGCATTGTGCCTTTACTTTTCTGGGGAGCTTCAGAACATGGAATTTTCACATCCCACGATAACAGAAAGGGTCCTTCTAGTAGTTGCACATCAAATCTAAGCTGTCTGAAGTGTTGTTCCAAAGTTATCAACATTTTTACGTTTGGCATTCCGGAACCCACCTTATCTCAGGCTGAAAACGTATTTTCTGCATTGTGCCATAACTTCTCAGGGAAGCTTCACATCACGAAATTTTCACCTCCCACTATAGCAGAAAGGGTTTTTCTAGTATTTGCTCATCAAATCTAAGCTGTCTGAATACTTTTTCCAAAATTATCAACATTTTTATGTTTGGCGTTCCGGAACCCACCTTATCTCAGGCTGAAAACGCGTTTTCTGTTGTGTGCCATAACTTTGCAGGGAAGCTTCAGAACTTGAAATTTTCACCTCCCACTGTAGCAGAAAGGGTCTTTCTAGTAGTTGCACATCAAATCTAAGCTGTCTGAAGTGTTGTTCCAAAGTTATCAACATTTTTATGTTTGGCGTTCCGGAACCCACCTTATCTCAGGCTGAAAACGCGTTTTCTGCATTGTTCCTTAACTTTGCAGAGAAGCTTCAGAACATGAAATTTTCAACTCCCACTATAACAGACTGGGTCTTTTGAGTAGTTGCACATCAAATATAAGTTGTTTGAAGTGTTTCTCGAAAGCTATCAACATTTTTATGTTTGGCGTTACGGAAACGACCATATCTCAGGCTGAAAACGCGTTTTCTGCATTGTGCCATAACTTTGGAGGGAAGCTTCAGAACATGAAATTTTCACCTCCCACTATAGCAGAAAGGGTCTTTCTAGTCGTTGTACATCAAATCTAAGCTGTTTGAAGTGTTTTTCCAAAGTTATCAACATTTTTATGTTTGGCGTTCCGGAACCCACCTTATCTCTGGCTGAAAACGTGTTTTCTGCTTTGTGCCATAACTTTGCTGGGAATCTTTAGAACATGAAATTTTAACCTCCCACAATAGCATAAAGGGTCTTTCTTGTAGTTGCACATCAAATCTAAGCTGTCTGAAGTGTTTTTCGAAAGTTATCAACATTTTGAAGTTTGGTGTTCCGGAACCCTCCTTATCTCAGGCTGAAAACGCATTTTCTGCATTGTTCCTTAACTTTGCAGGGAAGCATCAGAACATGAAATTTTAACCTCCACCTGTAGCAGAATGGGTCTTTCTAGTAGTTGCACATCAAATCTAAGCTGTCTGAAGTGTTTTTCCAAAGTTATCAACATTTTTAAGTTTGGTGTTCCGGAACCCTCCTTATCTCAGGCTGAAAACGCATTTTCTGCATTGTTCCTTAACTTTGCAGGGAAGCATCAGAACATGAAATTTTCAACTCCCACTATGACAAACAGGGTCTTTCTAATAGTTGCACATCAAATCTAATCTGTCTGAAGTGTTTTTCCAAAGTTATCAACATTTTTATGTTTGGCGTTCCGGAACCCACCTTATCTCAGGCTGAAAACGCGTTTTCTGCATTGTGCCATAACTTTGCAGGGAAGCTTCAGAACATGAAATTTTCACCTCCCACTGTTGCAGAAAGGGTCTTACTAGTAGTTGGAAATCAAATCTAAGCTGTCTGAAGTGTTTTTCCAAAGTTATCAACATTTTTATGTTTGAAGTTCCGGAACCCACCTTATCTCAGGCTGAAAACGCGTTTTCTGCATTTTGCCATAACTTTGCAGGAAGCTTCACAACATGAAATGTTCACCTCCCACTATAGATGAAAGGGTCTTTCTAGTAGTTGTACATCAAATCTAAGCTTTCTGAAATGTTTTTTCCAAAGTTATCAACATTTTTATGTTTGGCGTTCCAGAACCCACCTTATCTCAGGCTGAAAACGCGTTTTCTGCATTGTCCCATAACTTTGCAGGGAAACTTCAGAACATGAAATTTTCACTTCCCACTATAGCATAAAGGGTCTTTCTAGTAGTTGCACATTAAATCTAAGCTGTCTGAATTGTTTTTTCCAAAGTTATCAACATTTTTATGTTTGGCGTTCCGGAACCCACCTTATCTCAGGCTGAAAACGCGTTTTTTGCATTGTGCCATAACTTTGCAGGAAGCTTTAGAACATGAAATTTTCACCTCCCACTACAGCAGAAAGGGTCTTTCGAGTAGTTGCACATCAAATCTAAGCTGTCTGAAATGTTTTTTCCAAAGTTATCAACATTTTTATGTTTGGCGTTCCGGTACCCACCTTATCTCTGGCTGAAAACGCATTTTCTGCTTTGTGCCATAACTTTGCTGGGAATCTTTAGAACATGAAATTTTAACCTCCCACAATAGCATAAAGGGTCTTTCTTGTAGTTGCACATCAAATCTAAGCTGTCTGAAGTGGTTTCCCAAAGTTATCAACATTTTTATGTTTGGCGTTCCGGAACCCACCTTTTTTCAGGCTGAAAAGGCGTTTTCTGCATTGTGCCATAACTTTGCAGGGAAGCTTCAGAACATGAAATTTTAACCTCCCACTGTAGCAGAAAGGGTCTTACTAGTAGTTGGAAATCAAATCTAAGCTGTCTGAAGTGTTTTTCCAAAGTTATCAACATTTTTATGTTTGAAGTTCCGGAACCCACCTTGTCTCAGGCTGAAAACGCGTTTTCTGCATTGTGCCATAACTTTGAAGGAAAGCTTCAGAACATGAAATTTTAACCTCCCACAATAGCATAAAGGGTCTTTCTTGTAGTTGCACATCAAATCTACGCTGTCTGGAGTGTTTTTCCAAAGTTATCAACGTTTTTACGTTTGGCGTTCCGGAACCCACCTTATCTCAGGCTGAAAACGCGTTTTCTGCATTTTGCCATAACTTTGCAGGAAGCTTCACAACATGAAATTTTCACCTCCCACTATAGATGAAAGGGTCTTTCTAGTAGTTGTACATCAAATCTAAGCTTTCTGAAATGTTTTTTCCAAAGTTATCAACATTTTTATGTTTGGCGTTCCGGAACCCACCTTATCTCAGGCTGAAAACGCGTTTTCTGCATTGTCCCATAACTTTGCAGGGAAACTTCAGAACATGGAATTTTCACTTCCCACTATAGCAGAAAGGGTCTTTCTAGTAGTTGCACATCAAATCTAAGCTGTCTGAAATGTTTTTTCCAAAGTTGTCAACATTTTTATGTTTGGCGTTCCGGAACCCACCTTATCTCAGGCTGAAAACGCGTTTTTTGCATTGTGCCATAACTTTGCAGGAAGCTTCAGAACATGAAATTTTCACCTCCCACTACAGCAGAAAGGGTCTTTCTAATAGTTGCTCATCAAATCTAATCTGTCTGAAGTGTTTTTCGAAAGTTATCAACATTTTTATGTTTGGTGTTCCGGAACCCACCTTATCTCAGGCTGAAAACGCGTTTTCTGCATTGTTCCTTAACTTTGCAAGGAAGCATCAGAACATGAAATTTTCAACTCCCACTATGACAAACAGGGTCTTTCTAATAGTTGCACATCAAATCTAATCTGTCTGAAGTGTTTTTCGAAAGTTATCAACAATTTTATGTTTGGCGTTCCGGAACCCACCTTATCTCAGGCTGAAAACGCCTTTTCTGCATTGTGCCATAACTTTGCAGTGAAGCTTCAGAACATGAAATTTTCACCTCCCACTATAGCAGAAAGGGTATTTCTCGTAGTTGCACATGAAATATAAGCTGTCTGAAGTGTTTTTCGAAAGTTATCAACATTTTTATGTTTGGCGTTCCGGAACCCACCTTATCTCAGGCTGAAAACGCGGTTTCTGCATTGTGCCATAACTTTGCAGGAAGCTTCAGAACATGAAATTTTCAACTCCCACTATAGCAGAAAGGGTCTTTCTAGTAGTTGCACATCAAATCTAAGCTGTCTGAAATATTTTTTCCAAAGTTATCAACATTTTTATGTTTGGCTTTCCGGGCCCCACCTTATCTCAGGCTGAAAACGCATTTTCTGCTTTGTGCCTTAACTTCTCAGGGAAGCTTCAGAACATGAAATGTTCATTTCCCACTATAGCAGAAAGGGTCTTTCTAGTAGTTGCACATCAAATCTAAGCTGTCTGAAGTGTTTTTCCAAAGTTATCAACATTTTTATGTTTGGCGTTCCGGAATCGACCTTATCTCAGGCTTAAAACGCGTTTTATGCTTTGTGCCATAACTTTGCTGGGAATCTTTAGAACATGAAATTTTAACCTCCCACAACAGCATAAAGGGTCTTTCTTGTAGTTGCACATCGAATCTAAGCTGTCTGAAGTGTTTTTCCAAAGTGATCAACATTTTTATGTTTGGCGTTCCGGAACCCACCTTATCTCTGCCTGAAAACGCGTTTTCTGCATTGTGCCTTTACTTTTCTGGGGAGCTTCAGAACATGGAATTTTCACATCCCACGATAACAGAAAGGGTCCTTCTAGTAGTTGCACATCAAATCTAAGCTGTCTGAAGTGTTGTTCCAAAGTTATCAACATTTTTACGTTTGGCGTTCCGGAACCCACCTTATCTCAGGCTGAAAACGTATTTTCTGCATTGTGCCACAACTTCTCAGGGAAGCTTCAGATCACGAAATTTTCACCTCCCACTATAGCAGAAAGGGTTTTTCTAGTATGTGCTCATCAAATCTAAGCTGTCTGAATACTTTTTCCAAAATTATCAACATTTTTATGTTTGGCGTTCCGGAACCCACCTTATCTCAGGCTGAAAACGCGTTTTCTGTTGTGTGCCATAACTTTGCAGGGAAGCTTCAGAACTTGAAATTTTCACCTCCCACTATATCAGAAAGGGTCTTTCTCGTAGTTGCACATCAAATCTAAGTTGTCTGAAGTGTTTTTCCAAAGTTATCAACATTTTTATGTTTGGCGTTCCGGAACTCGGCTTATCTCAGGCTGAAAACGCGTTTTCTGCATTGTGCCATAACTTTGCAGGGAAGCTTCAGAACATGAAATTTTAACCTCCCACTGTAGCAAAAAGGGTCTTTCTAGTAGTTGCACATCAAATCTAAGCTGTCTGAAGTGTTGTTCCAAAGTTATCAACATTTTTATGTTTGGCGTTCCGGAACTCGGCTTATCTCAGGCTGAAAACGTATTTTCTGCATAGTGCCATAATTTTGCAGGGAAGCTTCAGAACATGAAATATTCACCTCCCACTATCGCAGAAAGGGTCTTTCTAGTAGTTGCACATCAAATCTAAGTTGTCTGAAGTGTTTCTCGAAAGCTATCAACATTTTTATGTTTGGCGTTACGGAAACGACCATATCTCTGGCTGAAAACGCGTTTTCTGCATTGTTCCTTAACTTTGCTGGGAATCTTTAGAACATGAAATTTTCACCTCCCACTATAGCAGAAAGGGTCTTTCTAGTCGTTGTACATCAAATCTAAGCTTTTTGAAGTGTTGTTCCAAAGTTATCAACATTTTTACGTTTGGCGTTCCGGAACCCACCTTATCTCAGGCTGAAAACTCGTTTTGTGCGTTGTGCCATAACTTCTCAGGGTAGCTTCAGAACATGAAATGTTCACCTCACACTATAGCAGAAAGGGTCTTTCCAGTAGTTGCACATCAAATCTAAGCTGTCTGAAGTGTTTTTCCAAAGTTATCAACATTTTTACGTTTGGCGCTCCGGAACCCACATTACCTCAGGCTGAATACGCGTTTTCTGCATTGTGTCATAACTTTGCAGGGAAGCTTCAGAACATGAAATTTTAACCTCCCACTGTAGCAGAAAGGGTCTTTCTAGTAGTTGCACATCAAATCTAAGCTGTCTGAAGTGATTTTCGGAAGTTATCAACATTTTTATGTTTGGCGTTGCGGAACCCACCTTGTCTCATGCTGAAAACGCGTTTTTTGCATTGTGCCATAACTTTGAAGGAAAGCTTCAGAACATGAAAGTTTCACCTCCCACTATAGCAGAAAGGGTCTTTCTCGTAGTTACACATCAAATCTAAGCTATTTGAAGTGTTTTTCCAAAGTTATCAACATTTTTATGTTTGGCGTTCCGGAACCCACCTTATCACTGGCTGAAAACGTGTTTTCTGCTTTGTGCCATAACTTTGCTGGGAATCTTTAGAGCATGAAATTTTCACCTCCCACTATAGCAGAAAGGGTCTTTCTAGTCGTTGTACATCAAATCTAAGCTTTTTGAAGTGTTGTTCCAAAGTTATCAACATTTTTACGTTTGGCGTTCCGGAACCCACCTTATCTCAGGCTGAAAACTCGTTTTGTGCATTGTGCCATAACTTCTCAGGGTAGCTTCAGAACATGAAATGTTCACCTCACACTATAGCAGAAAGGGTCTTTCCAGTAGTTGCACATCAAATCTAAGCTGTCTGAAGTGTTTTTCCAAAGTTATCAACATTTTTATGTTTGGCGTACCGGAATCGACCTTATCTCAGGCTTAAAACGCGTTTTACGCATTGTGCCATAACTTTGCAGGGAACCTTTCGAACATGAAATTTTCACCTCCCACTATAGCAGAAAGGGTCTTTCTCGTAGTTGCACATCAAATCTAAGCTGTCTGAAGTGTTGTTCCAAAGTTATCAACATTTTTACGTTTGGCGTTCCGGAACCCACCTTATCTCAGGCTGAAAACTCGTTTTGTGCATTGTGCCATAACTTCTCAGGGTAGCTTCAGAACATGAAATTTTCACCTCACACTATAGCAGAAAGGGTCTTTCTAGTAGTTGCACGTCAAATCTAAGCTGTCTGAAATGTTGTCCCAAAGTTATCAACATTTTTACGTTTGGCGTTTCGGAACCCACCTTGTCTCAGGCTGAAAACGCGTTTTCTGCATTGTCCCATAACTTCTCAGGGAAGCTTCAGAACATGAAATGTTCACCTCCCACTTAGCAGAAAGGGTCTTTCTAGTAGTTGCACATCAAATCTAAGCTGTCTGAAGTGTTTTTCCAAAGATATCAACATTTTTATGTTTGGCGTTCCAGAATCGACCTTATCTCTGGCTGAAAACGTATTTTCTGCATTGTGCCATTACTTCTCAGGGAAGCTTCAGATCACGAAATTTTCACCTCCCACTATAGCAGAAAGGGTTTTTCTAGTATTTGCTCATCAAATCTAAGCTGTCTGAATACTTTTTCCAAAATTATCAACATTTTTATGTTTGGCGTTCCGGAACCCACCTTATCTCAGGCTGAAAACGCGTTTTCTGCATTGTTCCTTAACTTTGCACAGAAGCTTCAGAACATGAAATTTTCAACTCCCACTATAACAGACTGGGTCTTTCGACTAGTTGCACATCAAATATAAGTTGTCTGAAGTGTTTCTCGAAAGCTGTCAACATTTTTATGTTTGGCGTTACGGAAACGACCATATCTCGGGCTGAAAACGCGTTTTCTGCATTGTGCCATAACTTTGCAGGGAAGCTTCAGAACATGAAATTTTCACCTCCCACTATAACAGACAGGGTCTTTCTAGTAGTTGCACATCAAATCTAAGTTGTCTGAAGTGTTTTTTAAAAGCTATCAACATTTTTTAGGTTGGCGTTCCAGAAACGACCTTATCTCGGGCTGAAAACGCTTTTTCTGCATTGTGCCATAACTTTGCAGGGATGCTTCAGAACATCGAATTTTCACCTCCCACTATAGCAGAAAGGGTCTTTCTAGTCGTTGTACATCAAATCTAAGCTGTTTGAAGTGTTTTTCCAAAGTTATCAACATTTTTATGTTTGGCGTTCCGGAACCCACCTTATCTCGGGCTGAAAACGCTTTTTCTGCATTGTGCCATAACTTTGCAGGGAAGCTTCAGAACATGAAATTTTAACCTCCCACTATAACAGACAGGGTCTTTCTAGTAGTTGCACATCAAATCTAAGCTGTCTGAAGTGTTTTTCCAAAGTTATCAACATTTTTAAGTTTGGTGTTCCGGAACCCTCGTTATCTCAGGCTGAAAACGCATTTTCTGCATTGTTCCTTAACTTTGCAGGGAAGCATCAGAACATGAAATTTTCAACTCCCACTATGACAAACAGGGTCTTTCTAATAGTTGCACATCAAATCTAAGCTCTCTGAAGTGTTTTTCGAAAGTTATCTACGTTTTTATGTTTGGCGTTCCGGAATCAACCTTATCTCAGGATGAAAAATCGTTTTCTGCATTGTCCCATAACTTTGCAGGGAAGCTTCAGAACATGAAATTTTCTCCTCCCACTATAGCAGAAAGGGTCTTTCTCGTAGTTGCACATCAAATCTAAGCTGTCTGAAGTGTTTTTCCAAAGTTATCAACATTTTTATGTTTGAAGTTCCGGAACCCACCTTGTCTCAGGCTGAAAACGCGTTTTCTGCATTGTGCCATAACTTTGCAGGGAAGCTTCAGAACATGACATTTTCACCTCCCACTATAGCAGAAAGGGTCTATCTAGCAGTTGCAGATCAAATCTAAGCTGTCTGAAGTGATTTTCCAAAGTTATCAACATTTTTATGTTTGGCGTTCCGGAACCCGCCTCATCTCTGGCTGAAAAAGCGTTTTCTGCTTTGTCCCATAACTTTGCTGGGAATCTTTAGAACATGAAATTTTCACCTCCCACTATAGATGAAAAGGTCTTTCTAGTAGTTGTACATCAAATCTAAGCTTTCTGAAATGTTTTTTGCAAATTTATCAACATTTTTATGTTTGGCGTTCCGGAACCCACCTTATCTCAGCCTGAAAACGCGTTTTCTGCATTGTCCCATAACTTTGCAGGGAAACTTCAGAACATGAAATTTTCACTTCCCACTATAGCATAAAGGGTCTTTCTTGTAGTTGCACATCAAATCTAAGCTGTCTGAAGTGGTTTCCTAAAGTTATCAACATTTTTATGTTTGGCGTTCCGGAACCCACCTTTTTTCAGGCTGAAAACGCGTTTTCTGCATTGTGCCATAACTTTGCAGGGAAGCTTCAGAACATGAAATTTTAACCTCCCACTGTAGCAGAAAGGGTCTTTCTATTAGTTGCACATCAAATCTAAGCTGTCTGAAGTGTTTTTCCAAAGTTATCAACATTTTTAAGTTTGGTGTTCCGGAACCCACCTTATCTCAGGCTGAAAACGCGTTTTCTGCATTGTTCCTTAACTTTGCAGGGAAGCATCAGAACATGAAATTTTCAACTCCCACTATGACAAACAGGGTCTTTCTAATAGTTGCTCATCAAATCTAATCTGTCTGAAGTGTTTTTCGAAAGTTATCAACATTTTTATGTTTGGCGTTCCGGAACCCACCTTATCTCAGGCTGAAAACTCGTTTTCTGCATTGTGCCATAACTTTGCAGCGAAGCTTCAGAACATGAAATTTTCACCTCCCACTATAGCAGAAAGGGTCTTTCTCGTAGTTGCACATGAAATATAAGCTGTCTGAAGTGTTTTTCCAAAGTTATCAACATTTTTATGTTTGGCGTTCCGGAACCCACCTTATCTCAGGCTGAAAACGCGTTTTCTGCATTGAGCCATAACTTTGCTGGGAATCTTTAGAACATGAAATTTTAACCTCCCACAATAGCATAAAGGGTCTTTCTTGTAGTTGCACATCAAATCTAAGCTATCTGAAGTGTTTTTCCAAAGTTATCAACATTTTTATGTTTGGCGTTCCGGAACCCACCTCATCTCTGGCTGAAAAAGCGTTTTCTGCTTTGTGCCATAAATTTGCTGGGAATATTTAAAACATGAAATTTTAACCTCCCACAATAGCATAAAGGGTCTTTCTTGTAGTTGCACATCAAATCTAAGCTGTCTGAAGTGTTTTTCCAAAGTTATCAACATTTTTACGTTTGGCGCTCCGGAACCCACATTACCTCTGGCTGAAAACGCGTTTTCTGCATTGTGCGATAACTTTGCTGGGAATCTTTAGATCATGAAATTTTAACCTCCCACAATAGCATAAAGGGTCTTTCTTGTAGTTGCACATCAAATCTAAGCTGTCTGAAGTGGTTTCCCAAAGTGATCAACATTTTTATGTTTGGCGTTCCGGAACCCACCTTTTTTCAGGCTGAAAAGGCGTTTTCTGCATTGTGCCATAACTTTGCAGGGAAGCTTCAGAACATGAAATTTTAACCTCCCACTGTAGCAGAAAGGGTCTTTCTATTAGTTGCACATCAGATCTAAGCTGTCTGAAGTGTTTTTCCAAAGTTATCAACATTTTTAAGTTTGGTGTTCCGGAACCCACCTTATCTCAGGCTGAAAACGCGTTTTCTGCATTGTTCCTTAACTTTGCAGGGAAGCATCAGAACATGAAATTTTCAACTCCCACTATGACAAACAGGGTCTTTCTAATAGTTGCACATCAAATCTAATCTGTCTGAAGTGTTTTTCGAAAGTTATCAACAATTTTATGTTTGGCGTTCCGGAACCCACCTTATCTCAGGCTGAAAACGCCTTTTCTGCATTGTGCCATAAGTTTGCAGGGAAGCTTCAGAACATGAAATTTTCACCTCCCACTATAGCAGAAAGGGTATTTCTCGTAGTTGCACATGAAATATAAGCTGTCTGAAGTGTTTTTCGAAAGTTATCAACATTTTTATGTTTGGCGTTCCGGAACCCACCTTATCTCAGGCTGAAAACGCGTTTTCTGCATTGTGCCATAACTTTGCAGGAAGCTTCAGAACATGAAATTTTCACCTCCCACTATAGCAGAAAGGGTCTTTCTAGTAGTTGCACTTCAAATCTAAGCTGTCTGAAATGTTTTTTCCAAAGTTATCAACATTTTTATGTTTGGCGTTCCGGAACCCACCTTATCTCAGGCTGAAAACGCGTTTTCTGCATTGTGCCATAACTTTGCAGGAAGCTTCAGAACATGAAATTTTCACTTCCCACTATAGCCGAAAGGGTCTTTCTCGTAGTTGCACATCAAATCTAAGCTGTCTGAAATGTTTTTTCCAAAGTTATCAACATTTTTATGTTTGGCTTTCCGGGCCCCACCTTATCTCAGGCTGAAAACGCATTTTCTGCTTTGTGCCATAACTTTGCTGGGAATATTTAGAACATGAAATTTTAACCTCCCACAATAGCATAAAGGGTCTTTCTTGTAGTTGCACATCAAATCTAAGCTGTCTGAAGTGGTTTCCCAAAGTTATCAACATTTTTATGTTTGGCGTTCCGGAACCCACCTTTTTTCAGGCTGAAAAGGCGTTTTCTGCATTGTGCCATAACTTTGCAGGGAAGCTTCAGAACATGAAATTTTAACCTCCCACTGTAGCAGAAAGGGTCTTTCTATTAGTTGCACATCAAATCTAAGCTGTCTGAAGTGTTTTTCCAAAGTTATCAACATTTTTAAGTTTGGTGTTCCGGAACCCACCTTATCTCAGGCTGAAAACGCGTTTTCTGCATTGTTCCTTAACTTTGCAGGGAAGCATCAGAACATGAAATTTTCAACTCCCACTATGACAAACAGGGTCTTTCTAATAGTTGCACATCAAATCTAATCTGTCTGAAGTGTTTTTCGAAAGTTATCAACAATTTTATGTTTGGCTTTCCGGAACCCACCTTATCTCAGGCTGAAAACGCCTTTTCTGCATTGTGCCATAACTTTGCAGGGAAGCTTCCGAACATGAAATTTTCACCTCCCACTATAGCAGAAAGGGTATTTCTCGTAGTTGCACATGAAATATAAGCTATCTGAAGTGTTTTTCGAAAGTTATCAACATTTTTATGTTTGGCGTTCCGGAACCCACCTTATCTCAGGCTGAAAACGCGTTTTCTGCATTGTGCCATAACTTTGCAGGAAGCTTCCGAACATGAAATTTTCACCTCCCACTATAGCAGAAAGGGTCTTTGTAGTAGTTGCACATCAAATCTAAGCTGTCTGAAGTGTTTTTCGAAAATTATCAACATTTTTATGTTTGGCGTTCCGCAACCCACCTTGTCTCAGGCTGAAAAAGCGTTTTCTGCATTGTGCCATAACTTTGAAGGAAAGCGTCAGAACATGAAAGTTTCACCTCCCACTATAGCAGAAAGGGTCTTTCTAGTAGTTACACATCAAATATAAGCTGTCTGAAGTGTTATTCGAAAGTTATCAACATTTTTATGTTTGGCGTTCCGGAACCCACCTTATCTCAGGCAGAAAACGCGGTTTCTGCATTGTTCCTTAACTTTGCAGGGAAGCTTCAGAACATGAAATTTTAACCTCCCACTGTAGCAGAAAGGGTCTTTCTAGTAGTTGCACATCAAATCTAAGCTGTCTGAAATGTTTTTTCCAAAGTTATCAACATATTTATGTTTGGCGTTCCGGAACCCACCTTATCTCTGGCTGAAAACGCATTTTCTGCTTTGTGCCATAACTTTGCTGGGAATCTTTAGAACATGAAATTTTAACCTCCCGCAATAGCATAAAGGGTCTTTCTTGTAGTTGCACATCAAATCTAAGCTGTCTGAAGTGTTTTTCCAAATTTATCAAAATTTTTATGTTTGGCATTCCGGAATCGACCTTATCTCAGGCTGAAAACGCGTTTTCTGCATTGTTCCTTAACTTTGCAGGGAAGCATCAGAACATGAAATTTTCAACTCCCACTATGACAAACAGGGTCTTTCTAATAGTTGCTCATCAAATCTAATCTGTCTGAAGTGTTTTTCGAAAGTTATCAACATTTTTATGTTTGGCGTTCCGGAACCCACCTTATCTCAGGCTGAAAACTCGTTTTCTGCATTGTGCCATAACTTTGCAGGGAAGCTTCAGAACATGAAATTTTCACCTCCCACTATAGCAGAAAGGGTCTTTCTCGTAGTTGCACATGAAATATAAGCTGTCTGAAGTGTTTTTCCAAAGTTATCAACATTTTTATGTTTGGCGTTCCGGAAACCACCTTATCTCAGGCTGAAAACGTGTTTTCTGCATTGAGCCATAACTTTGCTGGGAATCTTTAGAACATGAAATTTTAACCTCCCACAATAGCATAAAGGGTCTTTCTTGTAGTTGCACCTCAAATCTAAGCTATCTGAAGTGTTTTTCCAAAGTTATCAACATTTTTATGTTTGGCGTTCCGGAACCCACCTCATCTCTGGCTGAAAAAGCGTTTTCTGCTTTGTGCCATAACTTTGCAGGGAAGCTTCAGAACATGAAATTTTCACCTCCCACTATAGCAGAAAGGGTCTTTCTAGTAGTTGCACATCAAATCTAAGCTGTCTGAAATGTTTTTTCCAAAGTTATCAACATTTTTATGTTTGGCGTTCCGGAACCCACCTTATCTCTGGCTGAAAACGCGTTTTCTGCATTGTGCCATAACTTTCCAGGAAGCTTCAGAACATGAAATTTTCACCTCCCACTATAGCAGAAAGGGTCTTTCTAGTAGTTGCACATCAAATCTAAGCTGTCTGAAATGTTTTTTCCAAAGTTATCAACATTTTTATGTTTGGCTTTCCGGGCCCCACCTTATCTCAGACTGAAAACGCACTTTCTGCTTTTGTGCCATAACTTTGCTGGGAATCTTTAGAACATGAAATTTTAACCTACCACAATAGCATAAAGGGTCTTTCTTGTAGTTGCACATCAAATCTAAGCTGTCTGAAGTGGTTTCCCAAAGTTATCAACATTTTTATGTTTGGCGTTCCGGAACCCACCTTTTTTCAGGCTGAAAAGGCGTTTTCTGCATTGTGCCATAACTTTGCAGGGAAGCTTCAGAACATGAAATTTTCAGCTGCCACTATAGCAGAAAGGGTCTTTCTAGTAGTTGCACATCAAATCTAAGCTGTCTGAAGCGTTTTTCCAAAGTTATAAACATTTTTATGCTTGGCGTTCCGAAACCCACCTTATCTCAGGCTGAAAACGCGGTTTCTGCATTGTGCCATAACTTTGCAGGGAAGCTTCAGAACATGACATTTTCAACTCCCACTACAACAGACAGGGTCTTTCTAGTAGTTGCACATCAAATCTAAGCTGTCTGAAGTGTTTTTCCAAAGTTATCAACATTTTTAAGTTTGGCGTTCCGGAACCCACCTTATCGCAGGCTGAAAACGCGTTTTCTGCATTGTTCCTTAACTTTGCAGGGAAGCATCAGAACATGAAATTTTCAGCTCCCACTATGACAAACAGGGTCTTTCTAATAGTTGCACATCAAATCTAATCTGTCTGAAGTGTTTTTCGAAAGTTATCAACATTTTTCTGTTTGGCGTTCCGGAACCCACCTTGTCTCAGGTTGAAAACGCGTTTTATGCATTGTGCCATAACTTTGACGGAAAGCTTCAGAACATGAAAGTTTCACCTCCCACTATAGCAGAAAGAGTCTTTTTAGTAGTAGCACATCAAATCTAAGCTGTTTGAAGTGTTTTCCCAAAGTTATCAACGTTTTTATGTTTGGCGTTGAAATGTTCGCCTCCCACTGTAGCAGACAGGGTCTTTCGAGGAGTTGCACATCAAATCTAAGCTGTCTGAAGTGTTTTTCCAAAGTTATCAACATTTTTATGTTTGGCGTTCTGGAACCCACCTTATCTCAGGCTGAAAACGCGTTTTCTGCAATGTGCCATAACTTTGCAGGGCAGCTTCAGAACATGAAGTTTTAACCTCCCACTATAGCAGAAAGGGTCGTTCTAGTAGTTGCACATCAAATCTAAGCTGTTTGAAGTGTTTTCCCAAAGTTATCAACGTTTTTATGTTTGGCGTTTCGGAATCGACCTTATGTCCGGCTGAAAATGCGTTTTCTGCATTGTGCCATAACTTTGCAGGGAAGCTTGAGAACATGAAGTTTTAACCTCCCACTATAGCAGAAAAGGTCATTCTAGTAGTTGCACATCAAATCTAAGCTGTCTTGAAGTGTTTTTCTGAAGTTATCAACATTTTTATGTTTGGCGTTCCGGAACCCACCTTATCTCAGCCTGAAAACGCGTTTTACATATTTTGCCATAACTTTGCAGGGAAGCTTCAGAACATGAAATTTTTACATCCCACTATAGCAGAAAGGGTCTTTCTAGTAGTTGCACATCAAATCTAAGCTGTCTGAAGTGTTTTTCCAAAGTTATCAATATTTTTATGTTTGGCGTTCCGGAACTCACCTTATCTCAGGCTGAAAACGCGTTTTGTGCATTGTGCCGTAACTTCTCAGGGAAGCTTCAGAACATGAAATGTTCACCTCCCACTATAGCAGAAAGGGTCTTTCTAGTTGTTGCACATCAAATCTAAGCTGTCTGAAGTGTTTTTCCAAAGTTATCAACATTTTTATGTTTGGCGTTTCGGAACTCACCTTATCTCAGGCTGAAAACGCGTTTTCTGCATTGTTCCTTAACTTTGCAGAGAAGCTTCAGAACATGAAATTTTCAACTCCCACTATAACAGACAGGGTCTTTCGAGTAGTTGCACATCAAATCTAAGCTGTCTGAAGTGTTTTTCCAAAAATATCAACATTTTTATGATTGGCCTTCCGGAACCCACCTTATCTCAGGCTGAAAACGCGTTTTCTTTTTGTGTGCCATAACTTTGCAGGGCAGCTTCAGAACATGACATTTTCACCTCCCACTATAGCAGAAAGGGTCTTTCTCGTAGTTACACATCAAATCTAAGCTGTCTGAAGTGTTTTTCGAAAGTTTTCAAGATTTGTATGTTTGGTGTTCCTGAATCGACCTTATCTCAGGCTGAAAACGCGTTTTACGCCTTTTGCATAAATTTGCAGGGAAGCTTCAGAACATGGAATTTTCACTACCAACTATAGCAGAAAGGGTCTTACTAGTATTTGCACATCAACTCTAAGCAGTCTGAAGTGTCTTTCCAAAGTTATCAACATTTTTATGTTTGGCGTTTCGGAACCCACCTTATGTCAGGATGAAAATGCGTTTTCTGCATTGTGCCATAAATTTGCAGGGAAGCTTCAGAACATGAAATTTTCACCTGCCACTATAGCAGAAAGGGTCTTTCTCGTAGTTACACATCAAATCTAAGCTGTCTGAAGTGTTTTTCGAAAGTTTTCAAGATTTTTATATTTGGCGTTCCGGAATCAACCTTATCTCAGGCTGAAAACGCATTTTACGCATTGTGCCATAACTTTGCAGGAAAGCTTCAGAACATGAAATTTTCACCTCCCATTATAGCAGAAAGGGTCTTTCTAGTAGTTGCACATCAAATCTAAGCTGTCTGAAGTGTTTTTTCCGAAGTTATCTACATTTTTATATTTGGCGTTCCGGAATCGACCTTATGTGAGGCTGAAAACGCGTTTTCTTCATTGTGCCATAACTTTGCAGGGAATTTTCAGAACATGAAATTTTCAACTCCCACTATAGCAGTAAGGGTCTTTCTAGTAATTGCATATCAAATCTAAGCTGTCTGAAGTGTTTTTCCAAAGTTCTCAACATTTTTATGTTTGGCGTTCTGGAACCCACCTTATCTCAGGCTGAAAACGCGTTTTCTGCATTGTGCCATAACTTTGCAGGAAAGCTGCAAAATATGAAATTTTCACCTCCCACTATAGCAGAAAGGGTCTTTCTAGTAGTTGCACATCAAATCTAAGCTGTCTGAAATGTTGTCCCAAAGTTATCAACATTTTTACGTTTGGCGTTTCGGAACCCACCTTGTCTTAGGCTGAAAACGCGTTTTCTGCATTGTCCCATAACTTCTCAGGGAAGCTTCAGAACATGAAATGTTCACCTCCCACTTAGCAGAAAGGGTCTTTCTAGTAGTTGCACATCAAATCTAAGCTGTCTGAAGTGTTTTTCCAAAGATATCAACATTTTTATGTTTGGCGTTCCAGAATCGACCTTATCTCTGGCTGAAAACGTATTTTCTGCATTGTGCCATTACTTCTCAGGGAAGCTTCAGATCACGAAATTTTCACCTCCCACTATAGCAGAAAGGGTTTTTCTAGTATTTGCTCATCAAATCTAAGCTGTCTGAATACTTTTTCCAAAATTATCAACATTTTTATGTTTGGCGTTCCGGAACCCACCTTATCTGAGGCTGAAAACGCGTTTTCTGTTGTGTGCCATAACTTTGCAGGGAAGCTTCAGAACTTGAAATTTTCACCTCCCACTATAGCAAAAAGGGTCTTTCTCGTAGTTGCTCATCACATCTAAGTTGTCTGAAGTGTTTTTCCAAAGTTATCAACATGTTTATGTTTGGCGTTCCGGAACCCACCTTATCTCTGGCTGAAAACGCGTTTTCTGCATTGTGCCTTTACTTTTCTGGGGAGCTTCAGAACATGGAATTTTCACATCCCACGATAACAGAAAGGGTCCTTCTAGTAGTTGCACATCAAATCTAAGCTGTCTGAAGTGTTGTTCCAAAGTTATCAACATTTTTACGTTTGGCATTCCGGAACCCACCTTATCTCAGGCTGAAAACGTATTTTCTGCATTGTGCCATAACTTCTCAGGGAAGCTTCACATCACGAAATTTTCACCTCCCACTATAGCAGAAAGGGTTTTTCTAGTATTTGCTCATCAAATCTAAGCTGTCTGAATACTTTTTCCAAAATTATCAACATTTTTATGTTTGGCGTTCCGGAACCCACCTTATCTCAGGCTGAAAACGCGTTTTCTGTTGTGTGCCATAACTTTGCAGGGAAGCTTCAGAACTTGAAATTTTCACCTCCCACTGTAGCAGAAAGGGTCTTTCTAGTAGTTGCACATCAAATCTAAGCTGTCTGAAGTGTTGTTCCAAAGTTATCAACATTTTTATGTTTGGCGTTCCGGAACCCACCTTATCTCAGGCTGAAAACGCGTTTTCTGCATTGTTCCTTAACTTTGCAGAGAAGCTTCAGAACATGAAATTTTCAACTCCCACTATAACAGACTGGGTCTTTTGAGTAGTTGCACATCAAATATAAGTTGTTTGAAGTGTTTCTCGAAAGCTATCAACATTTTTATGTTTGGCGTTACGGAAACGACCATATCTCAGGCTGAAAACGCGTTTTCTGCATTGTGCCATAACTTTGGAGGGAAGCTTCAGAACATGAAATTTTCACCTCCCACTATAGCAGAAAGGGTCTTTCTAGTCGTTGTACATCAAATCTAAGCTGTTTGAAGTGTTTTTCCAAAGTTATCAACATTTTTATGTTTGGCGTTCCGGAACCCACCTTATCTCTGGCTGAAAACGTGTTTTCTGCTTTGTGCCATAACTTTGCTGGGAATCTTTAGAACATGAAATTTTAACCTCCCACAATAGCATAAAGGGTCTTTCTTGTAGTTGCACATCAAATCTAAGCTGTCTGAAGTGTTTTTCGAAAGTTATCAACATTTTGAAGTTTGGTGTTCCGGAACCCTCCTTATCTCAGGCTGAAAACGCATTTTCTGCATTGTTCCTTAACTTTGCAGGGAAGCATCAGAACATGAAATTTTAACCTCCACCTGTAGCAGAATGGGTCTTTCTAGTAGTTGCACATCAAATCTAAGCTGTCTGAAGTGTTTTTCCAAAGTTATCAACATTTTTAAGTTTGGTGTTCCGGAACCCTCCTTATCTCAGGCTGAAAACGCATTTTCTGCATTGTTCCTTAACTTTGCAGGGAAGCATCAGAACATGAAATTTTCAACTCCCACTATGACAAACAGGGTCTTTCTAATAGTTGCACATCAAATCTAATCTGTCTGAAGTGTTTTTCCAAAGTTATCAACATTTTTATGTTTGGCGTTCCGGAACCCACCTTATCTCAGGCTGAAAACGCGTTTTCTGCATTGTGCCATAACTTTGCAGGGAAGCTTCAGAACATGAAATTTTCACCTCCCACTGTTGCAGAAAGGGTCTTACTAGTAGTTGGAAATCAAATCTAAGCTGTCTGAAGTGTTTTTCCAAAGTTATCAACATTTTTATGTTTGAAGTTCCGGAACCCACCTTATCTCAGGCTGAAAACGCGTTTTCTGCATTTTGCCATAACTTTGCAGGAAGCTTCACAACATGAAATGTTCACCTCCCACTATAGATGAAAGGGTCTTTCTAGTAGTTGTACATCAAATCTAAGCTTTCTGAAATGTTTTTTCCAAAGTTATCAACATTTTTATGTTTGGCGTTCCAGAACCCACCTTATCTCAGGCTGAAAACGCGTTTTCTGCATTGTCCCATAACTTTGCAGGGAAACTTCAGAACATGAAATTTTCACTTCCCACTATAGCATAAAGGGTCTTTCTAGTAGTTGCACATTAAATCTAAGCTGTCTGAAATGTTTTTTCCAAAGTTATCAACATTTTTATGTTTGGCGTTCCGGAACCCACCTTATCTCAGGCTGAAAACGCGTTTTTTGCATTGTGCCATAACTTTGCAGGAAGCTTTAGAACATGAAATTTTCACCTCCCACTACAGCAGAAAGGGTCTTTCGAGTAGTTGCACATCAAATCTAAGCTGTCTGAAATGTTTTTTCCAAAGTTATCAACATTTTTATGTTTGGCGTTCCGGTACCCACCTTATCTCTGGCTGAAAACGCATTTTCTGCTTTGTGCCATAACTTTGCTGGGAATCTTTAGAACATGAAATTTTAACCTCCCACAATAGCATAAAGGGTCTTTCTTGTAGTTGCACATCAAATCTAAGCTGTCTGAAGTGGTTTCCCAAAGTTATCAACATTTTTATGTTTGGCGTTCCGGAACCCACCTTTTTTCAGGCTGAAAAGGCGTTTTCTGCATTGTGCCATAACTTTGCAGGGAAGCTTCAGAACATGAAATTTTAACCTCCCACTGTAGCAGAAAGGGTCTTACTAGTAGTTGGAAATCAAATCTAAGCTGTCTGAAGTGTTTTTCCAAAGTTATCAACATTTTTATGTTTGAAGTTCCGGAACCCACCTTGTCTCAGGCTGAAAACGCGTTTTCTGCATTGTGCCATAACTTTGAAGGAAAGCTTCAGAACATGAAATTTTAACCTCCCACAATAGCATAAAGGGTCTTTCTTGTAGTTGCACATCAAATCTACGCTGTCTGGAGTGTTTTTCCAAAGTTATCAACGTTTTTACGTTTGGCGTTCCGGAACCCACCTTATCTCAGGCTGAAAACGCGTTTTCTGCATTTTGCCATAACTTTGCAGGAAGCTTCACAACATGAAATTTTCACCTCCCACTATAGATGAAAGGGTCTTTCTAGTAGTTGTACATCAAATCTAAGCTTTCTGAAATGTTTTTTCCAAAGTTATCAACATTTTTATGTTTGGCGTTCCGGAACCCACCTTATCCCAGGCTGAAAACGCGTTTTCTGCATTGTCCCATAACTTTGCAGGGAAACTTCAGAACATGGAATTTTCACTTCCCACTATAGCAGAAAGGGTCTTTCTAGTAGTTGCACATCAAATCTAAGCTGTCTGAAATGTTTTTTCCAAAGTTGTCAACATTTTTATGTTTGGCGTTCCGGAACCCACCTTATCTCAGGCTGAAAACGCGTTTTTTGCATTGTGCCATAACTTTGCAGGAAGCTTCAGAACATGAAATTTTCACCTCCCACTACAGCAGAAAGGGTCTTTCTAATAGTTGCTCATCAAATCTAATCTGTCTGAAGTGTTTTTCGAAAGTTATCAACATTTTTATGTTTGGTGTTCCGGAACCCACCTTATCTCAGGCTGAAAACGCGTTTTCTGCATTGTTCCTTAACTTTGCAGGGAAGCATCAGAACATGAAATTTTCAACTCCCACTATGACAAACAGGGTCTTTCTAATAGTTGCACATCAAATCTAATCTGTCTGAAGTGTTTTTCGAAAGTTATCAACAATTTTATGTTTGGCGTTCCGGAACCCACCTTATCTCAGGCTGAAAACGCCTTTTCTGCATTGTGCCATAACTTTGCAGTGAAGCTTCAGAACATGAAATTTTCACCTCCCACTATAGCAGAAAGGGTATTTCTCGTAGTTGCACATGAAATATAAGCTGTCTGAAGTGTTTTTCGAAAGTTATCAACATTTTTATGTTTGGCGTTCCGGAACCCACCTTATCTCAGGCTGAAAACGCGGTTTCTGCATTGTGCCATAACTTTGCAGGAAGCTTCAGAACATGAAATTTTCAACTCCCACTATAGCAGAAAGGGTCTTTCTAGTAGTTGCACATCAAATCTAAGCTGTCTGAAATATTTTTTCCAAAGTTATCAACATTTTTATGTTTGGCTTTCCGGGCCCCACCTTATCTCAGGCTGAAAACGCATTTTCTGCTTTGTGCCTTAACTTCTCAGGGAAGCTTCAGAACATGAAATGTTCATTTCCCACTATAGCAGAAAGGGTCTTTCTAGTAGTTGCACATCAAATCCAAGCTGTCTGAAGTGTTTTTCCAAAGTTATCAACATTTTTATGTTTGGCGTTCCGGAATCGACCTTATCTCAGGCTTAAAACGCGTTTTATGCTTTGTGCCATAACTTTGCTGGGAATCTTTAGAACATGAAATTTTAACCTCCCACAACAGCATAAAGGGTCTTTCTTGTAGTTGCACATCGAATCTAAGCTGTCTGAAGTGTTTTTCCAAAGTGATCAACATTTTTATGTTTGGCGTTCCGGAACCCACCTTATCTCTGCCTGAAAACGCGTTTTCTGCATTGTGCCTTTACTTTTCTGGGGAGCTTCAGAACATGGAATTTTCACATCCCACGATAACAGAAAGGGTCCTTCTAGTAGTTGCACATCAAATCTAAGCTGTCTGAAGTGTTGTTCCAAAGTTATCAACATTTTTACGTTTGGCGTTCCGGAACCCACCTTATCTCAGGCTGAAAACGTATTTTCTGCATTGTGCCACAACTTCTCAGGGAAGCTTCAGATCACGAAATTTTCACCTCCCACTATAGCAGAAAGGGTTTTTCTAGTATGTGCTCATCAAATCTAAGCTGTCTGAATACTTTTTCCAAAATTATCAACATTTTTATGTTTGGCGTTCCGGAACCCACCTTATCTCAGGCTGAAAACGCGTTTTCTGTTGTGTGCCATAACTTTGCAGGGAAGCTTCAGAACTTGAAATTTTCACCTCCCACTATATCAGAAAGGGTCTTTCTCGTAGTTGCACATCAAATCTAAGTTGTCTGAAGTGTTTTTCCAAAGTTATCAACATTTTTATGTTTGGCGTTCCGGAACTCGGCTTATCTCAGGCTGAAAACGCGTTTTCTGCATTGTGCCATAACTTTGCAGGGAAGCTTCAGAACATGAAATTTTAACCTCCCACTGTAGCAAAAAGGGTCTTTCTAGTAGTTGCACATCAAATCTAAGCTGTCTGAAGTGTTGTTCCAAAGTTATCAACATTTTTATGTTTGGCGTTCCGGAACTCGGCTTATCTCAGGCTGAAAACGTATTTTCTGCATAGTGCCATAATTTTGCAGGGAAGCTTCAGAACATGAAATATTCACCTCCCACTATCGCAGAAAGGGTCTTTCTAGTAGTTGCACATCAAATCTAAGTTGTCTGAAGTGTTTCTCGAAAGCTATCAACATTTTTATGTTTGGCGTTACGGAAACGACCATATCTCTGGCTGAAAACGCGTTTTCTGCATTGTTCCTTAACTTTGCTGGGAATCTTTAGAACATGAAATTTTCACCTCCCACTATAGCAGAAAGGGTCTTTCTAGTCGTTGTACATCAAATCTAAGCTTTTTGAAGTGTTGTTCCAAAGTTATCAACATTTTTACGTTTGGCGTTCCGGAACCCACCTTATCTCAGGCTGAAAACTCGTTTTGTGCGTTGTGCCATAACTTCTCAGGGTAGCTTCAGAACATGAAATGTTCACCTCACACTATAGCAGAAAGGGTCTTTCCAGTAGTTGCACATCAAATCTAAGCTGTCTGAAGTGTTTTTCCAAAGTTATCAACATTTTTACGTTTGGCGCTCCGGAACCCACATTACCTCAGGCTGAATACGCGTTTTCTGCATTGTGTCATAACTTTGCAGGGAAGCTTCAGAACATGAAATTTTAACCTCCCACTGTAGCAGAAAGGGTCTTTCTAGTAGTTGCACATCAAATCTAAGCTGTCTGAAGTGATTTTCGGAAGTTATCAACATTTTTATGTTTGGCGTTGCGGAACCCACCTTGTCTCATGCTGAAAACGCGTTTTTTGCATTGTGCCATAACTTTGAAGGAAAGCTTCAGAACATGAAAGTTTCACCTCCCACTATAGCAGAAAGGGTCTTTCTCGTAGTTACACATCAAATCTAAGCTATTTGAAGTGTTTTTCCAAAGTTATCAACATTTTTATGTTTGGCGTTCCGGAACCCACCTTATCACTGGCTGAAAACGTGTTTTCTGCTTTGTGCCATAACTTTGCTGGGAATCTTTAGAGCATGAAATTTTCACCTCCCACTATAGCAGAAAGGGTCTTTCTAGTCGTTGTACATCAAATCTAAGCTTTTTGAAGTGTTGTTCCAAAGTTATCAACATTTTTACGTTTGGCGTTCCGGAACCCACCTTATCTCAGGCTGAAAACTCGTTTTGTGCATTGTGCCATAACTTCTCAGGGTAGCTTCAGAACATGAAATGTTCACCTCACACTATAGCAGAAAGGGTCTTTCCAGTAGTTGCACATCAAATCTAAGCTGTCTGAAGTGTTTTTCCAAAGTTATCAACATTTTTATGTTTGGCGTACCGGAATCGACCTTATCTCAGGCTTAAAACGCGTTTTACGCATTGTGCCATAACTTTGCAGGGAACCTTTCGAACATGAAATTTTCACCTCCCACTATAGCAGAAAGGGTCTTTCTCGTAGTTGCACATCAAATCTAAGCTGTCTGAAGTGTTGTTCCAAAGTTATCAACATTTTTACGTTTGGCGTTCCGGAACCCACCTTATCTCAGGCTGAAAACTCGTTTTGTGCATTGTGCCATAACTTCTCAGGGTAGCTTCAGAACATGAAATTTTCACCTCACACTATAGCAGAAAGGGTCTTTCTAGTAGTTGCACGTCAAATCTAAGCTGTCTGAAATGTTGTCCCAAAGTTATCAACATTTTTACGTTTGGCGTTTCGGAACCCACCTTGTCTCAGGCTGAAAACGCGTTTTCTGCATTGTCCCATAACTTCTCAGGGAAGCTTCAGAACATGAAATGTTCACCTCCCACTTAGCAGAAAGGGTCTTTCTAGTAGTTGCACATCAAATCTAAGCTGTCTGAAGTGTTTTTCCAAAGATATCAACATTTTTATGTTTGGCGTTCCAGAATCGACCTTATTTCTGGCTGAAAACGTATTTTCTGCATTGTGCCATTACTTCTCAGGGAAGCTTCAGATCACGAAATTTTCACCTCCCACTATAGCAGAAAGGGTTTTTCTAGTATTTGCTCATCAAATCTAAGCTGTCTGAATACTTTTTCCAAAATTATCAACATTTTTATGTTTGGCGTTCCGGAACCCACCTTATCTCAGGCTGAAAACGCGTTTTCTGCATTGTTCCTTAACTTTGCACAGAAGCTTCAGAACATGAAATTTTCAACTCCCACTATAACAGACTGGGTCTTTCGACTAGTTGCACATCAAATATAAGTTGTCTGAAGTGTTTCTCGAAAGCTGTCAACATTTTTATGTTTGGCGTTACGGAAACGACCATATCTCGGGCTGAAAACGCGTTTTCTGCATTGTGCCATAACTTTGCAGGGAAGCTTCAGAACATGAAATTTTCACCTCCCACTATAACAGACAGGGTCTTTCTAGTAGTTGCACATCAAATCTAAGTTGTCTGAAGTGTTTTTTAAAAGCTATCAACATTTTTTAGGTTGGCGTTCCAGAAACGACCTTATCTCGGGCTGAAAACGCTTTTTCTGCATTGTGCCATAACTTTGCAGGGATGCTTCAGAACATCGAATTTTCACCTCCCACTATAGCAGAAAGGGTCTTTCTAGTCGTTGTACATCAAATCTAAGCTGTTTGAAGTGTTTTTCCAAAGTTATCAACATTTTTATGTTTGGCGTTCCGGAACCCACCTTATCTCGGGCTGAAAACGCTTTTTCTGCATTGTGCCATAACTTTGCAGGGAAGCTTCAGAACATGAAATTTTAACCTCCCACTATAACAGACAGGGTCTTTCTAGTAGTTGCACATCAAATCTAAGCTGTCTGAAGTGTTTTTCCAAAGTTATCAACATTTTTAAGTTTGGTGTTCCGGAACCCTCGTTATCTCAGGCTGAAAACGCATTTTCTGCATTGTTCCTTAACTTTGCAGGGAAGCATCAGAACATGAAATTTTCAACTCCCACTATGACAAACAGGGTCTTTCTAATAGTTGCACATCAAATCTAAGCTCTCTGAAGTGTTTTTCGAAAGTTATCTACATTTTTATGTTTGGCGTTCCGGAATCAACCTTATCTCAGGATGAAAAATCGTTTTCTGCATTGTCCCATAACTTTGCAGGGAAGCTTCAGAACATGAAATTTTCTCCTCCCACTATAGCAGAAAGGGTCTTTCTCGTAGTTGCACATCAAATCTAAGCTGTCTGAAGTGTTTTTCCAAAGTTATCAACATTTTTATGTTTGAAGTTCCGGAACCCACCTTGTCTCAGGCTGAAAACGCGTTTTCTGCATTGTGCCATAACTTTGCAGGGAAGCTTCAGAACATGACATTTTCACCTCCCACTATAGCAGAAAGGGTCTATCTAGCAGTTGCAGATCAAATCTAAGCTGTCTGAAGTGATTTTCCAAAGTTATCAACATTTTTATGTTTGGCGTTCCGGAACCCGCCTCATCTCTGGCTGAAAAAGCGTTTTCTGCTTTGTCCCATAACTTTGCTGGGAATCTTTAGAACATGAAATTTTAACCTCCCACAATAGCATAAAGGGTCTTTCTTGCAGTTGCTCATCAAATCTAAGCTGTCTGGAGTGTTTTTCCAAAGTTATCAACGTTTTCACGTTTGGCGTTCCGGAACCCACCTTATCTCAGGCTGAAAACGCGTTTTCTGCATTTTGCCATAACTTTGCAGGCAGCTTCACAACATGAAATTTTCACCTCCCACTATAGATGAAAAGGTCTTTCTAGTAGTTGTACATCAAATCTAAGCTTTCTGAAATGTTTTTTGCAAATTTATCAACATTTTTATGTTTGGCGTTCCGGAACCCACCTTATCTCAGCCTGAAAACGCGTTTTCTGCATTGTCCCATAACTTTGCAGGGAAACTTCAGAACATGAAATTTTCACTTCCCACTATAGCATAAAGGGTCTTTCTTGTAGTTGCACATCAAATCTAAGCTGTCTGAAGTGGTTTCCTAAAGTTATCAACATTTTTATGTTTGGCGTTCCGGAACCCACCTTTTTTCAGGCTGAAAACGCGTTTTCTGCATTGTGCCATAACTTTGCAGGGAAGCTTCAGAACATGAAATTTTAACCTCCCACTGTAGCAGAAAGGGTCTTTCTATTAGTTGCACATCAAATCTAAGCTGTCTGAAGTGTTTTTCCAAAGTTATCAACATTTTTAAGTTTGGTGTTCCGGAACCCACCTTATCTCAGGCTGAAAACGCGTTTTCTGCATTGTTCCTTAACTTTGCAGGGAAGCATCAGAACATGAAATTTTCAACTCCCACTATGACAAACAGGGTCTTTCTAATAGTTGCTCATCAAATCTAATCTGTCTGAAGTGTTTTTCGAAAGTTATCAACATTTTTATGTTTGGCGTTCCGGAACCCACCTTATCTCAGGCTGAAAACTCGTTTTCTGCATTGTGCCATAACTTTGCAGCGAAGCTTCAGAACATGAAATTTTCACCTCCCACTATAGCAGAAAGGGTCTTTCTCGTAGTTGCACATGAAATATAAGCTGTCTGAAGTGTTTTTCCAAAGTTATCAACATTTTTATGTTTGGCGTTCCGGAACCCACCTTATCTCAGGCTGAAAACGCGTTTTCTGCATTGAGCCATAACTTTGCTGGGAATCTTTAGAACATGAAATTTTAACCTCCCACAATAGCATAAAGGGTCTTTCTTGTAGTTGCACATCAAATCTAAGCTATCTGAAGTGTTTTTCCAAAGTTATCAACATTTTTATGTTTGGCGTTCCGGAACCCACCTCATCTCTGGCTGAAAAAGCGTTTTCTGCTTTGTGCCATAAATTTGCTGGGAATATTTAAAACATGAAATTTTAACCTCCCACAATAGCATAAAGGGTCTTTCTTGTAGTTGCACATCAAATCTAAGCTGTCTGAAGTGTTTTTCCAAAGTTATCAACATTTTTACGTTTGGCGCTCCGGAACCCACATTACCTCTGGCTGAAAACGCGTTTTCTGCATTGTGCGATAACTTTGCTGGGAATCTTTAGATCATGAAATTTTAACCTCCCACAATAGCATAAAGGGTCTTTCTTGTAGTTGCACATCAAATCTAAGCTGTCTGAAGTGGTTTCCCAAAGTGATCAACATTTTTATGTTTGGCGTTCCGGAACCCACCTTTTTTCAGGCTGAAAAGGCGTTTTCTGCATTGTGCCATAACTTTGCAGGGAAGCTTCAGAACATGAAATTTTAACCTCCCACTGTAGCAGAAAGGGTCTTTCTATTAGTTGCACATCAGATCTAAGCTGTCTGAAGTGTTTTTCCAAAGTTATCAACATTTTTAAGTTTGGTGTTCCGGAACCCACCTTATCTCAGGCTGAAAACGCGTTTTCTGCATTGTTCCTTAACTTTGCAGGGAAGCATCAGAACATGAAATTTTCAACTCCCACTATGACAAACAGGGTCTTTCTAATAGTTGCACATCAAATCTAATCTGTCTGAAGTGTTTTTCGAAAGTTATCAACATTTTTATGTTTGGCGTTCCGGAACCCACCTTATCTCAGGCTGAAAACGCGTTTTCTGCATTGTGCCATAACTTTGCAGGAAGCTTCAGAACATGAAATTTTCACCTCCCACTATAGCAGAAAGGGTCTTTCTAGTAGTTGCACTTCAAATCTAAGCTGTCTGAAATGTTTTTTCCAAAGTTATCAACATTTTTATGTTTGGCGTTCCGGAACCCACCTTATCTCAGGCTGAAAACGCGTTTTCTGCATTGTGCCATAACTTTGCAGGAAGCTTCAGAACATGAAATTTTCACTTCCCACTATAGCCGAAAGGGTCTTTCTCGTAGTTGCACATCAAATCTAAGCTGTCTGAAATGTTTTTTCCAAAGTTATCAACATTTTTATGTTTGGCTTTCCGGGCCCCACCTTATCTCAGGCTGAAAACGCATTTTCTGCTTTGTGCCATAACTTTGCTGGGAATATTTAGAACATGAAATTTTAACCTCCCACAATAGCATAAAGGGTCTTTCTTGTAGTTGCACATCAAATCTAAGCTGTCTGAAGTGGTTTCCCAAAGTTATCAACATTTTTATGTTTGGCGTTCCGGAACCCACCTTTTTTCAGGCTGAAAAGGCGTTTTCTGCATTGTGCCATAACTTTGCAGGGAAGCTTCAGAACATGAAATTTTAACCTCCCACTGTAGCAGAAAGGGTCTTTCTATTAGTTGCACATCAAATCTAAGCTGTCTGAAGTGTTTTTCCAAAGTTATCAACATTTTTAAGTTTGGTGTTCCGGAACCCACCTTATCTCAGGCTGAAAACGCGTTTTCTGCATTGTTCCTTAACTTTGCAGGGAAGCATCAGAACATGAAATTTTCAACTCCCACTATGACAAACAGGGTCTTTCTAATAGTTGCACATCAAATCTAATCTGTCTGAAGTGTTTTTCGAAAGTTATCAACAATTTTATGTTTGGCTTTCCGGAACCCACCTTATCTCAGGCTGAAAACGCCTTTTCTGCATTGTGCCATAACTTTGCAGGGAAGCTTCCGAACATGAAATTTTCACCTCCCACTATAGCAGAAAGGGTATTTCTCGTAGTTGCACATGAAATATAAGCTATCTGAAGTGTTTTTCGAAAGTTATCAACATTTTTATGTTTGGCGTTCCGGAACCCACCTTATCTCAGGCTGAAAACGCGTTTTCTGCATTGTGCCATAACTTTGCAGGAAGCTTCCGAACATGAAATTTTCACCTCCCACTATAGCAGAAAGGGTCTTTGTAGTAGTTGCACATCAAATCTAAGCTGTCTGAAGTGTTTTTCGAAAATTATCAACATTTTTATGTTTGGCGTTCCGCAACCCACCTTGTCTCAGGCTGAAAAAGCGTTTTCTGCATTGTGCCATAACTTTGAAGGAAAGCGTCAGAACATGAAAGTTTCACCTCCCACTATAGCAGAAAGGGTCTTTCTAGTAGTTACACATCAAATATAAGCTGTCTGAAGTGTTATTCGAAAGTTATCAACATTTTTATGTTTGGCGTTCCGGAACCCACCTTATCTCTGGCTGAAAACGCATTTTCTGCTTTGTGCCATAAATTTGCAGGAAGCTTCAGAACATGAAATTTTCACCTCCCACTATAGCAGAAAGGGTCTTTCTCGTAGTTGCACATCAAATCTAAGCTGTCTGAAATGTTTTTTCCAAAGTTATCAACATTTTCATGTTTGGCGTTCCGGAACCCTCCTTATCTCAGGCTGAAAAAGCGTTTTCTGCATTGTGCCATAACTTTGCAGGGAAGCTTCAGAACATGAAATTTTAACCTCCCACTGTAGCAGAAAGGGTCTTTCTAGTAGTTGCACATCAAATCTAAGCTGTCTGAAGTGTTTTTCCAAAGTTATAAACATTTTTATGTTTGGCGTTCTGGAACCCACCTTATCTCAGGCAGAAAACGCGGTTTCTGCATTGTTCCTTAACTTTGCAGGGAAGCTTCAGAACATGAAATTTTAACCTCCCACTGTAGCAGAAAGGGTCTTTCTAGTAGTTGCACATCAAATCTAAGCTGTCTGAAATGTTTTTTCCAAAGTTATCAACATATTTATGTTTGGCGTTCCGGAACCCACCTTATCTCTGGCTGAAAACGCATTTTCTGCTTTGTGCCATAACTTTGCTGGGAATCTTTAGAACATGAAATTTTAACCTCCCGCAATAGCATAAAGGGTCTTTCTTGTAGTTGCACATCAAATCTAAGCTGTCTGAAGTGTTTTTCCAAATTTATCAAAATTTTTATGTTTGGCATTCCGGAATCGACCTTATCTCAGGCTGAAAACGCGTTTTCTGCATTGTTCCTTAACTTTGCAGGGAAGCATCAGAACATGAAATTTTCAACTCCCACTATGACAAACAGGGTCTTTCTAATAGTTGCTCATCAAATCTAATCTGTCTGAAGTGTTTTTCGAAAGTTATCAACATTTTTATGTTTGGCGTTCCGGAACCCACCTTATCTCAGGCTGAAAACTCGTTTTCTGCATTGTGCCATAACTTTGCAGGGAAGCTTCAGAACATGAAATTTTCACCTCCCACTATAGCAGAAAGGGTCTTTCTCGTAGTTGCACATGAAATATAAGCTGTCTGAAGTGTTTTTCCAAAGTTATCAACATTTTTATGTTTGGCGTTCCGGAAACCACCTTATCTCAGGCTGAAAACGTGTTTTCTGCATTGAGCCATAACTTTGCTGGGAATCTTTAGAACATGAAATTTTAACCTCCCACAATAGCATAAAGGGTCTTTCTTGTAGTTGCACCTCAAATCTAAGCTATCTGAAGTGTTTTTCCAAAGTTATCAACATTTTTATGTTTGGCGTTCCGGAACCCACCTCATCTCTGGCTGAAAAAGCGTTTTCTGCTTTGTGCCATAACTTTGCAGGGAAGCTTCAGAACATGAAATTTTCACCTCCCACTATAGCAGAAAGGGTCTTTCTAGTAGTTGCACATCAAATCTAAGCTGTCTGAAATGTTTTTTCCAAAGTTATCAACATTTTTATGTTTGGCTTTCCGGGCCCCACCTTATCTCAGACTGAAAACGCACTTTCTGCTTTTGTGCCATAACTTTGCTGGGAATCTTTAGAACATGAAATTTTAACCTACCACAATAGCATAAAGGGTCTTTCTTGTAGTTGCACATCAAATCTAAGCTGTCTGAAGTGGTTTCCCAAAGTTATCAACATTTTGATGTTTGGCGTTCCGGAACCCACCTTTTTTCAGGCTGAAAAGGCGTTTTCTGCATTGTGCCATAACTTTGCAGGGAAGCTTCAGAACATGAAATTTTCAGCTGCCACTATAGCAGAAAGGGTCTTTCTAGTAGTTGCACATCAAATCTAAGCTGTCTGAAGCGTTTTTCCAAAGTTATAAACATTTTTATGCTTGGCGTTCCGAAACCCACCTTATCTCAGGCTGAAAACGCGGTTTCTGCATTGTGCCATAACTTTGCAGGGAAACTTCAGAACATGAAATTTTCACCTCCAACTATAGCAGAAAGGGTCTTTCTAGTAGTTGCACATCAAATCTAAGCTGTCTGAAGTGTTTTTCCAAAGTTATCAACATTTTTAAGTTTGGCGTTCCGGAACCCACCTTATCGCAGGCTGAAAACGCGTTTTCTGCATTGTTCCTTAACTTTGCAGGGAAGCATCAGAACATGAAATTTTCAGCTCCCACTATGACAAACAGGGTCTTTCTAATAGTTGCACATCAAATCTAATCTGTCTGAAGTGTTTTTCGAAAGTTATCAACATTTTTCTGTTTGGCGTTCCGGAACCCACCTTGTCTCAGGTTGAAAACGCGTTTTATGCATTGTGCCATAACTTTGACGGAAAGCTTCAGAACATGAAAGTTTCACCTCCCACTATAGCAGAAAGAGTCTTTTTAGTAGTAGCACATCAAATCTAAGCTGTTTGAAGTGTTTTCCCAAAGTTATCAACGTTTTTATGTTTGGCGTTGAAATGTTCGCCTCCCACTGTAGCAGACAGGGTCTTTCGAGGAGTTGCACATCAAATCTAAGCTGTCTGAAGTGTTTTTCCAAAGTTATCAACATTTTTATGTTTGGCGTTCTGGAACCCACCTTATCTCAGGCTGAAAACGCGTTTTCTGCAATGTGCCATAACTTTGCAGGGCAGCTTCAGAACATGAAGTTTTAACCTCCCACTATAGCAGAAAGGGTCGTTCTAGTAGTTGCACATCAAATCTAAGCTGTTTGAAGTGTTTTCCCAAAGTTATCAACGTTTTTATGTTTGGCGTTTCGGAATCGACCTTATGTCCGGCTGAAAATGCGTTTTCTGCATTGTGCCATAACTTTGCAGGGAAGCTTGAGAACATGAAGTTTTAACCTCCCACTATAGCAGAAAAGGTCATTCTAGTAGTTGCACATCAAATCTAAGCTGTCTTGAAGTGTTTTTCTGAAGTTATCAACATTTTTATGTTTGGCGTTCCGGAACCCACCTTATCTCAGCCTGAAAACGCGTTTTACATATTTTGCCATAACTTTGCAGGGAAGCTTCAGAACATGAAATTTTTACATCCCACTATAGCAGAAAGGGTCTTTCTAGTAGTTGCACATCAAATCTAAGCTGTCTGAAGTGTTTTTCCAAAGTTATCAATATTTTTATGTTTGGCGTTCCGGAACTCACCTTATCTCAGGCTGAAAACGCGTTTTGTGCATTGTGCCATAACTTCTCAGGGAAGCTTCAGAACATGAAATGTTCACCTCCCACTATAGCAGAAAGGGTCTTTCTAGTTGTTGCACATCAAATCTAAGCTGTCTGAAGTGTTTTTCCAAAGTTATCAACATTTTTATGTTTGGCGTTTCGGAACTCACCTTATCTCAGGCTGAAAACGCGTTTTCTGCATTGTTCCTTAACTTTGCAGAGAAGCTTCAGAACATGAAATTTTCAACTCCCACTATAACAGACAGGGTCTTTCGAGTAGTTGCACATCAAATCTAAGCTGTCTGAAGTGTTTTTCCAAAAATATCAACATTTTTATGATTGGCCTTCCGGAACCCACCTTATCTCAGGCTGAAAACGCGTTTTCTTTTTGTGTGCCATAACTTTGCAGGGCAGCTTCAGAACATGACATTTTCACCTCCCACTATAGCAGAAAGGGTCTTTCTCGTAGTTACACATCAAATCTAAGCTGTCTGAAGTGTTTTTCGAAAGTTTTCAAGATTTGTATGTTTGGTGTTCCTGAATCGACCTTATCTCAGGCTGAAAACGCGTTTTACGCCTTTTGCATAAATTTGCAGGGAAGCTTCAGAACATGGAATTTTCACTACCAACTATAGCAGAAAGGGTCTTACTAGTATTTGCACATCAACTCTAAGCAGTCTGAAGTGTCTTTCCAAAGTTATCAACATTTTTATGTTTGGCGTTTCGGAACCCACCTTATGTCAGGATGAAAATGCGTTTTCTGCATTGTGCCATAAATTTGCAGGGAAGCTTCAGAACATGAAATTTTCACCTGCCACTATAGCAGAAAGGGTCTTTCTCGTAGTTACACATCAAATCTAAGCTGTCTGAAGTGTTTTTCGAAAGTTTTCAAGATTTGTATGTTTGGTGTTCCTGAATCGACCTTATCTCAGGCTGAAAACGCAATTTCTGCATTGTGCCATAACTTTGCAGGGAAGCTTCAGATCATGAAATGTTCATTTCCCACTATAGCAGAAAGGGTCTTTCTCGTAAAAAGCACATCAAATCGAAGCTGTCTGAAGTGTTTGTCCAAAGTTATCAACATTTTTATATTTGGCGTTCCGGAATCAACCTTATCTCAGGCTGAAAACGCATTTTACGCATTGTGCCATAACTTTGCAGGAAAGCTTCAGAACATGAAATTTTCACCTCCCATTATAGCAGAAAGGGTCTTTCTAGTAGTTGCACATCAAATCTAAGCTGTCTGAAGTGTTTTTCCGAAGTTATCTACATTTTTATATTTGGCGTTCCGGAATCGACCTTATGTGAGGCTGAAAACGCGTTTTCTTCATTGTGCCATAACTTTGCAGGGAATTTTCAGAACATGAAATTTTCAACTCCCACTATAGCAGTAAGGGTCTTTCTAGTAATTGCATATCAAATCTAAGCTGTCTGAAGTGTTTTTCCAAAGTTCTCAACATTTTTATGTTTGGCGTTCTGGAACCCACCTTATCTCAGGCTGAAAACGCGTTTTCTGCATTGTGCCATAACTTTGCAGGAAAGCTGCAAAATATGAAATTTTCACCTCCCACTATAGCAGAAAGGGTCTTTCTAGTAGTTGCACATCAAATCTAAGCTGTCTGAAGTGTTTTTCCAAAGTTATCAACATTTTTATGTTTGGCGTTCCATAATCAACCTTATCTCAGGCTGAAAACGCGTTTTCTGCATTGTGCCATACCTTTGCAGGGAAGCTTCAGAACATGACATTTTCACCTCCCACTATAGCATAAAGGGTCTTTCTAGTTGTTGCACATCAAATCTAAGCTGTTTGAAGTCTTTTTCCAAAGTAATCAACATTTTTAAGTTTGGCGTTCCGGTACCAACCTAATATCAGGCTGAAAACGCATTTTACGCATTGTGCCATAACTTTGCAGGAAACCTTCAGAACATTAAATTTTCACCTCCCACTATAGCAGAAAGGGTCTTTCTAGTACTTGTACATCAAATCTAAGCTGTCTGAAGTGTTTTTCCGAAGTTATCAACATTTTTATGTTTGGCGTTCCGGAATTGACCATATGTGAGGCTGAAAACGCGTTTTCTGCATTGTGACATACCTTTGCAGGGAAGCTTCAGAACATGAAATTTTAACCTCCCACGATAGCAGAAAGGGTCTTTCTAGTAGTTGCACATCAAATCGAAGCTGTTTGAATTGTTTTTCCAGAATTATGAACATTTTTATCTTTGGCGTTCCGGAATCGACCTTATCTCAGGTTGAAAACGCGTTTTACGCATGGTGCCATAACTTTGCAGGGAAGCTTCAGAACATCGAATTTTCACCTCCCACTATAGCAGAAACGGTCTTTCTAGTAGTTGCACATCAAATATAAGCTGTCTGAAGTGTTTTTCCAAAGTTATAAACATTTTTATGTTTGACATTCCGGAATCGACCTTATGTGATGCTGAAAACTCGTTTTCTGCATTGTGCCATAACTTTGCAGGAAAGCTTCAGAACATGAAATTTCTAAATCCCACTATAGCAGAAAGGGTCTTTCTAGTAGTTGCACATCAAATCTAAGCTGTCTGAAGTGTTTTTCCAAAGTTATCAACATTTTTATGTTTGGCGTTCTGGAACCCACCTAATCTCAGGCTGAAAACGCGTTTTCTGCATTGTGCCATAACTTTTCAGGGGAGGTTCAGAACGTGAAATGTTCGCCTCCCACTATAGCAGATAGGGTCTTTCTAGTATTTGCACATCAAATCTAAGCTGTCTGAAGTGTTTTTCCAAAGTTATCAACATTTTTATGTTTGGCGTTCTGGAACCCACCTTAGCTCATGCTGAAAACGCGTTTTCTGCATTGTGCCATAACTATTCAGGGAAGCTTCAGAACATGAAATGTTCGCCTCCCACTATAGCAGATAGGGTCTTTCTAGTATTTGCACATCAAATCTAAGCTGTCTGAAGTGTTTTTCCAAAGTTATCAACATTTTTATGTTTGGCGTTCTGGAACCCACCTTATCTCAAGCTGAAAACGCGTTTTCTTCATTGTGCCATAACTTTGAAGGGAAGCTACAGAACATGAAATTTTCACCTCCCACTAGAGCAGAAAGGGTCTTTCTCGTAGATGCACATCAAATCTAAGCTGTCTGAAGTGTTTTTCGAAAGTTTTCAACATTTTTATGTTTGGTGTTCCTGAATCGACATTATCTCAGGCCGAAAACGCGTTTTACATATTTTGCCATAACTTTGCAGGGAAGCTTAAGAACATGAAATTTTAACATCCCACTATAGCAGAAATGGTCTTTCTAGTAGTTGCACATCAAATCTAAGCTGTCTGAAGTGTTTTTCGAAAGTTTTCAACATTTTTATGTTTGGTGTTCCTGAATCGACCTTATCTCAGGCCGAAAACGCGTTTTCTGCATTGTGCCATAACTTTGCAGAGAAGCTTCAGAACATGAAAATTTCACCTCCCACTATAGCAGAAAGGGTCTTTCGAGTAGATGCACATCAAATCTAAGCTGTCTGAAGTGTTTTTCGAAAGTTTTCAACATTTTTATGTTTGGTGTTCCTGAATCGACCTTATCTCAGGCCGAAAACGCGTTTTCTGCATTGTGCCATAACTTTGCAGGGAAGCTCCAGAACATGAAAATTTCACCTCCCACTATAGCAGAAAGGGTCTTTCTAGTAGATGCACATCAAATCTAAGCTGTCTGAAGTGTTTTTCCAAAGTTATCAACATTTTTATGTTTGGCGTTTCGGAATCGACCATATCTCCGGCTGAAAACGTGTTTTCTGCATTGTGCCATAACTTTGCAGGGAAGCTTCAGAACATGAAATTTTAACCTCCCATTATAGCAGAAAAGGTCATTCTAGTAGTTGCACATAAAATCTAAGCTGTCTTGAAGTGTTTTTCTAAAGTTATCAACATTTTTATGTTTGGCGTTCCGGAACCCACCTTATCTCAGTCTGAAAACGCGTTTTACATATTTTGCCATAACTTTGCAGGGAAGCTTAAGAACATGAAATTTTAACATCCCACTATAGCGGAAATGGTCTTTCTAGTAGTTGCACATCAAATCTAAGCTGTCTGAAGTGTTTTTCCAAAGTTATCAACATTTTTATGTTTGGCGTTCTGGAACCCACCTAATCTCAGGCTGAAAACGCGTTTTCTGCATTGTGCCATAACTTTTCAGGGAAGGTTCAGAACGTGAAATGTTCGCCTCCCACTATAGCAGATAGGGTCTTTCTAGTATTTGCACATCAAATCTAAGCTGTCTGAAGTGTTTTTCCAAAGTTATCAACATTTTTATGTTTGGCGTTCTGGAACCCACCTTAGCTCATGCTGAAAACGCGTTTTCTGCATTGTGCCATAACTATTCAGGGAAGCTTCAGAACATGAAATGTTCGCCTCCCACTATAGCAGATAGGGTCTTTCTAGTATTTGCACATCAAATCTAAGCTGTCTGAAGTGTTTTTCCAAAGTTATCAACATTTTTATGTTTGGCGTTCTGGAACCCACCTTATCTCAAGCTGAAAACGCGTTTTCTTCATTGTGCCATAACTTTGAAGGGAAGCTACAGAACATGAAATTTTCACCTCCCACTAGAGCAGAAAGGGTCTTTCTCGTAGATGCACATCAAATCTAAGCTGTCTGAAGTGTTTTTCGAAAGTTTTCAACATTTTTATGTTTGGTGTTCCTGAATCGACCTTATCTCAGGCTGAAAACGCGTTTTCTGCATTGTGCCATAACTTTGCAGGGAAGCTTCAGAAAATGAAATTTTAACCTCCCACTATAGTAGAAAGGGTCTTTCTAGTAGTTGCACATCAAATCTAAGCTGTCGAAAGTGTTTTTCCAAAGTTATCAACATTTTTATGTTTGGCGTTTCGGAATCGACCATATCTCCGGCTGAAAACGTGTTTTCTGTATTGTGCCATAACTTTGCAGGGAAGCTTCAGAACATGAAATTTTAACCTCCCATTATAGCAGAAAAGGTCATTCTAGTAGTTGCACATAAAATCTAAGCTGTCTTGAAGTGTTTTTCTAAAGTTATCAACATTTTTATGTTTGGCGTTCCGGAACCCACCTTATCTCAGTCTGAAAACGCGTTTTACATATTTTGCCATAACTTTGCAGGGAAGCTTAAGAACATGAAATTTTAACATCCCACTATAGCGGAAATGGTCTTTCTAGTAGTTGCACATCAAATCTAAGCTGTCTGAAGTGTTTTTCCAAAGTTATCAACATTTTTATGTTTGGCGTTCTGGAACCCACCTAATCTCAGCCTGAAAACGCGTTTTCTGCATTGTGCCATAACTATTCAGGGAAGCTTCAGAACATGAAATGTTCGCCTCCCACTATAGCAGATAGGGTCTTTCTAGTATTTGCACATCAAATCTAAGCTGTCTGAAGTGTTTTTCCAAAGTTATCAACATTTTTATGTTTGGCGTTCTGGAACCCACCTTATCTCAAGCTGAAAACGCGTTTTCTTCATTGTGCCATAACTTTGAAGGGAAGCTACAGAACATGAAATTTTCACCTCCCACTAGAGCAGAAAGGGTCTTTCTCGTAGATGCACATCAAATCTAAGCTGTCTGAAGTGTTTTTCGAAAGTTTTCAACATTTTTATGTTTGGTGTTTCTGAATCGACCTTATCTCAGGCTGAAAACGCGTTTTCTGCATTGTGCCATTACTTTGCAGGGAAGCTTCAGAACATGAAATTTTGACCTCCCACTATAGCAGAAAGGGTCTTTCTAGTAGTTGCACATCAAATCTAAGATGTCTGAAGCGTTTTTCGAAAGTTATCAACATTTTTATGTTTGGCGTTCCGGAATCGACCTTATCTCTGGCACAAAATGCATTTTCTGCATTGTGCCATAACTTTGCAGCGAAACTTCAGAACATGAAATTTTCACCTCCCACTATAACAGAAAGGGTCTTTCTAGTACTTGCACATCAAATCTAAGCTGTCTGAAGTGTTTTTCCAAAGTGATCAACATTTTTACGTTTGGCGTATCGGAACCCACCTGATCTCAGGCTGAAAACGCGTTTTCTGCATTGTCCCATAACTTTCCAGGGAAGCTTTACAACATGAAATTTTGACCTCCGACTATAGCAGAAAGGGTCTTTATCAACATTTTTATGTTTGGCGTTCCAGAATCGACCTTATCTCAGGCTGAAAACGCGTTTTACGCATTGTGCCATAACTTTGCAGGGAAGCTTCAGAAAATGAAATTTTCACCTCCCACTAAAGCAGAAAGGATCTTTCTAGTAGTTGCACATCAAATCTAAGCTGTCTGAAGTGTTGTTCCAAAGTTATCAACATTTTTACGCTTGGCGTTCCGGAACCCACCTTATCTCAGGCTGAAAACGCGTTTTCTGCATTGTGCCATAACTTCTCAGGGAAGCCTCAGAACATGAAATGTTCACCTCCCACTATAGCAGAAAGGGTCTTTCTAGTAGTTGCACATCAAATCTAAGCTGTCTGAAGTGTTTTTCGAAAGTTATCAACATGTTTATGTATGGCGTTCCGGAATCAACCTTATCTCAGGCTGAAAACGCGTTTTACGCATTGTGCCATAACTTTGCAGGGAAGCTTCAGAAAATGAAATTTTCACCTCCCACTAAAGCAGAAAGGATCTTTCTAGTAGTTGCACATTAAATCTAAGCTGTCTGAAGTGTTGTTCCAAAGTTATCAACATTTTTACGCTTGGCGTTCCGGAACCCACCTTATCTCAGGCTGAAAACGCGTTTTCTGCATTGTGCCATAACTTCTCAGGGAAGCCTCAGAACATGAAATGTTCACCTCCCACTATAGCAGAAAGGGTCTTTCTAGTAGTTGCACATCAAATCTAAGCTGTCTGAAGTGTTTTTCGAAAGTTATCAACATTTTTATGTATGGCGTTCCGGAATCAACCTTATCTCAGGCTGAAAACGCGTTTTACGCATTGTGCCATAACTTTGCAGGGAACCTTTAGAACATGAAATTTTCACCTCCAACTATAACAGAAAGGGTCTTTCTAGTACTTGCACATCAAATCTAAGCTGTCTGAAGTGTTTTTCCAAAGTGATCAACATTTTTACGTTTGGCGTATCGGAACCCACCTTATCTCAGGCTGAAAACGCGTTTTCTGCATTGTCCCATAACTTTCCAGGGAAGCTTTACAACATGAAATTTTGACCTCCGACTATAGCAGAAAGGGTCTTTATCAACATTTTTATGTTTGGCGTTCCAGAATCGACCTTATCTCAGGCTGAAAACGCGTTTTACGCATTGTGCCATAACTTCTCAGGGAAGCCTCAGAACATGAAATGTTCACCTCCCACTATAGCAGAAAGGGTCTTTCTAGTAGTTGCACATCAAATCTAAGCTGTCTGAAGTGTTTTTCGAAAGTTATCAACATTTTTATGTATGGCGTTCCGGAATCAACCTTATCTCAGGCTGAAAACGCGTTTTACGCATTGTGCCATAACTTTGCAGGGAACCTTTAGAACATGAATTTTTCACCTACCACTATAGCAGAAAGGGTCTTTCTCGGAGTTGCACATCAAATCTAAGCTGTCTGAAGTGTTTTTCCAAAGTTATCAACATTTTTATGTTTGGCGTTCCGGAATCGACCTTATCTCAGGCTGAAAACGCTTTTTACGCTTTGTGCCATAACTTTGCAGGGAAGCTTCAGAAAATGAAATTTTCACCTCCCACTATAGCACAAAGGGTTTTTGTAGTAGTTGCACATCAAATCTAAGCTGTTTGAAGTGTTTTTCCAAAGTTATCAACATTTTTATGTTTGGCGTTCTGGAATCAACCTTATCTCAGGCTGAAAACGCATTTTCTGCATTGTGCCATAAATTTGAAAGGAAGCTTCAGAACATGAAATTTTCACCTCCCACTATAGCAGAAAGGGTCTTTCTAGTAGTTGCACGTCAGATCTAAGCTGTCTGAAGTGTTTTTCGAAAGTTATCAACATTTTTATGTTTGGCGTTTCGGAACCCACCTTGTCTCAGGCTGAAAAATCATTTTCTGCATTGTCCCATAACTTCTCAGGGAAGCTTCAGAACATGAAATTTCGACCTCCCACTATAGCAGAAAGGGTCTTTCTAGTTGTTGCACATCAAATCTAAGCTGTCAGAAGTGTTTTTCCAAAGTTATCAACATTTTAATGTTTGGCGTTACAGAATCGACCGTATCTCAGGATGAAAAATTGTTTTCTGCATTGTCCCATAACTTTCCAGGGAAGCTTCAGAACATGAAATTTTGACCTAACACTATAGCAGAAACGGTCTTTCTAGTAGTTGCACATCAAATCTAAGCTGTCTGAAGTGGTTTTCGAAACTTATCAACATTTTTATGTTTGGCATTCCAGAATCGATCTTATCTCAGGCTGAAAACGAGTTGTCTGCATTGTGGCATAACTTTGCAGGGAAGCTTCAGAACATGAAATGTTCACCTCCCACTATAGCAGAAAGGGTCTTTCTAGTAGTTGCACATCAAATCTAAGCTGTCTGAAGTGTTTTTCGAAAGTTATCAACATTTTTATGTTTGGCGTTCCAGAATCGACCTTATCTCAGGCTGAAAACGAGTTGTCTGCATTGTGCCATAACTTTGCAGGGAAGCTTCAGAACATGAAATGTTCACCTCCCACTATAGCAGAAAGGGTCTTTTTAGTAGTTGCAGATCAAATCTAAGCTGTCTGATGTGTTTTTCCAAAGTTATCAACATTTTTATGTTTGGCGATCCGGAATCGACCTTATCTTAGGCTGAAAACGCGTTATACACATTGTGCAATAACTTTGCAGGGAAGCTTCAGAACATGAAATGTTCACATCCCACTATAGCAGAAAGGTTCTTTCTAGTAGTTGCACATCAAATCTAAGCTATCTGAAGTGTTTTTCCAAAGTTATCAACATTTTTATGATTGGCGTTCCGGAATCGACCTTATCTCAGGCTGAAAACGCGTTTTACGCATTGTGCCATAACTTTTCAGGGAAGCTTCAGAACATGAAATGTTCACCTCCCACTATAGCAGAAAAGGTCTTTCTAGAAATTGCACATCAAATGTGAGCTGTCTGAAATGTTTTTCCAAAGTTATGAACATTTTTTTATTTATCGTTCGGGAATCAACCTAATCTCAGGCTGAAAAGGTGTTTTCTGCATTGTGCGATAACTTTGCAGGGAAGCTTCAGAACATGAAATGTTCACCTCCCACTATAGCAGAAAGGGTCTTTCTAGCAGTTGCACATCAAATCTAAGCTGTCTGAAGTGTTTTTCGAAAGTTATCAACATTTTTATGTTTGGCATTCCAGAATCGATCTTATCTCAGGCTGAAAACGAGTTGTCTGCATTGTGCCATAACTTTGCATGGAAGCTTCAGAACATGAAATTTTCACCTCCCACTATAGCAGAAAGGGTCTTTCTAGTAGTTTCACATCAAATCTAAGCTGTCTGAAGTGTTTTTCCAAAGTTATCAACATTTTTTTGTTTGGCGTTCCGGAACCCACCATATCTCAGGCTGAAAACAGGTTTTCTGCATTGTGCCATAATTTTGCAGGGAAGCTTCAGAACATGAAATTTTCACGTCCCACTATAGCAGAAAGGGTCTTTCTAGTAGTTGCACATCAAATCTAAGCGGTCTGAAGTGCTTTTCGAAAGTTATCAACATTTTTATGTTTGGTGTTCCGGAATCGACCTTATCTCAGGCTGAAAACGCGTTTTCGGCATTGTGCCATAACTTTGCAGGGAAGCTTCAGAACATGAAATATTCACCTCCCACTATAGCAGAAAGGGTCTTTCTAGTAGTTGCACATCAAATCTAAGCTGTCTGAAATGTTTTTCCAAAGTTATCAACATTTTTACGTTTGGTGTTCCGGAACCCACCTTATCTCAGGCTGAACACGCGTTTTCTGCATTGTGCTATAACTTTGCAGGTAATCTTCAGGACATAAAATTTTCACCTCCCACAATAGCCGAAAGGGTCTTTCTAGTAGTTACACATCAAATCTAAGCTGTCTGAAGTGTTGTTCCAAAGTTATCAACATTTTTACGTTTGGTGTTTCGGAAACCACCTTATCTCAGGCTGAAAACGCGTTTTCTGCATTGTGCCATAACTTCTCAGGGAAGCTTCAGAACATGAAATGTTCACCTCCCACTATAGTAGAGAGGGTCTTTCTAGTAGTTGCACATCAAATATAAGCTGTCTGAAGTGTTTTTCCAAAGTTATCAACATTTTTATGTTTGGCGTTCCGGAACCCACCTTATCTCAGTCTGAAAACGCGTTTTACATATTTTGCCATAACTTTGCAGGGAAGCTTAAGAACATGAAATTTTAACATCCCACTATAGCAGAAAGGGTCTTTCTAGTAGCTGCACATCAAATCTAAGCTGTCTGAAGTGTTTTTCCAAAGTTATCAACATTCTTATGTTTGGCGTTCCGGAATCAACCTTATCTCAGGCTGAAAACGCGTTTTACGCATTGTGCCATAACTTTGCAGGGAAGCTTCAGAACATGAAATGTTCGCCTCCCACTATAGCAGATAGGGTCTTTCTGGTAGTTGGAAATCAAATCTAAGCTGTCTGAAGTGTTTTTCCAAAGTTATCAACATTTTTATGTTTGGCGTTCTGGAACCCACCTTATCTCAGACTGAAAACACGTTTTCTGCATTGTGCCATAACTTTGCAGGGAAGCTTCAGAAAATGAAATTTTCACCTCCCACTACAGCAGAAAGGGTCTGTCTAGTAGTTGCACATCAAATCTTAGCTGTCTGAAGTGTTTTTTCAAAGTTCTCAACATTTTTATGTTTGGCATTCTGAAATCAACCTCATCTCAGGCTGAAAACGCGTTTAACGCATTGTGCCATAACTTTGCAGGGAAGCTTCAGAAAATGAAATTTTAACCTCCCACTATAGCAGAAAGGGTCTTTCTAGTAGTTGCACATCAAATCTAAGCTGTCGAAAGTATTTTTCCAAACATATCAACATTTTTATGTTTGGCGTTTCGGAATCGACCTTATCTCCGGCTGAAAACGCGTTTTCTGCATTGTGCCATAACTTTGCAGGGAAGCTTCAGAACATGAAATTTTAACCTCCCACTATGGCAGAAAAGGTCATTCTAGTAGTTGCACATCAAATCTAAGCTGTCTTGAAGTGTTTTTCTAAAGTTATCAACATTTTTATGTTTGGCGTTCCGGAACCCACCTTATCTCAGTCTGAAAACGCGTTTTACATATTTTGCCATAACTTTGCAGGGAAGCTTCAGAACATGAAATTTTCAACTCCCACTGTAGCAGAAAGGGTCTTTCTAGTAGTTCCACATCAAATCTAAGCTGTCTGAAGTGTTTTTCCAAAGTTATCAACATTTTTATGTTTGGCGTTCTGGAACCCACCTTATCTCAGACTGAAAACACGTTTTCTGCATTGTGCCATAACTTTGCAGGGAAGCTTCAGAAAATGAAATTTTCACCTCCCACTACAGCAGAAAGGGTCTGTCTAGTAGTTGCACATCAAATCTTAGCTGTCTGAAGTGTTTTTTCAAAGTTCTCAACATTTTTATGTTTGGCATTCTGAAATCAACCTCATCTCAGGCTGAAAACGCGTTTAACGCATTGTGCCATAACTTTGCAGGGAAGCTTCAGAAAATGAAATTTAGACCTCCCACTATAGCAGAAAGGGTCTTTCTAGTAGTTGCACATCAAATCTAAGATGTCTGAAGCGTTTTTCGAAAGTTATCAACATTTTTATGTTTGGCGTTCCGGAATCGACCTTATCTCTGGCACAAAATGCATTTTCTGCATTGTGCCATAACTTTGCAGCGAAACTTCAGAACATGAAATTTTCACCTCCCAGTATAGTAGAAAGGGTCTTTCTAGTAGTTACACATGATATCTAAGCTGTCTGAAGTGTTTTTCAAAAGTTATCAACATTTTTATGTTTGGCGTTCCAGAATCGACCTTATCTCAGGCTGAAAACGCGTTTTACGCATTGTGCCATAACTTTGCAGGGAAGCTTCAGAAAATGAAATTTTCACCTCCCACTAAAGCAGAAAGGATCTTTCTAGTAGTTGCACATCAAATCTAAGCTGTCTGAAGTGTTGTTCCAAAGTTATCAACATTTTTACGCTTGGCGTTCCGGAACCCACCTTATCTCAGGCTGAAAACGCGTTTTCTGCATTGTGCCATAACTTTGCAGGGAAGCTTCAGATCATGAAATTTTAACCTCCCATTATAGCAGAAAAGGTCATTCTAGTAGTTGCACATCAAATCTAAGCTGTCTTGAAGTGTTTTTCTAAAGTTATCAACATTTTTATGTTTGGCGTTCCGGAACCCACCTTATCTCAGTCTGAAAACGCGTTTTACATATTTTGCCATAACTTTGCAGGGAAGCTTAAGAACATGAAATTTTAACATCCCACTATAGCAGAAATGGTCTTTCTAGTAGTTGCACATCAAATCTAAGCTGTCTGAAGTGTTTTTCCAAAGTTATCAACATTTTTATGTTTGGCGTTCTGAAATCAACCTCATCTCAGGCTGAAAACGCGTTTAACGCATTGTGCCATAACTTTGCAGGGAAGCTTCAGAAAATGAAATTTTAACCTCCCACTATAGCAGAAAGGGTCTTTCTAGTAGTTGCATATCAAATCTAAGCTGTCTGAAGCGTTTTTCGAAAGTTATCAACATTTTTATGTTTGGCGTTCCGGAATCGACCTTATAACAGGATGAAAAATCGTTTTCTGCATTGTCCCATAACTTCGCAGGGAAGCTTCAGAACATGAAATGTTCATCTCCCACTATAGCAGAAAGGGTCTTTCTAGTAGTTGCACATCAAATCTAAGCTGTCTGTAGTGTTTTTCGAAAGTTATCAACATTTTTATGTTTGGCGTTCCGGAACCCCCCTTATCTCAGGCTGAAAACGCGTTTTCTGCATTGTGCCATAACTTTGCAGGGAAGCTTCAGAACATGAAATTTTAACCTCCCACTGTAGCAGAAAGGGTCTTTCCAGTAGTTGCACATCAAATCTAAGCTGTCTGAAGTGTTTTTCCAAAGTTATCAACATTTTTTTGTTTGGCATTCCGGAATCGACCTTATGTCAGGCTGAAAACGCGTTTTACGCATTGTGCCATAACTTTGCAGGGAAGCTTCAGAACATGACATTTTCACCTCCCACAATAGCCGAAAGGGTCTTTCTAGTAGTTGCACATCATATCTAAGCTGTCTGAAGTGTTTTTCCAAAGTTATCAACATTTTTATGTTTGGTGTTCCGGAATCAACCTTATCTCAGGCTGAAAACGCGTTTTACGCATTGTGCCATAACTTTGCAGGAAAGCTTCAGAACATGAAAGTTTCAACTCCCACTATAGCAGAAAGGGTCTTTCTAGTAGTTGCACATCAAATCTAAGCTGTCTAAAGTGTTTTTCCATAGTTATCAATATTTTTATGTTTGGCTTTCCGGAATCGACCTTATCTCAGGCTGAAAACGCGTTTCCTGCATTGTGCCATAACTTTGCAGGGAAGCTTCAGAAAATGAAATTTTTACCTCCCACTATAGCAGAAAGGGTCTTTCTAGTAGTTGCACATCAAATCTAAGCTGTCTGAAGTGTTTTTCGAAAGTTATCAACATTCTTATGTTTGGCGTTCCGGAATCAACCTTATCTGAGGCTGAAAACGCGTTTTACGCATTGTGCCATAACTTTGCAGGAAAGCTTCAGAAAATGAAATTTTCAACTCCCACTATAGCAGAAAGGGTCTTTCTAGTAGTTTCACATCAAATCTAAGCTGTCTGAAGTGTTTTTCCAAAGTTATCAATATTTTTATGTTTGGCGTTCCGGAATCAACCTTATCGCAGACTGAAAACGTGTTTTCTGCATTGTGCCATAACTTTGCAGGGAAACTTCAGAACATGAAATTTTCACGTCCAACTATAGCAGAAAGGTTCTTTCTAGTAGTTGCACATCACATCTAAGCTGTCTGAAGTGTTTTTCGAAAGTTATCAACATTTTTATGTTTGGCGTTCTGGAACCCACCTAATCTCAGGCTGAAAACGCGTTTTCTGCATTGTGCCATAACTTTGCAGGGAAGCTTCAGAAAATGAATTTTTTACCTCCCACTATAGCAGAAAGGGTCTTTCTAGTAGTTGCACATCAAATCTAAGCTGTCTGAAGTGTTTTTCGAAAGTTATCAACATTTTCATGTTTGGCGTTCCGGAACCCACCTTATCTCAGGCTGAAAACGCGTTTTACGCATTGTGCCATAACTTTGCAGGAAAGCTTCAGAACATGAAATTTTCAACTCCCACTATAGCAGAAAGGGTCTTTCTAGTAGTTGCACATCAAATCTAAGCTGTCTGAAGTGTTTTTCCAAAGTTATCAATATTTTTATGTTTGGCTTTCCGGAATCGACCTTATCTCAGGCTGAAAACGCGTTTCCTGCATTGTGGCATAACTTTGCAGGGATGCTTCTGAACATGAAATTTTCACCTCCCACTGTAGCAGAAAGGGTCTTTCGAGTAGTTGCACATCAAATCTAAGCTGACTGATGTGTTTTTCCGAAGTTATTAACATTTTTATGTTTGGCGTTCCGGAATCGACCTTATCTCAGGCTGAAAACGCCTTCTACACATTGTTTCATAACTTTGCCGGGAAGGTTGAGAACATCAAATTTTCACCTCCCACTACAGCAGAAAGGGTTTTTCTAGTAGTTGCACATCAAATCTAAGCTGTCTGAAGTGTTTTTCCAAAGTTATCAACATTTTTATGTTTGGCGTTCCGGAACCCACCTTATCTCAGGCTGAAAATGCGTTTTCTGCAATGTGCCATAACTTTGCAGGGATGTTTCAGAACATGAAATTTTCAACTCCCACTATAGCAGAATGGGTCTTTCTAGTAGTTGCACATCAAATCTAAGCTGTCTGAAGTGTTTTTCCAAATTTATCAAAATTTTTATGTTTGGCATTCCGGAATCGACCTTATCTCAGGCTGAAAACGCGTTTTCTGCATTGTGCCATAACTTTGCAGGGAAGCTTCAGAACATGACATTTTCACCTCCCACTATAGCAGAAAGGGTCTTTCTAGTAGTTGCACATCAAATCTAAGCTGTCTGAAGTGTTTTTCCAAAGTTATCAATATTTTTATGTTTGGCGTTTCGGAATCGACCTTATCTCAGGCTGAAAACGCATTTCCTGCATTGTGGCATAACTTTGCAGGGATGCTTCAGAACATGAAATTTTCACCTCCCACTGTAGCTAAACGGGTCTTTCTAGTAGTTGCACATCAAATCTAAGTTGTCTGAAGTGATTTTCCAAAGTTATCAACATTTTTATGTTTGGCGTTCTGGAACCCACCTAATCTCTGGCTGAAAACGCGTTTCCTGCATTGTTGCATAACTTTGCAGGGATGCTTCAGAACATGAAATGTTCGCCTCCCATTATAGCAGATAGGGTCTTTCGAGGAGTTGCACATCAAATCTAAGCTGTCTGAAGTGTTTTTCCTAAGTTATCAACATTTTTATGTTTGGCGTTCTGGAACCCACCTTATCTCAGGCTGAAAACGCATTTTCTGCATTGTGCCATAACTTTGCAGGGAAGCTTCAGAACATGAAATTTTCACCTCCCACTATAGCAGAAAGTGTCTTTCTAGTAGTTGCACATCAAATCTAAGCTGTCTGAAGTGTTTTTCCAAAGTTATCAACATTTTTATGTGTGGCGTTCAGGAACCCACCTTATCTCAGCCTGAAAACGCGTTTTACATATGTTGCCGTAACTTTGCAGGGAAGCTTCAGAAGATGAATTTTTAACATCCCACTATAGCAGAAAGGGTCTTTCTAGAAGTTGCACATCAAATCTAAGCTGTCTGAAGTGTTTTTCCAAAGTTATCAACATTCTTATGTTTGGCGTTCCGGAATCAACCTTATCTGAGGCTGAAAACGCGTTTTACGCATTGTGCCATACTTTTGCAGGAAAGCTTCAGAACATGAAATTTTCAACTCCCACAATAGCAGAAAGGGTCTTTCGAGGAGTTGCACATCAAATCTAAGCTGTCTGAAGTGTTTTTCCAAAGTTATCAACATTTTTATGTTTGGCGTTCTGGAACCCACCTTATCTCAGGCTGAAAACGCGTTTTCTGCATTGTGCCATAACTTTGCAGGGAAGCTTATGTTTGGCGTTCCAGAAACAACCTTATCTCAGGCTGAAAATGCCTTTTACATATTTTGCCATAACTTTGCAGGGAAGCTTCAGAACATGAAATTTTGACATCCCACTATAGCAGAAAGGGTCTTTCTAGTAATTGCACATCAAATCTAAGCTGTCTGAAGTGTTTTTCCAAAGTTATCAACATTTTTATGTTTGGCGATCCGGAATCAACCTTATCTCAAGCTGAAAACGCGTTTTACGCATTGTGCCATAACTTTGCAGGAAAGCTTCAGAACATGAAATTTTCACCTCCCACTACAGCAGAAAGGGTCTTTCTAGTAGTTGCAGAACAAATCTAAGTTGTCTGAAGTGTTTTTGCAAAGTTATCAACATTTTTATGTTTGGCGTTCTGGAACCCACCTTATCTCAGGATGAAAACGCGTTTTCTGCATTGTGCCATTACTTTGTACGGAGACTTCAGAACATGAAATTTTCTGCTCCCACTATAGCAGAAAGGGTCTTTCGAGGAGTTGCACATCAAATCTAAGCTGTCTGAAGTGTTTTTCCAAAGTTCTCAACATTTTTATGTTTGGCGTTCTGAAATCAACCTCATTTTAGGCTGAAAACGCGTTTAACGCATTGTGCCATAAGTTTACAGGGAAGCTTCAGAACATGAAAGTTTCACCTCCCACTATAGCAGAAAGGGTCTTTCTAGTAGTTGCACATCAAATCTAAGCTGTCGAAAGTGTTTTTCCAAAGTTATCAACATTTTTATGTTTGGCGTTTCGGAATCGACCTTATCTCCGGCTTAAAACGCGTTTTCTGCATTGTGCCATAACTTTGCAGGGAAGCTTCAGATCATGAAATTTTAACCTCCCATTATAGCAGAAAAGGTCATTCTAGTAGTTGCACATCAAATCTAAGCTGTCTTGAAGTGTTTTTCTAAAGTTATCAACATTTTTATGTTTGGCGTTCCGGAACCCACCTTATCTCAGTCTGAAAACGCGTTTTACATATTTTGCCATAACTTTGCAGGGAAGCTTAAGAACATGAAATTTTAACATCCCACTATAGCAGAAATGGTCTTTCTAGTAGTTGCACATCAAATCTAAGCTGTCTGAAGTGTTTTTCCAAAGTTATCAACATTTTTATGTTTGGCGTTCTGAAATCAACCTCATCTCAGGCTGAAAACGCGTTTAACGCATTGTGCCATAACTTTGCAGGGAAGCTTCAGAAAATGAAATTTTAACCTCCCACTATAGCAGAAAGGGTCTTTCTAGTAGTTGCATATCAAATCTAAGCTGTCTGAAGCGTTTTTCGAAAGTTATCAACATTTTTATGTTTGGCGTTCCGGAATCGACCTTATAACAGGATGAAAAATCGTTTTCTGCATTGTCCCATAACTTCGCAGGGAAGCTTCAGAACATGAAATGTTCATCTCCCACTATAGCAGAAAGGGTCTTTCTAGTAGTTGCACATCAAATCTAAGCTGTCTGTAGTGTTTTTCGAAAGTTATCAACATTTTTATGTTTGGCGTTCCGGAACCCCCCTTATCTCAGGCTGAAAACGCGTTTTCTGCATTGTGCCATAACTTTGCAGGGAAGCTTCAGAACATGAAATTTTAACCTCCCACTGTAGCAGAAAGGGTCTTTCCAGTAGTTGCACATCAAATCTAAGCTGTCTGAAGTGTTTTTCCAAAGTTATCAACATTTTTTTGTTTGGCATTCCGGAATCGACCTTATGTCAGGCTGAAAACGCGTTTTACGCATTGTGCCATAACTTTGCAGGGAAGCTTCAGAACATGACATTTTCACCTCCCACAATAGCCGAAAGGGTCTTTCTAGTAGTTGCACATCAAATCTAAGCTGTCTGAAGTGTTTTTCCAAAGTTATCAACATTTTTATGTTTGGTGTTCCGGAACCCACCTTATCTCAGGCTGAAAACAGGTTTTCTGCATTGTGCCATAACTTTGCAGGGAAGCTTCAGAACATGAAATTTTCACATCCCACTATAGCAGAAAGGGTCTTTCTCGTAGTTGCACATCAAATCTACGCTGTCTGAAGTGTTTTTCGAAAGTTTTCAACATTTTTATGTTTGGTGTTCCTGAATCGACCTTATTTCAGGCCGAAAACGCGTTTTCTGCATTGTGCCATAACTTTGCAGGGAAGCTTCAGAACATGAAAATTTCACCTCCCACTATAGCAGAAAGGGTCTTTCTAGTAGATGCACATCAAATCTAAGCTGGTTGAAGTGTTTTTCCAAAGTTATCAACATTTTTATGTTTGGCGTTCCGGAATTGACCTTATCTCAGGCTGAAAACGCGTTTTCTGCATTGTGCCATAACTTTGCAGGGAAGCTTCAGAACATGAAATTTTAACCTCCCACTATAGCAGAATGGGTCTTTCTAGTAGTTGCACATCAAATCTTAGCTGTCTGAAGTGTTTTTCTAAAGTTCTCAACATTTTTATGTTTGGCGTTCTGAAATCAACCTCATCTCAGGCTGAAAACGCGTTTCACGCATTGTGCCATAACTTTGCAGGGAAGCTTCAGAAAATGAAATTTTAACCTCCCACTATAGCAGAAAGGGTCTTTCTAGTAGTTGCACATCAAATCTAAGCTGTCGAAAGTGTTTTTCCAAAGTTATCAACATTTTTATGTTTGGCGTTTCGGAATCGACCTTATCTCCGGCTGAAAACGTGTTTTCTGCATTGTGCCATAACTTTGCAGGGAAGCTTCAGAACATGAAATGTTCGCCTCCCACTATAGCAGATAGGGTCTTTCTAGTAGTTGCACATCAAATCTAAGCTGTCTGAAGTGTTTTTCCAAAGTTATCAACATTTTTATGTTTGGCGTTCTGGAACCCACCTTATCTCAGGCTGAAAACACGTTTTCTGCATTGTGCCATAACTTTTCAGGGAAGCTTCAGAACATGAAATTTTCACCTCCCACTACAGCAGAAAGGGTCTTTCTAGTAGTTGCAGAGCAAATCTAAGCTGTCTGAAGTGTTTTTCCAAAGTTATCAACATTTTTATGTTTGGCGTTCTGGAACCCACCTTATCTCAGGCTGAAAACGCGTTTTCTGCATTGTGCTATAACTTTGCAGGGAGACTTCAGAACATGAAATTTTCTCCTCCCACTATAGCAGAAAGGGTATTTCTAGTAGTTGCACATCAAATCTAAGTTGTCTGAAGTGTTTTTCCAAAGTTATCAACATTCTTATGTTTGGCGTTCCGGAACCCACCATATTTCAGACTGAAAACGCGTTTTACATATTTTGCCATAACTTTGAGGGAAGCTTCAGAACATGAAATTTTAACATCCCACTATAGCAGAAAGGGTATTTCTAGTAGTTGCACATCAAATCTAAGTTGTCTGAAGTGTTTTTCCAAAGTTATCAACATTCTTATGTTTGGCGTTTCGGAATCGACCTTATCTCAGGCTGAAAACGCGTTTCCTGCATTGTGGCATAACTTTGCAGGGAAGCTTCAGAACATGAAATTTTCAACTCCCACTGTAGCAGAAAGGGTCTTTCTAGTAGTTGCACATCAAATCTAAGCTGTCTGAAGTGTTTTTCCAAAGTTATCAACATTTTTATGTTTGGCGTTCTGGAACCCACCTTAGCTCAAGCTGGAAACGCGTTTTCTGCATTGTGCCATAACTATTCAGGGAAGCTTCAGAACATGAAATGTTCGCCTCCCACTTTTGCAGATAAGGTCTTTCCAGTATTTGCACATCAAATCTAAGCTGTCTGAAGTGTTTTTCCAAAGTTATCAACATTTTTATGTTTGGCGTTCTGGAACCCACCTTATCTCAAGCTGAAAACGCGTTTTCTTCATTGTGCCATAACTTTGCAGGGAAGCTTCAGAACATGAAATTTTCACCTCCCACTAGAGCAGAAAGGGTCTTTCTCATAGATGCACATCAAATCTAAGCTGTCTGAAGTGTTTTTCGAAAGTTTTCAACATTTTTATGTTTGGTGTTCCTGAATCGACCTTATCTCAGGCCGAAAACGCGTTTTACATATTTTGCCATAACTTTGCAGGGAAGCTTAAGAACATGAAATTTTAACATCCCACTATAGCAGAAATGGTCTTTCTAGTAGTTGCACATCAAATCTAAGCTGTCTGAAGTGTTTTTCGAAAGTTTTCAACATTTTTATGTTTGGTGTTCCTGAATCGACTTTATCTCAGGCCGAAAACGCGTTTTCTGCATTGTGCCATAACTTTGCAGGGAAGCTTCAGAACATGAAAATTTCACCTCCCACTATAGCAGAAAGGGTCTTTCGAGTAGATGCACATCAAATCTAAGCTGTCTGAAGTGTTTTTCGAAAGTTTTCAACATTTTTATGTTTGGTGTTCCTGAATCCACCTTATCTCAGGCCGAAAACGCGTTTTCTGCATTCTGCCATAACTTTGCAGGGAAGCTCCAGAACATGAAAATTTCACCTCCCACTATAGCAGAAAGGGTCTTTCTAGTAGATGCACATCAAATCTAAGCTGTCTGAAGTGTTTTTCCAAAGTTATCAACATTTTTATGTTTGGCGTTCCGGAATCGACCTTATCTCAGGCTGAAAACGCGTTTTCTGCATTGTGCCATAACTTTGCAGGGAAGCTTCAGAAAATGAAATTTTAACCTCCCACTATAGTAGAAAGGGTCTTTCTAGTAGTTGCACATCAAATCTAAGCTGTCGAAAGTGTTTTTCCAAAGTTATCAACATTTTTATGTTTGGCGTTTCGGAATCGACCATATCTCCGGCTGAAAACGTGTTTTCTGCGTTGTGTCATAACTTTGCAGGGAAGCTTCAGAACATGAAATTTTAACCTCCCATTATAGCAGAAAAGGTCATTCTAGTAGTTGCACATAAAATCTAAGCTGTCTTGAAGTGTTTTTCTAAAGTTATCAACATTTTTATGTTTGGCGTTCCGGAACCCACCTTATCTCAGTCTGAAAACGCGTTTTACATATTTTGCCATAACTTTGCAGGGAAGCTTAAGAACATGAAATTTTAACATCCCACTATAGCAGAAATGGTCTTTCTAGTAGTTGCACATCAAATCTAAGCTGTCTGAAGTGTTTTTCCAAAGTTATCAACATTTTTATGTTTGGCGTTCTGGAACCCACCTAATCTCAGGCTGAAAACGCGTTTTCTGCATTGTGCCATAACTATTCAGGGAAGCTTCAGAACATGAAATGTTCGCCTCCCACTATAGCAGATAGGGTCTTTCTAGTATTTGCACATCAAATCTAAGCTGTCTGAAGTGTTTTTCCAAAGTTATCAACATTTTTATGTTTGGCGTTCTGGAACCCACCTTATCTCAAGCTGAAAACGCGTTTTCTTCATTGTGCCATAACTTTGAAGGGAAGCTTCAGAACATGAAATTTTCTCCTCCCACTAGAGCAGAAAGGGTCTTTCTCGTAGATGCACATCAAATCTAAGCTGTCTGAAGTGTTTTTCGAAAGTTTTCAACATTTTTATGTGTGGTGTTTCTGAATCGACCTTATCTCAGGCTGAAAACGCGTTTTCTGCATTGTGCCATAACTTTGCAGGGAAGCTTCAGAACATGAAAATTTCACCTCCCACTATAGCAGAAAGGGTCTTTCTAGTAGATGCACATCAAATCTAAGCTGTCTGAAGTGTTTTTCCAAAGTTATCAACATTTTTATGTTTGGCGTTCCGGAATCGACCTTATCTCAGGCTGAAAACGCGTTTTCTGCATTGTGCCATAACTTTGCAGGGAAGTTTCAGAACATGAAATTTTAACCTCCCACAATAGCAGAATGGGTCTTTCTAGTAGTTGCACATCAAATCTTAGCTGTCTGAAGTGTTTTTCTAAAGTTCTCAACATTTTTATGTTTGGCGTTCTGAAATCAACCTCATCTCAGGCTGAAAACGCGTTTAACGCATTGTGCCATAACTTTGCAGGGAAGCTTCAGAAAATGAAATTTTAACCTCCCACTATAGCAGAAAGGGTCTTTCTAGTAGTTGCACATCAAATCTAAGCTGTCGAAAGTGTTTTTCCAAAGTTATCAACATTTTTATGTTTGGCGTTTCGGAATCGACCTTATCTCCGGCTGAAAACGTGTTTTCTGCATTGTGCCATAACTTTGCAGGGAAGCTTCAGAACATGAAATTTTAACCTCCCATTATAGCAGAAAAGGTCATTCTAGTAGTTGCACATCAAATCTAAGCTGTCTTGAAGTGTTTTTCTAAAGTTATCAACATTTTTATGTTTGGCGTTCCGGAACCCACCTTATCTCAGTCTGAAAACGCGTTTTACATATTTTGCCATAACTTTGCAGGGAAGCTGAAGAACATGAAATTTTAACATCCCACTATAGCAGAAATGGTCTTTCTAGTAGTTGCACATCAAATCTAAGCTGTCTGAAGTGTTTTTCCAAAGTTATCAACATTGTTATGTTTGGCGTTCCGGAATCAACCTTATCTCAGGCTGAAAACACGTTTTCTGCATTGTGCCATAACTTTGCAGGGAAGCTTCAGAACATGAAATTTTCACCTCCCACTACAGCAGAAAGGGTCTTTCTAGTAGTTGCAGAGCAAATCTAAGCTGTCTGAAGTGTTTTTCCAAAGTTATCAACATTTTTATGTTTGGCGTTCTGGAACCCACGTTATCTCAGGCTGAAAACGCGTTTTCTGCATTGTGCCATAACTTTGCAGGGAGACTTCAGAACATGAAATTTTCTCCTCCCACTATAGCAGAAAGTGTATTTCTAGTAGTTGCACATCAAATCTAAGTTGTCTGAAGTGTTTTTCCAAAGTTATCAACATTCTTATGTTTGGCGTTCCGGAACCCACCTTATCTCAGGCTGAACACGCGTTTTCTGCATTGTGCTATAACTTTGCAGGGAATCTTCAGGACATAAAATTTTCACCTCCCACAATAGCCGAAAGGGTCTTTCTAGTAGTTGCACATCAAATCTAAGCTGTCTGAAGTTTTTTTCCAAGGTTATCAACATTTTTATGTTTGGCGTTCTGGAACCCACCTAATCTCAGGCTGAAAACGCGTTTTCTGCATTGTGCCACAACTTTTCAGGGAAGGTTCAGAACATGAAATGTTCGCCTCCCACTATAGCAGATAGGGTCTTTCTAGTATTTGCACATCAAATCTAAGCTGTCTGAAGTGTTTTTCCAAACTTATCAACATTTTTATGTTTGGCGTTCTGGAACCCACCTTATCTCAAGCTGAAAACGCGTTTTCTGCATTGTGCCATAACTTTTCAGGGAAGCTTCAGAACATGAAATGTTCGCCTCCCACTAGAGCAGATAGGGTCTTTCTAGTATTTGCACATCAAATCTAAGCTGTCTGAAGTGTTTTTCCAAAGTTATCAACATTTATATGTTTGGCGTTCTGGAACCCACCTTATCTCAAGCTGAAAACGCGTTTTCTGCATTGTGCCATAACTTTGCAGGGAGACTTCAGAACATGAAATTTTCTCCTCCCACTACAGCAGAAAGGCTATTTCTAGTAGTTGCACATCAAATCTAAGCTGTCTGAAGTGTATTTCCAAAGTTATCAACATTTTTATGTTTGGCGTTCTGGTACCCACCTTATCTCAGGCTGAAAACGCGTTTTCTTCATTGTGCCAAAACTTCTCAGGGAAGCTTCAGAACATGAAATTTTCACCTCCCACTAGAGCAGAAAGGGTCTTTCTAGTAGATGCACATCAAATCTAAGCTGTCTGAAGTGTTTTTCGAAAGTTTTCAACATTTTTATGTTTGGTGTTCCTGAATCGACCTTATCTCAGGCCGAAAACGCCTTTTATGCATTGTGCCATAACTTTGCAGGGAAGCTTCAGAACATGAAAATTTCACCTCCGACTATAGCAGAAAGGGTCTTTCTAGTAGATGCACATCAAATCTAAGCTGTCTGAAGTGTTTTTCCAAAGTTATCAACATTTTTATGTTTGGCGTTCCGGAATCGACCTTATCTCAGGCTGAAAACGCGTTTTCTGCATTGTGCCATAACTTTGCAGGGAAGCTTCAGAACATGAAATTTTAACCTCCCACTATAGCAGAATGGGTCTTTCTAGTAGTTGCACATCAAATCTTAGCTGTCTGAAGTGTTTTTCCAAAGTTCTCAACATTTTTATGTTTGGCATTCTGAAATCAACCTCATCTCAGGCTGAAAACGCGTTTAACACATTGTGCCATAACTTTGCAGGGAAGCTTCAGAAAATGAAATTTTAACTTCCCACTATAGCAGAAAGGGTCTTTCTAGTAGTTGCACATCAAATCTAAGCTGTCGAAAGTGTTTTTCCAAACATATCAACATTTTTATGTTTGGCGTTTCGGAATCGACCTTATCTCAGGATGAAAAATCGTTTTCAGCATTGTCCCATAACTTTGCAGGGAAGCTTCAGAACATGAAATGTTCACCTCCCACTATAGCAGAAAGGGTCTTTCTAGTAGTTGCACATCAAATCTAAGCTGTCTGTAGTGTTTTTCGAAAGTTATCAACATTTTTATGTTTGGCGTTCCGGAACCCCCCTTATCTCAGGCTGAAAAGGCGTTTTCTGCATTGTGCCATAACTTTGCAGGGAAGCTTCAGAACATGAAATTTTAACCTCCCACTGTAGCAGAAAGGGTCTTTCCAGTAGTTGCACATCAAATCTAAGCTGTGTGAAGTGTTTTTCGAAAGTTTTCAACATTTTTATGTTTGGTGTTCCTGAATCGACGTTATCTCAGGCTGAAAACGCGTTTTCTGCATTGTCCCATAACTTTGCAGGGAAGCTTCAGAACATGAAATGTTCACCTCCCACTATAGCAGAAAGGGTCTTTCTAGCAGTTGCACATCAAATCTAAGCTGTCTGAAGTGTTTTTCGAAAGTTATCAACATTTTTATGTTTGGCATTCCAGAATCGATCTTATCTCAGGCTGAAAACGAGTTGTCTGCATTGTGCCATAACTTTGCATGGAAGCTTCAGAACATGAAATTTTCACCTCCCACTATAGCAGAAAGGGTCTTTCTAGTAGTTGCACATCAAATCTAAGCTGTCTGAAGTGTTTTTCCAAAGTTATCAACATTTTTTTGTTTGGCGTTCCGGAACCCACCATATCTCAGGCTGAAAACAGGTTTTCTGCATTGTGCCATAACTTTGCAGGGAAGCTTCAGAACATGAAATTTTCACGTCCCACTATAGCAGAAAGGGTCTTTCTAGTAGTTGCACATCAAATCTAAGCTGTCTGAAGTGCTTTTCGAAAGTTATCAACATTTTTATGTTTGGCGTTCCGGAACCCACCTTATCTCAGGCTGAAAACGCGTTTTCGGCATTGTGCCATAACTTTGCAGGTAAGCTTCAGAACATGAAATATTCACCTCCCACTATAGCAGAAAGGGTCTTTCTAGTAGTTGCACATCAAATCTAAGCGGTCTGAAATGTTTTTCCAAAGTTATCAACATTTTTACGTTTGGTGTTCCGGAACCCACCTTATCTCAGGCTGAACACGCGTTTTCTGCATTGTGCTATAACTTTGCAGGGAATCTTCAGGACATAAAATTTTCACCTCCCACAATAGCCGAAAGGGTCTTTCTAGTAGTTGCACATCAAATCTAATCTGTCTGAAGTTTTTTTCAAAGGTTGTCAACATTTTTATGTTTGGCGTTCCGGAATCGACCTTATCTCAAGCTGAAAACGCGTTTTCTGCATTGTGCCATAACTTTGCAGGGAAGCTTCAGAACATGAAATGTTCACCTCCCACTATAGCAGAAAGGGTCTTTCTAGTAGTTGCACATCAAATCTAAGCTGTCTGAAGTGTTTTTCGAAAGTTATCAACATTTTTATGTTTGGCGTTCCAGAATCGACCTTATCTCAGGCTGAAAACGCATTGTCTGCATTGTGCCATAACTTTGCAGGGAAGCTTCCGAACTTGAAATGTTCTCCTCCCACTATAGCAGAAAGGGTCTTTTTAGTAGTTGCAGATCAAATCTAAGCTGTCTGATGTGTTTTTCCAAAGTTATCAACATTTTTTATGTTTGGCGTTGCGGAATCGACCTTATCTTAGGCTGAAAACGCGTTTTACACATTGTGCAATAACTTTGCAGGGAAGCTTCAGAACATGAAATGTTCACATCCCACTATAGCAGAAAGGGTCTTTTTAGTAGTTGCAGATCAAATCTAAGCTGTCTGATGTGTTTTTCCAAAGTTATCAACATTTTTATGTTTGGCGTTGCGGAATCGACCTTATCTTAGGCTGAAAACGCGTTTTACACATTGTGCAATAACTTTGCAGGGAAGCTTCAGAACATGAAATGTTCACATCCCACTATAGCAGAAAGGGTCTTTCTAGAAATTGCACATCAAATGTGAGCTGTCTGAAATGTTTTTCCAAAGTTATGAACATTTTTTTATTTATCGTTCGGGAATCAACCTTATCTCAGGTTGAAAAGGTGTTTTCTGCATTGTGCGATAACTTTGCAGGGAAGCTTCAGAACATGAAATGTTCACCTCCCACTATAGCAGAAAGGGTCTTTCTAGCAGTTGCACATCAAATCTAAGCTGTCTGAAGTGTTTTTCGAAAGTTATCAACATTTTTATGTTTGGCATTCCAGAATCGATCTTATCTCAGGCTGAAAACGAGTTGTCTGCATTGTGCCATAACTTTGCATGGAAGCTTCAGAACATGAAATTTTCACCTCCCACTATAGCAGAAAGGGTCTTTCTAGTAGTTTCACATCAAATCTAAGCTGTCTGAAGTGTTTTTCCAAAGTTATCAACATTTTTTTGTTTGGCGTTCCGGAACCCACCATATCTCAGGCTGAAAAAAGGTTTTCTGCATTGTGCCATAATTTTGCAGGGAAGCTTCAGAACATGAAATTTTCACATGCCACTATAGCAGAAAGGGTCTTTCTAGTAGTTGCACATCAAATCTAAGCTGTCTGAAGTGCTTTTCGAAAGTTATCAACATTTTTATGTTTGGCGTTCCGGAACCCACCTTATCTCAGGCTGAAAACGCGTTTTACATATTTTGCCATAACTTTGCAGGGAAGCTTAAGAACATGAAATTTTAACATTCCACTATAGCAGAAATGGTCTTTCTAGTAGTTGCACATCAAATCTAAGCTGTCTGAAGTGTTTTTCCAAAGTTATCAACATTCTTATGTTTGGCGTTCCGGAATCAACCTTATCTCAGGCTGAAAACGCGTTTTACGCATTGTGCCATAACTTTGCAGGGAAGCTTCAGAAAATGAAATGTTCGCCTCCCACTATAGCAGATAGGGTCTATCTGGTAGTTGCACATCAAATCTAAGCTGTCTGAAGTGTTTTTCCAAAGTTATCAACATTTTTATGTTTGGCGTTCTGGAACCCACCTTATCTCAGGCTGAAAACACGTTTTCTGCATTGTGCCATAACTTTGCAGGGAAGCTTCAGAACATGAAATATTCACCTCCCACTATAGCAGAAAGGGTCTTTCTAGTAGTTGCACATCAAATCTAAGCGGTCTGAAATGTTTTTCCAAAGTTATCAACATTTTTACGTTTGGTGTTCCGGAACCCACCTTATCTCAGGCTGAACACGCGTTTTCTGCATTGTGCTATAACTTTGCAGGGAATCTTCAGGACATAAAATTTTCACCTCCCACAATAGCCGAAAGGGTCTTTCTAGTAGTTGCACATCAAATCTAATCTGTCTGAAGTTTTTTTCAAAGGTTGTCAACATTTTTATGTTTGGCGTTCCGGAATCGACCTTATCTCAAGCTGAAAACGCGTTTTCTGCATTGTGCCATAACTTTGCAGGGAAGCTTCAGAACATGAAATGTTCACCTCCCACTATAGCAGAAAGGGTCTTTCTAGTAGTTGCACATCAAATCTAAGCTGTCTGAAGTGTTTTTCGAAAGTTATCAACATTTTTATGTTTGGCGTTCCAGAATCGACCTTATCTCAGGCTGAAAACGCATTGTCTGCATTGTGCCATAACTTTGCAGGGAAGCTTCCGAACTTGAAATGTTCTCCTCCCACTATAGCAGAAAGGGTCTTTTTAGTAGTTGCAGATCAAATCTAAGCTGTCTGATGTGTTTTTCCAAAGTTATCAACATTTTTTATGTTTGGCGTTGCGGAATCGACCTTATCTTAGGCTGAAAACGCGTTTTACACATTGTGCAATAACTTTGCAGGGAAGCTTCAGAACATGAAATGTTCACATCCCACTATAGCAGAAAGGGTCTTTTTAGTAGTTGCAGATCAAATCTAAGCTGTCTGATGTGTTTTTCCAAAGTTATCAACATTTTTATGTTTGGCGTTGCGGAATCGACCTTATCTTAGGCTGAAAACGCGTTTTACACATTGTGCAATAACTTTGCAGGGAAGCTTCAGAACATGAAATGTTCACATCCCACTATAGCAGAAAGGGTCTTTCTAGAAATTGCACATCAAATGTGAGCTGTCTGAAATGTTTTTCCAAAGTTATGAACATTTTTTTATTTATCGTTCGGGAATCAACCTTATCTCAGGTTGAAAAGGTGTTTTCTGCATTGTGCGATAACTTTGCAGGGAAGCTTCAGAACATGAAATGTTCACCTCCCACTATAGCAGAAAGGGTCTTTCTAGCAGTTGCACATCAAATCTAAGCTGTCTGAAGTGTTTTTCGAAAGTTATCAACATTTTTATGTTTGGCATTCCAGAATCGATCTTATCTCAGGCTGAAAACGAGTTGTCTGCATTGTGCCATAACTTTGCATGGAAGCTTCAGAACATGAAATTTTCACCTCCCACTATAGCAGAAAGGGTCTTTCTAGTAGTTTCACATCAAATCTAAGCTGTCTGAAGTGTTTTTCCAAAGTTATCAACATTTTTTTGTTTGGCGTTCCGGAACCCACCATATCTCAGGCTGAAAAAAGGTTTTCTGCATTGTGCCATAATTTTGCAGGGAAGCTTCAGAACATGAAATTTTCACATGCCACTATAGCAGAAAGGGTCTTTCTAGTAGTTGCACATCAAATCTAAGCTGTCTGAAGTGCTTTTCGAAAGTTATCAACATTTTTATGTTTGGCGTTCCGGAACCCACCTTATCTCAGGCTGAAAACGCGTTTTACATATTTTGCCATAACTTTGCAGGGAAGCTTAAGAACATGAAATTTTAACATTCCACTATAGCAGAAATGGTCTTTCTAGTAGTTGCACATCAAATCTAAGCTGTCTGAAGTGTTTTTCCAAAGTTATCAACATTCTTATGTTTGGCGTTCCGGAATCAACCTTATCTCAGGCTGAAAACGCGTTTTACGCATTGTGCCATAACTTTGCAGGGAAGCTTCAGAAAATGAAATGTTCGCCTCCCACTATAGCAGATAGGGTCTATCTGGTAGTTGCACATCAAATCTAAGCTGTCTGAAGTGTTTTTCCAAAGTTATCAACATTTTTATGTTTGGCGTTCTGGAACCCACCTTATCTCAGGCTGAAAACACGTTTTCTGCATTGTGCCATAACTTTGCAGGGAAGCTTCAGAACATGAAATTTTCACCTCCCACTATAGCAGAAAGGGTCTTTCTAGTAGTTGCACATCAAATCTAAGCTGTCTGAAGTGCTTTTCGAAAGTTATCAACATTTTTATGTTTGGCGTTCCGGAACCCACCTTATCTCAGGCTGAAAACGCGTTTTACATATTTTGCCATAACTTTGCAGGGAAGCTTAAGAACATGAAATTTTAACATTCCACTATAGCAGAAATGGTCTTTCTAGTAGTTGCACATCAAATCTAAGCTGTCTGAAGTGTTTTTCCAAAGTTATCAACATTCTTATGTTTGGTGTTCCGGAATCGACCTTATCTCAGGCTGAAAACGCGTTTCCTGCATTGTGGCATAACTTTGCAGGGAAGCTTCAGAACATGAAATTTTCAACTCCCACTGTAGCAGAAAGGGTCTTTCTAGTAGTTCCACATCAAATCTAAGCTGTCTGAAGTGTTTTTCCAAAGTTATCAACATTCTTATGTTTGGCGTTTCGGAATCGACCTAATCTCAGGCTGAAAACGTGTTTTACGCATGGTGCCATAACTTTGCAGGGAAGCTTCAGAACATGACATTTTCACCTCCCACTATAGCAGAATGGGTCTTTCTAGTAGTTGCACATCAAATCTAAGCTGTCTGAAGTGTTTTTCCAAAGTTATCAACATTTTTATGTTTGGCGTTCCGGAATCAACCTTATCTCAGACTGAAAACGTGTTTTCTGCATTGTGCCATAACTTTGCATGGAAACTTCAGAACATGAAAATTTCACCTCCAACTATAGCAGAAAGGGTCTTTCTAGTAGTTGCACATCAAATCTAAGCTGTTTGAAGTGTTTTTCCAAAGTTAACCCCATTTTTATGTTTGGCGTTCCAGAAACAACCTTATCTCAGGCTGAAAACGCGTTTTCTGCATTGTGTCATAACTTTGCAGGAAAGCTGCAGAATATGAAATTTTCACCTCCCACTATAGCAGAAAGGGTCTTTCTAGTAGTTGCACAACAAATCTAAGCTGTCGGAAGTGTTTTTTGAAAGTTATCAACATTTTTATCTTTGGCGTTCCGGATCGCACCTTATTGAAAACGCATTTTCTGCATTGTGCCATAACTTTGCAGGGAAACTTCAGAACATGAAATTTTCACCTCCCACTATAGCAGAAAGGGTCTCTCTAGTAGTTGCACATCAAATCTAAGCTGTTTGAAGTGTTTTTCGAAAGTTTTCAACATTTTTATGTTTGGCGTTCCTGAATCGACCTTATCTCAGGCTGAAAACGCGTTTTCTGCATTGTGCCATAACTTTGCAGGGAAGCTTCAGAACATGAAATTTTCACCTCCCACGATAGCAGAAAGGGTCTTTCGAGTAGTTGCACATAAAATCTAAGCTGCCTGAAGTGTATTTCCAAAGTTATCAACATTTTTATGTTTGGCGTTCTGGTATCCACCTTATCTCAGGCTGAAAACGCGTTTTCTGCATTGTGCCATAACTTTGCAATGAAGCTTTAGAACATGAAATTTTCACCTCCAACTATAGCAGAAAGGGTCTTTCTAGTAGTTGCGCATCAAATCTAAGCTGTCTGAAGTGTTTTTCCAAAGTTATCAACATTTTTATGTTTGGCGTTCCAGAAACAACCTTATCTCCGGCTGAAAACGCGTTTTACGCAATTTGCCATAACTTTGCAGGAAAGCTTCAGAACATGAAATTTTCACCTCCCACAATAGCAGAAAGGGTCTTTCTCGTAGTTGCGCATCAAATCTAAGCTGTCTGAAGTGTTTTTCGAAAGTTTTCAACATTTTTATGTTTGGTGTTCCTGAATCGACCTTTTCTCAGGCTGAAAACGCGTTTTCTGCATTGTGCCATAACTTTTCAGGGAACCTTCAGATCATGAAATGTTCATTTCCCACGATAGCAGAAAGGGTCTTTCTAGTAGTTGCACATCAAATCTAAGCTGTCTGAAGTGTTTTTCGAAAGTTATCAACATTTTTATGTTTGGCGTTCCGGAATCGACCTTATCTGAGGCTGAAAGTGCGTTTTACGCATTGCGCCATAACATTGCAGGGAACCTTTAGAACATGAAATTTTCACCTCCCACTATAGCAGAAAGGGTCTTTCTAGTAGTTGCACATCAAATCTAAGCTGTCTGAAGTGTTGTTCCAAAGTTATCAACATTTTTACGTTTGGCGTTCTGGAACCCACCTTATCTCAGGCTGAAAACTCGTTTTGTGCATTGTGCCATAACTTCTGAGGGTAGCTTCAGAACATGAAATTTTCACCTCACACTATAGCAGAAAGGGTCTTTCTAGTAGTTGCACGTCAAATCTAAGCTGTCTGAAGTGTTTTTCCAAAGTTATCAACATTTTTATGTTTGGCGTTCCAGAATCGACCTTATCTGAGGCTGAAAACGCGTTTTACGCATTTTGCCATAACTTTGGAGGGAAGCTTCAGAACATGAAATTTTGACCTCCCACTATAGCAGAAAGGGTCTTTCTAGTAGTTGCACATCAAATCTAAGCTGTCTGAAGTGTTTTTCGAAAGTAATAATATTTTTTATGTTTGGCGTTCCGGAATTGACCTAATCTCAGGATGAAAATGCGTTTTCTGCATTGTCCCATAACTTTCGAGGGAAGCTTCATAACATGAAATTTTGACATCCCACTATAGCAGAAAGGGTCTTTCTAGTAGTTGCACATCAAATCTAAGCTGTCTGAAGTGTTTTTCCAAAGTTATCAACATTTTTATGTTTTGCGTTCCGGAATCGACCTTTTCTCAGGCTTAAAACGCGTTTTATGCATTGTGCCATAACTTTGCAGGGAACCTTTAGAATATTAAATTTTCACCTCCCACTATAGCAGAAAGGGACTTTCTAGTAGTTGCACATCAAATCTAATCTGTCTGAAATGTTGTTCCAAAGTTATCAACATTTTTATGTTTGGCGTTCCAGAATCGACCTTATCTGACACTGAAAACGCGTTTTACGCATTTTGCCATAACTTTGGAGGGAAGCTTCAGAAAATGAAATTTTCACCTCCCATAATAGCAGAAAGGGTCTTTCTAGTAGTTGCACATCAAATCTAAGCTGTCTGAAGTGTTTTTCGAAAGTTATCAACATTTTTATGTTTGGCGTTCCGGAATCGACCTTATCTGAGGCTGAAAGTGCGTTTTACGCATTGCGCCATAACATTGCAGGGAACCTTTAGAACATGAAATTTTCACCTCCCACTATAGCAGAAAGGGTCTTTCTAGTAGTTGCACATCAAATCTAAGCTGTCTGAAGTGTTGTTCCAAAGTTATCAACATTTTTACGTTTGGCGTTCCGGAACCCACCTTATCTCAGGCTGAAAACTCGTTTTGTGCATTGTGCCATAACTTCTCAGGGTAGCTTCAGAACATGAAATTTTCACCTCACACTATAGCAGAAAGGGTCTTTCTAGTAGTTGCACGTCAAATCTAAGCTGTCTGAAGTGTTTTTCCAAAGTTATCAACATTTTTATGTTTGGCGTTCCAGAATCGACCTTATCTGAGGCTGAAAACGCGTTTTACGCATTTTGCCATAACTTTGGAGGGAAGCTTCAGAACATGAAATTTTGACCTCCCACTATTGCAGAAAGGGTCTTTCTAGTAGTTGCACATCAAATCTAAGCTGTCTGAATAGTTTTTCCAAAGTTATCAACATTTTTATGTTTGGCGTTCCGGAACCCACCTTATCTCAGGCTGAAAACGTATTTTCTGAAATGTGCCATAACTTTTGTGGGAAGCTTCAGATCATGAAATTTTCACCTCCACTATAGCAGAGAGGGTTTTTCTAGTAGTTGCACATCAAATCTAAGCTGTCTGAATAATTTTTCCAAAATTATCAACATTTTTATGTTTGGCGTTCCGGAACCCACCTTATCTCAGGCTGAAAACGCGTTTTCTGTTGTGTGCGATAACTTTGCAGGGAAGCTTCAGAACTTGAAATTTTCACCTCCCACTATAGCAGAAAGGGTCTTTCTCGTAGTTGCACATCAAATCTAAGTTCTCTGAAGTGTTTTTCCAAAGTTATCAACATTTTTATGTTTGGCGTTCCGGAACTCGGCTTATCTCAGGCTGAAAACGCGTTTTCTGCATTGTGCCATAACTTTGCAGGGAAGCTTCAGAACATGAAATTTTAACCTCCCACTGTAGCAGAAAGGGTCTTTCTAGTAGTTGCACATCAAATCTAAGCTGTCTGAAGTGTTGTTCCAAAGTTATCAACATTTTTACGTTTGGCGTTCCGGAACCCACCTTATCTCAGGCTGAAAACGTATTTTCTGCATAGTGCCATAACTTTGCAGGGAAGCTTCAGAACATGAAATTTTAACCTCCCACTATAGCAGAAAGGGTCTTTCTAGTAGTTGCACATCAAATCTAAGCTGTCTGAAGTGTTTTTCCAAAGTTATCAACATTTTTATGTTTAGCGTTCCGGAACTCACCTTATCTCAGGCTGAAAACGCGTTTTCTGCATTGTTCCTTAACTTTGCAGAGAAGCTTCAGAACATGAAATTTTCAACTCCCACTATAACAGACTGGGTCTTTCGAGTAGTTGCACATCAAATATAAGTTGTCTGAAGTGTTTCTCGAAAGCTATCAACATTTTTATGTTTGGCGTTACGGAAACGACCATATCTTGGGCTGAAAATGCGTTTTCTGCATTGTGCCATAACCTTGCAGGGAAGCTTCAGAACATGAAATTTTCACCTCCCACTATAACAGACAGGGTCTTTCTAGTAGTTGCACATCAAATCTAAGTTGTCTGAAGTGTTTTTTATAAGCTATCAACATTTTTTAGGTTGGCGTTCCAGAAACGACCTTATCTCGGGCTGAAAACGCTTTTTCTGCATTGTGCCATAACTTTGCAGGGAAGCTTCAGAACATGAAATTTTAACCTCCCACTATAGCAGAAAGGGTATTTCTAGTAGTTGCACATCAAATCTAAGCTGTCTGAAGTGTTGTTCCAAAGTTATCAACATTTTTACGTTTGGCGTTCCGGAACCCACCTTATCTCAGGCTGAAAACTCGTTTTGTGCATTGTGCCATAACTTTACAGGGTAGCTTCAGAACATGAAATTTTCACCTCATACTATAGCAGAAAGGGTCTTTCTAGTAGTTGCACGTCAAATCTAAGCTGTCTGAAGTGTTTTTCCAAAGTTATCAACATTTTATGTTTGGCGTTCCAGAATCGACCTTATCTGAGGCTGAAAATGCGTTTTACGCATTGTGCCATCACTTTGCAGGGAACATTTAGAACATGAAATTTTCACCTCCCACTATAGCAAAAAGGGTGTTTCTAGTAGTTGCACATCAAATCTAAGCTGTCTGAAATGTTGTCCCAAAGTTATCAACATTTTTACGTTTGGCGTTTCGGAATCCACCTTATCTCAGGCTGAAAACGCGTTTTCTGCATTGTGCCATAACTTCTCAGGGAAGCTTCAGAACATGAAATGTTCACCTCCCACTATAGCAGAAAGGGTGTTTCTAGTAGTTGCACATCAAATCTAAGCTGTCTGAAGTGTTTTTCCAAAGTTATCAACATTTTTATGTTTGGCGTTCCAGAATCGACCTTATCTCAGGCTGAAAACGCGATTTACGCAGTTTGCCATAACTTTGGAGGGAATCTTCAGAAAATGAAATTTTCACCTCCCACTATAGCAGAAAGGGTCTTTCTAGTAGTTGCACATCAAATCGAAGCTGTCTGAAGTGTTGTTCCAAAGTTATCAACATTTTTAGGTTTGGCGTTCCGGAACCCACCTTATCTGAGGCTGAAAACGCGTTTTCTGTTGTGTCCCATAACTTTGCAGGGAAGCTTCAGAACTTGAAATTTTCACCTCCCACTATAGCAGAAAGGGTCTTTCTCGTAGTTGCTCATCAAATCTAAGTTGTCTGAAGTGTTTTTCCAAATTTATCAACATGTTTATGTTTGGCGTTCCGGAACCCACCTTATCTCTGGCTGAAAACGCGTTTTCTGCATTGTGCCCTTACTTTTCTGGGGAGCTTCAGAACATGGAATTTTCACATCCCACGATAACAGAAAGGGTCCTTCTAGTAGTTGCACATCAAATCTAAGCAGTCTGAAGTGTTGTTCCAAAGTTATCAACATTTTTACGTTTGGCGTTCCGGAACCCACCTTATCTCAGGCTGAAAACGTATTTTCTGCAATGTGCCATAACTTCTCAGGGAAGCTTCAGATCACGAAATTGTCACCTCCCACTATAGCAGAAAGGGTTTTTCTAGTAGTTGCACATCAAATCTAAGCTGTTTGAATACTTTTTCCAAAATTATCAACAATTTTATGTTTGGCGTTCCGGAACCCACCTTATCTCAGGCTGAAAACGCGTTTTCTGTTGTGTGCCATAACTTTGCAGGGAAGCTTCAGAACTTGAAATTTTCACCTCCCACTATATCAGAAAGGGTCTTTCTCGTAGTTGCTCATCAAATCTAAGTTGTCTGAAGTGTTTTTCCAAAGTTATCAACATTTTTATGTTTGGCGTTCCGGAACTCGGCTTATCTCAGGCTGAAAACGCGTTTTCTGCATTGTGCCATAACTTTGCATGGAAGCTTCAGAACATGAAATTTTAACCTCCCTCTGTAGCAGAAAGGGTCTTTCTAGTAGTTGCACATCAAATCTAAGCTGTCTGAAGTGTTGTTCCAAAGTTATCAACATTTTTACGTTTGGCGTTCCGGAACCCAATTTATCTCAGGCTGAAAACGCGTTTTCTGCATTGTGCCTTAACTTTGCAGAGAAGCTTCAGAACATGAAATTTTCAACTCCCACTATAACAGACTGGGTCTTTCGAGTAGTTGCACATTAAATATAAGTTGTCTGAAGTGTTTCTCGAAAGCCATCAACATTTTTATGTTTGGCGTTACGGAAACGACCATATCTCGGGCTGAAGACGCGTTTTCTGCATTGTGCCATAACTTTGCAGGGAAGCTTCAGAACATGAAATTTTCACCTCCCACTATAACAGACAGGGTCTTTCTAGTAGTTGCACATCAAATCTAAGTTGTCTGAAGTGTTTTTTAAAAGCTATCAACATTTTTTAGGTTGGCGTTCCAGAAACGACCTTATCTCGGGCTGAAAACGCTTTTTCTGCATTGTGCCATAACTTTGCAGGGAAGCTTCAGAACATTAAATTTTCACCTCCCACTATAGCAGAAAGGGCCTTTCTAGTCGTTGCACATCAAATCTAAGCTGTCTGAAGTGTTTTTCCAAAGTTATCAACATTTTTACGTTTGGCGCTCCGGAACCCACATTACCTCAGGCTGAATACGCGTTTTCTGCATTGTGTCATAACTTTGCAGGGAAGCTTCAGAACATGAAATTTTAACCTCCCACTGTAGCAGAAAGGGTCTTTCTAGTAGTTGCACATCAAATCTAAGCTGTCTGAAGTGTTGTTCCAAAGTTATCAACATTTTTACGTTTGGCGTTCCGGAACCCACCTTATCTCAGGCTGAAAACGTATTTTCTGCATAGTGCCATAACTTTGCAGGGAAGCTTCAGAACATGAAATTTTAACCTCCCACTATAGCAGAAAGGGTCTTTCTAGTAGTTGCACATCAAATCTAAGCTGTCTGAAGTGTTTTTCCAAAGTTATCAACATTTTTATGTTTAGCGTTCCGGAACTCACCTTATCTCAGGCTGAAAACGCGTTTTCTGCATTGTTCCTTAACTTTGCAGAGAAGCTTCAGAACATGAAATTTTCAACTCCCACTATAACAGACTGGGTCTTTCGAGTAGTTGCACATCAAATATAAGTTGTCTGAAGTGTTTCTCGAAAGCTATCAACATTTTTATGTTTGGCGTTACGGAAACGACCATATCTTGGGCTGAAAATGCGTTTTCTGCATTGTGCCATAACCTTGCAGGGAAGCTTCAGAACATGAAATTTTCACCTCCCACTATAACAGACAGGGTCTTTCTAGTAGTTGCACATCAAATCTAAGTTGTCTGAAGTGTTTTTTATAAGCTATCAACATTTTTTAGGTTGGCGTTCCAGAAACGACCTTATCTCGGGCTGAAAACGCTTTTTCTGCATTGTGCCATAACTTTGCAGGGAAGCTTCAGAACATGAAATTTTAACCTCCCACTATAGCAGAAAGGGTATTTCTAGTAGTTGCACATCAAATCTAAGCTGTCTGAAGTGTTGTTCCAAAGTTATCAACATTTTTACGTTTGGCGTTCCGGAACCCACCTTATCTCAGGCTGAAAACTCGTTTTGTGCATTGTGCCATAACTTTACAGGGTAGCTTCAGAACATGAAATTTTCACCTCATACTATAGCAGAAAGGGTCTTTCTAGTAGTTGCACGTCAAATCTAAGCTGTCTGAAGTGTTTTTCCAAAGTTATCAACATTTTATGTTTGGCGTTCCAGAATCGACCTTATCTGAGGCTGAAAATGCGTTTTACGCATTGTGCCATCACTTTGCAGGGAACATTTAGAACATGAAATTTTCACCTCCCACTATAGCAAAAAGGGTGTTTCTAGTAGTTGCACATCAAATCTAAGCTGTCTGAAATGTTGTCCCAAAGTTATCAACATTTTTACGTTTGGCGTTTCGGAATCCACCTTATCTCAGGCTGAAAACGCGTTTTCTGCATTGTGCCATAACTTCTCAGGGAAGCTTCAGAACATGAAATGTTCACCTCCCACTATAGCAGAAAGGGTGTTTCTAGTAGTTGCACATCAAATCTAAGCTGTCTGAAGTGTTTTTCCAAAGTTATCAACATTTTTATGTTTGGCGTTCCAGAATCGACCTTATCTCAGGCTGAAAACGCGATTTACGCAGTTTGCCATAACTTTGGAGGGAATCTTCAGAAAATGAAATTTTCACCTCCCACTATAGCAGAAAGGGTCTTTCTAGTAGTTGCACATCAAATCGAAGCTGTCTGAAGTGTTGTTCCAAAGTTATCAACATTTTTAGGTTTGGCGTTCCGGAACCCACCTTATCTGAGGCTGAAAACGCGTTTTCTGTTGTGTCCCATAACTTTGCAGGGAAGCTTCAGAACTTGAAATTTTCACCTCCCACTATAGCAGAAAGGGTCTTTCTCGTAGTTGCTCATCAAATCTAAGTTGTCTGAAGTGTTTTTCCAAATTTATCAACATGTTTATGTTTGGCGTTCCGGAACCCACCTTATCTCTGGCTGAAAACGCGTTTTCTGCATTGTGCCCTTACTTTTCTGGGGAGCTTCAGAACATGGAATTTTCACATCCCACGATAACAGAAAGGGTCCTTCTAGTAGTTGCACATCAAATCTAAGCAGTCTGAAGTGTTGTTCCAAAGTTATCAACATTTTTACGTTTGGCGTTCCGGAACCCACCTTATCTCAGGCTGAAAACGTATTTTCTGCAATGTGCCATAACTTCTCAGGGAAGCTTCAGATCACGAAATTGTCACCTCCCACTATAGCAGAAAGGGTTTTTCTAGTAGTTGCACATCAAATCTAAGCTGTTTGAATACTTTTTCCAAAATTATCAACAATTTTATGTTTGGCGTTCCGGAACCCACCTTATCTCAGGCTGAAAACGCGTTTTCTGTTGTGTGCCATAACTTTGCAGGGAAGCTTCAGAACTTGAAATTTTCACCTCCCACTATATCAGAAAGGGTCTTTCTCGTAGTTGCTCATCAAATCTAAGTTGTCTGAAGTGTTTTTCCAAAGTTATCAACATTTTTATGTTTGGCGTTCCGGAACTCGGCTTATCTCAGGCTGAAAACGCGTTTTCTGCATTGTGCCATAACTTTGCATGGAAGCTTCAGAACATGAAATTTTAACCTCCCTCTGTAGCAGAAAGGGTCTTTCTAGTAGTTGCACATCAAATCTAAGCTGTCTGAAGTGTTGTTCCAAAGTTATCAACATTTTTACGTTTGGCGTTCCGGAACCCAATTTATCTCAGGCTGAAAACGCGTTTTCTGCATTGTGCCTTAACTTTGCAGAGAAGCTTCAGAACATGAAATTTTCAACTCCCACTATAACAGACTGGGTCTTTCGAGTAGTTGCACATTAAATATAAGTTGTCTGAAGTGTTTCTCGAAAGCCATCAACATTTTTATGTTTGGCGTTACGGAAACGACCATATCTCGGGCTGAAGACGCGTTTTCTGCATTGTGCCATAACTTTGCAGGGAAGCTTCAGAACATGAAATTTTCACCTCCCACTATAACAGACAGGGTCTTTCTAGTAGTTGCACATCAAATCTAAGTTGTCTGAAGTGTTTTTTAAAAGCTATCAACATTTTTTAGGTTGGCGTTCCAGAAACGACCTTATCTCGGGCTGAAAACGCTTTTTCTGCATTGTGCCATAACTTTGCAGGGAAGCTTCAGAACATTAAATTTTCACCTCCCACTATAGCAGAAAGGGCCTTTCTAGTCGTTGCACATCAAATCTAAGCTGTCTGAAGTGTTTTTCCAAAGTTATCAACATTTTTACGTTTGGCGCTCCGGAACCCACATTACCTCAGGCTGAATACGCGTTTTCTGCATTGTGTCATAACTTTGCAGGGAAGCTTCAGAACATGAAATTTTAACCTCCCACTGTAGCAGAAAGGGTCTTTCTAGTAGTTGCACATCAAATCTAAGCTGTCTGAAGTGTTTTTCGGAAGTTATCAACATTTTTATGTTTGGCGTTCCGGAACCCACCTTGTCTCATGCTGAAAACGCGTTTTTTGCATTGTGCCATAACTTTGAAGGAAAGCTTCAGAACATGAAAGTTTCACCTCCCACTATAGCAGAAAGGGTCTTTTTCGTAGTTGCACATCAAATCTAAGCTGTCTGAAGTGTTTTTCCAAAGTTATCAACATTTTTAAGTTTGGTGTTCCGGAACCCTCCTTATCTCAGGCTGAAAACGCAATTTCTGCATTGTTACTTAACTTTGCATGGAAGCATCAGAACATGAAATTTTCAACTCCCACTATGACAAACAGGGTCTTTCTAATAGTTGCACATCAAATCTAATCTGTCTGAAGTGTTTTTCGAAAGTTATCAACATTTTTATGTTTGGCGTTCCGGAACCCACCTTATCTCAGGCTGAAAACGCGTTTTCTGCATTGTGCCATAACTTTGCAGGGAAGCTTCAGAACATGAAATTTTCACCTCCCACTGTAGCAGAAAGGGTCTTTCTCGTAGTTGCACATGAAATATAAGCTGTCTAAAGTGTTTTTCCAAAGTTATCAACATTTTTATGTTTGGCGTTCCGGAACCCACCTTATGTCAGGCTGAAAACGCGTTTTCTGCATTGTGCCATAACTTTGCAGGGAAGCTTCAGAACATGAAATTTTAACCTCCCACTGTAGCAGAAAGGGTCTTACTAGTAGTTGGAAATCAAATCTAAGCTGTCTGAAGTGTTTTTCCAAAGTTATCAACATTTTTATGTTTGAAGTTCCGGAACCCACCTTGTCTCAGGCTGAAAACGCGTTTTCTGCATTGTGCCATAACTTTGCAGGAAGCTTCACAACATGAAATTTTCACCTCCCACTATAGATGAAAGGGTCTTTCTAGTAGTTGTACATCAAATCTAAGCTTTCTGAAATGTTTTTTCCAAAGTTATCAACATTTTTATGTTTGGCGTTCCGGAACCCACCTTATCTCTGGCTGAAAACGCATTTTCTGCTTTGTGCCATAACTTTGCTGGGAATCTTTAGAACATGAAATTTTAACCTCCAACTATAGCATAAAGGGTCTTTCTTGTAGTTGCACATCAAATCTAAGCTGTCTGAAGTGGTTTCCCAAAGTTATCAACATTTTTATGTTTGGCGTTCCGGAACCCACCTTTTTTCAGGCTGAAAAGGCGTTTTCTGCATTGTGCCATAACTTTGCAGGGAAGCTTCAGAACATGAAATTTTAACCTCCCACTGTAGCAGAAAGGGTCTTTCTAATAGTTGCACATCAAATCTAAGCTGTCTGAAGTGTTTTTCCAAAGTTATCAACATTTTTAAGTTTGGTGTTCCGGAACCCACCTTATCTCAGGCTGAAAACGCGTTTTCTGCATTGTTCCTTAACTTTGCAGGGAAGCATCAGAACATGAAATTTTCAACTCCCACTATGACAAACAGGGTCTTTCTAATAGTTGCTCATCTAATCTAATCTGTCTGAAGTGTTTTTCGAAAGTTATCAACATTTTTATGTTTGGCGTTCCGGAACCCACCTTATCTCAGGCTGAAAACGCGTTTTCTGCATTGTGCCATAACTTTGCAGGGAAGCTTCAGAACATGAAATTTTCACCTCCCACTATAGCAGAAAGGGTCTTTCTCGTAGTTGCACATGAAATCTAAGCTGTCTGAAGTGGTTTCCCAAAGTTATCAACATTTTTATGTTTGGCGTTCCGGAACCCACCTTTTTTCAGGCTGAAAAGGCGTTTTCTGCATTGTGCCATAACTTTGCAGGGAAGCTTCAGAACATGAAATTTTAACCTCCCACTGTAGCAGAAAGGGTCTTTCTAATAGTTGCACATCAAATCTAAGCTGTCTGAAGTGTTTTTCCAAAGTTATCAACATTTTTAAGTTTGGTGTTCCGGAACCCACCTTATCTCAGGCTGAAAACGCGTTTTCTGCATTGTTCCTTAACTTTGCAGGGAAGCATCAGAACATGAAATTTTCAACTCCCACTATGACAAACAGGGTCTTTCTAATAGTTGCTCATCTAATCTAATCTGTCTGAAGTGTTTTTCGAAAGTTATCAACATTTTTATGTTTGGCGTTCCGGAACCCACCTCATCTCTGGCTGAAAAAGCGTTTTCTGCTTTGTGCCATAACTTTGCTGTGAATATTTAGAACATGAAATTTTAACCTCCCACAATAGCATAAAGGGTCTTTCTTGTAGTTGCACATCAAATCTAAGCTGTCTGAAGTGGTTTCCCAAAGTTATCAACATTTTTATGTTTGGCGTTCCGGAACCCACCTTTTTTCAGGCTGAAAAGGCGTTTTCTGCATTGTCCCATAACTTTGCAGGGAAACTTCAGAACATGAAATTTTCACTTCCCACTATAGCAGAAAGGGCCTTTCTAGTAGTTGCACATCAAATCTAAGCTGTCTGAAATGTTTTTTCCAAAGTTATCAACATTTTTATGTTTGGCGTTCCGGAACCCACCTTATCTCTGGCTGAAAACGCATTTTCTGCTTTGTGCCATAACTTTGCTGGGAATCTTTAGAACATGAAATTTTAACCTCCAACTATAGCATAAAGGGTCTTTCTTGAAGTTGCACATCAAATCTAAGCTGTCTGAAGTGTTTTTCCAAAGTTATCAACATTTTTAAGTTTGGTGTTCCGGAACCCACCTTATCTCAGGCTGAAAACGCGTTTTCTGCATTGTTCCTTAACTTTGCAGGGAACCATCAGAACATGAAATTTTCAACTCCCACTATGACAAACAGGGTCTTTCTAATAGTTGCTCATCTAATCTAATCTGTCTGAAGTGTTTTTCGAAAGTTATCAACATTTTTATGTTTGGCGTTCCGGAAGCCACCTTATCTCAGGCTGAAAACGCGTTTTCTGCATTGTGCCATAACTTTGCAGGGAAGCTTCAGAACATGAAATTTTCACCTCCCACTATAGCAGAAAGGGTCTTTCTCGTAGTTGCACATGAAATATAAGCTGTCTGAAGTGTTTTTACAAAGTTATCAACATTTTTATGTTTGGCGTTCCGGAACCCACCTTTTTTCAGGCTGAAAAGGCGTTTTCTGCATTGTGCCATAACTTTGCTGGGAATCTTTAGAACATGAAATTTTAACCTCCCACAATAGCATAAAGGGTCTTTCTTGTAGTTGCACATCAAATCTAAGCTGTCTGAAGTGTTTTTCCAAAGTTATCAACATTTTTATGTTTGGCTTTCCGGAACCCACCTCATCTCTGGCTGAAAAAGCGTTTTCTGCTTTGTGCCATAACTTTGCTGGGAATATTTAGAACATGAAATTTTAACCTCCCACAATAGCATAAAGGGACTTTCTTGTAGTTGCACATCAAATCTAAGCTGTCTGAAGTGTTTTTCCAAAGTTATCAACATTTTTACGTTTGGCGCTCCGGAACCCACATTACCTCTGGCTGAAAACGCGTTTTCTGCAATGTGCCATAACTTTGCTGGGAATCTTTAGAACATGAAATTTTAACCTCCCACAATAGCATAAAGGGTCTTTCTTGTAGTTGCACATTAAATCTAAGCTGTCTGAAGTGGTTTCCCAAAGTTATCAACATTTTTATGTTTGGCGTTCCGGAACCCACCTTTTTTCAGGCTGAAAAGGTGTTTTCTGCATTGTGCCATAACTTTGCAGGGAAGCTTCAGAACAAGAAATTTTAACCTCCCACTGTAGCAGAAAGGGTCTTTCTGTTAGTTGCACATCAAATCTAAGCTGTCTGAAGTGTTTTTCCAAAGTTATCAACATTTTTAAGTTTGGTGTTCCGGAACCCACCTTATCTCAGGCTGAAAACGCGTTTTATGCATTGTTCCTTATCTTTGCAGGGAAGCATCAGAACATGAAATTTTCAACTCCCACTATGACAAACAGGGTCTTTCTAATAGTTGCACATCAAATCTAATCTGTCTTAAGTGTTTTTCGAAAGATATCAACAATTTTATGTTTGGCGTTCCGGAACCCACCTTATCTCAGGCTGAAAACGCCTTTTCTGCATTATGCCATAACTTTGCAGGGAAGCTTCAGAACATGAAATTTTCACCTCCCACTATAGCAGAAAGGGTATTTCTCGTAGTTGCACATGAAATATAAGCTGTCTGAAGTGTTTTTCGAAAGTTATCAACATTTTTATGTTTGGCGTTCCGGAACCCACCTTATCTCAGGCTGAAAACGCGTTTTCTGCAATGTGCCATAACTTTGCAGGGAAGCTTCAGAACATGAAGTTTTAACCTCCCACTATAGCAGAAAAGGTCATTCTAGTAGTTGCACATCAAATCTAAGCTGTATTGAAGTGTTTTTCTGAAGTTATCAACATTTTTATGTTTGGCGTTCCGGAACCCACTTTATCTCAGCCTGAAAACGCGTTTTACATATTTTGCCATAACTTTGCAGGGAAGCTTCAGAACATGAAATTTTTACATCCCACTATAGCAGAAAGGGTCTTTCTAGTAGTTGCACATCAAATCTAAGCTGTCTGAAGTGTTTTTCCAAAGTTATCAATATTTTTATGTTTGGCGATCCGGAATCGACCTTTTCTCAGGCTGAAAACGCGGTTCCTGCATTGTGGCATAACTTTGCAGGGAAGCTTCAGAACATGAAATTTTCTACCCCCACTGTAGCAGAAAGGGTCTTTCTAGTAGTTGCACATCAAATCTAAGCTGTCTGAAGTGTTTTTCCAAAGTTATCAACATTTTTATGTTTGGCGTTCTGGAACCCACCTAATCTCAGGCTGAAAACGCGTTTTCTGCATTATGCCAAAACTTTTCAGGGAAGCTTCAGAACATGAAATGTTCGGCTCCCACTATAGCAGATAGGGCCTTTCTAGTAGTTGCACATCAAATCTAAGCTGTCTGAAGTGTTTTTCCAAAGTTATCAACATTTTTATGTTTGGCGTCCTGGATCCCACCTTATCTCAGGCTGAAAACAGTTTTCTGCATTGTGCCGTAACTTTGGAGGGAGACTTCAGAACATGAAATTTTCTCCTCCCACCATAGCAGAAAGGGTATTTCTAGTAGTTGCACATCAAATCTTAGCAGTCTGAAGTGTTTTTCCAAAGTTCTGAACATTTTTATGTTTGGCGTTCTGAAACCAATCTAATCTCAGGCTGAAAACGCGTTTTACGCACTGTGCCATAACTTTGCAGGGAAGCTTCAGAAGATGAGATTTTAACCTCCCACTATAGCAGAAAGGGTCTTTCTAGTAGTTGCACATCAAATCTAAGCTGTCGAAAGTGTTTTTCCAAAGTTATCAACATTTTTGTGTTTGGCGTTTCGGAAGCGAACTTATCTCCGGATGAAAACGCGTTTTCTGCATTGTGCCATAACTTTGCAGGGAAGCTTCAGAACATGAAATTTTAACATCCCAATATGGCAGAAAGGGTCTTTCTAGTAGTTGCACATCAAATCTAAGCTGTCTGAAGTGTTTTTCCAGAGTTATCAATATTTTTATGTTTGGCGTTCCGGAATCGACCTTATCTCAGGCTGAAAACGCATTTCCTGCATTGTGGCATAACTTTGCAGAGAAGCTTCAGAACATGAAATTTTCTACTCCCACTGAAGGTAAAAGGGTCTTTCTAGTAGCTGCACATCAAATCTAAGCTGTCTGAAGTGTTTTTCCAAACTCATCAACATTTTTATGTTTGGCGTTCTGGAACCCACCTTATCTCAGCCTGAAAACGCGTTTTACATATTTTGCCATAACTTTGCAGGGAAGCTTCAGAAGATGAAATTTTAACATCCGACTATGGCAGAAAGAGTCTTTCTAGTCGTTGCACATCAAATCTAAGCTATCTGAAGTGTTTTTCCAAAGTTATCATCATTTTTATGTTTGGCGTTCTGGAACCCACCTTATCTCAGGCTGAAAACGCATTTTCTGCATTGTGCCATAACTTTGCAGGGAGACTTCAGAACATGAAATTTTCTCCTCCCACTATAGCAGAAAGGGTATTTCTAGTAGTTGCACATCAAATCTAAGTTGTCTGAAGTGTTTTTCCAAAGTTATCAACATTCTTATGTTTGGCGTTCCGGAATCAACCTTATCTCAGACTGAAAACGTGTCTTCTGCATTGTGCCATAACTTTGCAGGGAAGCTTCAGAACATGAAATTTTAACATCCCACTATAGCAGAAAGGGTCTTTCTCGTAGTTGCACATCAAATCTAAGCTGTCTGAAGTGTTTTTCCAAAGTTATCAACATTTTTATGTTTGGCGTTCTGGAACCCACCTAATCTCAGGCTGAAAACGCGTTTTCTGCATTGTGCCATAACTTTTCAGGGAAGCTTCATAACATGAAATGATCGCCTCCCACTATAGCCGATAGGTTCTTTCTAGTTGTTGCACATCAAATCTAAGCTGTCTGAAGTGTTTTTCCAAAGTTATCAACATTTTTATCTTTGGCGTTCTGGAACCCACCTTATCTCAGGTTGAAAACGCGTTTTCTGCATTGTGCCATAACTTTGCAGGGAAGCTTCAGAACATGAAATTTTCACCTCCCACTATATCAGAAAGGGTATTTCTAATAGTTGCACATCAAATCTAAGTTGTCGAAACTGTTTTTCGAAAGTTATCAACATTCTTATGTTTGGCGGTCCGGAATCAACCTTATCTCAGACTAAAAACGTGTTTTCTGCATTGTGCCATAACTTTGCAGGGAAACTTCAGAACATGAAATTTGAACCTCCAACTATAGCAGAAAGGGTCTTTCTAGTAGTTGCACATCAAATCTAAGCTGTTTGCAGTGTTTTTCCAAAGTTAACACCATTCTTATGTTTGGCGTTCCAGAAATAACCTTATCTCAGGCTGAAAACGCGTTTTACACAATTTGCCATAACTTTGCAGGAAAGCTTCAGATCATGAAACTTTTACCTCCCACTATACCAGAAAGGGTCTTTCTAGTAGTTGCACAACAAATCTAAGCTGTCTGAAGTGTTTTTCCAAAGTTATCAACATTTTTATGTTTGGCGTTCTGGAAACCACCTTATCTCAGGCTGAAAACAGGTTTTCTGCATTGTGCCATAACTTTGCAGGGAAGCTTCAGAACATGAAATTTTCATATCCCACTATAGCAGAAAGGGTCTTTCTAGTAGTCTCACATCATATCTAAGCTGTCTGAAGTGTTTTTTCAAAGTTATCAACATTTTTATGTTTGGCGCTCCGGAATCGACCTTATCTCAGGCTGAAAACGCGTTTTCTGCCTTGTGCCATAACTTTGCAGGGAGATTTCAGAACATGAAATTTTCTCCTCCCACTATAGCAGAAAGGGTCTTTCTAATAGTTGCACATCAAATCTAAGCTGTCTGAAGTGTTTTTCGAAAGTTATCAACATTTTTATGTTTGGCGTTCCGGAACCCACCTTATCTCAGCCTGAAAACGCGTTTTACATATTTTGCCATAACTTTGCAGGGAAGCTTCAGAACATGAAATTTTAACATCCCACTATAGCAGAAAGGGTCTTTCTCGTAGTTGCACATCAAATCTAAGCTGACTGAAGTGTTTTTCGAAAGTTTTCAACATTTTTTTGTTTGGTGTTCCTGAATCGACCTTATCTCAGGCCTAAATCGCGTTTTCTGCATTGTGCCGTAACTTTGCAGGGCAGCTTCAGAACATGAAATTTTCACCTCCAACTATAGCAGAAAGGGTCTTTCTAGTAGTTGCACATAAAATCTCAGCTGTCTGAAGTGTTTTTCCAAAGTTATCAACATTTTTATTTTGGCGTTCTGGAACCCACCTTATCTCAGGCTGAAAACGCGTTTCGCGCATTGTGCCATAAATTTGCAGGGAAACTTCAGAACATGAAATTTTCACCTCCCACTATAGCAGAAAGGGTCTTTCTAGTAGTTGCACATCAAATCTAAGCTGTCTGAAGTGTTTTTCGAAAGTTATCAACATTTTTATGTTTGGCGATCCGGAATCGACCTAATCTCAGGATTAAAATGCGTTTTCTGCATTGTCCCATAACTTTCCAGGGAAGCTTCAGAACATGAAATTCTGACCTCCCAATATGGCAGAAAAGGGTCTTTCTAGTAGTTGCACATCAAATCTAAGCTGTCTGATGTGTTTTTCCAAAGTTATCAACATTTTTATGTTTGCCGTTCCGGAACCCACCTTATCTCAGGCTGAAAACGTGTTTTCTGCATTGTGCCATAACTTCTCAGGGAAGGTTCAGAACATGAAATGTTCACCTCCCACTATAGCAGAAAGGGTCTTTCTAGTAGTTGCACATCAAATCTAAGCTGTCTGAATAGTTTTTCCAAAGTTATCAACATTTTTATGTTTGGCGTTCCGGAACCCACCTTATCTCAGGCTGAAAACGCGTTTTCTGTTGTGTGCCATAACTTTGCAGGGAAGCTTCAGAACTTGAAATTTTCACCTCCCACTATAGCAGAAAGGGTCTTTCTCGTAGTTGCACATCAAATCTAAGTTGTCTGAAGTGTTTTTCGAAAGCTATCAACATTTTCATGTTTGGCGTTCCGGAAACGACATTATCTCGGGATGAAAACGCGTTTTTTGCATTGTGCCATAACTTTGCAGGGAAGCTTCAGAACATGAAATTTTCAACCCCCACTATAACAGACAGGGTCTTTCGAGTAGTTGCACATCAGATCTAAGCTGTCTGAAGTGTTTTTCCAAAGATATCAACATTTTTATGTTTGGCGTTCCGGAACCCACCTTATCTCAGGCTGAAAACGCGTTTTCTGTTGTGTGCCATAACTTTGCAGGGCAGCTTCAGAAGATGACATTTTCCCCTCCCACTATAGCAGAAAGGGTCTTTCTAGTAGTTGCACATCAAATCTAAGCTGTCTGAATAGTTTTTCCAAAGTTATCAACATATTTATGTTTGGCGTTCCGGAACCCACCTTATCTCAGGCTGAAAACGCGTTTTCTGTTGTGTGCCATAACTTTGCAGGGCAGCTTCAGAACATAAAATTTTCACCTCCCACTATAGCAGAAAGGGTCTTTCCAGTAGTTGCACATCAAATCTAAGCTGTCTGATGTGTTTTTCCAAAGTTATCAACATTTTTATCTTTGGCGTTCCGGAATCGACCTTATCTCAGGCTGAAAACGCGTTTTACGCCTTTTGCATAAATTTGCAGGGAAGCTTCAGAACATGGAATTTTCACTACCAACTATAGCAGAAAGGGTCTTTCTAGTATTTGCACATCAACTCTAAGCTGTCTGAAGTGTCTTTCCAAAGTTATCAACATTTTTATGTTTGGCGTTCCGGAATCGACCTTATCTCAGGCTGAAAACGCGTTTTACGCAATGTGCCAAAACTTTGCAGGGAAGCTTCAGAACATGAAATTTTCACCTGCCACTATAGCAGAAATGGTCTTTCTAGTAGTTGCACATCAAATCTACGCTGTCTCCAGTCTTTTTCCAAAGTTATCAACATTTTTATGTTTGGCGTTCCGGAATCGACCTTATCTCAGGCTGAAAACGCGTTTTACGCCTTTTGCATAAATTTGCAGGGAAGCTTCAGAACATGGAATTTTCACTACCAACTATAGCAGAAAGGGTCTTTCTAGTATTTGCACATCAACTCTAAGCTGTCTGAAGTGTCTTTCCAAAGTTATCAACATTTTTATGTTTGGCGTACCGGAATCGACATTATCTCAGGCTGAAAACGCGTTTTACGCATTGTGCCAAAACTTTGCAGGGAAGCTTCAGAACATGAAATTTTCACCTGCCACTATAGCAGAAATGGTCTTTCTAGTAGTTGCACATCAAATCTAAGCTGTCTCCAGTCTTTTTCCAAAGTTATCAACATTTTTATGTTTGGCGTTCCGGAATCGACCTTATCTCAGGCTGAAAACGCGTTTTACGCCTTTTGCATAAATTTGCCGGGAAGCTTCAGAACATGGAATTTTCACTACCAACTATAGCAGAAAGGGTCTTTCTAGTATTTGCACATCAACTCTAAGCTGTCTGAAGTGTCTTTCCAAAGTTATCAACATTTTTATGTTTGACGTTCCGGAATCAACCTTATCTCAGGCTGAACACCCGTTTTCTGCATTGTGCCATAACTTTGCAGGGATGCATCAGAAAATTCCATTTTAAAGTTCCACAATAGCAGAAAGGGTCTTTCTAGTAGTTGCACATCAAATCTAAGCTGTCTGATATGTTTTTCCAAAGTTATCTACTTTTTTCTGTTTGGCGTTCCGGAATCGACCTTATCTCAGACTGAAAACGCGTTTTACGCATTGTGCCATAACTTTGCAGGGATGCATGAGTACATGAAATTTTCACCTCCCACAATAGCATATAGGGTCTTTCTAATAGTTCCACATCAAATCTAAGCTGTCTGAAGTGTTTTTCCAAAGTTATCAACATTTTTATGTTTGGCGTTCCGGAATAGACCTTATCTCAGGCTGAAAACGCGTTTTACGCATTGTGGCATAACTTTGCAGGGAAGCTTCAGAACATGAAATTTTCAAATCCCACTATAGCAGAAAGGGTCTTTCCAGCAGTTGCACATCAAATCTACGCTGTCTGAAGTGTTCTTCCAAAGTTATCAAAATTTTTATGTTTGGCGTTCCGGAACCCACCTTATCTCAGGCTGTCAGCGTGTTTTCTGCATTGTGGCATAACTTTGGAGGAAAGCTTCAGAACATGAAATTTTCAATTCCCATTATAGCAGAAAGGGTCTTTCTCATGCTTGCACATCAAATCTAAGCTGTCTGAAGTGTTTTTTGAAAGTTTTCAACATTTTTAGTTTGGCATTCCTGAATCGATCTTATCTCAGGCTGAAAACGCGTTTTCTGCAATGTGCCATAACTTTGCAGGGAAGCTTTAGAACATGAAATTTTCAACTCCCACTATAGCATAAGGGGTCTTTCTAGGAGTTGCACAGCAAATCTAAGCTGTCTGAAGTGTTTTTCCAAAGTTATCAACATTTTTATGTTTGGCATTCCTGAATCGACCTTATCTCAGGCTGAAAACGCGTTTTCTGCATTGTGCCATAACTTTGCAGGGAAACTTCAGAACATGAAATTTTCACCTCCCACTATAGCAGAAAGGGTCTTTCTAGTAGTTGCACATCAAATCTAAGATGTCTGAAGTGTTTTTTCAATGTTATCATATTTTTATGTTTGGCATTCCGGAATTGACCTTGTCTCATGCTGAAAACGCGTTTTACGCATTGTGCCGAAACTTTGCAGGGAACCTTCAGAACATCAAATTTTCACTTCCCACAATGGCAGAAAGGGTCTTTCAAGTAGTTGCACATCAAATGTAAGCGGTCTGAAGTGTATTTCAAAAGTTATCAACTTTTTTATGTTTGACGTTCCTGAATCGACCTTATCACAGGCTGAAAACGCGTTTTACGCATTGTTCAATTACTTTGCCGTAGTAGCTTCAGAACATGAAATTTTCACCTCCCACAATGGCAGAAATGGTCTATCTAGTAGTTGGACATCAAATCTAAGCTGTCTGAAGTGTTTTTCCAAAGTCATCAACATTTTTATGTCTGGAGTTCCGGAATCGACCTTATCTCAGGCTGAAAACGCGTTTTACGCATTGTGCCACAACTTTGCAGGGAAGCTTCAGAACATGAAATTTTCACCTCCCACTATAGCAGAAAGGGTCTTTCTAGTAGTTTCACGTGAAATCTAAGCTGTCTGAAGTGTTTTTCCAAAGTTATCAACATTTTTATGTTTGGCGTTCCGGAATCGACTTTATCTCAGACTGAAAACGTGTTTTCCGCATTGTGCCATAACTTTGCAAGGAAGCTTCAGAACATGAAATTTTAAACTTCCACTATAGCAGAAAGGGTCTTTATAGTAGTTTCACGTGAAATCTAAGCTGTCTGAAGTGTTTTTCCAAAGTTGTCAACATTTTTATGTTTGGCGTTCCGGAACCCACCTTATCTCAGTCTGAAAACGTCTTTTCTGGATTGTGCCATAACTTTGCAGGGAAGCCTCAGAACATGAAATTTTCACCTCCCACTATAGTGGAAAGGGTCTTTCTAGTAGTTGCACATCAAAATTAAGCTGTCTGAAGTGTTTTTCCAAAGTTATCAACATTTTTATGTTTGGCGTTCCGGAATCGACCTTATCTCAGGCTGAAAACGCGTTTTACGCATTGTGCAATAACTTTCCAGGGAAGCTTCAGAACATCGAATTTTCACCACCCACGATAGCAGAAAGGGACTTTCTAATAGTTGCACATCAAATCTAAGCTGTCTGAAGTGTTTTTCCAAAGTTATCAACATTTTTATGTTTGGCATTCCTGAATCGACCTTATCTCAGGCTGAAAACGCATTTTTTGCATTGTGCCACAACTTTGCAGGCAAGCTTCAGAACATGAAATATTCACATGCCACTATAGCAGAAAGGGTCTTTCTAGTAGTTGCACATCAAATCTAAGCTGTTTGAAGTGTTTTTCCAAAGTTATCAACATTTTTATGTTTGGCGCTCAGGAATCGACCTTATCTCAGGCTGAAAACACGATTTACGCATTCTGCCATAACTTTGCAGGGAATCTTCAGAACATGAAATTTTCATATTCCGCTATAGCAGAAAGGGTCTTTCTAGTAGTTGCACATCAAATCTAAGCTGTCTGAAGTGTTTTTCCAAAGTTATAAACATTTTTATCTTTGGCGTTACGGAATCGACCTTATCTCAGGCTGAATACGCGTTTTCTGCATTGTGCCGTAACTTTGCAGGGAATCTTCAGAACATGAAATTTTCACCTCCCATAATAGCAGAAAGGGTCTTTTTAGTAGTTGCACATCAAATCTAAGCTGTTTGAAGTCTTTTTCCAAAGTTATCAACATTTTTATGCTTGGCGTTCCGAAACCCACCTTATCTCAGGCTGAAAACGCGTTTTCTGCATTGTGCCATAACTTTGCAGAGAAGATTCAGAACATGAAATTTTCACCTCCCACTATAGCAGAAAGGGTCTTTCTAGTAGTTGCACATCAAATCTAAGGTGTCTGAAGTGTTGTTCCAAAGTTATCATATTTTTTTGTTTGGCGTTCCGGAACCCACCTTATCTCAGGCTGAAAACGCGTTTTCGGAATTTTGCCATAACTTTGCAGGGAAGCTTCAGAACATGAAATTTTAAACTTGCGCTATAGCAGAAAGGGTCTTTCTAGTAGTTGTACATCAAATCTAAGCTGTCTGAAGTGTTTTTCCAAAGTTATCAACATTTTAATGTTTGCCGTTCCGGAATCGACCTTATCTCAGGCTGAAAACGCGTTTTACGCATTGTGCCATAACTTTGCATAAAGCTTCAGAACATGAAATTTTCACCTCCCACTATAGCAGAAAGGGTCTTTCTAGTAGTTGCAGATCAAACCTAAGCTGTCTGAAATGTTTTTCCAAAGTTTTCAACATTTTTATGTTTGGCGTTCCGGAACCCACCTTATCTCAGGCTGAAAACGCGTTTTCATCATTGTGCAATAACTTTGCATAAAGCTTTAGAACATGAAATTTTCACCTCCCACTATAGCAGAAAGGGTCTTTCTAGTAGTTGCAGATTAAATCTAAGCTGTCTGAAATGTTTTTCCAAAGTTTTCAACTTTTTTATGTTTGGCGTTCTGGAACCCACCTTATCTCTGGCTGAAAACGTGTTTTTTGCATTGTGCCATAACTTTGCAGGGATGCCACAGAACATGAAATTTTCACCTGCCGCTATAGTAGAAAGGGTCGTTCTAGTAGTTGCACATCAAATCCAACCTGTCTGAAGTGGCTTTCCAAAGTTATCAACATTTTTATGTTTGGAGTTCCGGAATCAACCTTATCTCAGGCTGAAAACGCGTTTCCTGCATTGTCTCATAACTTTGCAGGGATGCTTCAGAACATGAAATTTCCACCTCTCACTATAGCAGAAAGGGTCTTTCTAGTAGTTGCACGTGAAATCTAAGCTGTCTGAAGTGTTTTTCCAAAGTTATCAACATTTTTATGTTTGGCATTCCAGAATCGACCTTATCTCAGGCTGAAAACGCGTTTTCTGCATTGTGCCATAACTTTGCAGGGAAACGTCAGAACATGAAATTTTCACCTCCCACTATAGCAGAAAGGGTCTTTCTAGTAGTTGCACATCAAATCTAAGCTGTTTGAAGTGTTTTTCCAAAGTTATCAACATTTTTATGTTTGGCGTTCCGGAATCGACCTTATCTCAGGCTGAAAACGCGTTTTCTGCAATGTGCCATAACTTTGCAGGGAAGCTTCAGAACATGAAATTTTCAACTTCCACTATAGCAGAAAGGCTTTTTCTAGTAGTTGCACATCAAATCTAAGCTGTTTGAAGTGTTTTTCGAAAGTTATCAACGTTTTTATATTTGGCATTCCTGAATCGACCTTATCTCAGGCTGAAAACACGTTTTCTGCATTGTGCCATAACTTTGCAGGGAAGCTTCAGAACATGAAATTTTCAACTCCCACTACAGCAGAAAGGGTCTTTCTAGTAGTTGCATGTCAAATCTAAGCTGTCTGAAGTGTTTTTCCAAAGTTATCAACATTTTTATGTTTGGCATTCCAGAATCGACCTTATCTCTTGCTGAAAACGCGTTTTCTGCATTGTGCCATAACTTTGCAGGGAAACTTCAGAACATGACATTTTCACCTCCCACTATAGCATAAAGGGTCTCTCTAGTAGTTGCTCATCAAATCTAAGCTGTCTGAAGTGTTTTTCCGAAGTTATTAACATTTTTATGTTTGGCGGTCCGGAATTGACCTTATGTGAGGCTGAAATCGCGTTTTCTGCATTGTGCCATAACTTTGCAGGGAAGCTTCCGAACATGAAATTTTCAACTCCCACTATAGCAGAAAGACTTTTTCCAGTAGTTGCACATCAAATCTAAGCTGTCTGAAGTGTTTTTCCAAAGTTATCAACATTTTTATGTTTGGCTTTACGGAATCGACCTTATCTCAGGCTGAAAACGCGTTTTCTGCAATGTGCCATAACTTTGCAGGGAAGCTTCAGAACATGAAATTTTCAACTCCCACTATAGCAGAAAGGCTTTTTCCAGTAGTTGCACATCAAATCTAAGCTGTCTGAAGTGTTTTTCCAAAGTTATCAACATTTTTATGTTTGGCTTTCCGGAATCCACCTTATCTCAGGCTGTAAAAGCGTTTTCTGCATTGTGCCATAACTTTGCAGGGAGACTTCAGAACATGAAAGTTTAACATCCCACTATAGCAGAATGGGTTTTTCTAGTAGTTGCACATCAAATCTAAGCTGTCTGAAGTGTTTTTCCAAAGTTATCAACATTCTTATGTTTGGCGTTCCGGAATCAACCTTATCTCAGGCTGAAAACGCGTTTTACGCATTGTGGCATAACTTTGCAGGGAAGCTTCAGAACATGAAATTCTGACCTCCCAATAAAGCAGAAAGGGCCTTTCTAATAGTTGCACATCAAATCTAAGCTCTCTGATGTGTTTTTCCAAAGTTATCAACATTTTTATGTATGGCGTTCTGGAACCCACCTAATCTCAAGCTGAAAACGCGTTTTCTGCATTGTGCCAAAACTTTTCAGGGAAGCTTCAGAACATGAAATGTTCGCCTCCCACTATAGCAGAAAGGGTCTTTCTAGTAGTTGCACTTCAAATCTAAGCTGTCTGAAGTGTTTTTACAAAGTTATCAACATATTTATGTTTGGCGTTCTGGAACCCACCTTATCTCGGGCTGAAAACGCGTTTTCTGCATTGTGCCATAACTTTGCAGGGAGACTTCAGAACATGAAATTTTCTCCTCCCACTATATCAGAAAGGGTATTTCTAGTAGTTGCACGTCAAATCTAATCTGTTTGAAGTGTTTTTCCAAAGTTATCACCATTTTTATGTTTGGCGTTCCAGAAACAACCTTGTCTCAGGCTGAAAACGCGTTTTACGCAATTTGCCATAACTTTGCAGGAAAGCCTCAGGACATGAAATTTTCACCTCCCACTATAGCAGAAAGGGTCTTTCTAGTAGTTGCACATCAAATCTAAGCTGCCTGAAGTGTATTTCCAAAGTTATCAACATTTTTATGTTTGGCGTTCCTGAATCGACCTTATCTCAGCCTGAAAACGCGTTTTCTGCAATGTGCCATAACTTTGCTTGGAAACTTCAGAACATGAAATTTTCACCTCCCACTATAGCAGAAAGGGCCTTTCTAGTAGTTGCACATCAAATCTAAGCTGTTTGAAGTGTTTTTCCAAAGATAACCCCATTTTTATGTTTGGCGTTCCAGAAACAACCTTATCTCAGGCTGAAAACGCGTTTTACGCAATTTGCCATAACTTTGCAGGAAAGCTTCAGAACATGAAATTTTCACCTCCCACTATAGCAGAAAAGGTCTTTCTAGAAGTTGCACATCAAATCTAAGCTGTTTGAAGTGTTTTTCCAAAGTTATCAACATTTTTATGTTTGGCGTTCCGGAATAAACCTTATCTCAGGCTGAAAACGCGTTTTCTGCATTGTGCCATAACTTTGCTTGGAAACTTCAGAACATGAAATTTTCACCTCCAACTATAGCAGAAAGGGTCTTTCTAGTAGTTGCACATCAAAACTAAGCTGTTTGAAGTGTTTTTCCAAAGTTAACCCCATTTTTATGTTTGGCGTTCCAGAAACAACCTTATCTCAGGCTGAAAACGCGTTTTACGCAATTTGCCATAACTTTGCAGGAAAGCTTCAGAACATGAGATTTTCACCTCCCACTATAGCAGAAATGGTCTTTCTAGTAGTTGCACATCAAATCTAAGCTGTTTGAAGTGTTTTTCCAAAGTTATCAACATTTTTATGTTTGGCGTTCCGGAATAAACCTTATCTCAGGCTGAAAACACGTTTTTTGCATTGTGCCATAACTTTGCAGGGAAGCTTCAGAACATGAAATTTTCACCTCCCACTATAGCAGAAAGGGTCTCTCTAGTAGTTGCACATCAAATCTAAGCTGTTTGAAGTGTTTTTCGAAAGTTTTCAACATTTTTATGTTTGGCGTTCCTGAATCGACCTAATCTCAGGCTGAAAACGCGTTTTCTGCATTGTGCCATAACTATGCAGGGAAGCTTCAGAACATGAAATTTTCAACTTCCACTATAGCAGAAAGGCTTTTTCCAGCAGTCGCACATCAAATCTAAGCTGTCTGAAGTGTTTTTCCAAAGTTATCAACATTTTAATGTTTGGCGTTCCGGAATCAACCTTATCTCAGACTGAAAACGTGTTTTCTGCATTGTGCCATAACTTTGCATGGAAACTTCAGAACATGAAAATTTCACCTCCAACTATAGCAGAAAGGGTCTTTCTAGTAGTTGCACATCAAATCTAAGCTGTTTGAAGTGTTTTTCCAAAGTTAACCCCATTTTTATGTTTGGCGTACCAGAAACAACCTTATCTCAGGCTGAAAACGTGTTTTTCTGCATTGTGCCATAACTTTGCATGGAAACTTCAGAACATGAAAATTTCACCTCCAACTATAGCAGAAAGGGTCTTTCTAGTAGTTGCACATCAAATCTAAGCTGTTTGAAGTGTTTTTCCAAAGTTAACCCCATTTTTATGTTTGGCGTTCCAGAAACAACCTTATCTCAGGCTGAAAACGCGTTTTCTGCATTGTGTCATAACTTTGCAGGGAAGCTTCAGAACATGAAATTTTCACCTCCCACGATAGCAGAAAGGGTCTTTCGAGTAGTTGCACATAAAATCTAAGCTGCCTGAAGTGTATTTCCAAAGTTATCAACATTTTTATGTTTGGCGTTCTGGTATCCACCTTATCTCAGGCTGAAAACGCGTTTTCTGCATTGTGCCATAACTTTGCAATGAAGCTTTAGAACATGAAATTTTCACCTCCAACTATAGCAGAAAGGGTCTTTCTAGTAGTTGCGAATCAAATCTAAGCTGTCTGAAGTGTTTTTCCAAAGTTAGCAACATTTTTATGTTTGGCGTTCCTGAATCGACCTTATCTCAGCCTGAAAACGCGTTTTCTGCAATGTGCCATAACTTTGCTTGGAAACTTCAGAACATGAAATTTTCACCTCCCACTATAGCAGAAAGGGTCTTTCTAGTAGTTGCACATCAAATCTAAGCTGTTTGAAATGTTTTTCCAAAGTTATCAACATTTTTATGTTTGGCGTTCCGGAATAAACCTTATCTCAGGCTGAAAACGCGTTTTCTGCATTGTGCCATAACTTTGCAGGGAAGCTTCAGAACATGAAATTTTCACCTCCCACTATAGCAGAAAGGGTCTCTCTAGTAGTTGCACATCAAATCTAAGCTGTTTGAAGTGTTTTTCGAAAGTTTTCAACATTTTTATGTTTGGCGTTCCTGAATCGACCTAATCTCAGGCTGAAAACGCGTTTTCTGCATTGTGCCATAACTTTGCAGGGAAGCTTCAGAACATGAAATTTTCAACTTCCACTATAGCAGAAAGGCTCTTTCCAGCAGTCGCACATCAAATCTAAGCTGTCTGAAGTGTTTTTCCAAAGTTATGAACATTTTTATGTTTGGCGTTCCGGAATCAACCTTATCTCAGACTGAAAACGTGTTTTCTGCATTGTGCCATAACTTTGCATGGAAACTTCAGAACATGAAAATTTCACCTCCAACTATAGCAGAACGGGTGTTTCTAGTAGTTGCACATCAAATCTAAGCTGTTTGAAGTGTTTTTCCAAAGTTAACCCCATTTTTATGTTTGGCGTTCCAGAAACAGCCTTATCTCAGGCTGAAAACGTGTTTTTCTGCATTGTGCCATAACTTTGCATGGAAACTTCAGAACATGAAATTTTCACCTCCCACGATAGCAGAAAGGGTCTTTCGAGTAGTTGCACATAAAATCTAAGCTGTTTGAAGTTTTTTTCCAAAGTTATCAACATTTTTATGTTTGGCGTTCCGGATCGCACCTTATTGAAAACGCGTTTTCTGCATTGTGCCATAACTTTGCAGGAAAGCTGCAGAATATGAAATTTCCAACTCCCACTATAGCAGAAAGGGTCTTTCTCGTAGTTGCACATCAAATCTAAGCTGTTTGAAGTTTTTTTTCCAAAGTTATCAACATTTTTATGTTTGGCGTTCCGGAATCGACCTTATCTCAGGCTGAAAACGCGATTTACGCATTCGGTCATAACTTTGCAGGGAAGCTTCTGAACATGAAATTTTCACCTCCCACTATAGCAGAAAGGGTCTTTCTAGTAGTTGCACATCAAATCTAAGCTGTCTGAAGTGTTTTTCCAAAGTTATCAACATTTTTATGTTTGGCGTTCTGGAACCCACCTTATCTCAGGCTGAAAATGCGTTTTCTGCATTGTGCCAAAACTTTGCAGGAAAGCTTCAGAACATGAAATTTTCACCTCCCACAATAGCAGAAAGGGTCTTTCTCGTAGTTGCGCATCAAATCGAAGCTGTCTGAAGTGTTTTTCGAAAGTTTTCAACATTTTTATGTTTGGTGTTCCTGAATCGACCTTTTCTCAGGCTGAAAACGCGTTTTCTGCATTGTGCCATAACTTTTCAGGGAACCTTCAGATCATGAAATGTTCATTTCCCACGATAGCAGAAAGGGTCTTTCTAGTAGTTGCTCATCGAATCTAAGCTGTCTTAAGTGTCTTTTCGAAGTTATCAACACTTTTATGTTTGGCTTTCCGGAATCGACCTTATCTCAGGCTGAAAACGCATTTGACGCATTGTGCCATAACTTTGCAGGGAAGCTTCAGAACATGAAATATTCAGCTCCCACTATAGCAGAAAGGGTCTTTCTCGTAGTTGCTCATAAAATCTAAGCTGTCTGAAGTGTTTTTCCAAAGTTGTCAACATTCTTATGTTTGGCGTTCCGGAATCAACCATATCTCCGGCTGAAAACATGTTTTCTGCATTGTGCCATAACTTTGCAGGAAAGCTTCAGAACATGAAATTTTCACCTCCCACTATACCAGAAAGGGTCTTTCTAGTACTTGCACATCAAATCTAAGCTGTCTGAAGTGTTTTTCCGAAGTTATTAACATTTTTATGTTTGGCGTTCTGGAATTGACCTTATGTGAGGCTGAACACCAGTTTTCTGCGTTGTGCCATAACATTGCAGGGAAGCTTCAGAACATGACATTTTCACCTCCCACTATAGCAGAAAGGGTTTTTCTAGTAGTTGCATATCAAATCTAAGCTGTCTGAAGTGCTTTTCGAAAGTTATCAACATTTTTATGTTTGGCGTTCTGGAACCCACCTTATCTCAGGCTAAAAACGCGTTTTCTGGATAGTGCCATAACTTTGCAGGGAGACTTCAGAACATGAAAGTTTAACATCCCACTATAGCAGAATGGGTCTTTCTAGTAGTTGCACATCAAATCTAAGCTGTCTGAAGTGTTTTTCCAAAGTTATCAACATTCTTATGTTTGGCGTTCCGGAATCAACCTAATCTCAGGCGGAAAACGCGTTTTACGCATTGTGGCATAACTTGCAGGGAAGCTTCAGAACATTAAATTTTCACCTCCCACTGTAGCAGAAAGGGTCTTTCTAGTAGTTGTACATCAAATCTAAGCTGTCTGAAGTGTTTTTCCAAAGTTATCAACATTTTTATGTTTGGCGTTCTGGAACCCACCTTATCTCAGGCTGAAAACGCGTTTTATGCATTGTGCCATAACTTTGCAGGGAAGCTTCAGAAAATGAACTTTTCACCTCCCTCTATAGCAGAAAGGGTCTTTCTAGTAGTTGCACATCAAATCTAAGCTGTCTGAAGTGTTGTTTCAAAGTCATCATCATTTTTACGCTTGGCGTACCGGAACCCACCTTATCTCAGGCTGAAAACGCGTTTTCTGCATTGTGCCATAACTTCTCAGGGAAGCTTCAGAACATGAAATGTTCACCTCCCACTATAGCAGAAAGGGTCTTTCTAGTAGTTGCACATCAAATCTAAGCTGTATGAAGTGTTTTTCCAAAGTTATCAACATTTTTATGTTTGGTGTTCCGGAATCGACCTTATCACAGGATGAAAAATCGTTTTCTGCATTGTCCCATAACTTTCCAGGGAAGCTTCAGAACATGAAATTTTGACCTCCCACTACAGCAGAAAGGGTCTTTCTAGTAGTTGCACATCAAATCTAAGCTGTCTGTAGTGTTTTTCGAAAGTTATCATCATTTTTATGTTTGGCGATCCGGAATCAACCTTATCTCAGGCTGAAAACGCGTTTTCTGCATTGTGCCAAAACTTTGTAGGTAAGCTTCATAACATGAAATTTTAACCTCCCACAATAGCAGAAAGGGTCCTTCTAGTAGTTGCACATCAAATCTAAGCTGTCTGAAGTGTTTTTCCAAAGTTATCAACATTTTTATGTTTGGCGTTCCGGAATCTACCTTATCTCAGGCTGAAAACGCTTTTTACGCTTTGTGCCATAACTTTGCAGGGAAGCTTCAGAAAATGAAATTTTCACCTCCCACTATAGCAGAAAAGGGATTTTCTGGTAGTTGCATATCAAATCTCAGCTGTCTGAAGTGTTTTTCCAAAGTTATCAACATTTCTATTTTTGGCGTTCCGGAATCAACCTTATCTCTTGCTGGAAACGCGTTTTCTGCTATATGCCATAACTTTGCTGGGAATCTTCAGAACATGAATTTTTAACCTCCTACAATAGCATAAAGGGTCTTTCTTGTAGTTGCACATCAAATCTAAGCTGTCTGAAGTGTTTTTCCAAAGGTATCAACATTTTTATGTTTGGCGTTCTGGAACCCACCTTATCTCAGGCTGAAAACGCGTTTTCTGCATTGTGCCAAAACTTTGTAGGTAAGCTCCAGAACATGAAATTTTCACCTCCCACTATAGCAGAAAGGGTCTTTCTAGTAGTTGCACATCAAATCTAAGCTGTCTGAAGTGTTGTTTCAAAGTCATCATCATTTTTACGGTTGGCGTTCCGGAACCCAACTTATCTCAGGCTGAAAACGCGTTTTCTGCATTGTGCCATAACTTCTCCTGGTAGCTTCAGAACATGAAATGTTCACCTACCACTATAGCAGAAAGGGTCTTTCTAGTAGTTGCACATCAAATCTAAGCTGTCTGAAGTGTTTTTCCAAAGTTATCAACATTTTTATGTTTGGTGTTCCGGAATCGACCTTATCTCAGGATGAAAAATCGTTTTCTGCATTGTCCCATAACTTTCCAGGGAAGCTTCAGAACATGAAATTTTCACCTCCCACTACAGCAGAAAGGGTCTTTCTAGTAGTTGCAGAGCAAATCTAAGCTGTCTGAAGTGTTTTTCCAAAGTTATCATCATTTTTATGTTTGGCGATCCGGAACCCACCTTATCTCAAGCTGAAAACGCGTTTTCTGCATTGTGCCATAACTTTGCAGGGAAGCTTCGGAACATGAAATGTTCACCTCCCACTATAGCAGAATGGGTCTTTCTAGTAGTTGCACATCAAATCTAAGCAGTCTGAAGTGTTTTTCGAAAGTTATCTACATTTTTATGTTTGCCATTCCAGAATCAACCTTATCTCAGGCTGAAAACGCGTTGTCTGCATTGTGCCATAACGTTGCATGGAAGCTTCCGAACATGAAATTTTAACCTCCCACTATAGCAGAAAGGGTCTTCCTAGTAGTTGCACATCAAATCTAAGCTGTCTGATGTGTTTTTCCAAAGTTATCAACATTTTTATGTATGGCGTTCCGGAATCAACCTTATCTCAGGCTGAAAACGCGTTTTACGCATTGTGCCATAACTTTGCAGGGAACCTTTAGAACATGAAATTTTCACCTCCCACTATAACAGAAAGGGTTTTTCTAGTAGTTGCACATCAAATCTTAGCTGTCTGAAGTGTTGTTCCAAAGTTATCAACATTTTTATGTTTGGCGTTCCGGAACCCACCTTATCTCACGCTGAAAACGCGTTTTCTGCATTGTGCCATAACTTTGCAGGGAAGCTTCAGAACATGAAATTTTAACCTCCCACTATAGCAGAAAGGGTTCTTCTAGTAGTTGCACATCAAATCTAAGCTGTCTGAAGTGTTTTTCCAAAGTTATCAACATTTTTATGTTTGGCGTTCCGGAATCTACCTTATCTCAGGCTGAAAACGCTTTTTACGCTTTGTGCCATAACTTTGCAGGGAAGCTTCAGAAAATGAAATTTTCACCTCCCACTATAGTAGAAAAGGGATTTTCTCGTAGTTGCATATCAAATCTCAGCTGTCTGAAGTGTTTTTCCAAAGTTATCAACATTTCTATGTTTGGCGTTCCGGAATCAACCTTATCTCTGCCTGAAAACGCATTTTCTGCATTGTGCCATAACTTTGCAGGGAAGCTTCACAACATGAAATTTTCACCTCCCACTATAGCAGAAAGGGTCTTTCTAGTAGTTGCACATCAAATCTAAGCTGTCTGAAGTGTTTTTCGAAAGTTATAATATTTTTTATGTTTGGCGTTCCGGAATCGACCTAATCTCAGGATGAAAATGCGTTTTCTGCATTGTCCCATAACTTTCGAGGGAAGCTTCATAACATGAAATTTTGACATCCCACTATAGCAGAAAGGGTCTTTCTAGTAGTTGCACATCAAATCTAAGATGTCTGAAGTGTTTTTCCAAAGTTATCAACATTTTTATGTTTTGCGTTCCGGAATCGACCTTTTCTCAGGCTTAAAACGCGTTTTATGCATTGTGCCATAACTTTGCAGGGAACCTTTAGAATATTAAATTTTCACCTCCCACTATAGCAGAAAGGGACTTTCTAGTAGTTGCACATCAAATCTAATCTGTCTGAAATGTTGTTCCAAAGTTATCAACATTTTTAAGTTTGGCGTTTCGGAACCCACCTTATCTCAGGCTGAAAACGCGTTTTCTGCATTGTGCCTTAACTTCTCAGGGAAGCTTCAGAACATGAAATGTTCACTTCCCACTATAGCAGAAAGGGTCTTTCTCGTAGTTGCACATCAAATCTAAGCTGTCTAAAGTGTTTTTCCAAAGTTATCAACATTTTTATGTTTGGCGTTCCAGAATCGACCTTATCTCAGGCTGAAAACGCGTTTTACGCATTTTGCCATAACTTTGGAGGGAAGCTTCAGAAAATGAAATTTTCACCTCCCATAATAGCAGAAAGGGTCTTTCTAGTAGTTGCACATCAAATCTAAGCTGTCTGAAGTGTTTTTCCAAAGTTATCAACATTTTTATGTTTGGCGTTCCGGAATCGACCTTATCTCAGGCTTAAAACGCGTTTTACGCATTGTGCCATAACTTTGCAGGGAACCTTTAGAACATGAAATTTTCTCCTCCCACTATAGCAGAAAGGGTCTTTCTAGTAGTTGCACATCAAATCTAAGCTGTCTGAAGTGTTTTTCCAAAGTTATCAACATTTTTATGTTTGGCGTTCCGGAATTGCCCTAATCTCAGGATGAAAATGCGTATTCTGCATTGTCCGATAACTTTCCAGAGAAGCTTCAGAACATGAAATTTTGACCTCCCACTATTGCAGATAGGGTCTTTCTAGTAGTTGCACATCAAATCTAAGCTGTCTGAAGTGTTTTTCGAAAGTTATCAACATTTTTATGTTTGGCGTTCCGGAATCGACCTTATCTGAGGCTGAAAGTGTGTTTTACGCATTGCGCCATAACATTGCAGGGAACCTTTAGAACATGAAATTTTCACCTCCCACTATAGCAGAAAGGGTCTTTCTAGTAGTTGCACGTCAAATCTAAGCTGTCTGAAGTGTTTTTACAAAGTTATCAACATTTTTATGTTTGGCGTTCCAGAATCGACCTAATCTCAGGCTGAAAACTCGTTTTGTGCATTGTGCCATAACTTCTCAGGGTAGCTTCAGAACATGAAATTTTCACCTCACACTATAGCAGAAAGGGTCTTTCTAGTAGTTGCACGTCAAATCTAAGCTGTCTGAAGTGTTTTTACAAAGTTATCAACATTTTTATGTTTGGCGTTCCAGAATCGACCTAATCTCAGGATGAAAATGCGTTTTCTGCATTGTCCCATAACTTTCAAGGGAAGCTTCATAACATGAAATTTTGACATCCCACTATAGCAGAAAGGGTCTTTCTAGTAGTTGCACATCAAATCTAAGCTGTCTGAAGTGTTTTTCCAAAGTTATCAACATTTTTATGTTTTGCGTTCCGGAATCGACCTTTTCTCAGGCTTAAAACGCGTTTTATGCATTGTGCCATAACTTTGCAGGGAACCTTTCGAATATTAAATTTTCACCTCCCACTATAGCAGAAAGGGACTTTCTAGTAGTTGCACATCAAATCTAATCTGTCTGAAATGTTGTTCCAAAGTTATCAACATTTTTAAGTTAGGCGTTTCGGAAACCACCTTATCTCAGGCTGAAAACGCGTTTTCTGCATTGTGCCTTAACTTCTCAGGGAAGCTTCAGAACATGAAATGTTCACTTCCCACTATAGCAGAAAGGGTCTTTCTCGTAGTTGCACATCAAATCTAAGCTGTCTAAAGTGTTTTTCCAAAGTTATCAACATTTTTATGTTTGGCGTTCCAGAATCGACCATATCTGACACTGAAAACGCGTTTTACGCATTTTGCCATAACTTTGGAGGGAAGCTTCAGAAAATGAAATTTTCACCTCCCATAATAGCAGAAAGGGTCTTTCTAGTAGTTGCACATCAAATCTAAGCTGTCTGAAGTGTTTTTCCAAAGTTATCAACATTTTTATGTTTGGCGTTCCGGAATCGACCTTATCTCAGGCTTAAAACGCGTTTTACGCATTGTGCCATAACTTTGCAGGGAACCTTTAGAACATGAAATTTCCTCCTCCCACTATAGCAGAAAGGGTCTTTCTAGTAGTTGCACATCAAATCTAAGCTGTCTGAAGTGTTTTTACAAAGTTATCAACATTTTTATGTTTGGCGTTCCGGAATTGCCCTAATCTCAGGATGAAAATGCGTGTTCTGCATTGTCCGATAACTTTCCAGAGAAGCTTCAGAACATGAAATTTTGACCTCCCACTATTGCAGATAGGGTCTTTCTAGTAGTTGCACATCAAATCTAAGCTGTCTGAAGTGTTTTTCGAAAGTTATCAACATTTTTATGTTTGGCGTTCCGGAATCGACCTTATCTGAGGCTGAAAGTGCGTTTTACGCATTGCGCCATAACATTGCAGGGAACCTTTAGAACATGAAATTTTCACCTCCCACTATAGCAGAAAGGGTCTTTCTAGTAGTTGCACATCAAATCTAAGCTGTCTGAAGTGTTGTTCCAAAGTTATCAACATTTTTATGTTTGGCGTTCCGGAACCCACCTTATCTCAGGCTGAAAACCTATTTTCTGAAATGTGCCATAACTTTTGTGGGAAGCTTCAGATCATGAAATTTTCACCTCCCACTGTAGCAGAAAGGGTCTTTCTAGTAGTTGCACATCAAATCTAAGCTGTCTGAAGTGTTGTTCCAAAGTTATCAACATTTTTACGTTTGGCGTTCCGGAACCCACCTTATCTCAGGCTGAAAACGTATTTTCTGCATTGTGCCATAACTTCTCTGGGAAGCTTCAGATCACGAAATTTTCACCTCCCACTATAGCAGAGAGGGTTTTTCTAGTAGTTGCACATCAAATCTAAGCTGTCTGAATACTTTTTCCAAAATTATCAACATTTTTATGTTTGGCGTTCCGGAACCCACCTTATCTCAGGCTGAAAACGCGTTTTCTGTTGTGTGCCATAACTTTGCAGGGAAGCTTCAGAACTTGAAATTTTCACCTCCCACTATAGCAGAAAGGGTCTTTCTCGTAGTTGCACATCAAATCTAAGTTCTCTGAAGTGTTTTTCCAAAGTTATCAACATTTTTATGTTTGGCGTTCCGGAACTCGGCTTATCTCAGGCTGAAAACGCGTTTTCTGCATTGTGCCATAACTTTGCAGGGAAGCTTCAGAACATGAAATTTTAACCTACCACTGTAGCAGAAAGGGTCTTTCTAGTAGTTGCACATCAAATCTAAGCTGTCTGAAGTGTTGTTCCAAAGTTATCAACATTTTTACGTTTGGCGTTCCGGAACCCACCTTATCTCAGGCTGAAAACTCGTTTTGTGCATTGTGCCATAACTTCTCAGGGTAGCTTCAGAACATGAAATTTTCACCTCACACTATAGCAGAAAGGGTCTTTCTAGTAGTTGCACGTCAAATCTAAGCTGTCTGAAGTGTTTTTCCAAAGTTATCAACATTTTTATGTTTGGCGTTCCAGAATCGACCTTATCTGAGGCTGAAAACGCGTTTTACGCATTGCGCCATAACTTTGCAGGAAAGCTTCAGAACATGAAATTTTCAATTCCCACTAAAGCAGAAAGGGTTTTTCTCCTACTTGCACATCAAATCTAAGCTGTCTGAAATTATTTTCGAAAGTTATCAACATTTTTATGTTTGCCGTTCAGGAATCGACCATATCTCAGGCTGAAAACCCGTTTTCTGCATTGTGCCTTAACTTTGCAGGGAAGCTTCAGAACATGAAATTTTCACCTCCCACTATAGCAAAAAGGGTCTTTCTAGTAGTTGCACATCAAATCTAAGCTGTTTGAAGTGTTTTTCCAAAGTTATCAACATTTTTATGTTTGGCGTTTCGGAATCGACCTTATCTCCGGCTGAAAATGCGTTTTCTGCATTGTGCCATAACTTTGCAGGGAAGCTTGAGAACATGAAGTTTTAACCTCCCACTATAGCAGAAAAGGTCATTCTAGCAGTTGCACATCAAATCTAAGCTGTCTTGAAGTGTTTTTCTGAAGTTATCAACATTTTTATGTTTGGCGTTCCGGAACCCACCTTATCTCAGCCTGAAAACGCGTTTTACATATTTTGCCATAACTTTGGAGGGAAGCTTCAGAACATGACATTTTTACATTCCACTATAGCAGAAAGGGTCTTTCTAGTAGTTGCACATCAAATCTAAGCTGTCTGAAGTGTTTTTCCAAAGTTATCAATATTTTTATGTTTGGCGTTCTGGAACCCACCTAATCTCAGCCTGAAAACGCGTTTTACATATTTTGCCATAACTTTGGAGGGAAGCTTCAGAACATGACATTTTTACATCCCACTATAGCAGAAAGGGTCTTTCTAGTAGTTGCACATCAAATCTAAGCTGTCTGAAGTGTTTTTCTGAAGTTATCAACATTTTTATGTTTGGCGTTCCGGAACCCACCTTATCTCAGCCTGAAAAAGCGTTTTACATATTATGCCATAACTTTGCAGGGAAGCTTCAGAACATGAAATTTTCAATTCCCACTAAAGCAGAAAGGGTTTTTCTCCTACTTGCACATCAAATCTAAGCTGTCTGAAATGATTTTCGAAAGTTATCAACATTTTTATGTTTGCCGTTCAGGAATCGACCTAATCTCAGGCTGAAAACCCGTTTTCTGCATTGTGCCTTAACTTTGCAGGGAAGCTTCAGAACATGAAATTTTCACCTCCCACTATAGCAAAAAGGGTCTTTCTAGTAGTTGCACATCAAATCTAAGCTGTCTGAAGTTTTTTTTCCAAAGTTATCAACATTTTGATGTTTGGCGTTTCGGAATCGACCTTATCTCCGGCTGAAAATGCGTTTTCTGCATTGTGCCATAACTTTGCAGGGAAGCTTGAGAACATGAAGTTTTTACCTCCCACTATAGCAGAAAACGCCATTCTAGCAGTTGCACATCAAATCTAAGCTGTCTTGAAGTGTTTTTCTGATGTTATCAACATTTTTATGTTTGGCATTCCGGAACGCACCTTATCTCAGCCTGAAAACGCGTTTTACATATTTTGCCATAACTTTGCAGGGAAGCTTCAGAACATGAAATTTTCACCTCCCACTATAGCAGAAAGGGTCTTTCTAGTAGTTGCACATCAAATCTAAGCTGTCTGAAGTGTTTTTCCAAAGTTATCAATATTTTTATGTTTGGCGTTCTGGAACCCACCTAATCTCAGCCTGAAAACGCGTTTTACATATTTTGCCATAACTTTGCAGGGAAGCTTTAGAACATGATATTTTCACCTCCCACTATAGCAGAAAGGGTCTTTCTCGTAGTTGCACATCAAATCTAAGCTGACTGAAGTATTTTTCGAAAGTTTTCAACATTTTTTTGTTTGGTGTTCCTGAATCGACCTTATCTCAGGCCTAAATCGCGTTTTCTGCATTGTGCCGTAACTTTGCAGGGCAGCTTCAGAACATGAAATTTTCACCTCCCACTATAGCAGAAAGGGTCTTTTCAGTAGTTGCACATCAAATCTAAGCTTTCTGTAGAGTTTTTCCTCAGTTATCAACATTTTTAAGGTTGGCGTTCCGGAATCGACCTTATCTCAGGCAGAAAACGCGTTTTCTGCATTGTGCCATAACTTTGCAGGGAAGCTTTAGAACATGAAATTTTCACCTCCCACTAGAGCAGAAAGGGTATTTCTAGTAGTTGCACAACAAACTAAGCTGTCTGAAGTGTTTTTCGAAAGTTATCAACATTTTTATGTTTGGCGTTCCGGAATCGACCTTATCTCAGGATGAAAAATCGTTTTCTGCATTGTCCCATAACTTTGCAGGGAAGCTTCAGAACATGAAATTCTGACCTCCCAATATGGCAGAAAGGGTCTTTCTAGTAGTTGCACATCAAATCTAAGCTGTCTGATGTGTTTTTCCAAAGTTATCAACATTTTTATGTTTGCCGTTCTGGAACCTACCTAATCTCAAGCTGACAACGCGTTTTCTGCATTGTGCCAAAACTTTTCAGGGAAGCTTCAGAATATGAAATTTTCACGTCCCACTATAGCAGAAAGGGTATTTCTAGTAGTTGCACATAAAATCTAAGTTGTCTGAAGTGTTTTTCCAAAGTTATCAACATTCTTATGTTTGGCGTTCTGGAATCAACCTTATCTCAGACTGAAAACGTGTTTTCTGCATTGTGCCATAACTTTGCAGGGAAACTTCAGAACATGAAATTTTCACCTCCAACTATAGCAGAAAGGGTCTTTCTAGTAGTTGCACATCAAATCTCAGCTGTCTGAAGTGTTTTTCCAAAGTTATCAACATTTTTATTTTGGCGTTCTGGAACCCACCTTATCTCAAGCTGAAAACGCGTTTCACGCATTCTGCCATAACTTTGCAGGGATCCTTTAGAATATGAAATTTTCACCTCCCACTATAGCAGATAGGGTCTTTCTAGTAGTTGCTCATCAAATCGAAGCTGTCTGAAGTGTTGTTCCAAAGTTATCAACATTTTTAGTTTTGGCGTTCCAGAATCAACCTTATCTCAGGCTGAACACGCATTTTCTTCATTGTGCCATAACTTTGCAAGGAAGCTTCAGAACAAGAAATTTTCACCTCCCACTATAGCAGAAAGGGTCTTTCTAGTAGTTGAAGGTCAAATATAAGCTGTCTGAAGTGTTTTTCCAAAGTTATCAACATTTTTATGTTTGGCGTTCCGAAACCCACCTTATCGCACTCTGTAAGCGCGTTTTCTGCATTGTGCCATAACTTTGCAGGGAAGCATCAGAACATGAAATTTTCAACTCCCACTATGACAAACAGGGTCTTTCTAATAGTTGCACATCAAATCTAATCTGTCTGAAGTGTTTTTCGAAAGTTATCAACAATTTTATGTTTGGCGTTCCGGAACCCACCTTATCTCAGGCTGAAAACGCCTTTTCTGCATTGTGCCATAACTTTGCAGGGAAGCTTCAGAACATGAAATTTTCACCTCCCACTATAGCAGAAACGGTATTTCTCGTAGTTGCACATGAAATCTAAGCTGTCTGAAATGTTTTTTCCAAAGTTATCAACATTTTTATGTTTGGCTTTCCGGGCCCCACCTTATCTCAGGCTGAAAACGCATTTTCTGCTTTGTGCCATAACTTTGCTGGGAATATTTAGAACATGAAATTTTAACCTACCACAATAGCATAAAGGGTCTTTCTTGTAGTTGCACATCAAATCTAAGCTGTCTGAAGTGGTTTCCCAAAGTTATCAACATTTTTATGTTTGGCGTTCCGGAATCCACCTTTTTTCAGGCTGAAATGGTTTTTTCTGCATTGTGCCATAACTTTGCAGGGAAGCTTCAGAACATGAAATTTTAACCTCTCACTGTAGCAGAAAGGGTCTTTCTATTAGTTGCACATCAAATCTAAGCTGTCTGAAGTGTTTTTCCAAAGTTATCAACATTTTTAAGTTTGGTGTTCCGGAACCCACCTTATCTCAGGCTGAAAACGCGTTTTCTGCATTGTTCCTTAACTTTGCAGGGAAGCATCAGAACATGAAATTTTCAACTCCCACTATGACAAACAGGGTCTTTCTAATAGTTGCACATCAAATCTAAGCTGTCTGAAGCGTTTTTCCAAAGTTATAAACATTTTTATGCTTGGCGTTCCGGAACCCAATTTATCTCAGGCTGAAAACGCGGTTTCTGCATTGTGCCATAACTTTGCAGGGAAGCTTCAGAACATGAAATTTTCAACTCCCACTACAACAGACAGGGTCTTTGTAGTAGTTGCACATCAAATCTAAGCTGTCTGAAGTGTTTTTCGAAAGTTATCAACATTTTTATGTTTGGCGTTCCGCAACCCACCTTGTCTCAGGCTGAAAACGCGTTTTCTGCATTGTGCCATAACTTTGAAGTAAAGCTTCAGAACATGAAATTTTCACCTCCCACTATAGCAGAAAGGGTCTTTAATGTAGTTGCACATCAAATCTAAGCTGTCTGAAGTGGTTTTCCAAAGTTATCAACATTTTTATGTTTGGCGTTCCGGAACCCTCCTTATCTCAGGCTGAAAAAGCGTTTTCTGCATTGTGCCATAACTTTGCAGGGAAGCTTCAGAACATGAAATTTTAACCTCCCACTGTAGCAGAAAGAGTCTTTCTAGTAGTTGCACATCAAATCTAAGCTGTCTGAAGTGTTTTTCCAAAGTTATAAACATTTTTATGTTTGGCGTTCTGGAACCCACCTTATCTCAGGCAGAAAACGCGGTTTCTGCATTGTTCCTTAACTTTGCAGGGAAGCTTCAGAACATGAAATTTTCACCTCCCACCATAGCAGAAAGGGTCTTTCTAGTCGTTGCACATTAAATCTAAGCTTTCTGACATGTTTTTCCAAAGTTATCAACATTTTTACGTTTGCCGCTCCGGAACCCACATTATCTCGGGCTGAAAACGCGTTTTCTGCATTGTGCCATAACTTTGCAGGGAAGCTTCAGAACATGAAATTTTAACCTCCCACTGTAGCAGAAAGGGTCTTTCTAGTAGTTGCACATCAAATCTAAACTGTCTGAAGTGTTTTTCCAAAGTTATCAACATTTTTAAGTTTGGCGTTCCGGAACCCACCTTATCGCAGGCTGAAAACGCGTTTTCTGCATTGTTCCTTAACTTTGCAGGGAAGCATCAGAACATGAAATTTTCAGCTCCCACTATGACAAACAGGGTCTTTCTAGTAGTTGCACATCAAATCTAAGCTGTCTGAAGTGTTTTTCCAAAGTTATCAACATTTTTATGTTTGGCGTTCCGGAATCAACCTTATCTCAGGCTGAAAACGCGTTTTCTGCATTGTGCCATACCTTTGCAGGGAAGCTTCAGAACATGACATTTTCACCTCCCACGATAGCAGAAAGGGTCTTTCTAGTAGTTGCACATCAAATCGAAGCTGTTTGAATTGTTTTTCCAAAGTTATCAACACTTTTATGTTTGGTTTTCCGGAATCAACCTTAACTTTGGCTGAAAACGCGTTTTACGCATTGTGCCATAACTTTGCAGGAAAGCTTCAGAACATGAAATTTTCAACTCCCACTATAGCAGAAAGGGTCTTTCTAGTAGTTGCACATCAAATCTAAGCTGTCTAAAGAGTTTTTCCAAAGTTATCAATATTTTTATGTTTGGCGTTCCGGAATCGACCTTATCTCAGGCTGAAAACGCGTTTCCTGCATTGTGGCATAACTTTGCAGGGAAGCTTCAGAACATAGAATTTTCAATTCCCATTATAGCAGAAAGGGTCTTTCTCATTCTTGCACATAAAATCTAAGCTGTCTGAAGTGTTTTTCCAGAATTATGAACGTTTTTATCTTTGGCGTTCCGGAATCGACCTTATCTCAGGTTGAAAACGCGTTTTACGCATGGTGCCATAACTTTGCAGGGAAGCTTCAGAACATCGAATTTTCACCTCCCACTATAGCAGAAACGGTCTTTCTAGTAGTTGCACATCAAATATAAGCTGTCTGAAGTGTTTTTCCGAAGTTATCAACATTTTTATGTTTGGCTTTCCGGAATTGACCTTATGTGAGGCTGAAAACGCGTTTTCTGCATTGTGACATAACTTTGCAGGGAAGCTTCAGAACATGAAATTTTCATCTCCCACTATAGCAGAAAGGGTCTTTCTAGTAGTTGCACATCAAATCTAGGCTGTCTGAAGTGTTTTTCCAAAGTTATCAACATTTTTATGTTAGGCGTTTCGGAACCCACCTTATCTCAGGCTGTAAACGCTTTTTTTGCATTGTGCCATAACTTTGGAGGGAAGATTCAGAACACGAAATTTTAACCTCCCACTATAGCAGAAAGGGTCTTTCTAGTAGTTGCACATCAAATCTAACCTGTCTGAAGTGTTTTTTCCAAAGTTATCAAGATTCTTATGTTTGGCGTTCCTGAATCAACCTTATCTGAGGCTGAAAACGCGTTTTCTGCATTATGCCATCACTTTGCAGGAAAGCTGCAGAATAAGAAATTTTCACCTCCCACTATAGCAGAAAGGGTCTTTCTAGTAGTTGCACATCAAATCTAAGCTGCCTGAAGTGTTTTTCAAAAGTTATCAACATTTTTTTGTTTGGCGTTCCGGAACCCACCTTATCTCAGGCAGAAAATGACTTTTCTGCCTTGTGCCATAACCTTGCGGGGAAGCTTCAGAACATGACATTTTCTCATCCCACTATAGCAGAAAGGGTCTTTCTAGTAGTTGCACATCAAATCTAAGCTGTTTGACGTGTTTTTCCAAAGTTATCAACATTTTTATGTTTGGCGTTCCGGAATCGACCTTATCTCAGGCTGAATACACGTTTTCTGCATTGTGCCATAACTATGCAGGGAAGCATCAGAACATGAAATTTTGACCTCCCACTATAGCAGAAATGGTCTTTCTAGTAGTTGCACATCAAATCTAAGCTGTCTGAAGTGTTTTTCCAGAATTATGAACATGTTTATGTTTGGCGTTCCGGAATCGACCTTATCTCAGGCTGAAAAAGCGTTTTACGCATTGTGCCATAACTTTGGTGGGAAGCTTCATATCATCGAATATTCACCACCCACTATATCAGAAAGGGTCTTTCTAGTAGTTGCACATCAAATCTAAGCTGTCTGAAGTGTTTTTCCAAACTTTTCAACATTTTTATGTTTGGCGTTCCGGAATCGACTTTATCTCAGGCTGAAAACGTGTTTTCCGCATTGTGCCATAACTTTGCAGGGAAGCTTCAGAACATGAAATTTTAAACTTCCACCATTGCAGAAAAGGTCTTTCTGGTAGTTGCACATCAAATCTAAGCTGTCTGAAGTGTTTTTCCAAACTTTTCAACATTTTTATGTTTGGCGTTCGGAAACCCACCTTATCTCAAGCTGAAAACGCGTTTTCTGCATTGTGCCATAACTTTGCAGGAAACTTCAGAATATGAAATTTTAACCTCCCACTATTGCAGAAAGGGTCTGTCTTGTTGTTGCACATCAAATCTAAGCTGTCTGATGTGTTTTTCCAAAGTTATCAACATTTTCATGTTTGGCGTTCCGGAATCGACCTTATCTCAGGCTGAAAACGCGTTTTACGCATTGTGCCATAACTTTGCAGGAAACTTCAGAATATGAAATTTTAACCTCCCACTATTGCAGAAAGGGTCTGTCTTGTTGTTGCACATCAAATCTAAGCTGTCTGATGTGTTTTTCCAAAGTTATCAACATTTTCATGTTTGGCGTTCCGGAATCGACCTTATCTCAGGCTGAAAACGCGTTTTACGCATTGTGCCATAACTTTGCATAAAGCTTCAGAACATGAAATTTTCACCTCCCACTATAGCAGAAAGGGTCTTTCGAGTAGTTGCAGATCAAATCTAAGCTGTCTGAAATGTTTTTCCAAAGTTATCAACATTTTTATGTTTGCCGTTCTGGAACCCACCTTATCTCAGTCTGAAAACGTGTTTTCTGCATTGTGCCATAACTTTGCAGGGAAGCGTCAGAACAAGAAATTTTCACCTACCGCTATAGTAGAAAGGGCCTTTCTAGTAGTTGCACATGAAATCGAAGCTGTCTGAAGTGTGTTTAATAAGTTATCAACATTTTTATGTTTGGCATTCCTGATTCGACCTTATCTCTGGCTGAAAACGCGTTTTCTGCATTGTGCCACAACTTTGCAGGGAAACTTCAGAACATGAAATTTTCACCTCCCACAATAGCATATAGGGTCTTTCTAATAGTTGCACATCAAATCTAAGCTGTCTGAAGTGTTTTTCCAAAGTTATCAACATTTTTATGTTTGGCGTTCCGGAATCGACCTTATCTAAGGCTGAAAACGCGTTTTACGCATTGTGCCATAACTTTGCATAAAGCTTCAGAACACTACATTTTCACATCCCACTGAAGCAGAAAGGGTCTTTCTAGTAGTTGCACATCAAATCTAAGCTGTCTGAAGTGTATTTCAAAAGTTATCATATTTTTTATGTTTGGCGTTCCTGAATCGACCTTATCTCAGGCTGAAAACGTGTTTTCTGCATTGTGCCATAACTTTGCAGGGAAGCCTCAGAACAAGAAATTTTCACCTACCGCTATAGTAGAAAGGGCCTTTCTAGTAGTTGCACATCAAATCTAAGCTGTCTGAAGTGTCTTTAATAAGTTATCAACATTTTTATGTTTGGCATTCCAGAATCGACCTTATCTCTGGCTGAAAACGCGTTTTCTGCATTGTGCCACAACTTTGCAGGGAAACTTCAGAACATGAAATTTTCACCTCCCACAATAGCATATAGGGTCTTTCTAATAGTTGCACATCAAATCTAAGCTGTCTGAAGTGTTTTTCCAAAGTTATCAACATTTTTATGTTTGGCGTTCCGGAATCGACCTTATCTCAGGCTGAAAACGCGTTTTACGCATTGTGCCATAACTTTGCATAAAGCTTCAGAACATTACATTTTCAAATCCCACTAAAGCAGAAAGGGTCTTTCTAGAAGTTGCACATCAAATCTAAGCTGTCTGAAGTGTATTTCAAAAGTTATCATATTTTTTATGTTTGGCGTTCCTGAATTGACCTTATCTCAGGCTGAAAACGTGTTTAACGCATTGTTCCATAACTTTGCAGGGAAGCTTCAGAACATGAAATTTTCACCTCCCACAATGGCAGAAAGGGTCTTTCTAGTAGTTGCACATCAAATCTAAGCTGTCTGAAGAGTTTTTCCAAAATTATCAACATTTTCATATTTGGCGTTCCGGAATCGACCTTATCTCAGGCTGAAAATGTGTTTTACGCATTGTGCCATAACTTTGCATGGAAGCTTCAGAACATCGAATTTTCAACTCCCACTATAGCAGAAAGGGTCTTTCAAGTAGTTGCAGATCAAATCTAAGCTGTCTGAAATGTTTTTCCAAAGTTATCAACATTTTTATGTTTGGCGTTCTGGACCCCACCTTATCTCAGTCTGAAAACGTGTTTTTTGCATTGTGCCATAACTTTGCAGGGAAGCCTCAGAACATGAAATTTCCACCTGCCGCTATAGTAGAAATGGTCTTTCTAGTAGTTGCTCATCGAATCTAAGCTGTCTTAAGTGTCTTTTCGAAGTTATCAACACTTTTATGTTTGGCGTTCCAGAATCGACCTTATCTCAGCCTGAAAACGCGTTTTACGCATGGTGCCATAGCTTTGCAGGGAAGCTTCAGAACATCAAATTTTCACCTCCCACAATGGCAGAAAGGGTCTTTCTAGTAGTTGCACATCAAATCTAAGCTGTCTGAAATGTTTTTCCAAAGTTATCAACATTTTTATGTTTGGCGTTCTGGAACCCACCTTATCTCAGGCTGAAATCGCGTTTTCTGCATTGTGCCATAACTTTGCAGGGAAGCTTCAGAATATGATATTTTAACCTCCCGCTATTGCAGAAAGGGTCTGTCTTGTAGTTGCACATCAAATCTAAGCTGTCTGAAGTGTTTTTCCAAAGTTATCAACATTTTTATGTTTGGCGTTCCGGAACCCACCTTATCTCAGGCTGAAAACGCGTTTTCTCCATTGTGCCATAACTTTGCAGGGAAGCTTCAGAACATGAAATTTTCACCTCCCACTATAGCAGAAAGGGTCTTTCAAGCAGCTGCAGATCAAAACTAAGCTGTCTGAAATGTTTTTCCAAAGTTATCAACAGTTTTATGCTTGGCATTCCGGAATCGACCTTATCTCAGGCTGTAAACGCGTTTTACGCATGGTGCCATAACTTTGCTGGGAAGATTCAGAACATCAAATTTTCACCTCCCACAATAGCAGAAACGGTTTTTCTAGTAGTTGCACTTCAAATCTAAGCTGTCTGAAGTGTTTTTCCAAAGTTATCAACATTTTTATGTTTGGCGTTCCGGAATCGACTTTATCTCAGGCTGAAAACGTGTTTTCCGCATTGTGCCATAACTTTGCAAGGAAGCTTCATAACATGAAATTTTAAACTTCCACCATTGCAGAAAAGGTCTTTCTGGTAGTTGCACATCAAATCTAAGCTGTCTGAAGTGTTTTTCCAAACTTTTCAACATTTTTATGTTTGGCGTTCGGAAACCCACCTTATCTCAAGCTGAAAACGCGTTTTCTGCATTGTGCCATAACTTTGCAGGAAACTTCAGAATATGAAATTTTAACCTCCCACTATTGCAGAAAGGGTCTGTCTTGTTGTTGCACATCAAATCTAAGCTGTCTGATGTGTTTTTCCAAAGTTATCAACATTTTCATGTTTGGCGTTCCGGAATCGACCTTATCTCAGGCTGAAAACGCGTTTTACGCATTGTGCCATAACTTTGCAGGAAACTTCAGAATATGAAATTTTAACCTCCCACTATTGCAGAAAGGGTCGGTCTTGTTGTTGCACATCAAATCTAAGCTGTCTGATGTGTTTTTCCAAAGTTATCAACATTTTCATGTTTGGCGTTCCGGAATCGACCTTATCTCAGGCTGAAAATGTGTTTTACGCATTGTGCCATAACTTTGCTTGGAAGCTTCAGAACATCGAATTTTCAACTCCCACTATAGCAGAAAGGGTCTTTCAAGTAGTTGCAGATCAAATCTAAGCTGTCTGAAATGTTTTTCCAAAGTTATCAACATTTTTATGTTTGGCGTTCTGGACCCCACCTTATCTCAGTCTGAAAACGTGTTTTTTGCATTGTGCCATAACTTTGCAGGGAAGCCTCAGAACATGAAATTTCCACTTGCCGCTATAGTAGAAAGGGTCTTTCTAGTAGTTGCTCATCGAATCTAAGCTGTCTTAAGTGTCTTTTCGAAGTTATCAACACTTTTATGTTTGGCGTTCCAGAATCGACCTTATCTCAGCCTGAAAACGCGTTTTACGCATGGTGCCATAACTTTGCAGGGAAGCTTCAGAACATCAAATTTTCACCTCCCACAATGGCAGAAAGGGTCTTTCTAGTAGTTGCACATCAAATCTAAGCTGTCTGAAGTGTTTTTCCAAAGTTATCAACATTTTTATGTTTGCCGTTCTGGAACCCACCTTATCTCAGGCTGAAAACGCGTTTTCTGCATTGTGCCATAACTTTGCAGGGAAGCTTATGTTTGGCGTTCCAGAAACAACCTTATCTCAGCCTGAAAACGCGTTTTACATATTTTGCCATAACTTTGCAGGGAAGCTTCAGAACATGAAATTTTTACATCCCACTATGGCAGAAAGGGTCTTTCTAGTAGTTGCACATCAAATCTAAGCTGTCTGAAGTGTTTTTCCAAAGTTATCAACATTTTTATGTTTGGCGTTCTGGAACCCACCTTATCTCAGGATGAAAACGCGTTTTCTGCATTGTGCCATAACTTTGCAGGGAAGCTTATGTTTGGCGTTCCAGAAACAACCTTATCTCAGGCTGAAAATGCGTTTTACATATTTTGCCATAACTTTGCAGGGAAGCTTCACAACATGAAATTTTGACATCCCACTATAGCAGAAAGGGTCTTTCTAGTAGTTGCACATCAAATCTAAGCTGTCTGAAGTGTTTTTCCAAAGTTATCAACATTCGTATGTTTGGCGATCCGGAATCAACCTTATCTCAGGCTGAAAACGCGTTTTACGCATTGTGCCATAACTTTGCAGGAAAGCTTCAGAACATGAAATTTTCAACTCCCACTATAGCAGAAAGGGTCTTTCTAGTAGTTGCACATCAAATCTAAGCTGTCTGAAGTGTTTTTCCAAAGTTATCAATATTTTTATGTTTGGCTTTCCGGAATCGACCTTATCTCAGGCTGAAAACGCGTTTTCTGCACTGTGCCATAACTTTGCAGGGAAGCTTCAGAACATGAAAATTCCACCTCCCACTATGTCAGAAAGGGTATTTCTAATAGTTGCACATCAAATCTAAGTTGTCTGAAGTGTTTTTCCAAAGTTATCAACATTCTTATGTTTGGCGTTCCGGAATCAACCTTATCGCAGACTGAAAACGTGTTTTCTGCATTGTGCCATAACTTTGCAGATAAACTTCAGAACATGAAATTTTCACGTCCAACTATAGCAGAAAGGTTCTTTCTAGTAGTTGCACATCAAATCTAAGCTGTCTGAAGTGTTTTTCGAAAGTTATCAACATTTTTATGTTTGGCGTTCTGGAACCCACCTAATCTCAGGCTGAAAACGCGTTTTCTGCATTGTGCCATAACTTTGCAGGGAAGCTTCAGAACATGAAATTTTTACCTCCCACTATAGCAGAAATGGTCTTTCTAGTAGTTGCACATCAAATCTAAGCTGTCTGAAGTGTTTTTCGAAAGTTATCAACATTTTTATGTTTGGCGTTCCGGAACCATCTTATCTCAGGCTGAAAACGCGTTTTACGCATTGTGCCATAACTTTGCAGGAAAGCTTCACAACATGAAATTTTGACATCCCACTATAGCAGAAAGGGTCTTTCTAGTAGTTGCACATCAAATCTAAGCTGTCTGAAGTGTTTTTCCAAAGTTATCAACATTTTTATGTTTGGCGTTCCGGAACCCACCTTATCTCAGGCTGTGAGCGCGTTTTCTGCATTGTGGCATAACTTTGGAGGAAAGCTTCAGAACATGAAATTTTCAATTCCCATTATAGCAGAAAGGGTCTTTCTCGTACTTGCACATCAAATCTTAGCTGTCTGAAGTGTTTTTTGAAAGTTTTCAACATTTTTATGTTTGGCGTTCCTGAATCGACCTTATCTCAGGCTGAAAATGCGTTTTCTGCAATGTGCCATAACTTTGCAGGGAAGTTTCAGAACATGACATTTTCAACTCCCACTATAGCAGAATGGGTCTTTCTCATACTTGCACATCAAATCTAAGCTGTCTGAAGTGTTTTTTCAAAGTTATCATATTTTTATGTTTGGCGTTCCGGAATCGACCTTATCTCAGGCTGAAAACGTGTTTTCTGCAATGTGCCATAACTTTGTAGGGAAGCTTCAGAACATGACATTTTCAACTCCCAGTATAGCAGAAAGGCTTTTTCCAGTAGTTGCACATCAAATCTAAGCTGTCTGAAGTGTTTTTCCAAAGTTATCAACATTCTTATGTTTGGCGTTTCGGAATCAACCTTATCTCTGGCTGAAAACGCGTTTTCAGCATTGTGCCATCACTTTGCAGGAAAGCTGCAGAATATAAAATTTTCACCTCCCACTATAGCAGAAAGGGTCTTTCTAGTAGTTGCACATCAAATCTAAGCTGTTTGAAGTGTTTTACGAAAGTTATCAACATTTTTATGTTTGGCGTTCCGGAATCGACCTTATCTCAGGCTGATAACGCGATTTACGCATTCTGCCATAACTTTGCAGGGAAGCTTCTGAACATGAAATTTTCAAATCCCACTATAGCAGAAAGGGTCTTTCTAGTAGTTGCACATCAAATCTAAGCTGTCTGAAGTGTTTTTCGATAGTTTTCAACATTTTTATATTTGGCGTTCCTGAATCGACCTTATCTCTGGCTGAAAAGACGTTTTCTGCATTGTGCCATAACTTTGCAGGGAAGCTTCAGAACATGAAATTTTCAACTCCCACTACAGCAGAAAGGGTCTTTCTAGTAGTTGCATGTCAAATCTAAGCTGTCTGAAGTGTTTTTCCAAAGTTATCGACATTTTTATGTTTGGCATTCCAGAATCGACCTTATGTCCGGCTGAAAATGCGTTTTCTGCATTGTGCCATAACTTTGCAGGGAAGCTTGAGAACATGAAGTTTTAACCTCCCACTATAGCAGAAAAGGTCATTCTAGTAGTTGCACATCAAATCTAAGCTGTCTTGAAGTGTTTTTCTGAAGTTGTCAACATTTTTATGTTTGGCGTTCCGGAACCCACCTTATCTCAGCCTGATAACGCGTTTTACATATTTTGCCATAACTTTGCAGGGAAGCTTGAGAACATGAAGTTTTAACCTCCCACTATAGCAGAATGGGTCTTTCTCGTAGTTGCTCATCAAATCTAAGTTGTCTGAAGTGTTTTTCGAAAGTTATCAACATTTTTATGTTTGGCGTTCCGGAAACGACCTTATCTCAGGCTGATAACGCGATTTACGCATTCTGCCATAACTTTGCAGGGAAGCTTCTGAACATGAAATTATAAAATCCCACTATAGCAGAAAGGGTCTTTCTAGTAGTTGCACATCAAATCTAAGCTGTCTGAAGTGTTTTTCGATAGTTTTCAACATTTTTATATTTGGCGTTCCTGAATCGACCTTATCTCTGGCTGAAAAGACGTTTTCTGCATTGTGCCATAACTTTGCAGGGAAGCTTCAGAACATGAAATTTTCACCTCCCACTACAGCAGAAAGGGTCTTTCTAGCAGTTTCACATGAAATCTAAGCTGTCTGAAATGTTTTTCCAAAGTTTTCAACATTTTTTTGTTTGGCCTTCGGGAACCCACCTTATCTCAGGCTGAAAACGCGTTTTAAGCATTGTGCCATAACTTTGCATAAAGCTTTAGAACATGAAATTTTCACCTCCCACTATAGCAGAAAGGGTCTTTCTAGTAGTTGCACATCAAATCTAAGCTGTCTGAAGTGGCTTTCCAAAGTCATCAACATTTTTATGTTTTACGTTCCGGAATCAACCTTATCTCAGGCTGAACATCCGTATTCTGCATTGTGCCATAACTTTGCAGGGATGCATCAGAAAATGACATTTTAAAGTTCCACAATAGCAGAAAAGGTCTTTATAGTAGTTGCACATCAAATCTAAGCTGTCTGAAGTGTTTTTCCAAAGTTATTAACACTTTTATGTTTGGCGTTCCGGAACCCACCTTATGTCAGGCTGAACACCCGTTTTCTGCATTGTGCGATAACTTTGCAGGGAAGCTTCAGAACATGAAATTTTCACCCCCCACTAAAGCAGAAATGGTCTGTCTTGTAGTTGCACATCAAATCTAAGCTGTCTAAAGTGTTTTTCCAAAGTTATCAACATATTTATGTTTGGCGTTCCGGAACCCACCTTATCTCTGGCTGAAAACGCGTTTTCTCCATTGTGCCATAACTTTGCAGGGAAGCTTCAGAACATGAAATTTTCACCTCCCACTATAGCAGAAAGGGTCTTTCTAGTAGTTGCACATCAAATCTAAGCTGTCTGTACTGTATTTCAAAAGTTATCATATTTTTTATGTTTGGCGTTCCTGAATCGACCTTATCTCAGGCTGAAAACGTGCTTAACGCATTGTTCCATAACTTTGCAGGGAAGCTTCAGAACATGAAATTTTCACCTCCCACAATGGCAGAAAGGGTCTTTCTAGTAGTTGCACATCAAATCTAAGCTGTCTGAAGTGTTTTTCCAAAATTATCAACACTTTTATTTTTGGCGTTCCAAAATCGACCTTATCTCAGCCTGAAAACGCGTTTTACGCATGGTGCCATAACTTTGCAGGGAAGCTTCAGAACATCAAATTTTCACCTCCCACAATGTCAGAAAGGGTCTTTCTAATAGTTGCACATCAAATCTAAGCTGTCTTAAATGTTTTTCCAAAGTTATCAACATTTTTATGTTTGGCGTTCTGGAACCCACCTTATCTCAGGCTGAAAACGCGTTTTCTGCATTGTGCCATAACTTTGCAGGGAAGCTTCAGAATATGATATTTTAACCTCCCGCTATTGCAGAAAGGGTCTGTCTTGTAGTTGCACATCAAATCTAAGCTGTCTTAAATGTTTTTCCAAAGTTATCAACATTTTTATGTTTGGCGTTCCGGAACCCACCTTATCTCAGGCTGAAAACGCGTTTCCTCCATTCTGCCATAACTTTGCAGGGAAGCTTCAGAACATGAAATTTTCACCTCCCACTATAGCAGAAAGGGTCTTTCTAGTACTTGCACATCAAATCTAAGCTGTCTGAAGTGTATTTCAAAAGTTATCAACTTTTTTATGTTTGGCGTTCCTGAATCAACCTTATCTCAGGCTGAAAACGCGTTTAACGCATTGTTCCATAAATTTGCAGGGAAGCTTCAGAACATCGAATTTTCAACTCCCACTATAGCAGAAAGGGACTTTCTAGTAGTTGCACATCAAATCTAAGCTGTCTGAAGTGTTTTTCCAAAGTTATCAATATTTTTATGTTTGGTGTACCGGAATCGACCTTATCTCAGGCTGAAAACGCGTTTTCTGCATTGTGCCATAACTTTGCAAGGAAGCTTCAGAACATGAAATTTTAAACTTGCGCTATAGCAGAAAAGGTCTTTCTAGTAGTTGTACATCAAATCTAAGCTGTCTGAAGTGTTTTTCCAAAGTTATCCACATTTTAATGTTTGGCGTTCCGGAATCGACCTTATCTCAGGCTGAAAACGCGTTTTACGCATTGTCCCATAACTTTGCATCAAGCTTCAGAACATGAAATTTTCACCTCCCACTATAGCAGAAAGGGTCTTTCTAGTAGTTGCACATCAAATCTAAGCTGTCTGAAGTGGCTTTCCAAAGTCATCAACATTTTTATGTTTTACGTTCCGGAATCAACCTTATCTCAGACTGAACATCCGTTTTCTGCATTGTGCCATAACTTTGCAGGGATGCATCAGAAAATGACATTTTAAAGTTCCACAATAGCAGAAAAGGTCTTTATAGTCGTTGCATATCAAATCTAAGCTGTCTGAAGTGTTTTTCCAAAGTTATTAACACTTTTATGTTTGGCGTTCCGGAACCCATCTTATCTCAGGCTGAACACCCGTTTTCTGCATTGTGCAATAACTTTGCAGGGAAGCTTCAGAACATGAAATTTTCATATCCCACTATGGCAGAAAGGGTCTTTCTCGTAGTTGCACATCAAATCTAAGCTGTCTGAAGTGTTTTTCCAAAGTTATCAACATTTTTATGTTTGGCGTTCCGGAATCCACCTTATCTCAGGCTGAAAACGCGTTTTCTGCATTGTGCCATAACATTGCAGGGAAGCTTCAGAACATGAAATGTTCTCCTCCCACCATAGCTGAAAGGGTCTTTCTCATAGTTGCAGATCAAATCTACGCTGTGTGAAGTGTTTGTCCGAAGTTATCAACATTCTTATGTTTGGCGTTCCGGAATCAACCATATCTCAGGCTGAAAACGTGTTTTCTGCATTGTGCCATAACTTTGCAGGGAAGCTTCAGAACATGAAGTTTCCAGATCCCAGTATAGCAGAATATGTCTTTCTAGTAGTTGCACATCAAATCTTAGCTGTCTGAAGTGTTCTTCCAAAGTTCTCAACATTTTTATGTTTGGCGTTCTGAAATCAACCTCATCTCAGGCTGAAAACGCGTTTCCTGCATTGTGGCATAACTTTGCAGGGAAGCTTCAGAACATGAAATTTTCACCTCCCACTACAGCAGAAAGGGTCTTTCTAGCAGTTTCACATGAAATCTAAGCTGTCTGAAATGTTTTTCCAAAGTTTTCAACATTTTTTTGTTTGGCCTTCGGGAACCCACCTTATCTCAGGCTGAAAACGTGTTTTAAGCATTGTGCCATAACTTTGCATAAAGCTTTAGAACATGAAATTTTCACCTCCCACTATAGCAGAAAGGGTCTTTCTAGTAGTTGCACATCAAATCTAAGCTGTCTGAAGTGGCTTTCCAAAGTCATCAACATTTTTATGTTTTACGTTCCGGAATCAACCTTATCTCAGGCTGAACATCCGTATTCTGCATTGTGCCATAACTTTGCAGGGATGCATCAGAAAATGACATTTTAAAGTTCCACAATAGCAGAAAAGGTCTTTATAGTAGTTGCACATCAAATCTAAGCTGTCTGAAGTGTTTTTCCAAAGTTATTAACACTTTTATGTTTGGCGTTCCGGAACCCACCTTATGTCAGGCTGAACACCCGTTTTCTGCATTGTGCGATAACTTTGCAGGGAAGCTTCAGAACATGAAATTTTCACCCCCCACTAAAGCAGAAATGGTCTGTCTTGTAGTTGCACATCAAATCTAAGCTGTCTGAAGTGTTTTTCCAAAGTTATCAACATATTTATGTTTGGCGTTCCGGAACCCACCTTATCTCTGGCTGAAAACGCGTTTTCTCCATTGTGCCATAACTTTGCAGGGAAGCTTCAGAACATGAAATTTTCACCTCCCACTATAGCAGAAAGGGTCTTTCTAGTAGTTGCACATCAAATCTAAGCTGTCTGTACTGTATTTCAAAAGTTATCATATTTTTTATGTTTGGCGTTCCTGAATCGACCTTATCTCAGGCTGAAAACGTGCTTAACGCATTGTTCCATAACTTTGCAGGGAAGCTTCAGAACATGAAATTTTCACCTCCCACAATGGCAGAAAGGGTCTTTCTAGTAGTTGCACATCAAATCTAAGCTGTCTGAAGTGTTTTTCCAAAATTATCAACACTTTTATTTTTGGCGTTCCAAAATCGACCTTATCTCAGCCTGAAAACGCGTTTTACGCATGGTGCCATAACTTTGCAGGGAAGCTTCAGAACATCAAATTTTCACCTCCCACAATGTCAGAAAGGGTCTTTCTAATAGTTGCACATCAAATCTAAGCTGTCTTAAATGTTTTTCCAAAGTTATCAACATTTTTATGTTTGGCGTTCTGGAACCCACCTTATCTCAGGCTGAAAACGCGTTTTCTGCATTGTGCCATAACTTTGCAGGGAAGCTTCAGAATATGATATTTTAACCTCCCGCTATTGCAGAAAGGGTCTGTCTTGTAGTTGCACATCAAATCTAAGCTGTCTTAAATGTTTTTCCAAAGTTATCAACATTTTTATGTTTGGCGTTCCGGAACCCACCTTATCTCAGGCTGAAAACGCGTTTCCTCCATTCTGCCATAACTTTGCAGGGAAGCTTCAGAACATGAAATTTTCACCTCCCACTATAGCAGAAAGGGTCTTTCTAGTACTTGCACATCAAATCTAAGCTGTCTGAAGTGTATTTCAAAAGTTATCAACTTTTTTATGTTTGGCGTTCCTGAATCAACCTTATCTCAGGCTGAAAACGCGTTTAACGCATTGTTCCATAAATTTGCAGGGAAGCTTCAGAACATCGAATTTTCAACTCCCACTATAGCAGAAAGGGACTTTCTAGTAGTTGCACATCAAATCTAAGCTGTCTGAAGTGTTTTTCCAAAGTTATCAATATTTTTATGTTTGGTGTACCGGAATCGACCTTATCTCAGGCTGAAAACGCGTTTTCTGCATTGTGCCATAACTTTGCAAGGAAGCTTCAGAACATGAAATTTTAAACTTGCGCTATAGCAGAAAAGGTCTTTCTAGTAGTTGTACATCAAATCTAAGCTGTCTGAAGTGTTTTTCCAAAGTTATCCACATTTTAATGTTTGGCGTTCCGGAATCGACCTTATCTCAGGCTGAAAACGCGTTTTACGCATTGTCCCATAACTTTGCATCAAGCTTCAGAACATGAAATTTTCACCTCCCACGATAGCAGAAAGGGTCTTTCTAGTAGTTGCAGATCAAAACTAAGCTGTCTGAAATGTTTTTCCAAAGTTATCTACATTTTTATGTTTGGCGTTTCGGAATCGAACTTATCTCAGGCTGAAAACGTGTTTTACGCATGGTGCCATAACTTTGCTGGGAAGATTCAGAACATCAAATTTTCACCTCCCACAATAGCAGAAACGGTCTTTCTAGTAGTTGCACATTAAAGCTAAGCTGTCTGAAGTGTTTTTCCAAACTTATCAACATTTTTATGCTTGGCGTTCCGAAACCCATCTTATCTCAGGCTGAAAACACGTTTTACGCATTGTTCCATAACTTTGCCGTGAAGCTTCAGAACATGAAATTTTCACCTCCCACAATGGCAGAAAGGGTCTTTCTAGTAGTTGCAAATCAAATGTAAGCTGTCTGAAGTGTTTTTCCAAAGTTATCAACACTTTTATGTTTGGCGTTCCGGAATCGACCTTATCTCAGGCTGAAAACGCGTTTTACGCATTGTGCCACAACTTTGCATAAAGCTGCAGAACATGAAATTTTCACCTCCCTCTATAGCAGAAAGGGTCTTTCTAGTAGTTTCACGTGAATTCTAAGCTGTCTGAAGTGTTTTTCCAAAGTTATCAACATTTTTATGTTTGGCGTTCCGGAATCGACTTTATCTCAGGCTGAAAACGTGTTTTCCGCATTGTGCCATAACTTTTCAAGGAAGCTTCAGAACATGAAATTTTAAACTTCCACCATTGCAGAAAAGGTCTTTCTGGTAGTTGCACATCAAATCTAAGCTGTCTGAAGTGTTTTTCCAAACTTTTCAACATTTTTATGTTTGGCGTTCGGGAACCCACCTTATCTCAAGCTGAAAACGCGTTTTCTGCATTGTGCCATAACTTTGCAGGAAACTTCAGAATATGAAATTTTAACCTCCCACTATTGCAGAAAGGGTCTGTCTTGTTGTTGCACATCAAATCTAAGCTGTCTGATGTGTTTTTCCAAAGTTATCAACATTTTCATGTTTGGCGTTCCGGAATCGACCTTATCTCAGGCTGAAAACGCGTTTTACGCATTGTGCCATAACTTTGCAGGAAACTTCAGAATATGAAATTTTAACCTCCCACTATTGCAGAAAGGGTCTGTCTTGTTGTTGCACATCAAATCTAAGCTGTCTGATGTGTTTTTCCAAAGTTATCAACATTTTCATGTTTGGCGTTCCGGAATCGACCTTATCTCAGGCTGAAAACGCGTTTTACGCATTGTGCCATAACTTTGCATAAAGCTTCAGAACATGAAATTTTCACCTCCCACTATAGCAGAAAGGGTCTTTCGAGTAGTTGCAGATCAAATCTAAGCTGTCTGAAATGTTTTTCCAAAGTTATCAACATTTTTATGTTTGCCGTTCTGGAACCCACCTTATCTCAGTCTGAAAACGTGTTTTCTGCATTGTGCCATAACTTTGCAGGGAAGCCTCAGAACAAGAAATTTTCACCTACCGCTATAGTAGAAAGGGCCTTTCTAGTAGTTGCAAATCAAATGTAAGCTGTCTGAAGTGTTTTTCCAAAGTTATCAACACTTTTATGTTTGGCGTTCCGGAATCGACCTTATCTCAGGCTGAAAACGCGTTTTACGCATTGTGCCACAACTTTGCATAAAGCTTCAGAACATGAAATTTTCACCTCCCTCTATAGCAGAAAGGGTCTTTCTAGTAGTTTCACATGAATTCTAAGCTGTCTGAAGTGTTTTTCCAAAGTTATCAACATTTTTATGTTTGGCGTTCCGGAATCGACCTTATCTCAGGCTGAAAACGCGTTTTACGCATTGTGCCATAACTTTGCATAAAGCTTCAGAACATTACATTTTCACATCCCACTAAAGCAGAAAGGGTCTTTCTAGTAGTTGCACATCAAATCTAAGCTGTCTGAAGTGTATTTCAAAAGTTATCATATTTTTTATGTTTGGCGTTCCTGAATCGACCTTATCTCAGGCTGAAAACGTGTTTAACGCATTGTTCCATAACTTTGCAGGGAAGCTTCAGAACACGAAATTTTCACCTCCCACAATGGCAGAAAGGGTCTTTCTAGTAGTTGCACATCAAATCTAAGCTGTCTGAAATGTTTTTCCAAAGTTATCAACATTTTTATGTTTGGCGTTCTGGACCCCACCTTATCTCAGTCTGAAAACGTGTTTTTTGCATTGTGCCATAACTTTGCAGGGAAGCCTCAGAACATGAAATTTCCACCTGCCGCTATAGTAGAAAGGGTCTTTCTAGTAGTTGCTCATCGAATCTAAGCTGTCTTAAGTGTCTTTTCGAAGTTATCAACACTTTTATGTTTGGCGTTCCAGAATCGACCTTATCTCAGCCTGAAAACGCGTTTTACGCATGGTGCCATAACTTTGCAGGGAAGCTTCAAAACATCACATTTTCACCTCCCACAATGGCAGACAGGGTCTTTCTAGTAGTTGCACATCAAATCTAAGCTGTCTGAAATGTTTTTCCAAAGTTATCAACATTTTTATGTTTGGCGTTCTGGAACCCACCTTATCTCAGGCTGAAAACGCGTTTTCTGCATTGTGCCATAAATTTGCAGGGAAGCTTCAGAACATTGAATTTTCAACTCCCACTATAGCAGAAAGGGACTTTCTAGTAGTTGCACATCAAAGCTAAGCTGTCTGAAGTGTTTTTCCAAAGTTATCAACATTTTTATGTTTGGTGTACCGGAATCGACCTTATCTCAGGCTGAAAACGCGTTTTCTGCATTGTGCCATAACTTTGCAAGGAAGCTTCAAAACATGAAATTTTAAACTTGCGCTATAGCAGAAAAGGTCTTTCTAGTAGTTGTACATCAAATCTAAGCTGTCTGAAGTGTTTTTCCAAAGTTATCCACATTTTAATGTTTGGCGTTCCGGAATCGACCTTATCTCAGGCTGAAAACGCGTTTTACGCATTGTCCCATAACTTTGCAGGGAAGCTTCTGAACATGAAATTTTCAAATCCCACTATAGCAGAAAGGGTCTTTCTAGTAGTTTCACATCAAATCTAAGCTGTCTAAAGTGTTTTACCAAAGTTATCAACATTTTTATGTTTGGCGTTCTGGAACCCACCTTATCTCAGGCTGAAAACGCGTTTTCTGCATTGTGCCATAACTTTGCAGGGAAGCTTATGTTTGGCGTTCCAGAAACAACCTTATCTCAGGCTGAAAATGCGTTTTACATATTTTGCCATAACTTTGCAGGGAAGCTTCAGAACATGAAATTTTAACATCCCACTATAGCAGAAAGGGTCTTTCTAGTAGTTGCACATCAAATCTAAGCTGTCTGAAGTGTTTTTCCAAAGTTATCAACATTCTTATGTTTGGCGATCCGGAATCAACCTTATCTCAGGCTGAAAACGCGTTTTACGCATTGTGGCATAACTTTGCAGGAAAGCTTCAGAACATTAAATTTTCAACTCCCACTATAGCAGAAAGGGTCTTTCTAGTAGTTGCACATCAAATCTAAGCTGTCTGAAGTGTTTTTCCAAAGTTATCAACATTCTTATGTTTGGCGTTCCGGAATCAACCTTATCTCAGACTGAAAACGTGTTTTCTGCATTGTGCCATAACTTTGCAGGGAAACTTCAGAACATGAAATTTTCACGTCCAACTATAGCAGAAAGGTTCTTTCTAGTAGTTGCACATCAAATCTAAGCTGTCTGAAGTGTTTTTCCAAAGTTATCAATATTTTTATGTTTGGCTTTCCGGAATCGACCTTATCTCAGGCTGAAAACGCGTTTCCTGCATTGTGGCATAACTTTGCAGGGATGCTTCAGAACATGAAATTTTCACCTCCCACTGTAGCAGAAAGGGTCTTTCGAGTAGTTGCACATCAAATCGAAGCTGACTGATGTGTTTTTCCGAAGTTATTAACGTTTTTATGTTTGGCGTTCCGGAATCGACCTTATCTCAGGCTGAAAACGCCTTTTACACATTGTTTCATAACTTTGCCGGGAAGGTTGAGAACATCAAATTTTCACCTCCCACTATAGCAGAAAGGGTCTTTCTAGTAGTTGCACATCAAATCTAAGCTGTCTGAAGTGTTTTTCCAAAGTTATCAACATTTTTATGTTTGGCATTCCGGAACCCACCTTATCTCAGGCTGTGAGCGCGTATTCTGCATTGTGGCATAACTTTGGAGGAAAACTTCAGAACATGAAATTTTCAATTCCCATTATAGCAGAAAGGGTCTTTCTCGTACTTGCACATCAAATCTTAGCTGTCTGAAGTGTTTTTTGTAAGTTTTCAACATTTTTATGTTTGGCGTTCCTGAATCGACCTTATCTCAGGCTGAAAATGCGTTTTCTGCAATGTGCCATAACTTTGCAGGCAAGTTTCAGAACATGAAATTTTCAACTCCCACTATAGCAGAATGGGTCTTTCTAGTAGTTGCACATCAAATCTAAGCTGTCTGAAGTGTTCTTCCAAAGTTATCAACATTTTTATGTTTGGCATTCCAGAATCGACCTCATCTCAGGCTGAAAACGCGTTTTCTGCATTGTGCCACAACTTTGCAGGGAAACATCAGAACATGAAATTTCCACCTCCCACTATAGCAGAAAGGGTCTTTCTAGTAGTTGCACATCAAATCTAAGCTGTCTGAAGTGTTTTTTCAAAGTTATCATATTTTTATGTTTGGCGTTCCGGAATTGACCTTGTCTCATGCTGAAAACGCGTTTTCTGCATTGTGCGATAACTTTGCAGGGAAGCTTCAGAACATGACATTTCAACATCCCACTATAGCAGAAAGGGTCTTTCTAGTAGTTGCACATCAAATCTAAGCTGTTTGAAGTGTTGTTCGAAAGTTATCAACATTTTTATGTTTGGCGTTCCGGAATCGACCTTATCTCAGGCTGATAACGCGATTTACGCATTCTGCCATAACTTTGCAGGGAAGCTTCTGAACATGAAATTTTCAAATCCCACTATAGCAGAAAGGGTCTTTCTAGTAGTTGTACATCAAATCTAAGCTGTCTGAAGTGTTTTTCCAAAGTTATCAACAATTTTATGTTTGGCGTTCCGGATCCCACCTTATCTCAGGCTGAAAAGTGTTTTTGTGCATTGTGCCATAACTTTTCAGGGAAGCTTCAGAACATGAAATTTTAACCTCCCACTACAGCAGAAAGGGTCTTTCTAGTAGTTGCACGTCAAATCTAAGCTGTCTGAAGTGTTTTTCGAAAGTTATCAACATTTTTATGTTTGGCATTCCAGAATCGACCTTATCTCTGGCTGAAAACGCGTTTTCTGCATTGTGCCACAACTTTACAGGGAAACTTCAGAACATGAAATTTTCACCTCCCACTATAGCAGAAAGGGTCTTTCTAGTAGTTGCACATCAAATCTAAGCTGTCTGAAGTGTTTTTTAAAAGTTATCATATTTTTATGTTTGGCGTTCCGTAATTGACCTTGTCTCATGCTGAAAACGCGTTTTCTGCATTGTGCCATAACTTTGAGGGAAGTTTCAGAACATGACATTTCAACATCCCACTATAGCAGAAAGGGTCTTTCTAGTAGTTGCACATCAAATCTAAGCTGTTTGAAGTGTTTTTCGAAAGTTATCAACATTCTTATGTTTGGCGTTCCGGAATCGACCTTATCTCAGGCTGATAACGCGATTTACGCATTCGGCCATAACTTTGCAGGGAAGCTTCTGAACATGAAATTTTCAAATCCCACTATAGCAGAAAGGGTCTTTCTAGTAGTTGCACATCAAATCTAAGCTGTCTGAAGTGTTTTTCCAAAGTTATCAACATTTTTATGTTTGGCGTTCTGGAACCCACCTAATCTCAGGCTGAAAATGCGTTTTACACAATTTGCCATAACTTTGCAGGAAAGCTTCAGAACATGAAATTTTTACCTCCCACTAAAGCAGAAAGGGTCTTTCTAGTAGTTACGCATCAAATCTAAGCTGTCTGAAGTGTTTTTCCAAAGTTATCAACATTTTTATGTTTGGCGTTCTGAAATCAACCTCATCTCAGGCTGAAAACGCGTTTCCTGCATTGTGTCATAACTTTGCAGCGAAGCTTCAGAACTTGAAATTTTCACCTCCCACTATAGCAGAAAGGGTCTTTCTCGTAGTTGCACATCAAATCTAAGCTGTCTGAAGTGTTTTTCCAAAGTTATCAATATTTTTATGTTTGGCGTTCCGGAATCGACCTTATCTCAGGCTGAAAACGCGTTTCCTGCATTGTTGCATAACTTTGCAGGGATGCTTCAGAACATGAAATTTTCACTTCCCACTATAGCAGAAAGTGTCTTTCTAGTAGTTGCACATCAAATCTAAGCTGTTTGAAGTGTTTTTCCAAAGTTAACACCATTCTTATGTTTGGCGTTCCAGAAACAACCTTATCTCAGGCTGAAAATGCGTTTTATACAATTTGCAATAACTTTGCAGGAAAGCTTCAGAACATGAAATTTTTACCTCCCACTATAGCAGAAAGGGTCTTTCTAGTAGTTGCACATCAAATCTAAGCTGTCTGAAGTGTTTTTCCAAAGTTATCAACATTTTTATGTTTGGCGTTCTGGAACCCACCTTATCTCAGGCTGAAAACGTGTTTTCTGCATTGTGCCATAACTTTGCAGGGAGACTTCAGAACATGAAATTTTCTCCTCCCACAATAGCAGAAAGGGTCTTTCTAGTAGTTGCACATCAAATCTAAGCTGTCTGAAGTGTTTTTCAAAAGTTATCAACATTTTTATGTTTGACGTTCCGGAACCCACATTATCTCAGCCTGAAAACGCGTTTTACATATTTTGCCATAACTTTGCAGGGAAGCTTCAGAACATGAAATTTTCAACTCCCACTATAGCAGAAAGGGTCTTTCTAGTAGTTGCACATCAAATCTAAGCTGTCTGAAGTGTTTTTCCAAAGTTATCAACATTTTTATGTTTGGCGTTCTGGAACCCACCTAATCTCAGGCTGAAAACGCGTTTTCTGCATTGTGCCATAGCTTTGCAGGGAAACTTCAGAACATGAAATTTTCACGTCCAACTATAGCAGAAAGGTTCTTTCTAGTAGTTGCACATCAAATCTAAGCTGTTTGAAGTGTTTTTCCAAAGTTAACACCATTTTTATGTTTGGCGTTCCAGAAACAACCTTATCTCAGGCTGAAAACGCGTTTTGCGCAATTTGCCATAACTTTGCAGGAAAGCCTCAGAACATGAAATTTTCACCTCCCACTATAGCAGAAAGGGTCTTTCTAGTAGTTGCACATCAAATCTAAGCTGTCTGAAGTGTTTTTCCAAAGTTATCAACATTTTTATGTTTGGCGTTCTGGAACCCACCTTATCTCAGGCTGAAAACGTGTTTTCTGCATTGTGCCATAACTTTGCAGGGAGACTTCAGAACATGAAATTTTCTCCTCCCACAATAGCAGAAAGGGTCTTTCTAGTAGTTGCACATCAAATCTAAGCTGTCTGAAGTGTTTTTCAAAAGTTATCAACATTTTTATGTTTGGCGTTCCGGAACCCATCTTGTCTCAGGCTGAAAATGCGTTTTATACAATTTGCAATAACTTTGCAGGAAAGCTTCAGAACATGAAATTTTTACCTCCCACTATAGCAGAAAGGGTCTTTCTAGTAGTTGCACATCAAATCTAAGCTGTCTGAAGTGTTTTTCCAAAGTTATCAACATTTTTATGTTTGGCGTTCTGGAACCCTCCTTATCTCAGGCTGAAAACGTGTTTTCTGCAATGTGCCATAACTTTGCAGGGAGACTTCAGAACATGAAATTTTCTCCTCCCACAATAGCAGAAAGGGTCTTTCTAGTAGTTGCACATCAAATCTAAGCAGTCTGAAGTGTTTTTCAAAAGTTATCAACATTTTTATGTTTGGCGTTCCGGAACCCACCTTATCTCAGCCTGAAAACGCGTTTTACATATTTTGCCATAACTTTGCAGGGAAGCTTCAGAACATGAAATTTTCAACTCCCACTATAGCAGAAAGGGTCTTTCTAGTAGTTGCACATCAAATCTAAGCTGTCTGAAGTGTTTTTCCAAAGTTATCAATATTTTTATGTTTGGCTTTCCGGAACTGACCTTATCTCAGGCTGAAAACGCGTTTCCTGCATTGTGGCATAACTTTGCAGGGATGCTTCAGAACATGAAATTTTCACCTCCCACTGCAGCAGGAAGGGTCTTTCTAGTAGTTGCACATCAAATCTAAGCTGTCTGAAGTGTTTTTCCAAAGTTATCAACATTTTTATGTTTGGCGTTCTGGAACCCACCTAATCTCAGGCTGAAAACGTGTTTTCTGCATTGTGCCTTAGCTTTGCAGGGAAACTTCAGAACATGAAATTTTCACGTCCAACTATAGCAGAAATGTTCTTTCTAGTAGTTGCACATCAAATCTAAGCTGTTTGAAGTGTTTTTCCAAAGTTAACACCATTTTTATGTTTGGCGTTCCAGAAACAACCTTATCTCAGGCTGAAAACGCGTTTTGCGCAATTTGCCATAACTTTGCAGGAAAGCCTCAGAACATGAAATTTTCACCTCCCACTATAGCAGAAAGGGTCTTTCTAGTAGTTGCACATCAAATCTAAGCTGTCTGAAGTGTTTTTCCAAAGTTATCAACATTTTTATTTTTGGCGTTCTGGAACCCACCTTATCTCAGGCTGAAAACGCATTTTCTGCATTGTGCCATAACTTTGCAGGGCGACTTCAGAACATGAAATTTTCTCCTCCCACTATATCAGAAAGGGTATTTCTAGTAGTTGCACATCAAATCTAAGCTGTTTGAAGTGTTTTTCCAAAGTTAACACCATTCTTATGTTTGGCGTTCCAGAAACAACCTTATCTCAGGCTGAAAACGTGTTTTACACAATTTGCCATAACTTTGCAGGAAAGCTTCAGAACATGAAATTTTTACCTCCCACTATAGCAGAAAGGGTCTTTCTAGTAGTTGCACGTCAAATCTAAGCTGTCTGAAGTGTTTTTCCAAAGATATCAACATTTTTATGTTTGGCTTTCTGGAACCCACCTTATCTCAGGCTGAAAACGCGTTTTCTGCATTGTGCCATAACTTTGCAGGGAAGCTTCAGAACATGATATTTTCACCTCCCACTATAGCAGAAAGGGTCTTTCTCGTAGTTGCACATCAAATCTAAGCTGTCTGAAGTGTTTTTCCAAAGTTATCAACATTTTTATGTTTGGCGTTCTGGAAACCACCTTATCTCAGGCTGAAAACAGGTTTTCTGCATTGTGCCATGACTTTGCAGGGAAGCTTCAGAACATGAAATTTTCACCTCCCACTATAGCAGAAAGGGTCTTTCTCGTAGTTGCACATCAAATCTAAGCTGTCTGAAGTGTTTTTCGAAAGTTTTCAACATCTTTATGTTTGGTGTTCCTGAATCGACCTTTTCTCAGGCTGAAAACACATTTTACACATTGTGCCATTACTTTGCAGGAAAGCTTCAGAACATGAATTTTTCACCTCCCACTATAGCAGAAAGGGTCTTTCTAGTAGTTGCACATCAAATCTAAGCTGTCTGAAGTGTTTTTCCAAAGTTATCTACATTTTGATGTTTGGCGTTCCGGAATCGACCTTATCTGAGGCTGAAAACGCGTTTTCTGCATTGTGTCATAACTTTGCAGGGAAGCTTCAGAACATGAAATTTTCACCTCCCACTATATCAGAAAGGGTCTTTCTAGTAGTTGCACGTCAAATCTAAGCTGTCTGAAGTGTTTTTCGAAAGTTATCAACATTTTTATGTTTGGCATTCCAGAATCGACCTTATCTCTGGCTGAAAACGCGTTTTCTGCATTGTGCCACAACTTTACAGGGAAACTTCAGAACATGAAATTTTCACCTCCCACTATAGCAGAAAGGGTCTTTCTAGTAGTTGCACATCAAATCTAAGCTGTCTGAAGTGTTTTTTAAAAGTTATCATATTTTTATGTTTGGCGTTCCGTAATTGACCTTGTCTCATGCTGAAAACGCGTTTTCTGCATTGTGCCATAACTTTGCAGGGAAGTTTCAGAACATGACATTTCAACATCCCACTATAGCAGAAAGGGTCTTTCTAGTAGTTGCACATCAAATCTAAGCTGTTTGAAGTGTTTTTCCAAAGTTAACACCATTTTTATGTTTGGCGTTCCAGAAACAACCTTATCTCAGGCTGAAAACGCGTTTTGCGCAATTTGCCATAACTTTGCAGGAAAGCCTCAGAACATGAAATTTTCACCTCCCACTATAGCAGAAAGGGTCTTTCTAGTAGTTGCACATCAAATCTAAGCTGTCTGAAGTGTTTTTCCAAAGTTATCAACATTTTTATGTTTGGCGTTCTGGAACCCACCTAATCTCAGGCTGAAAATGCGTTTTACACAATTTGCCATAACTTTGCAGGAAAGCTACAGAACAAGAAATTTTTACCTCCCACTAAAGCAGAAAGGGTCTTTCTAGTAGTTACGCATCAAATCTAAGCTGTCTGAAGTGTTTTTCCAAAGTTATCAACATTTTTATGTTTGGCGTTCTGAAATCAACCTCATCTCAGGCTGAAAACGCGTTTCCTGCATTGTGTCATAACTTTGCAGCGAAGCTTCAGAACTTGAAATTTTCACCTCCCACTATAGCAGAAAGGGTCTTTCTCGTAGTTGCACATCAAATCTAAGCTGTCTGAAGTGTTTTTCCAAAGTTATCAATATTTTTATGTTTGGCGTTCCGGAATCGACCTTATCTCAGGCTGAAAACGCGTTTCCTGCATTGTTGCATAACTTTGCAGGGATGCTTCAGAACATGAAATTTTCACTTCCCACTATAGCAGAAAGTGTCTTTCTAGTAGTTGCACATCAAATCTAAGCTGTTTGAAGTGTTTTTCCAAAGTTAACACCATTCTTATGTTTGGCGTTCCAGAAACAACCTTATCTCAGGCTGAAAATGCGTTTTATACAATTTGCAATAACTTTGCAGGAAAGCTTCAGAACATGAAATTTTTACCTCCCACTATAGCAGAAAGGGTCTTTCTAGTAGTTGCACATCAAATCTAAGCTGTCTGAAGTGTTTTTCCAAAGTTATCAACATTTTTATGTTTGGCGTTCTGGAACCCACCTTATCTCAGGCTGAAAACGTGTTTTCTGCATTGTGCCATAACTTTGCAGGGAGACTTCAGAACATGAAATTTTCTCCTCCCACAATAGCAGAAAGGGTCTTTCTAGTAGTTGCACATCAAATCTAAGCTGTCTGAAGTGTTTTTCAAAAGTTATCAACATTTTTATGTTTGACGTTCCGGAACCCACCTTATCTCAGCCTGAAAACGCGTTTTACATATTTTGCCATAACTTTGCAGGGAAGCTTCAGAACATGAAATTTTCAACTCCCACTATAGCAGAAAGGGTCTTTCTAGTAGTTGCACATCAAATCTAAGCTGTCTGAAGTGTTTTTCCAAAGTTATCAACATTTTTATGTTTGGCGTTCTGGAACCCACCTAATCTCAGGCTGAAAACGCGTTTTCTGCATTGTGCCATAGCTTTGCAGGGAAACTTCAGAACATGAAATTTTCACGTCCAACTACAGCAGAAAGGTTCTTTCTAGTAGTTGCACATCAAATCTAAGCTGTTTGAAGTGTTTTTCCAAAGTTAACACCATTTTTATGTTTGGCGTTCCAGAAACAACCTTATCTCAGGCTGAAAACGCGTTTTGCGCAATTTGCCATAACTTTGCAGGAAAGCCTCAGAACATGAAATTTTCACCTCCCACTATAGCAGAAAGGGTCTTTCTAGTAGTTGCACATCAAATCTAAGCTGTCTGAAGTGTTTTTCCAAAGTTATCAACATTTTTATGTTTGGCGTTCTGGAACCCACCTAATCTCAGGCTGAAAACGTGTTTTCTGCATTGTGCCATAACTTTGCAGGGAGACTTCAGAACATGAAATTTTCTCCTCCCACTATAGCAGAAAGGGTCTTTCTAGTAGTTGCACATCAAATCTAAGCTGTCTGAAGTGTTTTTCCAAAGTTATCAACATTTTTATGTTTGGCGTTCTGGAACCCTCCTTATCTCAGGCTGAAAACGTGTTTTCTGCAATGTGCCATAACTTTGCAGGGAGACTTCAGAACATGAAATTTTCTCCTCCCACAATAGCAGAAAGGGTCTTTCTAGTAGTTGCACATCAAATCTAAGCAGTCTGAAGTGTTTTTCAAAAGTTATCAACATTTTTATGTTTGGCGTTCCGGAACCCACCTTATCTCAGCCTGAAAACGCGTTTTACATATTTTGCCATAACTTTGCAGGGAAGCTTCAGAACATGAAATTTTCAACTCCCACTATAGCAGAAAGGGTCTTTCTAGTAGTTGCACATCAAATCTAAGCTGTCTGAAGTGTTTTTCCAAAGTTATCAATATTTTTATGTTTGGCTTTCCGGAACTGACCTTATCTCAGGCTGAAAACGCGTTTCCTGCATTGTGGCATAACTTTGCAGGGATGCTTCAGAACATGAAATTTTCACCTCCCACTGCAGCAGAAAGGGTCTTTCTAGTAGTTGCACATCAAATCTAAGCTGTCTGAAGTGTTTTTCCAAAGTTATCAACATTTTTATGTTTGGCGTTCTGGAACCCACCTAATCTCAGGCTGAAAACGTGTTTTCTGCATTGTGCCTTAGCTTTGCAGGGAAACTTCAGAACATGAAATTTTCACGTCCAACTATAGCAGAAATGTTCTTTCTAGTAGTTGCACATCAAATCTAAGCTGTTTGAAGTGTTTTTCCAAAGTTAACACCATTTTTATGTTTGGCGTTCCAGAAACAACCTTATCTCAGGCTGAAAACGCGTTTTGCGCAATTTGCCATAACTTTGCAGGAAAGCCTCAGAACATGAAATTTTCACCTCCCACTATAGCAGAAAGGGTCTTTCTAGTAGTTGCACATCAAATCTAAGCTGTCTGAAGTGTTTTTCCAAAGTTATCAACATTTTTATTTTTGGCGTTCTGGAACCCACCTTATCTCAGGCTGAAAACGCATTTTCTGCATTGTGCCATAACTTTGCAGGGCGACTTCAGAACATGAAATTTTCTCCTCCCACTATATCAGAAAGGGTATTTCTAGTAGTTGCACATCAAATCTAAGCTGTTTGAAGTGTTTTTCCAAAGTTAACACCATTCTTATGTTTGGCGTTCCAGAAACAACCTTATCTCAGGCTGAAAACGTGTTTTACACAATTTGCCATAACTTTGCAGGAAAGCTTCAGAACATGAAATTTTTACCTCCCACTATAGCAGAAAGGGTCTTTCTAGTAGTTGCACGTCAAATCTAAGCTGTCTGAAGTGTTTTTCCAAAGATATCAACATTTTTATGTTTGGCTTTCTGGAACCCACCTTATCTCAGGCTGAAAACGCGTTTTCTGCATTGTGCCATAACTTTGCAGGGAAGCTTCAGAACATGATATTTTCACCTCCCACTATAGCAGAAAGGGTCTTTCTCGTAGTTGCACATCAAATCTAAGCTGTCTGAAGTGTTTTTCCAAAGTTATGAACATTTTTATGTTTGGCGTTCTGGAAACCACCTTATCTCAGGCTGAAAACAGGTTTTCTGCATTGTGCCATGACTTTGCAGGGAAGCTTCAGAACATGAAATTTTCACCTCCCACTATAGCAGAAAGGGTCTTTCTCGTAGTTGCACATCAAATCTAAGCTGTCTGAAGTGTTTTTCCAAAGTTTTCAACATCTTTATGTTTGGTGTTCCTGAATCGACCTTTTCTCAGGCTGAAAACACATTTTACACATTGTGCCATTACTTTGCAGGAAAGCTTCAGAACATGAATTTTTCACCTCCCACTATAGCAGAAAGGGTCTTTCTAGTAGTTGCACATCAAATCTAAGCTGTCTGAAGTGTTTTTCCAAAGTTATCTACATTTTGATGTTTGGCGTTCCGGAATCGACCTTATCTGAGGCTGAAAACGCGTTTTCTGCATTGTGTCATAACTTTGCAGGGAAGCTTCAGAACATGAAATTTTCACCTCCCACTATATCAGAAAGGGTATTTCTAAGAGTTGCACATCAAATCTAAGTAGTCTGAAGTGTTTTTCCAAAGTTATCAACATTCTTATGTTTGGCGTTCCGGAATCAACCTTATCTCTGTCTGAAAACGTGTTTTCTGCATTGTGCCATAACTTTGCAGGGAAACTTCAGAACATGAAATTTTCACGTCCAACTATAGCAGAAAGGTTCTTTCTAGTAGTTGCACATCAAATCTAAGCTGTTTGAAGTGTTTTTCCAAAGTTCCAGAAACAACCTTATCTCAGGCTGAAAACGCGTTTTGCGCAATTTGCCATATCTTTGCAGGAAAGCCTCAGAACATGAAATTTTCAACTCCCACTATAGCAGAAAGGGTCTTTCTATTAGTTGCACATCAAATATAAGCTGTCTGAAGTGTTTTTCCAAAGTTATCAACATTTTTATTTTTGGCGTTCTGGAACCCACCTTATCTCAGGCTGAAAACGCGTTTTCTGCATTGTGCCATAACTTTGCAGGGCGACTTCTGAACATGAAATTTTCTCCTCCCACTATATCAGAAAGGGTATTTCTAGTAGTTGCACACCAAATCTAAGTTGTCTGAAGTGTTTTTCCAAAGTTATCAACATTCTTATGTTTGGCGTTCCGGAATCAACCTTATCTCAAGCTGAAAACGCGTTTTACGCAATTTGCCATAACTTTGCAGGAAAGTTTCAGAACATGAAATTTTTACCTCCCACTATAGCAGAAAGGGTCTTTCTCGTATTTGCACATCAAATCTAAGCTGTCTGAAGTGTTTTTCCAAAGTTATCAACATTTTTATGTTTGGCGTTCTGGAACCCACCTTATCTCAGGCTGAAAACGCGTTTTCTGCATTGTGCCATAACTTTGCAGGGAGACTTCAGAACATGAAATTTTCTCCTCCCACTATAGCAGAAAGGGTCTTTCTAGTAGTTGCACATCAAATCTAAGCTGTCTGAAGTGTTTTTCCAAAGTTATCAACATTTTTATGTTTGGCGTTCTGGAACCCACCTTATCTCAGGCTGAAAACGTGTTTTCTGCATTGTGCCATAACTTTGCAGGGAGACTTCAGAACATGAAATTTTCTCCTCCCACAATAGCAGAAAGGGTCTTTCTAGTAGTTGCACATCAAATCTAAGCTGTCTGAAGTGTTTTTCAAAAGTTATCAACATTTTTATGTTTGGCGTTCCGGAACCCATCTTATCTCAGGCTGAAAATGCGTTTTATACAATTTGCAATAACTTTGCAGGAAAGCTTCAGAACATGAAATTTTTACCTCCCACTATAGCAGAAAGGGTCTTTCTAGTAGTTGCACATCAAATCTAAGCTGTCTGAAGTGTTTTTCCAAAGTTATCAACATTTTTATGTTTGGCGTTCTGGAACCCTCCTTATCTCAGGCTGAAAACGTGTTTTCTGCAATGTGCCATAACTTTGCAGGGAGACTTCAGAACATGAAATTTTCTCCTCCCACAATAGCAGAAAGGGTCTTTCTAGTAGTTGCACATCAAATCTAAGCAGTCTGAAGTGTTTTTCAAAAGTTATCAACATTTTTATGTTTGGCGTTCCGGAACCCACCTTATCTCAGCCTGAAAACGCGTTTTACATATTTTGCCATAACTTTGCAGGGAAGCTTCAGAACATGAAATTTTCAACTCCCACTATAGCAGAAAGGGTCTTTCTAGTAGTTGCACATCAAATCTAAGCTGTCTGAAGTGTTTTTCCAAAGTTATCAATATTTTTATGTTTGGCTTTCCGGAACTGACCTTATCTCAGGCTGAAAACGCGTTTCCTGCATTGTGGCATAACTTTGCAGGGATGCTTCAGAACATGAAATTTTCACCTCCCACTGCAGCAGAAAGGGTCTTTCTAGTAGTTGCACATCAAATCTAAGCTGTCTGAAGTGTTTTTCCAAAGTTATCAACATTTTTATGTTTGGCGTTCTGGAACCCACCTAATCTCAGGCTGAAAACGTGTTTTCTGCATTGTGCCTTAGCTTTGCAGGGAAACTTCAGAACATGAAATTTTCACGTCCAACTATAGCAGAAATGTTCTTTCTAGTAGTTGCACATCAAATCTAAGCTGTTTGAAGTGTTTTTCCAAAGTTAACACCATTTTTATGTTTGGCGTTCCAGAAACAACCTTATCTCAGGCTGAAAACGCGTTTTGCGCAATTTGCCATAACTTTGCAGGAAAGCCTCAGAACATGAAATTTTCACCTCCCACTATAGCAGAAAGGGTCTTTCTAGTAGTTGCACATCAAATCTAAGCTGTCTGAAGTGTTTTTCCAAAGTTATCAACATTTTTATTTTTGGCGTTCTGGAACCCACCTTATCTCAGGCTGAAAACGCATTTTCTGCATTGTGCCATAACTTTGCAGGGCGACTTCAGAACATGAAATTTTCTCCTCCCACTATATCAGAAAGGGTATTTCTAGTAGTTGCACATCAAATCTAAGCTGTTTGAAGTGTTTTTCCAAAGTTAACACCATTCTTATGTTTGGCGTTCCAGAAACAACCTTATCTCAGGCTGAAAACGTGTTTTACACAATTTGCCATAACTTTGCAGGAAAGCTTCAGAACATGAAATTTTTACCTCCCACTATAGCAGAAAGGGTCTTTCTAGTAGTTGCACGTCAAATCTAAGCTGTCTGAAGTGTTTTTCCAAAGATATCAACATTTTTATGTTTGGCTTTCTGGAACCCACCTTATCTCAGGCTGAAAACGCGTTTTCTGCATTGTGCCATAACTTTGCAGGGAAGCTTCAGAACATGATATTTTCACCTCCCACTATAGCAGAAAGGGTCTTTCTCGTAGTTGCACATCAAATCTAAGCTGTCTGAAGTGTTTTTCCAAAGTTATCAACATTTTTATGTTTGGCGTTCTGGAAACCACCTTATCTCAGGCTGAAAACAGGTTTTCTGCATTGTGCCATGACTTTGCAGGGAAGCTTCAGAACATGAAATTTTCACCTCCCACTATAGCAGAAAGGGTCTTTCTCGTAGTTGCACATCAAATCTAAGCTGTCTGAAGTGTTTTTCGAAAGTTTTCAACATCTTTATGTTTGGTGTTCCTGAATCGACCTTTTCTCAGGCTGAAAACACATTTTACACATTGTGCCATTACTTTGCAGGAAAGCTTCAGAACATGAATTTTTCACCTCCCACTATAGCAGAAAGGGTCTTTCTAGTAGTTGCACATCAAATCTAAGCTGTCTGAAGTGTTTTTCCAAAGTTATCTACATTTTGATGTTTGGCGTTCCGGAATCGACCTTATCTGAGGCTGAAAACGCGTTTTCTGCATTGTGTCATAACTTTGCAGGGAAGCTTCAGAACATGAAATTTTCACCTCCCACTATATCAGAAAGGGTCTTTCTAGTAGTTGCACGTCAAATCTAAGCTGTCTGAAGTGTTTTTCGAAAGTTATCAACATTTTTATGTTTGGCATTCCAGAATCGACCTTATCTCTGGCTGAAAACGCGTTTTCTGCATTGTGCCACAACTTTACAGGGAAACTTCAGAACATGAAATTTTCACCTCCCACTATAGCAGAAAGGGTCTTTCTAGTAGTTGCACATCAAATCTAAGCTGTCTGAAGTGTTTTTTAAAAGTTATCATATTTTTATGTTTGGCGTTCCGTAATTGACCTTGTCTCATGCTGAAAACGCGTTTTCTGCATTGTGCCATAACTTTGCAGGGAAGTTTCAGAACATGACATTTCAACATCCCACTATAGCAGAAAGGGTCTTTCTAGTAGTTGCACATCAAATCTAAGCTGTTTGAAGTGTTTTTCGAAAGTTATCAACATTCTTATGTTTGGCGTTCCGGAATCGACCTTATCTCAGGCTGATAACGCGATTTACGCATTCGGCCATAACTTTGCAGGGAAGCTTCTGAACATGAAATTTTCAAATCCCACTATAGCAGAAAGGGTCTTTCTAGTAGTTGCACATCAAATCTAAGCTGTCTGAAGTGTTTTTCCAAAGTTATCAACATTTTTATGTTTGGCGTTCTGGAACCCACCTAATCTCAGGCTGAAAATGCGTTTTACACAATTTGCCATAACTTTGCAGGAAAGCTACAGAACAAGAAATTTTTACCTCCCACTAAAGCAGAAAGGGTCTTTCTAGTAGTTACGCATCACATCTAAGCTGTCTGAAGTGTTTTTCCAAAGTTATCAACATTTTTATGTTTGGCGTTCTGAAATCAACCTCATCTCAGGCTGAAAACGCGTTTCCTGCATTGTGTCATAACTTTGCAGCGAAGCTTCAGAACTTGAAATTTTCACCTCCCACTATAGCAGAAAGGGTCTTTCTCGTAGTTGCACATCAAATCTAAGCTGTCTGAAGTGTTTTTCCAAAGTTATCAATATTTTTATGTTTGGCGTTCCGGAATCGACCTTATCTCAGGCTGAAAACGCGTTTCCTGCATTGTTGCATAACTTTGCAGGGATGCTTCAGAACATGAAATTTTCACTTCCCACTATAGCAGAAAGTGTCTTTCTAGTAGTTGCACATCAAATCTAAGCTGTTTGAAGTGTTTTTCCAAAGTTAACACCATTCTTATGTTTGGCGTTCCAGAAACAACCTTATCTCAGGCTGAAAATGCGTTTTATACAATTTGCAATAACTTTGCAGGAAAGCTTCAGAACATGAAATTTTTACCTCCCACTATAGCAGAAAGGGTCTTTCTAGTAGTTGCACATCAAATCTAAGCTGTCTGAAGTGTTTTTCCAAAGTTATCAACATTTTTATGTTTGGCGTTCTGGAACCCACCTTATCTCAGGCTGAAAACGTGTTTTCTGCATTGTGCCATAACTTTGCAGGGAGACTTCAGAACATGAAATTTTCTCCTCCCACAATAGCAGAAAGGGTCTTTCTAGTAGTTGCACATCAAATCTAAGCTGTCTGAAGTGTTTTTCAAAAGTTATCAACATTTTTATGTTTGACGTTCCGGAACCCACCTTATCTCAGCCTGAAAACGCGTTTTACATATTTTGCCATAACTTTGCAGGGAAGCTTCAGAACATGAAATTTTCAACTCCCACTATAGCGGAAAGGGTCTTTCTAGTAGTTGCACATCAAATCTAAGCTGTCTGAAGTGTTTTTCCAAAGTTATCAACATTTTTATGTTTGGCGTTCTGGAACCCACCTAATCTCAGGCTGAAAACGCGTTTTCTGCATTGTGCCATAGCTTTGCAGGGAAACTTCAGAACATGAAATTTTCACGTCCAACTATAGCAGAAAGGTTCTTTCTAGTAGTTGCACATCAAATCTAAGCTGTTTGAAGTGTTTTTCAAAAGTTATCAACATTTTTATGTTTGGCGTTCCAGAACCCACCTTATCTCAGGCTGAAAACGTGTTTTCTGCATTGTGCCTTAGCTTTGCAGGGAAACTTCAGAACATGAAATTTTCACGTCCAACTATAGCAGAAATGTTCTTTCTAGTAGTTGCACATCAAATCTAAGCTGTTTGAAGTGTTTTTCCAAAGTTAACACCATTTTTATGTTTGGCGTTCCAGAAACAACCTTATCTCAGGCTGAAAACGCGTTTTGCGCAATTTGCCATAACTTTGCAGGAAAGCCTCAGAACATGAAATTTTCACCTCCCACTATAGCAGAAAGGGTCTTTCTAGTAGTTGCACATCAAATCTAAGCTGTCTGAAGTGTTTTTCCAAAGTTATCAACATTTTTATGTTTGGCGTTCTGGAACCCACCTAATCTCAGGCTGAAAACGTGTTTTCTGCATTGTGCCATAACTTTGCAGGGAGACTTCAGAACATGAAATTTTCTCCTCCCACAATAGCAGAAAGGGTCTTTCTAGTAGTTGCACATCAAATCTAAGCTGTCTGAAGTGTTTTTCAAAAGTTATCAACATTTTTATGTTTGGCGTTCCAGAACCCACCTTATCTCAGGCTGAAAATGCGTTTTATACAATTTGCAATAACTTTGCAGGAAAGCTTCAGAACATGAAATTTTTACCTCCCACTATAGCAGAAAGGGTCTTTCTAGTAGTTGCACATCAAATCTAAGCTGTCTGAAGTGTTTTTCCAAAGTTATCAACATTTTTATGTTTGGCGTTCTGGAACCCTCCTTATCTCAGGCTGAAAACGTGTTTTCTGCAATGTGCCATAACTTTGCAGGGAGACTTCAGAACATGAAATTTTCTCCTCCCACAATAGCAGAAAGGGTCTTTCTAGTAGTTGCACATCAAATCTAAGCAGTCTGAAGTGTTTTTCAAAAGTTATCAACATTTTTATGTTTGGCGTTCCGGAACCCACCTTATCTCAGCCTGAAAACGCGTTTTACATATTTTGCCATAACTTTGCAGGGAAGCTTCAGAACATGAAATTTTCAACTCCCACTATAGCAGAAAGGGTCTTTCTAGTAGTTGCACATCAAATCTAAGCTGTCTGAAGTGTTTTTCCAAAGTTATCAATATTTTTATGTTTGGCTTTCCGGAACTGACCTTATCTCAGGCTGAAAACGCGTTTCCTGCATTGTGGCATAACTTTGCAGGGATGCTTCAGAACATGAAATTTTCACCTCCCACTGCAGCAGAAAGGGTCTTTCTAGTAGTTGCACATCAAATCTAAGCTGTCTGAAGTGTTTTTCCAAAGTTATCAACATTTTTATGTTTGGCGTTCTGGAACCCACCTAATCTCAGGCTGAAAACGTGTTTTCTGCATTGTGCCTCAGCTTTGCAGGGAAACTTCAGAACATGAAATTTTCACGTCCAACTATAGCAGAAATGTTCTTTCTAGTAGTTGCACATCAAATCTAAGCTGTTTGAAGTGTTTTTCCAAAGTTAACACCATTTTTATGTTTGGCGTTCCAGAAACAACCTTATCTCAGGCTGAAAACGCGTTTTGCGCAATTTGCCATAACTTTGCAGGAAAGCCTCAGAACATGAAATTTTCACCTCCCACTATAGCAGAAAGGGTCTTTCTAGTAGTTGCACATCAAATCTAAGCTGTCTGAAGTGTTTTTCCAAAGTTATCAACATTTTTATGTTTGGCGTTCTGGAACCCACCTTATCTCAGGCTGAAAACGCATTTTCTGCATTGTGCCATAACTTTGCAGGGCGACTTCAGAACATGAAATTTTCTCCTCCCACTATATCAGAAAGGGTATTTCTAGTAGTTGCACATCAAATCTAAGCTGTTTGAAGTGTTTTTCCAAAGTTAACACCATTCTTATGTTTGGCGTTCCAGAAACAACCTTATCTCAGGCTGAAAACGTGTTTTACACAATTTGCCATAACTTTGCAGGAAAGCTTCAGAACATGAAATTTTTACCTCCCACTATAGCAGAAAGGGTCTTTCTAGTAGTTGCACGTCAAATCTAAGCTGTCTGAAGTGTTTTTCCAAAGATATCAACATTTTTATGTTTGGCTTTCTGGAACCCACCTTATCTCAGGCTGAAAACGCGTTTTCTGCATTGTGCCATAACTTTGCAGGGAAGCTTCAGAACATGATATTTTCACCTCCCACTATAGCAGAAAGGGTCTTTCTCGTAGTTGCACATCAAATCTAAGCTGTCTGAAGTGTTTTTCCAAAGTTATCAACATTTTTATGTTTGGCGTTCTGGAAACCACCTTATCTCAGGCTGAAAACAGGTTTTCTGCATTGTGCCATGACTTTGCAGGGAAGCTTCAGAACATGAAATTTTCACCTCCCACTATAGCAGAAAGGGTCTTTCTCGTAGTTGCACATCAAATCTAAGCTGTCTGAAGTGTTTTTCGAAAGTTTTCAACATCTTTATGTTTGGTGTTCCTGAATCGACCTTTTCTCAGGCTGAAAACACATTTTACACATTGTGCCATTACTTTGCAGGAAAGCTTCAGAACATGAATTTTTCACCTCCCACTATAGCAGAAAGGGTCTTTCTAGTAGTTGCACATCAAATCTAAGCTGTCTGAAGTGTTTTTCCAAAGTTATCTACATTTTGATGTTTGGCGTTCCGGAATCGACCTTATCTGAGGCTGAAAACGCGTTTTCTGCATTGTGTCATAACTTTGCAGGGAAGCTTCAGAACATGAAATTTTCACCTCCCACTATATCAGAAAGGGTATTTCTAAGAGTTGCACATCAAATCTAAGTAGTCTGAAGTGTTTTTCCAAAGTTATCAACATTCTTATGTTTGGCGTTCCGGAATCAACCTTATCTCTGTCTGAAAACGTGTTTTCTGCATTGTGCCATAACTTTGCAGGGAAACTTCAGAACATGAAATTTTCACGTCCAACTATAGCAGAAAGGTTCTTTCTAGTAGTTGCATATCAAATCTAAGCTGTTTGAAGTGTTTTTCCAAAGTTCCAGAAACAACCTTATCTCAGGCTGAAAACGCGTTTTACGCAATTTGCCATAACTTTGCAGGAAAGTTTCAGAACATGAAATTTTTACCTCCCACTATAGCAGAAAGGGTCTTTCTCGTATTTGCACATCAAATCTAAGCTGTCTGAAGTGTTTTTCCAAAGTTATCAACATTTTTATGTTTGGCGTTCTGGAACCCACCTTATCTCAGGCTGAAAACGCGTTTTCTGCATTGTGCCATAACTTTGCAGGGAGACTTCAGAACATGAAATTTTCTCCTCCCACTATAGCAGAAAGGGTCTTTCTAGTAGTTGCACATCAAATCTAAGCTGTCTGAAGTGTTTTTCGAAAGTTATCAACATTTTTATGTTTGGCGTTCCGGAACCCACCTTATCTCAGCCTGAAAACGTGTTTTACATATTTTGCCATAACTTTGCAGGGAAGCTTCAGAACATGAAATTTTAACATCCCACTATAGCAGAAAGGGTCTTTCTAGTAGTTGCACATCAAATCTAAGATGTCTGAAGTGTTTTTCCAAAGTTATCAACATTTTTATGTTTGGCGTTCTGGAACCCACCTAATCTCAGGCTGAAAACGCGTTTTCTGCATTGTGCCATAACTTTTCAGGGAAGCTTCAGAACATGAAATGTTCGCCTCCCACTATAGCAGATAGGGTCTTTCTAGTAGTTGTACATCAAATCTAAGTTGTCTGAAGTGTTTTTCCAAAGTTATCAACATTCTTATGTTTGTCGTTCCGGAATCAACCTTATCTCAAACTGAAAACGCGTTATACGCAATTTGCCATAACTTTGCAGGAAAGCCTCAGAACATGAAATTTTCACCTCCCACTATAGCAGAAAGGGTATTTCTAATAGTTGCACATCAAATCTAAGCTGTCTGTAGAGTTTTTCCTGAGTTATCATCATTTTTTTGTTTGGCGTTCTGAAATCAACCTCATCTCAGGCTGAAAACGCGTTTTACACATTGTGCCATAACTTTGCAGGGAAGGTTCAGAACATGATATTTTCACCTCCCACTATAGCAGAAAGGGTCTTTCTCGTAGTTGCACATCAAATCTTAGCTGTCTGAAGTGTTTTTCGAAAGTTTTCAACATTTTTATGTTTGGTTTTCCTGAATCGACCTTATCTCAGGCCGAAAACGCGTTTTCTGCATTGTGCCATAACTTTGCAGGGCAGCTTCAGAACATGAAATTTTCACCTCCCACTATAGCAGAAAGGGTCTTTCCAGTAGTTGCACATCAAATCTAAGCTGTCTGATGTGTTGTTCCAAAGTTATCAACATTTTTATGTTTGGCGTTCCGGAACTCACCTTATCTCACGCTTAAAACGCGTTTTCTGCATTGTGCCATAACTTTGCAGGGAAGCTTTAGAACATGAAATTTTCACCTCCCACTTCAGCAGAAAAGGGTCTTTCTAGTAGTTGCACATCAAATCTAAGCTGTCTGTAGAGTTTTTCCGGAGTTATCAACATTTTTATGTTTGGCGTTCCGGAATCGACCTTATGTCAGGCAGAAAACGCGTTTTCTGCATTGTGCCATAACTTTGCAGGAAAGCCTCAGAACATGAAATTTTCACCTCCCACTATAGCAGAAAGGGTATTTCTAATAGTTGCACATCAAATCTAAGCTGTCTGTAGAGTTTTTCCTGAGTTATCATCATTTTTTTGTTTGGCGTTCTGAAATCAACCTCATCTCAGGCTGAAAACGCGTTTTACACATTGTGCCATAACTTTGCAGGGAAGGTTCAGAACATGATATTTTCACCTCCCACTATAGCAGAAAGGGTCTTTCTCGTAGTTGCACATCAAATCTTAGCTGTCTGAAGTGTTTTTCGAAAGTTTTCAACATTTTTATGTTTGGTTTTCCTGAATCGACCTTATCTCAGGCCGAAAACGCGTTTTCTGCATTGTGCCATAACTTTGCAGGGCAGCTTCAGAACATGAAATTTTCACCTCCCACTATAGCAGAAAGGGTCTTTCCAGTAGTTGCACATCAAATCTAAGCTGTCTGATGTGTTGTTCCAAAGTTATCAACATTTTTATGTTTGGCGTTCCGGAACTCACCTTATCTCACGCTTAAAACGCGTTTTCTGCATTGTGCCATAACTTTGCAGGGAAGCTTTAGAACATGAAATTTTCACCTCCCACTTCAGCAGAAAGGGTCTTTCTAGTAGTTGCACATCAAATCTAAGCTGTCTGTAGAGTTTTTCCGGAGTTATCAACATTTTTATGTTTGGCGTTCCGGAATCGACCTTATGTCAGGCAGAAAACGCGTTTTCTGCATTGTGCCATAACTTTGCAGGGAAGCTTTAGAACATGAAATTTTCTCCTCCCACTAGAGCAGAAAGTGTCTTTCTAGTAGTTGCACAACAAACTAAGCTGTCTGAAGTGTTTTTCGAAAGTTATCAACATTTTTATGTTTGGCGTTCCGGAATCGACCTTATCTCAGGATGAAAACGTGTTTTCTGCATTGTGCCATAACTTTGCAGGGAAACTTCAGAACATGAAATTTTCACCTCCAACTATAGCAGAAAGGGTCTTTCTAGTAGTTGCACATCAAATCTAAGCTGTCTGAAGTGTTTTTCCAAAGTTATCAACATTTTTATTTTGGCGTTCTGGAACCCACCTTATCTCAGGCTGAAAACGCATTTTATGCATTGTGCCATAACTTTGCAGGGAAGTTTCAGAACATGATATTTTCACCTCCCACTAAAGCAGAATGGGTGTTTCTCGTAGTTGCACATCAAATCTAAACTGTCTGAAGTGTTTTTCCAAAGTTATCAACATTTTTATGTTTGGCGTTCTGGAAACCACCTTATCTCAGGCTGAAAACAGGTTTTCTGCATTGTGCCATGACTTTGCAGGGAGGCTTCAGAACATGAAATTTTCACCTCCCACAATAGCAGAAAGGGTCTTTCTCGTAGTTGCACATCAAATCTAAGCTGTCTGAAGTGTTTTTCCAAAGTTATCAACATTTTTATGTTCGGCGGTCTGAAATCAACCTCATCTCAGGCTGAAAACGTGTTTTACGCATTGTGCCATAACTTGGCAGCGATGCTTCAGAACATGAAATTTTCACCTCCCACTATAGCAGAAAGGGTCTTTCTCGTAGTTGCACATCAAATCTAAGCTGTCTGAAGTGTTTTTCGAAAGTTTTCAACATTTTTATGTTTGGTGTTCCTGAATCGACCTTTTCTCAGGCTGAAAACGCATTTTACACATTGTGCCATACCTTTGCAGGAAAGCTTCAGAACATGAAATTTTCACCTCCCACTATAGCAGAAAGGGTCTTTCTAGTAGTTGCACATCAAATCTAAGCTGTCTGAAGTGTTTTTCCAAAGTTATCTACATTTTGATGTTTGGCGTTCCGGAATCGACCTTATCTGACGCTGAAAACGCGTTTTCTGCATTGTGCCATAACTTTGCAGGGAAGCTTCAGAACATGAAATTTTCACCTCCCATGATAGCAGAAAGGGTCTTTCGAGTAGTTGCACATCAAATCTATGCTGTCTGAAGTGTTTTTCCAAAGTTATCAACATTTTTATATTTGGCGTCCCGGAATCGAACTTATCTCAGGCTGAAAACGCGTTTTACGCATTGTGCCATAACTTTGCATAAAGCTTCAGCACATGACATTTTCACCACCCGCTATAGCAAAAAGGGTCTTTCTAGTAGTTGCAGATCAAATCTAAGCTGTCTGAAATGTTTTTCCAAAGTTATCAACATTTTTATGTTTGGCGTTCTGGAACCCACCTTATCTAAGTCTGAAAACGTGTTTTGTGCATTGTGCCATAACTTTGCAGGGAAGCCTCAGAACATGAAATTTTCACCTGTCGCTATAGTAGAAAGGGTCTTTATAGTAGTTGCACATCAAGTCTAAGCTGTCTGAAGTGTTTTTCCAAAGTTATCAACATTTTTATGTTTGGCGTTCCGGAATCAACCTTATCACAGCCTGAAAACGCGTTTTCTGCTTTGTGCCATAACTTTGCAGGGAAGCATCAGAATATGAAATTTTCAACTCCCAATATTGCAGAAAGAGTCTGTCTTGTAGTTGAACATCAAAACTAAGCTTTCTGAAGTGTTTTTCCAAAGTTATCAACATTTTTATGTTTGGCGTTCCGGAATCGACCTTATCTGAAGCTGAAAACGCGTTTTACGCATTGTGCCATAACTTTGCAGGGAAGCTTCAGAACATCGAATTTTCACCACCCACTATAGCAGAAATGGTCATTCTAGTAGTTGCACATCAAATCTAAGCTGTCTGGTGTTTTTCCAAAGTTATCAACATTTTTATGTTTGGCGTTACTGAACCCACCTTATCTCAGCCTGAAAAAGCGTTTTACATATTTTGCCATAACTTTGCAGGGAAGCTTCAGAACATGAAATTTTAACATCCCACTATAGCAGAAAGGGTCTTTCTAGTAGTTGCACATCAAATCTAAGCTGTCTGAAGTGTTTTTCCAAAGTTATCAATATTTTTATGTTTGGCTTTCCGGAATCGACCTTATCTCAGGCTGAACACGCATTTTCTTCATTGTGCCATAACTTTGCAAGGAAGCTTCAGAACATGAAATTTTCACCTCCCACTATAGCAGAAAGGGTCTTTCTAGTAGTTGCACATCAAATCTAAGCTGTCTGTATAGTTTTTCCTGAGTTATCAACATTTTTATGTTTGGCGTTCTGAAATCAACCTCATCTCAGGATGAAAACGCGTTTTACGCATTGTGCCATAACTTTGCAGGGAAGCTTCAGAACATGATATTTTCACCTCCCACTATAGCAGAAAGGGTCTTTCTCGTAGTTGCACATCAAATCTAAGCTGACTGAAGTGTTTTTCGAAAGTTTTCAACATTTTTTTGTTTGGTGTTCCTGAATCGACCTTATCTCAGGCCTAAAATGCGTTTTCTGCATTGTGCCATAACTTTGCAGGGCAGCTTCAGAACATGAAATTTTCACCTCCCACTATAGCAGAAGGTTCAAGGTTCAAGGTTCAAGGTAACTTTATTGTCAAATATGCTACAGTACGAGACATATAGCATGGATGAAATATCTGTTCTCACAGACCTGGACACGACATACAATCACAGACGAACATAAAGATCACAGACACCACATAAAGATCACAGACAGCAGGATACATGCAACAACAATCGTCACATCGGTCCATCAACCACTGGGAGGAGCACCTAGCTCATGGCAGCATGGCAACATCCTCTGCCCCTGTGGATGGAGCCAAAAGTGCCTGGTGCAGACCCGGGGGCAGAGCAGGGAGGGAGTTCAGCATCATGACAGCCTGGTGGATGAAGCTGTCTCTCAGTCTGCTAGTTCGTGCGCGGTGACTCTGGAACCTTCGCCCTGATGGTAGCAGCGTGAAGAGGCGGTGCGACGGGTGGGAGGGGTCTCCTGCGATCCTCAGGGCTCTCCGAGTGAGGCGAGTCTTGTAGATGTCCAGGAGGGATGGAAGAGGGACCCCGATGATCTTCTCAGCAGTCTTCACCACGCGCTGCAGGGTCTTGCGGCAGGCGATGGTACAGGAGACGAACCACACTGTGATGCAGCTGGTCAGAACGCTTTCGATCGTGCCTCTGTAGAAGGTGCACATGATGGGGGACGGAACTCCGGCTCTCTTCAGCTTCCGCAGGAAGTACAGGCGCTGCTGGGCTTTCTTGGCCAGTGCCGTGGTGTTGGTGTTCCAGGTCAGGTCCTGGGAAATGTGAACACCCAGGAACTTGGTGCTGGTGACCTGCTCCACTGCGGCACCAGCGATGAGCAGCGGGGGATGCAGGACAGGTCGTCTCCTGAAGTCCACCACCATCTCCTTGGTCTTCTCCACGTTCAGGCGAAGGTTGTTGTCATCGCACCACTGGACCAGGCGGCACACCTCGCTCCGGTAGTTGGACTCGTCGTCGTTCCTGATGAGGCCCACCACGGTTGTGTCATCTGCAAACTTAATGAAGAGGTTTGAGTCAGACACAGGTGCACAATCATGCGTTAGCAGAGTGAATAAGAGAGGACTCAGTACACATCCCTGAGGAGCTCCAGTGTTCATTGTGATGGACCCGGAGGTATTCCTGCCAACTCGAACCACCTGTGGTCTGCCTGTGAGGAAGTCCAGTAGCCAGTTGCAGAGGGGGGGGGCAAGTCCCAACTGGACCAGCTTGAGGATGAGCTGCTGCGGGATGATGGTGTTGAATGCTGAGCTGAAGTCCAGGAACAGCATTCGGGCGCAAGAGTCTCTCGTCTCCAGGTGGGTGAGGACGGAGTGGAGAGCAGTGGAGATGGCATCGTCAGTCGAGCGATTGGACCGGTATGCGAACTGGTATGGATCTAGAGCAGGAGGGAGAGAGGTCTTGATGTGATGCATGACTAGACGCTCAAAGCACTTCATGATGATGGGAGTGAGTGCTACTGGGCGGTAGTCATTATGGCAGGTGGGAGACGTCTTCTTCGGGACTGGAATGATGGATGCTGCTTTTAGGCATGTTGGAACAACAGCTTGGCTCAGCGAGGTGTTGAAGATGTCTGTGAGGACATCTGTAAGCTCCTCAGCGCAGTCTTTCAGGACCCTTCCCGGGATGTCGTCTGGACCCGAAGCTTTCCTCACGTCGATCCTTCTCAGCGATCTTCGCACCCTGTTCGGAGACAACGACAGTACCTGGTCTTCAGCGGTCAGAGGGATCTTCTGGGCTGGAGTCTTGTTGACTGCCTCGAAGCGAGCAAAGAAGTCATTCAGCTGGTCGAGCAGAAGAGGGGAGTCATCACAGGTCTGCGGTGAGGGCTTGTAATCTGTGATGGTCTGGATCCCCCTCCACAGGTTCCTGGTGTCTCTGCTGTCGCTGAACTGGTCTGCAATCTTCCTGGAATATTGCCGCTTCGCCTCTCGGATGCCACGTGCCAGGTTGGCCCTGGCTGCTCTCAGGCCCTCCTCATCTCCAGCTCTGAAGGCAGCGTTTCGAATACGCCACAACCTGTGAACCTCACCTGTCATCCATGGCTTCTGGTTAGCCCGGATGGAGATGGTTTTGGCGACTGTCACGTCATCAATACACTTCCGGATGTAGGCTGTGACGGTCTCTGTATACTCCTGGAGATCAACGGTGTTGTTGATAGTGGCTGCCTCTCTGAACATGTTCCAATCTGTGGTGGAGAAGCAGTCCTGGAGTGCTACAGATGATCCTTCGGGCCACACGCGGATCCTCTTCTTGGTGGGCTTTGTGACCTTCACCCGTGGCCTGTATGCTGGAATGAGCAAGACAGTGGTGTGGTCAGAGGCACCAAGCGGAGGCAGGGGGACTGATCTGTAGGCTCCCCTGTGCGCAGTGTAGACGTTGTCCAGGGTGTTGTTGCCTCGTGTGGAGAAGTTTACATGGCTGTGCAGTTGTGGGAGCACACTCTTGGGGTCTGCATGGTTAAAGTCCCCAGCCAGGATGAGGAGAGCATCGGGGTGAGCTGTCAGCTGAGTACTGATGAGTTGGTGAAGTTCGTTCAGTGCCTCTCTCTTGCTGTTGTCATTAGCGCTGGGAGGGATGTATACCGCAGCCAGCAGAACAGCAGCGAATTCCCTCGGCAGATAGAAAGGCCGACATTTAATAATCATCACCTCAGCCCGCGGAGAGCAGTGTCTACATACCACAGCAGCGTCACGGCACCAGGCATGGTTGATGTAAACACAGAGTCCCCCACCTCGAGTCTTACCTCCTTCGACGAGAGCCCGGTCGGATCTATAGCATGCTAGCCGCGCTAGCTCGATGGCGTGGTCCGGAATGGTGTCATTGAGCCATGTCTCCACGAACACGAAAGCACAACAATCCCTCACAGACCTGAACGTGGTGCGGAGCAGGCGGATGTCGTCCAGCTTGTTGGCTAGCGAGCGGACATTAGCCATCGTGATGGTGGGGATCGCCGGTCGGAGCGGGCTAGCGGCTAGCCTAGCTCGATGGCCTCCTCGCTTGCCCCGCTTCTGTTTCCTCACGTTCCGCCCGTGTCGCTTCCAATGTGTAACAGGGAAGGAAGTGGTGGGCCGATGTTGCGCTGGATGGGGTCTCTGGAGCAAACCGTAGCCACGTAGGACTTCCGAAACCGCCGAGGACAGGTCCGGGGGTATCGTCCTGAGAACAGAGAGCAGAGCCTCCCGGCAGTAAAAACGCCTCAAAGTGGAAGGATGCGGCGAGTGTGACGAAAGGGTCTTTTCAGTAGTTGCACATCAAATCTAAGCTGTCTGTAGAGTTTTTCCTCAGTTATCAACATTTGTAAGTTTGGCGTTCCGGAATCGACCTTATCTCAGGCAGAAAACGCGTTTTCTGCATTGTGCCATAACTTTGCAGGGAAGCTTTAGAACATGAAATTTTCACCTCCCACTAGAGCAGAAAGGGTATTTCTAGTAGTTGCACAACAAACTAAGCTGTCTGAAGTGTTTTTCGAAAGTTATCAACATTTTTATGTTTGGCGTTCCGGAATCGACCTTATCTCAGGATGAAAAATCGTTTTCTGCATTGTCCCATAACTTTGCAGGGAAGCTTCAGAACATGAAATTCTGACCTCCCAATATGCAAGAAAGGGTCTTTCTAGTAGTTGCACATCAAATCTAAGCTGTCTGATGTGTTTTTCCAAAGTTATCAACATTTTTATTTTGGCGTTCTGGAACCCACCTTATCTCAGGCTGAAAACGCGTTTTACGCATTGTGCCATAACTTTGCAGGGAAGCTTCAGAACATGATATTTTCACCTCCCACTATAGCAGAAAGGGTCTTTCTTGTAGTTGCACATCAAATCTAAGCTGTCTCCAGTCTTTTTCCAAAGTTATCAACATTTTTATGTTTGGCGTTCCGGAATCGACCTTATCTCAGGCTGAAAACGCGTTTTACGCCTTTTGCATAAATTTGCAGGGAAGCTTCAGAACATGGAATTTTCACTACCAACTATAGCAGAAAGGGTCTTTCTAGTATTTGCACATCAACTCTAAGCTGTCTGAAGTGTCTTTCCAAAGTTATCAACATTTTTATGTTTGGCGTTCCGGAATCGACATTATCTCAGGCTGAAAACGCGTTTTACGCATTGTGCCAAAACTTTGCAGGGAAGCTTCAGAACATGAAATTTTCACCTGCCACTATAGCAGAAATGGTCTTTCTAGTAGTTGCACATCAAATCTAAGCTGTCTGCAGTCTTTTTCCAAAGTTATCAACATTTTTTATGTTTCGCGTTTCGGAATCGACCTTATCTCAGGCTGAAAACGCGTTTTACGCATTGTGCCATAACTATGCAGGGAAGCTTCAGAACATGAAATTTTCACCTGCCACTATAGCAGAAATGGTCTTTCTAGTAGTTGCACATCAAATCTAAGCTGTCTGCAGTCTTTTTCCAAAGTTAGCAACATTTTTATGTTTCGAGGTCCGGAATCGACCTTATCTCAGGCTGAAAACGCGTTTTTCGGAGTAAGCCATGACTTTGCAGGGAAGCTTCAGAACATGGAATTTTCACTGCCAACTATAGCAGAAAGGGTCTTTCTAGTATATGCACATCAACTCTAAGCTGTCTGAAGTGTTTTTCCAAAGTTATCAACATTTTTATGTTTGGCGTTCTGGAACCCACCTTATCTCAGGCTAAAAACGCGTTTTCTGGATAGTGCCATAACTTTGCAGGGAGACTTCAGAACATGAAAGTTTAACATCCCACTATAGCAGAATGGGTTTTTCTAGTAGTTGCACGTCAAATCTAAGCTGTCTGAAGTGTTTTTCCAAAGTTATCAACATTCTTATGTTTGGCGTTCCGGAATCAACCTTATCTCAGGCTGAAAACGCGTTTTACGCATTGTGGCATAACTTGCAGGGAAGCTTCAGAACATGAAATTTTCTCCTCCCACTATAGCAGAAAGGGTCTTTCTAATAGTTGCACATCAAATCTAAGCTGTCTGAAGTGTTTTTCCAAAGTTATCAACACTTTTATGTTTGGTTTTCCGGAATCAACCTTATCTTAGGCTGAAAACGCGTTTCCTGCATTGTGGCATAACTTTGCAGGGACGCTTCAGAACATCGAATTTTCAATTCCCATTATAGCAGAAAGGGTCTTTCTCATTCTTCAACATAAAATCTAAGCTGTCTGAAGTGTTTTCCAAAGTTATCAACATTTTTATGTTTGGCATTCCGGAATCGACTTTATCTCAGGCTGAAAACGTGTTTCCTGCATTGTGGCATAACTTTGCTGGGAAGCTTCAGAACATCGAATTTTCACCTCCCACAATGGCAGAAATGGTCTTTCTAGTAGTTGCACATCAAATCGAAGCTGTCTGAAGTGTTTTTCCAGATTTATGAACATTTTTATCTTTGGCGTTCCGGAATCAACCTTATCTCAGGTTGAAAACGCGTTTTACGCATGGTGCCATAACTTTGCAGGGAAGCTTCAGAACATCGAATTTTCACCTCCCACTATAGCAGAAAGGGTGTTTCTAGTAGTTGCACATCAAATCTAGGCTGTCTGAAGTGTTTTTCCAAAGTTATCAACATTTTTATGTTAGGCGTTTCGGAACCCACCTTATCTCAGGCTGTAAACGCTTTTTTTGCATTGTGCCATAACTTTGGAGGGAAGCTTCAGAACACGAAATTTTAACCTCCCACTATAGCAGAAAGGGTCTATCTAGTAGTTGCACATCAAATCTAAGCTGTCTAAAGAGTTTTTCCCAAGTTATCAATATTTTTATGTTTGGCGTTCCGGAATCGACCTTATCTCAATCTGAAAACGCGTTTCCTGCATTGTGGCATAACTTTGCAGGGAAGCTTCAGAACATCGAATTTTCACCTCCCACAATGGCAGAAATTGTCTTTCTAGTAGTTGCACATCAAATCTAAGCTGTCTGAAGTGTTTTTCCAGAATTATGAACATGTTTATGTTTGGCGTTCCGGAATCGACCTTATCTCAGGCTGAAAACGCGTTTTACGCATTGTGCCATAACTTTGGTGGGAAGCTTCAGATCATCGAATATTCACCACCCACTATATCAGAAAGGGTCTTTCTAGTAGTTGCACATCAAATCTAAGCTGTCTAAAGAGTTTTTCCAAAGTTATCAATATTTTTATGTTTGGCGTTCCGGAATCGACCTTATCTCAGGCTGAAAACGCGTTTCCTGCATTGTGGCATAACTTTGCAGGGAAGCTTCAGAACATCGAATTTTCACCTCCCACAATGGCAGAAACGGTCTTTCTAGTAGTTGCACATCAAATCTAAGCTGTCTGAAGTGTTTTTCCAAAGTTATCAACATTTTTATGTTTGGCATGCCGGAATCGACCTTATGTGATGCTGAAAACTCGTTTTCTGCATTGTGCCATAACTTTGCAGGGAAGCTTCAGAACATGAAATTTTCACCTCCCACTACAGCAGAAATGGTCTTTCTAGTACTTGCACATCAAATCTAAGCTGTCTGAAGTGTTTTTCCGGAGTTATTAACATTTTTATGTTTGGCGTTCCGGAATTGACCTTATGTGAGGCTGAAAACGCGTTTTCTGCATTGTGACATAACTTTGCAGGGAAGCTTCAGAACATGAAATTTCCACGACCCACGATAGCAGAAAGGGTCTTTCTAGTAGTTGCACATCAAATCGAAGCTGTTTGAATTGTTTTTCCAAAGTTATCAACATTTTTATGTTTGGCGTTCTGGAACCCACCTTATCTCAGGCTGAAAACGCGTTTTCTGCATTGTGCCATAACTTTGCAGGGAAGCTTCAGAACATGAAATTTCTACATCCCACTATAGCAAAAAGGGTCTTTCTAGTAGTTGCACATCAAATCGAAGCTGTTTGAATTGTTTTTCCAAAGTTATCAACACTTTTATGTTTGGTGTTCCGGAATCAACCTTATCTCAGGCTGAAAAAGCGTTTTACGCATTGTGCCATAACTTTGCAGGAAAGCTTCAGAACATAGAATTTTCACCTCACACAATGGCAGAAATGGTCTTTCTAGTAGTTGCACATCAAATCTAAGCTGTCTGAAGTGTTTTTCCAGAATTATGAACATGTTTATGTTTGGCGTTCCGGAATCGACCTTATTTCCGGCTGAAAACGCCTTTTACGCATTGTGCCATAACTTTGCAGGGAAGCTTCAGAGCATGACATTTTAACCTGCCACTATAGCAGAAAAGGTCATTCTAGTAGTTGCACATCAAATCTAAGCTGTCTTGAAGTGTTTTTCTGCAGTTATCAACATTTTTATGTTTGGCATTCCGGAACCCACCTTATCTCAGCCTGAAAACGCGTTTTACATATTTTGCCATAACTTTGCAGGGAAGCTTCAGAACATGAAATTTTAACATCCCACTATAGCAGCAAGGGTCTTTCTAGTAGTTGCACATCACATCTAAGCTGTCTGAGGTGTTTTTCGAAAGTTATCAACACTTTTATGTTTGGCGTTCCGAAACCCACCTTATCTCAGGATGTAAACGCGTTTTACGCATTGTGCCATAGCTTTGCATAACACTTCAGAACATGAAATTTTCACCTCCCACTATAGCAGAAAGGGTCTTTCTAGTAGTTGCACTTCAAATCTAAGCTGTCTGAAGTGTTTTTCCAAAGTTTTCAACATTTTTTTGTTTGGCCTTCGGGAACCCACCTTATCTCAGGCTGAAAACGCGTTTTACGCATTGTGCCATAACTTTGCATAAAGCTTTAGAACATGAAATTTTCACCTCCCACTACAGCAGAAAGGGTCTTTCTTTTAGTTGCACATCAAATCTAAGTTGTCTGAAGTGTTTTTCCAAAGTTTTCAACATTTTTTTGTTTGGCCTTCGGGAACCCACCTTATCTCAGGCTGAAAACGCGTTTTACGCATTGTGCCATAACTTTGCATAAAGCTTTAGAACATGTAATTTTCACCTCCCACTACAGCAGAAAGGGTCTTTCTTTTAGTTGCACATCAAATCTAAGTTGTCTGAAGTGGCTTTCCAAAGTTATCAACATTTTTATGTTTGACGTTCCGGAACCCACCTTATCTCAGGCTGAACACCCGTTTTCTGCATTGTGCCATAACTTTGCAGGGAAGCTTCAGAACATGAAATTTTCACCCCCCACTATAGCAGAAAGGGTCTGTCTTGTAGTTACACATCAAATCTAAGCTGTCTGAAGTGTTTTTCCAAAGTCATCAACATTTTTATCTTTGGCGTTCCGGAACCCACCTTATCTCAGGCTGAAAACGCGTTTTCTCCATTGTGCCATAACTTTGCAGGGAAGCTTCAGAACATGAAATTTTCACCTCCCATTATAGCAGAAATGGTCTTTCTAGTACTTGCACATCAAATCTAAGCTGTCTGAAGTGTATTTCAAAAGTTATCATATTTTTTATGTTTGGCGTTCCTGAATCGACCTTATCTCAGGCTGAAAACGCGTTTTCGGAATTGTGCCATGACTTTGCTGGGAAGCTTCGGAACATGAAATTTTCACCTCCCACTATAGCAGAAAGGGTCTTTCTAGTAGTTGCACCATCAAAGCTAAGCTGTCTGAAGTGTTTATCCAAAGTTATCAACATTTTAATGTTTGGCGTTCCGCAATCGACCTTATCTCAGGCTGAAAAGGCGTTTTACGCATTGTGCCATAACTTTGGAGGGAACCTTCAGAACATCGAATTTTCACCACCCACTATATCAGAAAGGGTCTTTCTAGTAGTTGCACATCAAATCTAAGCAGTCTGAGGTGTTTTCCCAAAGTTATCAACATTTTTATGTTTGGCGTACCGGAATCGACCTTATCTCAGGCTGAAAACGAGTTTTCTGCATTGTGCCATAACTTTGCAGGGAAGCTTCAGAACATGAAATTTTAAACTTGCGCTATAGCAGAGAAGGTCTTTCTAGTAGTTGTACATCAAATCTAAGCTGTCTGAAGTGTTTCTCCAAAGTTATCAACATTTTAATGTTTGGCGTTCCGGAATCGACCTTATCTCAGGCTGAAAACGCGTTTTACGCATTGTGTCATAAGTTTGCATAAAACTTCAGAACATGAAATTTTCACCTCCCACTATAGCAGAAAGGGTCTTTCTAGTAGTTTCACATGAAATCTAAGCGGTCTGAATTGTTTTTCCAAAGCTTTCAACATTTATATGTTTGACCTTCGGGAACCCACCTTATCTCAGGCTGAAAACGCGTTTTACGCATTGTGCCATAACTTTGCATAAAGCTTCAGAACATGAAATTTTGACCTCCCACTATAGCAGAAAGGGTCTGTCTTGTAGTTGCACATCAAATCTCAGCTGTCTGAAGTGTTTTTCCAAAGTTATCAACATTTTTATGTTTGGCGTTCCGGAATCGACCTTATCTCAGGCTGAAAACGCGTTTTACGCATTGTGCCATAACTTTGGTGGGAAGCTTCAGATCATCGAATTTTCACCACCCACTATATCAGAAAGGGTCTTTCTAGTAGTTGCACATCAAATCTAAGCAGTCTGAAGTGTTTTTCCAAAGTTATCAACATTTTTATGTTTGGCGTACCGGAATCTATCTTATCTCAGGCTGAAGACGTGTTTTCTGCATTGTGCCATAACTTTGCAGGGAAGCTTCAGAACATGAAATTTTCACATCCCACTACAGCAGAAATGGTCTTTCTAGTAGTTGCACATCAAATCTAAGCTGTCTGAAGTGTTTTTCCAAAGTTATCAACATTTTTATGTTTGGCGTTCCGGAATCGACCTTATCTCAGGCTGAAAACGCGTTTTCGGAATTGTGCCATAACTTTGCAGGGAAGCTTCGGAACATGAAATTTTCACCTCCCACTATAGCAGAAAGGGTCTTTCTAGTAGTTGCACATCAAAGCTACTCTGTCTGAAGTGTTTATCCAAAGTTATCAACATCTTTATGTTTGGCGTTCCGGAATCGACCTTATCTCAGGCTGAAAATGCGTTTTACGCATTGTGCCATAACTTTGGAGGGAAGCTTCAGAACATCGAATTTTCACCACCCTCTTTATCAGAAAGGGTCTTTCTAGTAGTTGCACATCAAATCTAAGCAGTCTGAGGTGTTTTCCCAAAGTTATCAACATTTTTATGTTTGGCGTACCGGAATCGACCTCATCTCAGGCTGAAAACGCGTTTTCTGCATTGTGCCATAACTTTGCAGGGAAGCTTCAGAACATGAAATTTTAAACTTGCGCGATAGCAGAAAAGGCCTTTCTAGTAGTTGTACATCAAATCTAAGCTGTCTGAAGTGTTTTTCCAAAGTTATCAACATTTTAATGTTTGGCGTTCCGGAATTGACCTTATCTCAGGCTGAAATCGCGTTTTACGCATTGTGCCATAACTTTGCATAAAGCTTCAGAACATGAAATGTTCACCTCCCACTATAGCAGAAAGGGTCTTTCAAGTAGTTGCAGATCAAATCTAAGCTGTCTGAAATGTTTTTTCCAAAGTTATCAACATTTTAATGTTTGGCGATCTGGAACCCACCTTATCTCAGTCTGAAAATGTGTTTTCTGCTTTGTGCCCTAACTTTGCAGGGAAGTTTCAGAACATGAAATTTTCACCTCCCGCTATAATAGAAAGGGTCTTTCTAGTAGTTGCACATCGAATCTAAGCTGTCTGAAGTGGCTTTCCAAAGTTATCAACATTTTTATGTTTGGGGTTCCGGAATCAACCTTATCTCAGGCTGAACACCCGTTTTCTTCATTGTGCCATAACTTTGCAGGGATGCATCAGAACATGACATTTTAAACTTCCACTATAGCAGAAAAGGTCTTTCTAGTAGTTGCACAAAAAAATCTAAGCTGTCTGAAGTGTTTTTCCAAAGTTATCAACATTTTTATGTTTGGCGTTCCGGAACCCACCTTATCTCAGGCTGAAAACGCGTTTTCTGCATTGTGCCATAACTTTGCAAGGAAGCTTCAGAACATGAAATTTTAAAATTGCGCTATAGCAGAAAAGGTCTTTCTAGTAGGTGTACATCAAATCTAAGCTGTCTGAAGTGTTTTTCCAAAGTTATCTACATTTTTATGTTTGGCGTTCCGGAATCGAACTTATCTCAGGCTGAAAACGTGTTTTCTGCATTGTGCCATAGCTTTGCAGGGAAGCTTCTGAACATGAAATTTCCACATCCCACTATAGCAGAAAGGGTCTTTCTAGTAGTTGCACATTAAAGCTAAGAGGTCTGAAGTGTTTTTCCAAACTTATCAACATTTTTATGTTTGGCGTTCCGGAACCCATCTTATCTCAGGCTGAAAACGCGTTTTCTGCATTGTGCGATACCTTTGCAGGGAAGCTTCAGAACATGAAATTTTCACCTCCCACTATAGCAGAAAGGGTCTTTCTAGTAGTTGCACATCAAATGTAAGCGGTCTGAAGTGTATTTCAAAAGTTAACAACTTTTTTATGTTTGACGTTCCTGAATCGACCTTATCACTGGCTGAAAACGCGTTTTACGCATTGTGCCATAACTTTGCCGTGAAGCTTCAGAACATCAAATTTTCACCTCCCACAATGGCAGAAAGGGTCTTTCTAGTAGTTGCACATCAAATCTAAGCTGTCTGAAATGTTTTTCCAAAGTTATCAACATTTTTATGTTTGGCGTTCTGGAACCCACCTTATCTCAGGCTGAAAATGCGTTTTCTGCATTTGCCATAACTTTGCAGGGAAGCTTCAGAATATGATATTTTAACCTCCCGCTATTGCAGAAAGGGTCTGTCTTGTAGTTGCACATCAAATCTAAGCTGTCTGAAGTGTTTTTCCAAAGTTATCAACATTTTTATGTTTGGCGTTCCGGAACCCACCTTATCTCAGGCTGAAAACGTGTTTTCTCCATTGTGCCATAACTTTGCAGGGAAGCTTCAGAACATGAAATTTTCACCTCCCACTATAGCAAAAAGGGTCTTTCTAGTAATTGCACATCAAATCTATGCTGTCTGAAGTGTATTTCAAAAGTTATCAACTTTTTTATGTTTGGCGTTCCTGAATCAACCTTATCTCAGGCTGAAAACGCGTTTAACGCATTGTTCCATAAATTTGCAGGGAAGCTTCAGAACATACGAATTTTCAACTCCCACTATAGCAGAAAGGGACTTTCTAGTAGTTGCACATCAAAGCTAAGCTGTCTGAAGTGTTTTTCCAAAGTTATCAACATTTTTATGTTTGGTGTACCGGAATCGACCTTATCTCAGGCTGAAAACGCGTTTTCTGCATTGTGCCATAACTTTGCAAGGAAGCTTCAGAACATGAAATTTTAAACTTGCGCTATAGCAGAAAAGGTCTTTCTAGTAGTTGTACATCAAATCTAAGCTGTCTGAAGTGTTTTTCCAAAGTTATCCACATTTTAATGTTTGGCGTTCCGGAATCGACCTTATCTCAGGCTGAAAACGCGTTTTCTGCATTGTGCCATAACTTTGCAAGGAAGCTTCAGAACATGAAATTTTAAACTTGCGCTATAGCAGAAAAGGTCTTTCTAGTAGTTGTACATCAAATCTAAGCTGTCTGAAGTGTTTTTCCAAAGTTATCCACATTTTAATGTTTGGCGTTCCGGAATCGACCTTATCTCAGGCTGAAAACGCGTTTTACGCATTGTCCCATAACTTTGCATTAAGCTTCAGAACATGAAATTTTCACCTCCCACGATAGCAGAAAGGGTCTTTCTAGTAGTTGCACATCAAATCTAAGCTGTCTGAAGTGTTTTTCCAAAGTTATCAACATTTTTATTTTGGCGTTCTGGAACCCACCTTATCTCAGGCTGAAAACGCATTTTACGCATTGTGCCATAACTTTGCAGGGAAGCTTCAGAACATGATATTTTCACCTCCCACTATAGCAGAAAGGGTCTTTTTCGTAGTTGCACATCAAATCTAAGCTGTCTGTAGAGTTTTTCCTGAGTTATCAACATTTTTATGTTTGGCGTTCTGAAATCAACCTCATCTCAGGCTGAAAACGTGTTTTACACATTGTGCCATAACTTTGCAGGGAAGTTTCAGAACATGATATTTTCACCTCCCACTAAAGCAGAATGGGTGTTTCTCGTAGTTGCACATCAAATCTAAACTGTCTGAAGTGTTTTTCCAAAGTTATCAACATTTTTATGTTTGGCGTTCTGGAAACCACCTTATCTCAGGCTGAAAACAGGTTTTCTGCATTGTGCCATGACTTTGCAGGGAGGCTTCAGAACATGAAATTTTCACCTCCCACAATAGCAGAAAGGGTCTTTCTCGTAGTTGCACATCAAATCTAAGCTGTCTGAAGTGTTTTTCCAAAGTTATCAACATTTTTATGTTCGGCGTTCTGAAATCAACCTCATCTCAGGCTGAAAACGAGTTTTACGCATTGTGCCATAACTTTGCAGCGAAGCTTCAGAACATGAAATTTTCACCTCCCACTATAGCAGAAAGGGTCTTTCTCGTAGTTGCACATCAAATCTAAGCTGTCTGAAGTGTTTTTCGAAAGTTTTCAACATTTTTATGTTTGGTGTTCCTGAATCGACCTTTTCTCAGGCTGAAAACGCATTTTACACATTGTGCCATACCTTTGCAGGAAAGCTTCAGAACATGAAATTTTCACCTCCCACTATAGCAGAAAGGGTCTTTCTAGTAGTTGCACATCAAATCTAAGCTGTCTGAAGTGTTTTTCCAAAGTTATCTACATTTTGATGTTTGGCGTTCCGGAATCGACCTTATCTGACGCTGAAAACGCGTTTTCTGCATTGTGCCATAACTTTGCAGGGAAGCTTCAGAACATGAAATTTTCACCTCCCATGATAGCAGAATGGGTCTTTCGAGTAGTTGCACATCAAATCTATGCTGTCTGAAGTGTTTTTCCAAAGTTATCAACATTTTGATGTTTGGCGTTCCGGAATCGACCTTATCTGAGGATGAAAACGCGTTTTCTGCATTGTGCCAAAACTTTGTAGGTAAGCTCCAGAACATGAAATTTTCACAACCCACTATAGCAGAAAGGGTCTTTGTAGTAGTTGCAGATCAAATCTAAGCTGTCTGAAGTGTTTTTCCAAAGTTATCAACATTTTTATATTTGGCGTGCCGGAATCGACCTTATCTCAGGCTGAAAACGCGTTTTACGCATTGTGCCATAACTTTGCATAAAGCTTCAGCACATGACATTTTCACCACCCACTATAGCAAAAAGGGTCTTTCTAGTAGTTGCAGATCAAATCTAAGCTGTCTGAAATGTTTTTCCAAAGTTATCAACATTTTTATGTTTGGCGTTCTGGAACCCACCTTATCTCAGGCTGAAAACGCATTTTACGCATTGTGCCATAACTTTGCAGGGAAGCTTCAGAACATGATATTTTCACCTCCCACTATAGCAGAAAGGGTCTTTTTCGTAGTTGCACATCAAATCTAAGCTGTCTGTAGAGTTTTTCCTGAGTTATCAACATTTTTATGTTTGGCGTTCTGAAATCAACCTCATCTCAGGCTGAAAACGTGTTTTACACATTGTGCCATAACTTTGCAGGGAAGTTTCAGAACATGATATTTTCACCTCCCACTAAAGCAGAATGGGTGTTTCTCGTAGTTGCACATCAAATCTAAACTGTCTGAAGTGTTTTTCCAAAGTTATCAACATTTTTATGTTTGGCGTTCTGGAAACCACCTTATCTCAGGCTGAAAACAGGTTTTCTGCATTGTGCCATGACTTTGCAGGGAGGCTTCAGAACATGAAATTTTCACCTCCCACAATAGCAGAAAGGGTCTTTCTCGTAGTTGCACATCAAATCTAAGCTGTCTGAAGTGTTTTTCCAAAGTTATCAACATTTTTATGTTCGGCGTTCTGAAATCAACCTCATCTCAGGCTGAAAACGAGTTTTACGCATTGTGCCATAACTTTGCAGCGAAGCTTCAGAACATGAAATGTTCACCTCCCACTATAGCAGAAAGGGTCTTTCTCGTAGTTGCACATCAAATCTAAGCTGTCTGAAGTGTTTTTCGAAAGTTTTCAACATTTTTATGTTTGGTGTTCCTGAATCGACCTTTTCTCAGGCTGAAAACGCATTTTACACATTGTGCCATACCTTTGCAGGAAAGCTTCAGAACATGAAATTTTCACCTCCCACTATAGCAGAAAGGGTCTTTCTAGTAGTTGCACATCAAATCTAAGCTGTCTGAAGTGTTTTTCCAAAGTTATCTACATTTTGATGTTTGGCGTTCCGGAATCGACCTTATCTGACGCTGAAAACGCGTTTTCTGCATTGTGCCATAACTTTGCAGGGAAGCTTCAGAACATGAAATTTTCACCTCCCATGATAGCAGAATGGGTCTTTCGAGTAGTTGCACATCAAATCTATGCTGTCTGAAGTGTTTTTCCAAAGTTATCAACATTTTGATGTTTGGCGTTCCGGAATCGACCTTATCTGAGGATGAAAACGCGTTTTCTGCATTGTGCCAAAACTTTGTAGGTAAGCTCCAGAACATGAAATTTTCACAACCCACTATAGCAGAAAGGGTCTTTGTAGTAGTTGCAGATCAAATCTAAGCTGTCTGAAGTGTTTTTCCAAAGTTATCAACATTTTTATATTTGGCGTCCCGGAATCGACCTTATCTCAGGCTGAAAACGCGTTTTACGCATTGTGCCATAACTTTGCATAAAGCTTCAGCACATGACATTTTCACCACCCACTATAGCAAAAAGGGTCTTTCTAGTAGTTGCAGATCAAATCTAAGCTGTCTGAAATGTTTTTCCAAAGTTATCAACATTTTTATGTTTGGCGTTCTGGAACCCACCTTATCTCAGTCTGAAAACGTGTTTTGTGCATTGTGCCATAACTTTGCAGGGAAGCCTCAGAACATGAAATTTTCACCTGTCGCTATAGTAGAAAGGGTCTTTCTAGTAGTTGCACATCAAATCTAAGCTGTCTGAAGTGTTTTTCCAAAGTTATCAACATTTTTATATTTGGCGTTCCTGAATCGACCTTATCTCAGGCTGAAAACACTTTTTCTGCATTGTGCCATAACTTTGCAGGGAAACTTCAGAACATGACATTTTCACCTCCCACTATAGCATAAAGGGTCTCTCTAGTAGTTGCACATCAAATCTAAGCTGTCTGAAGTGTTTTTCCGAAGTTATTAACATTTTTATGTTTGGCGGTCCGGAATTGACCTTATGTGAGGCTGAAAACGCGTTTTCTGCATTGTGCCATAACTTTGCAGGGAAGCTTCCGAACATGAAATTTTCAACTCCCACTATAGCAGAAAGACTTTTTCCAGTAGTTGCACATCAAATCTAAGCTGTCTGAAGTGTTTTTCCAAAGTTATCAACATTTTTATGTTTGGCTTTCCGGAATCCACCTTATCTCAGGCTGTAAAAGCGTTTTCTGCATTGTGCCATAACTTTGCAGGGAAGCTTCAGAACATGACATTTAAACATCCCACTATAGCAGAAAGGCTTTTTCTAGTAGTTGCACATCAAATCTAAGCTGTTTGTAGTGTTTTTCGAAAGTTATCAACATTGTTATATTTGGCGTTCCTGAATCGACCTTATCTCAGGCTGAAAACACGTTTTCTGCATTGTGCCATAACTTTGCAGGGAAGCTTCAGAACATGAAATTTTCAACTCCCACTACAGCAGAAAGGGTCTTTCTAGTAGTTGCACGTCAAATCTAAGCTGTCTGAAGTGTTTTTCCAAAGTTATCAACATTTTTATGTTTGGCATTACAGAATCGACCTTATCTCAGGCTGAAAACGCGTTTTCTTCATTGTGCAATAACTTTGCAGGGAAACTTCAGAACATGAAATTTTCACCTCCCACTATAGCAGAAAGGGTCTCTCTAGTAGTTGCACATCAAATCTAAGCTGTCTGAAGTGTTTTTCCGAAGTTATTAACATTTTTATGTTTGGCGTTCCGGAATTGACCTTATGTGAGGCTGAAAACGCGTTTTCTGCATTGTGCCATAACTTTGCAGGGAAGCTTCAGAACATGAAATTTTCAACTCCCACTATAGCAGAAAGGCTTTTTCCAGTCGTTGCACATCAAATCTAAGCTGTCTGAAGTGTTTTTCCAAAGTTATCAACATTTTTATGTTTGGCGTTCCGGAATTGACCTTATGTGAGGCTGAACACGAGTTTTCTGCATTGTGCCATAACTTTGCAGGGAAGCTTAAGAACATGAAATTTTAACCTCCCACTATAGCAGACTGCGTCTTTCTAGTAGTTGCACATCAAATCTTAGCTGTCTGATGTGTTTTTCCAAAGTTATCAACATTTTTATGTTTGGCGTTTCGGAATCGACCTTATCTCAGCCTGAAATCGCGCTTTACATATTTTGCCATAACTTTGCAGGGAAGCTTCAGAACATGACATTTTCACCTCCCACTATAGCAGAAAGGGTTTTTCTAGTAGTTGCACATCAAATCTAAGCTGTCTGAAGTGTTTTTCCAAAGTTATCAACATTTTTATGTTTGGCGTTCTGGAACCCACCTTATCTCAGGCTAAAAACGCGTTTTCTGGATAGTGCCATAACTTTGCAGGGAGACTTCAGAACATGAAAGTTTAACATCCCACTATAGCAGAATGGGTTTTTCTAGTAGTTGCACGTCAAATCTAAGCTGTCTGAAGTGTTTTTCCAAAGTTATCAACATTCTTATGTTTGGCGTTCCGGAATCAACCTTATCTCAGGCTGAAAACGCGTTTTACGCATTGAGGCATAACTTGCAGGGAAGCTTCAGAACATGAAATTTTCTCCTCCCACTATAGCAGAAAGGGTCTTTCTAATAGTTGCACATCAAATCTAAGCTGTCTGAAGTGTTTTTCGAAAGTTATCAACATTTTTATGTTTGGCGTTCCGGAACCCACCTTATCTCAGCCTGAAAACGCGTTTTACATATTTTGCCATAACTTTGCAGGGAAGCTTCAGAACATGAAATTTTAACATCCCACTATAGCAGAAAGGGTCTTTCTAGTAGTTGCACATCAAATCTAAGCTGTCTGAAGTGTTTTTCCAAAGTTATCAACATTCTTATGTTTGGAGATCCAGAATCAACCTTATCTCAGGCTGAAAACGCGTTTTACGCATTGTGCCATAACTTTGCAGGAAAGCTTCACAACAAGAAATTTTCAACTCCCACTATAGCAGAAACGGTCTTTCTAGTAGTTGCACATCAAATCTAAGCTGTCTGAAGTGTTTTTCCAAAGTTATCAATATTTTTATGTTTGGCATTCCGGAATCGACCTTATCTCAGGCTGAACACGCATTTTCTTCATTGTGCCATAACTTTGCAAGGAAGCTTCAGAACATGAAATTTTCACCTCCCACTATAGCAGAAAGGGTCTTTCTAGTAGTTGCACATCAAATCTAAGCTGTCTGTATAGTTTTTCCTGAGTTATCAACATTTTTATGTTTGGCGTTCTGAAATCAACCTCATCTCAGGATGAAAACGCGTTTTACGCATTGTGCCATAACTTTGCAGGGAAGCTTCAGAACATGATATTTTCACCTCCCACTATAGCAGAAAGGGTCTTTCTCGTAGTTGCACATCAAATCTAAGCTGACTGAAGTGTTTTTCGAAAGTTTTCAACATTTTTTTGTTTGGTGTTCCTGAATCGACCTTATCTCAGGCCTAAAATGCGTTTTCTGCATTGTGCCATAACTTTGCAGGGCAGCTTCAGAACATGAAATTTTCACCTCCCACTATAGCAGAAAGGGTCTTTTCAGTAGTTGCACATCAAATCTAAGCTGTCTGTAGAGTTTTTCCTCAGTTATCAACATTTTTAAGTTTGGCGTTCCGGAATCGACCTTATCTCAGGCAGAAAACGCGTTTTCTGCATTGTGCCATAACTTTGCAGGGAAGCTTCAGAACATGAAATTCTGACCTCCCAATATGCAAGAAAGGGTCTTTCTAGTAGTTGCACATCAAATCTAAGCTGTCTGATGTGTTTTTCCAAAGTTATCAACATTTTTCTTTTGGCGTTCTGGAACCCACCTTATCTCAGGCTGAAAACGCGTTTTACGCATTGTGCCATAACTTTGCAGGGAAGCTTCAGAACATGATATTTTCACCTCCCACTATAGCAGAAAGGGTCTTTCTTGTAGTTGCACATCAAATCTAAGCTGTCTGAAGTGTTTTTCCAAAGTTATCAACATTTTTATGTTTGGCGTTCCGGAATCGACCTTATCTCAGGCTGAAAACGCGTTTTACGCCTTTTGCATAAATTTGCAGGGAAGCTTCAGAACATGGAATTTTCACTACCAACTATAGTAGAAAGGGTCTTTCTAGTATTTGCACATCAACTCTAAGCTGTCTGAAGTGTCTTTCCAAAGTTATCAACATTTTTATGTTTGGCGTTCCGGAATCGACATTATCTCAGGCTGAAAACGCGTTTTACGCATTGTGCCAAAACTTTGCAGGTAAGCTTCAGAACATGAAATTTTCACCTGCCACTATAGCAGAAATGGTCTTTCTAGTAGTTGCACATCAAATCTAAGCTGTCTCCAGTCTTTTTCCAAAGTTATCAACATTTTTATGTTTGGGGTTCCGGAATCGACCTTATCTCAGGCTGAAAACGCGTTTTACGCCTTTTGCATAAATTTGCAGGGAAGCTTCAGAACATGGAATTTTCACTACCAACTATAGCAGAAAGGGTCTTTCTAGTAGTTGCACATCAAATCTAAGCTGTCTGCAGTCTTTTTCCAAAGTTAGCAACATTTTTATGTTTCGAGGTCCGGAATCGACCTTATCTCAGGCTGAAAACGCGTTTTTCGGAGTAAGCCATAACTTTGCAGGGAAGCTTCAGAACATGGAATTTTCACTGCCAACTATAGCAGAAAGGGTCTTTCTAGTATATGCACATCAACTCTAAGCTGTCTGAAGTGTTTTTCCAAAGTTATCAACATTTTTATGTTTGGCGTTCTGGAACCCACCTTATCTCAGGCTAAAAACGCGTTTTCTGGATAGTGCCATAACTTTGCAGGGAGACTTCAGAACATGAAAGTTTAACATCCCACTATAGTAGAATGGGTTTTTCTAGTAGTTGCACGTCAAATCTAAGCTGTCTGAAGTGTTTTTCCAAAGTTATCAACATTCTTATGTTTGGCGTTCCGGAATCAACCTTATCTCAGGCTGAAAACGCGTTTTACGCATTGTGGCATAACTTGCAGGGAAGCTTCAGAACATGAAATTTTCTCCTCCCACTATAGCAGAAAGGGTCTTTCTAATAGTTGCACATCAAATCTAAGCTGTCTGAAGTGTTTTTCGAAAGTTATCAACATTTTTATGTTTGGCGTTCCGGAACCCACCTTATCTCAGCCTGAAAACGCGTTTTACATATTTTGCCATAACTTTGCAGGGAAGCTTCAGAACATGAAATTTTAACATCCCACTATAGCAGAAAGGGTCTTTCTAGTAGTTGCACATCAAATCTAAGCTGTCTGAAGTGTTTGTCCAAAGTTATCAATATTTTTATGTTTGGCTTTCCGGAATCGACCTTATCTCAGGCTGAACACGCATTTTCTTCATTGTGCCATAACTTTGCAAGGAAGCTTCAGAACATGAAATTTTCACCTCCAACTATAGCAGAAAGGGTCTTTCTCGTAGTTGCACATCAAATCTAAGCTGACTGAAGTGTTTTTCGAAAGTTTTCAACATTTTTTTGTTTGGTGTTCCTGAATCGACCTTATCTCAGGCCTAAAATGCGTTTTCTGCATTGTGCCATAACTTTGCAGAGCAGCTTCAGAACATGAAATTTTCACCTCCCACTATAGCAGAAAGGGTCTTTTCAGTAGTTGCACATCAAATCTAAGCTGTCTGTAGAGTTTTTCCTCAGTTATCAACATTTTTAAGTTTGGCGTTCCGGAATCGACCTTATCTCAGGCAGAAAACGCGTTTTCTGCATTGTGCCATAACTTTGCAGGGAAGCTTTAGAACATGAAATTTTCACCTCCCACTAGAGCAGAAAGGGTATTTCTAGTAGTTGCACAACAAACTAAGCTGTCTGAAGTGTTTTTCGAAAGTTATCAACAGTTTTATGTTTGGCGTTCCGGAATCGACCTTATCTCAGGATGAAAAATCGTTTTCTGCATTGTCCCATAACTTTGCAGGGAAGCTTCAGAACATGAAATTCTGACCTCCCAATATGCCAGAAAGGGTCTTTCTAGTAGTTGCACATCAAATCTAAGCTGTCTGATGTGTTTTTCCAAAGTTATCAACATTTTTATTTTGGCGTTCTGGAACCCACCTTATCTCAGGCTGAAAACGCGTTTTACGCATTGTGCCATAACTTTGCAGGGAAGCTTCAGAACATGATATTTTCACCTCCCACTATAGCAGAAAGGGTCTTTCTAGTAGTTGCACATCAAATCTAAGCTGTCTCCAGTCTTTTTCCAAAGTTATCAACATTTTTATGTTTGGCGTTCCGGAATCGACCTTATCTCAGGCTGAAAACGCGTTTTACGCCTTTTGCATAAATTTGCAGGGAAGCTTCAGAACATGGAATTTTCACTACCAACTATAGCAGAAAGGGTCTTTCTAGTATTTGCACATCAACTCTAAGCTGTCTGAAGTGTCTTTCCAAAGTTATCAACATTTTTATGTTTGGCGTTCCGGAATCGACATTATCTCAGGCTGAAAACGCGTTTTACGCATTGTGCCAAAACTTTGCAGGTAAGCTTCAGAACATGAAATTTTCACCTGCCACTATAGCAGAAATGGTCTTTCTAGTAGTTGCACATCAAATCTAAGCTGTCTCCAGTCTTTTTCCAAAGTTATCAACATTTTTATGTTTGGCGTTCCGGAATCGACCTTATCTCAGGCTGAAAACGCGTTTTACGCCTTTTGCATAAATTTGCAGGGAAGCTTCAGAACATGGAATTTTCACTACCAACTATAGCAGAAAGGGTCTTTCTAGTATTTGCACATCAACTCTAAGCTGTGTGAAGTGTCTTTCCAAAGTTATCAACATTTTTATGTTTGGCGTTCCGGAATCGACATTATCTCAGGCTGAAAACGCGTTTTACGCATTGTGCCAAAACTTTGCAGGGAAGCTTCAGAACATGAAATTTTCACCTGCCACTATAGCAGAAATGGTCTTTCTAGTAGTTGCACATCAAATCTAAGCTGTCTCCAGTCTTTTTCCAAAGTTATCAACATTTTTATGTTTGGCGTTCCGGAATTGACCATATGTGAGGCTGAAAACGCGTTTTCTGCATTGTGACATAACTTTGCAGGGAAGCTTCAGAACATGAAATTTTCACCTCCCACTACAGCAGAAATGGTCTTTCTAGTAGTTGCACATCAAATCTAAGCTGTCTGAAGTGTTTTTCCAGAATTATGAACATGTTTATGTTTGGCGTTCCGGAATCGACCTTATCTCAGGCTGAAAACGCGTTTTACGCATTGTGCCATAACTTTGGTGGGAAGCTTCATATCATCGAATATTCACCACCCACTATATCAGAAAGGGTCTTTCTAGTAGTTGCACATCAAATCTAAGCTGTCTAAAGAGTTTTTCAAAAGTTATCAATATTTTTATGTTTGGCGTTCCGGAATCGACCTTATCTCTGGCTGAATACACGTTTTCTGCATTGTGCCATAACTATGCAGGGAAGTTTCAGAACATGAAATTTTCACCTCCCACTATAGCAGAAATGGTCTTTCTAGTAGTTGCACATCAAATCTAAGCTGTCTGAAGTGTTTTTCCAGAATTATGAACATGTTTATGTTTGGCGTTGCGGAATCGACCTTATCTCAGGCTGAAAACGCGTTTTACGCATTGTGCCATAACTTTGGTGGGAAGCTTCATATCATCGAATATTCACCACCCACTATATCAGAAAGGGTCTTTCTAGTAGTTGCACATCAAATCTAAGCTGTTTGAATTGTTTTTCCAAAGTTATCAACACTTTTATGTTTGGTTTTCCGGAATCAACCTTATCTTAGGCTGAAAACGCGTTTCCTGCATTGTGGCATAACTTTGCAGGGACGCTTCAGAACATCGAATTTTCAATTCCCATTATAGCAGAAAGGGTCTTTCTCATTCTTCAACATAAAATCTAAGCTGTCTGAAGTGTTTTTCCAAAGTTATCAATATTTTTATGTTAGGCGTTTCGGAACCCACCTTATCTCAGGCTGTAAACGCTTTTTTTGCATTGTGCCATAACTTTGGAGGGAAGCTTCAGAACACGAAATTTTAACCTCCCACTATAGCAGAAAGGGTCTATCTAGTAGTAGCACATCAAATCTAAGCTGTCTAAAGAGTTTTTCCCAAGTTATCAATATTTTTATGTTTGGCGTTCCGGAATCGACCTTATCTCAATCTGAAAACGCGTTTCCTGCATTGTGGCATAACTTTGCAGGGAAGCTTCAGAACATCGAATTTTCACCTCCCACAATGGCAGAAATTGTCTTTCTAGTAGTTGCACATCAAATCTAAGCTGTCTGAAGTGTTTTTCCAGAATTATGAACATGTTTATGTTTGGCGTTCCGGAATCGACCTTATCTCAGGCTGAAAACGCGTTTTACGCATTGTGCCATAACTTTGGTGGGAAGCTTCAGATCATCGAATATTCACCACCCACTATATCAGAAAGGGTCTTTCTAGTAGTTGCACATCAAATCTAAGCTGTCTAAAGAGTTTTTCCAAAGTTATCAATATTTTTATGTTTGGCGTTCCGGAATCGACCTTATCTCAGGCTGAAAACGCGTTTCCTGCATTGTGGCATAACTTTGCAGGGAAGCTTCAGAACATCGAATTTTCACCTCCCACAATGGCAGAAATGGTCTTTCTAGTAGTTGCACATCAAATCTAAGCTGTCTGAAGTGTTTTTCCAGAATTATGAACATGTTTATGTTTGGCCTTCCGGAATCGACCTTATCTCAGGCTGAAAACGCGTTTTACGCATGGTGCCATAACTTTGCAGGGAAGCTTCAGAACATCGAATTTTCACCTCCCACAATGGCAGAAACGGTCTTTCTAGTAGTTGCACATCAAATCTAAGCTGTCTGAAGTGTTTTTCCAAAGTTATCAACATTTTTATGTTTGGCATGCCGGAATCGACCTTATGTGATGCTGAAAACTCGTTTTCTGCATTGTGCCATAACTTTGCAGGGAAGCTTCAGAACATGAAATTTTCACCTCCCACTACAGCAGAAATGGTCTTTCTAGTACTTGCACATCAAATCTAAGCTGTCTGAAGTGTTTTTCCGGAGTTATTAACATTTTTATGTTTGGCGTTCCGGAATTGACCTTATGTGAGTCTGAAAACGCGTTTTCTGCATTGTGACATAACTTTGCAGGGAAGCTTCAGAACATGAAATTTCCACGACCCACGATAGCAGAAAGGGTCTTTCTAGTAGTTGCACATCAAATCGAAGCTGTTTGAATTGTTTTTCCAAAGTTATCAACACTTTTATGTTTGGTGTTCCGGAATCAACCTTATCTCAGGCTGAAAACGCGTTTTACGCATTGTGCCATAACTTTGCAGGAAAGCTTCAGAACATCGAATTTTCACCTCCCACAATGGCAGAAATGGTCTTTCTAGTAGTTGCACATCAAATCTAAGCTGTCTGAAGTGTTTTTCCAGAATTATGAACATGTTTATGTTTGGCGTTCCGGAATCGACCTTATTTCCGGCTGAAAACGCGTTTTACGCATTGTGCCATAACTTTGCAGGGAAGCATCAGAGCATGAAATTTTCACCTCCCACTACAGCAGAAAGGGTCTTTCTTTTAGTTGCACATCAAATCTAAGCTGTCTTGAAGTGTTTTTCTGCAGTTATCAACATTTTTATGTTTGGCATTCCGGAACCCACCTTATCTCAGCCTGAAAACGCGTTTTACATATTTTGCCATAACTTTGCAGGGAAGCTTCAGAACATGAAATTTTAACATCCCACTATAGCAGCAAGGGTCTTTCTAGTAGTTGCACATCACATCTAAGCTGTCTGAGGTGTTTTTCGAAAGTTATCAACACTTTTATGTTTGGCGTTCCGAAACCCACCTTATCTCAGGATGTAAACGCGTTTTACGCATTGTGCCATAGCTTTGCATAAAACTTCAGAACATGAAATTTTCACCTCCCACTATAGCAGAAAGGGTCTTTCTAGTAGTTGCACTTCAAATCTAAGCTGTCTGAAGTGTTTTTCCAAAGTTTTCAACATTTTTTTGTTTGGCCTTCGGGAACCCACCTTATCTCAGGCTGAAAACGCGTTTTACGCATTGTGCCATAACTTTGCATAAAGCTTTAGAACATGAAATTTTCACCTCCCACTATAGCAGAAAGGGTCTTTCTAGTAGTTGCACATCACATCTAAGCTGTCTGAAGTGTTTTTCGAAAGTTATCAACATTTTTATGTTTGGCGTTCCGGAACCCACCTTATCTCAGGCTGAAAACGCGTTTCCTGCATTGTGGCATAACTTTGCAGGGAAGCTTCAGAACATGAAATTTTCACCTCCCACTACAGCAGAAAGGGTCTTTCTTTTAGTTGCACATCAAATCTAAGTTGTCTGAAGTGGCTTTCCAAAGTTATCAACATTTTTATGTTTGACGTTCCTGAATCAACCTTATCTCAGGCTGAACACTCCGTTTTCTGCATTGTGCCATAACTTTGCGGGAATGCATCAGAAAATGACATTTTAAAGTTCCACAATAGCAGAAAAGGTCTTCATAGTAGTTGCACATCAAATCTAAGCTCTCTGAAGTGTTTTTCCAAAGTTATTAACACTTTTATGTTTCGCGTTCCGGAACCCACCTTATCTCAGGCTGAACACCCGTTTTCTGCATTGTGCCATAACTTTGCAGGGAAGCTTCAGAACATGAAATTTTCACCCCCCACTATAGCAGAAAGGGTCTGTCTTGTAGTTACACATCAAATCTAAGCGGTCTGAAGTGTTTTTCCAAAGTCATCAACATTTTTATCTTTGGCGTTCCGGAACCCACCTTATCTCAGGCTGAAAACGCGTTTTCTCCATTGTGCCATAACTTTGCAGGGAAGCTTCAGAACATGAAATTTTCACCTCCCATTATAGCAGAAATGGTCTTTCTTGTACTTGCACATCAAATCTAAGCTGTCTGAAGTGTATTTCAAAAGTTATCATATTTTTTATGTTTGGCGTTCCTGAATCGACCTTATCTCAGGCTGAAAACGCGTTTTCGGAATTGTGCCATGACTTTGCACGGAAGCTACGGAACATGAAATTTTCACCTCCCACTATAGCAGAAAGGGTCTTTCTAGTAGTTGCACCATCAAAGCTAAGCTGTCTGAAGTGTTTATCCAAAGTTATCAACATTTTAATGTTTGGCGTTCCGCAATCGACCTTGTCTCAGGCTGAAAATGCGTTTTACGCATTGTGCCATAACTTTGGAGGGAACCTTCAGAACATCGAATTTTCACCACCCACTATATCAGAAAGGGTCTTTCTAGTAGTTGCACATCAAATCTAAGCAGTCTGAGGTGTTTTCCCAAAGTTATCAACATTTTTATGTTTGGCGTACCGGAATCGACCTTATCTCAGTCTGAAAACGAGTTTTCTGCATTGTGCCATAACTTTGCAGGGAAGCTTCAGAACATGAAATTTTAAACTTGCGCTATAGCAGAGAAGGTCTTTCTAGTAGTTGTACATCAAATCTAAGCTGTCTGAAGTGTTTCTCCAAAGTTATCAACATTTTAATGTTTGGCGTTCCGGAATCGACCTTATCTCAGGCTGAAAACGCGTTTTACGCATTGTGTCATAAGTTTGCATAAAACTTCAGAACATGAAATTTTCACCTCCCACTATAGCAGAAAGGGTCTTTCTAGTAGTTTCACATGAAATCTAAGCGGTCTGAAGTGTTTTTCCAAAGCTTTCAACATTTATATGTTTGACCTTCGGGAACCCACCTTATCTCAGGCTGAAAACGCGTTTTACGCATTGTGCCATAACTTTGCATAAAGCTTCAGAACATGAAATTTTCACCTCCCACTATAGCAGAAAGGGTCTGTCTTGTAGTTGCACATCAAATCTCAGCTGTCTGAAGTGTTTTTCCAAAGTTATCAACATTTTTATGTTTGGCGTACCGGAATATATCTTATCTCAGGCTGAAGACGTGTTTTCTGCATTGTGCCATAACTTTGCAGGGAAGCTTCAGAACATGAAATTTTCACATCCCACTACAGCAGAAATGGTCTTTCTAGTAGTTGCACATCAAATCTAAGCTGTCTGAAGTGTTTTTCCAAAGTTATCAACATTTTTATGTTTGGCGTTCCGGAATCGACCTTATCTCAGGCTGAAAACGCGTTTTCGGAATTGTGCCATAACTTTGCAGGGAAGCTTCGGAACATGAAATTTTCACCTCCCACTATAGCAGAAAGGGTCTTTCTAGTAGTTGCACATCAAAGCTACTCTGTCTGAAGTGTTTATCCAGAGTTATCAACATCTTTATGTTTGGCGTTCCGGAATCGACCTTATCTCAGGCTGAAAATGCGTTTTACGCATTGTGCCATAACTTTGGAGGCAAGCTTCAGAACATCAAATTTTCACCACCCTCTTTATCAGAAAGGGTCTTTCTAGTAGTTGCACATCAAATCTAAGCAGTCTGAGGTGTTTTCCCAAAGTTATCAACATTTTTATGTTTGGCGTACCGGAATCGACCTCATCTCAGGCTGAAAACGCGTTTTCTGCATTGTGCCATAACTTTGCAGGGAAGCTTCAGAACATGAAATTTTAAACTTGCGCGATAGCAGAAAAGGCCTTTCTAGTAGTTGTACATCAAATCTAAGCTGTCTGAAGTGTTTTTCCAAAGTTATCAACATTTTAATGTTTGGCGTTCCGGAATTGACCTTATCTCAGGCTGAAATCGCGTTTTACGCATTGTGCCATAACTTTGCATAAAGCTTCAGAACATGAAATGTTCACCTCCCACTATAGCAGAAAGGGTCTTTCAAGTAGTTGCAGATCAAATCTAAGCTGTCTGAAATGTTTTTTCCAAAGTTATCAACATTTTTATGTTTGGCGATCTGGAACCCACCTTATCTCAGTCTGAAAATGTGTTTTCTGCTTTGTGCCCTAACTTTGCAGGGAAGTTTCAGAACATGAAATTTTCACCTCCCGCTATAATAGAAAGGGTCTTTCTAGTAGTTGCACATCGAATCTAAGCTGTCTGAAATGTTTTTCCAAAGTTATCAACATTTTTATGTTTGGCGTTCTGGAACCCACCTTATCTCAGTCTGAAAACGTGTTTTTTGCATTGTGCCATAACTTTGCAGGGATGCCAAAGAACATGAAATTTTCACCTGCCGCTGTAGTAGAAAGGGTCGTTCTAGTAGTTGCACATCAAATCCAAGCTGTCTGAAGTGGCTTTCCAAAGTTATCAACATTTTTATGTTTGGGGTTCCGGAATCAACCTTATCTCAGGCTGACCACCCGTTTTCTTCATTGTGCCATAACTTTGCAGGGATGCATCAGAACATGACATTTTAAACTTCCAATATAGCAGAAAAGGTCTTTCTAGTAGTTGCACAAAAAAATCTAAGCAGTCTGAAGTGTTTTTCGAAAGTTATCAACATTTTTATGTTTGGCGTTCTGGAACCCACCTTATCTCAGGCTGAAAACGCGTTTTCTGCATTGTGCCATAACTTTGCAAGGAAGCTTCAGAACATGAAATTTTAAAATTGCGCTATAGCAGAAAAGGTCTTTCTAGTAGGTGTACATCAAATCTAAGCTGTCTGAAGTGTTTTTCCAAAGTTATCTACATTTTTATGTTTGGCGTTCCGGAATCGAACTTATCTCAGGCTGAAAACGTGTTTTCTGCATTGTGCCATAGCTTTGCAGGGAAGCTTCAGAACATGAAATTTCCACCTCCCACAATGGCAGAAAGGGTCTTTCCAGTAGTTGCACATCAAATCTAAGCTGTCTGATGTGTTTTTCCAAAGTTATCAACATTTTTATGTTTGGCGTTCCGGAATCGACTTTATCTCAATCTGAAAACGCGTTTTACGCATTGTGCCATAACTTTGCATAAAGCTTCAGAACATTACATTTTCACCTCCCACTATAGCAGAAAGGGTCTTTCTCGTAGTTGCACGTCAAATCTAAGCTGTCTGAAGTGTTTTTCCAAAGTTATCATATTTTTTTGTTTGGCGTTCTGGAACCCACCTTATCTCAGGCTGAAAACGCGTTTTCTGCATTGTGCCATAACTTTGCAAGGAAGCTTCAGAACATGAAATTTTAAAATTGCGCTATAGCAGAAAAGGTCTTTCTAGTAGGTGTACATCAAATCTAAGCTGTCTGAAGTGTTTTTCCAAAGTTATCTACATTTTTATGTTTGGCGTACCGGAATCGAACTTATCTCAGGCTGAAAACGTGTTTTCTGCATTGTGCCATAGCTTTGCAGGGAAGCTTCAGAACATGAAATTTCCACATCCCACTATAGCAGAAAGGGTCTTTCTAGTAGTTGCACATTAAAGCTAAGAGGTCTGAAGTGTTTTTCCAAACTTATCAACATTTTTATGTTTGGCGTTCCGGAACCCATCTTATCTCTGGCTGAAAACGCGTTTTCTGCATTGTGCGATACCTTTGCAGGGAAGCTTCAGAACATGAAATTTTCACCTCCCACTATAGCAGAAAGGGTCTTTCTAGTAGTTGCACTTCAAATGTAAGCGGTCTGAAGTGTATTTCAAAAGTTATCAACTTTTTTATGTTTGACGTTCCTGAATCGACCTTATCACAGGCTGAAAACGCGTTTTACGCATTGTGCCATAACTTTGCCGTGAAGCTTCAGAACATGAAATTTTCACCTCCCACAATGGCAGAAAGGGTCTTTCTAGAAATTGCAAATCAAATCTAAGCTGTCTGAAGTGTTTTTCCAAAGTTATCAACATTTTTATGTTTGGCGTTCCGGAATCGACTTTATCTCAATCTGAAAACGCGTTTTACGCATTGTGCCATAACTTTGCATAAAGCTTCAGAACATTACATTTTCACCTCCCACTATAGCAGAAAGGGTCTTTCTCGTAGTTGCACATCAAATCTAAGCTGTCTGAAGTGTTTTTCCAAAGTTATCATATTTTTTTGTTTGGCGTTCTGGAACCCACCTTATCTCAGGCTGAAAACGCGTTTTCTGCATTGTGCCATAACTTTGCAGGGAAGCTTCAGAACATGAAATTTTCAACTCCGACTATAGCAGAAAGGGTTTTTCGAGTAGTTGCACGTCAAATCTAAGCTGTCTGATGTGTTTTTCCAAAGTTATGAACATTTTTTATGTTTGGCATTCCAGAATCGACCTTATCTCAGCCTGAAAACGCGTTTTACGCATGGTGCCATAACTTTGCAGGGAAGCTTCAGAACATCAAATTTTCACCTCCCACAATGGCAGAAAGGGTCTTTCTAGTAGTTGCACATCAAATCTAAGCTGTCTGAAATGTTTTTCCAAAGTTATCAACATTTTTATGTTTGGCGTTCTGGAACCCACCTTATCTCAGGCTGAAAACGCGTTTTCTGCATTTGCCATAACTTTGCAGGGAAGCTTCAGAATATGATATTTTAACCTCCCGCTATTGCAGAAAGGGTCTGTCTTGTAGTTGCACATCAAATCTAAGCTGTCTGAAGTGTTTTTCCAAAGTTATCAACATTTTTATGTTTGGCGTTCCGGAACCCACCTTATCTCAGGCTGAAAACGTGTTTTCTCCATTGTGCCATAACTTTGCAGGGAAGCTTCAGAACATGAAATTTTCACCTCCCACTATAGCAAAAAGGGTCTTTCTAGTAGTTGCACATCAAATCTAAGCTGTCTGAAGTGTTGTTCCAAAGTTATCAACATTTTTACGTTTGGCGTTCCTGAATCAACCTTATCTCAGGCTGAAAACGCGTTTAACGCATTGTTCCATAAATTTGCGGGGAAGCTTCAGAACATACGAATTTTCAACTCCCACTATAGCAGAAAGGGACTTTCTAGTAGTTGCACATCAAAGCTAAGCTGTCTGAAGTGTTTTTCCAAAGTTATCAACATTTTTATGTTTGGTGTACCGGAATCGACCTTATCTCAGGCTGAAAACGCGTTTTCTGCATTGTGCCATAACTTTGCAAGGAAGCTTCAGAACATGAAATTTTAAACTTGCGCTATAGCAGAAAAGGTCTTTCTAGTAGTTGTACATCAAATCTAAGCTGTCTGAAGTGTTTTTCCAAAGTTATCCACATTTTAATGTTTGGCGTTCCGGAATCGATCTTATCTCAGGCTGAAAACGCGTTTTACGCATTGTCCCATAACTTTGCATCAAGCTTCAGAACATGAAATTTTCACCTCCCACGATAGCAGAAAGGGTCTTTCTCGTAGTTGCAGATCAAAACTAAGCTGTCTGAAATGTTTTTCCAAAGTTATCAACAGTTTTATGCTTGCCATTCCGGAATCGACCTTATCTCAGGCTGTAAACGCGTTTTACGCATGGTGCCATAACTTTGCAGGGAAGCTTCAGAACATGAAATTTTCACATCCCACTATAGCAGAAAGGGTCTTTCTAGTAGTTGCACATTAAAGCTAAGTTGTCTGAAGTGTTTTTCCAAACTTATCAACATTTTTATGCTTGGCGTTCCGAAACCCATCTTATCTCAGGCTGAAAACGCGTTTGACGCATTGTGCCATAACTTTGCAGGAAAGCTTCAGAACATGAAATTTTCACCTCCCACTATAGCAGAAAGGGTCTTTCTCCTACTTGCACATCAAATCTAAGCTGTCTGAAGTGTTTTTCGATAGTTGTCAACATTTTTATATTTGGCGTTCCTGAATCGACCTTATCTCAGGCTGAAAACACGTTTTCTGCATTGTGCCATAACTTTGCAGGGAAGATTCAGAACATGAAATTTTCAACTCCCACTATAGCAGAAAGGGTCTTTCTAGTAGTTGCACGTCAAACCTAAGCTGTCTGAAGTGTTTTTCCAAAGTTATCAACATTTTTATGTTTGGCATTCCAGAATCGACCTTATCTCTGGCTGAAAACGCGTTTTCTGCATTGTGCCATAACTTTGCAGGGAAACTTCAGAACATGAAATTTTCACCTCCCACTATAGCAGAAAGGGTCTTTCTAGTAGTTGCACATCAAATCTAAGCTGTCTGAAGTGTTTTTTCAAAGTTATCATATTTTTATGTTTGGCGTTCCGGAATCGACCTTATCTCAGGCTGAAAACGCGTTTTCTGCAATGTGCCATAACTTTGCAGGGAAGCTTCAGAACATGAAATTTTCAACTCCCACTATAGCAGAAAGGCTTTTTCCAGTAGTTGCACATCAAATCTAAGCTGTCTGAAGTGTTTTTCTAAACTTATCAACATTTTTATGTTTGGCTTTCCGGAATCGACCTTATCTCAGGCTGAAAACGCGTTTTACGCATTGTGCCATAACTTCTCAGGGAAGCTTCAGAACACGAAATTTTCATATCCCACTATAGCAGAAAGGGTCTTTCTAGTAGTTGCACATAAAATCTAAGCTGTCTGAAGTGTTTTTCAAAAGTTATAAACATTTTTATGTTTGGCGTTCCTGAATCAACCTTATCTCAGGCTGAAAACGCGTTTTACGCATTGCGCCATAAATTTGCAGGAAAGCTTCAGAACATGAAATTTTCAATTCCCAGTAAAGCAGAAAGGGTTTTTCTCCTACTTGCACATCAAATCTAAGCTGTCTGAAGTGTTTTTTAAAAGCTATCAACATTTTTTAGGTTGGCGTTCCAGAAACGACATTATCTCGGGCTGAAAACGCTTTTTCTGCATTGTGCCATAACTTTGCAGGGAAGCTTCAGAACATCGAATTTTCACCTCCCACTATCGCAGAAAGGGTCTTTCTAGTCGTTGTACATCAAATCTAAGCTGTTTGAAGTGTTTTTCCAAAGTTATCAACATTTTTATGTTTGGCGTTCCGGAACCCACCTTATCTCGTGCTGAAAACGCTTTTTCTGCATTGTGCCATAACTTTGCAGGGAAGCTTCAGAACATGAAATTTTAACCTCCCACTATAACAGACAGGGTCTTTCTAGTAGTTGCACATCAAATCTAAGCTGTCTGGAGTGTTTTTCCAAAGTTATCAACATTTTTAAGTTTGGTGTTCCGGAACCCTCGTTATCTCAGGCTGAAAACGCATTTTCTGCATTGTTCCTTAACTTTGCAGGGAAGCATCAGAACATGAAATTTTCAACTCCCACTATGACAAACAGGGTCTTTCTAATAGTTGCACATCAAATCTAATCTGTCTGAAGTGTTTTTCGAAAGTTATCTACATTTTTATGTTTGGCGTTCCGGAACCCACCTTATCTCAGGCTGATAACGCGTTTTCTGCATTGTGCCATAACTTTGCAGGGAAGCTTCAGAACATGAAATTTTCATCTCCCACTGTAGCAGAAAGGGTCTTTCTCGTAGTTGCACATGAAATATAAGCTGTCTAAAGTGTTTTTCCAAAGTTATCAACATTTTTATGTTTGGCGTTCCGGAACCCACCTTATGTCAGGCTGAAAACGCGTGTTCTGCATTATGCCATTACTTTGCAGGGAAGCTTCAGAACATGAAATTTTAACCTCCCACTGTAGCAGAAAGGGTCTTACTAGTAGTTGGAAATCAAATCTAAGCTGTCTGAAGTGTTTTTCCAAAGTTATCAACATTTTTATGTTTGAAGTTCCGGAACCCACCTTGTCTCAGGCTGAAAACGCGTTTTCTGCATTGTGCCATAACTTTGAAGGAAAGCTTCAGAACATGAAAGTTTCACCTCCCACTATAGCAGAAAGGGTCTTTCTAGTAGTTACACATCAAATCTAAGCTATCTAAAGTGTTTTTCCAAAGTTATCAACATTTTTATGTTTGGCGTTCCGGAACCCGCCTCATCTCTGGCTGAAAAAGCGTTTTCTGCTTTGTCCCATAACTTTGCTGGGAATCTTTAGAACATGAAATTTTAACCTCCCACAATAGCATAAAGGGTCTTTCTTGCAGTTGCAAATCAAATCTAAGCTGTCTGGAGTGTTTTTCCAAAGTTATCAACGTTTTCACGTTTGGCGTTCCGGAACCCACCTTATCTCAGGCTGAAAACGCGTTTTCTGCATTTTGCCATAACTTTGCAGGAAGCTTCACAACATGAAATTTTCACCTCCCACTATAGATGAAAAGGTCTTTCTAGTAGTTGTACATCAAATCTAAGCTTTCTGAAATGTTTTTTCCAAATTTATCAACATTTTTATGTTTGGCGTTCCGGAACCCACCTTATCTCAGGCTGAAAACGCGTTTTCTGCATTGTCCCATAACTTTGCAGGGAAACTTCAGAACATGAAATTTTCACTTCCCACTATAGCATAAAGGGTCTTTCTTGTAGTTGCACATCAAATCTAAGCAGTCTGAAGTGGTTTCCTAAAGTTATCAACATTTTTATGTTTGGCGTTCCGGAACCCACCTTATCTCAGGCTGAAAACGCGTTTTCTGCATTGTTCCTTAACTTTGCAGGGAAGCATCAGAACATGAAATTTTCAACTCCCACTATGACAAACAGGGTCTTTCTAATAGTTGCTCATCAAATCTAATCTGTCTGAAGTGTTTTTCGAAAGTTATCAACATTTTTATGTTTGGCGTTCCGGAACCCACCTTATCTCAGGCTGAAAACTCGTTTTCTGCATTGTGCCATAACTTTGCAGCGAAGCTTCAGAACATGAAATTTTCACCTCCCACTATAGCAGAAAGGGTCTTTCTCGTAGTTGCACATGAAATATAAGCTGTCTGAAGTGTTTTTCCAAAGTTATCAACATTTTTATGTTTGGCGTTCCGGAACCCACCTTATCTCAGGCTGAAAACGTGTTTTCTGCATTGAGCCATAACTTTGCTGGGAATCTTTAGAACATGAAATTTTAACCTCCCACAATAGCTTAAAGGGTCTTTCTTGTAGTTGCACATCAAATCTAAGCTGTCTGAAGTGTTTTTCCAAAGTTATCAACATTTTTACGTTTGGCGCTCCGGAACCCACATTACCTCTGGCTGAAAACGCGTTTTCTGCATTGTGCGATAACTTTGCTGGGAATCTTTAGATCATGAAATTTTAACCTCCCACAATAGCATAAAGGGTCTTTCTTGTAGTTGCACATCAAATCTAAGCTGTCTGAAGTGGTTTCCCAAAGTGATCAACATTTTTATGTTTGGCGTTCCGGAACCCACCTTTTTTCAGGCTGAAAAGGCGTTTTCTGCATTGTGCCATAACTTTGCAAGGAAGCTTCAGAACATGAAATTTTAACCTCCCACTGTAGCAGAAAGGGTCTTTCTATTAGTTGCACATCAGATATAAGCTGTCTGAAGTGTTTTTCCAAAGTTATCAACATTTTTAAGTTTGGTGTTCCGGAACCCACCTTATCTCAGGCTGAAAACGCGTTTTCTGCATTGTTCCTTAACTTTGCAGGGAAGCATCAGAACATGAAATTTTCAACTCCCACTATGACAAACAGGGTCTTTCTAATAGTTGCACATCAAATCTAATCTGTCTGAAGTGTTTTTCGAAAGTTATCAACAATTTTATGTTTGGCGTTCCGGAACCCACCTTATCTCAGGCTGAAAACGCCTTTTCTGCATTGGGCCATAACTTTGCTGGGAAGCTTCAGAACATGAAATTTTCACCTCCCACTATAGCAGAAAGGGTATTTCTCGTAGTTGCACATGAAATATAAGCTGTCTGAAGTGTTTTTCGAAAGTTATCAACATTTTTATGTTTGGCGTTCCGGAACCCACCTTATCTCAGGCTGAAAACGCGTTTTCTGCATTGTGCCATAACTTTGCAGGAAGCTTCAGAACATGAAATTTTCACCTCCCACTATAGCAGAAAGGGTCTTTCTAGTAGTTGCACTTCAAATCTAAGCTGTCTGAAATGTTTTTTCCAAAGTTATCAACATTTTTATGTTTGGCGTTCCGGAACCCACCTTATCTCAGGCTGAAAACGCGTTTTCTGCATTGTGCCATAACTTTGCAGGAAGCTTCAGAACATGAAATTTTCACTTCCCACTATAGCCGAAAGGGTCTTTCTCGTAGTTGCACATCAAATCTAAGCTGTCTGAAATGTTTTTTCCAAAGTTATCAACATTTTTATGTTTGGCTTTCCGGGCCCCACCTTATCTCAGGCTGAAAACGCATTTTCTGCTTTGTGCCATAACTTTGCTGGGAATATTTAGAACATGAAATTTTAACCTCCCACAATAGCATAAAGGGTCTTTCTTGTAGTTGCACATCAAATCTAAGCTGTCTGAAGTGGTTTCCCAAAGTTATCAACATTTTTAAGTTTGGTGTTCCGGAACCCACCTTATCTCAGGCTGAAAACGCGTTTTCTGCATTGTTCCTTAACTTTGCAGGGAAGCATCAGAACATGAAATTTTCAACTCCCACTATGACAAACAGGGTCTTTCTAATAGTTGCACATCAAATCTAATCTGTCTGAAGTGTTTTTCGAAAGTTATCAACAATTTTATGTTTGGCTTTCCGGAACCCACCTTATCTCAGGCTGAAAACGCCTTTTCTGCATTGTGCCATAACTTTGCAGGGAAGCTTCCGAACATGAAATTTTCACCTCCCACTATAGCAGAAAGGGTATTTCTCGTAGTTGCACATGAAATATAAGCTATCTGAAGTGTTTTTCGAAAGTTATCAACATTTTTATGTTTGGCGTTCCGGAACCCACCTTATCTCAGGCTGAAAACGCGTTTTCTGCATTGTGCCATAACTTTGCAGGAAGCTTCCGAACATGAAATTTTCACCTCCCACTATAGCAGAAAGGGTCTTTGTAGTAGTTGCACATCAAATCTAAGCTGTCTGAAGTGTTTTTCGAAAATTATCAACATTTTTATGTTTGGCGTTCCGCAACCCACCTTGTCTCAGGCTGAAAAAGCGTTTTCTGCATTGTGCCATAACTTTGAAGGAAAGCTTCAGAACATGAAAGTTTCAGCTCCCACTATAGCAGAAAGGGTCTTTCTCGTAGTTGCACATCAAATCTAAGCTGTCTGAAATGTTTTTTCCAAAGTTATCAACATTTTTATGTTTGGCGTTCCGGAACCCTCCTTATCTCAGGCTGAAAAAGCGTTTTCTGCATTGTGCCATAACTTTGCAGGGAAGCTTCAGAACATGAAATTTTAACCTCCCACTGTAGCAGAAAGGGTCTTTCTAGTAGTTGCACATCAAATCTAAGCTGTCTGAAGTGTTTTTCCAAAGTTATAAACATTTTTATGTTTGGCGTTCTGGAACCCACCTTATCTCAGGCAGAAAACGCGGTTTCTGCATTGTTCCTTAACTTTGCAGAGAAGCTTCAGAACATGAAATTTTCAGCTCCCACTATAGCAGAAAGGGTCTTTCTAGTCGTTGCACATTAAATCTAAGCTTTCTGATATGTTTTTCCAAAGTTATCAACATTTTTACGTTTGCCGCTCTGGAACCCACATTATCTCGGGCTGAAAACGCGTTTTCTGCATTGTTCCTTAACTTTGCAGAGAAGCTTCAGAACATGAAATTTTCAGCTCCCACTATAGCAGAAAGGGTCTTTCTAGTCGTTGCACATTAAATCTAAGCTTTCTGATATGTTTTTCCAAAGTTATCAACATTTTTACGTTTGCCGCTCTGGAACCCACATTATCTCGGGCTGAAAACGCGTTTTCTGCATTGTGCCATAACTTTGCAGGGAAGCTTCAGAACATGAAATTTTAACCTCCCACTGTAGCAGAAGGGGTCTTTCTAGTAGTTGCACATCAAATCTAAGCTGTCTGAAGTGTTTTTCCAAAGTTATCAACATTTTTAAGTTTGGCGTTCCGGAACCCACCTTATCGCAGGCTGAAAACGCGTTTTCTGCATTGTTCCTTAACTTTGCAGGGAAGCATCAGAACATGAAATTTTCAGCTCCCACTATGACAAACAGGGTCTTTCTAATAGTTGCACATCAAATCTAATCTGTCTGAAGTGTTTTTCGAAAGTTATCAACATTTTTCTGTTTGGCGTTCCGGAACCCACCTTGTCTCAGGTTGAAAACGCGTTTTATGCGTTGTGCCATAACTTTGACGGAAAGCTTCAGAACATGAAAGTTTCACCTCCCACTATAGCAGAAAGAGTCTTTTTAGTAGTTACACATCAAATCTAAGCTGTCTGAAGTGTTTTTCCAAAGTTATCAATATTTTTATGTTTGGCGTTCCGGAATCGACCTTATCTCAGGCTGAAAGCGCGTTTCACGCATTGTCCCATCACTTTCCAGGGAAGCTTCAGAACATGAAATGTTCACCTCCCACTATGGCAGAAAGGGTCTCTCTAGTAGTTGCACATCGAATCTAAGCTGTATGAAGTTTTTTTAGAAAGTTATCAACATTTTTATGTTTGGCGTTCCGGAATTGACCTTATCTCAGGCTGAAGACGCGTTTTACGCATTGTGCCATAACTTTGCAGGGAAGTTCCAGAAAATGAAATTTTCACCTCCCACTATAGCAGAAAGGGTCTTTCTAGTACTTGCACATCAAATGTAAGCTGTCTGAAGTGTTTTTCCAAAGTTATCAACATTTTTATGTTTGGCGTTTCGGAATTGACCTTATCTCAGGCTGAAGACGCGTTTTACGCATTGTGCCATAACTTTGCAGGGAAGTTCCAGAAAATGAAATTTTCACCTCCCACTATAACAGAAAGGGTTTTTTTAGTAGTTGCACATCAAATCTAAGCTGTCTGAAATGTTTTTTCCAAAGTTATCAACATTTTTATGTTTGGCGTTCCGGAACCCACCTTATCTCTGGCTGAAAACGCGTTTTCTGCATTGTGCCATAACTTTCCAGGAAGCTTCAGAACATGAAATTTTCACCTCCCACTACAGCAGAAAGGGTCTTTCTAGTAGTTGCACATCAAATCTAAGCTGTGTGAAATGTTTTTTCCAAAGTTATCAACATTTTCATGTTTGGCTTTCCGGGCCCCACCTTATCTCACACTGAAAACGCATTTTCTGCATTGTGCCATAACTTTGCAGGGAAGCTTCAGAACATGAAATTTTCACCTCCCACTGTACCAGAAAGGGTCTTTCTCGTAGTTGCACATGAAATATAAGCTGTCTAAAGTGTTTTTCCAAAGTTATCAACATTTTTATGTTTGGCGTTCCGGAACCCACCTTGTCTCAGGCTGAAAACGCGTTTTCTGCATTGTGCCATAACTTTGAAGGAAAGCTTCAGAACATGAAAGTTTCACCTCCCACTATAGCAGAAAGGGTCTTTCTAGTAGTCACACATCAAATCTAAGCTATCTAAAGTGTTTTTCCAAAGTTATCAACATTTTTATGTTTGGCGTTCCGGAACCGGCCTCATCTCTGGCTGAAAAAGCGTTTTCTGCATTGTGCCATAACTTTGCTGGGAATCTTTAGAACATGAAATTTTAACCTCCCACAATAGCATAAAGGGTCTTTCTTGTAGTTGCACATCAAATCTAAGCTGTCTGGAGTGTTTTTCCAAAGTTATCAACGTTTTTACGTTTGGCGTTCCGGAACCCACCTTATCTCAGGCTGAAAACCCGTTTTCTGCATTTTGCCATAACTTTGCAGGAAGCTTCACAACATGAAATTTTCATCTCCCACTATAGATGAAAAGGTCTTTCTAGTAGTTGTACATCAAATCTAAGCTTTCTGAAATGTTTTTTCCAAAGTTATCAACATTTTTATGTTTGGCGTTCCGGAACCCACCTTATCTCAGGCTGAAAACGCGTTTTTTGCATTGTGCCATAACTTTGCAGGAAGCTTCAGAACATGAAATTTTCACCTCCCACTTCAGCAGAAAGGGTCTTTCGAGTAGTTGCACATCAAATCTAAGCTTTCTGAAATGTTTTTTTCCAAATTTATCAACATTTTTATGTTTGGCGTTCCGGAACCCACCTTATCTCAGGCTGAAAACGCGTTTTCTGCATTGTCCCATAACTTTGCAGGGAAACTTCAGAACATGAAATTTTCACTTCCCACTATAGCATAAAGGGTCTTTCTTGTAGTTGCACATCAAATCTAAGCTGTCTGAAGTGGTTTCCTAAAGTTATCAACATTTTTATGTTTGGCGTTCCGGAACCCACCTTTTTTTAGGGCTGAAAAGGCGTTTTCTGCATTGTGCCATAACTTTGCAGGGAAGCTTCAGAACATGAAATTTTAACCTCCCACTGTAGCAGAAAGGGTCTTTCTATTAGTTGCACATCAAATCTAAGCTGTCTGAAGTGTTTTTCCAAAGTTATCAACATTTTTAAGTTTGGTGTTCCGGAACCCACCTTATCTCAGGCTGAAAACGCGTTTTCTGCATTGTTCCTTAACTTTGCAGGGAAGCATCAGAACATGAAATTTTCAACTCCCACTATGACAAACAGGGTCTTTCTAATAGTTGCTCATCAAATCTAATCTGTCTGAAGTGTTTTTCGAAAGTTATCAACATTTTTATGTTTGGCGTTCCGGAACCCACCTTATCTCAGGCTGAAAACTCGTTTTCTGCATTGTGCCATAACTTTGCAGCGAAGCTTCAGAACATGAAATTTTCTCCTCCCACTATAGCAGAAAGGGTCTTTCTCGTAGTTGCACATGAAATATAAGCTGTCTGAAGTGTTTTTCCAAAGTTATCAACATTTTTATGTTTGGCGTTCCGGAACCCACCTTATCTCAGGCTGAAAACGTGTTTTCTGCATTGAGCCATAACTTTGCTGGGAATCTTTAGAACATGAAATTTTAACCTCCCACAATAGCTTAAAGGGTCTTTCTTGTAGTTGCACATCAAATCTAAGCTATCTGAAGTGTTTTTCCAAAGTTATCAACATTTTTATGTTTGGCGTTCCGGAACCCACCTCATCTCTGGCTGAAAAAGCGTTTTCTGCTTTGTGCCATAACTTTGCTGGGAATATTTAGAACATGAAATTTTAACCTCCCACAATAGCATAAAGGGTCTTTCTTGTAGTTGCACATCAAATCTAAGCTGTCTGAAGTGTTTTTCCAAAGTTACCAACATTTTTACGTTTGGCGCTCCGGAACCCACATTACCTCTGGCTGAAAACGCGTTTTCTGCATTGTGCGATAACTTTGCTGGGAATCTTTAGATCATGAAATTTTAACCTCCCACAATAGCATAAAGGGTCTTTCTTGTAGTTGCACATCAAATCTAAGCTGTCTGAAGTGGTTTCCCAAAGTGATCAACATTTTTATGTTTGGCGTTCCGGAACCCACCTTTTTTCAGGCTGAAAAGGCGTTTTCTGCATTGTGCCATAACTTTGCAAGGAAGCTTCAGAACATGAAATTTTAACCTCCCACTGTAGCAGAAAGGGTCTTTCTATTAGTTGCACATCAGATCTAAGCTGTCTGAAGTGTTTTTCCAAAGTTATCAACATTTTTAAGTTTGGTGTTCCGGAACCCACCTTATCTCAGGCTGAAAACGCGTTTTCTGCATTGTTCCTTAACTTTGCAGGGAAGCATCAGAACATGAAATTTTCAACTCCCACTATGAAAAACAGGGTCTTTCTAATAGTTGCACATCAAATCTAATCTGTCTGAAGTGTTTTTCGAAAGTTATCAACAATTTTATGTTTGGCGTTCCGGAACCCACCTTATCTCAGGCTGAAAACGCCTTTTCTGCATTGTGCCATAACTTTGCAGGGAAGCTTCAGAACATGAAATTTTCACCTCCCACTATAGCAGAAAGGGTATTTCTCGTAGTTGCACATGAAATATAAGCTGTCTGAAGTGTTTTTCGAAAGTTATCAACATTTTTATGTTTGGCGTTCCGGAACCCACCTTATCTCAGGCTGAAAACGCGTTTTCTGCATTGTGCCATAACTTTGCAGGAAGCTTCAGAACATGAAATTTTCACCTCCCACTATAGCAGAAAGGGTCTTTCTAGTAGTTGCACTTCAAATCTAAGCTGTCTGAAATGTTTTTTCCAAAGTTATCAACATTTTTATGTTTGGCGTTCCGGAACCCACCTTATCTCAGGCTGAAAACGCGTTTTCTGCATTGTGCCATAACTTTGCAGGAAGCTTCAGAACATGAAATTTTCACTTCCCACTATAGCCGAAAGGGTCTTTCTCGTAGTTGCACATCAAATCTAAGCTGTCTGAAATGTTTTTTCCAAAGTTATCAACATTTTTATGTTTGGCTTTCCGGGCCCCACCTTATCTCAGGCTGAAAACGCATTTTCTGCTTTGTGCCATAACTTTGCTGGGAATATTTAGAACATGAAATTTTAACCTCCCACAATAGCATAAAGGGTCTTTCTTGTAGTTGCACATCAAATCTAAGCTGTCTGAAGTGGTTTCCCAAAGTTATCAACATTTTTATGTTTGGCGTTCCGGAACCCACCTTTTTTCAGGCTGAAAAGGCGTTTTCTGCATTGTGCCATAACTTTGCAGGGAAGCTTCAGAACATGAAATTTTAACCTCCCACTGTAGCAGAAAGGGTCTTTCTATTAGTTGCACATCAAATCTAAGCTGTCTGAAGTGTTTTTCCAAAGTTATCAACATTTTTAAGTTTGGTGTTCCGGAACCCACTTTATCTCAGGCTGAAAACGCGTTTTCTGCATTGTTCCTTAACTTTGCAGGGAAGCATCAGAACATGAAATTTTCAACTCCCACTATGACAAACAGGGTCTTTCTAATAGTTGCACATCAAATCTAATCTGTCTGAAGTGTTTTTCGAAAGTTATCAACAATTTTATGTTTGGCTTTCCGGAACCCACCTTATCTCAGGCTGAAAACGCCTTTTCTGCATTGTGCCATAACTTTGCAGGGAAGCTTCCGAACATGAAATTTTCACCTCCCACTATAGCAGAAAGGGTATTTCTCGTAGTTGCACATGAAATATAAGCTATCTGAAGTGTTTTTCGAAAGTTATCAACATTTTTATGTTTGGCGTTCCGGAACCCACCTTATCTCAGGCAGAAAACGCGGTTTCTGCATTGTGCCATAACTTTGAAGGAAAGCTTCAGAACATGAAAGTTTCACCTCCCACAATAGCATAAAGGGTCTTTAATTTAGTTGCACATCAAATCTAAGCTGTCTGAAGTGGTTTTCCAAAGTTATCAACATTTTTATGTTTGGCGTTCCGGAACCCACCTTATCTCTGGCTGAAAACGCATTTTCTGCTTTGTGCCATAAATTTGCAGGAAGCTTCAGAACATGAAATTTTCACCTCCCACTATAGCAGAAAGGTTCTTTCTCGTAGTTGCACATCAAATCTAAGCTGTCTGAAATGTTTTTTCCAAAGTTATCAACATTTTTATGTTTGGCGTTCCGGAACCCTCCTTATCTCAGGCTGAAAAAGCGTTTTCTGCATTGTGCCATAACTTTGCAGGGAAGCTTCAGAACATGAAATTTTCACCTCCCACTATAGCAGAAAGGGTCTTTCTAGTCGTTGCACATTAAATCTAAGCTTTCTGATATGTTTTTCCAAAGTCATCAACATTTTTACGTTTGCCGCTCTGGAACCCACATTATCTCGGGCTGAAAACGTGTTTTCTGCATTGTGCCATAACTTTGCAGGGAAGCTTCAGAACATGAAATTTTAACCTCCCACTGTAGCAGAAAGGGTCTTTCTAGTAGTTGCACATCAAATCTAAGCTGTCTGAAGTGTTTTTCCAAAGTTATCAACATTTTTAAGTTTGGCGTTCCGGAACCCACCTTATCGCAGGCTGAAAACGCGTTTTCTGCATTGTTCCTTAACTTTGCAGGGAAGCATCAGAACATGAAATTTTCAGCTCCCACTATGACAAACAGCGTCTTTCTAATAGTTGCACATCAAATCTAATCTGTCTGAAGTGTTTTTCGAAAGTTATCAACATTTTTCTGTTTGGCGTTCCGGAACCCACCTTGTCTCAGGTTGAAAACGCGTTTTATGCGTTGTGCCATAACTTTGACGGAAAGCTTCAGAACATGAAAGTTTCACCTCCCACTATAGCAGAAAGAGTCTTTTTAGTAGTTACACATCAAATCTAAGCTGTCTGAAGTGTTTTTCCAAAGTTATCAATATTTTTATGTTTGGCGTTCCGGAATCGACCTTATCTCAGGCTGAAAGCGCGTTTCACGCATTGTCCCATCACTTTCCAGGGAAGCTTCAGAACATGAAATTTTGACCTCCCACTCTAGCAGAAAGGGTCTTTCTAGTAGTTGCACATCAAATCTAAGCTGTCTGAAGTGTTTTTCGAAAATTATCAACATTTTTATGTTTGGCGTTCCGGAACCCACCTTATCACAGGCTGAAAACGCGTTTTCTGCATTGTGGCATTACTTTGCAGGGAAGCTTCGGAACATGAAATGTTCACCTCCCACTATGGCAGAAAGGGTCTCTCTAGTAGTTGCACATCGAATCTAAGCTGTATGAAGTTTTTTTAGAAAGTTATCAACATTTTTATGTTTGGCGTTCCGGAATTGACCTTATCTCAGGCTGAAGACGCGTTTTACGCATTGTGCCATAACTTTGCAGGGAAGTTCCAGAAAAAGAAATTTTCACCTCCCACTATAACAGAAAGGGTTTTTTTAGTAGTTGCACATCAAATCTAAGCTGTCTGAAGTGTTTTTCGAAAGTTATCAACATTTTTATGTATGGCGTTCCGGAATCGACCTTATCTCAAGCTGAAAACGCGTTTTCTGCATTGTGCCATAACTTTGCAGGGAAGCTTCAGAACATGAAATTTTAACCTCCCACTGTAGCAGAAAGGGTCTTTCTAGTAGTTGCACATCAAATCTAAGCTGTCTGAAGTGTTTTTCCAAAGTTATCAACATTTTTAAGTTTGGCGTTCCGGAACCCACCTTATCGCAGGCTGAAAACGCGTTTTCTGCATTGTTCCTTAACTTTGCAGGGAAGCTGCAGAATATTAAATTTTCACCTCCCACTTTAGCAGAAAGGGTCTTTCTAGTAGTTGCACATCAAATCTAATCTGTCTGAAGTGTTTTTTCAAAGTTATCAACATTTTTATGTTTGGCGTTCCGGAATCAACCTTATCTCAGGCTGAAAACGCGTTTTACGCATTGCGCCATAACTTTGCAGGAAAGCTTCAGAACATGAAATTTTCAATTCCCACCACTAAAGCAAAAAGGGTTTTTCTCCTACTTGCACATCAAATGTAAGCTGTCTGAAGTGTTTTTCGATAGTTTTCAACATTTTTATATTTGGCGTTCCAGAATCGACCTTATCTCAGGCTGAAAACACGTTTTCTGCATTGTGCCATAACTTTGCAGGGAAGCTTCAGAACATGAAATTTTCAACTCCCTCTACAGCAGAAAGGGTCTTTCTCGTAGTTGCACGTCAAATCTAAGCTGTCTGAAGTGTTTTTCCAAAGTTATCAACATTTTTATGTTTGGCATTCCAGAATCGACCTTATCTCTGGCTGAAAACGCGTTTTCTGCATTGTGCCATAACTTTGCAGGGAAACTTCAGAACATGAAATGTTCACCTCCCACTATAGCAGAAAGGGTCTTTCTAGTAGTTGCACATCAAATCTAAGCTGTCTGAAGTGTTTTTCCAAAGTTGTCAACATTTTTATGTTTGGCGTTCCGGAACCCACCTTTTCTCAGGCTGAAAATGCGTTTTCTGCATTGTGCCACAACTTTGCTGGGAAGCTTCAGAACATGAAATTTTCACCTCCCACTATAGCAGAAAGGGTCTTTCTAGTAGTTGCACATCAAATCTAAGCAGTTTGAAGTGTTTTTCCAAAGTTATCAACATTTTTATGTTTGAAGTTCCGGAATCAACCTTATCTCAGGCTGAAAACGCGTTTTACGCATTGCGCCATAACTTTGCAGGAAAGCTTCAGAACATGAAATTTTCAATTCCCACTAAAGCAGAAAGGGTTTTTCTCCTACTTGCACATCAAATCTAAGCTGTCTGAAATGATTTTCGAAATTTATCAACATTTTTATGTTTGCCGTTCAGGAATCGACCTTATCTCAGGCTGAAAACCCGTTTTCTGCATTGTGCCTTAACTTTGCAGGGAAGCTTCAGAACATGAAATTTTCACCTCCCACTATAGCAAAAAGGGTCTTTCTAGTAGTTGCACATCAAATCTAAGCTGTCTGAAGTTTTTTTTCCAAAGTTATCAACATTTTGATGTTTGGCGTTTCGGAATCGACCTTATCTAATGATGGAAACGCGTTTCCTGCATTGTGCCAAAACTTTGTAGGTAAGCTCCAGAACATGAAATTTTCACCTCCCACTATAGCAGAAAGGGTCTTTCTAGTAGTTGCACATCCAATCTAAGCTGTTTGAAGTGTTTTTCCGAAGTTATCAACATTTTTATGTTTGGCGTTTCGGAATCGACCTTATCTCCGGCTGAAAATGCGTTTTCTGCATTGTGCCATAACTTTGCAGGGAAGCTTGAGAACATGAAGTTTTAACCTCCCACTATAGCAGAAAAGGTCATTCTAGTAGTTGCACATCAAATCTAAGCTGTCTTGAAGTGTTTTTCTGAAGTTATCAACATTTTTATGTTTGGCGTTCCGGAACCCACCTTATCTCAGCCTGAAAACGCGTTTTACATATTTTGCCATAACTTTGGAGGGAAGCTTCAGAACATGACATTTTTACATCCCACTCTAGCAGAAAGGGTCTTTCTAGTAGTTGCACATCAAATCTAAGCTGTCTGAAGTGTTTTTCCAAAGTTAACAACATTTTTATGTTTGGCGTTCTGGAACCCACCTAATCTCAGGCTGAAAACGCGTTTTCTTTATTGTGCCATAACTTTTCAGGGAAGCTTCAGAACATGAAATGTTCGCCTCCCACTATAGCAGATAGGGTCTTTCTAGTAGTTGCACATCAAATCTAAGCTGTCTGAAGTGTTTTTCCAAAGTTATCAATATTTTTATGTTTGGCGTTCCGGAATCGACCTTATCTCAGGCTGAAAACGCGTTTCCTGCATTGTGGCATAACTTTGCAGGGAAGCTTCAGAACATGAAATTTTCACCTCCCACTGTAGCTAAAAGGGTCTTTCTAGTAGTTGCACATCAAATCTAAGCTGTCTGAAGTGTTTTTCCAAAGTTATCAATATTTTTATGTTTGGCGTTCTGGAACCCACCTAATTCCAGGCTGAAAACGCGTTTCCTGCATTGTTGCATAACTTTGCAGGGATGCATCAGAACATGAAATGTTCGCCTCCCACTGTAGCAGACAGGGTCTTTCGAGGAGTTGCACATCAAATCTAAGCTGTCTGAAGTGTTTTTCCAAAGTTATCAACATTTTTATGTTTGGCGTTCTGGAACCCACCTTATCTCAGGCTGAAAACGCGTTTTCTGCAATGTGCCATAACTTTGCAGGGCAGCTTCAGAACATGAAGTTTTAACCTCCCACTATAGCAGAAAGGGTCATTCTAGTAGTTGCACATCAAATCTAAGCTGTTTGAAGTGTTTTCCCAAAGTTATCAACATTTTTATGTTTGGCGTTTCGGAATCGACCTTATGTCCGGCTGAAAATGCGTTTTCTGCATTGTGCCATAACTTTGCAGGGAAGCTTGAGAACATGAAGTTTTAACCTCCCACTATAGCAGAAAAGGTCATTCTAGTAGTTGCACATCAAATCTAAGCTCTCTGAAATGTTGTTCCAAAGTTATCAACATTTTTACGTTTGGCGTTCCGGAATCGACCTTATCTCAGGCTGAAAACACGTTTCACGCATTGTGCCATAACTTTGCAGGGAAGCTTCAGAACATGAAATTTTCACCTCCCACTATAACAGAAAGGGTCTTTCTAGTACTTGCACATCAAATCTAAGCTGTCTGAAGTGTTTTTCGAAAGTTATCAACACTTTTATGTTTAGCGTTCCGGAATCGACTTTATCTCAGGCTGAAAACGCGTTTAACGGATGGTGCCATAACTTTGCAGGGAAGCTTCAGAACATGAAATTTTCACCTCCCACAATGGCAGAAAGGGTCTTTCTAGTAGTTGCACATCAAATCTAAACTGTCTGAAATGTTTTTCCAAAGTTATCAACATTTTTATGTTTGGCGATCTGGAACCCACCTTATCTCAGTCTGAAAATGTGTTTTCTGCATTGAGCCGTAACTTTACAGGGCAGCTTCAGAACATGAGATTTTCACCTGCCACAATGGCAGAAAGGGTCTTTCTAGTAGTTGCACATCAAATCTATGCTGTCTGAAGTGTTTTTCCAAAATTATCAACATTTTTATATTTGGCGTTCCGGAATCGACCTTATCTCAGGCTGAAAACGCGTTTTACGCATTGTGCCGTAACTTTGCAGGGAAGCCTCAGAACATGAAATTTTCAGCTCCCGCTAAAGTAGAAAGGGTCTTTCTAGTAGTTGCACATCAAATTTAAGCTGTCTGAAGTGTCTTTTCAAAGTTATCAACACTTTTATGTTTGGCGTTCCGGAATCGACCTTATCTCAGGCTGAAAACGCGTATAACGCAGGGTGCCATAACTTTGCAGGGAAGCTTCAGAACATCAAATTTTCACCTCCCACAATGGCAGAAAGGTTCTTTCTAGTAATTGCACATCAAATCTAAGCTGTCTGAAGTGTCTTTTCAAAGTTATCAACACTTTTATGTTTGGCGTTCCGGAAACGACCTTATCTCAGGCTGAAAACGCGTATAACGCAGGGTGCCATAACTTTGCAGGGAAGCTTCAGAACATCAAATTTTCACCTCCCACAATATCTGAAAGGGTCTTTCTAGTAGTTGCACATCAAATCTAAGCTGTCTGAAGTGTTTCTCCAGAATTATCAACATTTTTATGTTTGGCGTTCCGGAATCGACCTTATCTCACGCTGAAATCGCGTTTTCTGCATTGTGCCATACCTTTGCAGGGAAGTTTCAAAACATGAAATTTTCACCTCCCACTATAGCAGAAAGGGTCTTTCTAGTAGTTGCACATCAAATGTAAGCGGTCTGAAGTGTATTTCAAAAGTTATCAACTTTTTTATGTATCGCGTACCGGTATCGAACTTATCTCAGGCTGAAAACGCGTTTTGTGCATTGTGCCATAACTTTGCAGGGAAGCTTCAGAACATGAAATTTTCACATCCCACTATAGCAGAAAGGGTCTTTCTAGCTAAGCTATCTGAAGTGTTTTTCCAAACTTATCAACATTTTTATGTTTGGTGTTCCGGAACCCATCTTATCTCAGGCTGAAAACGTGTTTTCTGCATTGTGCCATAACTTTTCAGGGATGCATCAGAACATGAAATTTTCACCTTCCACTATAGTAGAAAGGGTCTTTCTAGTAGTTGCACATCAAATCTAAGCTGTCTGATGTGTTTTTCGAAAGTTATCAACATTTTTTTGTTTGGGTTTCCGGAACCCACCTTATCTCCGGATGAAAAGGCGTTTTCTGCCTTGTGCCATAACTTTGCAGGGAAGCTTCAGAACATGACATTTTCACATCCCACTATAGCAGAAAGGGTCTTTCTAGTAGTTGCACATCAAATCTAAGCTGTTTGTAGTGTTTTTCCAAAGTTATCAACATTTTTATGTTTGGCGTTCCGGAATCGACCTTATCTTCGGCTGAAAACGCGTTTTCTGCATTGTGATATAACTTTGCAGGGAAGCTTCAGAACATGAAATTTTCACATCCCACTATAGCAGAAAGGGTCTTTCTAGTAGTTGCACATCAAATCTAAGCTGTCTGAAGTGTTTTTCCAAAGTTATAAACATTTTTACGTTTGGCGTTCCGGAACCCACCTTATCTCAGGCTGACAACGCGTTTTCTGCCTTGTGCCATAACTTTGCAGGGAAGCTTCAGAACATGAAATTTTCAACTCCCACTACAGCAAAAAGGTTCTTTCTAGTAGTTGCACGTCAAATCTAACCTGTCTGAAGTGTTTTTCGAACGTTATCAACATTTTTATATTCGGCATTCCTGAATCGACCTTATCTCTGGTTGAAAACGCGTTTTCTGCATTGTGATATAACTTTGCAGGGAAGCTTCAGAACATGACATTTTCACATCCCACTATAGCAGAAAGGGTCTTTCTAGTAGTTGCACGTCAAATCTAAGCTGTCTGAAGTGTTTTTCCAAAGTTATCAACATTTTTATGTTTGGCATTCCTGAATCGACCTTATCTCTGGCTGAAAACGCATTTTCTGCATTGTGCCATAACTTTGCAGGGAAGCTTCAGAACATGGAATTTTCAACTCCCACGACATCAGAAACGGTCTTTCTAGTAATTGCACATCAAATCTAACCTGTCTGAAGTGTTTTTCCAAAGTTATCAACATTCTTATGTTTGGCGTTCCGGAACCCACATTATCTCTGGCTGAAAACGCGTTTTCTGCCTTGTGCCATAACTTTGCAGGGAAGTTTCAGAACATGAAATTTTCACCTCCCACTTTTGCAGAAAGGGTCTTTCCAGTAGTTGCACATCAAATCTTAGCTGTCTGATGAGTTGTTCCAAGGTTATCAACATTTTTATGTCTGGCGTTCCGGAACTCACCTTATCTCACGCTTAAAACGCGTTTTCTGCATTGTGCCATAACTTTGCAGGGAAGCTTTAGAACATGAAATTTTCACCTCCCACTTCAGCAGAAAGGGTATTTCTAGTAGTTGCACATCAAATCTAAGCTGTCTGAAGTGTTTTTCCAAAGTTATCAACATTTTTATGTTTGGCTTTCCGGAATCGACCTTATCTCAGGATGAAAAATCGTTTTCTGCATTGTCCCATAACTTTGCAGGGAACCTTCAGAACATGAAATTTTGACCTCCCAATATAGCAGAAAGGGTCTTTCTAGTAGTTGCATATCAAATCTAAGTTGTCTGAAATGTTTTTCGAAAGTTTTCAACATTTTTATGTTTGGCGTTCCTGAATCGACCTTATCTCAGGCTGAAAACGCGTTTTCTGCAATGTGCCATAACTTTGCAGGAAAGCTTCAGAACATGAAATTTTCACCTCCCACTATAGCAGAAAGGGTCTTTCTAGTAGTTGCACATCAAATCGAAGCTGTCTGAAGTGTTTTTCCAAAGTTATCAACATTTTTATGTTTGGCGTTCCGGAACCCACCTTATCTCAGGCTGAAAACGCGTTTTCTGCATTGTGCCATATCTTTGCAGGGAAGCTTCAGAACATGAAATTTTCACCTCCCACTATAGCAGAAAGGGTCTTTCTAGTAGTTGCACATCAAATCTAAGCTGTCTGGTGTTTTTCCACATTCATCAACATTTTTATGTTTGGCGTTACTGAACCCACCTTATATCAGGCTGAAAATGGGTTTTACGCATTGTGGCATAACTTTGCAGGGAAGCTTCAGAATATCGAATTTTCACCACCCACTATATCAGAAAGGGTCTTTCTAGTAGTTGCACATCAAATCTAAGCTGTCTGAAGTGTTTTTCCAAAGTTATCAACATTTTTATGTTTGGCGTTCCGGAATAGACCTCATCTCAGGTTGAAAACGCGTTTTACGCATTGTGCCATAACTTTGCATAAAGCTTCAGAACATGAAATTTTCACCTCCCAGTATAGTAGAACGGGTCTTTCTAGTAGTTGCACATGATATCTAAGCTGTCTGAAGTGTTTTTCCAAAGTTGTCAACATTTTTATGTTTGGCGTTCCGAAACCCACCTTATCTCAGGCTGAAAACGCATTTTCTGCTTTGTGCCATATATTCTAATGGAAGGTACAGAACATGAAATTTTCACCTCCCACTGTTGCAGAAAGGGTCTGTCTTGTAGTTGCACATCAAATGTAAGCTGTCTGAAGTGTTTTTACAAAGTTATCAACATTTTTATGTTTGGCGTTCCGGAATCGACCTTATCTCAGGCTGAAAACGCGTTTTACGCATTGTGCCATTACTTTGCATAAAGCTTCAGCACATGAAATTTTCACCACCCACTATAGCAGAAAGGGTCTTTGTAGTAGTTGCAGATCAAATCTAACCTGTCTGAAGTGTTTTTCCAAAGTTAACAACATTTTTATGTTTGGCGTTCTGGAACCCACCTTATCTCAGTCTGAAAACGTGTTTTTTGCATTGTGCCATAACTTTGCAGGGACGCTTCAGAACATGAAATTTTCACCTCCCACTATAGCAGAAAGGGTCTTTCTAGTAGTTGCACATCAAATCTATGCTGTCTGAAGTGTTTTTCCAAAGTTATCAACATTTTTATGTTTGGCGTTCCGGAATCGACCTTATCTCAGGATGAAAAATCGTTTTCTGCATTGTCCCATAACTTTGCAGGGAACCTTCAGAACATGAAATTTTGACCTCCCAATATAGCAGAAAGGGTCTTTCTAGTAGTTGCATATCAAATCTAAGTTGTCTGAAATGTTTTTCGAAAGTTTTCAACATTTTTATGTTTGGCGTTCCTGAATCGACCTTATCTCAGGCTGAAAACGCGTTTTCTGCAATGTGCCATAACTTTGCAGGGAAGCTTCAGAACATGAAATTTTCACCTCCCACTATAGCAGAAAGGGTCTTTCTAGTAGTTGCACATCAAATCGAAGCTGTCTGAAGTGTTTTTCCAAAGTTATCAACATTTTTATGTTTGGCGTTCCGGAACCCACCTTATCTCAGGCTGAAAACGCGTTTTCTGCATTGTGCCATATCTTTGCAGGGAAGCTTCAGAACATGAAATTTTCACCTCCCACTATAGCAGAAAGGGTCTTTCTAGTAGTTGCACATCAAATCTAAGCTGTCTGGTGTTTTTCCACATTCATCAACATTTTTATGTTTGGCGTTACTGAACCCACCTTATATCAGGCTGAAAATGGGTTTTACGCATTGTGGCATAACTTTGCAGGGAAGCTTCAGAATATCGAATTTTCACCACCCACTATATCAGAAAGGGTCTTTCTAGTAGTTGCACATCAAATCTAAGCTGTCTGAAGTGTTTTTCCAAAGTTATCAACATTTTTATGTTTGGCGTTCCGGAATAGACCTTATCTCAGGTTGAAAACGCGTTTTACGCATTGTGCCATAACTTTGCATAAAGCTTCAGAACATGAAATTTTCACCTCCCAGTATAGTAGAACGGGTCTTTCTAGTAGTTGCACATGATATCTAAGCTGTCTGAAGTGTTTTTCCAAAGTTGTCAACATTTTTATGTTTGGCGTTCCGAAACCCACCTTATCTCAGGCTGAAAACGCATTTTCTGCTTTGTGCCATATATTCTAATGGAAGGTACAGAACATGAAATTTTCACCTCCCACTATTGCAGAAAGGGTCTGTCTTGTAGTTGCACATCAAATGTAAGCTGTCTGAAGTGTTTTTACAAAGTTATCAACATTTTTATGTTTGGCGTTCCGGAATCGACCTTATCTCAGGCTGAAAACGCGTTTTACGCATTGTGCCATTACTTTGCATAAAGCTTCAGCACATGAAATTTTCACCACCCACTATAGCAGAAAGGGTCTTTGTAGTAGTTGCAGATCAAATCTAACCTGTCTGAAGTGTTTTTCCAAAGTTAACAACATTTTTATGTTTGGCGTTCTGGAACCCACCTTATCTCAGTCTGAAAACGTGTTTTTTGCATTGTGCCATAACTTTGCAGGGACGCTTCAGAACATGAAATTTTCACCTCCCACTATAGCAGAAAGGGTCTTTCTAGTAGTTGCACATCAAATCTATGCTGTCTGAAGTGTTTTTCCAAAGTTATCAACATTTTTATGTTTGGCGTTCCGGAATCGACCTTATCTCAGGCTGAAAACGCGTTTTACGCATTGTGCCATAACTTTGCATGTAAGCTTCAGAACATCGAATTTTCACCACCCGCTATAGTAGAAAGGGTCTTTCTAGTAGTTGCACATCAAATCTAAGCTGTTTGAAGTGTTTTTCCAAAGTTATCAACATTTTTATGTTTGGCGTTCAGGAATCGACCTTATCTCAGGCTGAAAACGCGATTTGCTCATTCTGCCATAACTTTGCAGGGAATCTTCAGAACATGAAATTTTCATATCCCACTATAGCAGAAAGGGCCTTTCTAGTAGTTGCACATCAAATCTAAGCTGTCTGAAGTGTTTTTCCAAAGTTATAAACATTTTTATGTTTGGCGTTACGGAATCGACCTTATCTCAGGCTGAATACGCGTTTTCTGCATTGTGCCATAACTTTGCAGGGAATCTTCAGAACATGAAATTTTCACCTCCCACTATAGCAGAAAGGGTCTTTCTGGTAGTTGCACATCAAATCTAAGCTGTTTGAAGTGTTTTTCCAAAGTTATCAACATTTTTATGTTTGGCGTTCCGAAACCCACCTTATCTCAGGCTGAAAACGCGTTTTCTGCATTGTACCATAACTTTGCAGAGAAGCTTCAGAACATGAAATTTTCATATCCCACTATAGCAGAAAGGGTCTTTCTAGTAGTTGCACATCAAATCTTAGCTGTCTGAAGTGTTTTTCCAAAGTTATCAACATTCTTATGTTTGGCGTTCCGGAATCGAACTTATCTCAGGCTGAAAACGCGTTTTCTGCATTGTGCCATAACTTCTCAGGAAAGCTTCAGAACATGAAATTTTCACCTCCCACTATAGCAGAAATGGTCTTTCTAGTAGTTGCACATCAAATCTAAGCTGTTTGAAGTGTTTTTCCAAAGTTAACACCATTTTTATGTTTGGCGTTCCAGAAACAACCTTATCTCAGGCTGAAAACGCGTTTTACGCAATTTGCCATAACTTTGCAGGAAAGCTTCAGAACATGAAATTTTCACCTCCAACTATAGCAGAAAGGGTCTTTCTAGTAGTTGCACATCAAATCTAAGCTGTCTGAAGTGTTTTTCCAAAGTTATCAACATTTTTATGTTTGGCGTTCTGGAACCCACCTTATCTCAGGCTGAAAACGCGTTTTCTGCATTGTGCCATAACTTTGCAGGTCGACTTCAGAACATGAAATTTTCTCCTCCCACTATATCAGAAAGGGTATTTCTAGTAGTTGCACATCAAATCTAAGCTGTCTGAAGTGTTTTTCCAAAGTTATCAACATTCTTATGTTTCGCGTTCCGGAATCAACCTTACCTCAGGCTGAAAACGCGTTTTCTGCATGGTGTCATCACTTTGCAGGAAAGCTGCAGAATATGAAATTTTCACCTCCCACTATAGCAGAAAGGGTCTTTCTAATAGTTGCACATCAAATCTAAGCTGTCTGAAGTGTTTTTCCAAAGTTATCAACATTTTTACTTTGGCATCCCGGAATCGACCTTATCTCAGGCTGAAAACGCGTTTTACGCATTGTGCCATAACTTTGCAGGGAAGCTTCAGAACATGAAATTTTAACCTCCCACTATAGCAGAATGGGTCTTTCTAGTAGTTGCACATCAAATCTTAGCTGTCTGAAGTGTTTTTCCAAAGTTATCAACATTTTTATGTTTGGCGTTCTGAAATCAACCTCATCTCAGGCTGAAAACGCGTTTCCTGCATTGTGGCATAACTTTGTAGGGAAGCATCAGAACATGAAATTTTCACCTCCCACTACAGCAGAAAGGATCTTTCTATTAGTTGCACATCACATCTAAGCTGTCTGAAGTGTTTTTCGAAAGTTATCAACATTTTTATGTTTGGCCTTCCGGAATCGACCTTATCTCGGGATGAAAAATCGTTTTCTGCATTGTCCCATAACTTCGCAGGGAAGCTTCAGAACATGAAATTTTGACCTCCCAATATAGCAGAAAGGGTCTTTCTAGTAGATGCACATCAAATCTAAGCTGACTGAAGTGTTTTTCGAAAGTTATCAACATTTTTATGTTTGGCGTTCCGGAATCGACCTTATCTCAGGATGAAAAATCGTTTTCTGCATTGTCCCATAACTTTGCAGGGAAGCTTCAGAACATGAAATTTTCACCTCCCACTATAGCAGAAAGGGTCTTTCTCGTAGTTGCACCTCAAATCTAAGCTGTCTGAAGTGTTGTTCCAAAGTTATCAACATTTTTGTGTTTGGTGTTCCTGAATCGACCTTATCTCAAGCTGAAAACGCGTTTTCTGCATAGTGCCATAACTTTGCAGGGAAGCTTCAGAACAAGAAATGTTCACCTCCCACTATAGCAGAAAGGGTCTTTCTCGTAGTTGCAAATCAAATCTAAGCTGTCTGAAGTGTTGTTCCAAAGTTATCAACATTTTTACGTTTGGCGTTCCGGAATCGACCTCATCTTAGGCTGAAAACGCGTTTTACGCATTGTGCCATAACTTTGCAGGGAAGCTTCAGAACATGAAATTTTCACCTCCCACTATAACAGAAAGGGTCTTTCTAGTACTTGCACATCAAATCTAAGCTGTCTGAAGTGTTGTTCCAAAGTTATCAACATTTTTATGTTTGGCGTTCCGGAACCCACCTTATCTCAGGCTGAAAACGCATTTTCTGCATTGTGCCATAACTTTGCAGGGAAGCTTCAGAACATGACATTTTCACGTCCCACTATAGCTAAAAGGGTCTTTCTAGTAGTTGCACATCAAATCTAATCTGTCTGAAGTGGCTTTCCAAAGTTATCAACATTTTTATGTTTGGCGTTCCGGAATCGACCTTATCTCAGGCTGAAAACGCGTATTACGCATTGTGCCACAACTTTGCAGGGAAGCTTCAGAACATGAAATTTTCACCTCCCACTATAGCAGAAACAGTCTTTCTAGTCGTTGTACATCAAATCTAAGCTATCTGAAGTGTTTTTCCAAAGTTATCAACATTTTTACGTTTGGCGCTCCGGAACCCACCTTACCTCAGGCTGAAAACGCGTTTTCTGCATTGTTCCTTAACTTTGCAGGGAAGCTTCAGAACATGAAAGTTTGAACTCCCACTATAATAGACAGGTTCTTTCTAGTAGTTGCACATCAAATCTAAGTTGTCTGAAGTGTTTTTCGAAAGCTATCAACATTTTTATGTTTGGCGTTCCGGAAACGACCTTATCTCGGGCTGAAAACGCGTTTTCCGCATTGTGCCATAACATTGCAGGGAAGCTTCAGAACATGAAATTTTCACCTCCCACTGTAGCAGAAAGGGTCTTTCTAGTAGTTGCACATCAAATCTAAGCTGTCTGAAGTGTTTTTCCAAAGTTATCAACATTTTTATGTTTGGCGTTCCGGAATCGACCTTATCTCAGGCTGAAAACGCGTTTTCTGCATTGTGCCAAAACTTTTCAGGGAAGGTTCAGAACATGAAATGTTCGCCTCCCACTATAGCAGATATGGTCTTTCTAGTAGTTGCACATCAAATCTAAGCTGTCTGAAGTGTTTTTCCAAAGTTATCAACATTTTTATGTTTGGCGTTCCGGAACCCACCTTATCTCAGCCTGAAAACGCGTTTTACATATTTTGCCATAACTTTGCTGGAAAGCTTCAGAACATGAAATTTTCACCTCCCACTATAGCAGAAAGTGTTTTTCTAGTAGTTGCACATCAAATCTAAGCTGTCTGAAGTGTTTTTCCAAAGTTATCTATATTTTTATGTTTGGCGTTCCGGAATCGACCTTATCTCAGGCTGAAAACGCGTTTCCTGCATTGTGGCATAACTTTGCAGGGAAGATTCAGAACATAAAATTTTCACCTCCCACTGTAGCAGAAAGGGTCTTTCTAGTAGTTGCACATCAAATCTAAGCTGACTGAAGTGTTTTTCCAAAGTTATCAACATTTTTATGTTTGGCGTTCTGGAACCCACCTAATCTCAGGCTGAAAACGCGTTTTCTGCATTGTGCCATATCTTTTCAGGGAAGCTTCAGAACATGAAATGTTCGCCTCCCACTATAGCAGATAGGGTCTTTCTAGTAGTTGCACATCAAATCTAAGCTGTCTGATGTGTTTTTCCAAAGTTATCAATATTTTTATGTTTGGCGTTCTGGAACCCACCTTATCTCAGGCTGAAAACGCGTTTTCTGCATTGTGCCATAACTTTGCAGGGAAGCTTCCGAACATGAAATTTTCACCTCCCACTATAGCAGAAAGGGTCTTTCTATTAGTTGCACATCAAATCTAAGCTGTTTGAAGTGTTTTTCCAAAGTTAACACTATTTTTATGTTTGGCGTTCCAGAAACAACCTTATCTCAGGCTGAAAACGCATTTTACGCAATTTGCCCTAACTTTGCAGGAAAGCTTCAGAACATGAAATTTTCACATCCCACGAAAGCAGAAAGTGTTTTTCTAGTAGTTGCACATCAAATCTAAGCTGTCTGAAGTGTTTTTCCAAAGTTATCAATATTTTTATGTTTGGCGTTCCGGAATCGACCTTATCTCAGGCTGAAAACGCGTTTCCTGCATTGTGGCATAACTTTGCAGGGAAGATTCAGAACATGAAATTTTCACCTCCCGCTGTAGCAGAAAGGGTCTTTCTAGTAGTTGCACATCAAATCTAAGCTGTCTGAAGTGTTTTTCCAAAGTTATCAATATTGTTATGTTTGGCGTTCCGGAATCGACCTTATCTCAGGCTGAAAACGCGTTTCCTGCATTGTGGCATAACTTTGCAGGGAGGCTTCAGAACATGAAATTTTCACCTCCCACTGTAGCAGAAAGGGTCTTTCTAGTAGTTGCACATCAAATCTAAGCTGTCTGAAGTGTTTTTCCATAGTTATCAACATTTTTATGTTTGGCGTTCTGGAACCCACCTTATCTAAGGCTGAAAACGCGTTTTCTGAATTGTGACGTAACTTTGCAGGGAGACTTCAGAACATGAAATTTTCTCCTCCCACTATATCAGAAAGGGTATTTCTAGTAGTTGCACATCAAATCTAAGTTGTCTGAAGTGTTTTTCCAAAGTTATCAACATTCTTATGTTTGGCGTTCCGGAATCGACAGACTGAAAACGTGTTTTCTGCATTGTGCCATATCTTTGCAGGGAAACTTCAGAACATGAAATTTTAACCTCGCACCATAGTAGAAAGGGTCTTTCTAGTAGTTGCAAATCAAATCTAAGCTGTCTGAAGTGTTTTTCCAAAGTTATCAACATTCTTATGTTTGGCGTTCCGGAATCAACCTTATCTCAGACTGAAAACGCGTTTTCTGCATTGTGCCATAACTTTGCAGGGAAACTTCAGTACATGAAATTTTAACCTCCCACTATTGCAGAAAGTGTCTTTCTAGTAGTTGCACATCAAATCTAAGCTGTCTGATGAGTTTTTCCAAAGTTATCAACATTTTTATGTTTGGCGTTCCGGAACCCAACTTATCTCATGCTGAAAACGCGTTTTCTGCATTGTGCCATAACTTTGCAGGGAAGCTTCAGAACATGAAATTTTCACCTCCCACTATAGCAGAAAGGGTCTTTCTAGTAATTGCACATCAAATCTAAGCTGTCTGAAGTGTTTTTCCAAAGTTATCAACATTTTTATGTTTGGCGTTCCGGAATCGACCTTATCTCTGGCTGAAAACGCGTTTTAAACATTGTGCCATAACTTTGCAGGGAAGCTTCAGAAAATGAAATTTTCACCTCCCACTATAGCAGAAAGGGTCTTTCTAGTAATTGCACATCAAATCTAAGCTGTCTGAGGTGTTTTTCCAAAGTTATCAACGTTTTTATGTTTGGCGTTCTGGAATCGACCTTATCTCAGGCTGAAAACGCGTTTTACGCATTGTGCCATAACTTTGCAGGGAAGCTTCAAAACATGAAATTTTCACCTCCCACTATAGCAGAAAGGGGTTTTCTAGTAGTTGCACATCAAATCTAAGCATTTTGAAGTGTTTTTCGGAAGTTATCAACATTTTTATGTTTGGCGTCCCGGAATCGACCTTATCTCAGGATGAAAAATTGTTTTCTGCATTGTCCCATAACTTTCCAGGGAAGCTTCAGAACATGAAATGTTGACCTCCCACTATGGCAGAAATGGTATTTCTAGTAGTTGCACATCAAATCTAAGCTGTTTGAAGTGTTTTTTCAAAGTTAACACCATTTTTATGTTTGGCGTTCCAGAAACAACCTTATCTCAGGCTGAAAATGCGTTTTACGCAATTTGCCATAACTTTGCAGGAAAGCTTCAGAACATGAAATTTTCACCTCCCACTATAGCAGAAAGGGTCTTTCTAGTAGTTGCTCTTCAAATCTAAGTTCTCTGAAGTGTTTTTCGAAGGTTATCAACATTTTTATGTTTGGCGTTCCGGAACCCACCTTATCTCAGGCTGAAAATGCGTTTTACGCAATTTGCCATAACTTTGCAGGAAAGCTTCAGAACATGAAATTTTCACCTCCCACTATAGCAGAAAGGGTCTGTCTTGTAGTTGCACATCAAATCTCAGCTGTCTGAAGTGTTTTTCCAAAGTTATCAACATTTTTATGTTTGGTGTTCTGAAATCAACCTCATCTCAGGCTGAACACCCCGTTTTCTGTATTGTGCCATAACTTTGCAGGGATGCTTCAGAACATGAAATTTTCACATCCCACGATAGCAGAAAGGGTCTTTCTAGTAGTTGCACATCAAATCTAAGCTGTCTGAAGTGTTTTTCCAAAGTTATCAACATTTTTATGTTTGGCGTTCCGGAATCGACCTTATCTCAGGCTGAAAACGCGTTTTCGGAATTGTGCCATAACTTTGCAGGGAAGCTTCAGAACATGAAATTTTAAACTTGCGCTATAGCAGAATAGGTCTTTCTCGTAGTTGTACATTAAATCTAAGCTGTCTGAAGTGTTTTTCCAAAGTTATCAACATTTTTATGTTTGGCGTTCCGGAATCGACCTCATCTCAGGCTGAAAACGCGTTTTATGCATTGTGCCATAACTATGCAGAGAAGCTTCAGAACATGAAATTTTCACCTGCCACTACAACAAAAAGGGTGTTTCTGGCAGTTGCACATCAAATGTAAGCTGTCTGAAGTGTTTTTCAAAAGTTATCAACATTTTTATGTTTGGCATTCCGGAATTGACCTTATCTCAGGCTGAAAACGCGTTTTCTGCATTGTGCCATAACTTTGCATGGATGCTTCCGAACATGAAATTTTCACCTCCCACTATAGCAGAAAGGGTCTTTTTAGTAGTTGCACATCAACTATTAGCTGTCTGAAGTGTTTTTCCAAAGTCATCAACATTTTTATGTTTGGCGTTCCGGAATCGACCTTATCTCAGGCTGAAAACGCGTTTTACGCATTGTGCCATAACTTTGCAGGGAAGCTTCAGAACATAAAATTTTATTTTCATCTCCCACTATAGCTGAAATGGTTTTTCGAGTAGTTGCACATCAAATCTAAGCTTTCTGAAATGTTTTTCCAAACTTATCAACATTTTTATGTTTGGCGTTTCGGAACCCACTTTATCTCAGGCTGAAAACGTGTTTTCTGCATTGTGCCATAACTTTGCACTGAAGCCTCAGAACACGAAATTTTCACCTCCCACTATAGTAGAAAGGGCATTTCTAGTAGTTGCACATCAAATCGAAGCTGTCTGAAGTGTTTTTCCAAAGTTATCAACATTTTTATGTTTGGCGTTCCGGAATCGACCTTATCTCAGGCTGAAAACGCGTTTTCTGCATTGTGCCATAACTTTACTGGGAAGCTTCAGAACATGAAATTTTCACATCCTACTATAGCAGAAAGGGACTTTCTAGTACTTGCACATCAAATCTAACCTGTCTGAAATGTTTTTCGAAAGTTATCAACATTTTTATGTTTGGCGTTCCGGAACCCACCTTACCTCAGGCTGAAGACGCGTTTTCTGCATTGTGCCATAACTTTGCAGAGAAGCTTCAGAACATGAAATTTTCACCTCCCACTGTAGCAGAAAGGGTCTTTCTAGTAGTTGCACATCAAATCTAAGCTGTCTGAAGTGTTTTTCCAAAGTTATCAACATCTTTATGTTTGGCGTTCCGGAACACACCTTATCTCAGACTGAAAACGCGTTTTCTGCTTTGTGCCATAACTTTACTGGGAAGCTTCAGAACATGAAATTTTCACCTCCCACTATAGCAGAAAGGGTCTTTCTACTAGTTGCATGTCAAATCTAAGCTGTCTGAAGTGTTTTTCGAAAGTTATCAACATTTTTACCTTTGGCGTTCCGGAATCGACCTTATCTCAGGATGAAAAATCGTTTTCTGCATTGTCCCATAACTTTGCAGGGAAGCTTCTGAACATGAAATTTTCACGTTCCACTATAGCAGAAAGGGTCTTTCTAGTATTTGCACATCAAATCTAAGCTGTCTGAAGTGTTTTTCGAAAGTTATCAACATTTTTATGTTTGGCCTTCCGGAATCGACCTTATCTCAGGATGAAAAATCGTTTTCTGCATTGTCCCATAACTTTGCAGGGAAGCTTCAGAACATGAAATTTTCACGTCCCACTATAGCAGAAAGGGTCTTTCTCGTATTTGCACATCAAATCTAAGCTCTCTGAATTGTTTTGTCAAAGTTATCAACATTTTTATGTTTGGCGTTCCGGAATCGACCTTATCTCAGGCTGAAATCGCGTATTACCCATTGTGCCATAACTTTGCAGGGAACCTTCAGAACATGAAAATTTCACCACCCGCTGTAGCAGAAAGGGTCTTTCTAGTAGTTGCAAATCAAATCTAAGCTGTCTGAAGTGTTTTTATAAAGTTTGCAACATTTTTATGTTTGGCGTTCCGGAATCGACCTTATCTCAGGCTGAAAACGCGTTTTACGCATTTTGCCATAACTTGGCAGGGAAGCTTCAGAACATGAAAATTTGACCTCCCACTCAAGCAGAAAGGGTCTTTCTAGTAGTTGCACATCATATCTAAGCTGTCTGAATTGATTTTCCAAAGTTATCACCATTTTTATGTTTGGCGTTCCGCAATTGACCTTATCTGAGGCTGAAAACGCCTTTTCTGCATTGTGCAATAACTTCCCAGGGAAGCTTCAGAACATGAAATGTTCACCTCCCACTATAGCAGAAAGGGTTTTTCTAGTAGTTGCACGTCAAATCTAAGCTGTCTGAAGTGTTTTTCGAAAGTTATCAACATTTTTATGTTTGGCGTTCCGGAATCGACCTCATCTCAGAATGAAAACGTGTTTTCTGCATTGTGCTATAACTTTGCAGGGAAGCTTCAGAACATGAAATTTTCAAATCCCACTATTGCAGAAAGGGTCTTTCTAGTAGTTGCACATCAAATCTAAGCTGTCTGAAGTGTTTTTCGAAATTTATCAACATTTTTATGTTTGGCGTTCCGGAATCGACCTCATCTCAGGCTGAAAACGCGTTTTACGCATTGTGCCGTAACTTTGCAGGGAAGCTTCCGAACATGAAATTCTAACCTCCCACTATTGCAGAAAGGGTCTTTCTAGTAGTTGCACGTCAAATCTAAGCTGTCTGAAGTGTTTTTCGAAAGTTATCAACATCTTTATGTTTGGCGTTCCGGAATCGACCTCATCTCAGGCTGAAAACGTGTTTTCTGCATTGTGCCATAACTTTGCAGGGAAGCTTCAGAACATGAAATTTTCAAATCCCACTATTGCAGAAAGGGTCTTTCTAGTAGTTGCACATCATATCTAAGCTGTCTGAAGTGTTTTTTCAAAGTTATCAACATTTTTATGTTTGGCGTTCCGGAATCGACCTTATCTAACGCTGAATACGCGTTTTCGGAATTGTGCCATAACTTTGCAGGGAAGCTTCAGAACATGAAATTTTCACCTCCCACGATAGCAGAAAGGGTCTTTCTAGTAGTTGCACATTAAATCTGAGCTGTTTGAAGTGTTTTTCCAAAGTTATCAACATTTTTATGTTTGGCGTTCCGGAATCAACCTTATCTCAGGCTGTAAACGCCTTTTCTGCATTGTGCCATAAATTTGCAGCGAAGCTTCAGAAAATGAAATTTTAACCTCCCACGATAGCAGAAAGGGTCTTTCTAGTAGTTGCACATGAAATCTAAGCTGTCTGAAGTGTTTTTCCAAAGTTAGCAACATTTTTATGTTTGCCGTTCTGAAATCAACCTCATCTCTGGCTGAAAACGAGTTTTACGCATTGTGCCAGAACTTTGCAGCGAAGCTTCAGAACATGACATTTTCACCTCCCACTATAGCAGAAAGGGTCTTTCTCGTAGTTGCACATCAAATCTAAGCTATCTGAATTGTTTTTCCAAAGTTATCAACACTTTTATGTTTCCCGTTCCGGAACCCACATTATCTCAGGCTGAAAACGCGTTTTCTGCATTGTGCCATAACTTTGCAGGGAAGCTTCGGAACATGAAATTTTAACCCCCCACTGCAGCAGAAAGGGCCTTTCTAGTAGTTGCACATCAAATCTAAGCTGTCTGAAGTGTTTTTCCAAGGTTATCAACATTTTTAAGTTTGGCGTTCCGGAACCCACCTTATCTCGGGCTGAAAACGCGTTTAATTCATTGTGCCATAACTTTGCAGGAAAGGTTCAAAAATGAAATTTTCACCACCCACTATAGCAGAAAGGGACTTTCTAGTAGTTGCACATCAAATCTAAGCTGTCTGAAGTGTTTTTTCGAAAGTTATGAACATTTTTATGTTTGGCGTTCCGGAATCGACCTTATCTCAGGCTTAAAACGCGTTTTCTGCATTGTTCCATAACTTTGGAGGGAAGCTTCAGAACATGAAATTTTCACCTCCCACTATAGCAGAAAGGGCCTTTTTAGTAGTTGCACATCAAATCTATGCTGTGTGAAGTGTTTTTCCAAAGTTATCAACATTCTTATGTTTGGCGTTCCGGAATCAACCTTATCTCAGGCTGAAAACGCGTTTTCTGCATTGTGCCATCACTTTGCAGGAAAGCTGAAGAATATGAAATTTTCACCTCTCACTATAGCAGAAAGGGTCTTTCTAGTAGTTGCACATCATATCTAAGCTGTCTGAAGTGTTTTTCCAAAGTTATCAACATTTTTATGTTTGGCGTTCCGGAACCCACATTATCTCAGGCTGAAAACGCGTTTTCTGCATTGTGCCATCACTTTGCAGGGAAGCTTCAGAACATGAAATTTTAACCTCCCACTATAGCAGAAAGGGTCTTTCTAGTAGTTGCACAACAAATCTAAGCTGTCTGAAGTGTTTTTCCAAAGTTATCAACATTTTTTTGTTTGGCGTTCCGGAACCCACCTTATCTCAAGCTGAAAACGCATTTTCTGCATTGTGCCATAACTTTGCAGGGAAGCTTCAGAACATGAAAATTTCAACTCCCACTATAGCAGAAAGGGTCTTTCTAGTAGTTGCACATTAAATCTGAGCTGTTTGAAGTGTTTTTCCAAAGTTATCAACATTTTTATGTTTGGCGTTCCGGAATCAACCTTATCTCAGGCTGTAAACGCCTTTTCTGCATTGTGCCATAAATTTGCAGCGAAGCTTCAGAAAATGAAATTTTAACCTCCCACTATAGCAGAAAGGGTCTTTTTAGTAGTTGCACATCAAATCTAAGCTGTTTGAAGTGTTTTTCCAAAGTTATCCACATTTTTATGTTAGGCGTTCCGGAATCAACCTTATCTCTGGCTGAAAACGCGTTTTACGCATTGTGACATAACTTTGCAGGGAAGCTTCAGAACATGAAATTTTAACCTCCCACGATAGCAGAAAGGGTCTTTCTTGTAGTTGCACATCAAATCTAAGCTGTCTGAAGTGTTTTTCCAAAGTTATCTACATTTTTATGTTTGGCGTTCCGGAATCGACCTTATCTCAGGCTGAAAACTTTTTTTCTGCATTGTGCCACAAGTTTGCAGGGAAGCATCAGAACATGAAATTTTCACATCCCACTATAGCAGAAAGGGTCTTTCTAGTAGTTGCACATTAAAGCTAAGCTGTCTGAAGTGTTTTTCCAAACATATCAACATTTTTATGTTTGGCGTTCCGGAGTCGACCTTATCTCAGGCTGAAAACGCTTTTTACGCATTGTGCCACAACTTTGCATAAAGCTTCAGAACATGAAATTTTCACCTCCCACTATAGCAGAAAGGGTCTTTCTAGTAGTTGCACATCAAATCTAAGCTGACTGAAGTGTTTTTCCAAAGTTATCAACAGTTTGATGTTTGGCGTTCCTGAATCGACCTTATGTGAGGCTGAAAACGCGTTTTCTGCATTGTGCCATAACTTTGCAGGGAAGCTTCAGAACATGAAATTTTCACCTCCCACTATAGCAGAAAGGGTCTTTCTAGTAGTTGCACATCAAATCTAAGCTGTCTGAAGTGTTTTTCGAAAGTTTTCAACATTTTTATGGTTGGTGTTCCTGAATCGACCTTATCTCAGGCTGAAAACGCGTTTATTGCATTGTGCCACAACTTTGCAGGGAAGCTTCAGGACATGAAATTGTCACCTCCCACTATAGCAGAAAGGGTCTTTCTAGTAGTTGCACATCAAATCTAAGCTGTCTGAAGTGTTTTTCCAAAGTTATCAACATTTTTATGTTTGGCGTTCCGGAACCCACCTTATCTCAGGCTGAAGATGCGTTTTCTCCATTGTGCCATAACTTTGAAGGAAATCTTCAGAACAAGAAATTTTCACGTCCCACTATACCAGAAAGGGTCTTTCTAGTAGTTGCACATCAAATCTAAGCTGTCTGAAGTGTTTTTCGAAAGTTATGAACATTTTTATGTTTCCCGTTTCGTAATCGACCTTATCTCAGGATGAAAAATCGTTTTCTGCATTGTCCCATAACTTTGCATGGAAGCTTCAGAACATGAAATTTTCACCTCCCACTATAGCAGAAAGGGTCTTTCTAGTAGTTGCACATCAAATCTAAGCAGTCTGAAGTGTTTTTCCAAAGTTATTAACATTTTTACGTTTGGCGTACCGGAACCCACCTTATCTCAGGCTGAAAACACGTTTTGTGCATTGTGCCATAAATTCTCAGGGGAGATTCAGAAAATGAAATTTTCACCTCCCACTATAGCAGAAAGGGTCTTTCTAGTAGTTGCACATCAAATCTAAGCTGTCTGATGAGTTTTTCCAAAGTCATCAACATTTTCATGTTTGGCGTCCCGGAATCGACCTTATGTCAGTTTGAAAAATTGTTTTCTGCATTGTCCCATAATTTTCCAGGGAAGCTTCAGAACATGAAATTTTGACCTCCCACAAAAGCAGAAAGGGTCTTTCTAGTAGTTGCACATCAAATCTAAGCTGTCTGAAGTGCTTTTCGAAAATTATCAACATTTTTATGTTTGGCGTTCCGGAACACACCTTATCTCAGACTGAAAACGCGTTTTACGCATTGTGCCATAACTTTGGAGGGAAGCTTCAGAACATCGAATTTTCACCGCCCACTATATCAGAAAGGGTCTTTCTAGTAGTTGCACATCAAATCTAAGCAGTCTGAAGTGTTTTTCCAAAGTTATCAACCTTTTTATGTTTGGCGTACAGGAATCGACCTTATCTCAGGCTGAAAACGCGTTTTCTGCATTGTGCCATAACTTTGCAAGGAAGCTTCAGAACATGAAATTTTAAAATTGCGCTAAAGCAGAAAAGGTCTTTCTAGTAGTTGTACAACAAATCTAAGCTGTCTGAAGAGTTTTTCCAAAGTTATCCACATTTTAATGTTTGGCGTTCTGGAATCGACCTTATCTCAGGCTGAAAACGTGTTTTCCGGATTGTGCCATAACTTTGCAAGGAAGCTTCAGAACATGAAATTTTTAACTTCCACTATAGCAGAAAAGGTCTTTCTGGTAGTTGCACATCAAATCTAAGCTGTCTGAGGTGTTTTTCCAAACTTTTCAACGTTTTTATGTTAGGCGTTTCGGAACCCACCTTATCTCAGGCTGTAAACGCTTTTTTTGCATTGTGCCATAACTTTGGAGGGAAGCTTCAGAACACGAAATTTTAACCTCCCACTATAGCAGAAAGGGTCTTTCTAGTAGTTGCACATCAAATCTAAGCTGTCCGAAGTGTTTTTCCAGAATTATGTACATTTTTATGTTTGGCGTTCCGGAATCAACCTTATCTCAGGCTGAAAACGTGTTTTACGCATTGTGCCATAGCTTTGCAGGAAAGCTTCAGAACATGAAATTTTCAATTCCCACTAAAGCAGAAAGGATTTTTCTCCTACTTGCACATCAAATCTCAGCTGTCTGTAGTGTTTTTCGATAGTTTTAAACATTTTTATATTTGGCGTTCCTGAATCGACCTTATCTCAGGCTGAAAACACGTTTTCTGCATTGTGCCATAACTTTGCAGGGAAGCTTCAGAACATGAAATTTTCAACTCCCACTACAGCAGAAAGGGTCTTTCTAGTAGTTGCACATCAAATCTAAGCTGTCTGAAGTGTTTTTCCAAAGTTATCAACATTTTTATGTTTGGCATTCCAGAATCGACCTTATCTCAGGCTGAAAACGCTTTTTCTGCATTGTGCCATAACTTTGCAGGGAAACTTCAGAACATGAAATTTTCACCTGCCGCTATAGTAGAAAGGGTCTTTCTAGTAGTTGCACATCAAATCTAAGCTGTCTGAAGTGTTTTTACAAAGTTATCAACTTTTTTATGTTTCCAGTTTCGGAATCGACCTTATGTCAGGCTGAAAATGCGTTTTCTGCATTGTGCCATAATTTTGCAGGGAAGCTTCAGAACATGAAATTTTCACGTCCCACTATAGCAGAAAGGGTATTTCTAGTAGTTACACTTCAAACCTAAGCTGTCTGAAGTGTTTTTTCGAAAGTTATCAACATTTTTATGTTTGGCGTTCCGGAATCCACCTTATCTCAGGCTGAAAACGCGTTTTTTGCATTGTTCCATAACTTTGCAGGGAAGCTTCAGAACATGACATTTTCACCTGCCGCTATAGTAGAAAGGGTCTTTCTAGTAGTTGCACATCAAATCTAAGCTGTCTGAAGTGTTTTTCCAAAGTTGTCAACATTTTTATGTTTGGCGTTCCGAAACCCACCTTATCTCAGGCTGAAAACAAGTTTTACGCATTGTGCCATAACTTTGCATAAAGCTTCAGCACATGAAATTTTCACCTCCCACTATAGCAGAAAGGGTCTTTCTAGCAGTTGCAGATCAAATCTAAGCTGTCTGAAATGTTTTTCCAAAGTTATCAACATTTTTATGTTTGGCGTTCTGGAACCCACCTTAGCTCAGTCTGCAAACGTGTTTTTTGCATTGTCCCATAACTTTGCAGGGAAGCCTCAGAACATGACATTTTCACCTGCCGCTATAGTAGAAAGGGACTTTCTAGTAGTTGCACTTCAAATCTATGCTGTCTGAAGTGTTTTTCCAAAGTTGTCAACAATTTTATGTTTGGCGTTCCGGAATCGACCTTATCTCAGGCTGAAAACGCGTTTCCTGCATTGTGCCATAACTTTGCAGGAAAGCTTCAGAACATAAAATTTTCACCTCCCACAATAGCAGAAAGGGTCTTTCTAGTAGTTGCACATCAAATCTATGCTGTCTGAAGTGTTTTTCCAAAGTTGTCAACAATTTTATTTTTGGCGTTCCGAAACCCACCTTATCTGAGGCTCAAAACGCGTTTTCTGCATTGTGCCATATATTCTAAGGGAAGGTTCAGAACATGAAATTTTCACCTCCCACTATAGCAGAAAGGGTCTTTCTAGTAGTTGCGCATCAAATCTAAGCTGTCTGAAGTGTTTTTCCAAAGTTATCAACATTTTTATGTTTGGCGTTCCGGAGTCAACCTTATCTCAGGCTGAAAACGCGTTTCACGCATTGTTCCATAACTTGGCAGGGAAGCTTCAGAACATGAAATTTTCACCTCCCACTATAGCAGAAAGTGTCTTTCTAGTAGTTGCACATCAAATCTAAGCTGTCTGAAGTGTTTTTCCAAAGTTATCTACATTTTTATGTTTGGTGTTCTGGAACCCACCTTATCTCAGTCTGAACACGTGTTTTTTGCATTGTGCCATAACTTGGCAGGGAAGCTTCAGAACATGACATTTTGACGTCCCACTATAGCAGAAAGGGTCTTTCTAGTAGTTGCACATCAAATGTAAGTGGTCTGAAGTGTATTTCAAAAGTTATCAACTTTTTTATGTTTGACGTTCTGAAATCAACCTCATCTCAGGCTGAAAAAGCGTTTTACGCATTGTGCCATAACTTTGCAGGGAAATTTCAGAACATGAAATTTTCGGCTCCCACAGTAGCAGAAAGGGTCTTTCTAGTAGTTGCACATCAAATCGAAGCTGTCTGAAGTGTTTTTCCAAAGTTCTCAACATTTTTATGTTTGGCGTTCCGGAATCGACCTTATCTCAGGCTGAAAACACGATTTACGCATTCTGCCATAACTTTGCAGGGAAGCTTCAGAACATGAAATTTTCATATCCCACTATAGCAGAAAGTGTCTTTCTAGTAGTCTCACATCAAATCTAAGCTGTCTGAAGTGTTTTTCCAAAGTTATCAACATTTTTATGTTTGGCGCTCCGGAATCGACCTTATCTTAGGCTGAAAACGCGTTTTCTGCATTGTGCCATAACTTTGCAGGGAAGCTTCAGAACATGAAATTTTCACCTCCCACTAGAGCAGAAAGGGTATTTCTAGTAGTTGCACATCAAATCTAAGCTGTCTGTAGAGTTTTTCCAAAGTTATCAACATTTTTATGTTTGGCGTTCTGAAATCAACCTCATCTCAGGCTGAAAACGCGTTTTACGCATTGTGCTATAACTTTGCAGGGAAGCTTCAGAACATGAAATTTTCTCCTCCCACCACAGCAGGAAGGGTCTTTCTCGTAGTTGCACATCAAATCTAAGCTGTCTGAAGTGTTTTTCGAAAGTTTTCAACATTTTTATGTTTGGTGTTCCTGAATCGACCTTATCTCAGGCCGAAAACGCGTTTTCTGCATTGTGCCATAACTTTGCAGGGAAGCTTCAGAACATGAAAATTTCACCTCCCACTATAGCAGAAAGGGTATTTCTAGTAGTTGCACATCAAATCTTTGTTGTCTGAAGTGTATTTCCAAAGTTATCAACATTTTTATGTTTGGCGTTCTGGAACCCACCTTATCTCTGGCTGAAAACGCGTTTTCTGCATTGTGCCATAACTTTGCAGGGAAGCTTCAGAACATTAAATTTTCACCTCCCACTATAGAAGAAAGGGTCTTTCTAGTAGATGCACATCAAATCTAAGCTGTCTGTAGAGTTTTTCCTGAGTTATCAACATTTTTATGTTTGGCGTTCTGAAATCAACCTCATCTCAGGCTGAAAACGCGTTTTACGCATTGTGCCATAACTTTGCAGGGAAGGTTCAGAACATGATATTTTCACCTCCCACTCTAGCAAAAAGGGTCTTTCTCGTAGTTGCACATCAAATCTAAGCTGTCTGAAGTGTTTTTCGAAAGTTTTCAACATTTTTATGTTTGGTGTTCCTGAATCGACCTTATCTCAGGCCGAAAACGCGTTTTCTGCATTGTGCCATGACTTTGCAGGGAAGCTTCAGAACATGAAAATTTTACCTCCCACTATAGCAGAAAGGGTCTTTCTAGTAGTTGCACCTCAAATCTAAGCTGTCTGAAGTGTTTTTCCAAAGTTATCAACATTTTTATTTTTGGCGTTCCGGAAAACATCTTATCTCAGGCTGCATTGTGCCATAACTTTGCAGGGAAACTTTAGAACATGAAATTTTCACCTCCCACTAGAGCAGAAAGGGTCTTTTAAGTAGTTGCACATCAAATCTAAGCAGTCTGAAGTGTTTTTCTAAAGTTATCAACATTCTTATGTTTGCCGTTCCGGAATCAACCTTATCTCAGGCTGAAAACGCGTTTTACGCATTGTGCCATAACTTTGCAGGAAAGCTTCAGAACATGAAATTTTCAACTCCCAATATAGCAGAAAGGGTCTTTCTAGTAGTTGCACATCAGATCTAAGATGTCTGAAGTGTTTTTCCAAAGTTATCAACATTTTTATGTTTGGCGATCCGAAATCGACCTTATCTCAGGCTGAAAACGTGTTTTTTGCATTGTGCCACAACTTTGCAGGGAAGCTTCAGAACATGAAATTTTAACCTCCCACTATAGCAGAAAGGGTCCTTCTAGTAGTTGCACATCAAATCTAAGCTGTCTGAAGTGTTTTTCCAAAGTTATCAACATTTTTATGTTTGGCGTTCCGGAATCAACCTTATCTCCGGCTGAAAACGCATTTTCTGCATTGTGCCATAACTTTGCAGGGAAGCTTCAGAAAATTAAAATTTTCACCTCCCACCATAGCAGAAAGGGTCCTTCTAGTAGTTGCACATCAAATCTAAGCTGTCTGAATTGTTGTTCCAAAGTGATCAACATTTTTACGTTTGGCGTTTCGGAACCCACCTTATCTCAGGCTTAAAACGCGTTTTCTGCATTGTGCCATAACTTCTCAGGGAAGCTTCAGAAAATGAAATGTTCACTTCCCACTATAGCAGAAAGGGTCTTTCTAGCAGTTGCACATCAAATCTAAGCTGTCTGAAGTGTTGTTCCAAAGTGATAAACATTTTTCCGTTTGGCGTTTCGGAACCCACCTTATCTCAGGCTGAAAACGCATTTAACGCATTGTGCCATAACTTTTCAGGGAAGCTTCAGAACATGAAATGTTCGCCTCCCACTATAGCAGAAAGCGTCTTTCTAGTAGTTGCACGTCAAATCTAAGCTGTCTGAAGTGTTTTTCCATAGATATCAACATTTTTATGTTTGGGGTTCCTAAATCGACCTTATCTCTGGCTGAAAACGCGTTTTCTGCATTGTGCCATAACTTCTCAGGGAAGCTTCAGAACATGAAATGTTCACCTCCCACTATAGCAGAAAGGGTCTTTCTAGAAGTTGCACATCAAATCTAAGCTGTCTGAAGTGTTTTTCCAAAGTTATCAACATTTTTATGTTTGGCGTTACAGAATCGACCATATCTCAGGATGAAAAATTGTTTTCTGCATTGTTCCATAACTTTGCAAGGAATCTACAGAACATAAAATTTTCACCTCCCACTACAGCAGAAAGGGTCTTTCTAGTCGTTGCACATCAAATCTAAGCTGTCTGAAATGTTTTTCCAAAGTTATCAACATTTTTACGTTTGGCGTTCCAGAATAGACTTTATCTCAGGCTGAAAACGCGTTGTCTGCATTGTGCCATAACTTTGCATGGAAGCTTCCGAACATGAAAATTTAACCTCCCACTATAGCAGAAATGGTCTTTCTAGTATTTGCAGATCAAATCTAAGCTGTATGATGTGTTTTTCCAAAGTTATCAACATTTTTATGTTTGGCGTTCCGGAATCGACCTTATCTTAGGCTGAAAACGCGTTTTCCGCATTGTGCCATAACTTTGCAGGGAAGCTTCAGAACATGAAATTTTCAGGTCCCACTATAGCAGAAAGGGTCTTACTAGTAGTTGCACATCAAATCTAAGCTGTGTGAAGTGTTTTTCGAAAGTTATCAACATTTTTATGTTTGGCGTTCCGGAATCGACCTTATCTCAGGATGAAAAATCTTTTTTTGCATTGTCCCATAACTTTGCAGGAAAGCTTCAGAACTTGAAATTTTCACGTCCCACTATAGGGGAAAGGGTCTGTCTAGTATTTGCACATCAAATCTAAGCTGTCTGAAATGTTTTTCCAAAATTATCAACATTTTTACGTTTGGCGTTCCAGAATCGACCTTATCTCAGGCTGAAAACGCGTTTCCTGCATTGTGCCATAACTTTGCAAGGAATCTTCAGAACATGAAAAATTTTCACCTCCCACTACAGCAGATAGTGTCTTTCTAGTAGTTGCACATCAAATCTAAGCTGTCTGAAGTGTTTTTCCAAAATTATCAACATTTTTATGTTTGGCATTCCGGAACCCACCTTATCTCAGGATGAAAATTCGTTTTCTGCATTGTCCCATTACTTTGCAGGGAAGCTTCAGAACATGAAATTTTCACGTCCCACTATAGCAGAAAGGGTCTTTCTAGTATTTGCACATCAAATGTAAGCTGTCTGAAGTGTTTTTCGAAAGTTTTCAACATTTTTATGTTTGGTGTTCCTGAATCGACCTTATCTCAGGCTGAAAACGCGTTTCCTTTATTGTGCCATAACTTTGCAAGGAATCTTCAGAACATGAAATTTTCACCTCCCACTACAGCAGAAAGTGTCTTTCTAGTAGTTGCACATCAAATCTAAGCTGTCTGAAATGTCTTTCCAAAGATATCAACATTTTTACGTTTGGCGTTCCAGAATCGACCTTATCTCAGGCTGAAAACGGGTTGTCTGCATTGTGCCATAACTTTGCATGGAAGATTCCGAACATGGAAATTTAACCTCCCACTGTAGCAGAAAGGGTCTTTCTAGTAGTTGCACATCAAATCTAAGCTGTCTGAAGTGTTTTTCCAAAATTATCAACATTTTTATGTTTGGCATTCCGGAACCCACCTTATCTCAGGATGAAAATTCGTTTTCTGCATTGTCCCATTACTTTGCAGGGAAGCTTCAGAACATGAAATTTTCACGTCCCACTATAGCAGAAAGGGTCTTTCTAGTATTTGCACATCAAATGTAAGCTGTCTGAAGTGTTTTTCCAAAGTTATGAACATTTTCATGTTTGGCGTTCCGGAATCAACCTTATCTCAGGCTGAAAACGCATTTTCTGCATTGTGCCATAACTTCTCAGGGAAGCTTCAGAACATGAAATTTTCACCTCCCACTTTTGCAGAAATGGTCTTTCTAGTAGTTGCACATCAAATCTAAGCTGTCTGAAGTGTTTTTCCAAAGTTATCAACATTTTTATGTTTGGCGTTCCGGAATCGACCTTATCTCAGGCTGAAAACGCGTTTTCTGCATTGTGCCATAACTTTGCAGGGAAGCTTCAGAACATGAAATTTTCACCTCCCACTATAGCAGAAAGGGTCTTTCTAGTCGTTGTACATCAAATCTAAGCTGTCTGAAGTGTTTTTCCAAAGTTATCAACATTTTTACGTTTGGCGCTCCGGAACCCACATTATCATAGGCTAAAAACACGTTTTTTGCATTGTGCCATAACTTTGCAAGGAAGCTTCAGAACATGAAATTTTCACATCCCACTATAGCATAAAAGGTCTTTCTAGTAGTTGCACTTCAAATCTAAGCTGTCTGAAATGTTTTTCCCAAAGTTATCAACATTTTTATGTTTGGTTTTCCGGAACCCACCTTATCTCAGGCAGAAAACGCGTTTTCTGCATTGTGCCATAACTTTGCAGGGAAGCTTCAGAACATGAAATTTTAACCTCCCACTATAGCAGAAAGGGTCTTTTGAGTAGGTGCATATCAAATCAAAGCTGTTTGAAGTGTTTTTCCAAAGTTATCAACACTTTTATGTTTGGCGTTCCGGAATCGACCTTATCTCAGGCTGAAAACACGATTTACGCATTCTGCCATAACTTTGCAGGGAAGCTTCAGAACATGAAATTTTTACCTCCCACTATAGCAGAAAGGGTCTTTCTAGTAGTTGCACGTCAAATCTAAGCTGTCGAAAGTGTTTTTCCAAAGTTATCAACATTTTTATGTTTGGCGTTTCGGAATCGACCTTATCTCCGGCTGAAAACGCGTTTTCTGCATTGTGCCATAACTTTGCAGGGAAGCTTAAGAACATGAAATTTTCACCTCCCACGAGAGCAGAAAGGGTATTTCTAGTAGTTGCACATCAAATCTAAGCTGTCTGAAGTGTTTTTCCAAAGTTATCAACATTCTTATGTTTGGCGTTCCGGAATCGACCTTATCTCAGGCTGAAAACGCGTTTCCTGCATTGTGGCATAACTTTGCAGGGAAGCTTCACAACATGAAATTTTCTCCTCCCACTACAGCAGAAAGGGTATTTCTAGTAGTTGCACATCAAATCTAAGCTGTCTGAAGTGTATTTCCAAAGTTATCAACATTTTTATGTTTGGCGTTCCGGAATCGACCTTATCTCAGGCTGAAAACGCGTTTTCTGTATTGTGCCATAACTTTGCAGGGAAGCTTCAGAACATGAAATTTTCACCTCCCACTACAGCAGAAAGGGTCTTTCTAGTAGTTGCACATCAAATCTAAGCTGTCTGAAGTGTTTTTCGAAAGTTATCAACATTTTTATGTTTGGCGTTCCGGAATCGACCTTATTTCGGGATGAAAAATCGTTTTCTGCATTGTCCCATAACTTTGCAGGGAAGCTTCAGAACATGAAATGTTCACCTCCCACTATAGCAGAAAGGGTCTTTCTCGTAGTTGCACATCAAATCTAAGCTGTCTGAAGTGTTTTTCCAAAGTTATCAACATTTTTACGTTTGGCGTTCCGGAATCGACCTTATCTCAGTTTGAAAACGCGTTTCACGCATTGTGCCATAACTTTGCAGGGAAGCTTCAGAACATGAAATTTTCACATCCCACTATAGCATAAAGGGTCTTTCTAGTATTTGCACATCAAATCTAAGCTGTCTGAAGTGTTTTTCGAAAATTATCAACATTTTTATGTTTGGCGTTCCGGAATCGACCTTATCTCAGGATGAAAAATCGTTTTCTGCATTGTCCCATAACTTTGCACGGAAGCTTCAGAACATGAAATTTTCACGTCCCACTATTGCAGAAAGGGTCTTTCTAGTATTTGCACATGAAATCTAAGCTGTCTGAAGTGTTTTTCGAAAGTTATCAACATTTTTGTGTTTGGCGTTCCGGAACCCACGTTATCACAAGCTGAAAACGCGTTTTCTGCATTGTCCCATAACTTTGCATACAAGCTTCAGACCAAGAAATTTTCACCTCCCACTATAGCAGAAAGGGTCTTTCTAGTAGTTGCACATCAAATCTAAGCTGTCTGAAGTGTTTTTCGAAAGTTATCAACATTTTTATTTTTGGCGTTCCGGAATCGACCTTATCTCAGGCTGAAAATGCGTTTTACGCATTGTGCCATAACTTTGCAGGGAAGCTTCAGAACATGAAATTTTCAGGTCCCACTATAGCAGAAAGGGGCTTTCTAATAGTTGCACATCAAATCTAAGCTGTCTGAAGTGTTTTTCCAAAGTAATCAACATTTTTACGTTTGGCGTCTTGGAAACCACCTTATCTCAGGCTGAAAACGCGTTTTCTGCATAGTGCCATAACTTTGCAGGGAAGCTTCAGAACATGAAATTTTCACATCCCACTATAGCAGAAAGGGTCTTTCTAGTCGTTGTACATCAAATGTAAGCTGTCTGAAATGTTTTTTTCAAAGTTATCAACATTTTGATGTTTGGCGTTCCGGAACCCTCCTTATCTCAGGCTGAAAACGCGTTTTCTGCATTGTGCCATAACTTTGCAAGAAAGCTTCAGAACATGAAATTTTCACATCCCACTATAGCATAAAGGGTCTTTCTAGTAGTTGCACTTCAAATCTAAGCTGTCTGAAATGTTTTTCCCAAAGTTATCAACATTTTTATCTTTGGTGTTCCGGAACCCACCTTATCTCAGGCAGAAAATGCGTTTTCTGCATTGTGCCATAACTTTGCAGGGAAGCTTCAGAACATGAAATTTTAACCTCCCACTATAGCAGAAAGGGTCTTTCTAGTAGTTGCACATCAAATCTAAGCTGTCTGAAGTGTTTTTACAAAGTTATCAACATTTTTATGTTTGGCGTTCCGGAAACGACTTTATCTCGGGCTGAAAACGCGTTTTCTGCATTGTGCCATAACTTTGCAAGGGAGCTTCAGAACATGAAATTTTCACCGCCCACTATAGCAGAAAGGGTTTTCCTAGTAGTTGCACATGAAATCTATGCTGTCTGAAGTGTTTTTCGAAAGTTATCAACATTTTTATGTTTGGCGTCCCGAAATCGACCTCATCTCAGGATGAAAAATTGTTTTCCGCATTGTCCCATAACTTTCCAGGGAAGCTTCAGAACATGAAATTTTGACCACCCACTATAGCAGAAAGGGTCTTTCTAGTAGTTGCACATCAAATCTAAGCTGTCTGAAGTGTTTTTCCAAAGTTATCAACATTTTTATGTTTGGCGTCCCGGAATCGACCTTATCTCAGGATGAAAAATTGTTTTCCGCATTGTCCCATAACTTTCCAGGGAAGCTTCAGAACATGAAATTTTGACCAACCACTATAGCAGAAAGGGTCTTTCTAGTAGTTGCACATCAAATCTAAGCTGTCGGAAGTGTTTTTCCAAAGTTATCAACATTTTTAAGTTTGGCGTTCCGGAACCCACCTTATCTCAGGCTGAAAACGCGTTTTCTGCATTGTGCCATAACTTTGCAGGGAAGCTTCAGAACATGAAATTTTCAACTCCCACTATGACAGACAGGGTCTTTGTAGTAGTTGCACATCAAATCTAAGCTGTCTGAAGTGTTTTTCGAAAGTTATCAACATTTTTATGTTTGGCGTTCCGGAACCCACGTTGTCTCAGGCTGAAAACGCGTTTTCTGCATTGTGCCATAACTTTGAAGGAAAGCTTCAGAACATGAAAGTTTCACCTCCCACTATAGCAGAAAGGGTCTTTCTAGTAGTTACACATCTAATCTAAGCTCTCTGAAGTGTTTTTCCAAAGTTATCAACATTTTTAAGTTTGGCGTTCCGGAACCCACCTTATCTCAGGCTGAAAACGCGTTTTCTGCATTGTGCCATAACTTTGCAGGCAAGCTTCAGAACATGAAATTTTAACCTCCCACAATAGCATAAAGGGTCTTTCTTGTAGTTGCTCTTAAAATCTAAGCTGTCGGAAGTGGTTTTCCAAAGTTATCAACATTTTTATGTTTGGCGTTCTGGAACCCACCTTATCTCAGGCTGAAAACGCGTTTTCTGCATTGTGCCATAACTTTGAGGGAAGCTTCAGAACATGAAATTTTAACATCCCACTATAGCAGAAAGGGTATTTCTAGTAGTTGCACATCAAATCTACGCTGTCTGAAGTGTTTTTCCAAAGTTATCAACATTTTTATGTTTGGCGTTCCGGAAACGACTTTATCTCGGGCTGAAAACGCGTTTTCTGCATTGTGCCATAACTTTGCAAGGGAGCTTCAGAACATGAAATTTTCACCGCCCACTATAGCAGAAAGGGTTTTCCTAGTAGTTGCACATGAAATCTATGCTGTCTGAAGTGTTTTTCGAAAGTTATCAACATTTTTATGTTTGGCGTCCCGAAATCGACCTCATCTCAGGATGAAAAATTGTTTTCCGCATTGTCCCATAACTTTCCAGGGAAGCTTCAGAACATGAAATTTTGACCACCCACTATAGCAGAAAGGGTCTTTCTAGTAGTTGCACATCAAATCTAAGCTGTCTGAAGTGTTTTTCCAAAGTTATCAACATTTTTATGTTTGGCGTCCCGGAATCGACCTTATCTCAGGATGAAAAATTGTTTTCCGCATTGTCCCATAACTTTCCAGGGAAGCTTCAGAACATGAAATTTTGACCAACCACTATAGCAGAAAGGGTCTTTCTAGTAGTTGCACATCAAATCTAAGCTGTCGGAAGTGTTTTTCCAAAGTTATCAACATTTTTAAGTTTGGCGTTCCGGAACCCACCTTATCTCAGGCTGAAAACGCGTTTTCTGCATTGTGCCATAACTTTGCAGGGAAGCTTCAGAACATGAAATTTTCAACTCCCACTATGACAGACAGGGTCTTTGTAGTAGTTGCACATCAAATCTAAGCTGTCTGAAGTGTTTTTCGAAAGTTATCAACATTTTTATGTTTGGCGTTCCGGAACCCACGTTGTCTCAGGCTGAAAACGCGTTTTCTGCATTGTGCCATAACTTTGAAGGAAAGCTTCAGAACATGAAAGTTTCACCTCCCACTATAGCAGAAAGGGTCTTTCTAGTAGTTACACATCTAATCTAAGCTCTCTGAAGTGTTTTTCCAAAGTTATCAACATTTTTAAGTTTGGCGTTCCGGAACCCACCTTATCTCAGGCTGAAAACGCGTTTTCTGCATTGTGCCATAACTTTGCAGGCAAGCTTCAGAACATGAAATTTTAACCTCCCACAATAGCATAAAGGGTCTTTCTTGTAGTTGCTCTTAAAATCTAAGCTGTCGGAAGTGGTTTTCCAAAGTTATCAACATTTTTATGTTTGGCGTTCTGGAACCCACCTTATCTCAGGCTGAAAACGCGTTTTCTGCATTGTGCCATAACTTTGAGGGAAGCTTCAGAACATGAAATTTTAACATCCCACTATAGCAGAAAGGGTATTTCTAGTAGTTGCACATCAAATCTACGCTGTCTGAAGTGTTTTTCCAAAGTTATCAACATTCTTATGTTTGGCGTTCCGGAATCGACCTTATCTCAGGCTGAAAACGCGTTTCCTGCATTGTGCCATAACTTTGCAGGGAAGCTTCACAACATGAAATTTTCTCCTCCCACTACAGCAGAAAGGGTATTTCTAGTAGTTGCACATCAAATCTAAGCTGTCTGTAGTGTTTTTTCAAAGTTATCATATTTTTATGTTTGGCGTTCCCGAATTGACCTTGTCTCATGCTGAAAACGCGTTTTCTGCATTGTGCCATCACTTTGCAGGAAAGCTGAAGAATATGAAATTTTCACCTCTCACTATAGCAGAATCGGTCTTTCTAGTAGTTGCACATCAAATCTAAGCTGTCTGAATTGTTTTTCCAAAGTTATCATATTTTTTTGTTTGGCGTTCCGGAACCCACCTTATCTCAAGCTGAAAACGCGTTTTCTGCATTGTGCCATAACTTTGGAGGGAAGCTTCAGAACATGAAATTTTAACCTGTCACCATAGCAGAATGGGTCTTTCTAGTAGTTGCACATCAAATCTAAGCTGTCTGAAGTGTTTTTCCAAAGTTATAAACATTTTTATGTTTGGAGTTCCGGAATCGATCTTATCTCCGGCTGAATACGCGTTTTCTTCATTGTGCCATAACTTTGCAGGGAAGTTTCAGAACAAAAAAATTTCACCTCCCACTATAGCAGAAACGGTCTTTCTAGTAGTTGCACATCAAATGTAAGCTGTGTGAAGTGTTTTTCCAAAGTTATCAACATTTTTATGTTTGGCGTTCCGGAATCGATCTTATCTCCGGCTGAAAACGCCTTTTCTGCATTGTGCCATAACTTTGCAAGGAAGCTTCAGAACAAAAAAATTTCACCTCCCACTATAGCAGAAACGGTCTTTCTAGTAGTTGCACATCAAATCTAAGCTGTCTGAAGTGTTTTTCCAAAGTTATCAACATTTTTATGTTTGGCGTTCCGGAATTGACCTTATGTGAGGCTGAAAACGCCTTTTCTGCATTGTGCCATAACTTTGCATGGAAGCTTCAGAACATGAAATTTTCACTTCCCACTTTAGCATAAAGGGTCTCTCTAGTAGTTGCACATCAAATCTAAGCTGTCTGAAGTGTTTTTCGGAAGTTATCAACATTTTTATGTTTGGCGTTCCGGAATCGACCTTATGTGAGGCTGAAAACGCGTTTTCTGCATTGTGCCATAACTTTGCATGGAAGCTTCAGAACATGACATTTTCACCTCCCACTATAGAATAAAGGGTCTCTCTCGTAGTTGCACATCAAATCTAAGCTGTCTGAAGTGTTTTTCGGAAGTTATCAACATTTTTATGTTTGGCGTTCCGGAATCGACCTCATGTGAGGTTGAAAACGCGTTTTCTGCATTGTGCCATAACTTTGCAGGGAAGCTTCAGAACAAAAAAATTTCACCTCTCACTATAGCAGAAAGGATCTTTCTAGTAGTTGCACACAAATCTAAGCTGTCTGAAGTGTTTTTCCGAAGTTATTAACATTTTTATGTTTGGCGTTCCGGAATTGACCTTATGTGAGGCTGAAAACGCGTTTTCTGCATTGTGACATAACTTTGCAGGGAAGCTTCAGAACATGAAATTTTCACCTCCCACGATAGCAGAAAGGGTCTTTCTAGTAGTTGCAGATCAAAACTAAGCTGTCTGAAATGTTTTTCTAAAGTTATCAACAGTTTCATGTTTGGCATTCCGGAATCGACCTTATCTCAGGCTGTAAACCCGTTTTTGCGTATGGTGCCATAACTTTGCTGGGAAGCTTCAGAACATCAAATGTTCACCTCCCACTACAGCAGAAAGGGTCTTTCTAGTAGTTGCACATCAAATCTAAGCTGTCTGAAGTGTTTTTCCAAATTTATCAACATTTTTATGTTTGGCGTTCCGGAACACATCTTATCTCAGGCTGAAAACGCGTTTCCTGCATTGTGCCATACCTTTGCAGGGAAGTTTCAGAACATGAAAATTTCACCTCCCACTATAGCAGAAAGGGTCTTTCTAGTAGTTTCACGTGAAATCTAAGCTGTCTGAAGTGTTTTTCCAAAGTTATCAACATTTTTATGTTTGGCGTTCCGGAAGCGACTTTATCTCTGGCTGACAACCTTTTTTTCCGCATTGTGCCATAACTTTGCAAGGAAGCTTCAGAACATGAAATTTTAACCTCCCACTATAGCAGAAAGGGTCTTTCTAGTAGTTGCTCATCAAATCTAAGCTGTCTGAAGTGTTTTTCCAAAGTTTTCAACATTTTTATGTTTGGCGTTCGGGAACCCACCTTATCTCAAGCTGAAAACGCGTTTTCTGCATTGTGCCATAACTTTGCAGGAAACTTCAGAATAAGAAATTTTAACCTCCCACTGTTGCAGAAAGGGTCTGTCTTGTAGTTGCACTTCAAATCGAAGCTGTCTGAAGTGTTTTTCCAAAGTTATCAACATTTTCATGTTTGGCGTTCCGGAATCGACCTTATCTCAGGCTGAAAACGCGTTTTGCGCATTGTGCCATAACTTTGCATAAAGCTTCAGAATATGAAATTTTCACCTCCCACTATAGCAGAAAGCGTCTTTCTAGTAGTTGCACATCAAATCTAAGCTGTCTGAAGTGTTTTTCCAAAGTTTTCAACATTTTTATGTTTGGCGTTCCGGAACCCACCTTATCTCAGGCTTAAAACAGGTTTTCTGCATTGTGCCATAACTTTGCAAGGAATCTTCAGAACATGACATTTTCACCTCCCACAATAGCCGAAAGGGTCTTTCTAGTAGTTGCACATCAAATCTAAGCTGTCTGAAATGTTTTTCCAAAGTTATCAACATTTTTACGTTTGGCGTTCCGGAATCGACCTTATGTTAGGCTGAAAACGCGATTTACACATTGTGGAATAACTTTGCAGGGAAGCTTCAGAACATGAAATGTTCACATCCCACTATAGCAGAAAGGGTCTTTCTAGTAGTTGCACATCAAATCTAAGCTGTCTGAAATGTTTTTCCAAAGTTATCAACATTTTTACGTTTGGCGTTCCGGAATCGACCTTATCTCAGGCTGAAAACGCGTTTTACGCATTGTGCCATTACTTTTCAGGGAAGCTTCAGAACATGAAATGTTCACCTCCCACTATAGCAGAAAAGGTCTTTCTGGAAGTTGCACATCAAATGTAAGCTGTCTGAAGTGTTTTTCTAAATTTATCAACATTTCTATGTTTGGCGTTCCGGAATCGACATTATCTCAGGCTGAAAACGCGTTTTACGCATTGTGCCATAACTTTGCAGGGAAGCTTCAGAACATGAAATTTTGACCTCCCACTTTTGCAGAAAGCGTCTTTCTAGTAGTTGCACATCAAATCTAAGCTGTCTGAAGTGTTTTTCCAAAGTTATCAACATTTTTATGTTTGGCGTTCCGGAACCGACCTTATCTCAGGCTGAAAACACGCTTTCTGCATCGTGCCATAACTTTGCAGGGAAGCTTCAGAACATGAAATGTTCACCTCCCACTATAGAATAAAGGGTCTCTCTCGTAGTTGCACATCAAATCTAAGCTGTCTGAAGTGTTTTTCGGAAGTTATCAACATTTTTATGTTTGGCGTTCCGGAATCGACCTCATGTGAGGTTGAAAACGCGTTTTCTGCATTGTGCCATAACTTTGCAGGGAAGCTTCAGAACAAAAAAATTTCACCTCCCACTATAGCAGAAAGGATCTTTCTAGTAGTTGCACACAAATCTAAGCTGTCTGAAGTGTTTTTCCGAAGTTATTAACATTTTTATGTTTGGCGTTCCGGAATTGACCTTATGTGAGGCTGAAAACGCGTTTTCTGCATTGTGACATAACTTTGCAGGGAAGCTTCAGAACATGAAATTTTCACCTCCCACGATAGCAGAAAGGGTCTTTCTAGTAGTTGCAGATCAAAACTAAGCTGTCTGAAATGTTTTTCCAAAGTTATCAACAGTTTCATGTTTGGCATTCCGGAATCGACCTTATCTCAGGCTGTAAACCCGTTTTTGCGTATGGTGCCATAACTTTGCTGGGAAGCTTCAGAACATCAAATGTTCACCTCCCACTACAGCAGAAAGGGTCTTTCTAGTAGTTGCACATCCAATCTAAGCTGTCTGAAGTGTTTTTCCAAATTTATCAACATTTTTATGTTTGGCGTTCCGGAACACATCTTATCTCAGGCTGGAAACGCGTTTCCTGCATTGTGCCATACCTTTGCAGGGAAGTTTCAGAACATGAAAATTTCACCTCCCACTATAGCAGAAAGGGTCTTTCTAGTAGTTTCACGTGAAATCTAAGCTGTCTGAAGTGTTTTTCCAAAGTTATCAACATTTTTATGTTTGGCGTTCCGGAACCGACTTTATCTCTGGCTGACAACCTTTTTTTCCGCATTGTGCCATAACTTTGCAAGGAAGCTTCAGAACATGAAATTTTAACCTCCCACTATAGCAGAAAGGGTATTTCTAGTAGTTGCTCATCAAATCTAAGCTGTCTGAAGTGTTTTTCCAAAGTTTTCAACATTTTTATGTTTGGCGTTCGGGAACCCACCTTATCTCAAGCTGAAAACGCGTTTTCTGCATTGTGCCATAACTTTGCAGGAAACTTCAGAATAAGAAATTTTAACCTCCCACTGTTGCAGAAAGGGTCTTTCTAGTAGTTGCACATCAAATCTAAGCTGTCTGAAGTGTTTTTCCAAAGTTTTCAACATTTTTATGTTTGGCGTTCCGGAATCGACCATATCTCAGGCTGAAAACGCGTATTCTGCACTGTGCCTTAACTTTGCAGGGAAGCTTCAGAACATGAAATTTTCACCTCCCACTATATCAGAAAGGATCTTTCTCGTAGTTGCACATCAAATCTAAGCTGTCTGAAGTGTTTTTCCAAAGTTATCAACATTTTTATGTTTGGCGTTCCGGAACCCACCTTATCTCAGGCTGTAACCGCGTTTTCTGCTTTGTGCCATAACTATGGAGGGAAGCTTCAGAACATGAAATTTTAACCTGCCACTATAGCAGAAAGGGTCCTTCTAGAAGTTGCGCATCAAATCTAACCTGTCTGAAGTGTTTTTCCAAAGTTATCAACATTTTTATGTTTGGCGTTCTGGAACCCACCTTATCTCAGTCTGAAAACGTGTTTTTTGCATTGTGCCATAACTTTGCAGGGATGCCACAGAACATGAAATTTTCACCTCCCACTATAGCAGAAAGGGTCTTTCTAGTAGTTGCACATCAAATCTAAGCTGTCTAAAGAGTTTTTCCAAAGTTATCAATATTTTTATGTTTGGCGTTCCGGAATCGACCTTATCTCAGGCTGAAAACGCGTTTCCTGCATTGTGGCATAACTTTGCAGGGAAGCTTCAGAACATGAAATTTTAACTTCCCACTATAGCAGAAACGGTCTTTCTCGTAGTTGCACATCAAATCTAAGCTGTCTGAAGTGTTTTTCCAAAGATATCAACATTTTTATGTTTGGCGTACCAGAATCTATCTTATCTCAGGCCGAAGACGTGTTTTTTGCATTGTGCCATAACTTTGCAGGGAATCTTCAGAACATGAAATTTTCACCTCCGACTATAGCAGAAAGGATCTTTCTAGTAGTTTCACGTGAAATCTAAGATGTCTGAAGTGTATTTCCAAAGTTATCAAAATTGTTATGTTTGGCGTTCCGGAATCGACTTTATCTCAGGCTGAAAACGAGTTTTCCGCATTGTGCCATAACTTTGCAGGAAAGCTTCAGAACATGAAATTTTCAACTCCCACTATAGCAGAAAGGGTCTTTCTAGTAGTTGCACATCAAATCTAAGCTGTCTGAAGTGTTTTTCCAAAGTTATCAACATTTTTATTTTTGGCGTCCCGGAATCGACCTTATCTCAGGCTGAAAACGCGTTTTCTGCATTGTGCCATAACTTTGCAGGGAAACTTCAGAACATAAAAATTTCACATCCCACTATAGCAGAAAGGGTCTTTCTAGTAGGTGCACATCAAATCGAAGCTGTCTGAAGTGTTTTTCCAAAGTTATCAACACTTTTATGTTTGCCGTTCCGGAATCGACCTTATCTCAGGCTGAAAACACGATTTACGCATTCTGCCATAACTTTGCAGGGAAGCTTCAGAACATGAAGTTTTCATATCCCACTATAGCAGAAAGGGTCTTTCTAGCAGTTGCACATCAAATCTAAGCTGTCTGAAGTGTTTTTCCAAAGTTATCAACATTTTTACGTTTGGCGTTCCGGAATCGACCTTATCTCAGGCTGAAAACGCGTTTTCTGCATTGTGCCATAACTTTGCAGGGAGACTTCAGAACATGAAATTTTCTCCTCCCACTATAGCAGAAAGGGTATTTCTAGTAGTTGCACATCAAATCTAAGCTGTCTGAAGTGTTTTTCCAAAGATATCAACATTCTTATGTTTGGCGTTCCGGAACCCACCTTATCTCAGCCAGAAAACGCATTTTACATATTTTGCCATAACTTTGCAGGGAAGCTTGAGAACATGAAATTTTAACATCCCACTATAGCAGAAAGGGTCTTTCTAGTAGTCTCACATCAAATCTAAGCTGTCTGAAGTGTTTTTCCAAAGTTATCAACATTTTTATGTTTGGCGCTCCAGAATCGACCTTATCTCAGGCTGAAAACGCGTTTTCTGCATTGTGCCATAACTTTGCAGGGAAGCTTCAGAACATGAAATTTTAACCTCCCACTATAGCAGAATGGGTCTTTCTAGTAGTTGCACATCAAATCTAAGCTGTCTGAAGTGTTTTTCCAAAGTTATCAATATTTTTATGTTTGGCGTTCCGGAATCGACGTTATCTCAGGCTGAAAACGCGTTTCCTGCATTGTGGCATAACTGTGTAGGGAAGCATCAGAACATGAAATTTTCACCTCCCACTGTAGCAGAAAGGGTCTTTCTAGTAGTTGCACATCAAATCTAAGCTGTCTGAAGTGTTTTTCCAAAATTATCAACATTTTTATGTTTGGCGTTCCGGAATCGACCTTATCTCAGGCTGAAAACGCGTTTTCTACATCGTGCCATAACTTTGCAGGGAATCTTCAGAACATGAAATGTTCACCTCCCACTACAGCAGAAAGGGTCTTTCTAGTAGTTGCAGATCAAATCTAAGCTGTCTGATGTGTTTTTCCAAAGTTATCAACATTTTTATGTTTGGCGTTCCGGAATCGACCTTATCTTAGGCTGAAAACGCGTTTTACGCATTGTGCCATAACTTTGCAGGGAAGCTTCAGAACATGAAATGTTCACCTCCCACTATAGCAGAAAGGGTCTTTCTAGTAGTTGCACATAAAATCTAAGCTGTCTGAAGTGTTTTTCGAAAGTTATCAACATTTTTATGTTTGGCGTTCCGGAATCGACCTTATCTCATGATGAAAAATCGTTTTCTGCATTGTCCCATAACTTTGCAGGGAAGCTTCAGAACATGAAATTTTCACGTCCCACTATAGCAGAAAGGGTCTTTCTAGTATTTGCACATCAAATCTAAGCTGTCTGAAATGTTTTTCCAAAGTTATCAACATTTTTACGTTTGGCGTTGTCACGGGACGAGGGAGCTAAAGCCACGTAGGAGGATGTGGTGTAGGACCCAAGTGCAAGTGGTTATAGGCACAGGAGGCAGGAGGGAATTATAAATAATATTTAATAATTAAACAAACTAAAATAGAACAGAAAGCGTCACCGAACCGGGAAGAAACAGAGCAAACCCAGTGTGTAAAAACAGTAATGAAACTAACAGAAGTTCACAAAAATTAGTAAAAAGTCAAAACAGAAAGCGTCACCGAACCGGGAGTTAAATGAACTTAAATCACAAATGAAAACCGAGAATAAACTACAAAAGATAACCAAGAAACACGCGGCAAACAGCAAGAAACCAAAAACACTAACTCAGGACAGCAGGGTTAAACAATGTAACAAAAGAACTAGCAAGCGCACAGAAGTAAAAGCCGAACACAGGGAGAGAGACACAAGAACCGCAGAAGCCAAACACAGGGAGAGACACGAGAACCGCAGAAGCCGAACACAGGGAGAGACACGAGAACCGGGAGTTACCACAGGGGATCGAGAGGAGTCCAAAATCACAGGAATCACCACAGGGAACGTGGAAACACACAGGGACTAGGAGAAGTGGCAGGAAACAAAGACAACGATCTGGCACACGTTGCTGGAGCCCAGGTGTTCTTGAAGACCGTAATCAGGGGGTAATCGGCTCCAGCCGTGTGCCAAAGGAACAGAGGGAGAGAAGCAAAACCAGGACTAGGAGCCTGGAAGCGGAGCCATGACAGTACCCCCGCCCTTAAAGAACACCTCTTGGTGTTCCTCCAGTCCTGGATGGACGGTCGTCGTAGACGAGGGGAGGAGGAGGCCCATTGGAGCGACTGGAAGAGCCGGGCTGCAGCGACCCGGAAGACAAGCTGGGGTACTGGGGAGGTGGCGGGTGGGAAGCTGCGGCTGGGGTCTTCGGGAGGACGCGGCGGCGGCTTGGGAGCCACGCTGAAGACGTCGGGAGGCGGCGGCGGCGGCTTGGGAGCCACGCTGAAGACGTCGGGAGGCGGCGGCAGCGGCTTGGGAGCCACGCTGGAGACGTCGGGAGGCGGCGGCGGCGGCTTGGGAGCCACGCTGGAGACGTCGGGAGGCCGCGGCGGCGGCGGCTTGGGAGCCACGCTGGAGACGTCGGGAGGAGACAGCGGCTTGGGAGCCACGCTGGAGTCGTCGGGAGGAGACAGCGGCTTGGGAGCCGCGTAGGGGCCCTCGGTAGGAGACGGCCTGGGAAACGCGTAGGGGCCCTCTGGAGGAGACGGCCTGGGAGCCGCGTAGGGGCCCTCTGGAGGAGACGGCCTGGGAGCCGCGTAGGGGCCCTCGGGAGGAGACGGCCTGGGAGCCGCGTTGGGGCCCTCTGGAGGAGACGGCCTGGGAGCCGCGTAGGGGCCCTCGGGAGGAGACGGCCTGGGAGCCGCGTAGGGGCCCTCGGGAGGAGACGGCTTGGGAGCCGCGTAGGGGCCCTCGGGAGGAGACGGTGGCCTGGGAGCCGCACAGGAGGGTTCGGGAGACGGCGGCCTGGGAGCCGCGCAGGAAGGTTTGGGAGGCGCCGGCTTGAGAGCAGCGCCGGAGACCACGGGAGGCGCCGGCTTGAGAGCTGCGCCGGAGACCACGGGAGGCGCCGGCTTGAGAGCTGCGCCGGAGACCACGGGAGGCGCCGGCTTGAGAGCTGCGCCGGAGACCACGAGAGGCGGCGGCTTGCGAGCTGCGCCGGAGACCACAAGAGGCGGCGGCTTGCGAGCTGCGCCGGAGAACACAAGAGGCGGCGGCTTGAGAGCTGCGCCGGAGACCACAAGAGGCGGCGGCTTGAGAGCTGCGCCGGTGTCCACGGGAGGCGGCGGCTTGAGAGTCGCGCCGGTGTCCATGGGAGGCGAAGACGGGGAAACACAAGATTCACAAAAAAAAATATCACGGACGGGAACCGACAGAATTGGCTCCGACGGAAGAGCAGAGGAAGCAAGCAGAACACCGGACAGAGCAGAGCGGGAGGAAAGCCGTGCAACCGCCTCAGACATGGAGTCCAACATCTCAAAAATGGACAGAGTCATCCTCTCCATATTACCTATACTGGTGGCCTGAGCGTCTAGTTCCTCCTGCCAGCCTTTCACCACTGCTGGGTCCATGTTAATGGCCAGATCGTTTCTGTCAGTCGCCGCGGCGGCGGCGGCTTGGGAGCCACGCTGGAGACGTCGGGAGGCGGCGGCGGCGGCTTGGGAGCCACGCTGGAGACGTCGGGAGGCGGCGGCGGCTGCTTGTAAGCTACGTTACCACAGGGGATCGAGAGGAGTCCAAAATCACAGGAATCACCACAGGGAACGTGGAAACACACAGGGACTAGGAGAAGTGGCAGGAAACAAAGACAACGATCTGGCACACGTTGCTGGAGCCCAGGTGTTCTTGAAGACCGTAATCAGGGGGTAATCGGCTCCAGCCGTGTGCCAAAGGAACAGAGGGAGAGAAGCAAAACCAGGACTAGGAGCCTGGAAGCGGAGCCATGACAGGCGTTCCAGAATCGACCTTATCTCAGGCTGAAAACGCGTTGTCTGCATTGTGCCGTAACTTTGCATGGAAGCTTCCGAACATGAAAATTTTACCTCTCACTATAGCAGAAAGGGTCTTTCTAGTAGTTGCACATCAAATCTAAGCTGTCTGATGTGTTTTTCCAAAGTTATCAACATTTTTATGTTTGGCGCTCCGGAATCGACCTTATCTCAGGCTGAAAACACGTTTTACGCATTGTGCCATAACTTTGCAGGGAAGCTTCAGAACATGAAATTTTCACCTCCCACTATAGCAGAAAGGGTCTTACTAGTAGTTGCACATTAAATCTAAGCTGTCAGAAGTGTTGTTCCAAAGTAATCAACATTTTTTGCGTTTTGGAAACCACCTTATCTCAGGCTGAAAACGCGTTGTCTGCATTGTGCCATAACTTTGCATGGAAGCTTTCGAACATGAAATTTTAACCTCCCACTATAGCAGAAAGGGTCTTTCTAGTAGTTGCACATCGAATCTAAGCTGTCTGAAATGTTTTTCCAAAGTTATCAACATTTTTATGTTTGGCATTCCGGAATCGACCTTATCTCAGGCTGAAAACGCGTTTTACGCATTGTGCCATTACTTTTCAGGGAAGCTTCAGAACATGAAATGTTCACCTCCCACTATAGCAGAAAGGGTCTTTCTGGAAGTTGCACATCAAATGTAAGCTGTCTGAAGTGTTTTTCCAAAGTTATCAACATTTTTATGTTTGGCGTTCCGGAACCTACCTTATCTCAGGCTGAAAACACGCTTTCTGCATCGTGCCATAACTTTGCAGGGAAGCTTCAGAACATGAAATGTTCACCTCCCACTATAACAGAAAGGGTCTTTCTAGTAGTTGCATATCAAATCTAAGCTGTCTGAAGTGTTTTTCCAAATTTATCAACATTTTTATGTTTGGCGTTCCGGAACACATCTTATCTCAGGCTGTGAGCGCGTTTTCTGCATTGTGGCATAATTTTGGAGGAAAGCTTCAGAACATGAAATTTTCAATTCCCATTGTAGGAGAAAGGGTCTTTCTCGTACTTGCACATCAAATCTAAGCTGTCTGAAGTGTTTTTCCAAAGTTATCAACATTTTTATGTTTGGCGTTCCGGAATCGACCTTATCTCAGGCTGAAAACGCGTTTTACGCATTGTGCCATAACTTTGCAGGAAAGCTTCAGAACATGACATTTTCAATTCCCACTAAAGCAGAAAGGGTTTTTCTCCTACTTGCACATCAAATCTAAGCTGTCTGAATTGTTTTTCCAAAGTTATCAACATTCTTATGTTTGGCGTTCCGGAATCAACCTTATCTCATGCTGAAAACGCGTTTTACGCATTGTGCCATAACTTTGCAGGGAAGCTTCAGAACATGAAATTTTCAACTCCCACTATAGCAGAAAGGCTTTTTCCAGTAGTTGCACATCAAATCTAAGCTGTCTGAAGTGTTTTTCCAAAGTTGTCAACATTTTTATGTTTGGCTTTCCGGAATCGACCTTATCTCAGGCTGAAAACGCGTTTCCTGCATTGTGGCATAACTTTGCAGGGATGCTTCAGAACATGAAATTTTCACCTCCCACTGTAGCAGAAAGGGTCTTTCTAGTAGTTGCACATCAAATCTAAGCTGTCTGAAGTGTTTTTCCAAAGTTATCAACATTTTTATGTATGGCGTTCCGGAATCAACCTTATCTCAGGCTGAAAACGCGTTTTATGCATTGTGCCATAACTTTGCAGGGAGACTTCAGTACATGAAATTTTCTCCTCCCACTATAGCAGAAAGGGTATTTCTAGTAGTTGTACATCAAATCTAAGCTGTCTGAAGTGTTTTTCCAATGTTATCAACATTCTTATGATTGGCGTTCCGGAATCGACCTTATCTTAGGCTGAAAACGCTTTTTACGCTTTGTGCCATAACTTTGCAGGGAAGCTTCAGAAAATGAAATTTTCACCTCCCCCCTATCGCAGAAAGGGTTTTTCTAGTAGTTGCACATCAGATCTAAGCTGTCCGAAGTGTTTTTCGAAAGTTATCAACATTTTTATGTTTGGTGTTCCGGAATCGACCTTATCTCAGGATGAAAAATTGTTTTCTGCATTGTCCCATGACTTTCCAGGGAAGCTTCAGAACATGAAATTTCGACCTCCCACTATAGCAGAAAGGGTCTTTCGAGTAGTTGCACATCAAATCTAAGCTGTCTGAAGTGTTTTTCCAAAGTTATCAACATTTTTATGTTTGGCGTTCCAGAATCGACCTTATCTCAGGCTGAAAACGCGTTTTACGCATTGTGCCATAACTTTGCAGGGAAGCTTCAGAAAATAAAATTTCAACCTCCTACTATAGCAGAAAGGGTATTTCTAGTAGTTGCACATCAAATCTAAGCTGCCTGAAGTGTTGTTCCAAAGTTATCAACATTTTTATGTTTGGTGTTCCGGAATCGACCTTATCTCAGGATGAAAATTCGTTTTCTGCATTGTCCCATGACTTTCCAGGGAAGCTTCAGAACATGAAATTTCGACCTCCCACTATAGCAGAAAGGGTCTTTCGAGTAGTTGCACATCAAATCTAAGCTGTCAGAAGTGTTTTTCTAAAGTTATCAACATTTTTATGTTTGGCGTTGCGGAACCCACCTTACCTCAGGCTGAAAACGCGTTTTCTGCATTGTTCCTTAACTTTGCAGGGAAGCTTCAGAACATGAAAGTTTGAACTCCCACTATAATAGACAGGGTCTTTCTAGTAGTTGCACGTCAAATCTAAGCTGTCTGAAGTGTTTTTCCAAAGTTATCAACATTTTTATGTTTGGCCTTCCGGAATCGATCTTATCTCAAGCTGAAAACGCGTTTTCTGCATTGTGCCATAACTTTGCAGGGAAGCCTCAGAACATGAAATGTTCACCTCCCACTATAGCAGAAAGGGTCTTTCTAGTAGTTTCACGTGAAATCTAAGCTGTCTGAAGTGTTTTTCCGAAGTTATCAACGTTTTTATGTTTGGCATTCCGGATTTGACCTTATGTGAGGCTGAAAACGCGTTTTCTGCATTGTGCCATAACTTTGCAGGGAAGCTTCAGAACATGAAATTTTCACCTCCCACTATAGCAAAAAGGGTCTTTCTCGTAGTTGCAGATCAAATCTACGCTGTCTGAAGTGTTTGTCCAAAGTTATCAACATTCTTATGTTTGGCGTTCCGGAATCAACCATATCTCAGGCTGAAAACGTGTTTTCTGCATTGTGCCATAACTATGCAGGGAAGCTTCAGAACATGAAATTTTCACCTCCCACTATAGCAGAAAGGGTCTTTCTTGTAGTTGCACATCAATTGTAAGCGGTCTGAAGTGTATTTCAAAAGTTATCAACTTTTTTAAGCTTCAGAACATGAAATTTTCACCTTCCACAATGGCAGAAAGGGTCTTTCTAGTAGTTTCACGTGAAATCTAAGCTATCTGAAGTGTTTTTCCAAAGTTATCAACATTTTTATGTTTGGCGTTCCGGAATCGACCTTATCTCAGGCTGAAAACGCGTTTTAAGCATTGTGCCACAACTATGCATAAAGCTTAAGAACATGACATTTTCACCTCCCACTATAGCAGAAAGGGTCTTTCTAGTAGTTTCACGTGAAATCTAAGCTGTCTGAAGTGTTTTTCCAAAGTTATCAACATTTTTATGTTTCGCGTTCCGGAATCGACCTTATCTCAGGCTGAAAACGCGTTTTCCACATTATGCTATAAATTCGCAGGGAAGCTTCAAAACATCAAATTTTCACCTGCCACTGTAGCAGAAATGGTCTTTCTAGTAGTTGCACATCAAATCTAAGCTGTCTGAAGTGTTTTTCCAATGTTATCAACATTTTTATGTTTGGTGTTTCGGAATCGACCTTTTCTCAGGCTAAAAACGGGTTTTCTGCATTGTGCCAGAACTTTGCAGGGAAGCTTCAGAACATGAAATTTTCACCTCCCACTAAAGCAGAAATGGTCTTTCTAGTATTTGCACATCAAATCTAAGCTGTCTGATGTGTTTTTCCAAAGTTATCAACATTTTTATTTTTGGCATTCCGGAATCGACCTTATCTCTGGCTGAAAATGCGTTTTCTGCATTGTGCCATGACTTTACAGGGAAGCTTCAGAACATGAAATTTTCATCTCCCACTATGGCAGAAAGGGTCTTTCTAGCAGTTGCCCATCAAATCTAAGGTGTCTGAAGTGTTTTTCCAAAGTTATCAACATTTTTATGTTTGGCGTTCCGGAATCGATCTTATCTCAGGCTGAAAATGCGTTTTCTGCATTGTGCCATAACTTTGCAGGGAAGCTTCAGAACATGAAATTTTCACCTCCCACTATAGCAGAAAGGGTCTTTCTAGTAGTTGCACATCAATTCTAAGCTGTCTGAAGTGTTTTTCCAAAGTTATCAACATTTTTATGTTTGGCATTCCGGAAACGACCTTATCTCAGGCTGAAAATGCGTTTTCTGCATTGTGCCATAATTTTACAGGGAAGCTTCAGAACATGAAATTTTCACTTGTCACTTCAGCAGAAATCGTCTTTCTAGTAGTTGCACATCAAATCTAAGCTGTCTGAAGAGTTATTCCAAAGTTATCAACTTTTTTATGTTTGGCGTTCCGGAATCGACCTTATCTCCGCCTTAAAACGCGTTTTACGTATTGTGCCATAACTTTGCAAGGAAGCTTCAGAACATGGAATTTTCAATACCCACTATAGCAGAAAGGGTCTTTCTAGTAGTTGCACATCAAATCTATGCTGTCTGAAGTGTTTTTCAAAAGTTATCAACATTTTTATATTTGCCATACCAGAATCGACCTTATCTCAGGCTGAAACCGTGTTTTCTGCATTGTGCCATTACTTTGCAGGGAAGCTTCAGAACATGACATTTTCACCTCCCACTATATCTGAAAGGGTCTTTCTCGTAGTTGCACATCAAATCTAAGCTGTCTGAAGTGTTTTTCCAAAGTTTTCAAGTTTTTTATGTTTGGCGTTCCGGAATCGAACTTATCTCAGGCTGAAAACGCATTTTACGCGTTGTGCCATGACTTAACAGGGAAGCTTCAGAACATGAAATTTTCATCTCCCACTATGGCAGAAAGGGTCTTTCTAGTAGTTGCACATCAAATCTAAGGTGTCTGAAGTGTTTTTCCAAAGTTATCAACATTTTTATATTTGCCATACCGGAATCGACCTTATCTCAGGCTGAAAACGCGTTTTCTGCATTGTGCCATTACTTTGCAGGGAAGCTTCAGAACATGAAATTTTCACCTCCCACTATATCTGAAAGGGTCTTTCTCGTAGTTGCACATCAAATCTAAGCTGTCTGAAGAGTTATTCCAAAGTTATCAACTTTTTTATGTTTGGCGTTCCGGAATCGACCTTATCTCAGGCTGAAAACGCATTTTACGCGTTGTGCCATAAATTTGCTGGGAAGCTACAGAACATAAGATTTTCACCTGCCACTATAGCAGATATGGTCTTTCTAGTAGTTGCACATCAAATCTAAGCTGTCTGACATGTTTTTCCAAAGTTATCAACTTTTTTATGTTTGGCGTTCCGGAATCGACCTTATCTCAGACTGAAAACGCGTTTTCTGCATTGTGCCCTAACTTTGCAGGGAAGTTTCAAAACATGAAGTGTTCACCTCCCACTATGGCAGAAATGGTCTTTCTAGTAGTTGCACATCAAATCTAAGCTGTCTGAAGTGTTTTTCTGAAGTTATCAACATTTTTATGTTTGGCGTTCCGGAATCGACCGTACATCAGGCTGAAAACGCGTTTTCTCCATTGTGCCATAACTTTGCAGGGAAGCTTCAGAACATGAAGTGTTCACCTCCCACTATGGCAGAAATGGTATTTTTAGTAGTTGCACATCCAATCTAAGCTGTCTGAAGTGTTTTTCCAAAGTTATCCACTTTTTTATGTTTGGTTTTTCCGGAATCGACCTTATCTCAGGCTGAAAACGCATTTTTCGCATTGTGCCATAAATTTGCAAGGAAGCTTCAGAACATGGAATCTTCAATACCCACCGTAGCAGAAAGGGTCTTTCTAACATTTGCACATCAAATCTAAGCTGTCTGAAGTGGTTTTCCAAAGTTATCAACATTTTTAAGTTTGGCGTTCCGGAACCCACCTTATCTCAGGCTGAAAACGCGTTTTTGTGCATTGTGCCATAACTTTTCAGGGAAGCTTCAGAACATGAAATTTCCACATCCCACTATAGCAGAAAGGGTTTTTCTAGTAGTTCCACATTAAATCTAAGCTGTCTGAAGTGTTTTTCCAAAGTTATCAACATTTTTATGTTTGGCGTTCCGGAATCGACCTTATCTCAGGCTGAAAACGCGTTTTACGCATTGTGCCATTACTTTGCGGGGAAGCTTCAGAACATGGAATTTTAACCTCCCACAATAGCATAAAGGGTCTTTCTTGTAGTTGCACATCAAATCTAAGCTGTCTGCAGTGTTTTTCCAAAGTTATCAACTTTTTTATGTTTGGTGTTCCGGAACCGACCTTATCTCAGGCTGAAAACGCGTTTTTCGCATTATGCCATAAATTCGCAGGGAAGCTTCAGAACATGAAATTTTCACCTGCCACTACAGCAGAAAGGGTCTTTCTAGCAGTTGCACATCAAATCTAAGCTGTCTGAAGTGTTTTTCCAAAGTTATCAACATTTTTATGTTTGGCGTTTCGGAACCTACCTTATTTCAGGCTGAAAATGCGTTTTCTGCATTGTGCCATAACTTTGCAGAGAAGCTTCAGAACATGAAATTTTCAGCTCCCACTATAGCAGAAAGGGTCTTTCTAGCAGTTGCACATCAAATCTAAGCTGTCTGAAGTGTTTTTCCAAAGTTATCAACATTTTTATGTTTGGCGTTCCGGAATCGAACTTGTCTCAGGCTGAAAACGCGTTTTTCGCATTATGCCATAAATTCGCAGGGAAGCTTCAGAACATGAAATTTTCACCTGCCACTACAGCAGAAAGGGTCTTTCTAGCAGTTGCACATCAAATCTAAGCTGTCTGAAGTGTTTTTCCAAAGTTATCAACATTTTTATGTTTGGCGTTCCAGAATCGACCTTATCTCTGGCTGAAAATGCGTTTTACGCATTGTGCCATTACTTTGCGGGGAAGCTTCAGAACATGAAATTTTCACTACCCACTATAGCAGAAATGGTATTTCTGGTATTTGCACATCAAATCTAAGCTGTCTGAAGTGTTTTTCCAAAGTTATCAACATTTTTATGTTTGGCGTTCCGGAATCGACCTTATCTCAGGCTGAAAACGCGTTTTACGCATTGTGCCATTACTTTGCGGGGAAGCTTCAGAACATGGAATTTTCACTACCCACTGGAGCAGAAAGGGTCTTTCTAGTATTTTCACATCAAATCTAAGGTGTCTGAAGTGTATTTCGAAAGTTATCAGCATTTTTATGTTTGGCGTTCTAGAACCCACCTTATCTCAGGCTGAAAATGTGTTTTCTGCATTGTGCCATAACTTTGCAGGGAAGCTTCAGAACATGGAATTTTCACCTCCCACCATAGCAGAAAGGGTCTTTCTAACAGTTGCACATCAAATCTAAGCTGTCTGAAATGTTTTTCCAAAGTTATCAACATTCTTCTGTTTGGCGTTTCGGAACCCACCTTATGTCAGGCTGAAAATGCGTTTTCTGCATTGTGCCATAACTTTGCAGAGAAGCTTCAGAACATGAAATTTTCACCTCCCACTGTGCCAGAAATGGTCTTTCTAGTAGTTGCACATCAAATCTAAGCTGTCTGAAGTGTTTTTCTAAAGTTATCAACATTTTTATGTTTGGCGTTCCGGAATCGACCTTATCTCAGGCTGAAAACCCGTTTTACGCATTGTGCGATAAAGTTGCAGGGAAGCTTCAGAACATGAAATTTGCATCTGCCACTAGAGGAGAACTGGTCTTTCTAGTAGTTGCAGATCAAATCTGAGCTGTCTGAAGTGTTTTTCTGAAGTCATCACCTTTTTTATGTATGGCGTTCCGGAATCGACCTTATCTCAGCCTGAAAACGAGTTTTCTGCATTGTACCATAACTTTCCAGGGAAGCTTCAGAACATGAAATTTTCACTTCCCACTATAGCAGAAAGGGTCTTTCGAGTAGTTGCATATCAAATCTAAGCTGTCTGCAGTGTTTTTCCAAAGTTATCAACATTTTTATGTTTGGCGTTCCGGAATCGACCTTTTGTCTGGCTAAAAACCCGTTTTCTGCATTGTGCCAAAACTTTGCAGGTAAGCTTCAGTACATGAAATTTTCACCTCCCGCTAAAGTAGAAATGGTCTTTCCAGTAGTTGCACATCAAATCTAAGGTGTCTGAAGTGTTTTTCTAAAGTTATCAACATTTTTATGTTTGGCGTTCCGGAATCGACCTTATCTCAGGCTGAAAACGCGTTGTCTGCATTGTGCCATAACTTTTCAGGGAAGCTTCAGAACATGAAATGTTCGCCTCCCACTATAGCAGAAAGGGTCTTTCTAGTAGTTGCACATCAAATCTAAGCTGTCTGATGTGTTTTTCGAAAGTTATCAACATTTTCATGTTTGGCGTCCCGGAATCGACCTTATGTCAGTTTGAAAATTGTTTTCTGCATTGTCCCATAACTTTCCAGGGAAGCTTCGAAACATGAAATTTTCACCTCCCACTATAGCAGAAAGGGTCTTTCTAGTCGTTGCACATCAAATCTAAGCTGTCTGAAGTGCTTTTCCAAAGTTATCAACATTTTTATGTTTGGCGTTCCGGAACCCACCTCATCTCAGGCTGAAAACGCATTTTCTGCTTTGTGCCATAACTTTGCTGGGAATCTTTAGAACATGAAATTTTAACCTCCCACAAAAGCAGAAAGGGTCTTTCTAGTAGTTGCACATCAAATCTAAGCTGTCTAAAATGTTTTTTCCAAAGTTATCAACATTTTTATGTTTGGCGTTCCGGAACCCACCTTATCTCAGGCTGAAAACGCGGTTTCTGCATTGTTCCTTAACTTTGCAGGGAAGCTTCAGAACATGAAATTTTCAACTCCCACTATAGCAGAAAGGGTCTTTCAAGTCGTTGCACATCAAATCTAAGCTGTATGCAGTGTTTTTCCAAAGTTTTCAACATTTTTGAGTTTGGCGTTCCGGAACCCACCTTATCTAAGGCTGAAAACGCGTTTTTTGCATTGTGCCATAACTTTGCAGGGAAGCTTCAGAACATTCAATTTTCACCTCCCACTATAGCAGAAAGGGTCTTTCTAGTCGTTGCACATCAAATCTAAGCTGTCTGAAGTGCTTTTCCAAAGTTATCAACATTTTTATGTTTGGCGTTCCGGAATCGACCTTATCTCAGGCTGAAAACGCATTTTCTGCATTGTGCCATAACTTTGCAAAGAAGTTTCAGAACAAGAAATTTTAACCTCGCACTATTGCAGAAAGTGTCTTTCTAGTAGTTGCACAACAAATCTAAGCTGTCTGAAATGTTTTTCCAAAGTTATCAACATTTTTATGTTTGGCGTTCGGGAACCCACCTTATCTCAGGCTGAAAACGCGTTTTCTGCATTGTGCCGTAACTTTGCAGGGAAGCTTCAGAACATTAAATTTTCACCTCCCACTATAGCAGAAAGGGTCTTTCTAGTAGTTGCACATCAAATCTAAGCTGTCTGAAGTGTTTTTCGAAAGTTATCAACATTTTTATGTTTGGCGTTGCGGAATCGACCTTATCTCAGGCTGAAAACGCGCTTTACGCATTGTCCCATAACTTTCCAGGGAAGCTTCAGAACATGAAAGTTTCACCTCCCACTATAGCAGAAAGGGTCTTTTTAGTAGTTACACATCAAATATAAGCTGTCAGAAATGTTTTTCCAAAGTTATCAACATTTTTATGTTTGGCGTTCCGGAATCGACCTTATCTCAGGCTGAAAACGCGTATTACGCATTGTCCGATAACTTTCCAGGGAAGCTTGAGAACATGAAATTTTTACCTCCCACTATGGCAGAAAGGGTCTTTCTAGTAGTTGCACATCAAATCTAAGCAGTCTGAAGTGGTTTTCCAAAGTTATCAACATTTTTATGTTTGAAGTTCCGGAATCGACCTTATCTCTGGCTGAAAACGCGTTTTCTGCTTTATGCCATAACTTTGCTGGGAATCTTCAGAACATGAAATTTTAACCTCCCACAATAGCATAAAGGGTCTTTCTAGTAGTTGCACATCAAATACAAGCTGTCTGAAGTGTTTTTCCAAAGTTATCAACATTTTTATGTTTGGCGTTCCGGAACCCACCTTTTGTCAGGCTGAAAATGCCTTAGCTGCATTGTGCCACAACTTTGCTGGGAAGCTTCAGAACATGAAATTTTAACCTCCCACTATAGAAGAACGGGTCTTTCTAGTAGTTGCACATCAAATCTAAGCTGTCTGAAGTGTGTTTCCAAAGTTATCAACATTCTTATGTTTGGCGTTCCGGAATTGACCTTGTCTCATGCTGAAAACGCGTTTTCTGTATTGTGCCATAACTTTGCAGGAAAGCTGCAGAATATGAAATTTTCACCTCCCACTGTAGCAGAAAGGGTGTTTCTAGTAGTTGCACATCAAATCTAAGCTGTCTGAAGTGTTTTTCCAAAGTTATCAACATTTTTATGTTTGGCCTTCCGGAACCCACCTTATGTCAGGCTGAAAACGCGTTTTCTGCATTGTTCCTTAACTTTGCAGGGAAGCTTCAGAACATGAAATTTTCAACTCCAACTATAACAGACAGGGTTCTTTGTAGTAGTTGCACGTCAAATCCAAGCTGTCTGAAGTGTTTTTCTAAAGCTATCAACATTTTTATGTTTGGCGTTCCGGAACCCTCCTTATCTCAGGCTGAAAATGCGTTTTCTGCATTGTGCCATAACTTTGCAGAGAAGCTTCAGAACATGAAATTTTCACCTCCCACTGTGCCAGAAACGGTCTTTCTAGTAGTTGCACATCAAATCTAAGCTGTCTGAAGTGTTTTTCTAAAGCTATCAACATTTTTATGTTTGGCGCTGCGGAATCGACCTTATCTCAGGCTGAAAACGCGTTTTACGCATTGTGCCATAACTTTGCAGGGAAGCTTGAGAACATGGAATTATCATTACCCACTATTGCAGAAAGGGTCTTTCTAGTATTTGCACATCAAATCCAAGCTGTCTGAAGAGTATTTCGAAAGTTATCAACTTTTTTATGTTTCGCGTTCCGGAATCTACCTTATCACAGGCTGAAAACGCGTTTTACGCATTGTGCCATAATTTTCCCGGGAAGCTTCAAAACATGAAATTTTCACCTCCCACTATATCAGAAAGAGTCTTTCTTGTAGTTGCACATCAAATCTAAGCTGTCTGAAGTGTTTTTCCAAAGTTATCAACATTTTTATGTTTGGCGTTCCGGAATCGACCTTATCTCAGGCTGAAAACGTGTTTTCTGCATTGTGCCATAACTTTGCAGGGAAGCTTAAGAACATGAAATTTTCACGTCCCACTATAGCAGAAAGGGTATTTCTAGTAGTTGCACATCAAATCTAAGCTGTCTGAAGTGTTTTTCGACAGTTATCAACATTTTTATGTTTGGCGTTCCGGAATCGACCTTATCTCCGGATGAAAAATCGTTTTCTGCATTGTCCCATAACTTTCCATGGGAAGCTTCAGAACATGAAATTTTCACCTCCCACTATAGCAGAAAGGGTCTTTCTAATAGTTGCACATCAAATACAAGCTGTCTGAGGTGTTTTTCCAAAGTTATCAACATTTTTATGTTTGGCGTTCCGGAACCCACCTTTTGTCAGGCTGAAAATGCCTTTTCTGCATTGTGCCACAACTTTGCTGGGAAGCTTCAGAACATGAAATTTTAACCTCCCACTATAGAAGAACGGGTCTTTCTCGTAGTTGCACATCAAATCTAAGCTGTCTGAAGTGTGTTTCCAAAGTTATCAACATTCTAATGTTTGGCGTTCCGGAATTGACCTTGTCTCATGCTGAAAACGCGTTTTCTGTATTGTGCCATAACTTTGCAGGAAAGCTGCAGAATATGAAATTTTCACCTCCCACTGTAGCAGAAAGGGTGTTTCTAGTAGTTGCACATTAAATCTAAGCTGTCTGAAGTGTTTTTCCAAAGTTATCAACATTTTTATGTTTGGCCTTCCGGAACCCACCTTATGTCAGGCTGAAAACGCGTTTTCTGCATTGTTCCTTAACTTTGCAGGGAAGCTTCAGAACATGAAATTTTCAACTCCAACTATAACAGACAGGGTTCTTTGTAGTAGTTGCACGTCAAATCCAAGCTGTCTGAAGTGTTTTTCTAAAGCTATCAACATTTTTATGTTTGGCGTTCCGGAACCCTCCTTATCTCAGGCTGAAAATGCGTTTTCTGCATTGTGCCATAACTTTGCAGGGAAGCTTCAGAACATGAAATTTTCACCTCCCACTGTGCCAGAAACGGTCTTTCTAGTAGTTGCACATCAAATCTAAGCTGTCTGAAGTGTTTTTCTAAAGCTATCAACATTTTTATGTTTGGCGCTGCGGAATCGACCTTATCTCAGGCTGAAAACGCGTTTTACGCATTGTGCCATAACTTTGCAGGGAAGCTTGAGAACATGGAATTATCATTACCCACTATTGCAGAAAGGGTCTTTCTAGTATTTGCACATCAAATCCAAGCTGTCTGAAGAGTATTTCGAAAGTTATCAACTTTTTTATGTTTCGCGTTCCGGAATCTACCTTATCACAGGCTGAAAACGCGTTTTACGCATTGTGCCATAATTTTCCCGGGAAGCTTCAAAACATGAAATTTTCACCTCCCACTATATCAGAAAGAGTCTTTCTTGTAGTTGCACATCAAATCTAAGCTGTCTGAAGTGTTTTTCCAAAGTTATCAACATTTTTATGTTTGGCGTTCCGGAATCGACCTTATCTCAGGCTGAAAACGTGTTTTCTGCATTGTGCCATAACTTTGCAGGGAAGCTTAAGAACATGAAATTTTCACGTCCCACTATAGCAGAAAGGGTATTTCTAGTAGTTGCACATCACATCTAAGCTGTCTGAAGTGTTTTTCGACAGTTATCAACATTTTTATGTTTGGCGTTCCGGAATCGACCTTATCTCCGGATGAAAAATCGTTTTCTGCATTGTCCCATAACTTTCCATGGGAAGCTTCAGAACATGAAATTTTCACCTCCCACTATAGCAGAAAGGGTCTTTCTAATAGTTGCACATCAAATCTGAGCTGTCTGAGGTGTTTTTCGAAAGTTATCAACATTTTTATGTTTGGCGTTCCGGAACCCACCTTATCTCAAGCTGAATACGCGTTTTCTGCATTGTGCCACAACTTTGCAGGGAAGCTTCGGAACATGAAATGTTCACCTCCCACTATAGCAGGAAGGGTCTTTCTAGTAGTTGCACATCAAATCTAAGCTGTCTGAAGTGTTGTTGCAAAGTCATCATCATTTTTACGCTTGGCGTTCCGGAACCCACCTTATCTCAGGCTGAAAACGCGTTTTCTGCATTGTGCCATAAATTCTCAGGGAAGCTTCAGAACATGAAATGTTCACCTCCCACTACAGCAGAAAGGTTCTTTCTAGTAGTTGCACATCAAATCTAAGCTGTCAGAAGTGTTTTTCCAAAGTTATCAACATTTTTATGTTTGGTGTTCCGGAATCAACCTTATCTCTGGATGAAAAATCGTTTTCTGCATTGTCCCATAACTTTCCAGGGAAGCTTCAGAACATGAAATTTTGACCTCCCACTATAGCAGAAAGGGTCTTTCTAGTAGTTGCACATCAAATCTAAGCTGTCTGAAGTGTTTTTCGAAAGTTAACAACATTTTTATGTTTGGCGTTCCGGAACCCACCTTATCTCAAGCTGAAAACGCGTTTTCTGCATTGTGCCACAACTTTGCAGGGAAGCTTCGGAACATGAAATGTTCACCTCCCACTATAGCAGGAAGGGTCTTTCTAGTAGTTGCACATCAAATCTAAGCAGTCTGAAGTGTTTTTCGAAAGTTATCAACATTTTTATGTTTGGCGTTCCGGAATCTACCTTATCTCAGGCTTAAAACGCTTTTTACGCTTTGTGCCACAACTTTGCAGGGAAGCTTCGGAACATGAAATGTTCACCTCCCACTATAGCAGAAAGGGTCTTTCTAGTAGTTGCACATCAAATCTAAGCTGTCTGAAGTGTTTTTCCAAAGTTATCAACATTTTTATGTTTGGCGTTCCGGAATCGACCTTATCTCAGGCTTAAAACGCGTTTTACGCATTGTGCCATAACTTTGCAGGGAACCTTTAGAACATGAAATTTTCACCTCCCACTATAGCAGAAAGGGACTTTCTAGTAGTTGCACATCAAATCTAATCTGTCTGAAATGTCGTTCCAAAGTTAGCAACATTTTTAAGTTTGGCGTTTCGGAACCCACCTTATCTCAGGCTGAAAACGCGTTTTGTGCATTGTGCCATAACTTCTCAGGGAAGCTTCAGAACATGAAATGTTCACCTCCCACTATAGCAGAAACTGTCTTTCTAGTAGTTGCACATCAAATCTAAGCTGTCTGAAGTGTTGTTGCAAAGTCATCATCATTTTTACGCTTGGCGTTCCGGAATCGACCTTATCTCTGGATGAAAAATCGTTTTCTGCATTGTCCCATAACTTTCCAGGGAAGCTTCAGAACATGAAATTTTGACCTCCCACTATAGCAGAAAGGGTCTTTCTAGTAGTTTCTCGTGAAATCTAAGCTGTCTGCAGTGTTTTTCCAAAGATTTCAACATTTTTAAGTTTGGCGTTCCGGAACCCACCTTATCGCAGGCTGAAAACGCGTTTTCTGCATTGTTCCTTAACTTTGCAGGGAAGCATCAGAACATGAATTTGTCAGCTCCCACTATGACAAACAGGGTCTTTCTAATAGTTGCACATCAAATCTAAGCTGTCTGAAGTGTTTTTCCAAAGTTATCAACATTTTTATGTTTGGCGTTCCTGAAACCACCTTATCTCTGGCTGAAAATGCGTTTTCTGCTTTATGCCATAACTTTGCTGGGAATCTTCAGAACATGAAATTTTCACCTCCCACTATAGCAGAAAGGGTCTTTCTAGTAGTTGCACATCAAATCTAAGCTGTCTGAAATGTTTTTTCCAAAGATATCAACATTTTTATGTTTGGCGTTCCGGAACCCACCTTATCTCAGGCTGAAAACGCGATTTCTGCATTGTGCCATAACTTTGCAGGGAAGCTTCAGAACATGAAATTTTCAGCTCCCACTATAGCAGAAAGGGTCTTTCTAGTAGTTGCACATCAAATCTAAGCAGTATGAAGTTTTTTTCCAAAGTTATCAACATTTTTATGTTTGGCGTTCCGGAATCAACCTTATCTCAGGCTGAAAACGCGTTTTCTGCATTGTGCCATAACTTTGCAAGGAAGTTTCAGAACATGAAATTTTCACCTCCCACTATAGCAGAAAGGGTCTTTCTAGTCGTTGCATATCAAATCTAAGCTGTCTGAAGTGTTTTTCCAAAGTTATCAACATTTTCATGTTTGGCGTTCCTGAACCCACCTTATCTCTGGCTGAAAACGCGTTTTCTGCTTTATGCCATAACTTTGCTGGGAATCTTCAGAACATGAAATTTTCACCTCCCACTATAGCAGAAAGGGTCTTTCTAGTAGTTGCACATCAAATCTAAGCTGTCTGAAGTGTTGTTCCAAAGTTATCAACATTTTTACGTTTGGCGTTCCGGAACGCACCTTATCTCAGGCTGAAAACGCGTTTTGTGCATTGTGCCATAAATTCTCAGGGAAGATTCAGAAAATGAAATTTTCACATCCCACTATAGCAAAAAGGGTCTTTCTAGTAGTTGCACATCAAATCTAAGCTGTCTGAAGTGTTTTTCCAAAGTTATCAACATTTTTATGTTTGGCGTTCTGGAATCGACCTTATCTCATGCTGAAAAGGCGTTTTACGCATTGTGCCATAACTTTGCAGGGAAGCTTCAGAACATGAAATTTTCACCTCCCACTATAGCAGAAAGGGTCTTTCTCGTCGTTGCACATTAAATCTAAGCTGTCTGAAGTGTTGTTCCAAAGTTATCAACATTTTTACGTTTGGCGTTCCGGAACCCACCTTATCTCAGGCTGAAAACGTGTTTTCTGCATTGTGCCATAACTTCTCAGGGAAGCTTCAGAACATGAAATGTTCACCTCCCACTATCGCAGAAAGGGTCTTTCTAGTAGTTTCACATCAAATGTAAGCTGTCTGAAGTGGTTTTCCAAAGTTATCAACATTTTTATGTTTGGCTTTCCGGAACCCACCTTATCTCAGGCTGAAAACGCGTTTTCTGCATTGTGCCACAACTTTGCAGGGAAGCTTCAGAACATGAAATTTTAACCACCCACTGTAGCAGAAGGGCTGTTTCTAGTAGTTGCACATCAAATCTAAGCTGTCTGAAGTGTTTTTCCAAAGTTATCAACATTTTTATGTTTGGCGTTCCGGAACCCACCTTATCTCAGGCTGAAAACGCGTTTTCTGCATTGTTCCTTAACTTTGCAGGGAATCATCAGAACATGAAATTTTCAGCTCCCACTATGACAAACAGGGTCTTTCTAATAGTTGCACATCAAATCTAAGCTGTCTGATGTGTTTTTACAAAGTTATCAACATTTATATGTATGGCGTTCCGGAATCGACCTTATCTCAGGCTGAAAACGCGTTTTACGCATTGTGGCATAACTTTGCAGGGAAGCTTCAGAAAATGAAATTTTCACCTCCCACTATAGCAGATAGGGTCTATCTAGTAGTTGCACATCAAATCTAAGCTGTATGAAGGTTTTTTTCCAAAGTTATCAACATTTTTGTGTTTGGCGTTCCGGAATCAACCTTATCTCAGGCTGAAAACGTGTTTTCTGCATTGTGCGATAACTTTGCAGGGAAGCTTCAGAACATGAAATTTTCACTTCCCTCTAAAGCAGAAACGGTCTTTGTCGTAGTTGCACATCAAATCTAAGCTGTATGAAGGTTTTTTTCCCAAAGTTATCAACATTTTTGTGTTTGGCGTTCCGGAACCCACCTTATCTCAGGCTGAAAACGCGTTTTCTGCATTGTGCCATTACTTTGCAGGGAAGCTTCAGAACATGAAATTTTCACCTCCCACTATCGCAGAAAGGGTCTTTCTAGTAGTTGCACATCAAATCTAAGCTGTCTGTAGAGTTTTTCCTGAGTTATCAACATTTTTATGTTTGGCGTTCCGGAATCGACCTTATCTCAGGCAGAAAACGTGTTTTCTGCATTGTGCCATAAATTTGCAGGGAAGCTTTAGAACATGAAATTTTCACCTCCCACTAGAGCAGAAAGGGTATATCTAGTAGTTGCACATCAAATCTAAGCTGTCTGTAGAGTTTTTCCTGAGTTATCAACATTTTTATCTTTGGCGGTCCGGAATCGACCTTATCTCAGGCAGAAAACGTGTTTTCTGCATTGTGCCATAACTTTGCAGGGAAGCTTTAGAACATGAAATTTTCACCTCCCACTAGAGCAGAAAGGGTCTTTCTCGTAGTTGCACATCAAATCTAAGCTGTCTGAAGTGTTTTTCCAAAGTTTTCAACATTTTTATGTTTGGCGTTCTGGAACCCACCTTATCTGAGGCTGAAAACGCGTTTTCTGCATTGTGCCATAACTTCTCAGGGAAGCTTCAGAACATGAAATATTCACCTCCCACTATAGCAGAAAGGGTCTTTCTAGTAGTTGCACATCAAATCTAAGCTGTCTGAAGTGTTTTTCGAAACTTATGAACATTTTTATGTTTCGCGTTCCGTAATCGACCTTATCTCAGACTGAAAACGCGTTTTACGCATTGTGCCATAACTTTGGAGGGAAGCTTCAGAACATCGAATTTGCACCTCCCACTATAGCAGAAAGGGTCTTTCTAGTAGTTGCACATCAAATCTAAGCAGTCTGAAGTGTTTTTCCAAAGTTATCAACCTTTTTATGTTTGGCGTACAGGAATCGACCTTATCTCAGGCTGTGAGCACGTTTTCTGCATTGTGCCATAACTTTGCAAGGAAGCTTCAGAACATGAAATTTTAAAATTGCGCTATAGCAGAAAAGGCCTTTCTCGTAGTTGTACATCAAATCTAAGCTGTCTGAAGTGTTTTTCCAAAGTTATCCACATTTTAATGTTTGGCGTTCGGGAACCCACCTTATCTCAAGCTGAAAACGCGTTTTCTGCATTGTGCCATAACTTTGCAGGAAACTTCAGAATATGAAATTTTAACCTCCCACTATAGCAGAAAGGGTCTTTCTAGTAGTTGCACATCAAATCTAAGCTGTCTGAAATGTTTTTCCAAAGTTATCAACATTTTTATGTTTGCCGTTCTGGAACCCACCTTATCTCAGTCTGAAAACGTGTTTTCTGCATTGTGCCATAACTTTGCAGGGAAGCTTCAGAACATGAAATTTTCAATTCCCATTAGAGCAGAAAGGGTCTTTCTCATACTTGCACATCAAATCTAAGCTGTCTGAAGTGTTTTTCCAAAGTTATCCACATTTTAATGTTTGGCGTTCCGGAATCGACCTTATCTCAGGCTGTAAACGCGTTTTCTGCATTGTGCCATAACTTTGGAGGAAAGCTTCAGAACATCAAATGTTCACCTCCCACAATAGCAGAAACGGTCTTTCTAGTAGTTGCACATCAAATCTAAGCTGTCTGAAGTGCTTTTCCAAAGTTATCTACATTTTTATGTTTGGCGTTCCGGAATCGAACTTATCTCAGGCTGAAAACGTGTTTTCTGCATTGTGCCATAGGTTAGCAGGGAAGCTTCAGAACATCCCACACATCCCATTATAGCAGAAAGGGTCTTTCTAGTAGTTGCACATTAAAGCTAAGCTGTCTGAAGTGTTTTTCCAAACTTATCAACATTTTTATGTTTGGCGTTCCGGAATCGACTTTATCTCAGGCTGAAAACGTGTTTTCCGCATTGTGCCATAACTTTGCAAGGAAGCTTCAGAACATGAAATTTTAAACTTCCACTATAGCAGAAAAGGTCTTTCTAGTAGTTGCACATCAAATCTAAGCTGTGTGAAGTGTTTTTCCAAAGTTATCAACATTTTTATTTTTGGCGTTCAGGAATCGACCTTATCTCAGGCTGAAAACGCTTTGTACGTATTCTGCGATAACTTTGCAGGGAAGCTTCAGAACATGACAATTTCACATCCCACTATAGCAGAAAGGGTCTTTCTAGTAGTTGCACATCAAATCTAAGCTGTCTCAAGTGTTTTTCTAAAGTTATCAACATTTTTATGTTTGGCGCTACAGAATCAACCACATCTCAAGCTGAAAACGCGTTTTCTGCATTGTGCCATAACTTTGCAGGGAAGCTTCCGAACATGAAATTTTCACCTCCCACTATGGCATAAAGGGTCTTTCTAGTCGTTGCACATTAAATCTAAGCTGTCTGATATGTTTTTCCAAAGTTATCAACATTTTTATGTTTGGCGTTCCGGAACCCACCTTATCTGAGGCTGAAAACGCGATTTCTGCATTGTGCCATAACTTTGCTGGGAAGCTTCTGAACATGAAATTTTCACCTCCCACTATAGCAGAAAGGGTCATTCTAGTAGTTGCACATCAAATCTAAGCTGTCTGAAGTGTTTTTCGAAAGTTATCAACATTTTTATGTTTGGCGTTCCGGAATCGACCTTATCTCAGGCTGAAAACGCGTTTCACGCATTGTCCCATAACTTTACAGGGAAGCTTCAGAACATGAAATTTTGACCTCCCACTATAGCAGAAAGGGTCTTTCTAGTAGTTGCACATCAAATCTAAGCTGTCTGAAGTGTTGTTCCAAAGTTATCAACATTTTTACGTTTGGCGTTCCGGAACCCACCTTATCTCAGGCTGAAAACGTGTTTTCTGCATTGTGCCATAAGTTCTCAGGGAAGCTTCAGAACATGAAATGTTCACCTCCCACTATCGCAGAAAGGGTCTTTCTAGTAGTAGCACATCAAATCTAAGCTGTCTGAAGTGTTTTTGGAAAGTTATCAACATTTTTATGTTTGGCGTTCCGGAATCGACCTTATCTCAGGCTGAAAACACGTTTCACGCATTGTCCCATAACTTTCCAGGGAAGCTTCAGAACATGAAATTTTGACCTCCCACTATAGCAGAAACGGTCTTTCTAGTAGTTGCACATCAAATCTAAGCTGTCTGAAGCATTTTTCGAAAATTATCAACATTTTTATGTTTGGCGTTCCGGAACACACCTTATCTCAAACTGAAAACGCGTTTTCTGCATTGTGCCATTACTTTGCAGGGAAGCTTCGGAACATGAAATGTTCACCTCCCACTATAGCAGAAAGGGTCTTTCTAGTAGATGCACATCAAATCTAAGCTGTCTGAAGTGTTTTTCGAAAGTTATCAACATTTTAATGTTTGGCGTTCCGGAATCGACCTTATCTCAGGCTGAAAACGCTTTTTACGCATTGTGCCATAACTTTGCAGGCAACCTTTAGAACATGATATTTTAACCTCCCACTACAACAGACAGGGTCTTTGTAGAAGTTGCACATCAAATCTAAGCTGTCTGAAGTGTTTTTCGAAAGTTATCAACATTTTCATGTTTGGCGTTCCGGAAACCATCTTATCTCAGGCTGAAAACGCGTTTTCTGCATTGTGCCATAACTTTGCAGGGAAGTTCAGAACATAAAATTTTCACCTCCCACAATAGCAGAAAGGGTTTTTCTAGTAGTTGCACATCAAATCTAAGCTCTCTGAAGTATTTTTCCTAAGTTATCAACATTTTTATGTTTGGCGTTCCGGAACCCACCTTATCTCAGGCTGAAAACGCGTTTTCTGCATTGTGCCATAACTTTGCAGGGAAGCTTCAGAACATGAATTTTTCACATCCCACTATAGCATAAAGGGTTTTTCTAGTAGTTGCACTTCAAATCAATGCTGTCTGAAATGTTTTTTGCAAAGTTATCAACATTTTTATGTTTGGCGTTTCGGAACCCACATTATCTCAGGCTGAAAATGCGTTTTACGCATTGTGCCATAACTTTGCAGGGAAGCTTCAGAACATGAAAGTTTCAACTGCCACTATAACAGACAGGGTCTTTCTAGTAGTTGCACATCAAATCTAAGTTGTCTGAAGTGTTTTTCCAAAGTCATCAACATTTTTAAGTTTGGCGTTCCGGAACCCACCTTATCTCAGGCTGAAAACGTTTTTTCTGCATTGTGCCATAACTTTGCAGGGAAGCTTCAGAAAATGAAATTTTCACGTCCCACTATAGCAGAAAGGGTCTTTCTAGTACTTGCACATCAATTCTAAGCTCTATGAAGTTTTTTTCCAAAGTTATCAACATCTTTATGTTTGGCGTTCCGGAATCAACCTTATCTCTGGCTGAAAACGCGTTTTCTGCATTTTGCCATAACTTTGCAAGGAAGTTTCAGAACATGAAATTTTCACCTCCCACTATAGCAGAAAGGGTCTTTCTAGTAGTTGCACATCAAATCTAAGCTGTCTGAAGTGTTTTTCCAAAGTTATCAACATTCTTATGTTTGGCGTTCCGGAACCCACCTTATCTCAGGCTGAAAACGCGTTTTACGCAATTTGCCATAACTTTGCAGGAAAGCTTCAGAACATGAAATGTTCACCTCCCACTATAGCAGAAAGTGGCTTTCTAGTCGTTGCACATCAACTATAAGCTGTCTGAAGTGTTTTTCGAAAGTTTTTAACATTTTTTTTGTTTGGTGGTCCTGAATCGACCTTATCTCAGGATGAAAAATTATTTTTTGCATTGTCCCATAACTTTCCAGGGAAGCTTCAGAACATGAAATTTTGACCTAACACTATAGCAGAAAGAGTCTTTCCAGTAGTTGCACATCAAATCTAAACTGTCTGAAGTGTTGTTCCAAAGTTATCAACATTTTTATGTATGGCGTTCCGGAATCGACCTTATCTCAGGCTGAAAACGCGTTGTCTGCATTGTGCAATAACTTTGCATGGAAGCTTCAGAACATGAAATTTTAAAATTGCGCTATAGCAGAAAGGGTCTTTCTAGTAGTTGCACAACAAATCTAAGCTGTTTGAAGTGGTTTTCCAAAGTTATCAACATTTTTATGTTTGGCGTTCCGGAACCCACCTTATGTCAGGCTGAAAACGTTTTTTCTGCATTGTGCCATAACTTTGCAGGGAAGCTTCAGAATATGAAATTTTAAACTCCCACTGTAGCAGAAACAGTCTTTATAGTAGTTGCACATCAAATCTAAGCTGTCTGAAGTGTTTTTCGAAAGTTTTCAACATTTTTATATTTGGGGTTCCGGAATCGACCTTATCTCATGCTCAAAACATGTTATTTAAGCATGATCCAGCGTTGAGGTCGGCTCAGGCCATCAACACATGTAGAGTAAAGGTCGCAAACCTTTCTCCTCTCATTCCACCCTGTGGTCCTGAGTCGACCACAAACACCTTTAATTGATGAAGCGGTTTGCTAAGGTGTCAGAACAACAACCACATTATATATGGATCAGAACTTCGGTGCATCCAATCGGAGTTGATGATGACCTGCTCAATTACCCATGTATACATTGCTTCCCGCGAATCAAAAACGCGATTTACTATGAGCCCTCCATTATCCCAAAGCGAGGCCAAGTGCCCTGGAGTTGATTCTATTATAAGGGTCACCTGATTTAACCCAAATCCTGCGTCTGAAATTATAACATGTATTTTCATCACCAAGCAACTTCTCTGATTCTACGTAAGAGGGTGCGTCTAACATAAATAAGCATGACAGCATTGCATAAGGTTAATGCACAAATAATTATCACCAGAATGAGCAAAGGAGGCACCAAAGTAGTGCGCGCGGTTACTGACATTCCTGAGAAAATGTCCCACCAATGATGTGCTGATGACTGCTGCACCAATTTAGCTACGTGTTGAACCCTTCCACTGACCACCAGAGTGGACACCATTAGGCTGGAGACGTTGGACGCATGCTGGTTTATCAATCGACCAACTTCTGTTGACCGTTCCAATGCGCATTTGAAACGATCAAGTGAAATGGTCCAGGGAGAATGCAACACCTCCCACTGTACCTGCGTCAATCGGCGGGATACAGTATAGTTTGTCAGTCTATACGTCCGGTTGCCCCATTGCCACAGATGAACATCACTCAGACAGCCAGTGAATGGCACCGAAGGTACTTGTGAACTATTCCTCATGGTTGCTACGCAAAGTTGGTGGGGTCCAACTTGCCACATCATTTCTCTTGGAGGTTCTCGCGTCCAGTCACATAGTACGACCTCTGAGTCGGTTAAGCATGGGTTCGAATACGTAGATTGCAATTTGCAAGCCATTCCTTTGTTGGTTGTGTCACATAATGATACATCAAAAGTCATGTTAGTTTTTGGTTCAAACCATTCTCCCGTCAGGTGCAAAAACCAGTACCCATGAATTGTTATAACAGGTAATACATGATATTTACACACTGTTTTAGTTGACGTTACATTAAACTGGGTCCAGTACCCAGAGCACATTGTAGAGTTACACACTGTTTGTTCTCCATGAAGTTGTAGCCACAAGGTTGTAGAAATATTCCAAATCGTTCTCCATTCATGGTGGTTATTGGTAGTGACTATTCTCTGAAATCTTTCCCTCTGAGCCTCAGCGTGCATTGCTTGGAGGCTACATATTGTCCAATTCCCGATCTGTGATAAATTCCTTAGAGAGCCATAGGTCTCATGCCACAATTGTCCTTTGTTCTCCACCACTTCCGTTGGATGAACAGGTCCAATTTCCGTTGATGTATTCACACAGACCAATTGATGATGTAAGAGTGACATTATCTCCCTCCGCCACCACAGGTAGATCATATTGGTTTAAGCATCCCGGACATAGTTGAAGTACTCCTGAACTTGTGATGTTGACAAGGGCGTCACACCGGCCTCCTGAACAGGTGAAGCTACCCTGAGCTCGAGCATCATTTGGCGCCTTCCATCCCAGCGAAATTTGTTCCTCTCTCCGGAGCTGAACTCCTTCGGTCATTCCCCATCCGCTGGTAACCATGGCACCAAGGACAAGGAGGACTGTGCCCAAGTAGACGGCATCGCCAGTCCGTCGGGGGGCCATGTTGAGGGCGCTGCTCATTGAGTCTTTTTCCGGAGGATTTCCTTCCCGCCAGCCACTTCCACCACCACGTCATTCACACGAATCACGGGCCTGTAATACAAAGTGTCGTTAAGATCTGAAACGAGAAAGAGACATTAGTTTTCTCTTCGATAACATTTATGGATGGGTACATTCACCCATTTGTCTTCCTGATTTGAGCTTTTCCAGTGAATAGTCAAATTTACATGAGGCCTAGGGTCATCTTGTGACCAGCGGCTTCTCTTTTTTACAACCGCCCCTTTCTGTCAGCTTTGCTTCGTTTCTCCTTTTTCAGTTCCTTCTTTGATTTCTTACCTTTCCTTGATTTTCGTGTCGCAGCAACCTGGTAAACTTCATCCTCCTCCGAGGATGAGTCACCCGATGACTCACTGTCCGTTTTCATCACCGAACCCGCCCCTTTTTTCGGGCGGGCGTCTGAAATTTCCAGTTTCACCAGTTGACGCACAACATCGCTGATTTCTTGCAGACACCTCACCTCTGCCTCGGAGGCGGTGGCTACATTGATTCTCAACTTTAGCTTTTGACAGCGCTCCTTCAGAGCAGCTGTTGGCTGCCCATCAATTTCAGCAGCTGGAACCCCTGCTCTTATCAGGGCGTTCCAATAATCTTTTCTGCTGAGTCCAGTCTTGTTTTGATTTTGGAGTCTCCCCCTCTCCCCCCTTGGAGGCGGAGATCGACTCTCCCTTCTATCTTGTTGCTCTCTTGCCTTTTCCCAGCTTCCCAAGTTCCCCAATTCAGTTAGACTGGCGAGAGCTTGTCAGAGAGAAGAAGGATACACCAAAATGTCAAAACTGTTTGATTTATGGCCCTGGAGGTAATAAAACCCCTCCCCTTCCAGAGGTAATAAAACCAACCCCTCCCCCTTTTTATATAAAAAAGAAATTAAAATAATAACCCCTCCCCTTTTTTATATAAAAAGAAATTAAAATAATAACCCCTCCCCCTTTTTATATAAAAAGAAATTAAAATAATAACCCCTCCCCTTTTTATATAAAAAGAAATTAAAATAATAACCCCACCCCTTTTTTTTTTATATCAACAGGGAATTAAAATTATAACCCTCCCCCCTTGTTTTATGACAGGAAGGGTAATAATTAACCCTATCATCCCTTGTTTTATAACAGCTGCGTGACCTGTGTGTATATATATTTAACCTTCAGACCGTCACAAGGAGCAAGGAACCAGCAAACACAACCAACTCGCAATGTCTGTCCCTACAACGGCGCGTGGATCACCAGTGATCAGTGAGACAGCTGTGACTGTTATTGAGGACCCGTGGATGGGTGCTGGGGCTCCCCGTAAATCTGTAATGTACCTACGGCGTACGCAGGCGCCACCCGGGGAAACGGAGGTGCGGATCGCCTTCGTCGAGGGGTGCAGGCTGAGACTGGAAAACCAGTCAGTTCTAAATCTATTAAAGATTTTTTATCAAAACAGGATGCTTACACCCTGCATAAACCGGTCAGAGTAAACTTTCCGAGAAACAGAGTACTTGTTCACAGGCCACTTCAACAATTCCAGGCCGACCTATGCGACATGCAGGCGTTGGCTAGATATAACGACGATCAAAATTACTTGTTGACCGTTATAGATGTATTTTCAAAGAAGGCCTATGTACGCGTTTTAAAAAGAAAGACTGCGATTGAGACAATGAAGGCGTTTGAATCAGTGCTGGAGGAGAGCGGGACGCCTGCAAAGCTACAGACGGATGACGGGAAAGAATTTTTTAACAAGAGTTTTAGGGCTTTGATGGAAAGGAAGGGTATTAATCATTTTTCAACAGCGAGTGACGTTAAGGCCTCTGTGGTTGAGAGATTTAACCGCACTCTTAAAAATCGGATGTGGAGATATTTTACAGCTAAAAACACTCTACGTTACATCGAGGTTTTACAGGATCTAGTAAAGAGTTATAATCACAGCTATCACAGTAGTATAAAAATGACACCGATGGAAGTAACTAAAGAAAATACTCTACAAGTGTTTGACAATCTTTACATTAGACCGTCGAGAGGTCGACAGAAGCCGAAATTTAAGGAGGGCGATCATGTTAGGATATCAAAACTACGAGGTGTATTTGACAAAAAGTATGAGCAGAGTTTTACAGACGAGATATTTACGATAACTGAATGTATTCACCGCAACCCGCCTGTGTATAAATTGAAAGATTTCGACGGCGAACCCATCCAGGGGTCATTTTATGATCAAGAATTACAAAAAGTACAACTCGTTAAGGATAAAGTATTTCACGTTTAAAAGATTCTCAAGGAACGCCGCGTTAAAGGAGAGAGACAGGTCTTTGTCCAGTGGAAGAACTGGCCTGAAAAATTCAACAGTTGGGTAAAAGCTTCAGATATAAAAAATATATAAGACGATCCTTCTTTACACCAGGCGTCATATCATCATGTACGGCTCAAAGAACACTGGCTTCTATGTGACTTTACCATCAAACGCCAGCGCAAAAGTTTTTAAAGACAACTCGATCGGTACTTTCCGCGTTGATTTAGCACAACATATCGATTTAAACGGGAAATGGGAGGTGGCTTTGACGGAGATTACATACCCTCACACATGGCATAATATTCCGGAGGATGCGGCGTCATTTTACTGGAAACCGAACCCTAGAGGAACTGATTCCAACACAAACACGGCTCCCCCAAGAGGATCAGATTCAGATGCTAACACGTCGAGGCGGCATAAAGATGAATTTCATAGAGCCATGGCGAGACTTAGGGCTCCGGATCCTGACGCCAGCGCCTCACCTCAGAGGAAAAAAGACGAATCACGAGGGGTTGATCGACATTTCAAAACTGCAGGAACAGTTATTTCTAAACTGAAGTTCAAGGGTGGATATTACAGCTCTATTAATCAGATTACAACCGAGTTGGAGCAAACCTTTAAAAAAACCAATAACAATATACGCTTCCTGTTTGACGGTGCACGGCAAAAAATTGATCTTCAAGGAGACGGGCAGAACCTAGTGCTTTTTAACTCGCCTTTAGCTTACATGTTAGGTGTAGAGCCTGGTCATTGGATCAATTTTTGCGAGTTCAGAGCGCCCCATCCAGTTGATTTAAAAGCGGGGTTTTACCATCTTTACTGTTACAGCGACGTTGTAAGACCTCAGCTTGTAGGGGATGCATATGCACCGCTTTTAAGAACGGTGGAAATCAAGGGTCGTTACTCAGATATTATCACACAACATTTTAACCCTGCTTACTATTTACCAGTTGCCAAGAACCATATTGAAAATATTCAGGTACAAATTAAATCAGATCTTAACAAACCAGTCAATTTTACCTTTGGAAAAGTGGTGGTGACTCTACACTTTAGACCTGTTACTTGAGAGGATATTATATAACCCTCGTATCGTCGTCTGGAAATCCATTCATCATCACAACGCCGGAGAGAGATAACCCTCCTTTGCAGACCACGTCATAAACAAACACAATGGTACATGCAGGCTTAAGAGACGACCCGCACAGATTTGTACAATATTATGAAAAACAGGTGGGCGGAGATCTACCCGGGTTCTACGGTGCCCCGGTTATGTACGGACGAGGCATCGGTTCCCTCTTCTCAAAAATGTTTCGGTTTGTATCACCTCTGTTGAAAAGAGGTATTGCCATAGCAAAGCCTCATCTCAAATCAGCAGTGGGTAACATAGCCTCGGATATGTTCACCCGTACCGTGAGAGGAATGAGCGATCAACAGAGACAGGAAGGGTCAGGTGGTATAGCCGTCTTATCGCGAAGGACAAAGAGACGACCACCAGGACGACGTGTAACACAGAGCTCAAATAAACGTACAAACAAAAAAAGAAAGAAGCCAGTTGACAGAAGCAAACGGGCCAAGAGGAAGTCCAGAGGGAGCTCCGATATATTTTAAAAAACCTTATATACAGTAACATGGCGCTCCTACACCAGAAATCTACTGAATGCACATTGGCAGAACTGGATTTATTCACACCGCCGATGACGCAGCTTTCCAAACAAACAAAATTTACACAGAAATTGCTCCAGTAGCCGCTATCAGTGAAGGAGGACCGATTGAGTTTTTTTATACCGGGAGACGGCGAAAAGTATCTAGACCTAAACGACACCCTTCTACACGTGCGTGCAAGAATTACTAATGCCGATGGCACCCCGCTGGCTAACGACGCAGCAGTCGGTCTCATCAATTATCCTCTAAACACAATCTTTGATGAGTGCGATGTGGTTCTGGGGGATCGGATGATTTCGCAGTCCAGTTCCACTCACCCGTACAGAGCTATGATTGAAACACTTCTCAACTTTTCCGGCGACACTCTTAAAACACAGTTTAGCGCCGGTCTTTTTTACCAAGACACACCCGGGTCGGTCGACTCGATCGTCACTGTAAACGGACCCAACGCTGGCCTTAATAAACGGGCAGAGTTCACGAGCAGATCCAGAGAAGTACACCTTCTCGGTCCTCTTCACAGCGACATATTTTTCTGCGAGAGACTGTTATTAAACTCGATCGATTTAAGAATTAAACTCACCAGGGCGAACGATGCCTTCTGTCTGACCGGGCCCCGCGACTCCACCTTTCGTCTGAAAATCCTCGGCGCCTCTCTGTTTGTGAAGAAAGTCACTGTTTCGCCAGCTGTGAGAATAGGTCATGCAGTGGGTTTGTTAAAAGGAAATGCTCTCTACCCCCTCTCACGAGTCAACGTAAAAACATACTCCATTCCAGAAAACTCAAGAATATGTACCCAGGAGAATTTATTTCTGGGTTCAATACCTAAATACGTGGTTTTAGGGATGGTGCATCATGAGGCGTTTACCGGTAGGAGAGATCTCTCCCCGTTCAATTTTCACCATTACAACACCGAATAACTCGCCCTCTGTCAGGACGGTCGACAGATCCCCGCTAAAGCTTTTCAACCTCAGTTTAATAACGGTATGGCGGTCAGAGAGTTTTATAACATGATTCTAGCTACAGGAAGACATTTGAAGGATCTACCGCTAAGCATTGACCGCGAAGGTTTTAACGGAGGTTATTCGTTGTTTGCGTTTAATCTCAATCCAGCCGACGACAACGACGCTCTCTCCCCTGTCTCAAATGGGAATTTAAGACTGGAGATGAGATTCAGAGTACCCTTACCAAACACCGTAACACTGATTGTGTACGCTTGTTACGATTCCATTCTGGAGATTGATGCGAAAAGACAAGTGTTGGTGGACTATTATTAAAAAAAAGTTATGGATAGTCTCCAGTTACAGAGGCTGCTGAGAGGTCTCTTGGGTGACACATTTTACGGTGTATGGCCGTCGGATAAGTTGCCTCAATACACTCAACCCCTCAGACTGCCTGCATATTTCGTCGTCAACACACACCCGGCACATAAACCAGGAGAGCACTGGTTGGCTTTAACTCTCGAAGAAGACGGTAGAACAACTTTCTTTGACTCATTCGGAATGGGGCCGTACTTTTCACATTACCCTGAAAATATTTTAAAGTTTCTCAAGAAACATTCAGGCAACATCAAGTACAACAATGGCCAACTACAGCATGCTCTATCGTTTGTATGTGGTCATCATTGCGTCTTCTACCTCTGTCATCGTGCTAGAGGGTTGTCTATGGAAGAAGTATTAAGTCTATACAGCGACGATACCCTAAAAAACGACCTCATGGTATACAACTTTGTGAAAGGACATCAAAAATGTCTAAAAAGATGTGCACACTGTCCGTGGAAACAACAAAACTGTTCTCTTCTGTATTTTAAAGACTATTGTAACGTGTCACTAATCTTATTTTGTTTGTGCGTGTGTTTAAAAGAAAAATCTGTAATCACATAATAATTCAATAAAACATTTTATTGATGAAAAGACAATAACCGTGTACAAGACAATTATTCAGGAAAACCATCGAGGTGTTAGAGACAATTTCTTCCCTTTGGTCACTACACGTGTCAAGCGTCGTCGAGGTGTCGCTTTAGGATCCTTTGGGTCGGGAGACCAGCTCTCAGCTATACTTTTCTTTCGCGAGATAGAATTCGATTCAAGTCTCTGATATTGAGCCCTCGCTTCAGGATTGGACAGCAGTGTGAGAGGGATGTTTAGCTTTAATAATGTGACGAGAAACTCGGACCAGCCCTCAGGTAATGAAGAACTCGTTTTCTTATACGGTAGGGAAAGGTACTTGAATATATCAATCACATGAGAGCCTTTTACAGCATTTCCTTCATACATAAATTCGCCATTCATATTCCAACCATCACCGTTTTTGGATATCCTCTGGATAATGTATTCAGCATTTCTTCGAGCTTTTGACGGAAGGCTATTTAGAATATCCTTACCCAAGTCGTCTGTTACAGAGGGTGTTTTTAGAACACTTTCGACACGACTGTTAGAGTCGTGGGGATGATCGCTGACTCCGTCTCGTTGTAAAGTCAGAGTTACTCTCCTTTGGTCTCTCTGATCCTGTTTTGTAAAGGTTAAATATCTTTGCAATAGAGCATCGTACTTTTTAATCTTCTCATACGAGTTTAACTGAGAATCATTTAGAATGGACCTCATCTTGTCATTTAATTCATCTTCGGCAGTTTCACGGATGTCGGGGGTTGGACGTGATAACCGGTTAATTTGCTGAGGAGAGACGAGATACATTTTCTGGACAGTCTTCATGGTGTTTTACTTCTTTACAAGTCCTCCTATTAGATTTCCAATGATTGGAACGGCAGCCGCTAGCAACGGCAAAATGAATCCTCCCGATTGCTTTTTAAGAATCCTTCGTTTACGCTTCATGCACGCCTTTTTATTAGCCAAGAGTCTGATGTTTTTCTTCTGTTTTTTCAGTTTTTTGAACTGAGCCTGCGACAATGGTACATTCCCCTTCAAAACATTCAGGGCGATCTCACCGAGAGCTTGAATAAAGTCCCGAGAACTACGCATCAAAATGTCTTTACGTTTCTTTGACGGAGCATGGTATAGTTCCTTAAGTAAACCCGCGTTTCTTTTTATACGCGCTGACATAACTTAAGCAGACGTTTTTGGTATGTACACCGTGTGACGTTGATGAGGAAGTATCCCGGTCCTTAGTCTGTAGCGTTCTGGACATGAGGGTGTTAGATCAACAATTAAGTACCCGTGTGCGTCAGCTGTAGCATCTTCAAAGCTTTCAAGAAAGAAAGCTCTTTGAGACGGGTAAACCTGTTGAGCAAGAACTTTTATCTGCATTTTATCGCGAGGATTCTTAAACAGTACAAAGTAATTGCTATTCAGACTAATAGTACGACTATATTTACCACGATGAAATAAGTTTTGCGTCAGCATTATAACACTCATATTTTTATGATGTCTGTACTGTGTAAAAATGCGAACAACCTCAGGGTTTTCAGAAGCTTCAAAAATAACATCGTCAAGAATAATCAAATGTTTTCTATCAGAAGGAAATACATCTTCATTTTCAAAAGATTCAGGTAAACCTTCAATGAATTTGATATTTTTATTCATCTTTTGCAATTCACTGTACATCGGTTGAAAAGAAGTATAAATCCATACAATATTTACATTGGCATCATCCATAACATGTTCACAATTTTCAAGTATACATTTTACAAAATGGGTCTTTCCTGACCCTGATGGCCCCACCACTAGACATGAAAATGGTGTTTTCAAACGAGGATCGAAATGAATTTCTTCCATAATGACCCCTCATCCACTCAAAACTCAGAACCCGAAAGGTTTGGTTGTGCCGTCTGAAAACAAACGCCTTTTATCGTACACGACCCGGAGTTTTTTAGTAACTGATCTGTTTTTTAAAGTGATGTTCTTTTTATCCCTCACAATGCTGTGTTGACGGGTCTCAAGCAGCCCATCAGGTGAATTCTGTAAATAGCCCTCTACAAGATCTCTGACAGAGTCAAAGTTTATCTGCTGACAAGCCTCTTTTGTTTGCGTGATACCTTTAACTTTCATCACAACCTTCTTCTGTCCTTTGGTCCTATAAGCATACGTCTTAGGACCCGCCGAAACAAAGTCCTCGATGCTATCCCCGTTGAGTTCATCAGTCAGATCACCGAGATAGTTACCTAATTTTAAAGGCGTCTCGCCGTCTTTCACCACATATATCAAGCTGTCTGTGTCAACATAGAGAACATTCTCCTGCAATTTCTCCATGTAACTGTACAACTTCAGACGTGCATAAGCAGTGGTAAAAGCTCCGATAAAAACATTGCTGCTTTTACCAGGAGGGTAGAGACCCTTGTAACGCCACTGGATCACAACTTTTTTCTCATCCAGCACGTTAAAGTAGCTGACCTCGTATTTCCCTGAAAACAAGAAACTGAAAAACTCGTTAGGGTCTGACACTACAGAAACCTGAGACATATTCTCCCTCTGGCAGAACTTGCCCCACAGGCTATTAAGACAAGCTTTAGCCACCTGTCTCTTTGCTGGGTTGTGACAAATCTTATCAGCACAAAGCAAAATCCCCTGATGGGTTTGATAATCCTTAATGTATTTGTCGCGGCTTTCCTGATCAACGGCCTCAGCAGGGTAACCAGAAGCCTCCTGTTTGCCCTTCAGGAATGTACGGATGTAACCTGTGAAAATACAATCGCTAGAGCTATCAAAATGCCATACTTCAATAATCTTGGCCACCCTGTATCCCTTGTCCAGAGCCTTGTTGAACTCAACCGTGACCCAGACCCCTGTCAAAGCACGCTCATCATCATTATGCGTACAGCCATTGTCTTGAACATTATGACTTGAACAGATACGGCATAACGTGAAGTGTAATTTACCCCCTGGTCCTCTGTAGGGTAAAACGGGTACATATAAACCCCTAGGAGGATAGACAACCGCCTTGATAAGACCAAAGTACTGTCTGGGATCCCCAAAGTCCTTGTGAATTATTCGGGGGTGACCTAGGGGATAGGAACACGTGCTGTTGACATAAGGATACAGAGACGTGACATCAGCGTAATAAACTTTTTCACCAGGCTTAGCCGTGTAACGCAACTTTAAAGCGCTGGTTTTACCACCGTAGAGGGCATTACGAGGGTTGAGAGGCTCAGGGGTGTCAAAATCTAAGAGAAAGTCTCTGAGATCATCACACGATTGTCGAAGTGAACGCCATTCGTGTTCCCAGATGGTAATAAGACGCACCCCATGATCAGACTTTAACGCCTGCTCTCTCTCCATCGTAGCAGAGTAGAATTCACCATATGGTCTACCTCTTAACGGGCAGACTGCATGAGGGTCAACACATGAGGGACAACCGTGGAAGAAACATCCATAAAACTCCCAGACCTGCTTAACACCGTCAACTTCAGCATAACCGTCAACAAAATACTGACCAAACACCATCTCCCCACGGTTCAAGGCATGTTGTATGGAAATGCCCTGTCTGTGTGATTCCCATTGCAACCACTGGATGGAAGCGTCTGAGAACCTCTTGTTACCTCTTGTTACATAATTGTTGGGACATGGTATGGCTAATGTGTCTGGTTTTAAAGTTGGTCCTGAAAACAGCCATACACGCAGAGGCGATTGTTACGGACGAGAGTGCATCAACACCTGTTTCTTTAAAAAACTCCTCTTTAAATATCACACACCCTCTGGCCAGAATGTCGACATCGTTTTTACAATAGTGAATAGCTTCACTCCTGAAATTGAAAGAATTCTCACACACAGATTCGTACCAGCTGTAAAAATCTCTCTGTTCAGGGTCTGACATGCCCTCAACGCCGTAGTCTGACGGAGGAGGATAGGCCCCAATGTAATGCAGACGGTCTTTCGAGCTAAACTTGTGTGGAAAAAAACCCTTGCACTGATCGGTGAAACCTAGAGCTTTAGGCATGGAGCTGAGTCGCATGGTTAGAAATGAGAGAGAGTCGATGAATTTTAGCTTGTAGTGAGGATCCTCAAGACAAAGTATCTTACTACCGGTCATGATTAACCTCTTTGGTATTAACCCTTCATCAAGCATACCTCTCAAGACAATGACACTGTCAAAACCCCTGGCATTATGCGCAACAAAAAAACAGCCTCTAAACCGGTTCTTTCTGAAATATAAAAGAAACGCTCTAACACAGTCGAGACCATAAAACACCTGTTCTTCACCTCTCTGCGTCTTTGCACACACTAAAAAAGGGACATGTCGACCCTGGTCGTCTGTAAACGTTTCAAAATCGTAAAAAACCAGATCGGGATGCTCCGTCTTCCTGGCAACCGGCTGAATGTAGCACTGATGGACCTCGTTTGTCGATGATAATTTTACATTGCAGATGTTACATTTAAGCACAACGCAACAATGGTTGGGTTTACCCGTTTTTAACGGCATATACCGACACCTTCCGCATTTTTCACATTTTTTGTATCTCTGACAGAGACTTGACCCGTTAGCTCCAATCTCTTTGTGTCTCACGATGCATGATGGCGTTCTACAAACCCGACGACAGTCGCCGCAAGTTACAGGGTCTGGAACCTCTGTAGGGCAAACAGCATTGTGACAAACGCTACAATGACCTTTGCAGATGTGTTTTGATTTATCTTCATACCCCTTATGACAGCTGACGCAAAAGTAGCGTGTTCCTAAAAAACCCTTTGGATTCTTCACCCCGTAATAGTGTCCCTGAAGTAGAAACAAGTATAAGGGATCCAAACCATCAGCTAAACCTGTGACATAATGTGCTAATGGTTGGTTTGGTGTCGTTTTATGAAACACAACAATTTTACGCCTCACTATCCGTTCAAACAGGGGTATATCTGTGAATGTGATAGGTGTTTGAGAATCTAAACCAGCTTTGCTTTGTAATTCCCTCCCCAAATCAACACAATCTTGATATGTACGGTGAGGATTAAGGAGACAAGAAAGGCTGATTGCGAAGCAAAGCTGATCAGTTCCATCACCATCAACTACATAGAGATGTCGTCTTTTTTTACCGATAATTTCGGCATCCAGTGTCTTCTCGAGTTTGCGTTTAGTGCCTCCTCGAGGGTTATGTACAATTTGGACCGTTAATTCAATTCTCATACCCATAGCGATGACTCTGTCGGATTGCACGGTGTTGCTAAGGAGGTCCTCAAAAGCGGGGTAGATATTTCCCCCGTCGCCTTCAACCACAACATTAACGTGTTCTTGAACACCTTCACCAACCACTTCAAGCTGAACCACATCCTCTCGATCTGCCAGTCTCTGCGCTTCATCAGCCAACTCTCTGACCTGTTGCATCAAACCTCTGTAGAAAGTAGCTAGATCAGGAGTGTCTGGTACAGCAGGACGTGTTAGCACCCTTCTCATCCTATCGGTGTTAAAAGCCTCTATGACTTCTGATTCAATACTGGCACCTCCAACACAGCATCCTTCCTGTACAAAATCACCGTCATCATCAACACTGTCATCGCTGCAGCTAGAGTCAGACGGGTCTATCAGAGGGTAAAGAGCAGGTATCCCTGAATCGGTCGTCTGTAGGTTATCAACAAACCTTTCTAACCAATTGTCGTTGTCTAAAGAGGTATCAACCCTACCCTCGCATGATGATGCAGGAACCATATTTAAAATACGATTATCCTCTCTCTCAGCGAAAAAAATGGACTCCATGTTGTCATTTATACTCGGATCATAGACCGGCTCTACATCCTCCTCCTCAGACATGCCGTCAAACAAGCCAGACAGAAACATCCGTGTCGGTGAAGCACTCTGGTCAATGAGGTGTGGTGTAGTGTCCTGGTTGTGGGTGGATTCAGGGTCAGAACCAGAAGGAAAACCATCATGATCGGCCATAATTTAATAATAATAACGATAACAATGAAATAATAATTAAAAGAATTTAATAAACCAAACAGCAACCTCAAAACACAATCACCCGCGGTGCCTTTAAATAATCAGATGATAATAATAATATATAAGACATATGCATCACAGCTGATTACTCATTGAAAAAAAAAGTTGTTAATCTTACCTTCGCGTAGATTTCTCGTCAACCGTCGATATCTACGTGCTTGACGTGCTTGAAGTGCTAGACGACGTTCAAGCGTACGCACTCGGCATTCAAGCTGTTGTTTTACAGTTGTTGTAGCATAGAATGCCAATTGGGTCTGTGATGGCTGTGATGGTGGAGTCTGGGGTCGGTTTTGGGGCGATGCGACAGAGCTCTCGGGGTCTGGAAGTAGAGTCCGGGGATGGTTGAGGGGTGATGTGCCGTAAGTCGCCGGCTGTGTCCGAGGCGCTGTCCGGAGGGTGTCTGAGGCCGCTGTTGGTGTTGGTGATGTTGACGGTGGTGGTGGTGGTGGAGGTGTGGGGTGGCCGGATGCTGACGGTGAGTCCACGGTAGGGAACGATCCAGATAGTAGACCCAGTGGAACCGTAGAAACCGGTGTCGATGTCTCCCACAAAGGCCAAGACCCAGGAGGGAGAGCTGGAACAGAATATCAGCAACAATACAAAATGTAAATACAATCTCGAAGCAAGACGCCAGATAGCAGTTATTACCATATGAATATAAGCAGAGTAGTATGAAAATAAGCTGAATAAAATATGAAAAAATACGACCTACGGAAAAACACAATTACGTAATTATATAACTGTGTAAAGCCAGGTTGTTTTCTAGCGATGACAATAATAAAACAAAATGTGTAGCATCCTTATCAATACTCATAGGAAAACCATCATCACAACAGAAGCAAATAGTGAAGAGCAGTAAAAAAATAAAATAAAATAAAATAAAATAAAATGAAAAAAAATATAATAATAATAATAATAATAATAATAATAATAATAAATAGTAATTAAATAAATAATAAAATACAATAATAAATAAATGTAGGGATCTACTCAGGATCAACATTTAAAGCATAAAAAACAAATAGTAAATCACTAGTGTATACTGTCATTAAAGCACATTACAATTGGTAAAATCACGACCTCTAGTGACCGCTGTCGTTAAAGCATAGTATAAAATAGTAATCACGACCTCTAGTGGCCGCCGTCGTTAAAGCATAGTATAAAATAGTAATCACGACCTCTAGTGGCCGCCGTCGTTAAAGCATAGTGTAAAATAGTAATCACGACCTCTAGTGGCCGTCGTCGTTAAAGCATAGTATAAAATACTAATCACGACCTCTAGTGGCCGTCGTCGTTAAAGCATAGTATAAAATACTAATCACGACCTCTAGTGGCCGCCGTCGTTAAAGCATAGTATAAAATAGTAATCACGACCTCTAGTGGCCGCCGTCGTTAAAGCATAGTATAAAATAGTAATCGCGACCTCTAGTGGCCGCCGTCGTTAAAGCAAACTGTGAAATAGTAATCGCGACCTCTAGTGGCCACCGTCGTTAAAGCATAGTAGTAAAATCACAATGACGCTTAGCAACAGTTACTCAAACACCTTCAATAGTAAAATGACGCCGTCTAAAGCACATAGCTAGAACATAGACAAACCGCATTAGAGATAACACACACACACACACACACACACACACACACACACACACACACACACACACACACACACACACACACACACACACACACACACACACACACACACACACACACACACACACACACACACACACACACACACACACACACATCCATTATTCTTTACCTAGTTAGCGTAATAATGATTAGAATCGGTGTCTCCTTCTCACCGATGGTTCGCAATGGTCCTGTCTTCTGTGATGAATTATACCGACGCTTACGACTCAGAGAGCGTTGATTTCTTCCCGACGGTTGATTTCCAGTACTCGGTCCCGGACAAGGAGTGGTGAACTCGTCCTCGCTGTCGATTATTATAATAGACGGCGTGTTCGGAGCTGCGGGAGGGTAAATCACCTCAGCGCTGCTCTCTCGAATCCTCACTCTCGGATTCACCGCCGTCGGATCCGTGTGGACACCGTCGTATTCAAAACTTGGACGTATTAACTGCTCGAGCTCCTCAACGTCTATCAACCTCTCAGGGAAGTTATTCGAGGAGCCAATAATGTCTGAAATATAGAAGAAAGGCTGTTGTAGTACATAATTGAGATATTAACATCAAATTATAAAATAATTAAATGTTTTTACCTGTATCACTCTGTGTTAAATGAACGTCACACAGATGGGTGACGACGTCTGTGAATGAAAAGAGATGTGATAAACATGACATAACGTTTTATATAATTCTTATAATACTTGTACCTGTAGATACACAGATATACTGTATACATATAGATATATTCACCTACGGAGTGCAGAGGAGGAGGCGTCCATAGCGCAATTGGTGTCCGTTTGAAAAGGAGTTGGATGGAGTTCTGGATGGTCTGGTCAGCAGCAAAGGATACCCTGAACTGATGTAAAGCATGGTCTGGATCATGGTCACCTAAATACTCCTTAGCGTGGGAAGGGTCTTGGTGATACCTTGTTGATTTTGGATAAAACAATGTTGGAAGAGCTCAGCGTTTGCTAGATAGCTCAGAGGTGTAAACTTTTCCGTTGTTAAATGATGCAATTTTAAAAGCTGTCGTATGAAGTTGTGTAAGGCCTGGTCAACAGCAAAGGTTACACCTGAACCGTTGTAAAATGTGGTCTGATCGGTGTCATCTAAATACTCCATTCGTGCGGGTAGGGGCTAGACGATACCTGTGTTGATTTTGGATTAAACAATGTTGGAAGAGCTCAGCGTTTGCTAGATAGCTCAGAGGAGTAAACTTTTCCACCGTCAAATGATGCAATTTTAAAAGGTGTCGTATGAAGTTGTGTAAGGCCTGGTCAACAGCAAAGGTTACACCTGAACCGTTGTAAAATGTGGTCTGATCGGTGTCATCTAAATACACCATTCGTGCGCGTAGGGGCTAGACGATACCTGTGTTGATTTTGGATTAAACAATGTTGGAAGAGCTCAGCATTTGCTAGATAGCTCAGAGGAGTAAACTTTTCCGCTGTCAAATGATGCAATTTGAAAAGGAGGGGTCTACAGCCGGGTGACCTGTGTGTGTGTGTGTGTGTGTGTGTGTGTGTGTGTGTGTGTGTGTGTGTGTGTGTGTGTGTGTGTGCCTGCCTGCCTGCCTGCCTGCCTGCCTGCCTGCCTGCCTGCCTGCCTGCCTGCCTGCCTGCGTGCGTGCGTGCGTGCGTGCGTGCGTGCGTGCGTGAGTGTGTGTGCTCACTCAGTCTGAACAGCGAGGTTTGCCTTCAGATAGACGAATGAGGTTTGTCTTCAGACAGACCTCTCTGTCTTCAGATTGTCTCTTTTGAAGATTCAACCGGCCGGGAAAGAACTCACATCTCCTCAGCAAATTAACCGGACTCTGTTTCAGTGTCTGAGAAAAGAGTCAGACCTAATGACTGCTGTCCCCCCTCTGTTGACCTCATTTTTTCAAAGTATTTCCTGAGTAAGTAAAAATGCATTGTTTCAAACTCACATAGGGTATAAAATTAAATAGACTAATTCAACAGAAACTCATGCGAATTGGATAGCTGTGTCATTTGAACTAATGCTGAAAATGAAGGGTATTTCTTTCTTTTGTTTTATCCTTGTTCACTCAACCTTATTTTCTGAAAACTAAAGGTATTTCTTTCTTTTGTTTTATCCTTGTTCACTCAACCTTATTTTCTGAAAAACTAAAAGTATTTTACAAGTAGAAATTATCTGTTTTAAACACATTTTGAAAAAATGATGCATGAGTTGTGTAGCTGTGTCATTTGAACTATTAGTGAAGACAAAAAAAAAAGTGTTTTCTTTCTACTGTTTTATCTTTAAGAAATAGTTCAAGAATTATAAACTGTTTCATAAGATGTTAAATAACTTCTAAAACGTTTAAACCAGAATTAATATTGTAGCTACTATCACGTTTAGATTATTTAGTCTACAATGCAGAAACAGCTTGAACATTGACTAATGCTGAAACTTTAAAGTTTTATTTTCAATATCTTATTTTTTTCTTTTTTTTTTCCCCCCCACATTCTTAAGGTAATCCTCCAGAGCCGCTCAAACCACTCCCTCGAGCAGACCCTACCTGACCTCCTACCAGACCTAACCGTTTGTTGCGGCTGCGAGGATGTAGCAGCCTCCCACCCGTGCATCACTCAGGTTGACCTTGACCTTCGAGGGAAGGGTTATTATTTTAATTTCTTTTTATATAAAAAGGGGGAGGGGTTATTATTTTAATTTCTTTTTATATAAAAAAGGGGAGGGGTTATTATTTTAATTCCTTTTTTATATAAAAAGGGGGAGGGGTTGGTTTTATTCCCTCTGGAAGGGGAGGGGTTTTATTACCTCCAGGGCCATAAATCAAACAGTTTTGACATTTTGGTGTATCCTTCTTCTCTCTCTTGTCCCATCGTCTGTCCCTGATTTCCAACCAGTACGGTCAATACCAAGGTCTTATATGCAGCTGGAGCAGTCCTGATAATCATATCTCTCACATTTTTGGTCAGAGGCATATCCTGGACCACATCCAGGCCACCCACAAACAGCGCTTCTCTGACCATCATCCGGTTAAGCCTCCCTTTTGCTTCTTTTAGGGTTTGCCACTGTGTGTCGAGTGGAGGCCAATCTGTTGGCAGAGGAAACTGCTGCAAGACAGCATGAGCATACAGCTGTCCGACAGACACCTCCTCCACCATATCTCGGATGGCCTGTCTTACTTCAGAATTAATCGATGCCTGACGAGACAACCCAGCAAATTTGTGAGCGTCTCCTCGATCCACTGCAGTATGCCAAGCTCCCTCATCCAGTAATCGCAACAACCACAGATCCAGGGGTTCACCCTCTCCCTGTCGATATTTTCTACACAAATGCTGCACTTCTTCAGCCGTGTAATCTTCCAACACTATGCTTTCTTCGGGAGCGGGCTGCGCCTGTGGTACCACGATAATCACAGGGTTCTGCTCCTCATCATATAGTGCATTCCCGTCACCATCATACGCTTGTTCCCTAATTGGAGGCAAGTGTCTCTGTACTTTTCGTCTTCGTTGAACTGGTCTCGCAAAGCGGACATTGTCATAATCCTCTTCATTCGGATACAAATCGGGAAAAAACTTTTCCCACTCATCGTCATTTAACTGTTCCCAACGATCGGGGTCGTCTTCCCCCTGGACAACAAAAGCGCGGATTTTAACCACATCACCCCGCTTCTGTTTCCGATGGTTTTTATTCACTCTGCCCGCACACGCCACAGCTTTTTCACACATGTGCTGCAAATTCAACGTCTTTTGTTCAAGCAACTGACACTTTGTGCTAAGCAATTGCTTCTCGCTTTCGCGCTCAGCCAGTTCCACCCTCAACTTCAACACTTCTCGTTCTAACTCAGCATTCCTCTTTGTCTGCACTTGCCACGCTTGTGCACACTTCCACATGCACTGCACTGCTCCCCTCAACGGAGCCTTCGGCTTAATTTTCACTACTGACAACTCATGATGCAGATCATGAACGTCAGGTGAAGTCTTGGTCCATTCTTCTGGACCCGGACCTCCGGCTTGCAACAACTTATCAGCTATTTTGTCCCAGGGTATTTTCTCCCAACCTGGGATCCCCTTCTTCTCCTCCTCAGGAGAGGATTCCGTTTTCCCTTTCCGCTTAAACATTTTTCTCGTGCCGAGTCTCCCGTTCTTTTAAGAAGAATCCTGTTCGTGACGCCAATAATGTTTTGTGAAATTTTTAGACAGGTTCTTCAGGAGATCGCATCACAAGAAAACATCAAGCGAAACAGATTGATATAATAATACTGATTTATTGGAGCAAAACAACAGGTCCTTCAACAATTCAACACAGATATTGACATTCCACAATAGAAGGTTATGCTAGACTTAGGCTGTCACCCCCAAATCGCCACACAACACTCCCCAACTCGGTCAGAGTTAACAGCAGCCTACCGTTGACAGCGGGCGGAGAGCCAACACCCCGGCGGAGCACGTCTAGACCGACAGCTGGACACTCGATCACAGTTCGCAGCAGACTCTAACTCCCCGCTTAGACGCGCCTTTCTATATACCTAACATGAGTCTTCCCTCCGCCCCGACGTCAAACAGCAAACCGTTGGACCGTTCCCATAAATCTTGGTCTTTCTCTTGGTGGTAAATATTTTGACCGTTCCCATGCATCCCTGTCCTTGAACAAGAACAGCTGGCATCCTGTTATTTTGCAAGCGAGTGAAAAACAAGCTATAGGAGCACAACTGGCATCCTGTTATTTTGCAAGCGAGTGAAAAACATGTTATTTAAGCATGATCCAGCGTTGAGGTCGGCTCAGGTCATCAACACATGTAGAGTAAAGGTCGCAAACCTTTCTCCTCTCACAGGCTGAAAACGCGTTTTCTGCATTGTGCCAAAACTTTGCAGGGAATCTTCAGAACATGAAATTTTCACCTCCCACTATAGCAGAAAGGTTCTTTCTAGTAGTTGCACATCAAATCTAAGCTGTCTGAAGTGTTTTTCGAAAGTTATCAACATTTTTATGTTTGGCGTTCCGGAATCGACCTTATCTCAGGCTGAAAACGCGTTTTACGCATTGTGCCATAACTTTGCAGGGAACCTTTAGTACATGAAATTTTCACCTCCCACTATAGCAGAAAGGGTCTTTCTAGTAGTTGCTCATCAAATCTAAGCTGTCTGAAGTGTTTTTCCAAAGTTATCAACATTTTTATGTTTGGCGTTCCGGAATCGACCTTATCTCAGGCTGAAAACGCGTTTTACGCATTGTGCAATAACTTTGCAGGGAAGCTTCAGAACATGAACTTTTCACCTCCCACTAAAGCAGAAAGGGTCTTTCTAGTAGTTGCACATCAAATCTAAGCTATCTGAAGTGTTTTTCCAAAGTTAACAAATTTTTTATGTTTGGCGTTCCGGAATCAACCTTATCTCAGGCTGAAAACGTGTTTTCTGCATTGTGCCATAACTTTGCAGGGAAGCTTCAGAACATGACATTTTCACCTCCCACTATACCAGAAAGGGTCTTTCTAGTAGTTGCAGATCAAATCTAAGCTGTCTGATGTGTTTTTCCAAAATTATCAACATTTTTATGTTTGGCGTTCCAGACAGCACCTTATCTCAGGCTGAAAACGGGTTAGAGAGATGAAGGAAGCCACTATCTGTCAAACCTGTAATGATTTATTGATTTATGGCTCCGGAAGTAATAAACCCTAACCCTTCCGGAAGTAATAAAGCCCCTCCCCCTTTTTATATCAAAAAGAAATAAAAATAATAACCCACTCCAGTTTTTATATCAACAGGAAATTAAAAAAATAACCCTCCCCCCTTGTTTATGACAGGAAGTAAAATAACGAAGGGAGTGGGGAGGACAGCTGTATAAACATCACCCTGTGTGTATATATATACGCATCCTTCAGACTGCAGCCAGGAGCAAGGACCCGACGAGCACAACCAACCGACAATGTCTGTCCCTACATCGATGCGCAGATCACCAGTGATCAGCGAGACGGCTGTGACTGTTATTGAGGACCCGTGGATGGGCTTCGGGGCTCCCCGCAAATCTGTAATGTACCTACGACGTACGCAGGCACCGCCGGGGGAATCTTTGCAGGAAGAGTGGTCTCTAGAGCCTTACGGGCGTCGAGGTAGATGGGGGTACACGTTTAAGTACGAAACAGCCGAATTGTACATTTACCAGCTGGAGGATGACGAAACCCTGAGTGCCTGTACGGAGATGGCTGTGTTATCGTCTAACGACTGGGGTGTGCTGAGAGAGGTGAAGCCGGAAAATCTTCCATGGACTGGAGAAGAAGAAGAAGAACAACGTCAGAAGGTCGGAGTCGTTTCTAACAAACCCGAGCGAATGGAGAGGAAACCGTCCTTCATGGCTATATGGCTGGCTAAAATGTCAGGATCAGGACGATGGTCCTTCAGGGCCATCCATAAAGTATCAACAGGAGTCACAGGCGAAGAAGAAAAAGATTTCGTCCTGGAGTATTTTAATTCCGATTGTGGTGTTTTTCGTACTCTGTTAACCATACCGATGGATGCTTGGAGTGAGAAAATCCAGGAGATTTCTCCAAAAATCGACGGTCTCTTCTACCATAGCCGCTTATGGAATGATGCCCTTGTGTTGAAAAAAGCGCTGACCTTTTAGGACCGCCCCACTCTGGACCGCCTACTTGTTGATGGCTGTTATAAAGAGGAATTTTTCCAGAGCTACACCATGCAGACGTGTCTGTTGGAACAAGACCATCCAAGACAACGATGAGGCCAGAAGGTGTTCCGAGACGTATCGTCACTACCTTCCTCGGAGCTGCTACAGGCGGTCCCGGGTACGGGGTGAACAACTCCTTGCCGTCACCTCTACTTCCTGCGGTAGAACACGTTGCGGCTGACGATCATAAGTACGAGGGTTCTAACGACGACACGACAGACGGAGCCCGTCCTTCATTGGACGTCAAAGACAACACAGACGACTCTGTTGCAACCGAAATGAAAGATGTGGATGACGAGGAGGAACCCGTAGGGAAGACGGCAACCGCCTGCACTGGGAACGAAACTGTCTCAAGACCTAGAACCAGCAGCTAATGATGAAACGGACGGATGGATAAGCAGTTTCTTCCTGAAAGCTGTAAAGACAGTTGTATTTCATCTACTAGGTAAAACCATGCGCCGGTATTGGAGGGAGATCTGCTACGGTTGCCAAGTAGACCATCCCAGCCAACTTCAACACAGCTGTCTTGAAGAAATGGAGGATGATTTCTACAGGCTTAACTTCCACCCGTTGATGAAGAGACTCTGTAACAAGAACTTTCTGCCTGCTATACAGCATTACTTGACTCTGAATGATGTACAACCAGAGAAAATGTGAATCAAGGCTACAGCCGAGACAGTCTTGCTCGAAATGAGGTCTCCAAAATCAAGTGTATGGACTGAATACATCAAAAATGAGCCAGAGGATCTTCTAATTGAACGTCTGGAATCAGCAAGTAGAATCTGGAATAGAACGCCGGTCCTGGGTGATGTCACAAACACGAGATTCCCTCGTATGTGATTTACTTTTTTTTTAAACTCTTTTACTCTCTTTGTATAACATTACGATTGAATCCTGACATAACTGTTTAATAAAAAACATTAAGAAGTATATTCGGATCTCACCTCGTTCATTTCTCGTTTAACATGTCGGTGAAACACATCATTAAAAGAGTTTATTACAATCCTCTTCACCCCGGGAGCTATGGAGGCGTGGATCGCCTCCGTCGTGGGGTGCAGGTCGAGAAAACCTGTCAGTTCTGAATCTATTAAAGATTTTTTATCAAAACAGGATGCTTACACCCGGCATAAACCGACCAGAGTAAACTTAGCGAGAAACAGAGTTTTTGTTCACAGGCCTCTTCAACAATTCCAGGCCGACCTATGCGACATGCAGGCACTGGCTAGATATAACGACGATCAAAATTACTTGTTGACCGTTATAGATGTATTTTCAAAGAAGGCCTATGTACGCGTTTTAAAAAGAAAGACTGCGATCGAGACACTGAAGGCGTTCGAATCAGTGCTGGAGGAGAGCGGGACGCCTGTAAAGCTACAGACGGATGACGGGAAAGAATTTTTTAACAAGAGTTTCAAGGCTTTGATGGAAAGGAAGGGTATTAATCATTTTTCAACAGCGAGTGACGTTAAGGCCTCTGTGGTTGAGATTTTTAACCGCACTCTTAAAAATCGGATGTGGAGATATTTCACGGCTAAAAACACTACGTTACATCGAGGTTTTACAGGATCTAGTAAAGAGTTATAATCATAGCTATCACAGCAGTATAAAAATGACACCGATGGAAGTAACTAAAGAAAATACTCTGCAAGTGTTTGACAATCTTTACATTAGACCGTCAAAAGATCGGGAGAAGCCAAAATTTAAGGAGGGCGATCATGTTAGAATATCGAAACTACGAGGTGTATTTGACAAAAAGTATGAGCAGAGTTTTACAGATGAGATATTTACGGTAACTGAATGTATTCAGCGCACCCCGCCTGTGTATAAATTGAAAGATTTCGACGGCGAGCCCATCCAAGGATCATTTTATGATCAAGAATTACAAAAAGTACAACTCGTAAAGGATAAAGTATTTCACGTTGAAAAGATTCTGAAGGAACGCTGCGTTAAAGGAGAGAGGCAGGTCTTTGTCCAGTGGAAGAACTGGCCTGAAAAATTCAACAGTTGGGTAAAAGCTTCAGATATAAAAAATATATAACAAGGTCCTTCTTTACATCAGGCATCATATCACCATGTACGACTCAAAGAATGCAGGCTTCTATGTGACTTTACCATCAAACGCCAGCGCAAAAGTTTTTAAAGACAACTCGATCGGTACTTTCCGCGTCGATTTAGCACAACATATTGATTTAAACGGAAAATGGGAGGTCGCTTTGACGGAGATTACATACCCTCACACGTGGCATAATATTCCGGAGGATACAGCATCATTTTACTGGAAACCGAACCCTAGAGGACCTGATTCCAACACAAACACGGCTCCCCCTAGAGGATCAGATTCGGAGGCTAACACGACACGACGGTATAAAGATGAATTTCATAGAGCCATGGCTCGTCTTAGGGCTCCGGATCCCGATGCCAGCGCCTCTGCTCAGAGGAAAAAAGACGAATCACGTGGGATTGATCGACATTTCAAAACAGCTGGAACAGATATTTCCAGACTGAAGTTTAAGGGAGGATATTACAGCTCTATTAATCAGATTACAACCGAGTTGGCGCAAACCTTACGATTCCTGTTTGACAGTGCACGGCAAAAAATTGATCTTCAAAGAGACGGGCAGAACCAAGTGCTTTTTAACTCGCCTTTGGCTTACATGCTAGGTGTAGAGCCTGGTCATTGGATCAATTTTTGCGACTACAGAGCGCCCCATCCAGTTGATTTAAAAGTGGGGTTTTACCATCTTTACTGTTACAGCGATGTTGTAAGACCGCAGCTTGTAGGGCATGCATATGCACCGCTTTTAAGAACTGTGGAAATCAAGGGTCGTTACTCAGATATTATCACAACATTTTAACCCTGCTTACTATTTACCGGTGGCCAAGAACCATATTGAAAATATTCAGATACAAATTAAATCGGATCTTAACAAACCAGTCAATTTTACCTTTGGAAAGGTGGTGGTGACTCTACACTTTAGACCTGTTACTTGAGAGGATATTATATAACCCTTGCATCGTCATGTGGAAATTCATTCACCAGCACAACACCGGAGAGAGATAAGCAGTCTTTGCAGACCAAGTCGTAAACAAACAATGGTTCACGCAGGCTTAAGAGACGACCCTCACCGATTTGTACAATATTATGAAAAACAGGTGGGTGGAGATCTACCGGGTTTCTACGGTGCCCCTGTTATGTACGGACGAGGCATAGGTTCCCTCTTCTCGAAAATGTTTCGGTTTGTATCACCTCTGTTGAAAAGAGGTATTGCCATCGCGAAACCCCATCTCAAATCAGCAGTGGGTAACATAGCCACGGATATGTTCACCCGCACCGTGAGAGGAATGAGCGATCAACAGAGACAGGAAGGGTCAGGAGGTATAGCCGTCTTATCACGAAGGACAAAGAGACGCCCACCAGGACGGCGTGTAACACAGAGCTCTAATAAACGTACAAACAAAAAAAGAAAGAAGTCAGTTGACAGAAGCAGACGGGCCAAGAGGAAGTCCAGAGGGAGCTCTGATATATTTTAAAAAACCTTATATACGGTAACATGGCGCTCCTACACCAGAAATCTGCTGAATGCACATTGGCAGAACTGGATTTATTCACGCCCCCAATGACGCAACTTTCCATCGAAGACAAAATTTACACTGAAATTGCTCCAGTAGCCGCTATCAGCGAAGGAGGACCGATTGAGTTTTTTATACCGGGAGACGGTGAAAAGTATCTAGACCTAAACGACACCCTTCTCCACGTGCGTGCAAGAATTACGAACGCCGATGGCACACCGCTGGCTAACGACGCAGCAGTCAGTCTCATCAATTACCCTCTAAATACAATCTTTGATCAGTGTGATGTGGTTCTGGGCGATCGGATGATTTCGCAATCCAGTTCCACACATCCGAACAGAGCTATGATTGAAACACTTCTCAACTTTTCAGGCGACACTCTTAAAACACAGTTTAGCGCCGGTCTTTTTTACCAAGACACACCTGGGTCAGTTGACTCGATCGTCACAGTAAACGGTCCCACCGCAGGTCTTAATAAGAGGGCCGAGTTCACGAGCAGAACCAGAGAAGTACATCTTCTCGGGCCTCTCCACAGCGACATATTTTTCTGCGAGAGACTGTTATTAAACTCTGTCGATTTAAGAATTAAACTCACCAGAGCGAATGATGCCTTCTGCCTGACCGGACCCCGCGACTCCACCTTCCGTCTGAAAATCCTCGGCGCATCTCTGTTTGTGAAGAAAGTCACTGTTTCGCCAGCTGTGAGAATAGGTCATGCGGCGGGTTTGTTAAAAGGAAATGCTCTCTACCCACTCTCACGAGTCAATGTAAAAACATACTCCATTCTAGAAAAGTCAAGAATATGTACCCAGGAGAATTTATTTCTGGGTTCAATACCTAAATACGTGGTTTTAGGGTTGGTACATAACGAGGCGTTTACCGGTAGGAGAGATCTCTCCCCGTTCAATTTTCATCATTACAACACTGAATATCTAGCCCTCTGTCAGGATGGCCGACAGATCCCCGCTAAAGCTTTTCAACCTCAGTTTAATAACGGTATGGCGGTCAGAGAGTTTTATAACATGATTCTAGCTACAGGAAGACATTTGAAGGATCTGCCTCTAAGCATTGACCGTGAAGGTTTTAACAGCGGTTATTCGTTGTTTGCATTTAATCTCAATCCAGCCGACGACAACGACGCTCTCTCTCCTGTCTCAAATGGGAATTTAAGACTGGAGATGAGATTCAGAGTACCCTTACCGAACACCGTAACACTGATTGTATATGCTTGTTACGATTCCATTCTGGAGATTGATGCAAAAAGACAAGTGCTGGTGGACTATTATTAAAAAGTTATGGATAGTCTCCAGTTACAGATGCTGCTGAGAGGTCTCTTGGGTGACACATTTTACGGTGTATGGCTGTCGGACAGGCTGCCTCAATCGACACAACACCTCAGACTGCCTGCATATTTCATCGTCAACACACATCCGGCGCATAAACCGGGAGAGCACTGGTTGGCTTTAACTCTCGACGAAGACGGTAGAACAACTTTCTTTGACTCATTTGGAATGGGTCCCTACTTTACACATTACCCTGAAAATATTTTAAAGTTTCTCAAAAAACATTCAGTCGACATCAAGTACAACAATGGTCAACTACAGCACCCCCTATCGTTTGTATGTGGTCATCACTGCGCCTTCTACCTCTGTCATCGCGCTAGAGGGTTGTCTATCGAAGAAGTATTGCGACGATACCTTAAAAAATGACCTCATGGTATACAACTTTGTGAAAGAACATCAACAATGTCTAAAAAGATGTGCACACTGTCCGTGGAAACAACTGTTCTCTTCTGTATTTTAAAGACTATTGTAACGTGTGACTGATCTTATTTTGTTTGTGCGTGTGTTAAAAAGAAAATCTGTAATCTTATAGTAATTCAATAAAACATTTTATTGATGAAAAGACAATAACCGTGTACAAGGTAATTATTCATGAAACCCATCGAGGTGTTAGAGACAATTTCTTCCCTTTGGTCGCTACATGCGTTAAGCGTCGTCGAGGTGTCACTTTAGAGTCCTTTGGGTCGGGACACCAGCCCTCGGCTATACTTTTCTTTCGCGAGGTAGAATTTGATTTAAGTCTCTGATATTGAGCCCTCGCTTCAGGATTGGACAGCAGTGTGAGAGGGATGTTTAGCTTTAATAATGTGACGAGAAACTCGGACCATCCCTCAGGTAATGAAGAACTTGTTTTCTTATACGGTAGGGAAAGGTACTTGAATATATCAATCACATGAGAGCCTTTTACAGCATTTCCTTCATACATAAATTCACCATTCATATTCCAACCGTCGCCATTTTTGGATATCCTCTGGCTAATGTATTCAGCATTTCTTCGAGCTTTTGACGGAAGGCTGTTTAGAATATCCTTACCCACGACGTCCGTTACAGAGGGTGTTTTTAGAACGCTTTCGTCACGACTGTCAGAGTCGGAGGGATGATCTCCGTCTCGTAAAGTCAGAGTTACTCTCCTTTGGTCTCTCTGATCCTGTTTTGTAAAGGTTAAATATCTTTGCAATAGAGCATCGTACTTTTTAATCTTCTCATACAAGTTTAACTGAGAATCATTTAGAACAGTCCTCATCTTCTCATTCAATTCATCTTCGGCTGTTTCACGGATGTCAGTGGATGGGCGTCATAACTGGTTAATTTGCTGAGGAGAGACGAGATACATTTTCTGGACAGTCTTCATGGCCTTTTACTTCTTTACAAGTCCGCCTATTAGATTTCCAATGATTGGAACGGCAGCCGGAATCCACCCGACTGCTTTTTAAGAATCCTTAGTTTACGCTTCACGCACGCTTTTTTATTAGCCAAGAGTCTGATGTTTTTCTTCTGTTTTTTCAGTTTTTTGAACTGAGCTTGCGACAATGGTACATTCCCCTTCAAAACATTCAGGGCAATCTCGCCAAGAGCTTGAATAAAGTCCCGAGAACTACGCATCAAAATGTCTTTACGTTTCTTTGACGGAGCGTGGTATAGTTCCTTAAGTAAAACAGCGTTTCTTTTTATACGCGCTGACATAACTTAAGCAGACGTTTTTGGTATGTACACAGTGTGACGCTGGTGAGGAAGTATCCCAGTCCTAAGTCTGTAGCGTTCTGGACATGAGGGTGTTAGATCAACAATTAAGTACCCATGAGCGTCGGTTGTAGCATCTTCAAAGCTTTCTCGAAAGAAAGCTCTTTGAGACGGGTAAATCTGTTGAGCAAGAACTTTTATCTGCATTTTATCGCGAGGATTCTTAAACAATACAAAGTAATTGCTATTCAGACTAATAGTACGACTATATTTACCACTATGAAATAAGTTTTGCGTCAGCATTATAACACTCATATTTTTATGATGTCTGTACTGTGTAAAAACACGGACAACCTCTGGGTTTTCAGAAGCTTCAAAAATAACATCAAGAATAATCAAATGTTTTCTGTCAGAAGGAAATACATCTTCATTTTCAAAAGATTCAGGTAAACCTTCAATGAATTTGATATTTTTATTCATCTTTTGCAATTCAGTGTACATAGGTTGAAAAGAAGTATAAATCCACACAATATTTACATTGACATCATCCATAACGGGAGGGTAGAGACCCTTGTAACGCCACTGGATCACAACTTTTTTCTCATCCAGCACGTTAAAGTAGCTGACCTCGTATTTCCCTGAAAACAAGAAACTGAAAAACTCGTTGGGGTCTGACACTACAGAAACCTGCGACATGTTCTCCCTCTGGCAGAACTTGCCCCACAGGCTATTAAGACAAGCCTTAGCCACCTGTCTCTTTGCTGGGTTGTGACAAATCTTATCAGCACAAAGCAAAATCCCCTGATGGGCATGATAATCCTGAATGTATTTGTCGCGGCTTTCCTGATCAACGGCCTCAGCAGGGTAACCAGAATCCTCCTGCTTGCCCTTCAGGAATGTACGGATGTAACCTGCGAAAATACAATCGCTAGATCTATCAAAATGCCATACTTCGATAATCTTGGCCACCTTGTATCCCTTGTCCAGAGCCTTGTTGAACTCAACTGTGACCCAGACCCCTGTCAAAGCACGCTCATCATTAAGCGTACAGTCACTGTCTTGAACATTACGACTTGAACAGATACTGCATAATGTGAAGTGTAATTTACCCCCTGGTCCTCTATAGGGTAAAACGGGTACATATAAACCCCTAGGAGGATAGACAACCGCCTTGATCAGACCAAAGTACTGTCTAGGATCACCAAAGTCCTTGTGGATTATTCGGGGATGACCTAGAGGGTAGGAGCACGTGCTGTTGACGTAAGGATACAGAGAGGTGACGTCAGCGTAATAAACTTTTTCACCAGGCTTGGCCGTGTAACGTAGCTTTAAAGCACTGCTTCTACCGCCGTAGAGGGCATTACGAGGGTTGAGGGGCTCAGGGGTGTCAAAATCTAAGAGAAAATCTCTGAGATCATCACACGATTGTCAAAGCGAACGCCATTCGTGCTCCCAGATGGTAATAAGGCGCACCCCATGATCAGACTTTAACGTCTGCTCTCTCCCCATCGTAGCAGAGTAGAATTCACCATAGGGTCTACCTCTTAATGGGCAGACTGCATGAGGATCAACACACGAACGACACCCATGGAAGAAACATCCGTAAAACTCCCAGACCTGCTTAACACCGCCAACTTCTGCATAACCGTCAACAAAATACTGGCCAAACGACATCTCCCCACGATTCAAGGCATGTTGGATGAAAATACCCTGTCTGTGCGATTCCCATTGCAGCCATTGGATGGAAGCATCTGAGAACCTCTTGGTGCCTCTTGTCATGTAATTGTAGGGACACGGTATGGCCAATGTGTCTGGTTTTAAAAAGTTGGTCCTGAAAACAGCCATACACGCAGAGGCGATTGTTACGGATGAGAGTGCATCAACATCTGTTTCTTTAAAAAACTCCTCTCTAAATATTGTGCATCCTCTGGCCAGAATGTCGACATCGTTTTTGCAATAGCGAATAGCTTCACTCCTGAAATCGAAAGAATTCTCACGCACAGATTCATACCAGCTGTAAAAATCTCTGTTCAGGGTCTGACATGCTCTCAACGCCATAGTCTGTGGGAGGAGGATAGGCCCCAATGTACTGCAGGCGATCTTTTGAGCTAAACTTGTGTGGAAAAAAACCCTTGCAATGGTCGGTGAAACCTAGAGCTTTAGGCATGGAGCTGAGTCGCATGGTTAGGAATGAGAGAGTCAATTAATTTTAGCTTGTAGTGAGGATCCTCAAGACAAAGTATCTTACTACCTGTCATGATTATCCTCTTGGGTATTAACCCTTCGTCAAGCATACCTCTCAAGACAATGACACTGTCAAAACCCCTGGCATTATGCGCAACAAAAACACAGCCTCTAAACCGGTTCTTTCTGAAATATAAAAGAAACGCTCTAACACAATCGAGACTGTAAAACACCCGCTCTTCACCTTTCTGCGTCTTCGCACACACTAAAAAAGGGACATGTCTACCATGCTCATCTGTAAATGTTTCAAAATCATAAAAAAAAAACAGATCAGGATGCTCTGTCTTCCTGGCGACGGTTTGAATGTAGCACTGGTGGACCTCATTTGTCGTCGATAATTTTACACCGCAGATGTTACATTTAAGCACAACGCAACAGTGGTTGGGTTTACCCGGTTTTAACGGCATATACCGGCACCTTCCGCATTTTTCACATTTTTTGTATCTCTGACACAGACTCGACCCATTAGCGCCAATCGCTTTGTGTCTCGCAATGCAGGAAGGCGTTCTACAAACCCTACGGCAGTCCCCGCAAGTTACAGGGCTTGGAACCTCTGTAGGGCAGACAGGATCGTGACAAACAATACAGTGACCTTTACATATGTGTTTTGATTTATCTTCATACCCCTTATGACAGCTGCCGCAGAAGTAACGTGTTCCTAAAAAACCTTTTGGGTTCTTCACCCCGTAATAGTGTCCCTGAAGCAGAAACAAGTATAAGGGTTCCGAACCATCAGCAAAACCAGTGGCATAATGCGCTAATGGCTGGTTTGCTGCCGTTTTATGAAACACGACGATTTTACGCCTCACTATCTGTTCGAACAGGGGTATATCTGTAAATGTGATCGGTGTTTGAGAATCTAAACCAGCTTTGTTTTGTAATTCTCTTCCCAACTCAACACAATCTTGGTACGTACGCTTAGGGTTAAGGAGACAAGAAAGGCTCATTGCGAAGCAAAGCTGATCAGTTCCATCACCATCAACTACATAGAGATGCCGTCTTTTTTTACCAATAATTTCGGCATCCAGTGTCTTCTCGAGCTTGCGTTTAGCGCCTCCTCGAGGGTTATGTACAATTTGAACCGTTAATTCGATTCTCTTGCCCATAGCGATGACTCTGTCAGACTGCACTGTGTTGCTAAGGAGGTCCTCAAAAGCAGGGTAGATATTTCCGCCGTCACCTTCAACCACAACATTAACGTGTTCTTGAACATCTTCGCCAACCACTTCAAGCTGAACCACGTCCTCCCGTTCTGCTAGTCTCTGCGCTTCGTCAGCTAGCTCTCTGACCTGTTCCATAAAGCCTCTGTAGAAAGTAGCCAAATCAGGAGTGTCTGGTACAGCAGGATGTGTTAGCACCCTTCTTATCCTGTCGGTGTTAAAAGGCTCTATGACTTCTGAATCAATACCGGTACCACCAATGCAGCATCCTTCCTGAATCGAATCACCGTCAACAACGTCGTCGCTACAGCAGGGTACGTCTATCAGAGGGTCAAGAGCAGGTGTCCCTGAATCAGCCGTCTGTAGATTATCAACAAACCTTTCTAACCAATCGTCATTGTCTCAAGAGGTATCAGCCCTACCCTCACGAGATGATGCAGGAACCATATTAAAAATACGATTATCCTCTCTCTCACCAAAAAAAATTGACTCCATGTTTTCGTTTATACTCGGGTCGTAGACCTGCACTACATCCTCCTCAGACATGTCGTCAAACAAGTCAGCCAGAAACATACGTGTCGGTGAAGCACTCTGGTCAATGGGGTGTGGTGTAGTGTGCTGGTTGTGGGTGGATTCAGGGTCAGAACCGAAAGGAAAACCATCATGGTCGGCCATAACGTAATAATAACAATAAAATAATAATTTAAAAATTTAATAAACAAAAGTCTCAAAACACAAACCCGTGGTGTAACAACAATCTCAAAACACAATCACCCACGGTGTAACAGCAACTTCAAAACACAATCACCCAGCACTGCTTTTAAATAATGAGGCTCCAAATGGACCTTACTGTGGTTGAACTTCAGATCAGTCCACGACGTCTGTTACCGCCAGGTCCTTGACGTTTTAGGAGCCTCAGAACTTCGGACACCAGAGCTTTATTTGTGACGTCCTTAACGACGAGTTCTGTAACAACGGTAATAATATACAAGACATATGCACCCCAGCAGATTACTCATTGAAATAGTTGTTAATCTTACCTTCACGTAGATTTCGCGCCAACCGACGGTATCTACGTGCTTGACGCGCTTGCCGGGCTAGACGTCGACTCTGTATTTCGATCTGATGTAGACGCCGTTCAAGCGTACGCACTCTCTGCTCGGTGGTAGGGGGTAGAGGCAGGGGTTGGTCGAGGGGCGATGTGATGTAAGACGGCGTCGGTATCCGGGGTGCTGTCCGTGGGCTGTCCGAGGTCGTTGCCGGTGTTGATGGCGGCGGCGTCGGTGGCGGTGTTGATGACGGCGGCGACGGTGGCAGTGGAGGTGCAGGTTCCTCAGTTGTCGATGTCGAGTCCTCCGCAGGGAACGATCCAGAGGTACTGCTAAAACCGGTGTCGATGTCTCCCACAAAGGCCAAGACGCCAGTGGGAGATCTGAAACAGAATATCGACAACAATGCAAATGTAAATACAATCGGAAAGCAAGACCTCCGGTAGCAGTTAATGCCGTATGAATATAAGTAGAGTAGTATGGAAATAAGCTGAGTAAAATATGAAAAAATACGACCTGCAAAAAAAAAAAAACACAATTACGTAATCATATAACCGGTGTAGAGACGTGTTGTTTTCTAACAATGACGATAATAAAACAACATGTGTAGCATCCATATCAATACTCATGGGGAAATCCATCATCACAACAGAACCAAATCCTTAAGAGTATTAAAAAATAAATAAAAAGAATAAAATAAAATAATAAATAAATGTAGGGATCTACTAAGGTTCAACATTTAAAGCATAAAAACAAATAGTAAATCACTAGTGTATACTGTCATTAAAGCACATTACAATTAGTAAAATCACGACCTCTAGTGGTCAACGACGTTAAACCATAGTGTAAATAGTAACCACGACCTCTAGTGGTCAACGACGTTAAAGCATACTGTAAATAGTAACCACGACCTCGAGTAGCTATCGTTGTTAGAGCATAGTGTAAATAGTAATCGCGACCTCTAGGGGTCATAACCATTAAAAGCATAGTAATAAAATTACGACGTTCAGCTGTAACAGTTACTCAAACACCTTCAATAATAAAATTACACTGTCTAAAAGCATATAGCCTGAACATAGATAAACCAAATTACAGATAACAGACAGCTTAATGCTCTAACACACCAAATAGACGCATCATTAAACCACAAGCATAATACTGAACATACAACCAGTCATCTGATACTGAACGGTAGAGATGTGTGTTGAAAAAAATTGAGATTTGCATCTTACCAAACGTTGGAGGTTGCGTTGAAGCCACGGGTAGAAGACACGGCGTGCTCGTTGCCTTTGTATCTGTTTTTTTATGTGAAAAAATAAATAAATAAATACAGCAGTGAAACGTAAACTATCACTCTAAATGTTTTTTCTCACCCCCTATCAGTTGTGGTGTCTGCTGAGTGAAAGAATCCACGTGCGAATGATCTACTCCTTCGACCTCTGACTGAACATCTGTTTTTATACGCACAGGCATTGAATAAAACAAAAAACATAGGTAGTTAAACATAAAACACATCGACAGGATATGGTTAAAATACTTTTTTTTTTTTTTTGATTGAACTGAATGTTTTGCTCTCACCGACGAACAGTTGGAGCGACCCCTCCAATAAATGATCAGCCTCCGCAGGGTCCGGCCGACTTCCCGGGCTTGTCTGATTTCCGGGTTCCGATTGACACACACGCGCACACGCACGCGCACACACATATGCACGTATATACACTGAATAAATACTGTTATTCTTTACCTAGTTATCGTAATTATGATTAGAATTGCTGTCTCCTTCTCACCAATGACTCGCGCCGGTCCTGTCTTCCGTGTCGAATTATACCGCCGCTTACGACTCAGTGAGCGCTGGTTACTCCCCTTCGGTCGATTTCCTGTACTCGGCTCCGGCCGAGGTGCGGTAAACTCGTCCTCACTGTCGATTATTATAACACACGGGGTGTTCGGATCCTCAGCGCCGCTCACTCGAAGACTCGCTCTCGGATTCACCGACGACGGATCCGTGTGGACGCCTCCGTCTTCAAAAGTTCCCCGCATTAACCGCTCAAGCTCCTCAGCGTCAATCAGCGTCTCCGGAAAGTTATCCGCGGAGGCGATAATATCTGAAAAATAGAAGAGCGGTTGTTGTAGCGCATAATAGTAGAGGTATTAACAACAAATTATAAAATAATTAAATATTTTTACCTGTATCACTCTGTGTTAAATGAACATCACACAGATGAGTGACGATATCTGTGAATGAAAAGAGATGTGGTACGTGATAAACATGACATAACATTTTTATTATACTTATATATGTAAATGTAGATACATAGATATACATATGTATATACATATATGTATACTGTACATAGATAGATAGATAGACAAATAGATAGATTGATATTCACCTACGCTGTGCAGAGGAAGAGGCATCCATGGTAGGCCTGGAGTCGTTTGGAGAGGCGGCTAAGGTTCTGGAAGGTCTGGTCAACAGCAAAGGTTACCCCTGAACTGATGTAAAATGTGGTCTGAATCAGGGTCACCTAAATACTCCGTTTGTGTGGGCAGGGCCTCAACCTTATTTTCTGAAAAACTAAAAGTATTTTTCTTTTGTTTTACCCTTGTTCACTCAACCTTATTTTCTGAAAACTAAAAGTATTTCTTTCTTTTGTTTTACCCTTGTTCACTCAACCTTATTTTCTGAAAAACTAAAAGTATTTCTTTCTTTTGTTTTACCCTTGTTCACTCAACCTTATTTTCTGAAAAACTAAAAGTATTTCTTTCTTTTGTTTTACCCTTGTTCACTCAACCTTATTTTCTGAAAAACTAAAAGTATTTCTTTCTTTTGTTTTACCCTTGTTCACTCAACCTTATTTTCTGAAAACTAAAAGTATTTCTCAGACATGTACAAATTATCTGTTTTAAACACATTTTGAAAAATGGTGCACGAGTTGGTGGCTGTGCCATTTGAACTATGAGTGAAGACTTAAAAAAAAAAAAAAGTGTTTTCTTTCTACTGTTTTATCTTTAAGAAATATTTCAAGAATGAAAAACTGCTTCATAAGCTGTTAAATAACTTCTAGAATGTTTAAACCAGAAATAATATCACAGCTTTTACCCACATCCTCAAGGTAATCCACGAAGCCTCATCACACCCCTTCCTCCCGCAGACCCTACCTGGCACCCCTGCCGTGTCTAACCATTTGTTGCGTCTGTGAGGATGTAGCCGACACCCCACACCCCTCCCTCTCGCAGACCCTACCTGACCCCCCTGCCGTGTCAAACCATTTGTTGCGTCTGTGAGGATGTAACCGACCCCCACCCTTGTATCACACAAGGGTGAAGCTTCCCCTCTCAACCACCGTTATTTTCCTTCCCGTCATAAAACAAGGGGAGGTTATTATTTTAATTTCCTGTTGATATAAAAACTGGAGTGGGTTATTATTTTAATTTCTTTTTGATATAAAAAGGGGGAGGGGCTTTATTACTTCCGGAAGGGTTGGGGTTTATTACTTCCGGAGTCATTAATCAATAAATCATTACAGGTTTGACAGATAGTGGTTTCCTTCCTCTCTCTCACGTCGGTAAATGAGAGTCGGGGCGTGTCCAATGCTGAAGCTGAGGCTATTGTGGAAGTGCAACGGTACCTCATCCAAAAATACATTTCAAGAAATGAGGACCCACTGTTGTTTTGGAAGGACCACAAAACCACATATCCACACCTTTACCAGTTGGCAATTTGGTTCCTTTGCACGCCTGCTTCTCTCCCTGCGAGAAGATTTTCTCAAAGGCATGGGAAATCATATCCAAAAAAAGGAATCGACTGAGCCCCAACACAGTGAAAATGATTGAATATGTCCAAGTTACACAAGCACATCAAGTAACTGAACATACAACTGACAAATCAACGGACAGTTAACCACATAACATCTGGGTTACATCCAATGACCAGCAGATGTTTAAATGAGGCCTCGACTGATCAGCCTTTTGGTTAAGCAATTGGCCCAAAAGACTCGATACATTCACGGGGCTTCATCCCGCCATCACTACTAAGAAGGGAGCAGACAATAAACACGCACGCACGCACAAGCCAAATCTATCAATCACATAGGAAAGCAATGGCACAAGCGGAAGATCATTACCTGTGGATGTGAAGTGACCTTCTGCCAACACAGTCTGGAGCCAAGGTGTTGAAATCAGCGAGGTTTGATTGCAAAATTGGTCCCAGCTGTGTAGCTGTGAAGCTGCAGGAAAGCAGGAGAGGAAACAGAAAAACACACAACTGGGAACAACAAAATAAAAGTGCTGAACATGGACATGACAAAAAGCTCAAGTCAAGTCAGGTCTGTGTTCCAAAGTTGATAGCAGAAGCAGGAGTTCAGGAACAGTGTCCTGGTTAAAGGTAGAGGGAGGTTGGTGTTTGGCAAACTGAAACAAATGGAAGAAGTGAAAATGGGGAAATACTGTATCACGGATGCCAGTGTCTGTGATGTGGATATTATAAAATAATTTTGGGTGGGATTCGATTTAAAAAAGAATCTTATTATTTGGATAATTTGTGATTAATTAGTCCCAATTAATCGCAGTTTAATCATACAAGAATATTTGCCACAAGAAGCCACATCCTTCAATTGGACCCATATGGACCGATACATACATTTAAACAACAAAATATTGTTTATTTTACATCAGTTTGACAATAGCACAATAAATCACGATGGTGGCGATATTCAAGTTTTTATACCACCTTATTTAAACTGAAGCTCTTTTAATGTCATGAAAATATTTGCATAAGAATTTCAATTTTATAAGAATTTCAAGTACATTCAGAGTAGTGGAAACCCTGGCCATTGTTAGAGAAAAACAATCCTGAACAAAAGCAATCAGATGCTTTTGTTTGCTTTTGGTTCCCTGTTGTCTGGAGAGCAAACTGTTCAATTCAATTCAATTTAATTATGTTTTTGTTGTAATTAGTTAATCATAATAATAAGTTGTAATTAATTAATTGTAATTAACTCGTTAAAGTCCCACGCCTAATTAAAATAGATTCTGTATAAAATTATGGCATGCTGCTGATGTTTAGTGCATTTTTTAACAATGCCTACTGTCTCATGGAATAACGTTTTATTCTGTTGTTATTATTGAATAGTTACTTTTTCTTGTCATGTGTCATTGCAGGCCATCAAAACAAGGTTTGCACGTGTCCTCGGAAGTGAGGATTCTGTCCTGGTGCTGTGACGCTACCAAAATTCAAGCTTCGTTGGCTGCATGATCCGAAGCGGAGGGATCTGGTGAAGGCAAGTCTGCTGCCACCACCACCACCACACAGCAACTGTCTACCAGCAGAGAGGAGGAGTTCTTTGGCTTTGCAGAGAACAAAGAAGCTTCATACCTCAAATCAAAGAAGAAACAGGTTGAGGCATTCTGAATCAATTTCCATTGATAAAAAAATGTCTCTCAAACTTAATGCAGCCACTCCCTCCATTGCCCCAGTATAAGGTCTATTTAGCCTTGGGAGAACTGATTCTCCCTCCAAAGAGAAACAGGCCGTCAGAGCTCAAGTTTGAGAAGCTTCTCCACATGAGGTACAGTCATTGGTTTGTGGGATAGCAATGTTGATGAGTGAAATTCCTAAATGTCTTACTACCACTACTGAAGCACTTTATGCAGCATTTTTTATTTAATTTGTTATTTTATTGATCATAATATCTAGAGTTACGGAAATAATTTATTTTGTTTGTGTGGCTGAAAATATTTGTGTTTACCAAACCATTGTCACTGCAGTTAATTTCCCAGTTTGGTATAGTTGTGTTTCTGTTTTATGATTCTCAGCATTGCACTATTTGCACTATTGTTTGTTCTTGCTGCTGTTTGTTCTGTAAAAGACTTGATTTTTGCTTTCACTGCTAAAAGTATAGGTTATACTCTAAATAATTACAATAAATATGACTATCAAAAGTTTCAATATTGTCATTCATTCAGCTGCTCTCACTGTCATGGCCCCTCACACCATGCTTTTATTTTGTCAGCTACTTCCTGCTCCTGTGTGTGTGTCTTTAACTCTCTTGACAGTGTCGGGCGCGATCAGCAGCTGCAATCAATTTCTCACTGATGAACCGCCACCTCTAAAGGAGAAGCTGGAGGTTGATGCAGCTCCACATCGTGAATGTTTCTACACGGTGGTTTGCTTTTGGACTCCTGTTCTGAACATTTTGTCATGTTTAACACTTGTCCGTCTGTTCTTGAAGATTTCTTTCTGTTTCTCTCTGCGTTCTTTTTCATGTGCTCTTATTTTGCCGTCCTCCCTCGTTTCCGTTTCCTGCCTTTCCTACACCTTTACAGGCATACGCAGCTGGCGCTCATTCCACTAATCCACTTCCCTGTGGATATATTCTTCCTGACGCCAGCTACATGTGCCGGATCGTAGCGTTTCGCTTCTCCAGGTAAAGACTCACTCAAGACTTCCATGTTCTTGCTCTTTAAACCCTGTAGTAATCTAAATTCTGTGCGCGCTCGAATTCCTATTCAGCCGTAGCTTTTCGCTCCTCCTCGTCTCTTTTCGCTCTCTCTCTCTCTATTCATCCCGCGTGTGAGATATTTTAGGAATCTCACTCCTCAGTTTTTCCGCAAAGTTTAACCCTCGTGTGCGTGTGTATAGGCACCACGCCCGAGCGCTTTCAGTTTGTCGCCACCGCGTTGAGTTTAACTCCGGGTGTGCTTTTCGTTTCTCCCATTTTTAGAGTAGGTCTTTGATTTCCTAATCCGCCTCTCTTTTGTTTTGCAGATTTTTTTCCCCTTTCCTTGTGTGTTCCTCCCGGTCCGCGCTTTTTGGCTTCCGGCGCCCTTAGTTTCATTACTTGTCTGTCTATATACATTTTTGTGTTGTCCTTCGTTTGATTAAATTCTTTTATTTAATCTCGTCGTCCGTGTGTTCTGTAAACCTTCACTAGTTGCACTTGGGTCTGGTCCACTGGCAGTATGACACATTTTGGCCTTTTACTTCCACATATTTTTTTTTCCTTTGTGCCTGAGAATTTTTGTAAGTTTATTCTATTTGATGTTTTCTTGTTTCTTAGTTCCTTGTCACTCGTGCCCGACCTGTTGTCAGTGTGTTTCTGGACTCTTTTGATGCTCCCTGGATTTCGGTTGAGCTTGCTCCGTTGGAGTTCCTCTTAGTTATTTGTTTGGACTCGGGCCAGGCCCCATTTGTGTTGGCTCTTGTCTTGAACTCTGTGTGGGCATATTGGTATCAGCCTTTCTATACTTCCTGCGCTTGGCTTCTCCACATTGTCTGAGCCGTGACACTCGCACTGCCATTGCACCTTCAGGTCACTAAGTGGTGACTTTGTAATAGAACTCAACTTGAAGTTCGGTAGGGCTTATAGATTGACTATCTCTGAGATCTCAACAATGACAATATAGCAAATCCTGATCCTGAAATAATCCATCAAATGTAACAGGCAAATAAAACGGGGAAAGGTAAATGCATGCTGAAAAAAATTGGACACGTTTGTCATTAATGGCAGATCTAACAACAATTTGTCATGAGTCATTGAAATGCCTGAGCTTGGGTTGAGTGCAGTTCACCACTCCCACAAAGTCTTTTGTCATTTTGTGATGGAAACCACAGATTTTTTTTTTTTCTTTTTCAAAGAAGTGGGGCGAATGTGATAATACATTGGGTGGGCGCACATGGAACTGAGATACGCGATGCAGGTGCTGCTAGCAGCAGCTAACTTTAGCTCCCTCTAAATACGTTACAGCTATAACCGATATGTAACTTTACTCTAAGCACAGAATTTTAGGTACACTCACCAGCGAACAAACACAAGGTGTAGTGATCATTGTGTGGAAACGCATCAAGCGTTTCCACACAATGACACACTGTGTTGATACTGTCACTGAATGCCAACACCTGCTGGACATAAAAAAAATCCCTGCAGCCACCTACCTGACAGACTGAATTGACATTGATTTGGTGAACTACTGTATACAATGACATCATTTTTCCAATGTTTTTAAATTTTCTCAATTAAATTATACCTTGAAATTCATTTGATTTAGAATGGAAGGAGACAAGGCTTGGAAATGATTATATATATATATATATATATATATTTATTAAAAATATCACAAGGGGTTAGTGAAAGGATGCTCTTGATTATTATGCTAGTGAGTTTTCACTTTGGAATTGGCCAGCGTCCACTTCATAGTACTTTTGTAAAAGTTCTTGTAATGCCATCCCACAGGAGATGAATGAGATGGAATACAATGAAACAAGAGAGCCATCACAAATGAACATGACAGGCCTCCTCACTGCTTGAGTTACATACAGCCTTAGGAAAACTGTTTGGAATGCCTGCAGGAAATATGGCACACCTCACCACATCAGCTTTCAGGGTGTGCTCATCTTTTATGTCGATGGTGAAGGTGACAGGGCAATCCTCGGAAATCCTCAAATCGGCAATAACCAGAGCATTTAAAAAGTGAACTGGTTTTAGGGGAATGTAATGTTTTCAATGAGTGCTGTTTAAATGTAAAGCTGCAGTGTGGATGGACTGTTATAATTCCTTTCGAAACGACATCAGTCCATTGCAGCCCAGTAAAGCCTCGTCCTTTTTGAGTTTTCCTTAAGTCAAGCCATTCCTTTTTGTCGACAAAAAAAAAAACAAAAAAACGGGGCAGACGTGGCATTTGACATATGAAATATGGTTCTTTATCACTGGGATCTGATGATGTGGTCAGAGGGTCATTACCCTATAAATATAATTATGAATAATTTAATTTCAAATTCTGTCATTAACTCAATTTTTTTAATCGAATCCCACCACTTTACTTCAGAATTCTATTAAAAAAACAAAACAAAAAAACATGTATATTAGCCAGGCATCCTGAATGTGAATCCAATGAAAGATTCCACTAACCCCTTGTGGTACTTTTTATATTTTTTTTTTAAATATGCATGTTATTATATGACAATATGTGTATTTATTTGTAAAAGACGTTAAAGCCATATTCTTACAATACATAAAGTCTATTTATTTCAGAACACAGCACATTGTTATCGGTCATCTCAGTAAAACACAACAAACATTTCGACACATTCAACACTTCACTGGAGCTTTCGGTGTCGCTACCGTAACTGCACAAATACACACACTTTTTTTTGTTGTGAAAAGGCGGGATGGGTATATGTAGATTGCAGGCTTGCGTGATGCCGGTGTTTTTATTCATGTCACAACAATCAGCTTACCAGTGTGCTTCGCGTTCTTGCCTTACCACGCCTTGCTAGTGATGAGGGTTAGGTTAGGCTAACCCTAACGCCAACTCTACACCGGTTAAGCACAACGTGAAGCCATGCCTCGTCGCCATTAAGTTATATCCTTTCACATATATATGGACAACAGGAAAGCACAGTCGTACTGTATCTCATGTCTGCCATTATTCACTCTATCACTCACTGGATGCTCAAAATCATGCAATGGCAAATGAGGGAAGTTGTATTTATATGAATAAGTGTTTTTTTTTAACATTTGTTATCCCAATGTTGTCAAAATATTTGTTTTCATTTGTTATACCGTTACAGGTGCCGATATACTTTGTAGGGCAGCCTCTTCTGAAGACTGAGAGTCTCCTTTCTTGGTGGAAGGCAAATGAACGCCTGTTCTCAGCAACTGGATATATCATCTCAAAGAAGAGAACCAGCTCAACATAACAGCCTTAATTTTCAGATGGCACACTTCTTCTGATTTGAACAAACATGTCAGTGAAGCCTCATGTCAATTTTTCGAGTGCCACCTACTGAGCTGTGAAAATAATGGCAGTATTTCATGAAGCCTTGGCAGAACTTCACTTCTGCTGTTGCAGAGAGTGTAGGACCACCATAACTCAATTAAAAACTGGTTTGATTCAGATTTTGAACCACACGTCAACTCAAGACATTGTCATCAAGGGTTTGTGAGACTTTTTCGTTTGTTCAGCACTTTTTATCAGAGGTTTCAATCCGAGTTCCAGAGGGGTGGATAATACGGTGGAAATCACAGGCAAGTTGTCAGGGTTCCCCTCTGTAAGAAGCCAAAGTGGTTTGTGCTTGGTTTCAAGCCGAGGACCTTCCACACGTTGGGCAGATGTGTTAACCACCACACTGCAGATACATGACAAGCCTTTTTTTCAAATGATGGCATGAAAGACACCGAACCATCGAGTGCCATGAACAGTTCAAGTATTTTTTAATGAACGCACTGATGAACGGAACATGACAGGTAGTAGTGAGCATTGTTGAGATGAACTGTGATAACTCAAAGTTTCAAATCACATCCCAAACTGATCGTTGTTCTTGAACCAAAGGCATTAACCCTGTGGTGGGAAAACTGGTCCTCAAAGGGTCGGGTTGGGAAGGTCACGTCTCTGACAACCCAGTCTCACTGAAAAACATGCAATAATGAAGTTTGTCAATCCATTTGACAGAAATGTTTCAAAAAACGTCACCTTGGTATATTTTACTTCTCAATAGCTTTCAGGTTTCTCCGCTGTCTGAACACAAAATATGGCGAACATCCGTTCTATTTTTCATTTTATTTTTTTAGTGTGGGTCTCGATGAACTACTTGTATTGTGACGTTTGCTCATCTCGCGTGCAATTCTTATGTAAATTGCTATTTTTATAATAATAAAAGTGTCAGTAGAGTTTTGCTCGCATTTCTAGGGACAATTTATTCTTTATTGTCATACTACCCACTCCGTTTATGTATATGACACTTGTTTCTTTTTTTTTTTTTTTTTTTTGTTTTGGCCCAAATTCTTTTGTGGGTGTCATTGAAATAGTATTATGACGTTTGCACATGTTACCTGTTATTCCACAGTACATTGCAAGATTTAAAAATAATGAAAAGCTTTTGTTATGTTTTGATCACATCATGCTATATTCTTTGCCTTTGTGTTACCTGATCGGTTTATGTATATGATGCTTAGATTTTTCTGTTTCGACCCAGACTCTTTTGTGGGTCTTGATGAAATAGTAGTATAGAGGGTTTTCACGGCATGGCCATCAACATGTCGCTCTTGGCCTGCTCGATGGACAGGATGCTGTACAGCAAAGAGGACCTGACTAGGGAGGAGCTACAGGAGGCCCAGGTAACGATGGCGGCCTTCCTACAAGGTGAGGGGATCGCCGAACATTTGGAGAAGCTGGAGAGCTCACGGAAGACGGCGGCCCCGCTTTCTGGCATGCTGAAAGTGGGCACGAAGAAGAGGCAGGCGCCTCCCCCGTGCAAGCGGCCTAGTTCCCAGTCCGATTGCAGGGAGGACCGAAGGGGTCCACGCCAGGAGGAGAGCAGTGAGGACCGGAGGCGGCAACCATCACGGACCCACGAACAGGAGGTGAGCTAGCCGAGACCAGGCCCTTCCAGCAGCGGTGCTCCACGGAGGGAGGAGACGAAAGACTCCTTCATCTGACTTCAGATTCAATGAAAAATCCCAAAAGTATTCTCTGCCTGGTAATTCATGTACTTGCACGTGGTTCTGCAGTCCTGGCTTGACCCCTGTGGCCTAATACAACGGTTCCTGCTTGTCGACGCGTTTTCCGAGTAGGAGTTACGACGTCACCATCTTCACGGACCACCGGTTCTGATGTGGGGAAGATGACGACCGACCATTTTGTGCGACCCCTAGCGGACGAGTGTGGCTCACGCGGGAGGTTCGGGCATTTTGTCTCTCCACCCTGCACAGTGCAGGAGAGAGAATGTCTCGACCAGGAAGTCTCGTCTTTATTTAAAAAAAAGGGGCGAGAGTGGATCAGGAAGACACGGAGATGGGTTTTTTTGATGATGAGGTGGCTCGATCAAATAGCGACAGCCAGAGACAACGCCCGTGTGAGAGCCTGCAATGTCATGTCGCGGCTCATGTCTGCAGCGCACCCAGTTCAGCCGCTTGAAGCTGGACCCAGTGAAGGACAAGAATCGCTGTCTGGTGCTGTCCGGACAGGCACGTCGGGATCTGATGTTCTGGGACTCTCGCGCACGTCTGATAAGGGGCATGCCGATCAGTTGTGTCCCACGATATCTTCACATGTTCACAGACGCGTCCCTGTCGGGCTGGACGGAGACAGCGTGGGCGGAGTCTGGTCAGGTCCGCCACATAAATGTTTTGGAGTTCATGGCGGTGGACCTAGTTCTTCGCCACTTTGCTCCTCGCGTGGAAAGGCACCATGTCATGATCAGGTCGGACAACTCGACTGCTGTAGCGTACCTGAACAGACAAGGGGGTGTCAGGTCACCCGCTCTCCACAAGGTGGCAGCATCCATCTTAGAATAGGCGGACAATCATCTGCTGTCACTGAGAGCACGTCACGTCCCGGTGTTGCTCAATGTGGGAGCAGACGGTATGTCCCGAGGGGGTGCCCTGATGCAGGAGTGGGAGCTGTCGCCTCAAATTATAACATCTGTTTGGAGCCGGTTCGGATTACTGATCTGTTCGCTACAAAAGCGAATGCAAAATGTCCCCTCTGGTTCTCTTTGAGGGCGTCGGACTGCACAGACCTAAACCTAACCATAACCCTTAATCTAGACTGTAGAAGTAAAAATTTTAAGTAGTTAAAAAAGAAACTTTCATCACCTGTACGTGATATAACCATGGATGGATGCGCTTACCAGTAAACGTCAGTTGGTAAAACATGCGAAATTTCCGGTTCCAGTCCCAGAATTTCCAGCTGACCGCATCAGGCAGTGACAGTCTAATAGACAGCATAGTAGCGGATGACAATGCCTGTTTAAAAATTTGTTGACCGTACGTTCGTGCGCCCGCATGCATGCACGGTGAATACGTTTCATTTATTTCCACGAAAATGTGGCACATTCACTAAACTGATTCAGACTAATTTAAAACAAAAAAATGCATTTCCATATTATGAATCTGCGCTCGTTTTTCTCTGTGAATTTGTCGGGAAACATGACAGACAGCACAGGGGAACAAGAACCGGAGAATGAATAAGAACCAAGCTTTTTTCCTGTCTAGCTTTATTACATCATGACTCAGCGTGTTTCAATGAGGAGCATACATACATACCTATTATTCTGAGGAGAAGGCACTTGATCAGAGTGTTAAAAGTGGAGAGATTTTGCCGTCTGCAATATTCTGACTAGCAGACAATGAATGACAGTTCGCTTTCGAGGTTGCTCTACCATTCTGCCTTAAAGTGTAGCGGTCGGGTTGGAGTTGGGGCAGTGACACCACTCTCAGAATACGCATCTGGGCGGCTCGCCCAGAGAATTTACACAGTCGTAGGGATTGTTTAACAGAGAGTTGGAGAGTCTGACTCCGGGATTTGTGACCGTTCATACTGAAACCTGTCTTCTCAGAAAACATGAAAATAATGTATTTATGTCTAAATGTTACGCATTGTTGCTTTCCCAATTGCAATATGATAAAATCGACTAAACACATTCACAGTGAAGGTGTATATTTGCATTTAATATCCACATGACGTAATGACAAAACAGGACCCTTGGACTCTTGGTATTAACTGTTGTGACTGGCTGATAACCACCTTGTCCAACCATCTGACTGTATTCTGAAAGAGCAAAAAGTGTGCATTTAAATGTTTTACAAAACATCAAGGCACATTCATGAACAGCATTATCATTCAAAAAACATGTCATAAGTGCTTCGTCTTGCTTCACCAAATTATACAATGGGTTCTGCAAAAGTAAGCAAGGTGTGGTGTTTGTAGTGAGAATTGCATCATTACCATATGAGGTCACGTGATGTGCCAGCCCACTTTGCTCATTACCATATTTGTCATGTGATGCTGCGCCCACTTTGACGCCGACTTGGCAACCAACTTTGCTCAACACCATATTTGGTCGCGTGACACGCCGCCCACTTAGTTCATTACCATATTTGGTCGCATGACGCCCCGCCATCTTTGCTCATTACCATATTTAGTCGTGTAACGCCCCGCCATCTTTGTTCAGTAACATATATGGTCGCGTGACACGCCGCCCACTTTGCCGCCCACTTTGACGCTCACTTTGCTCATGACCATATCTGGTTGCGTCAAGCGATGCCCACTTTGCTTATTAAAATATTTGGTCACGTGATGCGGCACTTACTATGCGCATTACCATATTTGGTCGTGTAACGCGCCGCACACATTGCTTATAACCATATCTGGTTGCTTGACGCGACGCCAACTTTGCGTATTACCGGATTTGGTCACGTGATATGGCCCCCACTTTGCTCAGTACCATATATGGCCGCGTGACACCCCGCCATCTTTGCTCAATATCATATTTGGTTCCGTAATGGGCCACCCAATTTTCTCATTGCAAAATTTGGTCGCGCCGCCCACTTTGCCGCACACTTTGCCGCCCACTTTGCAATCCACTTTGCCGCCCACTTTGCTCATTACCATATTTGGTCGTGTAACGCGCCGCCCACTTTGCTCATAAGCATATTTGGTCCCGTGACGCACTGCCCACTTTGCGACCCACTTGGCTCATTTCCATATTTGGTCGAGTGACGCACTGCCCACTTTGTTCATTACCATATTTGGTCGCGTGACGCGCCGGCCACTTTGTTCATTACCATGTTTGGTCGATCACATTGCTGCCCACATTGCCGCCCACTTTGCGCATTACCATATTTTGTCACGTGACACGCCCCCCACTTTGCGCATTACCATATTTGGTCGCGTGACACGACGTCCACTTTGCTTTTCATCACATTTGGTCACGTGATGTGGCCCCCACTTTGCAGGCCACTTTGCTCATCACCATATTTGGTAATGTGATACGGCGCCCACTTTGCCGCCGACTCAACTCATTTCCATGTTTGGTTGTGTGACGCGCCGCCCACTTTGCTCATGACCATATCTGGTTGCGTGACGGGACACCCACTTTGCTTATTACTTTATTTGGTCACGTGATGCGGCCCTCACTTTGTGCATTACCATGTTTGGTCGTGCAACGCGCAGCCCACTTTGATCATTACAATATTTGGTCCCATGATGCACTGCGCACTTAGCTAATTACCATATTTGGTGGCGTGACGCGCCGCCCACTTTGTTCATTACCATATTTGGTTGTGTGACGCACCGCCTACTTTGCTCATTACAATATTTGGTCGCGTGACGCGCCGCCCACTTTGCTCATAACCATATTTGTTGGCGTGACGCGCCGCCCACTTTGCTCATTACCTTATTTGGTTGCGTGACGCGTGACCCACTTTGTTCATTACCATATTTGGTCGCATGACGCGCCGGCCTCTTTGTTCATTACTATATTTGGGTGTGTGACGCGCCGCCCACTTTGTTCTTTACCATATTTGGTGGCGTGACGCGCCGCCCACTTTGCGAATAACCTTATTTGGTCGTTCAACGCACCGTTCACTTTGCTCATAACCATATCTGGTTGCGTGAGGAGACTCCCACTTTGTTCATTACCATATTTGATCATGTGACGCGCCGCCGACTTTGTTCTTCATCATATTTGGTCACGTGACACGCCTCCCACTTTGTTCATTACCATATTTGGTCGCGTGACGCGGCGTCCACTTTGTTCATTACCATATTTGGTTGTGTGACGCTCTGCCTAATTTGCTCATTACAATATTTGGTCGCGTGACGCACCGCCCACTTTTCTCATTACCATATTTGGTGGCGTGACGCGCGGCCCACTTTGTTCATTACCCTCTTTGGTTGTGTGACGCGCCGCCCATGTTGATCATTACACAATTTGGTCGTGTGACGCACCGCCCACATTGTTCATTACCATATTTGGTTGTGTGACGCACCGCCTACTTTGCTCATTACAATATTTGTTGGCGTGACGCCCCGCCCACTTTGTTCATTAACATATTTGTTGGCGTGACGCCCTGCCCACTTTGTTTATCACCATATTTGGTCGGGTGACGTGCCGCCCACTGTGTTCATTGGCATATTTGGTTGTGTCACCCTCCGCCCCCTTTACTCATTTCCATATTTGGTCGGATGACGCCCCACCCTCTTTGTACATTGCCATATTTCATCGTGTGAAGCTCCGCCCACTTTGCCGCCATCTTTTCTCACGAGCACATTTGGTTGTATGACTCACCGCCCATGTTAATCATTACCATATTTGGTTGTTTGACGCGCCGCCCATGTTGTTCATTGCCAAATTTGGTCGTGTGACGCGTCGCACACCTTGTTCATTACCATATTTCGTTGTGTGACGCTCCGCCGTCTTTAGTCATTACAATATTTGGTGGCGTGATGCGCCGCCCACTTTGCTCTATACCATATTTGGTTGAGTGACGCGCCGCCGATGTTGATCATTACCAAATTTGGTCGTGTGACGCCGCTCCCACTTTGTTCATTACGATATTTCGTTGTGTGGCGCTCCGCCCCCTTTACTCATTTCCATATTTGGCCGCGTGACGCCCCGCCCTCTTTGTTCATTGCCATTTTTCGTCGTGTGAAGCTCCGCCCACTTTGCCGCCATCTTTTCTCACGACCATATTTGGGCGCGTGACGCGCCGCCCACTTTGTTCATTACCCTATTTGGTTGTGTGACGCGCCGACCATGTTGATCATTACCAAATTTGGTCGTGTGACGCGCCGCCCACGTTGCTCATTACCATATTTGGTTATGTGACGCACCGCCTACTTTGCTCATTACAATATTTGGTCGCGTGACGCGCCGCCCACTTTGCTCATTACCATATTTGTTGGCGTGACGCGGCGCCCACTTTGCTCATTACCATATTTGGTCGCGTGATGCGCGACCCACTTTGTTCATTACCATATTTGGTGTCGTGACGCGCCGCCCACTTTGTTTATCACCATATTTGGTCGCGTGACGTGCCGCCCACTGTGTTCATTGGCATATTTGGTTGTGTCACGCTCCGCCCCCTGTACTCATTTCCACATTTGGTTGCATGACGCCCCACCCTCTTTGTTCATTGCCATACTCCGCCTACTTTGCTGATTACAATATTTGGTCGCGTGACGCGCCGCCCACTTTGCACATTTCCATATTTGGTGGCGTGACGCGCCACCCACTTTGTTCATTGCCATATTTGGTCACGTGACGACCGCCCACTTTGCTCATTACCTTATTTGGTTGTTTGACCCGCCGCCCACTTTGTTCATTACCATATTTGGTCACGTGACGACCGCCCACTTTGCTCATTACCTTATTTGGTTTTTTGACCCGCCGCCCACTTTGTTCATTACCATATTTGGTCACGTGACGGTCGCCCACTTTGTTCATTATCATATTTGGTCGCATGATGCGCCGCCCACGTTGTCCATTACCATATATGGTCTATTGACGCGGCCCACTTTGTTGTTTACCATATTTGGTCGCGTGATGCGCCGCCCACTTTGCCACCCACTTTGCGACCCACTTTGCCGCCGACTTTGACTCACACTCTTCCGCCCACTTTGTGCATTACCATTTTTCGTCGTTGACTTTGCTCATAATCATATCTCGTTGCTTGAACCGACGCCGACTTTGTTCATTGCAATATTTGGTCGAGTGACGCCGCGCCAACTTTGCTCATTATAATATTTGATAGCGTGACGCGCCGCCAACTTCGCTCATTACCATATCTGGTTGCGAGATGCGCCGCCTACTTTGTTCATTACCATATTTGGTCACGCAACGTGCCGCCCTCTTTGCTCATTACCGTTTTTGGTCGTGTGACACGCCGCCCACTTTGCCGCCCACTTTGCCGACCACTTTGCCGCCCACTTTGCCACCCACTTTGCCGCCCACTTTGCTCATAACCTTATTTAGTCAAGTGATGCGCCGCCCACTTTGTTAATTAAGATATTTGGTCGTGTGACGCGCCGCCCACTTTGCTTATTACCATATTGGCTCGCGTGACGTGCCGTCCACTTTGCTCATTACCATATTTGGTCTCATGACGCACCGACCACTTTGTTCATTGCCATATTTGGTTTTGTGACGCGCCGCCCTCTTTGCCGCACATATTGCCGCCCTCTTTGCCACCCACTTTGCCGCCCACTTTGCGTATTAACATATTTGGTCGTTCAACGCGCCATTCCCTTTGCTCATAACCATATCTGGTTGCCTGAGGCGCCGCCCGATTTTGATCTTCATCACATTTGTTGGTGTGACGCGCCGCCCACTTTGTTCATTACCATATTTGGTTGTGTGACGCTCAGCCATATTCGCTACTTACAATATTTGGTCGCGTGACGCACCCCCCACTTTCCTCATTACCATGTTTGGTCATGTGACGCGCCGCCCACTTTGCTCATGACCATAATTGGTCGCGTGACGCGCCGCCCACTTTGCCGCCCACTTTGCCGCCCACTTTGCCGCCCACTTTGCCGCCCACTTTGTGCATTACCACATTTGGTTGTGTGACGCGCCGACCATGTTGATCATTACCATATTTGGTCGTGTGACGCGCCGCCCACGTTGTTCATTACCATATTTGGTTGTGTGACGCACCGCCTACTTTGCTCATTACAATATTTGGTCGCGTGACGCGCCGCCCACTTTGCTCATTACCATATTTGTTGACGTGACGCACCGCCCACTTTGCTAATTACCATATTTGGTCGCGTGACGCGGGACCGACTTTGTTCATTACCATATTTGGTGGCGTGACGCGCCGCCCACTTTCTTTATCACCATATTTGGTCGCGTGACGTGCCGCCCACTGTGTTCATTGGCATATTTGGTTGTGTCACGCTCCGCCATATTTCGGAGCCATATTTCGTCGTATGAAGCTCCGCCCACTTTGCCGCCATCTTTTCTCACGAGCATATTTGGTTGTGTGACTCACCGCCCATGTTGATCATTACCAAATTTGGTCGCGTGACCCGCCGCCCACTTTGTCGCCATCTATTCTCACTACCATATTTGGTCGAGTGACTCGCAGCCCACTTTGTTATTTACCATATTTGGTGGCGTGACACGCCGCCCACTTTGTTTATCACCATATTTGGTCCCGTGACGCACCGCCCACTGTGTTCATTGCCATAATTGGTTGTGTCACGGTCCGCCCCCTTCACTCATTTCCATATTTGGTCGCGTGACTCCCCACCCTCTTTGTTCATTGCCATACTTCGTCGTGTAAAGCTCCGCCCACTTTGCCGCCATCTTTTCTCACGAGCATATTTGGTCGCGTGATGCTCCGCCCACTTTATTCATTGCCATATTTGGTTGTGTGACCCTCCGCCTACTTTGCTCATTACAATATTTGGTCACGTGACGCGCCGCCCTCTTTGTTCATTACTATATTTGGTTGTGTGACTCGCCGCCCATGTTGATCATTACCAAATTTGGTCGTGTGACGCGCCGCTCACGTTGTTCATTACCATATTTCGTTGTGTCACGCTCCGCCCCCTTTAGTCATTTCCATATTTGGCCATGTGACGCCCCACCCTCTTTGTTCACTGCCATACTTCGTCGTGTGAAGCTCCGCCCACTTTGCCGCCATCTTTTCTCATGACCATATTTGTTTGCGTGACTCGACGCCCACTTTGTTCTTTACCATATTTGGTTGCGTGACGCGCCACCCACTTTGTTTATCACAATATTTGGTCGAGTGACGCGCCGCCCACTGTTTTCATTGCCATATTTGGTTATGTGACGCTCCGCCCCCTTTACTCATTACCATATTTGGTCGCGTGATGCGGGACCTACTTTGTTCATCTCCATATTTGGTCACGTGACGCGCCGCCCTCTTTGTTCATTACTATATTTGGTTGTTTGACTCGCCGCCCATGTTTATCATTACCAAATTTAGTTGTGTGACGCGCCGCCCACGTTGTTCATTACCATATTTGGTTGTGTGACGCACCGCCTACTTTGCTCATTACAATATTTGGTCGCGTGACGCGCCGCCCACTATGCTCATTACCATATTTGGTCGTGTGACGCGCCACCCACTTTGCGGCCATCTATTCTCACTACCATATTTGTTCGCGTGACTCGACGCCCACTTTGTTCTTTACCATATTTGGTTGCGTGACGCGCCACCCACTTTGTTTATCACAATATTTGGTCGTGTGACGCCCCGCCCTCTTTGTTCATTGCCATATTTCGTCGTGTAAAGCTCCGCCCACTTTGCCGCCATCTTTTCTCACGAGCATATTTGGTCGCGTGATGCTCCGCCCACTTTATTCATTGCCATATTTGGTTGTGTGACCCTCCGCCTACTTTGTTCATTACAATATTTGGTCACGTGACGCGCCGCCCTCTTTGTTCATTACTATATTTGGTTGTGTGACTCGCCGCCCATGTTGATCATTACCAAATTTGGTCGTGTGACGCGCCGCTCACGTTGTTCATTACCATATTTCGTTGTGTCACGCTCCGCCCCCTTTAGTCATTTCCATATTTGGCCATGTGACGCCCCACCCTCTTTGTTCACTGCCATACTTCGTCGTGTGAAGCTCCGCCCACTTTGCCGCCATCTTTTCTCATGACCATATTTGGCCGCGTGACGCGCCGCCCACTTTGCTCATTACCATATTTGGTCGCATGACGCCCCACCCTCTTTGTTCATTGCCATATTTTGTCGTGTGAAGCTCCGCCCACTTTGCTCATTACCATTTTTGGTCGCGTGATGCGGGACCTACCTTGTTCATCTCCATATTTGGTCACGTGACGCGCCGCCCTCTTTGTTCATTACTATATTTGGTTGTTTGACTCGAAACCCATGTTTATCATTACCAAATTTAGTTGTGTGACGCGCCGCCCACGTTGTTCATTACCATATTTGGTTGTGTGACGCACCGCCTACTTTGCTCATTACAATATTTGGTCGCCACCCACTTTGCGGCCATCTATTCTCACTACCATATTTGTTTGCGTGACTCGACGCCCACTTTGTTCTTTACCATATTTGGTTGCGTGACGCGCCACCCACTTTGTTTATCACAATATTTGGTCGCGTGACGCGCCGCCCACTGTTTTCATTGCCATATTTGGTTATGTGATGCTCCGCCCCCTTTACTCATTTCCATATTTGGTCGCGTGACGCCCCGCCCTCTTTGTTCATTGCTATATTTCATCGTGTGAAGCTCTGCCCACGAGGCGGCCATGTTTTCTCACGACCATATTTGGTCGCGTGACGCGCCGCCCACTTTGTTCATTACCATATTTGGTTGTGTGACGCTCCGCCTACTTTGCTCATTACAATATATGGTCGCGTGACACGCCGCCCACTTTGCTCAAAACCATTTTTGGTCGCGTGACGCGCCGCCCACTTTGCCGCCATCTATTCTCACAACCATATTTGGTCACATGACTCGCCGTCCACTTTGTTCTTTACCATATTTGGTGGCGAGATGCACCGTCCACTTTGTTTATCACCATATTTGGTCGCGTGACGCGCCGCCCACTTTGTTCATTGCCATATTTGGTTGTGTGACGCTCCGCCCCCATTGCTCATTTCCATATTTGGTCGAGTGACGCCCCACCGTCGTTGTTCATTGCCATATTTGGTAGTGTGAAGCTCCGCCCACTTTGCAACCATCTTTTCTCAGGACCATATTTGGTCACGTGATGCGGCCCTCACTTTGTTCATTACCATATTTGGTTGTGTGACGCTACGCCTACTTTGCTCATTACAATATTTGGTCACGTGATGCGCCGCCCACTTTGCTCATTACCATATTTGGTCGAGTGACCCCCCGCCCTCTTTGTTCATTACCATATTTGGTCGTGTGATGCGCTGCCCAAGTTCATTACCAAATTTGCTCGTTTGACACGCCGCCCACCTTGTCCATCACCATATTTGGTTGTGTGACGCTCCGGCTACTTTGCTCATTACAATATTTGGTGGCGTGACGCGCCGCCCACTATGCTCATTACCATATTTGGTCGCGTGACGCGCCGCCCACTTTGTTCTTTACCATATTTGGTGGCGTGACGCGCCGCCCACTTTGTTTATCACCATATGTGGTCGCGTGACGCTCCGCCCACTTTGCTCATTACCATATTTGGTTGTGTGACACTCCGCCTACATCGCTACTTACTGTATTTGGTCGCGTGACGCACCACCCACTTTGCTCATTACCATATTTGGTCGCGCGACGCACCGCCCACTTTGCTCATTACCATATTTGGTCCCGTGACGCGCCCCACTTTGCCGCCCACTTTGTGCATGACCATATTTGGTTGTTCAATGCGCCGTACACTTTGCTCATCATCTTATCTGGTTGCTTGAGGGGACGCCCACTTTGTTCATTGCCATTTTTGGTCGTGTGACACGCCGCCCACTTTGCTCATTATAATTTTTGATAGAGTGACGCGGCGCCCACTTTGCCCATGACCATATCTGGTTGTGTCATGCGCTGCCTACTTTGTCCATTGCCATATTTGGTCACGCAATGTGCCGCCCACTTTGCTCATTACCATATTTAGTCAAGTGACTCGCTGCCCACTTTGTTCATTAAGATATTTGGTCGCGTGACCCGCCGCCCACATTGCTCATTACCATATTTGGTCGCATGACGCACCGCCCACTTTGTTCATTGCCATATTTGGTTCTGTGACACGCCGCCCACTTTGCCGCCCACTTTGCCGCCCACTTTGCCGCCCACTTTGCCGCCCACTTTGAGCATTACCACTGCCGACTTTGTTCTTTACCATATTTGGTCACGTGACATGCCGCCCACTTTGTTCATTTCCATATTTGGTCAAGTGACGGCCGCCCACTTTGTTCATTACCATATTTGGTCGCATGACGCGCCAGCCACTTTGGTCATCAATATATTGGGTTGCGTGACGCGGGGCCCACTTTGCCGCACACTTTGCCGCACACTTTGCGCATTACCATATTTGGTCGATCAACGTGACGTTCACTTTGTTCAAAACCATATCTGATTGCGACATATTTGGTCACGGGACGCGCTAACAACTTTGTTCTTTACCGTATTTGGTCAAGTGACGCTCCGCCTACTTTGCTCATTACAATATATGGTCGCGTGACACGCCGCCCCCTTTGCTCAAAACCATTTTTGGTCGCGTGACGCGCCGCCCACTTTGTTCATGACCATATTTGGTCGCGTGACACGCAGCACACTTTTTTCATTACCATATGTGGTCGCGTGACGCTCCGCCTACTTCGCTACTTACTGTATTTGGTTGCGTGACACGCACCCCACTTTGCCGTCCAATTTGTTCATTCCCATATTTGGTCAAGTGACCCGCCACCCACTTTGTTCATTAGCATATTTGGTCGTGCAACGCGCCGCCCACTTTGCCGCCCACTTTGCCGCCCACTTTGTGCATGACCATATTTGGTCGTTCAATGCGCCGCACACTTTGTTCATCATCTTATCTGGTTGCTTGAGGCGACGCCCACTTTGTTCATTGCCACATTTGGTCGTGTGACACGACGCCCACTTTGCTTTTCACCACATTTGGTCACGTGATGTGGCCCCCACCTTGCAGGCCACTTTGCTCATTACCATATTTGGTAATTTGATACGCCGCCCACTTTGCCGCCGACTCTACTCATTTCCATGTTTGGTTGTGTGATGCGCCGCCCACTTTGCTCATGACCATATCCGGTTGCGTGACGGGACACCCACTTTGCTTATTACTTTATTTGGTCACGTGATGCGGCCCTCACTTTGTGCATTACCATGTTTGGTCGTGCAACGCGCAGCCCACTTTGATCATTACAATATTTGGTCCCATGACGCACTGCGCACTTAGCTAATTACCATATTTGGTGGCGTGACGCGCCGCCCACTATGTTCATTACCATATTTGGTTGTGTGACGGACCGCCTACTTTGCTCATTACAATATTTGGTCGGGTGACGCGCCGCCCACTTTGCTCATAACCATATTTGTTGGCGTGACGCGCCGCCCACTTTGCTCATTACCTTATTTGGTTGCGTGACGCGTGACCCACTTTGTTCATTACCATATTTGGTCGCATGACGCGCCGCCCTCTTTGTTCATTACTATATTTGGGTGTGTGACGCGCCGCCCACTTTGTTCTTTTCCATATTTGGTGGCGTGACGCGCCGCCCACTTTGCGAATAACCTTATTTGGTCGTTCAACGCACCGTTCACTTTGCTCATAACCATATCTGGTTGCGTGAGGAGACTCCCACTTTGTTCATTACCATATTTGATCATGTGACGCGCCGCCGACTTTGTTCTTCATCATATTTGGTCACGTGACACGCCTCCCACTTTGTTCATTACCATATTTGGTCGCGTGACGCGGCGTCCACTTTGTTCATTACCATATTTGGTTGTGTGACGCTCTGCCTAATTTGCTCATTACAATATTTGGTCGTGTGACGCACCGCCCACTTTTCTCATTACCATATTTGGTGGCGTGACGATCCGCCCACTTTGCTCATTACCATATTTGGTGGCGTGACGCGCGGCCCACTTTGTTCATTACCCTCTTTGGTTGTGTGAGGCGCCACCCATGTTATTCATTACCAAATTTGGTCGTGTGACGCGCCGTCCACGTTGTCCATTACCATATTTGGTTGTGTGACGCTCCGCCTACTTTACTCATTACAAAAATTGTTCGCGAGACGCGCCGCCCACTATGCACATTACCATATTTGGTCGCGTGACGCGCCACCCACTTTGCCGCCATCTATTCTCACTACCATGTTTTGGTCGTGTGACGCACTTTGTTCGTTACCATATTTGGTCACATGACGCGTCGCACTCTTTGATCAATACTATATTTGGTTGTGTGACGCGCCGCCCATGTTGTTCATTACCAAATTTGGTCATGTGACGCACGCATGACTTTGTTTATCACCATATTTGGTCGGGTGACGTGCCGCCCACTGTGTTCATTGGCATATTTGGTTGTGTCACGCTCCGCCCCCTTTACTCATTTCCATATTTGGTCGCATTACGCCCCACCCTCTTTGTACATTGCCATATTTCGTCGTGTGAAGCTCCGCCCACTTTGCCGCCATCTTTTCTCACGAGCATATTTGGTTGTATGACTCACCGCCCATGTTGATCATTACCAAATTTGGTCGCGTGACGCACCCCCCACTTTCCTCATTACCATGTTTGGTCATGTGACGCGCCGCCCACTTTGCTCATTACCATAATTGGTCGCGTGACGCGCCGCCCACTTTGCCGCCCACTTTGCCGCCCACTTTGCCGCCCAATTTGTGCATTACCACATTTGGTTGTTTTACGCGCCGCCCATGTTGTTCATTGCCAAATTTGGTCGTGTGACGCGCCGCACACGTTGTTCTTTACCATATTTCGTTGTGTGACGCTCCGCCGTCTTTAGTCATTACAATATTTGGTCGCGCGATGCGCCGCCCACTTTGGTCTATACCATATTTGGTTGAGTGACGCGCCGCCGAAGTTGATCATTACCAAATTTGGTCGTGTGACGCCCCTCCCACTTTGTTCATTACGATATTTGGTTTTGTCACGCTCCGCCCCCTATTCTCATTTCAATATTTGGTCGCGGGACGCCCCACCCTCTTCGTTCATTGCCATATTTCGTCGTGTGAAGCTCCGCCCACTTTGCCGCCATCTTTTCTCACGACCATATTTGGGCGCGTGACGAGCCGCTCACTTTGTTCATTACCATATTTGGTTGTGTGACGCTCCGCCCACTTTGCTCATTACCATATTTGGTCGCGTGACGCGTGGCCCACTTTGTTCATTACCCTATTTGGTTGTGTGACGCGCCGACCATGTTGATCATTACCAAATTTGGTCGTGTGACGCGCCGCCCACGTTGGTCATTACCATATTTGGTTGTGTGACGCACTGCCTACTTTGCTCATTACAATATTTGGTCGCGTGACGCACCGCCCACTTTGCTCATTACCATATTTGTTGGCGTGACGCCCCGCCCACTTTGTTCATTACCATATTTGGTCGCGTGACGCGCTGCCCACTTTGTTTATCACCATATTTGGTCGCGTGATGTGCCGCCCACTGTGTTCATTGGCATATTTGGTTGTGTGACGCTCCGCCCCCTGTACTCATTTCCACATTTGGTCGCATGACGCCCCACCCTTTTGTTCATTGCCATATTTCGTCGTGTGAAGCTCCGCCCACTTTTCCGCCATCTTTTCTGACGAGCATATTTGGATGTGTGACTCACCGCCCATGTTGATCATTACCAAATTTGGTCACGTGACGCGCGACCCACTTTGTTCATTACCATATTTGGTTGTTTGACGCGCCGCCCACTTTGCTCATTACCATATTTGGTCGCGTGACGCGTGGCCCACTTTGTTCATTACCCTATTTGGTTGTGTGACGCGCCGCCCACTATGCTCATTACCATATTTGGTCGCGTGACGCGCTGCCCACTTTGCGGCCATCAATTCTCACTACCATATTTGGTCGCGTGACTCGCCGCCCACTTTGTTCTTTACCACATTTGGAGGAGTGACGCCCCACCCTCTTTGTTCATTGCCATATTTCGTCGTGTAAAGCTCCGCCCACTTTGCCGCCATCTTTTGTCACTGCATATTTGGTCGCGTGATGCTCCGCCCTCTTTGTTCATTACTATATTTGGTTGTGAGACACGCTGCCCATGTTGTTCATTACCAAATTTGGTTGTGTGACGCTCCGCCTACTTAAGTCATTACAATATTTGGTCGCGTGACGCGCCGCCCATTTTGTTCAATACCATATTTGGTTGTGTGACGCGCCGCCCATGTTGATCATTACCAAATTTGGTCGTGTGACGCGCCGCCCACGTTGTTCATTACCATATTTTGTTGTGTCACGCTCCGCCCCCTTTACTCATTTCCATATTTGGCCGTGTGACGCCCCGCCCTCTTTGTTCATTGCCATACTTCGTCGTGTGAAGCTCCGCCCACTTTGCCGCCATCTTGTGTCGCGACCATATTTGGCCGCGTGACACGCCGCCCACTTTGCTCATTACCATATTTAGTCAAGTGACGCGCCACCCACTTTGTTCAATAAGATATTTGGTGGTGTGACGCGCCGCCCACTTTCCTCATTATCATCTTCGGTCGCCTGACGCACCGCCCACTTTGTTCATTGCCATATTTGGTTGTGTGACGAGCCGCCCACTATGCCGCCCACTTTGCCGACCACTTTGCCGACCACTTTGGCGCCCACTTTGCGCATTACCATATTTGGTCGATCAACGCGCCGTTCCCTTTGCTCTAAACCATATCTGATTGGGTGAGACGCCGGCCGATTTTGATCATCATCATATATGGTCGTGTGACGTGCCGCCCACTTTGTTCATTACCATGTTTGGTTGTGTGACGCTCCGACTACTTCGCTACTTACAATATTTGGTTGCGTAACGCGCCCCCCACTTTCCTCATTACCATATTTGGTCGCGTGACGCGCCGCTCACCTTGCTCATTACCATATTTGGTCGCGTGACGCGCCGCCCACTTTGCCGCCCACTTTGCCGCCCACTTTGCCGCCCACTTTGCCGCCCACTTTGTGTAATACCGTATTTGGTCGTTCAACGGGCGGTTCACTTTGCTTATAATCATATCTGGTTGCTTGAGGAGACGCCCACTTTGTTCATTGCCATATTTGGTCGCGTGACACGCCGCCCACTTTGCTCATTATAATATGTTATAGTGTGACGCGCCACCCACTTTGCTCATTACCATATCTGGTTGCGTGATGCGCCGCCTATTTTGTTCATTACCATATTTGGTCAGGCAACGTGTCGTCCATTTTGCTCATTACCGTTTTTGGTCGCCTGACGCGCCACCCACATTGCCGCCCACTTTGCCGCCCACTTTGCTAATTACCATATTTAGTCAAGTGACGCGCCGCCCACTTTGTTCATTAAGATATTTGGTCGCGTGACACGCCGCCCACTTTGCTCATTACCATATTTAGTCAAGTGACGCGCCACTCACTTTGTTCAATAAGATATTTGGTGGTGTGACGCGCCGCCCACTTTCCTCATTATCATCTTAGGTCGCCTGACGCACCGCCCACTTTGTTCATTGCCATATTGGGTTGTGTGACGAGCCGCCCACTTTGCCGCCCACTTTGCCGACCACTTTGGCGCCCACTTTGCGCATTACCATATTTGGTCGATCAACGCGCCGTTCCCTTTGCTCTAAACCATATCTGATTGGGTGAGACGCCGCCCGATTTTGATCATCATCATATATGGTCGTGTGACGTGCCGCCCACTTTGTTCATTACCATGTTTGGTTGTGTGACGCTCCGACTACTTCGCTACTTACAATATTTGGTTGCGTAACGCGCCCCCCACTTTCCTCATTACCATATTTGGTCGCGTTACGCGCCGCACACTTTGCTCATTACCATGTTTGGTCGCGTGACGCGCCGCCCACTTTGCCGCCCACTTTGCCGCCCACTTTGCCGCCCACTTTGCCGCCCACTTTGCCGCCCACTTTGTGTAATACCATATTTGGTGGTTCAACGGGCGGTTCACTTTGCATATAATCATATCTGGTTGCTTGAGGAGACGCCCACTTTGTTCATTGCCATATTTGGTCGCGTGACACGCCTCCCACTTTGCTCATTATAATATGTTATAGTGTGACGTGCCGCCCACTTTGCTCATTACCATATCTGGTTGCGTGATGCGCCGCCTATATTGTTCATTACCATATTTGGTCAGGCAACGTGTCGTCCATTTTGCTCATTACCGTTTTTGGTCGCGTGACGCGCCACCCACATTGCCGCCCACTTTGCCGCCCACTTTGCTAATTGCCATATTTAGTCAAGGGACACGCCGCCCACTTTGTTCATTAAGATATTTGGTCGCGTGACACGACGCCCACTTTGCTCATTACCATATTCGGTCACGTGACGTGCCGCCCACTTTGCTCATTACCATATTTGGTCGTATGACGCACCGCCCACTTTGTTCATTGCCATATTTGGTTGTGTGATGCCCCGCCCACTTTGCCGCCCACTTTGCCGACCACCTGGCCGCCCACTTTGTGCATTACCATATTTGGTCATTAAACGCACCGTTCACTTGGTCATAACCATATCTCGTTGCGTGAGGCGACGCCCACTTTGTTCTTTACCATATTTGGTCACGAGACACGCCGCCCACTTTATTCATTAACATATTTGGTCAAGTGACGGCCGCCCACTTTGTTCATTGTCACATTTGGTCCCGTACCGCGCCGCCCACTTTGTTCATTACCATATTTGGTCACGTGACGGCCGCCCACTTTGGTCATTTCCAAATTTGGTCATGTGACACGCGACCCACTTTGCCGCCAACATTGGGCATTACCATATTTGGTCGTTCAACGGACCGTTCACTTTGCTCATAACCAAATCTGATTGCGTGAGGCGATGCCCACTTTGTTCATTGACATATTTGGTCATGTGACGCACCGCCCACTTTGTTCTTTACCATATTTAGTCACGTGACGGCAGCCCGCGTTGTTCATTACCATATTTGATCGCTTGACTCACCGCCCACTTTGCTCATTACCATAATTGGTGGCGTGATGCGCCGCCCACATTGTTCATTACCATATTTGGCCCCGTGACGCGCCGCCCACTTTGTTCATTGCCATATTTGGTTGTGTGACGCGCCGGCCACTTTGCTCATTACAATATTTGGTCGCATGACGCCCCGCCCACTTTTCTCATTACCATATTTGGTCGTGTGACCTGCCGCCAATGTTGTTCATTACCATATTTGGTCGCATGATGCGCCATCCTCGTTGTTCATTACCATATTTCGTTGTGTGATGCTCCGCCTACTTTGCTCATTACAATATTTGGTCGCGTGACGCGCCGTCCACTTTGCTCATTACCATATTTGGTGGCGTGATGCGCTGCCCATGTTGTTCATGACCATATTTGGTCGTTCAACGCGCCGTTCCCTTTGTTCATAACCATATCTGGTTTCGTGAGGCGCCGCCCGATTTTGATCTTCATCATATTTGTTGGTGTGACGCGCCGCCCCCTTTATTCATTTCCATATTTGGTTGTGTGACGCTCCGCCTAATTCGCTACTTACAATATTTGGTCGTGTGACGGGCCGCCCACTTTCCTCATTAGCGTATTTGGTCACGTCACGCGCCGCCCACTTTGCCGCCCACTTTGTGCATTACCATATTTGGTCGTTCAATGCGCCGTTCACTTTGTTCATAATCATATCGAGTTTCTTGAGGCGACGCTCACTTTGTTCATTGCCATATTTGGTGGCGTGACACGGTGCCCACTTTGCTCATTATAATATTTGAATGCGTGACGCGCCGCCCACTTTGCTCATTACCATATCTGGTTGCGTGATGCGCTGCCTACTTTGTTCATTACCATATTTGGTCATGCAAAGTGCCGCCCACTTTGCTCATTACGGTTTTTGGTTGCGTGACGCGCCGCCCACTTTGCCGCCCACTTTGCCGCCCACTTTGCCGCCCACTTTGCCGCCCACTTTGCCGCCCACTTTGCCGCCCACTTTGCTCATAACCATATTTAGTCAAATGACGCACGGCCTACTTTGTTCATTAAGATATTTGGTCGCGTGACACGCCGCCCACTTTGCTCATTACCATATTCAGTCGCGTGACGTGCCGCCCACTTTGCTCATTACCATATTTGGTCGCATGACGCACCACCCACTTTGTTCATTGCCATATTTGGTTGTGTGACGCGCCGGCCACTTTGCCGCCCACTTTGCCGCCCACTGTGCCGCGCACTTTGCCGCCCACTTTGCCCATTACCATATTTGGTCGTTCAACGCACCGTTCACATGGTCATAACCATATCTGGTTGCGTGAGGGGACGCCCACTTTGTTCACTACCATATTTGGTCACGTGACGGCCGGCCACTTTGGTCATTACCATATTTGCTCAGGTGACGCTCCGCCCACCCGTTTTTTTTTCCGTTTTTGTGCGTGTAACGTGCCAGCCACTTTTCTCATAACCATATATGGTCCCATGACGCGTCGCCACTTTGTTCATTACCATATTTCGTCGCGTGACGGGCCGCTCACTTTGCTCATTATAATATTTGGTGGCGTCACGCGCCGCCCATTTTGCCGCCCACTTTGCCGCCCACTTTACTCATTACCATATTTGGTCGCATGACGTGCGACCCACCTTGTCGCCTACTTTGCGCATTACCATATTTGGACAAGTGACCCGTCGCCCACTTTATACATTGCCATATTTCGTAGCGTGACGGGCCGCCATCTTTGCTCATTACCATATTTGGTCGCGTAACGCGCCGCCCACTTTGCTCATTACCATATTTGGGCCCGTGACGTGCCGCCCACTTTGTTCAGGAGCATATTTGGTGGCGTGACGCACCGCCCACTTTGCCATAACTTGTCAGGGAAGCTTCAGAACATGACATTTTCACCTCCCACTATAGAAGAAAAGGTCTTTCTAGTAGTAGCACATTAAATCAAAGCTGTCTGAAGTGTTTTCGAAAGTTATCAACATTTTTATGTTTGGCGTTCCGAAACCCACCTTATCTCAGGCTGAAAACCCGTTTTGTGCATTGTGCGATAACTTCTCAGGGAATCTTCAGAACATTAAATTTTCACCTACCACTCTTGCAGAAAGGGTCTTTCTAGAAGTTGTTCATCAAATCTAAGCTGCCTGAAGTGTTTTTCGAAAGTTATCAACATTTTTATGTTTGGTGTTCCGGATCGCACCTTATTGAAAACGCCTTTTCTGCATTGTGCCATAACTTTGCAAGGAATCTTCAGAACATGAAAATTTCGCTCCCCACTATAGTAGAAAGGGTCTTTCTAGTAGTTGCACATCAAATCTAAGCTGTCTGAAGTGTTTTTCGAAAGTTATCAACATTTTTATCTTTGGCGTTCCAGAATAGACCTTACCTCGAGCTGAAAACGCGTTTTCTGCATTGTGCCATAACTTTGCAGGGAAGCTTCATAATATGAAATTTTCTAATCCCACTATAGCAGAAAGGGTCTTTCTACTAGTTGCACATCAAATCGACGCTGTCTGAAGTGTTTTTCCAAACTTATCAACATTTTTATGTTTGGCGTTCCGGAACGCACCTTATCTCAGGCTGAAAATGCGTTTTCTGCATTGTGCCATAACTTTGCAGAGAAGCTTCAGAAAATGAAATTTTCACCTCCCACTATAGCAGAAAGGGTCTTTCTAGTAGTTGCACATCAAATCTAAGCTGTCTGAAGTGTTTTTCCAAAGTTATCAACATTTTTATGGTTGGCGTTCCGGGAACACACCTTATCTCCGGCTGAAAACGTGTTTTCTGCATTGTGCCCAAACTTTGCAGGGAAGCTTCAGAACATCAAATTTTCACCTCCCACTATAGCTGAAAGGGTCATTCTAGTAGTTGCACATCAAATCTAAGCTATCTGAAGTGTGTATCCAAAGTTATCAACATTTCTATGTTTGGCGTTCCGGAATCGACCTTACCTCAGGCTGAGAACAACTTTTCTGCATTGTGCCATAACTTGGCAGGGAACCTTCAGAACATGAAATTTTCACCTCCCACTATAGCAGAAAGGGTCTTTCTAGTAGTTGCACATCAAAGTGTTTTTCCAAAGTTATGAACATTTTTATGTTTGCCGTTCCGGAACCCACCTTATCTCAGGCTGAAAACGCGTTTTCTGCATTGTGCCATAACTTTGCAGTGAAGCTTCAGAACATCAAATTTTCACCTCCCACTATAGCAGAAAGGGTCTTTCTAGTAGTTGCACATCAAATCTAAGCTGTCTGAAGTGTTTTTCCAAAGTTTTCAACATTTTTATGTTTGGTGTTCCCGAACACACCATATCTCAGGCTGAAAACGTGTTTTCTGCATTGTGTCAAAACTTTGCAGTGAAGCTTCAGAACATCAAATTTTCACCACCCACTATAGCTGCAAGGGTCTTTCTAGTAGTTGCACATCAAATCTAAGCTGTCTGAAGAGTGTTTCCAAAGTTATCAACATTTTTATGTTTGGCGTTCCGGAACACACCTTATCTCAGGCTGAAAACGCGTGCGTTATCTTCATTCTGCCATAACTTTGCAGGGAAGTTTCAGAACATGAAATTTTCACCTCCCACTATAGCAGAAAGGGTCTTTCTAGTAGTTGCACATCAAAGTGTTTTTCCAAAGTTATCAACATTTTTATGTTTGGTGTTTCGGAATCGACCTTATCTCAATCTGAAAACGCGTTTTCTGCATTGTGCCATAACTTTGCAGGGAAACTTCAGAACATGAAATTTGCACCTCCCACTATAGCAGAAAGGGTCTTTCTCGTAGTTGCACCTCAAATCTAAGCTGTCTGAAGTTTGTTTCCAAAGTTATCAACATTTTTATATTTGGCGTTTGTCGTCGGGTTTAGGTTTTCAAGGTTTTGTGTACAAGGCGATTGGCTATAACATAAGCCGTCCCTAGTTCCGAGCACACTACCTCCCTTTGCCTCTCTGGTAAAGGGTCCCTCGGTGGTCAACTCAGTCAGCCTCTTGTTGCGGACACGGTTCTAAGACTATAATAAGGGTATCAACCTCATCTTATTATATTAGTGAGTAGTGTCGGCGCTTCACTGAGCGGGTTATTTAATTAGCCCGACCTGTTAAGAAACAGGTTCTTGTCCTTACAATGCTACACCTCTTACCGTAGTCTCTTTACTTAACTTTGTTTAGGGACTCATGATGGGATCCTCAATCCTTTCCTTTTAAATAACATATTTCCCCGTAACTGTCTAAAACTACCACCTTATCATTGACACAATAATTCAGGATGGAATAATGCTACCTTTTGAGACATTCACTACATGTGCAACAGGAGGAAATCAAACAGTAACTCACCTATCACCCAATTGATGGTAGTACAGGAGCCAGTTGATTCTTTAGTAGTCAGGGATCAACGCCGTTGTGCCTTTTCAGTACTTAATTCGTACTCAATTTTATTATGTTTTTGTTACAAAAGTACTTCTTCAAAAAATAGATAAAAGAATAATAAAAACAATAAAATCAATTATGAACAATAAACTCCATAAACTTAAGACGCTGATACCCAACAATATCAAAAGTACCGCCAGACGCTGGTATTAATACATATACTTCAAAAATCATATAATCAAAATACATACAATAAAAAGAATTAAATCAAAAAATAATAAGAGTACAATAAAAATGAATTAAATCAAATAGTCTGAGAGCAAAAGCAAGTGCACCGTCCAAAGTTAAGATACAAGACCTTACTGCAAACGGATGAAGCCAAAAAGCAAAAAGGGACCTCTGTGTCACATTTCCGAGCGTTTTTATAGCAACACTGCTGGTTTTGATTACATGCCCATAAATGGATCGCGTGTTCCGGCCGTTAATCACATCCAGTTTCATTTGCGTCAGCATTTGCGTCTGCAGTGCCTAGCGGTTCACCACATCCGGTCAGCACATCCTGTTTCATCTGCGTCAGCACACGTCAGCACACGTCAGGACATCCTGTTTGCAAGTTCAATTTAAGTTCAAAGCACACACTTGTTCATGAGATCAAAAGTTCACGTTCAAAAGCATATAAGTTCACTAAAGTTCAAACATCAAAATCAATGATAAAAATCAGAAATAATATCAAATATCACTTAGCAAGTTTTGATTATAATATTTTCGATTTTCCAGTATATACAACAACCCCCTCCGAAAAGATCCTCCTTCACCATTTGTCTAAATCACCAAGCTTCAGTGGTTCGAATTCTCCTTCTTCGTCTTCTTGTTGTCCCAGCTGTGACTCAAGCTCATCCAATTCCTTCAGCATTTTGACGTAGTAGCTGATCCACATCCGCGCTGACGCCGATCTAGGTCTGGCAGACGTTATAGGGTCGGGCATCAAAGGGGCAGTGTGGTCACCATCTTCTCTGCTCCGGTGCTCAGGCGCTGAGGGACCTGGAACCTCATCTTGGGGGGTGCTGGGTGAATGTTCATCTCGTGGAGCAGAAGTTGTGTTGCTCCCAGATTTCGGAGTTATGGGGCCTAGACCACCAGAGTATTCAGCTAGCGGAGTAGGTGAGGTGACTGACGTCTCGGTGGTTTCGGGGGTACAGGGTTTAACATGTCTATGGTGTTCATCCCCACAGGGTCGTCTGTCCCTATGTGAGTGACGTTAACTGGGACTTCTACGAACTGTCCTGAATCTGGGAAGATAAATCTGGTGCCTCTCATGTTTAACCCACAGAGGTGACAATTTCCCAGGATATGGCCATCGTGTTTACAATCATGGAGGCCCTCCGACACTTGGGTGCCCTTGGGGTTGGAGTAGCTCCCGACTCCGAGTTACCAGGTGCTTCCTCAGTGGGCGGAAAATTGCTTCTCCTTCCAGAGGTCACCCCTGTGCTACTGGATGTCGCAGCTCTCCTTACCCAGCGTCTCGCCTGGTTTGGTCTCCGGGGAGCGGGCCTCCATTTGCGCCAGTGTTGCCGTTTGTACTGCTGGAGCATGGCAGGGCGCTTCCAGTCACGATCTCCCTCCAACACAGCCATTGCTTCTACCTTATCTCCACTCATCACCAGTCGGGCAAAATTTTCCCATGAGACTGGTCCTTGCATGTGCCAACCCAATGTAGTGGGCACCACTGGTCTGTCTTTCAACAACCTTTTGATCCACTCATAGTATCCACTAGGACAATATCCTCCTTGGTAATGTTGTACATCAAACCCCCCATGCCACAAGTCACCATGTTCCCTAGTAACACACTCTTCCCAGTCCTCATACACACTCACGACGTCTTTCTGCCATTGAGTCACCATCAGTAAGTTTGGGTCATAGAGGTAAATCTGATCCCCTGGAGGTTGATAGCCTGGCTGTATTTTTCCTGGCCCCCAAGGTCTGGCAGGGCATACATTTCCCAAGTCTTTGTTGTATATTTCTCCCACCTGTTCGGTTTTCAGTACTATTCCCTCCAACATGTATGGAGGATGGAATGCTCCATGTTCAATCCAGGATGTCTGCCCAGGTCCTATTTTACAATGGTACGCCCTAAAGGCGTGCGTGGTCAATGGGGGCAGCTTATCATCCCCTGGGAACGTGAACTCCCAGTGTTCAGCACATAAAACTGGGAGCCAATGGTTCAATCGCTCATTCTCCTGGCACATTACCACAAAACGTGGCCATGCCTGGAGGATGAACGGGGTCTCTTTTTCGAATGACCACACGACCTGTTCCCTCGCTTTGATTTCATGTGTATCCATAGCTTTTGGACCTTCTTTCTATGATCTTGGGTAACTACACCGCGTGATACCTTTGCTGTAAATGTCATGCGGGGCTCATCCCTCCAGTATTCAACCATTTTGGTAGAATTGAGGGTCCCCAACTAAAAATCCTACGTCTTCCTCTGTCTACAGGGCGGACTTTGGTTTCGGGATCAAGGGGCTCCATGATCACATCTAGGGCTAACAGGACTCTCGTTTTTTGTGTGTGCCATGGATCCCATTGATCTGCTTTGTCGTTCCCGTCCGTAACCACAATTGAGCCCTGTAGAAACATTACAAAATGTTAATTTTGAGAAGGTCTACAAACAGTAGACGCCATTTCAAACAATCTTATGCTGTTCGAAGTTTTCCATATCTTTATGGGGTAACAAGTCCCCATCAGATAACCTATATAAAACACAGAGACATACAAGGAAGCTCCTCCAGCTAATTTTTTAAACAGAATCCATATCATCAGGATTACCTTGAGTCTCCTGTTGACGAAGACGAAACGTCAGTACATCTGTTCCAATATATGCCCATGTCAGTGTCATCCAGAAGATAGACCAAACTAGTTCCTTGCTCTGTGCAGTGTTCAAACACTATTGGGTGTTTAATGTAACGTGGGTAATAAGCCATGGAGCGTAATACATTGCTCTGCAGGGTTGTATCATTTTGTCATTTAGTCAGTCCCGAGGTGATATCGTAAACCAATGCTTTGGTACTGATTAAGATGTATTTTTCTGTTATTACAGTGGTAGTTTCGACCTCTCTCTCTCCACCCCAGGAGAGTTTTAAGAGAACTCTGAGTAACTATGGATTTACAGAGTGTAATGTTCATCTTCTGACACCAATCTTCTCCGTAGGAGAACTGGGTAATTTTAAAGTTAAGTATTACAAATATTATTAAAATGGTGGCTAACACTCATGTTAAAATCATGATTTTTACCCTGAGATTTTCCTTATTCACTTCCCCCTCAGGTACTTTTGTAACCAGTACCTTAATCCTTATATCCGTAAGACACAAGCAGGGTTCCTAATTCAAACCTCGCTATACCCTTTGTCCATTGACTTTTTTCCATTTTTCTTGTTTCCTTTTCTTTATGTCTTCTTTGACATCTCGAAGAGCCTTTTTCAAGAACTCTTTCTCTTGTCTTTCTTTTCGTCTTTTGGCTGCACGGCACGGATAGCAGCATATACTATTAAGGCACCGACATAAGGTGACTACTTTGGAGATTACGGCGAGAGCTATGAGGATCGCCAATACAATTAGTATCCATTTTAGGTACCACCATATTAATCCGATAATTTCCCACACAGCTGCTGCCGTATCTCCGACTCCCTGTCCTATTCCATATATCATAGCTTCCGTCATTATTCCCAAAAATCCCAACCATCCTGCCGTCGGTACTTTCTTCCGAAAGTCACGTACAACATGCCAATAATCGTTTAATTTTTCACAGGCATATGGGTCCCTGGTTATATTAATCTTAGGGGCACTATATTCCTCATAGACACAGCTTCTCTCCCCTTTTATATATACCATATAATATACCAGGCGGATGAATTACTGTATTTCATCTTTGAGAGGATTCTTTAATTCAGTTCAAAAACATGTGTCTGTGACTTTGCATAGACATTGTCCTTATCACATAATTGGTCTCGAGATGTTTCGTATCGATTATACATGAGGAACCCTGGATTTATTCTTTCCAAAAGCCCAATCGGAGCTGCTACTTTCGGCCAGTGTGGTATGGCTACATGTATCCCAAGCCGTCCACACACTTTCTCCCTATTTTTCAACAATATGCCATGTGTTCCCCACCTAGTAGTAAAATAGGACTCATGTTCTCTTTTTAGTTGCTTGGCTACTTGGGACCGATTAAAACATCCAGATCTATTACACGGGATATAACCCCACTGATGCGGGTAACATGGATTAGAGTCGTGACTATAATCTGATTCAGGTTTTAGTTTGGGTGTGCGAAAACACCCTTGATATCCTATAACGTTTAAACTAAAATGCTCAGGGTCTTGGGGTTGCCATCTGAGCTGTGGATATTGAACGCTACTTATAACGGGGAACCAAGTGTTCTTAAATTGAGTTTTATCAATCTCCTGACTCTTTGTTTGTTTTGTATTATTGACCTCAAAGAGGTCTAGCCCTGCTATCAGAAATCTTTCCCTAGTCATCAGAGTAGTATGGACAAACGGGAATGATGACTGAATTGTTCTTACGTGGCGCAATTCCGAGTGTTGTTTAAAAGATTGTTTGACTGTTTTCAGATGATCGGGCAACAGAAACGTCGCTGTGTACCTTGTAGAGATATCTACAACCTTTCCCTTTTTCTGACCTCTATCTTTTGATGAGGCTTCTACTAGGAATGGTTTCATTGCGCGATGAGGCCAGGCTCGAATAGACACTTCCCCATTGGAAGCGTTCCAGGAGACTTCTTTCCTTCTTAAGAAGTTTTGATAATTAGTTAATTGATCCTGGAGGGCCATTCCCGGGGTTCTTTTACCTCCTTTTATCTGAGTAATGTCTCCCGATAATTGGCTCGGGTTAAACAATAATGTTGCTTCTTTACGAGCGGTGTACCACGTCTTTTGGTCATCATTTTGGAGTCCCTCCGTAGATGGTTTATTCCATTCAGTAATATTCTTCTGGTATACTGAATCATATCCCCATACTCCTTGCTCAGTCCGAACATTTACTTCATAGTTTTTAACCTTTCCCCTCAGAGTGTTGAGTGGATTTACTGAATTCGGCAATCCTGGGCTTGCAAGGAACCTGTGTATCACAGTGATATTTTTTCCTTCATCACTAGGGCTTCGTAATTCTTCATATGATACTAGGTGTGGCCATATCAGCATTTCTAAACTTTCCGTGTCAAACAAATTCCATCCAAATCGTTGCCCCAAAATGAGACAAGCTAACTGTGACCATTCCCATGCCATAAAGAAGACCGTCGGATCATCTTTAGCCTTATTGTTCAGACATGTGGGAGAAATAGTGTGTTCATGACTATTCGGTTGTTGACCTATTGATTGGCTACTTGGGCAGCATAGATTAACTCGTAAGTCCGTTGTAAAATTCTCCATTGCTTCTGCCCAGTCTTTTCCTCTCATTGGATAAAATATCTTATTTTCTGTATTGTTAGGCTTCTCATTAATGAGCTGATATGCGTATTTAACATGGGTAATGTTTATTCCAAGCTTTTGAGACAAACATTCCTTAGCCTCAGCCCACCAGATTGACTGATTATTTCTGACCCAGTTTCTCCAAGGCTGCTGCGTCATCATAGGGATTGCGAGGCCTATTTGATCATTTCCTTCTTCCATTCCTTTACCGTCAAACTGTTTATTATGGCATAATATACCATCTTCTTGCAATGCCCCTAATTTGTACCACATAACTCTTCTTTGCACCACAGGGTATTTGAGCCAAAGTTTCCAGAAATTACTACCCGGATGCTGATCTGCAATGTACTCTCTTCCCGATCCATTAATCTTGCCCCTATTTTGTTCACTCATAGTGGTCAACAGATGCCACTTCCAATAAACATTACGTAAGCCAGAGTCTCGTGGGCTAGTGTCATACTCATCATTCTTAGGCCCTTGGTTTGTGCAATCTTTCTCTGGTTGACACCTGGGATAAACCTCCTCTTCCCTGAAATGAGTGTCCGGGGGAGACTTGCCGTCCAACCATGGTTTATAACCATTTGTCTTCAAATAAAGACGATTGTCAAATTGTTTTTCTTCTGGTGTGGAGAGAAAAAACTTAACTTGTTGTTCCTTCTCTCCTTCATGTTTAGCTTGATTCGCTGCTGCTACAGTGGTAAGAATAGGTTCCGATAATAACAGCATGGTTTTTGTCTCTACCTTTTGGAACATTTCCCAAGAACATGTGTACTCCAGCCCTCTTCTAATTCTTCTAGGAGCAGGGTCAGTCGAATCAGTGTTTAACAATTCGGGGTCAGAGTTAGCCGAAAAAGGTAGGGGGGCTATATCTAGCAGGAGTTGTCCTATTTGATTACTTTTGTCCCATTCTTCATTTCCATAAGCTCCTATGGTTGTCCACAGTTCTTGTTCCCATGTTTTATTATTATAGCTAGCTTGTTCTACCCTTTTGATAAGTGGAGCATTCCACACATGGGTGCTATTGATTTTCTGACATGTTTTCATCTGATAGTATCTATCTTCTCCCATCGTCCAGCCCCGTCTCGTTTGTTGGGCAAAAACTTTATAATAACAGGTTTTAACAGAGCTAAGACCGATGGACAATCCGGAAAGTCTCATCGCTTCATGATTTATTAACTTTACTTTTACTGTTACAAATTCCTTGGATGTATGTCCATAACGAGTTATTATATCTTCCCAGGTGTCGTATTCATATTGAGTTGATTGATTCTTCGGTTTACACTGGGCTTTATATTCACATTCTCCCATGCCTTCCTTATGGGAATCTGCGGGCTCTGAGCTGTTATTCTTGATCTTGGTAGGGCCTGAAGTGAACATTGTGGCCGTCGTATCTATGTCGACTATTTTGCCATCAGTTGTTGGGATTATGCTAGTCTCCATTTGATCAGAGGTCATAGTTGGGGTATGCATGGTTATGGAATCAATAGGAGATGTGGCAATGACTGTCTTCTTTTCAGTTATTGCTGTACCTAGATTCCCTTCATTTTCTCTAATAGATAAGGTGACCTGAGTATTCATTTCTGTTGTGGTATTATTTCCGGGTTCGGAAACGACCATGCTACTGACCATTTGGTTTTGGGACACGTCAATAGTTCCTTGTTGATTAATCGGACAGGGGGTGATTGACATGGTAGTAGCTGTCCAAGTGGCAGTTGCGGCAGTTTTGTTCACGGGGTTTTCCGCGCTTCGGCGACGTCTTCGTTTGAGTGTCTTGGTGGTCACCTGACTCTTCACTTCCTGACTATCAAGTTTTGGTTTCTCATACTCACAAGTGCCACTAATAGCTCCATAGATATTTATATAAACAATTGCTTGTTTTATCCATGGGGCTTCATCTAATTGAATGCCATTTATATCAGTTGCAATTGGCAAAGATATCTCTCTAGTATTCGGGGTCAAAACGGTGCAGTTTTTACTGTGTACTGTTTTTGATTTCCGACGTCGGGTGACACTGCTGGTATGGGTCTTATATTCATAGACTATATTTGACCATGAGGCTATTACTAATCTTAATATGAAGAGCAGCATTCCAATCATAAAGAGACTCAAGGGAGACATCCTAGTGGTTTTCTCCCATTCCTTGATCATTTTGTCGCGTTTCATTTGTTTCCTGGAAATTGTAGCTGGCGTCTGGTGCTGTATATCTTTGGCCTGATCTTTATATGCCAATTGTTGTCTTCCCTTAAATTGCCACCAGCACCTAGCTTTCCAATACCAGAATTTATTCCATAAATTCATTATTCCTTCTTTCCCTTTCTTCTTTTGAGAAGGAGGGCTATTCGCGATTGCTTACCACTAGCTGGTCGCTTGCCTTTATCGCGTACTTTAGGCACCTCCTCGTCTTCTGACCCAGGACTATCGAGATCCTGTGGGTGAGAAGAGGGTGGTGGCATTAGTTCTTGCGACACCGTCTTTTTGATCTCTCCTGATTGGTTCATAATAGCCGGGATGTTTTTGGGATTATTCCTCTCCCCCTCTGGACCAATCACACTTCCTAGGCGTGGCCCCAGGTGCTGCTGGAAAAACGTGCTGCCTGGCATTTCCTGATCCAGGACAGCTTCAGTAAATCCAGTACGGCTGAGCTTAGATTTCCTCTTCAGCCAAGCTGACCACCATCCAGTCACCTTTGTCCTTGTTACAGGTCTAACCGGGATCGAGACATTGGTCAGTATCATCAAGTCCTTTGTGTCAACTTCTATGAAGACCCCCAACGGGTACCATGTGAAGCCAGAGAGCGTGATAAGGAAACGGGCTGCCCCGGACACTACTCGTGGGCCGCATTCAGTGACAAGAATAAGGTTACGTTTAATAGTGGAGACCCTGGCTTCCTGTGTCTCTTTAGCATGTCTGGGCAAGGTTCCAGAAGTTGTAAAAATCCTCTTATTGTTGGTTAAATGGGGATAGTTGTACACGTCAGGGTAGAATATTTTTCCCTTAGCCACCCTATCTTGGGGCCATATTTGCTCGGTCCACCACCTTCCCATGGAGGTGGATTCCCAATCTCTCCAACTATAGCCTGGCAAGGATAGGCTTCCATCTCCAGACAGATGTAAACCATCCTCCGATCTCCATGGGTGAAAGTCTTCCCACTTCATGGTGGTATCCCTGGGGATAACTGAGAGTTTCCTTTCCTGCTTAGATGAGAGTTTGTCATCGCCAATAGACATCATAGTCTGGTATATCAGAATAGGACAGTTCCAAGAATCTATGATACTGGCCCGTAAAGCAAACGGTGGCTGTGGAAGTTGATCGTCTGAGTGCAAACAATACCGTAGTGCCAAGAACTGTGCTGGGTTTATCTGCCAGGGGGTGCCTGTATCGCACACATTCCAAACCCCGTCACGTCGGCCACAGGTGCATGGCCTGCAATGGGTGTCTTTGCGTAATATTTGGTCTCGACATCCCCACGATTCCCAGCAGCATTTGCAGAACGTGAAGGGGGCAGACACCATTAATTCGATCCCGCACATCAGATGTTCAGCTCCTACCTCTATTCGCTTAGGACGGTGCTCATGCTTGTACTTTGCATCTCCAGACCAAATGAGGACGAAAACGGGTGCAGCACAAAGGACACAATCACCAGGTTCATAATTAGACCATCTAACACTGGTGGTGGGGTGAGTATAAGGCATAACAATCCCGTTTTTCCAGGAATGATTAATACCATCCCAGGTCATAACAAGGAGCCCATTATTTGGGAAGACTCGATCGGAGAGCATCTTAACATAGTCCTCCCCTACCCCCTGAACCCATCCTGGCACATGGTCTCGGTCAGCTTCCATCCTGAGTTTTACACTTAAGTCGAAGTTGCTTGGGGTGGTACCTGTGGCCATCTTTTCCCGTAAGTACGTTCCCTTCGACTTTCACTATTGTGGTAGATTTTCCAGTGGCGAGTATCCACACCTCACTGCCCACCTGTAACGATACAGAGCGCTCGTGAGAGTGGGCAGGGGTAGAACCCCGTAAATTAGGTAGACTGAGCTGTCGGTTAATGGCAAAGAGGTTTTCAGGTAAGTGCCATCTGTGCTTATATAATAGTATTTGCGATTTTGTCGCACGCACTGCACGTTCCGTGACTCCGTTTGTGTTGGATTGGTGCGGGATGGATAAGACATGCCGTATCCCCACCTGTTCCAACCATGAACGAAAGTGCTTCGAAGTAAACATGGCTGCATTATCCGATCTGAGGATTTTCACTGGATTCCCCTGAATAAATGACATTACACACTCTTTTGCTGTCCTTGTGGTTTCTTTGTTAATGGGGTAAACTCGTGTGTGTCCTCCCCCATTATCAGCCATTACCAGGAATTTTTTATATTGACCGAAGTGACTCCCCAGGACTCCTACATCCATAGACGCGGAAATGCCTGGGAATTCTTCAGCAATTTTACCTTCTTGATAAGCAATAGGAGGTAACAATCCCTTCTCCATGCATATCTCGCAGTTATGTCTAACCAGTGATATTGTTTCTTTGAGAGGGCCGGCCTCAATCCCGTTATCAACCATCCATCTCCGCGTTCTCTCGTTTCCGACATGTAGCAAAGCACGATGAATATGCCGGACATAATCCAGCCTTTTTTCCTGTGGGATGACAAGCTTCCCTTGGTCATTCTTCCATTTATCAGGAAAAATCAAAGTGCCTACTGCAACTGCTCTAGTCTGCACTAGTTTGTCGACCACATCATTTCCCATGTGATCAAAATCCTGGGATCCCGTGTGACTATTGACATGGGTCACCCAAAGTTTTATGTGTTGTAGCAGTTGCTTCACCACTATCCATAAGTCACGATGTTCCAACTCTTTACCTTTGTAATTCTGGAAGTCTCACTGCTGCCAGTATTTAAAGTTATCTTTCAGCCCTTCCGACACATACCAACTGTCAGTCACAATTCGTCAGGATTTTATTCCCCTCTTTTTCACATATTGCAGTCCGCTGACAACTGCCTGTAACTCGGCCTCCTGTGCTGTTTTGCCCATTCTTCCTTTCTCTTTATACAGGGTTTTATCTCGTTTGTATAGCACAAAACCCCAATATCCCTCGGGATCTTGTGCTGTTTTACTACCATCAGTAAAGAGGGTGTATATCCCTGTATAATCTGGTTGAGACATAGCAGGGATTTTAGGCTGCTGTTTAGACTTAGACATTAGAAATGACCAATTTGGATCCAAGAGCATCTGCTTCCACTTTCCCCATCTAGAGGCATAAGCTTTAGCAAATTCCACCGTATCCTTCACCATTTCTTTAGTGAGGTCATTCTTTACTGTACATTTTACATAAACCTGGCCTAAGTTGGAAGCCAGTTCCGTGTAAACTTTCCATAACAACCTGAGTTCCCTCTCTGCTGGGGCAAATCGAATTTCAGTGGGTGAATACCTGACGGATACGTAACAAATGGGTGTGTCATTGCTTTCCTCGTAGACTGCCACGCATCCTCCATTTTCCTTTTTCTCTAACTATCACAGAGATATTTTGTCCATCTCGGTACGGAGCGAGTTTCACCCCATCCGTGAGAATTTGTTGGATCTGTTGGACAGGTTTCAATTTCTTCTGGCGTTAGCATTCTATTGTGTTCTATTAACTTTAGGGATCGTTTGTCAAATGTCCTGACCTTATTTTTAATAATCTCGACAGGTCTCGCTAAGGTGGAATAATAAGGAATCATACTTCGTAGCCACCCCAATTTTCCTAAACATTTCTCTAGCTCTTAGGGTAGCGTAGTAGGGTGCAGATTTTGAAGGTAATCGTCAGTGGAAGTTATCGCATGCTTTGTAACTAAGACACCCAGATATTTGACTTGTGGTACTCCTATCTCACATTTAGCAATGCCAATCTTCATTCCATGGTCTTTCAGTCTCCGGATTACCTCCTCCAACAGTTCGAGGTGTTCTTCTTCTGTCTCCGTGGAGATGAATATATCGTCTATATAACACGTGACTGGCAAGTCATGCAAAAGTTTCTCCATTCTCTCCTGAAATGCGTTTGGGGAATTCACAAATCCTTGGGGCAGCCTGGTCCACATGTAGCCTTGTCCTTTTGTCATAAAACAGGTTTTCGGCCTGCTCTCCTCGGCCAGTGGGACTGACCAAAATCCATTCGCTCGGTCAATACTGGAGTTATATTCTCCCGGGCGTATTTTTAACATGGTCTGTCGGGGATTGATGATTTATCTAGTGTCTTTCACTGTTACGTCATTTAACATTTTTAGGTTATGGACAGGCCTAACGGTACCATCCTTTTTTGGTACTGCTTGTACTGGCATTAAGCAGGGTGGTTCATTAATTTTTTCGATGACCCCTAATTGTTCCAATTCTTGAAACACTGCCAGCAATTGATCCTCGTATTTCCCTAATGGGTACTGCTTTTGTTTGCCTGGGAGGCCACCCCTAATAACGTATGGTTCTGTTTTCATTAATCCTACATCATTTTTAAGTCCGGCCACTTCGGCCGGATAAAGGATCCTTTCTAGGCGTGCCTTGTCGTTTATGTGAGAGGCAAATACTAATTTTTCTATGGCCGTAATCCTACTTCGTAATCAACTTCTCTCATCCAATTTGAAGAAGGGGCATCAATAATCCATTCTGAGTCATTTGGAGATAATAAAGGGTTAGGCCCTATCGCCACAGTTTTTCCATTAAATCTGCCTAGGGCCATCATAACGACGTCTCCATTAGCCAATTTTACGAGTATCTTCTGATCGAGTTCTTCATCAACCATTCCTTTGGTAATATGGATATGTCCGATCCAGTGTCATAGTAGGAATCTCTTTTATGATCTTTAGCCCAAATCTGCACTTTATAGGGCCTCATTGTTGGGTTTTGGGTTCGAGTTTTTCCAACACTTTCCTCTGGGCTGCGGTCAAATCTCTTCCCAGATCCTGGTTTCGTCGAGCCGCTGCAAGTATTACCGCTTCCTTCTGCTCCTGGGTCATCGCTTTCCAGTCTTCGTCGGACACTGGTTTCGGATGGGGACGATCCTGCCCCTTTGCTTGGGGTCGATTGTCGCCACGATCCTGCCTCCAACGAGGCTGTCTGGGGCCATTCGTGCCTGAGCCATTCACGTTCTTGTTGAATGGAGGGCGCTTGGCCCCACCCTGTCCATTGGGTCTGATGTCTTGCTGATTTCGATCCTTCTTCGGTGGAAAGGTAGATCGAGTGCGAGCCGGGCCGTGTTGGGGGTTTGCTGTCACTTTTCCAGAAGGGGGAAGAGACTTCCCCCTCTCCTCGTTTTTTGACTGTCGAGCCTCGGATACATCCGGTCTCTCTTTGTCTTTTCTGAGGGCTCTTCTCACAGCCATAAGAGAGCTGTGACGGGAGATAACCTCAGTTTTTGCATCCAGTCCCTTTGCTTGGAGGAACTCCAGAACCAATTTTGCTTGTTCAGGGCAGTTAATCTGTATCAGAAAATTCTTGACCTGCGACTCATCAGCCCCCTCATCTGCCAGTATGGAATAAGCTTGCAGAAGAGTCATATCTCCTTTATTTACTTTATCAACCAGATCTCAAATGGTTGCCTCTACTTGGCTAGTATATAGAGTAGCCATATCGGAGGTTAGCAAATCCATCAATGTCTGCCCTTGGACTAAATCTAATCCGTTCCCTTTGGAGACATATTTACTAATAACTGGGTCAGCCATTTGAGATGGAGACAATTCCTTATTCAATCTTCTAACATACTCACAGTTGGATTCCTTATCTTTCCTTTTCTCGAGTGCCTTGCACAGGTCAGCTACGGTAATTTTATTTGACACTCTAACATCAGTGTCTTGTCTGGGCTCAGATGGTGGGCCCCCTGCAAGGATTGAGACTGACAGCTGGGTACGCTGTCGTCCTATCCCTCCTGTGGAGGCCATCCTGCCACCCTGTCTTGAGGGAGTTGGGGGGTCTGGCTGCCGACCCAGAGGCGGGTCAGTATCACTGCCAGAATCATCGCTACTCTGATCGTCGGAATCAGAGGGGCATGGAGACTGTCTCTCCCAGGAGTCTGTCGGTAAGCGAGTGGCCCTGGGCATATGGGAGTAAATATCCGTTAAGGAATCGCGGTGGGCATCATATCCTCGTGCAAGATATGCTTGTTTAAAGGATTTTGACACTCCTTGCCATTGGCTATCCCTTGTAACGCAGTGTCCAATGGTCCCTTATTTGTCAGGGGTAACGGACCAGTTGCTTGGTACATCGTTTGAGCTTCTTGGAGTTCACCACGGGGATAAACCCCCGGCTTAGCAGGGCTAGGGTAGCGCTGGTATTGAATCACAAAACTTTCAGTAATATTCCCTGTGGCATGGTCATGGATAGACTCCTTATATAACTTGCTCACTACGGGTCTCCTCATTAGACCAGCAACCAAGGTCGCGTCAAGCGGACAACGACGAGACGCTGCATATTCCTGAATTTTCACTGGATTCACCTCGATCCGCTGTCTCAGTTGTTGGATAAATTCCTGCCGTAGCCCAGCCTCGGGGGCCAAGAGGACCACCATTCGGTCAAGTTCAGAGTCACGTTTTACCCAGTCTTGAGTATGATCCAGACAAATTTCCACTGCCTTTTCGAGAGGGAAATTAAACACTCCGGTCCCAAAGACGGGAACTATGACAGCCCACGTTTTAGCATGGGCCAGGGAGTTATAATAAGTGCTCGAAAGCCTCTTAAAGGAGCCCTCGGGGTTCTTGACATCGTAGGGCAAGTAATGGGCCATTGATATCGTTTGTAATTTCAGCTCCCCTGTGTGCAAAGGAAGCGCCTCACCTGGGGCCCAGTCCTCAGGGTGCTTTTGATCAAACTCCTTTACGTTTTTATTAAAAACTTCTTTTACCCATCGAGCTACACCCGCACTATCGGTAGGTCTCGGACACCTTCGTGGGTTCAGAAGTGTATACGAACCGAAGGGCAGGATATCCCATAATTCCTGATTTTCTAATCGCGTATCGATTATCAGAAAGGACACGATTACCCACATATCAGGGGGAGCAGTCACAACCTCAGATTCGGCTATGGAAGCTCTTCTCGTAAGAGCTCCACCACTTTCAGGCACAACCTCTTTGCTCATTTCCATTTTACAATCTCAGTTAAATTATTTTTAAGGAATTCACTTTACCGGCTATGAACAGTTTCCCGAACTATGCCGCTGCTTCCTGCTGCAGTTCCCCAGTTGTCCTTAGCGGACTCCTTACCATGGGGTGCCCGTTATAAGGCCTCACGGGACTTTTTTGCTGTATTCCAGCTATATTATATAGTTGTACTACAATTACCTGAATACAATGACTATCCTGCTTAGGGTGATCAGTCCCAAGGGACAGTTCCTTGGTAAGTTGTAGAATCAACAAAATCGTACGTTGTCGAGTGATAGAGCCTGAATCTATATCATTGATTCAAGACTTAGAGATAGTAGGATCCATCTATTTACTACCGAACTTTTCCCATCAGAGTTTTAATCGATGGTCCAGTTACTCACAAATAGATTGTACGTTTTTCAATCATGTCCCTGTTCGGGCGCCATGTCGTCGGGTTTAGGTTTTCAAGGTTTTGTGTAGAAGGCGATTGGCTATAACATAAGCCGTCCTTAGTTCCGAGCACACTACCTCCCTTTGCCTCTCTGGTAAAGGGCCCCTCGGTGGTCAACTCAGTCAGCCTCTTGTTGCGGACACGGTTCTAAGACTATAATAAGGGTATCAACCTCACCTCATTATATTAGTGAGTAGTGTCGGCGCTTCACTTTATTATGTTTTTGTTACAAAAGTATTTCTTCAAAAAATTGATAAAAGAATAATAAAAACAATAAAATCAATAATGAACAATAAACTCCATAAACTCAAGGGTATTGCCAGACGCTGATACCCAACAATATCAAAAGTACCGCGAGACGCTGGTATTAATACATATACTTCAAAAATCATATAATCAAAATACATACAATAAAAAGAAATAAATCAAAAAATAATAAGAGTATGATAAAAATTAATTAATTCAAATAGTCTGAGAGCAATAGTAAGAGCACCGTCATAAGCTAAGATACAAGACCTTACTGCAAACGGATGAAGCCAAAAAGCAAAAAGGGACCTCTGTGTCACATTTCCGAGCGTTTTTATAGCAACACAGCTGGTTTTGATGACATGCCCATAAATGGATCGCATGTTCCGGCGGTTAATCACATCCAGTTTCATTTGCGTCAGCCGTGCCTAGCGGTTCACCACATCCGGTCAGTACATCCTGTTTCTTCTGCATCAGCACACGTCAGCACACGTCAGCACATCCTGTTTATAAGTTCAATCTAAGTTCAAAGCACACACTTGTTCATGACTTCAAAAGTTCACGTTCAAAGGCATGAAAGTTCATTAAAGTTCAAACATCAAAATCAATGATAAAAATCACAAACAATTTCAAATATCACTGAGCAAGTTTTGATTATAATATTTTCGATTTTCCAGTATATACAACAGCGTTCCAGAATCGACCTTATCTCAAGCTGAAAACGGCTTTTCTGCATTGTGCCATAACTTTGCAGGGAAGCTTCAGAACATGAAATTTTCACATCCCACTATAGCAGAAAGGGTCTTTCTAGTAGTTGCACATCAAATCTAAGCTGTCTGAAGTGTTTTTCCAAAGTTATCAACATTTTTATGTTTGGCGTTCCGGAACCCACCTTATCTCAGGCTGAAAACGCGTTTTCTGCTATGTGGCATCACTTTGCAGGGAAACTTGACAACATGAAATTTTCACTAACCACTATATAAGAACGGGTCTTTCTAGTCGTTGCACATCAAATCTAACCTGTTTGAAGCGTGTTTCCAAAGTTATCAACATTTTTATGTTTGGCGTTCCAGAATCGACCTTATCTCAAGCTGAAAACGCGTTTTCTGCATTGTGCCATAACTTTGCAGGGAAGCTTCAGAACATGAAATTTTCACCTGCCACTGTAGCAGAAAGGGTCTTTCTAGTAATTGCAGAACAAATCTAAGCTGTCTGAAGTGTTTTTCCAAAGTCATCAACATTTTTATGTTTGGCGTTCCGGAATCGACCTTATCTCAGGCTGAAAACGCGTTTTCTGCTTTGTGGCAGAACTTTGAAGGCAAGCTTCAGAACATGAAATTTTCACATCTCACTATAGCAGAAAGGGTCTTTCGAGTAGTTGCAGAACAAATCTAAGCTGTCTGAAATGTTTTTCCAAAGTTATCAACATTTTTATGTTTGGCGTTCCGGAACCCACCTTATCTCAGGCTGAAATCATGTTTTCTGCATTGTGCCATAACTTTGCAGTGAAGCCTCAGAACTTGAAATTTTCACATCTCACTATAGCAGAAAGGGTCTTTCGAGTAGTTGCAGAACAAATCTAAGCTGTCTGAAGTGTTTTTCCAAAGTTATCAACATTTTTACGTTTGGCGTTCCGGAAGCCCCCCTATCTCAGGCTGAAAACGCGTTTTCTGCTTTATGGCATAACTTTGCAGGCAAGCTTCAGAACATGAAATTTTCATATCTCACTATAGCAAAAAGGGTCTTTTTAGCAGTTGCACATCAAATCTAAGCTGTCTGAAGTTTTTTTCCAAAGTTATCAACATTTTTATGTTTGGCGTTTCGGAATCGACCTTATCTCAAGCTGAAAACGTGTTTTCTGCATTTTGCCAAAACTTTGCAGGGAAACATCAGAACATGAAATTTTCACCTCCAGTATAGCAGAAAGGGTCTTTCTCGTAGTTGCACCTCAAATTTAAGCTGTCTGAAGTGTGTTTCCAAAGTTATCAACATTTTTATCTTTGGCGTTCCGGAACCCACCTTATGTCAGGCTGAAAATGCGTTTTCTGCATTGTGCCATAACTTTGCAGAGAAGCGTCAGAACATGAAATTTTCACCTCCCACTGTAGCAGAAATGGTCTTTCTAGTAGTTGCACATCAAATCTAAGCTGTCTGAAGTGTTTTTCCAAAGTTATCAACTTTTTTATGTTTGGCGTTCCGGAATCTACCTTATCTCAGGCTCAAAACGCGTTTTACGCATTGTGCCATAACTTTGCAGGGAAGCTGCTGAACATGAAATGTTCAACTGCCGCTATAGCAGAAATGGCTTTTCTAGTAGTTGCACATCAAATCTTTGCTGTCTGAAGTGCTTTTCCAAAGCTATCAACATTTTTATGTTTGGCGTTCCGGAAACGACCTTATCTCAGTCTGAAAACGAGTTTTCTGCATTGTGCCATAACTTTGCAGGGAAGCTTCAGAACATGACATTTTCACATCCCACTATAGCAGAAACGGTCTTTCTTGTAGTTGCATATCAAATCTAAGCTGTCTGAAGTCTGTTTCCAAAGGTATCAACAATTTTATGTTTGCCGTTCCGGAATCGACCTTATCTCAGGCTGAAAACGCGTTTTCCGCATTGTTCCATAACTTTGGAGGGAAGCTTCAGAACATGAAAATTTCACCTCCCACGATAGCAGAAATGGTCTTTCTAGTAGTTGCACATCAAATCATATTGTCTGAAGTGTTTTTCCAAAGTTATCAATACTTTTATGTTTGGCATTCCGGATCCCACCTTATCTCAGGCTGAAAACGCGTTTTCTGCATTGTGCCATAACTTTGCAGGGAAGCTTCAGAACATGACAATTTCACCTCCCACTATAACAGAAAGGGTCTTTCTCGTAGTTGCACATCAAATCTAAGCTGTCTGAAGTGTTTTTCCAAAGTTTTCAACATTTTTATGTTTAGCGTTCCGGTATCGACCTTATCTCAGCCTGAAAACGCGTTTTCTGCTTTGTGCCATAACTTTGCATGGAAGCATCAGAATATCAAATGTTCACCTCCCATTATTGCGTAAAGAGTCTGTCTTGTAGTTGCACATCAAAACTAAGCTGTCTGAAGTGTTTTTCCATAGTTATCAACATTTTTATGTTTGGCGTTCCGGAATTGACCTTATCTCAGGCTGAAAACGCGTTTTACGCATTGTGCCATAACTTTGCAGGGAAGCTTCAGAACATCGAATTTTCACCACTCACTATCGCAGAAAGGGTCTTTTTCCTAGTTGCACATCAAATCTAAGCTGTCTGAAGTGTTTTTTCCAAAGTCATCAACATTTTTATGTTTACCGTTCTGGAACCCACCTTATCTCAGGCTGAATATGCGTTTTCTGCATTGTGCCATAACTTTACAGGGACGCTTTAGAACATGAATTTTTCACATCCCACTATAGCAGAAAGGGTCTTTCTAGTAGTTGCACATCAAATCTAAGCTGTCTGGTGTTTTTCAAAAGTTATCAACATTTTTATGTTTCTCGTTCCTGAACCCACCTTATATCAGGCTGAAAATGCATTTTCTGCATTGTGAAATCACTTTGCAGGGAAGCTTCAGAACATGGAATTTTCACCTCCCACTATAGCAGAAAGGGTCTTTCTAGTTGTTGCACTTCAAATCTAAGCTGTCTGAAGTGTTTTTCGAAAGTTATCAACATTTTTATGTATGCCGTTCCGGAACCCACCTTATCTCTGGCTGAAAACGTGTTTTCTGCATTGTGCCATAACTTTGCAGGGAAGCTTCAGAACATGAAATTTTCACCTCCCACTTTTGCCGAAAGGGTCTTTCTAGTAGTTTCACGTGAAATCTAAGCTGTCTGTAGTCGCTTTCCAAACTTATCAACATTTTTATGTTTGGCGTTCCGGAATCAATCTTATCTCAGGCTGAACACCCGTTTTCTGCATTGTGCCATATCTTTGCAGGGATGCATCAGAACATGACATTTTAAAGTTCCACTATAGCAGAAAAGGTCTTTCTAGTAGTTGCACATCAAATCTAAGCTCCCTGAAGTGTTTTTCCAAAGTTATCAACATTTTAATGTTTGGCGTTCCGAAATCGACCTTATCTCAGGCTGAAAACGCGTTTCACGAATTGTGCCATAACTTTGCATAAAGCTTCAGAACATGAAATTTTCACCTCCCACAATGGCAGAACGGGTCTTTATAGTAGTTGCAGATCAAATCTAAGCTGTCTGAAATGTTTTTCCAAAGTAATCAACATTTTTATGTTTGCCGTTCTGGATCCCACCTTATCTCAGTCTGAAAATGTGTTTTCTGCATTGTGCCGTAACTTTGCAGGGAAGCCTCAGAACATGAAATTTTCACCTCCCGCTATAGTAGAAAGGGTCTTTCTAGTAGTTGCATATCAAATGTAAGCTGTCTGACGTGTCTTTTTAAAGTTATCAACATTTTTATGTTTGGCGTTCCGGAATCGACTTTATCTCAGGCTGAAAACGCGTCTTACGCATGGTGCCATAACTTTGCAGGGATGCTTCAGAACATGAAATTTTCACCTCCCGCTATAGTAGAAAGGGTCTTACTAGTAGTTGCACATCAAATCTAAGCTGTCTGAAGTGTTTTTCCAAAGTTATCTACATTTTTATGTTTGGCGTTCCGGAATCAACCTTATCTCAGTCTGAAAATGTGTTTTCTGCATTGTGCCATAACTTTGCAGGGAAGCCTCAGAACATGAAATTTTCACCTCCCGCTATAGTAGAAAGGGTCTTTCTAGTAGTTGCACATCAAATCTAAGCTGTCTGAAGTGTTTTACAAAGTTATCAACATTTTTATGTTTGGCGTTCTGGAATCCACATTATCTCAGTCTGAAAACGCTTTTTCTGCATTGTGCCATAACCTTGCAGGCATACATCAGAACATGAAATTTTCATTCCCACAATAGCATAAAGGGTCTTTCTAGTAGTTGCACATCAAATCTAAGCTGTCTGTAGTGTTTTTTCAAAGTTATCATATTTTTATGTTTGGCGTTCCGGAATTGACCTTGTCTCATGCTGAAAACGCCTTTTCTGCATTGTGCCATAACTTTACAGGGAAGCTTCAGAACATCGAATGTTCGCCACCCACTATAGCAGAAAGGGTCTTTCTAATAGTTGCACATCAAATCTAAGCTGTCTGAAGTGTATTTGCAAAGTCATCAACATTTTTATGTTTGGCGTTTCTGAACCCACCTTATCTCAGGCTGAAAACGGGTTTTACGCATTTTGCCATAACTTTGCAGGGAAGCTTCTGAAAATGAAATTTTCACTTCGCACAATGGCATCAAGGGTCTTTCGAGTAGTTGCACATCAAATTTAAGCTGTCTGAAATGTTTTTCCAAAGTTATCAACATTTTTATGTTTAGCGTTCCGGGAACCGACCTTATGTCAGGCTGAAAACGCTTTTTTCGCATTGTGCCATAACTTTCCCGGGAAGCTTCAGAACATCGAATGTTCGCCACCCACTATAGCAGAAAGGGTCTTTCTCTTAGTTGCACATCAAATCTAAGCTGTCTGAAGATTTTTTACAAAGTCATCAACATTTTTATGTTTGGCGTTCTGGAACCCACCTTATATCAGGCTGAAGATGCGTTTTCTGCATTGTGCCATAACTTTGCAGGGAAGCTTCAAAACATGAAATTTTCAGCTCCCACTATAGCAGAAAGGGTCTTTCTAGTAGTTGCACGTCAAATCTAAACTGTCTGTTATGTTTTTGCAAAGTTATCAACATATTTATGTTTGGCGTTCTGGAATCGACCTTATCTCAGGCTGAAAACGCGTTTTTCGCATTGTGCCATAACTTTGCATGGAAGCTTCAGAACATGAAATTTGCACCTCCCACTATAGCAGAAAGGGTCTTTCTAGTAGTTGCACGTCAAATCTAAGCTGTCTGTTATGTTTTTGCAAAGTTATCAACATATTTATGTTTGGCGTTCCGAAACCCACCTTATCTCAGGCTGAGAACGCATTTTTTGCATTGTGCCATATATTCTAAGGGAAGCTTCAGAACATGAAATTTTCAATTCCCATTATAGCAGAAAGGGTCTTTCTCATTCTTGCACATCAAATCTAAGCTGTCTGAAGTGTTTTTCCAAAGTTATCAACATTTTTATGTTTGGCGTTCGGGAACCCACCTTATGTCAGGCTGAAAACGTGTTTTACGCATTGTGGCATAACATTGCTGGGAAGCTTCAGAACATCAAATTTTCACCACCCACTATAGCAGAAATGGTCTTTCTCGGAGTTGCACATCAAATCTAAGCTGTCTGAAGTGTTTTTTCCAAAGTCATCAACATTTTTATGTTTAGCGTTCTGGAACCCACCTTATATCAGGCTGAAGATGCGTTTTCTGCATTGTGCCATAACTTTGCAGGGAAGCTTCAGAACATGAAATTTTAACCTCCCACTATAGCAGAAAGGGTCTCTCATGTAGTTGCACATCAAATCTAAGCTGTCTGAAGTGTTTTTCCAAAGTTATTAACATTTTTATGTATGGCGTTCCGGAACCCACCTTATCTCAGGCTGAAAACGCGTTTTCTCCATTGTGGCATAACTTTGCAAGGAAGCTTCAAACATGAAATTTTCACCTCCCACTATAGCAGAAAGGGTCTTTCTAGTAGTTTCACGTGAAATCTAAGCTGTCTGAAGTGTTTTTCCAAAGTTATCAACATTTTTATGTTTGGCGTTCCGGAATCGACCTTATCTCAGGCTGAAAACGCGTTTTCTGCATTGTGCCATAACTTTGCAGGGAATCTTCAGAACATGAAATTTTCACATCCCACTATAGCAGAAAGGGTCTTTCTAGTAGTTGCACATCAAATCTAAGCTGTCTGAAGTTTTTTTCCAAAGTTATCAACATTTTTATGTTTGGCGTTCCGGAATCGACCTTATCTCAGGCTGAAAACGGGTTTTACGCATTTTGCCATAACTTTGCAGGGAAGCTTCTGAAAATGAAATTTTCACTTCACACAATGGCATCAAGGGTCTTTCGAGTAGTTGCACATCAAATTTAAGCTGTCTGAAGTGTTTTTCCAAAGTTATCAACATTTTTATGTTTAGCGTTCCAGGAACCGACCTTATGTCAGGCTGAAAACGCGTTTTACGCATTGTGCCATAACTTTCCCGGGAAGCTTCAGAACATCGAATGTTCGCCACCCACTATAGCAGAAAGGGTCTTTCTCCTAGTTGCACATCAAATCTAAGCTGTCTGAAGATTTTTTACAAAGTCATCAACATTTTTATGTTTGGCGTTCTGGAACCCACCTTATCTCAGGCTGAAGATGCGTTTTCTGCATTGAGCCATAACTTTGCAGGGAAGCTTCAAAACATGAAATTTTCAGCTCCCACTATAGCAGAAAGGGTCTTTCTAGTAGTTGCACGTCAAATCTAAGCTGTCTGATATGTTTTTGCAAAGTTATCAACATATTTATGTTTGGCGTTCTGGAATCGACCTTATCTCAGGCTGAAAACGCGTTTTTCGCATTGTGCCATAACTTTGCATGGAAGCTTCAGAACATGAAATTTGCACCTCCCACTATAGCAGAAAGGGTCTTTCTAGTAGGTGCACATCAAATCTATGCTGTCTGAAGTGTTTTTCCAAAGTTGTCAACATTTTTATGTTTGGCGTTCCGAAACCCACCTTATCTCAGGCTGAGAACGCATTTTTTGCATTGTGCCATATATTCTAAGGGAAGGTTCAGAACATGAAATTTGCACCTCCCACTATAGCAGAAAGGGTCTTTCTAGTAGTTTCAAGTGAAATCTAAGCTGTCTGAAGTGTTTTTCCAAAGTTATCAACATTTTTATGTTTGGCGTTCGGGAACCCACCTTATGTCAGGCTGAAAACGTGTTTTCTGCATTATGCCATAACTGTGCAGGAAACTTCAGAATATGAAATTTTAACCTCCCACTATTGCAGAAAGAGTCTGTCTTGTAGTTGAACATCTAATCTAAGCTGTCTGAAGTGTATTTCAAAAGTTATCAACTTTTTTATGTTTCCCGTTCCGGAATCGACCTTATGTCAGGCTGAAAACGCGTTTTCTGCTTTGTGCCATAACTTTGCAGGGAAGCATCAGAATATGAAATTTTCACCTCCCAATATTGCAGAAAGAGTCTGTCTTGTAGTTGAACATCAAAACTAAGCTGTCTGAAGTGTTTTTCCAAAGTTATCAACATTTTTATGTTTGGCGTTCGGGAACCCATCTTATCTCAGTCTGAAAACGTGTTTGTTGCATTGTGCCATAACTTTGCAGGGAAGCCTCAGAACATGAAATTTTCATCTGCCGCTATAGCAGAAAGGGTCTTTCTAGTAGTTGCACATCAAATCTAAGCTGTCTGAAGTGTTTTTCCAAAGTTATCAACATTTTTATGTTTGGCGTTCTGGAACCCATCTTATCTCAGTCTGAAAACGTCTTTTCTTGATTGTGCCATAACTTTGCAGGGAAGCCTCAGAACATGAAATGTTCACCTCCCACTATAGTAGAAACGGTCTTTCTCGTAGTTGCACATCAAATCTAAGCTGTCTGAAGTGTTTTTCGAAAGTTATCAACATTTTTATGTTTGGCGTTCCGGAATCGACCTTATCTCAGGCTGAAAACGCGTTTTCTGCATTGTGCCATAACTTTGCAGGGAAGCTTCAGAATATGAAATTTTAACCTCCCATTATTGCAGAAAGGGTCTCTCTTGTAGTTGCACATCAAATCTAAGCTGTCTGAAGTGTTTTTCCAAAGTTATCAACATTTTTATGTTTGGCCTTCCAGAATCGACCTTATCTCAGGCTGAAAACGTGTTTTACGCATTGTGCTGTAACTTTGCATAAAGCTTCAGCACATGAAATTTTCACCTTCCACTAAGCTCTCTGAAGTGTATTTCAAAAGTTATCAACTTTTTTATGTTTCCCGTTCCGGAATCGACCTTATGTCAGGCTGAAAACGTGTTTTACGCATTGTGGCATAACATTGCAGGGAAGCTTCAGAACATGAAATTTTAACCTCCCACTATTGCAGAAAGGGTCTCTCATGTAGTTGCACATCAAATCTAAGCTGTCTGAAGTGCTTTTCCAAAGTTATCAACATTTTTATGTTTGGCGTTCCAGAACCCACCTTATCTCAGGCTCAAAACGCGTTTTCTCCATTGTGGCATAACTTTGCAGGAAAGCTTCAGAACATGAAATTTTCACCTCCCACTATAGCAGAAAGGGTCTGTCTTGTAGTTGCACATCAAATCAAAGCTGTCTGAAGTGTTTTTCCAAAGTTATTAACATTTTTATGTATGGCGTTCCGGAACCCACCTTATCTCAGGCTGAAAACGCGTTTTCTCCATTGTGGCATAACTTTGCAAGGAAGCTTCAAACATGAAATTTTCACCTCCCACTATAGCAGAAAGGGTCTTTCTAATAGTTTCACGTGAAATCTAAGCTGTCTGAAGTGTTTTTCCAAAGTTATCAACATTTTTATGTTTGGCGTTCCGGAATCGACCTTATCTCAGGCTGAAAACGCGTTTTCTGCATTGTGCCATAACTTTGCAGGGAATCTTCAGAACATGAAATTTTCACATCCCACTATAGCAGAAAGGGTCTTTCTAGTAGTTGCACATCAAATCTAAGCTGTCTGAAGTGTTTTTCCAAGGTTATCAACTTTTCTTATGTTGGCGTTCCGGAATCGACCTTATCTCAGGCTGAAAACGCGTTTTACGCATTGTGCCATAACTTTCCAGGGAAGCTTCAGAACATCGAATGTTCGCCACCCACTATAGCAGAAAGGGTCTTTCTAATAGTTGCACATCAAATCTAAGCTGTCTGAAGTGTTTTTGCAAAGTCATCAACATTTTTATGTTTGGCGTTACTGAACCCACCTTATCTCAGGCTGAAAACGGGTTTTACGCATTTTGCCATAACTTTGCAGGGAAGCTTCTGAAAATGAAATTTTCATTTCGCACAATGGCATCAAGGGTCTTTCGAGTAGTTGCACATCAAATTTAAGCTGTCTGAAGTGTTTTTCCAAAGTTATCAACATTTTTATGTTTAGCGTTCCGGGAACCGACCTTATGTCAGGCTGAAAACGCGTTTTACGCATTGTGCCATAACTTTCCCGGGAAGCATCAGAACATCGAATGTTCGCCACCCACTATAGCAGAAAGGGTCTTTCGAGTAGTTGCACATCAAATCTAAGCTGTCTGAAGTGTCTTTCCAAAGTTATCAACATTTTTATGTTTGGCGTTCCGGAATCAACCTTATCTCAGGCTGAAAACACTTTTTCTGCATTGTGCCATAACTTTGCGGGGATGCATCAGTACATGAAATTTTCACCTCCCACAATAGCATATCGGGTCTTTCTAATAGTTGCACATCAAATCTAAGCTGTCTGAAGTCTTTTTCGAAAGTTATCAACATTTTTATGTTTGGCGTTCCGGAATCGACCTTATCTCTGGCTGAAAACGCGTTTTACGCATTGTGCCATAACTTTGCATAAAGCTTCAGAACATTACATTTTCACATCCCACTATAGCAGAAAGGTTTTTCTCGTAGTTGCATATCAAATCTAAGCTGTCTGAAGTGTTTTTCCAAAGTTATCAACATTTTTATGTTTGGCGTTCCGGAACCCACCTCATCTCAGGCTGAAAACGCTTTTTCTGCATTGTGCCATAACTTTTCAGGGCAGCTTCAGAACATGAAATTTTCACATCCCACTATAGCAGAAAGGGTCTTTCTAGTAGTTGCACATTAAAGCTAAGCTGACTGAAGTGTTTTTCCAAAGTTATCAACATTTTTATGTTTGGCGTTCCGGAATCGACCTTATCTCAGGCTGAAAACGTGTTTTCTGCATTGTGCCATAACTTTGCATTGAAGCTTCAGAACATGAAATTTTCACATCCCACTATAGCAGAAAGGGTCTTTCTAGTAGTTGCACATTAAAGCTAAGCTGTCTGAAGTGTTTTTCCAAACTTATCAACATTTTTATGTTTGGCGTTCCGGAACCCATCTTATCTCAGGCTGAAAACGCGTTTTCTGCATTGTGCCATACCTTTGCAGGGAAGCTTCAGAACATGAAATTTTCACCTCCCACTATAGCAGAAAGGGTCGTTCTCGTAGTTGCACTTCAAATCTAAGCTGTCTGAAGTGTTTTTCCAAAGTTATCAACATTTTAATGTTTGGCGTTACAGAATCGACCGTATCTCAGGATGAAAAATTGTTTTCTGCATTGTCCCATAACTTTCCAGGGAAGCTTCAGAACTTGAAATTTTGACCTAACACTATAGCAGAAAGGGTCTTTCTAGTACTTGCACATCAAATCTAAGCTGTCCGAAGTGTTTTTCGAAAGTTATCAACATTTTTATGTTTGGTGTTCCGGAATCGACCTTATCTCAGGATGAAAAATCGTTTTCTGCATTGTCCCATGACTTTCCAGGGAAGCTTCAGAACATGAATTTTCGACCTCCCACTATAGCAGAAAGGGTCTTTCGAGTAGTTGCACATCAAATCTAAGCTGTCTGAAGTGTTTTTCGAAAGTTATCAACATTTTTATGTTTGGTGTTCCAGAATGGACCTTATCTCAGGCTGAAAACGCGTTGTCTGCATTGTGCCATAACTTTGCATGGAAGCTTCCGAAAATTAAATTTTTACCTCCCACTCTAGCAGAAAGGGTCTTTCTAGTAGTTGCACATCAAATCGAAGCTGTCTGAAGTGTTTTTCCAAAGTTATCAACATTTTTATGTTTGGCGGTCCGGAACCCACCTTATCTCAGGCTGAAAACGCGTTTTCTGCATTGTGCCATATCTTTGCAGGGAAGCTTCAGAAAATGAAATTTTCACCTCCGACTATAGCAGAAAGGGTTTTTCTAGTAGTTGCACATCAAATCTAAGCTGTTTGAAGTGTTTTTCGAAAGTTATCAACATTTTTATGTTTGGCGTTTCGGAACCCACCTTGTCTCAGTCAGAAAAATTGTTTTCTGCATTGTCCCATAACTTCTCAGGGAAGCTTCAGAACATGAAATTTCGACCTCCCACTATAGCAGAAAGGGTCTTTCTAGTTGTTGCACTTCAAATCTAAGCTGTCTGAAGTGTTTTTCCAAAGTTATCAACATTTTAATGTTTGGCGTTCCGGAACCCACCTTATCTCAGGCTGAATAATCGTTTTCTGCATTGTCCCATAACTTCTCAGGGAAGCTTCAGAACATGAAATTTACACCTCCCACTAAAGCAGAAAGGGTCTTTCTAGTAGTTGCTCATCAAATCTAAGCTGTCTGAAGTGTTGTTCCAAAGTTATCAACATTTTTACGCTTGGCGTTCCGGAACCCACCTTATCTCAGGCTGAAAACGCGTTTTCTGCATTGTGCCATAACTTCTCAGGGAAGCTTCAGAACATGAAATGTTCACCTCCCACTATAGCAGAAAGGGTCTTTCTAGTAGTTGCACATCAAATCTAAGCTGTCTGAAGTGTTTTTCGAAAGTTATCAACATTTTTATGTTTGGCGTTCCGGAACCCACCTTATCTCGGGCTGAAAACGCGTTTTCGGCATTGTGCCATAACTTTGCTGGGAAGCTTCAGAACATCAAATTTTCACGTCCCACTATAGCAGAAAGGGTCTTTCTAGTAGTTGCACATCAAATCTAAGCTGTCTGAAGTGTTTTTCCAAAGTTATCAACATTTTTATGTTTGGCGTTCCGGAATCGACCTTATCTCAGGATGAAAAATCGTTTCCTGCATTGTCCCATAACTTTCCACGGGAAGCTTCAGAACATGAAATTTTGACCTCCCACTATAGCAGAAAGGGTCGTTCTAGTAGTTGCACTTCAAATCTAAGCTGTCTGAAGTGTTTTTCCAAAGTTATCAACATTTTAATGTTTGGCGTTACAGAATCGACCGTATCTCAGGATGAAAAATTGTTTTCTGCATTGTCCCATAACTTTCCAGGGAAGCTTTAGAACATGAAATTTTGACCTAACACTATAGCAGAAAGGGTCTTTCTAGTAGTTGCACATCAAATCTAAGCTGTCTGAAGTGTTTTTCGAAAGTTATCAACATTTTTATGTTTGGCGTTCCAGAATCGACCTTATCTCAGGCTGAAAACGCGTTGTCTGCATTGTGCCATAACTTTGCAGGGAAGCTTCCGAACATGAAATTTTTACCTCCCACTATAGCAGAAAGGGTCTTTCTAGTAGTTGCACATCAGATCTAAGCTGTCTGAAGTGTTGTTCCAAAGTTATCAACATTTTTACGTTTGGCGTTCCGGAACCCACCTTATCTCAGGCTGAAAACGTGTTTTCTGCATTGTGCCATATCTTTGCAGGGAAGCTTCAGAAAATGAAATTTTCACCTCCCACTATAGCAGAAAGGGTTTTTCTAGTTGTTGCACTTCAAATCTAAGCTGTTTGAAGTGTTTTTCCAAAGTTATCAACATTTTTATGTTTGGCGTTTCGGAACCCACCTTGTCTCAGGCAGAAAACGCATTTTCTGCATTGTCCCATAACTTCTCAGGGAAGCATCAGAACATGAAATTTCGACCTCCCACTATAGCAGAAAGGGTCTTTCTAGTTGTTGCACTTCAAATCTAAGCTGTCTGAAGTGTTTTTCCAAAGTTATCAACATTTTAATGTTTGGCGTTACAGAATCGGCGGTATCTCAGGATGAAAAATTGTTTTCTGCATTGTCCCATAACTTTCCAGGGAAGCTTCAGAACATGAAATTTTGACCTAACAATATAGCAGAAAGGGTCTTTCTAGTACTTGCACATTAAATCTAAGCTGTCTGAAGTGTTGTTCCAAAGTGATCAACATTTTTACGTTTGGCGTTTCGGAACCCACCTTATTTCAGGCTGAAAATGCGTTTTACGCATTGTGCCATAACTTAGCAGGGAAGCTTCAGAACATCGAATTCTCAACTCCCACTATAGCAGAAAGGGTCTTTCTAGTAGTTGCACATCAAATCTAAGCTGTTTGAAGTGTTTTTCCAAAGTTATCAACATTTTTATGTTTGGCATTCCGGAATCAACCTTATCTCAGGCTGAAAACGCATTTTCTGCATTGTGCCATAACTTTGCAAGGAAGCTTCAGAAAATGAAATTTTCACCTCCAACTATAGCAAAAAGGGTCTTTCTAGTAATTGCACATCAGATCGAAGATGTTTGAAGTGTTTTTCCGAAGTTATCAACATTTTTATGTTTGGCGTTCCGGAAACAACCTTATCTCAGGCTGAAAACGCGTTTTACACAATTTGCCATAACTTTGCAGGAAAGCTTCAGAATATGACATTTTTACCACCCACTATAGCAGAAAGGGTCTTTCTAGTAGTTGCACATCAAATCTAAGCTGTCTGAAGTGTTTTTCCAAAGTTATCAACATTTTAATGTTTGGCGTTACAGAATCGACCGTATCTCAGGATGAAAAATTGTTTTCTGCATTGTCCCATAACTTTCCAGGGAAGCTTCAGAACATGAAATTTTGCCCTAACACTATAGCAGAAAGGGTCTTTCTAGTACTTGCACATCAAATCTAAGCTGTCTGAAGTGTTGTTCCAAAGTGATCAACATTTTTACGTTTGGCATTTCGGAACCCACCTTATCTCAGGCTGAAATCACGTTTTCTGCATTGTCCCATAACTTTCTAGGGAAGCTTCAGAACATGAAATTTTGCCCTAACACTATAGCAGAAAGGGTCTTTCTAGTAGTTGCACATCAAATCTAAGCTGTCTGAAATGTTGTTCCAAAGTAATCAACATTTTTATGTTTGGCATTCCGGAACCCACCTTATCTCAAGCTGAAAACGCGTTGTCTGCATTGTGCCATAACTTTCAATGGAAGCTTCCGAACATGAAATTTTAACCTACCACTATAGCAGAAAGGGTCTTTCTAGTAGTTGCACATCAAATCTAAGCTGTCTGATGTGTTTTTCCAAAGTTATCAACATTGTTATGTATGGCGTTCCGGAATCGACCTTATCTCAGGCTGAAAACGCGTTTTCTGCATTGTGCCATAACTTCTCAGGGAAGCTTCAGAACATGAAATGTTCACCTCCCACTATCGCAGAAAGGGTCTTTCTCGTAGTTGCACATCAAATCTAAGCTGTCCGAAGTGTTTTTCGAAAGTTATCAACATTTTTATGTTTGGCGTTTCGGAACCCACCTTGTCTCAGGCTGAAACATTTTTTTCTGCATTGTCCCATAACTTTCCAGGGAAGCTTCAGAACATGAAATTTTGACCCAACACTATAGCAAAAAGGGTCTTTCTAGTAGTTGCACATCAAATCTAAGCTGTCTGAAGTGTTGTTCCAAAGTGATAAACATTTTTAAGTTTGACGTTCCTGAATCAACCTTATCTCAGGCTGAACACTCCGTTTTCTGCATTGTCCCATAACTTTGCAGGGAAGCTTCAGAACATGGAATTTTCACCTCCCACTATTACAGAAAGGGTCTTTCTAGTCGTTGTACATCAAATCTAAGCTGTCTATAGTGTTTTTCGAAAGTTATCAACATTTTTATGTTTGGCGTTGCGGAATCGACCTTATCTCAGGGTGAAAACGCGTTTTACGCATTGTACCATAACTTTGCATGAAAGCTTCCGAACATGAAATTTTAACCTCACACTATAGCAGAAAGGGTCTTTTTAGTAGTTGCGCACCAAATCTAAGCTGTCTGAAGTGTTTTTCCAAAAATCGTTTTACGCATTATGCCATAACTTTGGAGGGAAGCTTCAGAACATCGAATTTTCACCACCCACTATATCAGAAAGCGTCTTTCTAGTAGTTGCACATCAAATCTAAGCTGTCTGAAGTGTTTTTCCAAAGTGACCATCATTTTTATGTTTGGCGTTCGGGAATCGACCTTATCTCAGGCTCAAAATGCCTTTTCTGCATTGTGCCATAACTTTGCAGAGAAGCTTCAGGACATGAAATTTTAACCTCCCACTATAGCAGAAAGGGTCTTTTTAGTAGTTGCGCAACAAATCTAAGCTGTCTGAAGTGTTTTTCAAAAGATATCAACATTTTTATGTTTGGCGTTCCGGAATCGACCTTATCTCAGGATGAAAAATCGTTTACTGCATTGTGCCATAACTTTGCAAGTAAGCTTCAGAACATGAAATTTTGACCTCCCACAATAGCAGAAAGGGTCTTTCTAGTAGTTGCACATCAAATCTAAGCTGTCTGAACTGTTTTTCGAAAGTTATCAACATTTTTATGTTTGGCGTTCCGGAATCGACCTTATCTCAGGCTGAAAACGCGTTTTACGCATTGTACCATAACTTTGCATGAAAGCTTCCGAACATGAAATTTTAACCTCACACTATAGCAGAAAGGGTCTTTTTAGTAGTTGCGCACCAAATCTAAGCTGTCTGAAGTGCTTTTCCAAAGTGATCATCATTTTTATGTTTGGCGTTCGGGAATCGACCTTATCTCAGGCTCAAAATGCGTTTTCTGCATTGTGCCATAACTTTGCAGAGAAGCTTCAGTACATGAAATTTTCACCTCCCTCTATAGCAGAAAGGGTCTTTCTAGTAGGTGCACATCAAATCTAAGCTGTCTGAAGTGTTTGTCCAAAGTTATCAACATTTTTATGTATGGCGTTCCGGAACCCACCTTATCTCAGGCTGAAAACGCTTTTCTTTCTTTGGGCCATAACTTTGCAGGGAAGCTTCAGAACATGAAATTTTGACCTCCCACTATAGCAGAAAGGGTCTTTCTAGTAGTTGCACATCAAATCTAAGCTGTGTTAAGTGTTTTTCGAAAGATATCAACTTTTATATGTTTGGCGTTCCGGAACCCCCCTTATCTCAGACTGAAAACGCGTTTTCTGCATTGTGCCATAACTTTGCAGGGAATCTTCAGAACATGAAATTTTCACATTCCACTACAGCAGAAAGGGTCTTTCTAGTAGTTGCACATCAAATGTAAGCTGCCTGACGTGTTTATCCAAAGTTATCAACATTTTTATGTTTGGCGTTCCGGAATCGACCTTATCTCAGGCTGAAAACGCGTTTTACGCATAGTGCATAATTTTACAGGGAAGCTTCAGAACATGAAATGTTCACCTCCCACTATAGCAGAAAGGGTCTTTTTAGTAGTTGCACATCAAATCTAAGCTGTCTGAAGTGTTTTTCAAAAGATATCAACATTTTTATGTTTGGCGTTCCGGAATCGACCTTATCTCAGGATGAAAAATCGTTTTCTGCATTGTGCCATAACTTTGCAAGTAAGCTTCAGAACATGAAATTTTGACCTCCCACAATAGCAGAAAGGGTCTTTCTAGTAGTTGCACATCAAATCTAAGCTGTCTGAACTGTTTTTCGAAAGTTATCAACATTTTTATGTTTGGCGTTCCGGAATCGACCTTATCTCAGGCTGAAAACGCGTTTTACGCATTGCACTATAACTTTGCATGAAAGTTTCCGAACATGAAATTTTAACCTCACACTATAGCAGAAAGGGTCTTTTTAGTAGTTGCGCACCAAATCTAAGCTGTCTGAAGTGTTTTTCCAAAGTGATCATCATTTTTATGTTTGGCGTTTGGGAATCGACCTTATCTCAGGCTCAAAATGCGTTTTCTGCATTGTGCCATAACTTTGCAGAGAAGCTTCAGTACATGAAATTTTCACCTCCCTCTATAGCAGAAAGGGTCTTTCTAGTAGGTGCACATCAAATCTAAGCTGTCTGAAGTGTTTGTCCAAAGTTATCAACATTTTTATGTATGGCGTTCCGGAACCCACCTTATCTCAGGCTGAAAACGCTTTTCTTTCTTTGGGCCATAACTTTGCAGGGAAGCTTCAGAACATGAAATTTTCACCTCTGACTATAGCAGAAAGGGTCTTTCTAGTAGTTGCACATCAAATCTAAGCTGTGTTAAGTGTTTTTCGAAAGATATCAACTTTTATATGTTTGGCGTTCCGGAACCCCCCTTATCTCAGACTGAAAACGCGTTTTCTGCATTGTGCCATAACTTTGCAGGGAATCTTCAGAACATGAAATTTTCACATTCCACTACAGCAGAAGGGGACTATCTCATAGTTGCACATCAAATCTAAGCTGTCTGAAGTGTTTTTCCAAAGTTATCAACATTTTTATGTTTGGCGTTCCGGAATCGACCTTATCTCAGGCTGAAAACGCGTTTTCTGCATTGTGCCATAACTTTGCAGGGAAGCTTCAGAACATGGAATTTTAACCTCCCACTCTAACAGAAAGTGTCTTTCTAGCAGTTGCACGTCAAATCTAAGATGTCTGAAGTGTTTTTCCAAAGTTATCAATATTTTTATTTTTGGCGTTCCGGAATCGACCTTATCTCAGGCTGAAAAGCCGTTTTCTGCATTGTGCCATAACTTTGGAGGGAAGCTTCAGAAAATGAAATTTTCACATTCCACTGCAGCAGAAGGGGACTTTCTCGTAGTTGCACATCAAATCTAAGCTGTCTGAAGTGTTTTTCCAAAGTTATCAACATTTTTATGTTTGGCGTTCCAGAACCCACCTTACCTCACGCTGAAAACATGTTTCTTTCTTTGTGCCATAACTTTGCAAGGAAGCTTCAGAACATGAAATTTTAACCTCCCACTATAGCAGAAGGGGTCTTTCTAGTAGTTGCACATCAAATCTAAGCTGTCTGAAATGTTTTTCGAAAGTTATCAACATTTTTATGTTTGGCGTTCCGGAACCCACCTTGTCTCAGGCTGAAAACGCGTTTTCTGCATTGTGCCAAAACTTTGCGGGGAAGCTTTAGAACACGAAATTTTCACCTGCCACTATAGCAGAAAGGGTCTTTCGAGTAGTTGCACATCAAATCTAAGCTGCCTGACGTGTTTTTCCAAATTTATCAACATTTTTATGTTTGGCGTTCCGGAATCGACCTCATCTCAGGCTCAAAACGCGTTTTCTGCATTGTGCCATAACTTTGCAGAGAAGCTTCAGAACATGAAATTTTCACCTCCCACTATAGCAGAAAGCGTCTTTTTAGTAGTTGCTCATCAACTCTAAGTTGTCTGAAGTGTTTTTCAAAAGTTATCAACATTTTTATGTTTGGCGTTCCGGAATCGACCTTATCTCAGGCTGAAAACGCGTTTTACGCATAGTGCATAATTTTACAGGGAAGCTTCAGAACATAAAATGTTCACCTCCCACTATAGCAGAAAGGGTCTTTTTAGTAGTTGCACATCAAATCTAAGCTGTCTGAAGTGTTTTATGTTTGGCGTTCCGGAATCGACCTTATCTCAGGCTGAAAACGCGTTTTCTGCATTGTGCCATAACTTTGCAGGGAAGCTTCAGAACATGAAATTTTAACCTCCCACTATAGCAGAAAGGGTCTTTCTAGTAGTTGCACATCAAATCAAAGCTGTCTGATGTGTTTTTCCAAAGTTATCAACATTTTTATGTCTGGCGTTCCGGAATCAACCTTATCTCAGACTGAAAAGGCGTTTTCTGCATTGTGCCATAACTTTGCAGGGAAGCTTCAGAACATGAAATTTTCACGTCCCACTATAGCAGAAAGGGTCTTTCCAGTAGTTGCACATCAAATCTAAGCTGTCTGGAGTGTTTTTCCAAAGTTATCAACATTTTTATGTTTGGCGTTCCGGAACGCACCTTATCTCAGGCTGAAAACGCGTTTTCGGCATTGTGCCATAACTTTGCGGGGAAGCTTCAGAACATGAAATTTTTACGTCCCACTATAGCAGAAAGGGTCTTTCCAGTAGTTGCTCATCAAATCTAAGCTGTCTGAAGTGTTTTTCGAAAGTTAACAACATTTTTATGTTTGGCGTTCCGGAATCGACCTTATCTCAGGATGAAAAATTGTTTTCTGCATTGTCCCATAACTTTGCAGGGAAGATTCTGAACATGAAATTTTCACGTCCCACTATAGCAGAAAGGGTCTTTCTAGTATTTGCACATCAAATCTAAGCTGTCTGAAGTGTTTTTCCAAAGTTATGAACATTTTTATGTTTGGCGTTCCGGAATCAACCTTATCTCAGGCTGAAAACGCATTTTCTGCATTGTGCCATAACTTTGCAAGGAAGCTTCAGAACATGAAAATTTCACCTCCCACTATACCAGAAAGGGTCTTTCTAGTAGTTGCACATCAAATCGAAGCTGTCTGAAGTGTTTTTCAAAAGTTATCAACATTTTTATGTTTGGTGTTCCGGAATCGACCTCATCTCAGGCTGAAAACGCGTTTTCTGCATTGTGCTATAACTTTGCACAGAAGCTTCAGAACGTGAAATTTTCACCTCCCACTACAACAAAAAGGGTGTTTGTAGCAGTTGCACATCAAATCTAAGCTGTCTGAAGTGTTTTTCCAAAGTTATCAGCATTTTTATATTTGGCATTCCAGAACCTGCCTTGACTCAGGCTGAAAACGTGTTTCTTTCTTTGAGCCATAACTTCTCAGGGAAGCTTCAGAACATGACATTTTCACCTCCGACTATAGCAGAAAGGGTCTTTCTAGTAGTTGCATATCACATCTAAGTTGTCTGATGTGTTTTTCCAAAGTTATCAACATTTTTATGTTTGGCGTTTCGGAACCCACCTCATCTCAGGCTGAAAACGCGTTTTCTGCATTGTGCCATAACTTTGCATGTATGCTTCCGAACATGAAATTTTGGCCTCCTACTATAGCAGAAAGGGTCTTTTTAGTAGTTGCACATCAAATCTAAGCTGTCTGAAGTGTTTTTCGAAAGTTATCAACATTTTTATGTTTGGCGTTCCGGAATCGACCTTATCTCTGGCTGAAAACGCGTTTCCTGCATTGTGCCATAACTTTGCATGGATGCTTCCGAACATGAAATTTTCACGTCCCACTATCGCAGAAAGGGTCTTTCTAGTAGTTGCACATCAAATCTAAGCTGTCTGAAGTGTTTTTCCAAAGTTATCAACACTTTTATGTTTGGCGTTCCTGAATCGACCTTATCTCAGGCTGAAAACGCGATTTCTGCATTGTGATATAACTTTGCAAGGAAGCTTCAGAACATGAAATTTTCACGTCCCACTATCGCAGAAAGGGTCTTTCTAGTAGTTGCACATCAAATCTAAGCTGTCTGAAGTGTTTTTCCAAAGTTATCAACACTTTTATGTTTGGCGTTCCTGAATCGACCTTATCTCAGGCTGAAAACGCGTTTTCTGCATTGTGCCATAACTTTGCAGTGAAGCTTCAGAACATGAAATTTTCACCTCCCACTATAGCAGAAAGGGTATTTCTAGAAGTTGCACATCAAATCTAAGCTGTCTGTAGAGTTTTTCCTGAGTGATCAACATTTTTATGTTTGGGGTTCTGAAATCAACCTCATCTCAGGCTGAAAACGCGTTTTACGCATAGTGCCATAACTTTGCAGCGAAGCTTCAGAACATGAAAATTTCACCTCCCACTATAGCAGAAAGGGTCTTTCGAGTAGGTGCACATCAAATCAAAGCTGTTTGAAGTGTTTTTTCAAAGTTATCAACACTTTTATGTTTGGCGTTCCGGAATCGACCTTATCTCAGGCTGAAAACACGATTTACGCATTCTGCCATAACTTTGCAGGGAAGCTTCAGAACATGAAATTTTCATATCCCACTATAGCAGAAAGGGTCTTTCTAGTAGTTGCACATCAAATCTATGCTGTCTGAAGTGTTTTTTTAAAGTTTTCAACATTTTTATGTTTGGCGTTCCTGAATCGACCTTATCTCAGGCCGAAAACGCGTTTTCTGCATTGTGCCATAACTTTGCAGGGAAGCTTCAGAACATGAAATTTTCACCTCCCACTATAGCAGAAAGGCTATTTCTAGTAGTTGCACATCAAATCTAAACTGTCTGAAGTGTTTTTCCAAAGTTATTAACACTTTTATGTTTGCCGTTCCGAAACCCACCTTATCTCAGGCTGAAAAGCGTTTTTGTGCATTGTGCCATAACTTTTCAGGGAAGCTTCAGATCATGAAATTTTAACCTCCCACTATAGCAGAAAGGGTCTTTCTAGTAGTTGCACATCAAATCTAAACTGTCTGAAGTGTTTTTCCAAAGTTATTAACACTTTTATGTTTGGCGTTCCAAAACCCACCTTATCTCAGGCTGAAAAGCGTTTTTGTGCATTGTGCCATAACTTTTCAGGGAAGCTTCAGAAAATGAAATTTTAACCTCCCACTATAGCAGAAAGGGTCTTTCTAGTAGTTGCACATCAAATCTAAACTGTCTGAAGTGTTTTTCCAAAGTTATCAACACTTTTATGTTTGGCGTTCCGAAACCCACCTTATCTCAGGCTGAAAAGCGTTTTTACGCATTGTGCCATAACTTTTCAGGGAAGCTTCAGAACATGAAATTTTAACCTCCCACGAAAGCAGAAAGGGTCTTTCTAGTAGGTGCACATCAAATCTAAGCTGTCTGAAGTGTTTTTCGAAAGTTATCAACACTTTTATGTTTGGCGTTCCGAAACCCACCTTATCTCAGGCTGAAAAGCGTTTTTGTGCATTGTGCCATAACTTTTCAGGGAAGCTTCAGAACATGAAATTTTAACCTCCCACTATAGCAGAAAGGGTCTTACTAGTAGTTGCACATCAAATCTAAGCTGTCTGAAGTGTTTTTCAAAAGTTATCAACACTTTTATGTTTGGCGTTCCGAAACCCACCTTATCTCAGGCTGAAAAGCGTTTTTGTGCATTGTGCCATAACTTTTCAGGAAAGCTTCAGAACATGAAATTTTAACCTCCCACTATAGCAGAAAGGGCCTTTCTAGTAGTTACACATCAAATCTAAGCTGTCTGAATTGTTTTTCCAAAGTTATCAACACTTTTATGTTTGGCGTTCCGAAACCCACCTTATCTCAGGCTGAAAAGTGTTTTTGTGCATTGTGCCATAACTTTTCAGGGAAGCTTCAGAACATGAAATTTTAACCTCCCACTATAGCAGAAAGGGTCTTTCTAGTAGTTGCACATCAAATCTAAGCTGTCTGAAGTGTTTTTCAAAAGTTATCAACACTTTTATGTTTGGCGTTCCGAAACCCACCTTATCTCAGGCTGAAAAGCGTTTTTGTGCATTGTGCCATAACTTTTCAGGAAAGCTTCAGAACATGAAATTTTAACCTCCCACTATAGCAGAAAGGGTCTTTCTAGTAGTTGCACATCAAATCTAAACTGTCTGAAGTGTTTTTCCAAAGTTATCAACACTTTTATGTTTGGCGTTCCGAAACCCAACTTATCTCAGGCTGAAAAGCGTTTTTACGCATTGTGCCATAACTTTTCAGGGAAGCTTCAGAACATGAAATTTTCACCTCCCACAATAGCAGAAAGGGTCTTTCTAGTAGTTGCACATCAAATCTAAGCTGTCTGAAGTGTTTTTCCAAAGTTATCAACATTTTTATGTTTGGCGTTCCGGAACCAACCTTATCTCAGGCTGAAAACACGTTTTCTGCATCGTGCCATAACTTTGCAGGAAAGCCTCAGAACATGAAATGTTCACCTCCCACTATAGCAGAAAGGGTCTTTTTAGTAGTTGCACAACAAATCTAAGCTGTCTGAAGTGTTTTTCCAAAAATTGTTTTACGCATTATGCCATAACTTTGGAGGGAAGCTTCAGAACATCGAATTTTCACCACCCACTATATCAGAAAGCGTCTTTCTAGTAGTTGCAAATCAAATCTAAGCTGTCTGAAGTGTTTTTCCAAAGTTATCAACATTTTTATGTTTGGCGTTCCGGAACCCACCTTGTCTCAGGCTGAAAACGCGTTTTCTGCATTGTGCCAAAACTTTGCAGGGAAGCTTCAGAACATGAAATTTTCACCACCCACTATAGCAGAAAGGGTGTTTCTAGCAGTTGCACATCAAATCTAAGCTGTCTGAAGTTTTTTTCCAAAGTTATCAACTTTTTTATGTTTGGCGTTCCGGAATCGACCTTATCTCAGGCTCAAAACGCGTTTTACGCATTGTGCCATAACTCTGCGGGGAAGCTTCAGAACATGAAATTTTCACCTGCCACTATAACAGAAAGGGTCTTTCGAGTAGTTGCACATCAAATCTAAGCTGCCTGACGTGTTTTTCCAAAGTTATCAACATTTTTATGTTTGGCGTTCCGGAATCGACCTTATCTCAGGCTGAAAAGCCGTTTTCTGCATTGTGCCATAACTTTGGAGGGAAGCTTCAGAACATGAAATTTTCACATTCCACTGCAGCAGAAGGGGACTTTCTCGTAGTTGCACATCAAATCTAAGCTGTCTGAAGTGTTTTTTCAAAGTTATCAACATTTTTATGTTTGGCGTTCCGGAACCCACCTTATCTCAGACTGAAAACGAGTTTTCTGCTTTGTGCCATAACTTTACTGGGAAGCTTCAGAACATGAAATTTTCACATCCCACTATAGCAGAAAGGGTCTTTCTAGGAGGTGCACATCAAATCTAAGCTGTCTGAAGTGTTTTTCCAAAGTTATCAACATTTTTATGTTTGGCGTTCCGGAACCCACCTTACCTCAGGCTGAAAACGTGTTTCTTTCTTTGTGCCATAACTTTGCAGGGAAGCTTCAGAACATGAAATTTTAACCTCCCACTCTAGCAGAAAGTGTCTTTCTTGCAGTTGCACGTCAAATCTAAGATGTCTGAAGTGTTTTTCCAAAGTTATCAATATTTTTATTTTTGGCGTTCCGGAACCCACCTTATCTCAGGCTGAAAACGGGTTTTCCGCATTGGGCCATATCTTTGCTGGGAAGCTTCAGAACATGAAATTTTCACCTATGACGATAGCAGAAGGGGTCTTTCTAGTAGTTGCACATCAAATCTAAGCTGTCTGAAGTGTTTTTCCAAAGTTATCAACATTTTTATGTTTGGCGTTCCGGAACCCACCTTGTCTCAGGCTGAAAACGCGTTTTCTGCATTGTGCCAAAACTTTGCAGGGAAGCTTCAGAACTTGAAATTTTCACCACCCACTATAGCAGAAAGGGTGTTTCTAGCAGTTGCACATCAAATCTAAGCTGTCTGAAGTTTTTTTCCAAAGTTATCAACTTTTTTATGTTTGGCGTTCCGGAATCGACCTTATCTCAGGCTCAAAACGCGTTTTACGCATTGTGCCATAACTCTGCGGGGAAGCTTCAGAACATGAAATTTTCACCTGCCACTATAGCAGAAAGGGTCTTTCGAGTAGTTGCACATCTAATCTAAGCTGCCTGACGTGTTTTTCCAAAGTTATCAACATTTTTATGTTTGGCGTTCCGGAATCGACCTCATCTCAGGCTGAAAACGCGTTTTCTGCATTGTGCCAAAACTTTGCAGAGAAGCTTCAGAACATGAAATTTTCACCTCCCACTATAGCAGAAAGGGTCTTTTTAGTAGTTGCTCATCAACTCTAAGTTGTCTGAAGTGTTTTTCAAAAGTTATCAACATTTTTATGTTTGGCGTTCCGGAATCGACCTTATCTCAGGCTGAAAACGCGTTTTACGCATAGTGCATAATTTTACAGGGAAGCTTCAGAACATGAAATGTTCACCTCCCACTATAGCAGAAAGGGTCATTTTAGTAGTTGCACATCAAATCTAAGCTGTCTGAAGTGTTTTATGTTTGGCGTTCCGGAATCGACCTTATCTCTGGCTGAAAACGCGTTTCCTGCATTGTGCCATAACTTTGCATGGATGCTTCCGAACATGAAATTTTCACGTCCCACTATCGCAGAAAGGGTCTTTCTAGTAGTTGCACATCAGATCTAAGCTGTCTGAAGTGTTTTTCCAAAGTTATCAACACTTTTATGTTTGGCGTTCCTGAATCGACCTTATCTCATCCTCAAAATGCGTTTTCTGCATTGTGCCATAACTTTGCAGAGAAGCTTCTGAACATTAAATTTTAACCTCCCACTATAGCACAAAGGGTCTTTCTAGTAGTTGCACATCAAATCGAAGCTGTCTGAAGTGTTTTTCAAAAGTTATCAACATTTTTATGTTTGGTGTTCCGGAATCGACCTCATCTCAGGCTGAAAACGCGTTTTCTGCATTGTGCTATAACTTTGCAGAGAAGCTTCAGAACGTGAAATTTTCACCTCCCACTACAACAAAAAAGGGTGTTTGTAGCAGTTGCACATCAAATCTAAGCTGTCTGAAGTGTTTTTCCAAAGTTATCAGCATTTTTATATTTGGCATTCCAGAACCTGCCTTGACTCAGGCTGAAAACGTGTTTCTTTCTTTGAGCCATAACTTCTCAGGGAAGCTTCAGAACATGACATTTTCACCTCCGACTATAGCAGAAAGGGTCTTTCTAGTAGTTGCATATCACATCTAAGTTGTCTGATGTGTTTTTCCAAAGTTATCAACATTTTTATGTTTGGCGTTTCGGAACCCACCTCATCTCAGGCTGAAAACGCGTTTTCTGCATTGTGCCATAACTTTGCATGTATGCTTCCGAACATGAAATTTTGGCCTCCTACTATAGCAGAAAGGGTCTTTTTAGTAGTTGCACATCAAATCTAAGCTGTCTGAAGTGTTTTTCGAAAGTTATCAACATTTTTATGTTTGGCGTTCCGGAATCGACCTTATCTATGGCTGAAAACGCGTTTCCTGCATTGTGCCATAACTTTGCATGGATGCTTCCGAACATGAAATTTTGGCCTCCTACTATAGCAGAAAGGGTCTTTTTAGTAGTTGCACATCAAATCTAAGCTGTCTGAAGTGTTTTTCCAAAGTTATCAACACTTTTATGTTTGGCGTTCCGGAATCGACCTTATCTCAGGCTGAAAACACGATTTACGCATTGTGCCATAACTTTGCAGGAAAGCTTCAGAATATGAAATTTTCAACTCCCACTATAGCAGAAAGGGTCTTTCTAGTTGTTGCGCATCAAATCTAAGCTGTCTGAAGTGTTTTTCCAAAGTTATCAACATTCTTATGTTTGGCGTTCCGGAATCAACCTTATCTCAGGCTGAAAACGCGTTTTACATATTTTGCCATAACTTTGCAGGGAAGCTTCAGAACATGAAATTTTCACCTCCCACTATAGAAGAAAGGGTCTTTCTAGTAGTTGCACATCAAATCTAAGCTGTCTGTAGAGTTTTTCCTGAGTTATCAACATTTTTATGTTTGGCGTTCCGGAATCGACCTCATCTCAGGCTGAAAACGCGTTTTCTGCATTGTGCCAAAACTTTGCAGAGAAGCTTCAGAACATGAAATTTTCACCTCCCACTATAGCAGAAAGGGTCTTTTTAGTAGTTGCTCATCAACTCTAAGTTGTCTGAAGTGTTTTTCAAAAGTTATCAACATTTTTATGTTTGGCGTTCCGGAATCGACCTTATCTCAGGCTGAAAACGCGTTTTACGCATAGTGCATAATTTTACAGGGAAGCTTCAGAACATGAAATGTTCACCTCCCACTATAGCAGAAAGGGTCATTTTAGTAGTTGCACATCAAATCTAAGCTGTCTGAAGTGTTTTATGTTTGGCGTTCCGGAATCGACCTTATCTCTGGCTGAAAACGCGTTTCCTGCATTGTGCCATAACTTTGCATGGATGCTTCCGAACATGAAATTTTCACGTCCCACTATCGCAGAAAGGGTCTTTCTAGTAGTTGCACATCAGATCTAAGCTGTCTGAAGTGTTTTTCCAAAGTTATCAACACTTTTATGTTTGGCGTTCCTGAATCGACCTTATCTCATCCTCAAAATGCGTTTTCTGCATTGTGCCATAACTTTGCAGAGAAGCTTCTGAACATTAAATTTTAACCTCCCACTATAGCACAAAGGGTCTTTCTAGTAGTTGCACATCAAATCGAAGCTGTCTGAAGTGTTTTTCAAAAGTTATCAACATTTTTATGTTTGGTGTTCCGGAATCGACCTCATCTCAGGCTGAAAACGCGTTTTCTGCATTGTGCTATAACTTTGCAGAGAAGCTTCAGAACGTGAAATTTTCACCTCCCACTACAACAAAAAAGGGTGTTTGTAGCAGTTGCACATCAAATCTAAGCTGTCTGAAGTGTTTTTCCAAAGTTATCAGCATTTTTATATTTGGCATTCCAGAACCTGCCTTGACTCAGGCTGAAAACGTGTTTCTTTCTTTGAGCCATAACTTCTCAGGGAAGCTTCAGAACATGACATTTTCACCTCCGACTATAGCAGAAAGGGTCTTTCTAGTAGTTGCATATCACATCTAAGTTGTCTGATGTGTTTTTCCAAAGTTATCAACATTTTTATGTTTGGCGTTTCGGAACCCACCTCATCTCAGGCTGAAAACGCGTTTTCTGCATTGTGCCATAACTTTGCATGTATGCTTCCGAACATGAAATTTTGGCCTCCTACTATAGCAGAAAGGGTCTTTTTAGTAGTTGCACATCAAATCTAAGCTGTCTGAAGTGTTTTTCGAAAGTTATCAACATTTTTATGTTTGGCGTTCCGGAATCGACCTTATCTATGGCTGAAAACGCGTTTCCTGCATTGTGCCATAACTTTGCATGGATGCTTCCGAACATGAAATTTTGGCCTCCTACTATAGCAGAAAGGGTCTTTTTAGTAGTTGCACATCAAATCTAAGCTGTCTGAAGTGTTTTTCCAAAGTTATCAACACTTTTATGTTTGGCGTTCCGGAATCGACCTTATCTCAGGCTGAAAACACGATTTACGCATTGTGCCATAACTTTGCAGGAAAGCTTCAGAACATGAAATTTTCAACTCCCACTATAGCAGAAAGGGTCTTTCTAGTTGTTGCGCATCAAATCTAAGCTGTCTGAAGTGTTTTTCCAAAGTTATCAACATTCTTATGTTTGGCGTTCCGGAATCAACCTTATCTCAGGCTGAAAACGCGTTTTACATATTTTGCCATAACTTTGCAGGGAAGCTTCAGAACATGAAATTTTCACCTCCCACTATAGAAGAAAGGGTCTTTCTAGTAGTTGCACATCAAATCTAAGCTGTCTGTAGAGTTTTTCCTGAGTTATCAACATTTTTATGTTTGGGGTTCCTGAATCGACCTTATCTCAGGCCGAAAACGCGTTTTCTGCATTGTGCCATAACTTTGCAGGGAAGCTTTAGAACATGAAAATTTCACCTCCCACTATAGCAGAAAGGGTCTTTCTAGTATGTGCACATCAAATCAAAGCTGTTTGAAGTGTTTTTCCAAAGTTATCAACACTTTTATGTTTGGCGTTCCGGAATCGACCTTATCTCAGGCTGAAAACACGATTTACGCATTCTGCCATAACTTTGCAGGGAAGCTTCAGAACATGAAATTTTCATATCCCACTATAGCAGAAAGGGTCTTTCTAGTAGTTGCACATGAAGTCTAAGCTGTCTGTAGAGTTTTTCCAAAGTTATCAATATTTTTATGTTTGGCGTTCCGGAATCGACCTTATCTCAGGCTGAAAACGCGTTTCCTGCATTGTGGCATAACTTTGCAGGGAAGCTTCAGAACATGAAATTTTCACCTCCCACTGTAGCAGAAAGGGTCTTTCTTGTAGTTGCACATCAAATCTAAGCTGTCTGAAGTGTTTTTCCAAAGTTATCAACATTTTTATGTTTGGCGTTCTGGAACCCACCTTATCTCAGGCCGAAAACGCGTTTTCTGCATTGTGCCATAACTTTGCAGTGAAGCTTCAGAACATGAAATTTTCACCTCCCACTATAGCAGAAAGGGTATTTCTAGAAGTTGCACATCAAATCTAAGCTGTCTGTAGAGTTTTTCCTGAGTTATCAACATTTTTATATTTGGGGTTCTGAAATCAACCTCATCTCAGGCTGAAAACGCGTTTTACGCATAGTGCCATAACTTTGCAGCGAAGCTTCAGAACATGAAAATTTCACCTCCCACTATAGCAGAAAGGGTCTTTCTAGTAGGTGCACATCAAATCAAAGCTGTTTGAAGTGTTTTTCCAAAGTTATCAACACTTTTATGTTTGGCGTTCCGGAATCGACCTTATCTCAGGCTGAAAACACGATTTACGCATTCTGCCATAACTTTGCAGGGAAGCTTCAGAACATGAAATTTTCATATCCCACTATAGCACAAAGGGTCTTTCTAGTAGTTGCACATCAAATTTATGCTGTCTGAAGTGTTTTTCGAAAGTTTTCAACATTTTTATGTTTGGCGTTCCTGAATCGACCTTATCTCAGGCCGAAAACGCGTTTTCTGCATTGTGCCATAACTTTGCAGGGAAGCTTTAGAACATGAAAATTTCACCTCCCACAATAGCAGAAAGGGTCTTTCTAGTAGTCTCACATCAAATCTAAGCTGTCTGAAGTGTTTTTCCAAAGTTATCAACATTTTTATGTTTGGCGTTCTGGAACCCACCTTATCTCAGGCAGAAAACGCGTTTTCTGCATTGTGCCATAACTTCTCAGGGAAGCTTCAGAACATGAAATTTTCACCTCCCACTATAGCAGAAAGGCTATTTCTAGTAGTTGCACATCAAATCTAAGCTGTCTGAAGTGTTTTTCCAAGGTTATCAACTTTTTTTATGTTGGCGTTCCGGAATCGACCTTATCTCAGGCAGAAAACGCGTTTTCTGCATTGTGCCATAACTTCTCAGGGAAGCTTCAGAACATGAAATTTTCACCTCCCACTGTAGCAGAAAGGGTCTTTCTAGTTGTTGCGCATCAAATCTAAGCTGTCTGAAGTGTTTTTCCAAAGTTATCAACATTCTTATGTTTGGCGTTCCGGAATCAACCTTATCTCAGGCTGAAAACGCGTTTTACGCATTGTGCCATAACTTTGCAGGACAGCTTCAGAACATAAAATTTTCAACTCCCACTATAGCAGAAAGGGTCTTTCTAGTAGTTGCACATCCAATCTAAGTTGTCTGAGGTGTTTTTCCAAAGTTATCAAAATTCTTATGTTTGGCGTTCCGGAACCCACCTTATCTCAGCCTGAAAACGCGTTTTACATATTTTGCCATAACTTTGCAGGGAAGCTTCAGAACATGAAATTTTCACCTCCCACTATAGAAGAAAGGGTCTTTCTAGTAGTTGCACATCAAATCTAAGCTGTCTGTAGAGTTTTTCCTGAGTTATCAACATTTTTATGTTTGGGGTTCCTGAATCGACCTTATCTCAGGCCGAAAACGCGTTTTCTGCATTGTGCCATAACTTTGCAGGGAAGCTTTAGAACATGAAAATTTCACCTCCCACTATAGCAGAAAGGGTCTTTCTAGTATGTGCACATCAAATCAAAGCTGTTTGAAGTGTTTTTCCAAAGTTATCAACACTTTTATGTTTGGCGTTCCGGAATCGACCTTATCTCAGGCTGAAAACACGATTTACGCATTCTGCCATAACTTTGCAGGGAAGCTTCAGAACATGAAATTTTCATATCCCACTATAGCAGAAAGGGTCTTTCTAGTAGTTGCACATGAAGTCTAAGCTGTCTGTAGAGTTTTTCCAAAGTTATCAATATTTTTATGTTTGGCGTTCCGGAATCGACCTTATCTCAGGCTGAAAACGCGTTTCCTGCATTGTGGCATAACTTTGCAGGGAAGCTTCAGAACATGAAATTTTCACCTCCCACTGTAGCAGAAAGGGTCTTTCTTGTAGTTGCACATCAAATCTAAGCTGTCTGAAGTGTTTTTCCAAAGTTATCAACATTTTTATGTTTGGCGTTCTGGAACCCACCTTATCTCAGGCCGAAAACGCGTTTTCTGCATTGTGCCATAACTTTGCAGTGAAGCTTCAGAACATGAAATTTTCACCTCCCACTATAGCAGAAAGGGTATTTCTAGAAGTTGCACATCAAATCTAAGCTGTCTGTAGAGTTTTTCCTGAGTTATCAACATTTTTATATTTGGGGTTCTGAAATCAACCTCATCTCAGGCTGAAAACGCGTTTTACGCATAGTGCCATAACTTTGCAGCGAAGCTTCAGAACATGAAAATTTCACCTCCCACTATAGCAGAAAGGGTCTTTCTAGTAGGTGCACATCAAATCAAAGCTGTTTGAAGTGTTTTTCCAAAGTTATCAACACTTTTATGTTTGGCGTTCCGGAATCGACCTTATCTCAGGCTGAAAACACGATTTACGCATTCTGCCATAACTTTGCAGGGAAGCTTCAGAACATGAAATTTTCATATCCCACTATAGCACAAAGGGTCTTTCTAGTAGTTGCACATCAAATTTATGCTGTCTGAAGTGTTTTTCGAAAGTTTTCAACATTTTTATGTTTGGCGTTCCTGAATCGACCTTATCTCAGGCCGAAAACGCGTTTTCTGCATTGTGCCATAACTTTGCAGGGAAGCTTTAGAACATGAAAATTTCACCTCCCACAATAGCAGAAAGGGTCTTTCTAGTAGTCTCACATCAAATCTAAGCTGTCTGAAGTGTTTTTCCAAAGTTATCAACATTTTTATGTTTGGCGTTCTGGAACCCACCTTATCTCAGGCAGAAAACGCGTTTTCTGCATTGTGCCATAACTTCTCAGGGAAGCTTCAGAACATGAAATTTTCACCTCCCACTATAGCAGAAAGGCTATTTCTAGTAGTTGCACATCAAATCTAAGCTGTCTGAAGTGTTTTTCCAAGGTTATCAACTTTTTTTATGTTGGCGTTCCGGAATCGACCTTATCTCAGGCTGAAAACGCGTTTTAAGCATTGTGCCATAACTTTGCAGGGAAGCTTCAGAACATGAAATGTTCACCTCCCACTATAGCAGAAAGGGTCTTTCTAGTAGTTGCACATCAGATCTAAGCTGTCTGAAGTGTTTTTCCAAAGTTATCAACATTTTTATGTTTGGCGTTCTGGAACCCACCTTATCTCAGGCTGAAAACGCGTTTTCTGCATTGTGCCATAACTTTGCAGTGAAGCTTCAGAACATGAAATTTTCATCTCCCACTATAGCAGAAAGGGTATTTCTAGAAGTTGCACATCAAGTCTAAGCTGTCTGTAGAGTTTTTCCTGAGTTATCAACATTTTTGTGTTTGGGGTTCCGGAATCGACCTTATCTCAGGCCGAAAACGTGTTTTCTGCATTGTGCCATAACTTTGCAGGGAAGCCTCAGAACATGAAATTTTCACCTCCCACTATAGCAGAAAGGGTCTTTCTAGTAGGTGCACATCAAATCAAAGCTGTTCGAAGTGTTTTTCCAAAGTTATCAACACTTTTATGTTTGGCATTCCGGAATCGACCTTATCTCAGGCCGAAAACGCGTTTTCTGCATTGTGCCATAACTTTGCAGGGAAGCTTCAGAACATGATATTTTCAACTCCCACTATAGCAGAAAGGGTCTTTCTAGTAGGTGCACATCAAATCAAAGCTGTTTGAAGTGTTTTTCCAAAGTTATCAACACTTTTATGATTGGCGTTCCGGAATCGACCTTATCTCAGGCTGAAAACACGATTTATGCATTCTGCCATAACTTTGCAGGGAAGCTTCAGAACATGAAATTTTCACCTCCCACTATACCAGAAAGGGTCTTTCTAGAAGTTGCACATCAAATCTAAGCTGTTTGAAGTGTTTTTCCAAAGTTATCAACACTTTTATGTTTGGCGTTCCTGAATCGACCTTTTCTCAGGCTGAAAACGCGTTTTATGCATTGTGCCATAACTTTGCAGGGAAGCTTCAGAACATGAAAATTTCACCTCCCACTATAGCAGAAAGGGTCTTTCTAGTAGGTGCAAATCAAATCAAAGCTGTTCGAAGTGTTTTTCCAAAGTTATCAACATTTTTATGTTTGGCGTTCTGGAACCCACCTTATCTCAGGCTGAAAACGCGTTTTCTGCATTGTGCCTTAACTTTGCAGGGAAGCTTCAGAACATGAAATTTTCACCTCCCACTATAGCAGAAAGGGTCTTTCTAGTAGTTGCACATCAAATCTAAGCAGTTTGAAGTGTTTTTCCAAAGTTATCAACACCTTTATGTTTGGCGTTCCTGAATCGACTTTTTGTGAGGCTGAAAACGCGTTTTCTGCATTGTGCCATAACTTTGCAGGGAAGCTTCAGAACACGAAATTTTCACCTCCCACGATAGCAGAAAGGGTCTTTCGAGTAGTTGCACATCAAATCTAAGGTGTCTGAAGTGTTTTTCCAAAGTTATCAACATTTTGATGTTTGGCGTTCCGGAATCGACCTTATCTCAGGCTGAAAACGCGTTTTATGCATTGTGCCTTAACTTTGCAGGGAAGCTTCAGAACATGAAATTTTCAGCTCCCACTATAGCAGAAAGGGTCTTTCTCGTAGTTGCACATCAAATCTAAGCTGTCTGAAGTGTTTTTCCAAAGTTATCAACACTTTTATATTTGCCGTTCCGGAATCGAGCTTATGTCAGGCTGAAAACACGATTTATGCATTCTGCCATAACTTTGCAGGGAAGCTTCAGAACATGAAAATTTCATATCCCACTATAGCAGAAAGGGTCTTTCTTGTAGGTGCACATCAAATAGAAGCTGTCTGAAGTGTTTTTCCAAAGTTATCAACATTTTTACATTTGGCGTTCCGGAATCGACCTTATCTCAGGCTGAAAACGCGTTTTATGCATTGTGCCATAACTTTGCAGGGAGACTTCAGAACATGAAATTTTCTCCTCCCACTATAGCAGAAAGGGTATTTCAAGTAGTTGCACATCAAATCTAAGCAGTCTGAAGTGTTTTTCGAAAGTTATCAACATTTTTATGCTTGGCGTTCTGGAACCCACCTTATCTCAGGCTGAAAACGCGTTTTCTGCATTGTGCCATAACTTTGCAGGGAGACTTCAGAACATGAAATTTTCTCCTCCCACTATAGCAGAAAGGGTATTTCTAGTAGTTGCTCATCAAATCTAAGTTGTCTGAAGTGTTTTTCCAAAGTTATCAACATTCTTATGTTCGGCGTTCCGGAACCCACCTTATGTCAGCCTGAAAACGCGTTTTACATATTTTGCCATAACTTTGCAGGGAAGCTTCAGAACATGAAATTTTAACATCCCACTATAGCAGAAAGGGTATTTCTAGTAGTTGCACATCAAATCTAAGCTGTCTGAAGAGTTTTTCTAAAGTTATCAACATTCTTGTGTTTGGCGTTCCGGAATCGACCTTATCACAGGCTGAAAACGCGTTTTCTGCATTGTGCCATAAATTTGCAGAGATGCTTCAGAACATGAAAATTTTACCTCCCACTATTGCAGAAAGGGTCTTTCTAGTAGGTGCAAATCAAATCAAAGCTGTTCGAAGTGTTTTTCCAAAGTTATCAACATTGTTATGTTTGGCGTTCTGGAACCCACCTTATCTCAGGCTGAAAACGCGTTTTCTGCATTGTGCCATAACTTTGCAGGGAAGCTTCAGAACACGAAATTTTCACCTCCCACGATAGCAGAAAGGGTCTTTCGAGTAGTTGCACATCAAATCTAAGCTGTCTGAAGTGTTTTTCCAAAGTTATCAACATTTTGATGTTTGGCGTTCCGGAATCGACCTTATCTCAGGCTGAAAACGCGTTTTATGCATTGTGCCTTAACTTTGCAGGGAAGCTTCAGAACATGAAATTTTCAGCTCCCACTATAGCAGAAAGGGTGTTTCTCGTAGTTGCACATCAAATCTAAGCTGTCTGAAGTGTTTTTCCAAAGTTATCAACATTTTGATGTTTGGCGTTCCGGAATCAACCATATCTCAGGGTGAAAACATGTTTCCTGCATTGTGCCATAACTTTGCAGGGAAGCTTCAGAACATGAAATTTTAACCTCCCACTATAGCAGAATGCGTCTTTCTAGTAGTTGCACATCAAATCTTAGCTGTCTGAAGTGTTTTTCCAAAATTCTCAACATTTTTATGTTTGGCGTTCTGAAATCAACCTCATCTCAGGCTGAAAACGCGTTTTCTGCATTGTGCCAAAACTTTTTAGGTAAGCTCCAGAACATGACATTTTCACCTCCCACTATCGCAGAAAGGGTCTTTCTAGTACTTGCACATCAAATCTAAGCTGTCTGAAGTGTTTTTCCGAAGTTATTAACATTTTTATGTTTGGCGTTCCGGAATCGACCTTATCTCAGGCTGAAAACGTGTTTTCTGCATTGTGCCATAACTTTGCAATGGAGCTTCAGAAGATGAATTTTTTACCTCCCACTATAGCAGAAATGGTCTTTCGAGTAGTTGCACATCAAATCTAAGCTGTCTGAAGTGTTTTTCCAAGGTTATCAACTTTTCTTATGTTGGCGTTCCGGAATCGACCTTATCTCAGGCTGAAAACGCTTTTAACGCATTGTGCCATAAATTTGCAAGGAAGCTTCATAATATGAAATTTTCACCACCCACTATAGCAGAAAGGGTCTTTCTAGTAGTTGCACATCAAATCTAAGTTGTCTGAAGTGTTTTTCAAAAGTTATCAACATTTTTATGTTTGGCGTTCCGGAATCGACCTTATCTCAGGCTATAAACGTCTTTTCTGCATTGTGCCATAACTTTGCAGGGAAGCTTCAGAACATGAAATTTTCACCCCCCACGATAGCAGAAAGGGTCTTTCTAGTAGTTGCACATCAAATCTAAGCTGTCTGAAGTGTTTTTTCAAAGTTATCATATTTTTATGTTTGGCGTTCCGGAATCGACCTTATCTCAGGCTGAAAACGGGTTTTACGCATTGTGCCATAACTTTGCAGAGAAGCTTCAGAACATGAAATTTTCTCCTACCACTACAGCAGAAAGGGTCTTTCAAGTAGTTGCACATCAAATCTAAGCTGTCTGCAGTTTTTTTTCCAAAGTTATCAACATTTTTATGTTTGGCGTTCCGGAATCGACCTTATCTAAGGCTGAAAACGCGTTTCACGCATTGTGCCATAATTTTGCAAGGAAGCTTCAGAACACGAAATTTTCACCACCCACTATATCAGAAAGGGTCTTTCTAGTAGTTGCACATCAAATCTAAGCTGTCTGAAGTGTTTTTCCAAAGTTATCAACATTTTTATGTTTGGCGTTCCAAAATCAACCTTATCTCAGGCTGAAAACACTTTTTACGCATTGTGCCATAACTTTGCAGCGAAGCTTCAGAACATGAAATTTTCACCTCCCACAATAGCAGAAAGGGTCTTTCTCGTAGTTGCGCATCAAATCGAAGCTGTCTGAAGTGTTTTTCGAAAGTTATCAACATTTTAATGTTTGGCGTTACAGAATCGACCGTATCTCAGGATGAAAAATTGTTTTCTGCATTGTGCCATAACTTTGCAAGGAAGCTTCAGAACATGAAATTTTGACCTAACACTATAGCAGAAAGGGTCTTTCTAGTAGTTGCACATCAAATCTAAGCTGTCTGAAGTGTTTTTCCAAAGTTATCAACATTTTTAAGTTTGGCGTTCTGGAACCCACCTTATCTCAGGCTGAAAACGCGTTTTCTGCATTGTGCCATAACTTTGCAGGAAAGCTTCAGAACATGAAATTTTCACCTCCCACTATAGCAGAAAGGGTCTTTCTAGTAGTTGCACATCAAATCTAAGTTGTTTGAAGTGTTTTTCCAAAGTTATCAACATTTTTATGTTTGGCGTTCTGAAATCAACCTCATCTCAGGCTGAAAACGAGTTTTACGCATTGTGCCATAACTTTGCAGCGAAGCTTCAGAACATGAAATTTTCACCTCCCACAATAGCAGAAAGGGTCTTTCTCGTAGTTGCGCATCAAATCGAAGCTGTCTGAAGTGTTTTTCGAAGGTTTTCAACATTTTTATGTTTGGTGTTCCTGAATCGACCTTTTCTCAGGCTGAAAACGCGTTTTCTGCATTGTGCCATAACTTTTCAGGGAAGCTTCGGAACATGAAGTTTTCACCTCCCACTATGGCAGAATGTATCTTTCTATTAGTTGCACATCAAATCTAAGCTGTCTGAAGTGTTTTTCCAAAGCTATCAATATTTTTTTGTTTGGCGTTCCGGAACCCACCTTATCTCAGGCTGAAAACGCGTTTTCTGCATTGTGCCATAACTTTGCATGGAAGCTTCAGAACATGAAATTGTCACCTCCCACTATAGCAGAAAGGGTCTTCCTAGCAGTTTCACATCAAATCTAAGCTGTCTGAAGTGTTTTTCCAAAGTTATCAACATTTTTTTGTGTGGCGTTTCAGAATCGACCTTATCTCAGGCTGAAAACGCGTTGTCTGCATTGTGCCATAACTTTGCATGGAAGCTTCCGAACATGAAAATTTAACCTCCCACTATAGCAGAAAGGGTCTTTCTAGTAGTTGCAGATCAAATCTAAGCTGTCTGATATGTTTTTCCAAAGTTATCAACATTTTTATGTTTGGCGTTCCGGAATCTACCTTATCTTAGGCTGAAAACGCGTTTTACGCATTGTGCCATAACTTTGCAGGGAAGCTTCAGAACATGAAATGTTCACCTCCCACTATAGCAGAAAGGGTCTTTCTAGTAGTTGCACATCAAATCTAAGCTGTTTGAAGTGTTTTTCCAAAATTATCAACATTTTTATGTTTGGCGTTCCGGAATCAACCTTATCTCAGGCTGAAAACGCATTTTCTGCATTGTGCCATAACTTTGCAAGGAAGCTTCAGAACATGAAATGTTCACCTCCCACTATAGCAGAAAGGGTCTTTATAGTAGTTGCACATCAGATCTAAGCTGTCTGAAGTGTTTTTCGAAAGTTATCAACATTTTAATGTTTGGCGTTACAGAATCGACCGTATCTCAGGATGAAAAATTGTTTTCTGCATTGTCCCATAACTTTCCAGGGAAGCTTCAGAACATGAAATTTTGACCTAACACTATAGCAGAAAGGGTCTTTCTAGTAGTTGCACATCAAATCTAAGCTGTCTGAAGTGTTTTTCGAAAGTTATCAACATTTTTATGTTTGTCGTTCCGGAATCGACCTTATCTCAGGCTGAAAACGCGTTTTACGCATTGTGCCATAACTTCTCAGGGAAGCTTCAGAACATCAAATGTTCACCTAACACTATAGCAGAAAAGGTCTTTCTAGTAGTTGCACATCAAATCTAAGCTGTCTGAAGTGTTTTTCCAAAGTTATGAACATTTTTACGTTTGGCGTTCCAGAATCGACCTTATGTCAGGCTGAAAACGCGTTGTCTGCATTGTGCCATAACTTTGCATGGAAGCTTCCGAACATGAAATTTTAACCTCCCACTATAGCAGAAAGGCTCTTTCTAGTAGTTGCACATCAAATCTAAGCTGTCTGAAGTGTTTTTCCAAAGTTATCAATATTTTTATGTTTGGCGTTCCGGAATCGACCTTATCTCAGGCTGAAAACGCGTTTCCTGCATTGTGGCATAACTTTGCAAGGAAGCTTCAGAACATGAAATTTTCACGTCCCACTATAGCAGAAAGGGTCTTTCTAGTAGTTGCACATCAAATCTAAGCTGTCTGAAGTGTTTTTCGAAAGTGATCAACATTTTTATGTTTACCGTTCCGGAACCCACCTTATCTCAGGCTGAAAATGCGTTTCCTGCATTGTGCCATAACTTTGCAGGGAAACTTCAGAACATGAAATTTTCACCTCCCACTACAGCAGAAAGGGTCTCTCTAGTAGTTGCACATCAAATCTAAGCTGTCTGAAATGTTTTTCCAAAGTTATCAACATTTTTACATTTGGCGTTTCAGAATCGACCTTATCTCAGGCTGAAAACGCGTTGTCTGCATTGTGCCATAACTTTGCAGGGAAGGTTCAGAAAATGAAATTTTCACCTCCCACTACAGCAGAAAGGGTCTTTCTAGTAGTTGCACATTAAATCTAAGCTGTCTGAAGTGTTGTTCCAAAGTTATCAACATTTTTACGTTTGGCGTTCCGGAATCGACCTTATCTTCGGCTGAAAACGCGTTTTACGCATTGTGCCATAACTTTGCAGGGAAGCTTCAGAACATGAAATGTTCACCTCCCACTATAGCAGAAAGGGTCTTTCTAGTAGTTGCACATCAAATCTAAGCTGTCTGAAGTGTTTTTCCAAAGTTATCAACATTTTTATGTTTGGCGTTCCGGAATCAACCTTATCTCAGGCTGAAAACGCATTTTCTGCATTGTGCCATCACTTTGCAAGGAAGCTTCAGAACATGAAATGTTCACCTCCCACTATAGCAGAAAGGGTCTTTCTAGTAGTTGCACATCAGATCTAAGCTGTCTGAAGTGTTTTTCGAAAGTTATCAACATTTTAATGTTTGGCGTTAGAGAATCGACCGTATCTCAGGATGAAAAATTGTTTTCTGCATTGTCCCATAACTTTCCAGGGAAGCTTCAGAACATGAAATTTTGACCTAACACTATAGCAGAAAGGGTCTTTCTAGTAGTTGCACATCAAATCTAAGCTGTATGAAGTGTTTTTCGAAAGTTATCAACATTTTTATGTTTGTCGTTCCGGAATCGACCTTATCTCAGGCTGAAAATGCTTTTTACGCTTTGTGCCATAACTTCTCAGGGAAGCTTCAGAACATCAAATGTTCACCTAACACTATACCAGAAAAGGTCTTTCTAGTAGTTGCACATCAAATCTAAGCTGTCTGAAGTGTTTTTCCAAAGTTATGAACATTTTTACGTTTGGCGTTCCAGAATCGACCTTATGTCAGGCAGAAAACGCGTTGTCTGCATTGTGCCATAACTTTGCATGGAAGCTTCCGAACATGAAATTTTAACCTCCCACTATAGCAGAAAGGCTCTTTCTAGTAGTTGCACATCAAATCTAAGCTGTCTGAAATGTTTTTCCAAAGTTATCAACATTTTTATGTTTGGCGTTCCGGAACCCCCCTAATCTCAGGCTGAAAACGGGTTTTCTGCATTGTGACATAACTTTGCAGGGAAGGTTCAGAAAATGAAATTTTCACCTCCCACTACAGCAGAAAGGGTCTTTCTAGTAGTTGCACATTAAATCTAAGCTGTCTGAAGTGTTGTTCCAAAGTTATCAACATTTTTACGTTTGGCGTTCCGGAATCGACCTTATCTTAGGCTGAAAACGCGTTTTACGCATTGTGCCATAACTTTGCAGGGAAGCTTCAGAACATGAAATGTTCACCTCCCACTATAGCAGAAAGGGTCTTTCTAGTAGTTGCACATCAAATGTAAGCTGTCTGAAGTGTTTTTCGAAAGTTATCAACATTTTAATGTTTGGCGTTAGAGAATCGACCGTATCTCAGGATGAAAAATTGTTTTCTGCATTGTCCCATAACTTTCCAGGGAAGCTTCAGAACATGAAATTTTGACCTAACACTATAGCAGAAAGGGTCTTTCTAGTAGTTGCACATCAAATCTAAGCTGTCTGAAGTGTTTTTCGAAAGTTATCAACATTTTTATGTTTGTCGTTCCGGAATCGACCTTATCTCAGGCTGAAAATGCTTTTTACGCTTTGTGCCATAACTTCTCAGGGAAGCTTCAGAACATCAAATGTTCACCTAACACTACAGCAGAAAAGGTCTTTCTAGTAGTTGCACATCAAATCTAAGCTGTCTGAAGTGTTTTTCCAAAGTTATGAACATTTTTACGTTTGGCGTTCCAGAATCGACCTTATGTCAGGCAGAAAACGCGTTGTCTGCATTGTGCCATAACTTTGCATGGAAGCTTCCGAACATGAAATTTTAACCTCCCACTATAGCAGAAAGGCTCTTTCTAGTAGTTGCACATCAAATCTAAGCTGTCTGAAATGTTTTTCCAAAGTTATCAACATTTTTATGTTTGGCGTTCCGGAACCCCCCTAATCTCAGGCTGAAAACGGGTTTTCTGCATTGTGACATAACTTTGCAGGGAAGGTTCAGAAAATGAAATTTTCACCTCCCACTACAGCAGAAAGGGTCTTTCTAGTAGTTGCACATTAAATCTAAGCTGTCTGAAGTGTTGTTCCAAAGTTATCAACATTTTTACGTTTGGCGTTCCGGAATCGACCTTATCTTAGGCTGAAAACGCGTTTTACGCATTGTGCCATAACTTTGCAGGGAAGCTTCAGAACATGAAATGTTCACCTCCCACTATAGCAGAAAGGGTCTTTCTAGTAGTTGCACATCAAATGTAAGCTGTCTGAAGTGTTTTTCCAAAGTTATCAACATTTTTATGTTTGGCATTCCGGAATCTACCTTATCTCAGGCTGAAAACGCTTTTTACGCTTTGTGCCATAACTTTGCAGGGAAGCTACAGAAAATAAAATTTTCACCTCCCACTATAGCAGAAAGGGTTTTTCTAGTAGTTGCACATCAAATCTAAGCTGTTTGAAGTGTTTTTCCAAAATTATCAACATTTTTATGTTTGGCGTTCCGGAATCAACCTTATCTCAGGCTGAAAACGCATTTTCTGCATTGTGCCATAACTTTGCAAGGAAGCTTCAGAACATGAAATGTTCACCTCCCACTATAGCAGAAAGGGTCTTTCTAGTAGTTGCACATCAGATCTAAGCTGTCTGAAGTGTTTTTCGAAAGTTATCAACATTTTAATGTTTGGCGTTAGAGAATCGACCGTATCTCAGGATGAAAAATTGTTTTCTGCATTGTCCCATAACTTTCCAGGGAAGCTTCAGAACATGAAATTTTGACCTAACACTATAGCAGAAAGGGTCTTTCTAGTAGTTGCACATCAAATCTAAGCTGTCTGAAGTGTTTTTCGAAAGTTATCAACATTTTTATGTTTGGCGTTCCAGAATCGACCTTATCTCAGGCTGAAAACGCGTTGTCTGCATTGTGCCATAACTTGGCATGGAAGCTTCCGAACATGAAATGTTCACCTCCCACTATAGCAGAAAGGGTCTTTCTAGTAGTTGCACATCAAATCTAAGCTGTCTGAAGTGTTTTTCCAAAGTTATCAACATTTTTATGTTTGGCGTTCCGGAATCGACCTTTTCTCTGGCTGAAAACGCGTTTTACGCATTGTGCCATAACTTCTCAGGGAAGCTTCAGAACATCAAATGTTCACCTAACACTATAGCAGAAAAGGTCTTTCTAGTAGTTGCACATCAAATCTAAGCTGTCTGAAGTGTTTTTCCAAAGTTATGAACATTTTTACGTTTGGCGTTCCAGAATCGACCTTATGTCAGGCTGAAAACGCGTTGTCTGCATTGTACCATAACTTTGCATGGAAGCTTCCGAACATGAAATTTTAACCTCCCACTATAGCAGAAAGGCTCTTTCTAGTAGTTGCACATCAAATCTAAGCTGTCTGAAATGTTTTTCCAAAGTTATCAACATTTTTATGTTTGGCGTTCCGGAACCCCCCTAATCTCAGGCTGAAAACGGGTTTTCTGCATTGTGCCATAACTTTGCAGGGAAGCTTCAGAACATGAAATTTTAACCTCCCACTGTAGCAGAAAGGGTCTTTCTAGTAGTTGCACATCAAATCTAAGCTGTCTGAAGAGTTTTTTAAAAGTTATCAACATTTTTATGTTTGGTGTTCCTGAATCGACCTTATCTCAGGCTGAAAACGCGTTTTCTGCATTGTGCCATAACTTTGCATGGAAGCTTCCGAACATGAAAATTTAACCTCCCACTATAGCAGAAAGGGTCTTTCTAGTAGTTGCAGATCAAATCTAAGCTGTCTGATGTGTTTTTCCAAAGTTATCAACATTTTTATGTTTGGCGTTCCGGAGTCGACCTTATCTCAGGCTGAAAATGCGTTTCCTGCATTGTGAAATCTAAGCTGTCTGAAATGTTTTTCCAAAGTTATCAACATTTTTACTTTTGGCGTTCCAGAATCGACCTTATCTCAGGCTGAAAACGCGTTGTCTGCATTGTGCCATAACTTTGCATGGAAGCTTCCGAACATGAAAATGTAACCTCCCACTATAGCAGAAAGGGTCTTTCTAGTAGTTGCAGATCAAATCTAAGCTGTCTGATGTGTTTTTCCAAAGTTATCAACATTTTTATGTTTGGCGTTCCGGAATCGACCATATCTCAGGCTGAAAACGCGTTTTCTGCATTGTGCCATAACTTTGCAGGGAAGCTTCAGAACATGAAAATGTAACCTCCCACTATAGCAGAAAGGGTCTTTCTAGTAGTTGCACATCAAATCTAAGCTGTCTGAAGAGTTTTTTAAAAGTTATCAACATTTTTATGTTTGGTGTTCCTGAATCGACCTTATCTCAGGCTGAAAACGCGTTTTCTGCATTGTGCCATAACTTTGCATGGAAGCTTCCGAACATGAAAATTTAACCTCCCACTATAGCAGAAAGGGTCTTTCTAGTAGTTGCAGATCAAATCTAAGCTGTCTGATGTGTTTTTCCAAAGTTATCAACATTTTTATGTTTGGCGTTCCGGAGTCGACCTTATCTCAGGCTGAAAATGCGTTTCCTGCATTGTGAAATCTAAGCTGTCTGAAATGTTTTTCCAAAGTTATCAACATTTTTACTTTTGGCGTTCCAGAATCGACCTTATCTCAGGCTGAAAACGCGTTGTCTGCATTGTGCCATAACTTTGCATGGAAGCTTCCGAACATGAAAATGTAACCTCCCACTATAGCAGAAAGGGTCTTTCTAGTAGTTGCAGATCAAATCTAAGCTGTCTGATGTGTTTTTCCAAAGTTATCAACATTTTTATGTTTGGCGTTCCGGAATCGACCATATCTCAGGCTGAAAACGCGTTTTCTGCATTGTGCCATAACTTTGCAGGGAAGCTTCAGAACATGAAATTTTCAACTACCACTATAGCAGAAATGGTCTTTCTAGTAGTTGCACATCAAATCTAAGCTGTCTGAAGTGTTTTTCCAAAGTTTTAAACATTTTTATGTTTGGCGTTCCGGAACCCACCTCATCTCAGGCTGAAAACGTGTTTTCTGCATTGTGCCATAACTTTGCAGGGAAGCTTCAGAACATGAAATTTTCAGCTCCCACTATAGCAGAAAGGATCTTTCTAGTAGTAGCACATCACATCTAAGCTGTCTGAGGTGTTTTTCCAAAGTTAACAACATTTTTATGTTTGGCGTTCCGGAATCGACCTTATCTCAGGCTGAAAACGCGTTTAACGCACTGTTCCATAACTTTGCAGGGACGCTTCCGAACATCAAATTTTCACGAACCACTATAGCAGAAAGGGTCTTTCTCGTAGTTGCAAATGAAATCTAAGCTGTCTGATGTGTTTTTCCGAAGTTATCAACATTTTTATGTTTTTCGTTCCGGAATCGACCTTATCTCAGGCTGTGAGCGCGTTTTCTGCATTGTGCCATAACTTTGGAGGAAAGCTTCAGAACATGAAATTTTCAATTCCCATTATAGCAGAAAGGGTCTTTCTCGTACTTGCACTTCAAATCTAAACTGTCTGAAGTGTTTTTCGAAAGTTATCAACATTTTTATGTTTGGCGTTTCGGAACCCACCTTGTCTCAGGCTGAAAAATCGTTTTCTGCATTGTCCCATAACTTCTCAGGGAAGCTTCAGAAGATGAAATGTTCACCTCCCACGATAGCAGAAATGGTCTTTCTAGTAGTTGCACATCAGATCTAAGCTGTCCGAAGTGTTTTTCGAAAGTTATCAACATTTTTATGTTTGGCGTTTCGGAATCGACCTTATCTCAGGCTGAAAACGGGTTTTCTACATTGTGCCATAACTTCTCGGGGAAGCTTCAGAACATGAAATGTTCACCTCCCACTATAGCAGAAAGGGTCTTTCTCGTAGGTGCACATCAAATCTAAGCTGTCTGAAGTGTTTTTCCAAAGTTATCAACATTTTTATGTTTGTTGTTCCGGAACCCGCCTTATCTCAGTCTGAAAACGTCTTTTTTGGATTGTGCCATAACTTTGCAGGGAAGCCTCAGAACATGAAATTTTCACCTTCCACTGTAGTAGAAAGGGTCTTTCTAGTAGTTGGTCAACAAATCTAAGCTGTCTGAAGTGTTTTTCCAAAGTTATCAACATTTTTATGTTTGTTGTTCCGGAACCCGCCTTATCTCAGTCTGAAAACGTCTTATTTGGATTGTGCCATAACTTTGCAGGGAAGCCTCAGAACATGAAATTTTCACCTTCCACTGTAGTAGAAAGGGTCTTTCTAGTAGTTGGTCAACAAATCTAAGATGTCTGAAGTGTATTTCAAAAGTTATCAACTTTTTTATGTTTGGCGTTCCGGAATCGACCTTATGCCAGGCTGAAAACGCGTTTTACGCATTGAGCCATAACTTTGCAAGGAAGCTTCAGAACATAAAAATTTCACATCCCACTATAGCAGAAAGGGTATTTCTAGTAGTTACACTTCAAATCTAAGCTCTCTGAAGTGTTTTTTCAAAAGTTATCAACATTTTTATGTTTGGCGTTCCGGAATCGACCTTATCTCAGGCTGAAAACGCGTTTTCTGCATTGTTCCATAACTTTGCAGGGAAGCTTCAGAACATGAAATGTTCACCTCCCACTATAGCAGAAAGGGCCTTTTTAGTAGTTGCACATCAAATCTATGCTGTCTGAAGTGTTTTTCCAAAGTTGTCAACATTTTTATGTTTGGCGTTCCGAAACCCACCTTATATCAGGCTGAAAATGCGTTTTCTGCATTCTGCCATAATTTTGCAGGGAAGCTTCAGAACATGAAATGTTCACCTCCCACTATAGCAGAAAGGTTCTTTCTAGTAGTTTCACTTGGAATCTAAGCTGTCTGAAGTGTTTTTACAAAGTTTTCAACATTTTTATGTTTGGCGTTCGGGAACCCACCTTATGTCAGGCTGAAAACGCGTATTCTGCATTGTGCCATAACTTTGCAGGAAACTTCAGAATATGAAATTTTAACCTCCCACTATTGCAGAAAGGGTCTCTCTTGTAGTTGAACATCAAATCTAAGCTGTCTGAAGTGTTTTTCCAAAGTTAGCAGCATTTTCATGTTTGGCCTTCCGGAATCGACCTTATCTCAGGCTGAAAACGAATTTTACGCATTGTGCCATAACTTTGCATAAAGCTTCAGAACATGAAATTTTCAGCTCCCACTAAAGCAGAAAGGGTCTTTCTAGTAGTTGCACATCAAATCTAAGCTGTCTGAAATGTTTTTCCAAAGTTGTCAACATTTTTATGTTTGGCGTTCTGGAAATCACCTTATCTCAGGCTGAAAATGCTTTTTCTGCATTGTGCCATAACTTTGCAGGGAAGCTTCAGGACATGAAATTGTCACCTCCCACTATAGCAGAAAGGGTCTTCCTAGCAGTTTCACATCAAATCTAAGCTGTCTGAAGTGTTTTTCCAAAGTTATCAACATTTTTTTGTTTGGCGTTTCAGAATCGACCTTATCTCAGGCTGAAAACGCGTTGTCTGCATTGTGCCATAACTTTGCATGGAAGCTTCCGAACATGAAAATTTAACCTCCCACTATAGCAGAAAGGGTCTTTCTAGTACTTGCACATCAAATCTAAGCTGTCTGAAGTGTTTTTCCGAAGTTATTAACATTTTTATGTTTGGCGTTCCGGAATTGACCTTATGTGAGGCTGAACACAAGTTTTCTGCATTGTGGCATAACTTTGCAGGGAAGCTTCAGAACATGAAAATTTCAACTCCCACTATAGCAGAAAGGGTCTTTCTTGTAGGTGCACATCAAATAGAAGCTGTCTGAAGTGTTTTTCCAAAGTTATCAACATTTTTACATTTGGCGTTCCGGAATCGACCTTATCTCAGGCTGAAAACGCGTTTTCTGCATTGTGCCATAACTTTGCAGGGAGACTTCAGAACATGAAATTTTCTCCTCCCACTATAGCAGAAAGGGTATTTCTAGTAGTTGCTCATCAAATCTAAGTTGTCTGAAGTGTTTTTCCAAAGTTATCAACATTTTTATGTTTGGCGTTCCGGAATCGACCTTATCTCAGGCTGAAAACGTGTTTTCTGCATTGTGCCATAACTTTGCAATGGAGCTTCAGAACATGAATTTTTTACCTCCCACTATAGCAGAAATGGTCTTTCGAGTAGTTGCACATCAAATCTAAGCTGTCTGAAGTGTTTTTCCAAGGTTATCAACTTTTCTTATGTTGGCGTTCCGGAATCGACCTTATCTCAGGCTGAAAACGCGTTTAACGCATTGTGCCATAAATTTGCAAGGAAGCTTCATAATATGAAATTTTCACCACCCACTATAGCAGAAAGGGTCTTTCAAGTAGTTGCACATCAAATCTAAGCTGTCTGCAGTTTTTTTTCAAAGTTATCAACATTTTTATGTTTGGCGTTCCAGAATCGACCTAATCTCAGGCTGAAAACGCGTTGTCTGCATTGTGCCATAATTTTGCAAGGAAGCTTCAGAACACGAAATTTTCACCACCCACTATATCAGAAAGGGTCTTTCTAGTAGTTGCACATCAAATCTAAGCTGTCTGAAGTGTTTTTCCAAAGTTATCAACATTTTTATGTTTGGCGTTCCAAAATCAACCTTATCTCAGGCTGAAAACACTTTTTACGCATTGTGCCATAACTTTGCAGGGAAGCTTCAGAACATGAAATGTTCACCTCCCACTATAGCAGAAAGGGTCTTTCTAGTAGTTGCACATCAGATCTAAGCTGTCTGAAGTGTTTTTCGAAAGTTATCAACATTTTAATGTTTGGCGTTACAGAATCGACCGTATCTCAGGATGAAAAATTGTTTTCTGCATTGTGCCATAACTTTGCAAGGAAGCTTCAGAACATGAAATTTTGACCTAACACTATAGCAGAAAGGGTCTTTCTAGTAGTTGCACATCAAATCTAAGCTGTCTGAAGTGTTTTTCGAAAGTTATCAACATTTTTATATTTGTCGGTCCGGAATCGACCTTATCTCGGGCTGAAAATGCTTTTTCTGCATTGTGCCATAACTTTGCAGGGAAGCTTCAGGACATGAAATTGTCACCTCCCACTATAGCAGAAAGGGTCTTCCTAGCAGTTTCACATCAAATCTAAGCTGTCTGAAGTGTTTTTCCAAAGTTATCAACATTTTTTTGTGTGGCGTTTCAGAATCGACCTTATCTCAGGCTGAAAACGCGTTGTCTGCATTGTGCCATAACTTTGCATGGAAGCTTCCGAACATGAAAATTTAACCTCCCACTATAGCAGAAAGGGTCTTTCTAGTAGTTGCAGATCAAATCTAAGCTGTCTGATATGTTTTTCCAAAGTTATCAACATTTTTATGTTTGGCGTTCCGGAATCTACCTTATCTTAGGCTGAAAACGCGTTTTACGCATTGTGCCATAACTTTGCAGCGAAGCTTCAGAACATGAAATGTTCACCTCCCACTATAGCAGAAAGGGTCTTTCTAGTAGTTGCACATCAGATCTAAGCTGTCTGAAGTGTTTTTCGAAAGTTATCAACATTTTAATGTTTGGCGTTACAGAATCGACCGTATCTCAGGATGAAAAATTGTTTTCTGCATTGTCTCATAACTTTCCAGGGAAGCTTCAGAACATGAAATTTTGACCTAACACTATAGCAGAAAGGGTCTTTCTAGTAGTTGCACATCAAATCTAAGCTGTCTGAAGTGTTTTTCGAAAGTTATCAACATTTTTATGTTTGTCGTTCCGGAATCGACCTTATCTCAGGCTGAAAACGCGTTTTACGCATTGTGCCATAACTTCTCAGGGAAGCTTCAGAACATCAAATGTTCACCTAACACTATAGCAGAAAAGGTCTTTCTAGTAGTTGCACATCAAATCTAAGCTGTCTGAAGTGTTTTTCCAAAGTTATGAACATTTTTACGTTTGGCGTTCCAGAATCGACCTTATGTCAGGCTGAAAACGCGTTGTCTGCATTGTGCCATAACTTTGCATGGAAGCTTCCGAACATGAAATTTTAACCTCCCACTATAGCAGAAAGGCTCTTTCTAGTAGTTGCACATCAAATCTAAGCTGTCTGAAATGTTTTTCCAAAGTTATCAACATTTTTACGTTTGGCGTTTCGGAATCGACCTTATCTTAGGCTGAAAATGCGTTTTACACATTGTGCAATAATTTTGCAGGGAAGCTTCAGAACATGAAATTTTCACCTCCCACTATAGCAGAAAGGGTCTTTCTCGTAGTTGCACATCAAATCTAAGCTGTCTGAAGTGTTTTTCCAAAGTTATCAACATTTTTATGTTTGGCGTTCCGGAACCCCCCTAATCTCAGGCTGAAAACGGGTTTTCTGCATTGTGCCATAACTTTGCAGGGAAGCTTCAGAACATGAAATTTTAACCTCCCACTGTAGCAGAAAGGGTCTTTCTAGTAGTTGCACATCAAATCTAAGCTGTCTGAAGTGTTTTTCGAAAGTTTTCAACATTTTTATGTTTGGTGTTCCTGAATCGACCTTATCTCAGGCTGAAAACGCGTTTTCTGCATTGTGCCATAACTCTGCAGGGAAGCTTCAGGACATGAAATTGTCACCTCCCACTATAGCAGAAAGGGTCTTTCTAGTAGTTGCACATCAAATCTAAGCTGTCTGAAGTGTTTTTCGAAAGTTTTCAACATTTTTATGTTTGGTGTTCCTGAATCGACCTTATCTCAGGCTGAAAACGCGTTGTCTGCATTGTGCCATAACTTTGCATGGAAGCTTCCGAACATGAAGATTTAACCTCCCACTATAGCAGAAAGGGTCTTTCTAGTAGTTGCAGATCAAATCTAAGCTGTCTGATGTGTTTTTCCAAAGTTATCAACATTTTTACGTTTGGCGTTTCGGAAACCACCTTGTCTCAGGCTGAAAACGCGTTTTCTGCATTGTGCCATAACTTCTCAGGGAAGCTTCAGAACATGAAATGTTCACCTCCCACTATAGCAGAAAGGGTCTTTCTAGTAGTTGCACATCAAATCTAAGCTGTCTGAAGTGTTTTTCGAAAGTTTTCAACATTTTTATGTTTGGTGTTCCGGAATCGACCTTATCTCAGGCTGAAAACGCGTTTCCTGCATTGTGCCATAACTTTGGAGGGAATCTTCAGAACATGAAATTTTCACCTCCCACTACAGCAGAAAGGGTCTTTCTAGTAGTTGCACATTAAATCTAAGCTGTCTGAAGTGTTGTTCCAAAGTTATCAACATTTTTACGTTTGGCGTTCCGGAATCGACCTTATCTTAGGCTGAAAACGCGTTTTACGCATTGTGCCATAACTTTGCAGGGAAGCTTCAGAACATGAAATGTTCACCTCCCACTATAGCAGAAAGGGTCTTTCTAGTAGTTGCACATCAAATCTAAGCTGTCTGAAGTGTTTTTCCAAAGTTATCAACATTTTTATGTTTGGCGTTCCGGAATCAACCTTATCTCAGGCTGAAAACGCATTTTCTGCATTGTGCCATCACTTTGCAAGGAAGCTTCAGAACATGAAATGTTCACCTCCCACTATAGCAGAAAGGGTCTTTCTAGTAGTTGCACATCAGATCTAAGCTGTCTGAAGTGTTTTTCGAAAGTTATCAACATTTTAATGTTTGGCGTTAGAGAATCGAACGTATCTCAGGATGAAAAATTGTTTTCTGCATTGTCCCATAACTTTCCAGGGAAGCTTCAGAACATGGAATTTTGACCTAACACTATAGCAGAAAGGGTCTTTCTAGTAGTTGCACATCAAATCTAAGCTGTCTGAAGTGTTTTTCGAAAGTTATCAACATTTTTATGTTTGTCGTTCCGGAATCGACCTTATCTCAGGCTGAAAATGCTTTTTACGCTTTGTGCCATAACTTCTCAGGGAAGCTTCAGAACATCAAATGTTCACCTAACACTATAGCAGAAAAGGTCTTTCTAGTAGTTGCACATCAAATCTAAGCTGTCTGAAGTGTTTTTCCAAAGTTATGAACATTTTTACGTTTGGCGTTCCAGAATCGACCTTATGTCAGGCAGAAAACGCGTTGTCTGCATTGTGCCATAACTTTGCATGGAAGCTTCCGAACATGAAATTTTAACCTCCCACTATAGCAGAAAGGCTCTTTCTAGTAGTTGCACATTAAATCTAAGCTGTCTGAAGTGTTGTTCCAAAGTTATCAACATTTTTACGTTTGGCGTTCCGGAATCGACCTTATCTCAGGCTGAAAACGCGTTTTACGCATTGTGCCATAACTTTGCAGGGAAGCTTCAGAACATGAAATGTTCACCTCCCACTATAGCAGAAAGGGTCTTTCTAGTAGTTGCACATCAAATGTAAGCTGTCTGAAGTGTTTTTCCAAAGTTATCAACATTTTTATGTTTGGCATTCCGGAATCTACCTTATCTCAGGCTGAAAACGCTTTTTACGCTTTGTGCGATAACTTTGCAGGGAAGCTACAGAAAATAAAATTTTCACCTCCCACTATAGCAGAAAGGGTTTTTCTAGTAGTTGCACATCAAATCTAAGCTGTTTGAAGTGTTTTTCCAAAATTATCAACATTTTTATGTTTGGCGTTCCGGAATCAACCTTATCTCAGGCTGAAAACGCATTTTCTGCATTGTGCCATAACTTTGCAAGGAAGCTTCAGAACATGAAATGTTCACCTCCCACTATAGCAGAAAGGGTCTTTCTAGTAGTTGCACATCAGATCTAAGCTGTCTGAAGTGTTTTTCGAAAGTTATCAACATTTTAATGTTTGGCGTTAGAGAATCGACCGTATCTCAGGATGAAAAATTGTTTTCTGCATTGTCCCATAACTTTCCAGGGAAGCTTCAGAACATGAAATTTTGACCTAACACTATAGCAGAAAGGGTCTTTCTAGTAGTTGCACATCAAATCTAAGCTGTCTGAAGTGTTTTTCGAAAGTTATCAACATTTTTATGTTTGGCGTTCCAGAATCGACCTTATCTCAGGCTGAAAACGCGTTGTCTGCATTGTGCCATAACTTGGCATGGAAGCTTCCGAACATGAAATGTTCACCTCCCACTATAGCAGAAAGGGTCTTTCTAGTAGTTGCACATCAAATCTAAGCTGTCTGAAGTGTTTTTCCAAAGTTATCAACATTTTTATGTTTGGCGTTCCGGAATCGACCTTTTCTCTGGCTGAAAACGCGTTTTACGCATTGTGCCATAACTTCTCAGGGAAGCTTCAGAACATCAAATGTTCACCTAACACTATAGCAGAAAAGGTCTTTCTAGTAGTTGCACATCAAATCTAAGCTGTCTGAAGTGTTTTTCCAAAGTTATGAACATTTTTACGTTTGGCGTTCCAGAATCGACCTTATGTCAGGTTGAAAACGCCTTGTCTGCATTGTGCCATAACTTTGCATGGAAGCTTCAGAACATGAAATTTTAACCTCCCACTGTAGCAGAAAGGGTCTTTCTAGTAGTTGCACATCAAATCTAAGCTGTCTGAAGAGTTTTTTAAAAGTTATCAACATTTTTATGTTTGGTGTTCCTGAATCGACCTTATCTCAGGCTGAAAACGCGTTTTCTGCATTGTGCCATAACTCAGCAGGGAAGCTTCAGGACATGAAATTGTCACCTCCCACTATAGCAGAAAGGGTCTTTCTAGTAGTTGCAGATCAAATCTAAGCTGTCTGATGTGTTTTTCCAAAGTTATCAACATTTTTATGTTTGGCGTTCCGGAATCGACCTTATCTCAGGCTGAAAACGCGTTTCACGCATTGTGCCATAACTTTGCAGGGAAGTTTCAGAACATGAAATTTTCACCTCCCACTATAGCAGAAAGGGTCTTTCTAGTAGTTGCACGTCAAATCTAAGCTGTCTGAAGTGTTTTTCGAAAGTTTTCAACATTTTTATGTTTGGTGTTCCTGAGTCGACCTTATCTCAGGCTGAAAATGCGTTTCCTGCATTGTGAAATCTAAGCTGTCTGAAATGTTTTTCCAAAGTTATCAACATTTTTACTTTTGGCGTTCCAGAATCGACCTTATCTCAGGCTGAAAACGCGTTGTCTGCATTGTGCCATAACTTTGCATGGAAGCTTCCGAACATGAAAATGTAACCTCCCACTATAGCAGAAAGGGTCTTTCTAGTAGTTGCAGATCAAATCTAAGCTGTCTGATGTGTTTTTCCAAAGTTATCAACATTTTTATGTTTGGCGTTCCGGAATCGACCTTATCTTAGGCTGAAAACGCGTTTTACGCATTGTGCCATAACTTTGCAGGGAAGCTTCAGAACATGAAATGTTCACCTCCCACTATAGCAGAAAGGGTCTTTCTAGTAGTTGCACATCAAATGTAAGCTGTCTGAAGTGTTTTTCCAAAGTTATCAACATTTTTATGTTTGGCATTCCGGAACCCACCATATCTCAAGCTGAAAACGCGTTTTCTGCATTGTGCCATAACTTTGCAGGGAAGCTTCAGAACATGAAATGTTCACCTCCCACTATAGCAGAAAGGGTATTTCTAGTAGTTGCACATTAAATCTAAGCTGTCTGAAGTGTTGTTCCAAAGTTATCAACATTTTTACGTTTGACGTTTCGGAAACCACCTTGTCTCAGGCTGAAAACGTGTTTTCTGCATTGTGCCATAACTTCTCAGGGAAGCTTCAGAAAATGAAATTTTAACCTCCCACTATAGCAGAAAGGGTCTTTCTAGTAGTTGCAGATCAAATCTAAGCTGTCTGATGTGTTTTTCCAAAGTTATCAACATTTTTATGTTTGGCGTTCCGGAATCGACCATATCTCAGGCTGAAAACGCGTTTTCTGCATTGTGCCATAACTTTGCAGGGAAGCTTCAGAACATGAAATTTTCAACTACCACTATAGCAGAAATGGTCTTTCTAGTAGTTGCACATCAAATCTAAGCTGTCTGAAGTGTTTTTCCAAAGTTTTAAATATTTTTATGTTTGGCGTTCCGGAACCCACCTCATCTCAGGCTGAAAACGTGTTTTCTGCATTGTGCCATAACTTTGCAGGGAAGCTTCAGAACATGAAATTTTCAGCTCCCACTATAGCAGAAAGGATCTTTCTAGTAGTAGCACATCACATCTAAGCTGTCTGAGGTGTTTTTCCAAAGTTAACAACATTTTTATGTTTGGCGTTCCGGAATCGACCTTATCTCAGGCTGAAAACGCGTTTAACGCACTGTTCCATAACTTTGCAGGGACGCTTCCGAACATCAAATTTTCACGAACCACTATAGCAGAAAGGGTCTTTCTCGTAGTTGCAAATGAAATCTAAGCTGTCTGATGTGTTTTTCCGAAGTTATCAACATTTTTATGTTTTTCGTTCCGGAATCGACCTTATCTCAGGCTGTGAGCGCGTTTTCTGCATTGTGCCATAACTTTGGAGGAAAGCTTCAGAACATGAAATTTTCAATTCCCATTATAGCAGAAAGGGTCTTTCTCGTACTTGCACTTCAAATCTAAACTGTCTGAAGTGTTTTTCGAAAGTTATCAACATTTTTATGTTTGGCGTTTCGGAATCGACCTTATCTCAGGCTGAAAACGGGTTTTCTACATTGTGCCATAACTTCTCGGGGAAGCTTCAGAAGATGAAATGTTCACCTCCCACGATAGCAGAAAGGGTCTTTCTAGTAGTTGCACATCAGATCTAAGCTGTCCGAAGTGTTTTTCGAAAGTTATCAACATTTTTATGTTTGGCGTTTCAGAATCGACCTTATCTCAGGCTGAAAACGGGTTTTCTACATTGTGCCATAACTTCTCGGGGAAGCTTCAGAACATGAAATGTTCACCTCCCACTATAGCAGAAAGGGTCTTTCTAGTAGTTGGTCAACAAATCTAAGCTGTCTGAAGTGTTTTTCCAAAGTTATCAACATTTTTATGTTTGTTGTTCCGGAACCCGCCTTATCTCAGTCTGAAAACGTCTTATTTGGATTGTGCCATAACTTTGCAGGGAAGCCTCAGAACATGAAATTTTCACCTTCCACTGTAGTAGAAAGGGTCTTTCTAGTAGTTGGTCAACAAATCTAAGATGTCTGAAGTGTATTTCAAAAGTTATCAACTTTTTTATGTTTGGCGTTCCGGAATCGACCTTATGCCAGGCTGAAAACGCGTTTTACGCATTGAGCCATAACTTTGCAAGGAAGCTTCAGAACATAAAAATTTCACATCCCACTATAGCAGAAAGGGTATTTCTAGTAGTTACACTTCAAATCTAAGCTCTCTGAAGTGTTTTTTCGAAAGTTATCAACATTTTTATGTTTGGCGTTCCGGAATCGACCTTATCTCAGGCTGAAAACGCGTTTTCTGCATTGTTCCATAACTTTGCAGGGAAGCTTCAGAACATGAAATGTTCACCTCCCACTATAGCAGAAAGGGCCTTTTTAGTAGTTGCACATCAAATCTATGCTGTCTGAAGTGTTTTTCCAAAGTTGTCAACATTTTTATGTTTGGCGTTCCGAAACCCACCTTATATCAGGCTGAAAATGCGTTTTCTGCATTCTGCCATAATTTTGCAGGGAAGCTTCAGAACATGAAATGTTCACCTCCCACTATAGCAGAAAGGTTCTTTCTAGTAGTTTCACGTGGAATCTAAGCTGTCTGAAGTGTTTTTCCAAAGTTATCAACATTTTTATGTTTGGCGTTCCGGAATCGACTTTATCTCAGGCTGAAAACGTGTTTTCCGCATTGTGCCATAACTATGCAAGGAAGCTTCAGAACATGAAATTTTAAACTTCCACTATAGCAGAAAGGGTCTTTCTGTGAGTTGCACATCAAATCTAAGCTGTCTGAAGTGTTTTTACAAAGTTTTCAACATTTTTATGTTTGGCGTTCGGGAACCCACCTTATGTCAGGCTGAAAACGCGTATTCTGCATTGTGCCATAACTTTGCAGGAAACTTCAGAATATGAAATTTTAACCTCCCACTATTGCAGAAAGGGTCTCTCTTGTAGTTGAACATCAAATCTAAGCTGTCTGAAGTGTTTTTCCAAAGTTAGCAGCATTTTCATGTTTGGCCTTCCGGAATCGACCTTATCTCAGGCTGAAAACGAATTTTACGCATTGTGCCATAACTTTGCATAAAGCTTCAGAACATGAAATTTTCAGCTCCCACTAAAGCAGAAAGGGTCTTTCTAGTAGTTGCACATCAAATCTAAGCTGTCTGAAATGTTTTTCCAAAGTTGTCAACATTTTTATGTTTGGCGTTCTGGAAATCACCTTATCTCAGGCTGAAAACGCTTTTTCTGCATTGTGCAATAACTTTGCAGGGAATCTTCAGAACATGAAATTTTCATATCCCCCTATAGCAGAAAGGGTCTTTCTAGTAGTTGCACATCAAATCTAAGCTGTCTGAAGTATTTTTCCATAGTTATCCACATTTTAATGTTTGGCGTTCCGGAATCAACCTTATCTCAGCCTGAAAACGCGTTTTCTGCATTGTGCCATCACTTTGCAGGAAAGCTGCAGAATATGAAGTTTTCACCTCTCACTATAGCAGAAAGGGTCTTTCTAGTAGTTGCAAAACAAATCTAAGCTGTCTGAAGTGTTTTTCCAAAGTTATCAACATTTTTATGTTTGGCGTTCTGGAACCCACCTAATCTCAGTCTGAAAATGTGTTTTCTGCATTGTGCCATAACTTTGCAGGGAAACCTCAGAACATGAAATTTTCAACCTCCCGCTATAGTAGAAAGGGTCTTTCTAGTAGTTGCACATCAAATCTAAGCTGTCTGAAGTGTCTTTTCGAAGTTATCAACACTTTTATGTTTGGCGTTCCGGAATCGACCTTATCTCAGGCTAAACACGCGTTTTCGGAATTGTGCCATAACTTTGCAGGGAAGCTTCAGAACATCGAATTTTCACCACCCACTATATCAGAAAGGGTCTTTCTAGTAGTTGTACATCAAATCTAAGCTGTCTGAAGTGTTTTTCCAAAGTTATCCACATTTTAATGTTTGGCGTTCCGGAATCGACCTTATCTAAGGCTGAAAACGCGTTTTACGCATTGTCCCATAACTTTCCAGGGAAGCTTCAGAACATGAAATTTTCACCTCCCACTATAGCAGAAAGGGTCATTCTTGTAGTTGCACATCAAATCTAAGCTGTCTGAAGTGTTGTTCCAAAGTTATCAACATTTTTACGTTTGGCGTTCCGGAACCCACCTTATCTCAGGCTGAAAACGTGTTTTCTGCATTGTGCCATAACTTCTCAGGGAAGCTTCAGAACATGAAATGTCCACCTCCCACTATCGCAGAAAGGGTCTTTCTAGTAGTTGCACATCAAATCTAAGCTGTCTGAAGTGTTTTTCCAAAGGTATCTACATTTTTATGTTTGGCGTTCCGGAACCCACCTTATCGCAGGCTGAAAACGCGTTTTCTGCATTGTGCCATAACTTTGCTGGGAATCTTCAGAACATGAAATTTTCACCTCCCACTATAGCAGAAAGGGTCTTTCTAGTAGTTGCACATCAAATCTAAGCTGTCTGGAATGTTTTTTCCAAAGTTATCAACATTTTTATGTTTGGCGTTCCGGAACCCACCTTATCTCAGGCTGAAAACGCGATTTCTGCATTGTGCCATAACTTTGCAGGGAAGCTTCAGAACATGAAATTTTCACCTCCCACTATAGCAGAAATGGTCTTTCTAGTAGTTGCACATCAAATCTAAGCTGTCTGAAGCGTTTTTTGAAAATTATCAACATTTTTATGTTTGGCGTTCCGGAACACACCTTATCTCAAACTGAAAACGCGTTTTCTGCATTGTGCCATAACTTTGCAGGGAAGTTTCAAAACATGAAATTTTCGCCTCCCACTATAGCAGAAAGGGTCTTTCTAGTAGTTGCACATCAAATCTAAGCTGTCTGAAGTGTTGTTCCAAAGTTATCAACATTTTTACGTTTGGCGTTCCGGAACCCACCTTATCTCCGGCTGAAAACGTCATTTCTGCATTGTGCCATAACTTCTCAGGGAAGCTTCAGAACATGAAATGTTCACCTCCCACTATAGCAGAAAGGGTCTTTCTAGTAGTTGCACATCAAATCTAAGCTGTCTGAAGTGTTTTTCGAAAGTTATCAACATTTTTATGTTTGGCGTTCCGGAATCAACCTTATCTCAGGCTGAAAATGCGTTTTCTGCATTGTGCCATAACTTTGCAGGGAAGCTTCAGATCATGAAAGTTTCACCTCCCACAATAGCAGAAAGGTTCTTTCTAGTAGTTGCGCATCAAATCTAAGCTGTCTGAACTGTTTTTCGAAAGTTATCAACATTTTTATGTTTGGCGTTCCTGAACCCACCTTATCTCTGGCTGAAAACGCGTTTTCTACATCGTGCCATAACTTTGCAGGGAATCTTCAGAACATGAAATTTTCACCTCCCACTACAACAGAAAGGGTTTTTCTAGTCCTTACACATCAAATCTAAGCTGTCTGTAATGTTTTTCGAAAGTTATCAACATTTTTATGTTTGGTGTTCCGGAATCGACCTTTTCTCAGGCTGAAAACGCGTTTCCTGCTTTGTGCCATAACTTTGAAGGGAAGCTTCAGAACATGGAGTTTTAACCTCCCACTATAGCACAAAGCGTCGTTCCAGTAGTTGCACATCAAATATAAGCTGTCTGAAGTGTTTTTCCAACGTTATCAACATTATTATATTGCCGTTCCGGAATCGACCTCATCTCAGGCTGAAAAGCCGTTTTCTGCATTGTGCCATAACTTTGGAGGGAAGCTTCAGAACATGAAATTTTAACCTCCCAATCTAGCAGAAAGGGTCTTTCTCCTAGTTGCACATCAAATCTAAGCTGTCTGAAGTGTTTTTCCAAAGTTATCAACATCTTTATGTTTGCTGTTCCAGAATCGACCTTATCTCAGGCTGAAAACGCGTTTTACGCATTGTGCCATAACTTTGCTGGGAAGCTTCAGAACATGAAATTTTCACCTCCCACTATAGCAGAAAGGGTCTTTCTAGTAGTTGCACATCAAATCGAAGCTGTCTGAATTGTTTTTCCAAAGTTATCAACTTTTTTATGTTTGGCGTTCCGGAATCGACCTTATCTCAGGCTGAAAACGCGTTTTACGCATTGTGCCATAACTATGCAGGGAAGCTTCAGAACATGAAATGTTCATCTCCCACTATAGCAGAAAGGGTCTTTCTAGTAGTTGCACATCAAATCTAAGCTGTCTGAAGTTTCTTTCCAAAGTTATCAACATTTTTATATTTGGCATTCCAGAACCTGCCTTGACTCAGGCTGAAAACGTGTTTCTTTCTTTGTGCCATAACTTCTCAGGGAAGCTTCAGAACACGACATTTTCACCTCCGACTATAGCAGAAAGGGTCTTTCTAGTAGTTGCATATCAAATCTAAGTTGTCTGATGTGTTTTTCCAAAGTTATCAACATTTTTATGTTTGGCGTTCCGGAACCCACCTCATCTCAGGCTGAAAACGCGTTTTCTGCATTGTGCCATAACTTTGCATGTATGCTTCCGAACATGAAATTTTGGCCTCCTACTATAGCAGAAAGGGTCTTTTTAGTAGTTGCACATCAAATCTAAGCTGTATGAAGTGTTTTTCGAAAGTTATCAACATTTTTATGTTTGGCGTTCCGGAATCGACCTTATCTCTGGCTGAAAACACGTTCTTTGCATTCTGCCATAACTCTGCAGGGAAGCTTCAGAACATGAAAATTTCACCTCCCACTATAGCAGAAAGGGTCTTTCTAGTAGTTGCACATCAAATCGAAGCTATCTGAAGTGTTTTTCCAAAGTTATCAACTTTTTTATGTTTGGCGTTCCGGAATCGACCTTATCTCAGGCTCAAAACGCGTTTTACGCATTGTGCCATAACTCTGCGGGGAAGCTTCAGAACATGAAATTTTCACCAGCCACTATAGCAGAAAGGGTCTTTCGAGTAGTTGCACATCAAATCTAAGCTGTCTGACGTGTTTTTCCAAAGTGATCAACATTTTTATGTTTGGCGTTCCGGAATCGACCTTATCTCAGGCTGAAAACGCGTTTTACGCATAGTGCATAACTTTACAGGGAAGCTTCAGAACATGAAATGTTCACCTCCCACTATAGCAGAAAGGGTCTTTTTAGTAGTTGCACATCAAATCTAAGCTGTCTGAAGTGTTTTTCAAAAGTTATCAACATTTTTATGTTTGGCGTTCCGGAATCGACCTCATCTCAGGCTGAAAACGCGTTTTCTGCATTGTGCCATAACTTTGCAGAGAAGCTTCAGAACATGAAATTTTCACCTCCCACTACAACAAAAAGGGTGTTTGTAGCAGTTGCACATCAAATCTAGGCTGTCTGAAGTGTTTTTCAAAAGTTATCAACATTTTTATGTTTGGCGTTCCGGAATCGACCTTATCTCAGGCTGAAAACGCGTTTTACGCATTGTGCCATAACTTTGCAGGGAAGCTTCAGAACATGAAATTTTAACCTCCCACAATAGGATAAAATGTCTTTCTAGTAGTTGCACATCAAATCTAACCGGTCTGAAGTGTTTTTCCAAAGGTATCAACATTTTTATGTTTGCCGTTCCGGAATCCACCTTATCTCAGGCTGAAAACGCGTTTTACGCATTGTGCCATAACTTTACAGGGAAGCTTCAGAACATGAAATTTTCTCCTCCCACTATAGCAGAAAGGGTCTTTCTAGTAGTTGCACATCAAATCTAAGCTGTCTGAAGTGTTTTTCCAAAGTTATCAACACTTTTATGTTTGGCGTTCCGGAATCTACCTTTTCTCAGGCTCAAAATGCGTTTTCTGCATTGTGCCTTAACTTTGTAGAGAAGCTTCTGAACATTAAATTTTAACCTCCCACTATAGGACAATGTGTCTTTCTAGTAGTTGCACATCAAATCTAAGCTGTCTGAAGTGTTTTTCCTAAGTTATCAACATTTTTATGTTTGGCGTTCCGGAACCCACCTTATCTCAGGCTGAAAACGTGTTTCTTTCTTTGAACCATAAGTTTGCAGGGAAGCTTCAGAACATGAAATTTTCACCTCTGACTATAGCAGAAAGGGTCTTTCTTGTAGTTGCACATCAAATCTAAGCTGTCTTAAGTGTTTTTCGAAAGTTATCAACATTTATATGTTTGGCGTTCCGGAACCCATCTTATCTCAGGCTGAAAACGCGTAGTCTGCATTGTGCCATAACTTTGCATGAAAGCTTCCGAACATGAAATTTTAACCTCCCACTATAGCAGAAAGGGTCTTTCTTGTAGTTGCACATCAAATCTAAGCTGTCTGAAGTGTTTTTCAAAAGTTATCAACATTTTTATGTTTGGCGTTCCGGAATCGACCTTATCTCTGGCTGAAAACGCGTTCTTTGCATTGTGCCATAACTCTGCAGGGAAGCTTCAGAACATGAAAAAAGTGATCAACATTTTTATGTTTGGCGTTTGGGAATCGACCTTATCTCAGGCTCAAAATGCGTTTTCTGCATTGTGCCATAACTTTGCAGAGAAGCTTCAGAACATGACATTTAAACCTCCTACTATAGCAGAAATGGTCTTTCTAGTAGTTGCACATCAAATCTAAGCTGTCTGAATTGTTTTTCCAAAGTTATCAACAATTTTATGTTTGGCGTTCCGGAATCGACCTTGTCTCAGGCTCAAAATGCGTTTTCTGCATTGTGCCATAACTTTGCAGAGAAGCTTCTGAACATTAAATTTTAACCTCCCACTATAGCAGAAAGGGTCTTTCTAGTAGTTGCACATCAAATCTAAGCTGTCTGAATTGTTTTTCCAAAGTTATCAACAATTTTATGTTTGGCGTTCCGGAATCGACCTTGTCTCAGGCTCAAAATGCGTTTTCTGCATTGTGCCATAACTTTGCAGAGAAGCTTCTGAACATTAAATTTTAACCTCCCACTATAGCACAAAGGGTCTTTCTAGTAGTTGCACATCAAATCTAAGCTGTCTGAAGTGTTTTTCCAAAGTTATCAACACTTTTATGTTTGGCGTTCCGGAATCGACCTTATCTCAGGCTGAAAACACGATTTACGCATTCTGCCATAACTTTGCAGGGAAGCTTCAGAACATGAAATTTTCATATCCCACTATAGCATAAAGGGTCTTTCTAGTAGTTGCACATCAAATCTAAGCTGTCTGTAGAGTTTTTCCTGAGTTATCAACATTTTTATGTTTGGCGTTCTGAAATCAACCTCATCTCAGGCTGAAAACGCGTTTTACGCATTGTGGCATAACTTTGAAGGGAAGCTTTAGAACATGAAATTTTCACCTCCCACTAGAGCAGAAAGGGTATTTCTAGTAGTTGCACATCAAATCTAAGCTGTCTGTAGAGTTTTTCCTGAGTTATCAACATTTTTATGTTTGGCGTTCTGAAATCAACCTCATCTCAGGCTGAAAACGCGTTTTACGCATTGTGGCATAACTTTGCAGGGAAGCTTCAGAACATGATATTTTCACCTCCCACTATAGCAGAAGGGGTCTTTCTTGTAGTTGCACATCAAATCTAAGCTGTCTGAAGTGTTTTTCGAAAGTTATCAACACTTTTATGTTTGGTGTTCCGGAATCGACCTTATCTCAGGCTGAAAGCGCGTTTTACGCATTGTGCCATAACTTTGCAAGGAAGCCTCAGAACATGAAAATTTAAACTTCCACTATAGCAGAAATGGTCTTTCTAGTAGTTGCACGTCAAATCTAAGCTGTCGAAAGTGTTTTTCGAAAGCTATCAACACTTTTATGTTTGGCGTTCCGGAATCGACCTTATCTCAGGCTGAAAACACGATTTACGCATTCTGCTATAACTTTGCAGGGAAGCTTCAGAACATGAAATTTTAACCTCCCACTATAGCAGAATGGGTCTTTCTAGTAGTTGCACATCAAATCTTAGTTGTCGGAAGTGTTTTTCCAAAGTTATCAACATTTTTATGTTTGGCGTTTCGGAATCGACCTTATCTCAGGCTGAAAACGTGTTTTCTGCATTGTGCCATAACTTTGCAGGGAAGCTTAAGAACATGAAATTTTCAACTCCCACTAGAGCAGAAAGGGTATTTCTAGTAGTTACATATCAAACCTAAGCTGTCTGTAGAGTTTTTCCTGAGTTATCAACATTTTTATGTTTGGCGTTCTGAAATCAACCTCATCTCAGGCTGAAAACGCGTTTCACGCATTGTGCCATAACTTTGCAGGGAAGCTTCAGAACATGAAATTTTATCCTCCCACTATAGCAGAATGGGTCTTTCTAGTAGTTGCACATCAAATCTTAGCTGTCTGAAGTGTTTTTCCAAAGTTCTCAACATTTTTATGTTTGGCGTTCTGAAATCAACCTCATCTCAGGCTGAAAACGCGTTTTCTGCATTGTGCCATAACTTCTCAGGGAAGCTTCAGAACATGAAATGTTCACCTCCCACTATAGCAGAAAGGGTCCTTCTAGTAGTTGCACATCAAATCTAAGCTGTCTGAAGTGTTTTTCCAAAGTTATCAACATTTTTATGTTTGGCGTTCCGGAACCCACCTTATCTCAAGCTGAAAACGCGTTTTCTGCATTGTGCCATAACTTTGCTGGGAAGCTTCAGAACATGCAATGTTCACCTCCCACTATAGCAGAAAGGGTCTTTCTAGTAGTTGCACATCAAATCTAAGCTGTCTGAAGTGTTTTTCGAAAGTTATCAACATTTTTATGTTTGGCGTTCCGGAATCGATCTTATCTCAGGATGAAAAATCGTTTTCTGCATTGTCCAATAACTTTCCATGGGAAGCTTCAGAACATGAAATTTTGACCTCCCACTGTAGCAGAAAGGGTCTTTCTAGTAGTTGCACATCAAATCTAAGCTGTCTGAAGTGTTTTTCGAAAGTTATCAACATTTTTATGTTTGGCGTTCCGGAATCGACCTTATCTCAGGCTGAAAAATTGTTTTCTGCATTGTCCCATAACTTTGCAGGGAAGCTTCAGAAAATGAAATTTTCACCTCCCACTACAGCAGAAAGGGTCTTTCTAGTAGTTGCACATTAAATCTAAGCTGTCAGAAGTGTTGTTCCAAAGTAATCAACATTTTTACGTTTGGCGTTTTGGAAACCACCTTATCTCAGGCTGAAAACGCGTTTTACGCATTGTGCCATAACTTCTCAGGGAAGCTTCAGAACATGAAATGTTCACCTCCCACTATAGCAGAAAGGGTCCTTCTAGTAGTTGCACATCAAATCTAAGCTGTCTGAAGTGTTTTTCCAAAGTTATCAACAATTTTATGTTTGGCGTTCCGGAATCGACCTTGTCTCAGGCTCAAAATGCGTTTTCTGCATTGTGCCATAACTTTGCAGAGAAGCTTCTGAACATTAAATTTTAACCTCCCACTATAGCACAAAGGGTCTTTCTAGTAGTTGCACATCAAATCTAAGCTGTCTGAAGTGTTTTTCCAAAGTTATCAACACTTTTATGTTTGGCGTTCCGGAATCGACCTTATCTCAGGCTGAAAACACGATTTACGCATTCTGCCATAACTTTGCAGGGAAGCTTCAGAACATGAAATTTTCATATCCCACTATAGCATAAAGGGTCTTTCTAGTAGTTGCACATCAAATCTAAGCTGTCTGTAGAGTTTTTCCTGAGTTATCAACATTTTTATGTTTGGCGTTCTGAAATCAACCTCATCTCAGGCTGAAAACGCGTTTTACGCATTGTGGCATAACTTTGAAGGGAAGCTTTAGAACATGAAATTTTCACCTCCCACTAGAGCAGAAAGGGTATTTCTAGTAGTTGCACATCAAATCTAAGCTGTCTGTAGAGTTTTTCCTGAGTTATCAACATTTTTATGTTTGGCGTTCTGAAATCAACCTCATCTCAGGCTGAAAACGCGTTTTACGCATTGTGGCATAACTTTGCAGGGAAGCTTCAGAACATGATATTTTCACCTCCCACTATAGCAGAAGGGGTCTTTCTTGTAGTTGCACATCAAATCTAAGCTGTCTGAAGTGTTTTTCGAAAGTTATCAACACTTTTATGTTTGGTGTTCCGGAATCGACCTTATCTCAGGCTGAAAGCGCGTTTTACGCATTGTGCCATAACTTTGCAAGGAAGCCTCAGAACATGAAAATTTAAACTTCCACTATAGCAGAAATGGTCTTTCTAGTAGTTGCACGTCAAATCTAAGCTGTCGAAAGTGTTTTTCGAAAGCTATCAACACTTTTATGTTTGGCGTTCCGGAATCGACCTTATCTCAGGCTGAAAACACGATTTACGCATTCTGCTATAACTTTGCAGGGAAGCTTCAGAACATGAAATTTTAACCTCCCACTATAGCAGAATGGGTCTTTCTAGTAGTTGCACATCAAATCTTAGTTGTCGGAAGTGTTTTTCCAAAGTTATCAACATTTTTATGTTTGGCGTTTCGGAATCGACCTTATCTCAGGCTGAAAACGTGTTTTCTGCATTGTGCCATAACTTTGCAGGGAAGCTTAAGAACATGAAATTTTCAACTCCCACTAGAACAGAAAGGGTATTTCTAGTAGTTACATATCAAACCTAAGCTGTCTGTAGAGTTTTTCCTGAGTTATCAACATTTTTATGTTTGGCGTTCTGAAATCAACCTCATCTCAGGCTGAAAACGCGTTTCACGCATTGTGCCATAACTTTGCAGGGAAGCTTCAGAACATGAAATTTTATCCTCCCACTATAGCAGAATGGGTCTTTCTAGTAGTTGCACATCAAATCTTAGCTGTCTGAAGTGTTTTTCCAAAGTTCTCAACATTTTTATGTTTGGCGTTCTGAAATCAACCTCATCTCAGGCTGAAAACGCGTTTTCTGCATTGTGCCATAACTTCTCAGGGAAGCTTCAGAACATGAAATGTTCACCTCCCACTATAGCAGAAAGGGTCCTTCTAGTAGTTGCACATCAAATCTAAGCTGTCTGAAGTGTTTTTCCAAAGTTATCAACATTTTTATGTTTGGCGTTCCGGAACCCACCTTATCTCAAGCTGAAAACGCGTTTTCTGCATTGTGCCATAACTTTGCTGGGAAGCTTCAGAACATGCAATGTTCACCTCCCACTATAGCAGAAAGGGTCTTTCTAGTAGTTGCACATCAAATCTAAGCTGTCTGAAGTGTTTTTCGAAAGTTATCAACATTTTTATGTTTGGCGTTCCGGAATCGATCTTATCTCAGGATGAAAAATCGTTTTCTGCATTGTCCAATAACTTTCCATGGGAAGCTTCAGAACATGAAATTTTGACCTCCCACTGTAGCAGAAAGGGTCTTTCTAGTAGTTGCACATCAAATCTAAGCTGTCTGAAGTGTTTTTCGAAAGTTATCAACATTTTTATGTTTGGCGTTCCGGAATCGACCTTATCTCAGGCTGAAAAATTGTTTTCTGCATTGTCCCATAACTTTGCAGGGAAGCTTCAGAAAATGAAATTTTCAGCTCCCACTACAGCAGAAAGGGTCTTTCTAGTAGTTGCACATTAAATCTAAGCTGTCAGAAGTGTTGTTCCAAAGTAATCAACATTTTTACGTTTGGCGTTTTGGAAACCACCTTATCTCAGGCTGAAAACGCGTTTTACGCATTGTGCCATAACTTCTCAGGGAAGCTTCAGAACATGAAATGTTCACCTCCCACTATAGCAGAAAGGGTCTTTCTAGTAGTTGCACATCAAATCTAAGCTATCTGAAGTGTTTTTTCAAAGTTATCAACATTTTTATGTTTGGCGTTCCGGAACCCACCTTATCTCAGGCTGAAAACGCGTTTTCGGCATTGTGCCATAACTTTGCAGGGAAGCTTCAGAACATGAAATTTTCACGTCCCACTATAGCAGAAAGGGTCTTTCTAGTATTTGCACATCAAATCTAAGCTGTCTGAAGTGTTTTTCGAAAGTTATCAACATTTTTATGTTTGGCGTTCCGGAACCCACGTTATCACAAGCTGAAAACGCGTTTTCTGCATTGTCCCATAACTTAGCAGGCAAGCTTCAGAACATGAAATGTTCACGTCCCACTATAGCAGAAAGGGTCTTTCTAGTAGTTGCACATCAAATCTAAGCTGTCTGAAGAGTTTTTCGAAAGTTATGAACATTTTTATGTTTCGGTTTCCGTAATCGACCTTATCTCAGGATGAAAAATCGTTTTCTGCATTGTCCCATAACTTTGCAGGGAAGCTTCAGAACATGAAATGTTCACCTCCCACTATAGCAGAAAGGGTCTTTCTAGTAGTTGCACATCAAATCTAAGCTGTCTGAAGTGTTTTTCCAAAGTTATCAACATTTTTATGTTTGGCGTTCCGGAACCCACCTTATCTCAGGCTGAAAACGCGTTTTCGGCATTGTGCCATAACTTTGCTGGGAAGCTTCAGAACATGAAATTTTCACCTCCCACTATAGCAGAAAGGTTCTTTCTCGTAGTTTCACATCAAATCTAAGCTGTCTGAAGTGTTTTTCGAAAGTTATGAACATTTTTATGTTTCGCGTTCCGTAATCGACCTTATCTTAGGATGAAAAATCGTTTTCTGCATTGTCCCATAACTTTCCATGGGAAGCTTCAGAACATGAAATGTGCACCTCCCAATATAGCAGAAAGGGTCTTTCTAGTAGTTGCACATCAAATCCAAGCTGTCTGAAATGTTTTCCGAAAGTTATCAACATTTTTATGTTTGGCGTTCCGGAATCGACCTTATCTCAGGATGAAAAATCGTTTTCTGCATTGTCCCAAAACTTTGCAGGGAAACTTCAGAACATGAAATTTTCACGTCCAACTATAGCAGAAAAGGTCTTTCTAGTAGTTGCACATCAAATCTAAGCTCTCTGAAGTGTTTTTCGAAAGTTATCAACATTTTTATGTTTGGTGTTCCAGAATCGACCTTATCTCAGGCTGAAAACGTGTTTTACGTATTGTGCCATAACTTTGCAGGGAAGCTTCAGAACATGAAAGTTTCACCTCCCACTATAGCAGAAAGGGTCTTTCTAGTACTTGCACATCAAATCTAAGCTGTCTGAAGTGTTTTTCGAAAGTTATGAACATTTTTATGTTTGGCGTTCCGGAACCCACCTTGCCTCAGGCTGAAAACGCGTTTTCTGCATTGTGCCATAACTTTGAAGGAAAGCTTCAGAACATGAAAGTTTCACCTCCCACTATAGCTGAAAGGGTCTTTCTAGTAGTTACACATCAAATCTAAGCTGTCTGAAGTGTTTTTCCAAAGTTATCAACATTTTTATTTTTGGCGTTCCGGAAAACATCTTATCTAAGGCTGAAAACGCGTTTTCTGCATTGTCCCAAAACTTTGCAGGGAAACTTCAGAACATGAAATTTTCACGTCCAACTATAGCAGAAAAGGTCTTTCTAGTAGTTGCACATCAAATCTAAGCTCTCTGAAGTGTTTTTCGAAAGTTATCAACATTTTTATGTTTGGTGTTCCAGAATCGACCTTACCTCAGCCTGAAAACGCGTTTTACGCATTGTGCCATAACTTCTAAGGGTAGCTTCAGAACATGAAATGTTCACCTCCCACTATAGCAGAAAGGGTCTTTCTAGTACTTGCACATCAAATCTAAGCTGTCTGAAGTGTTGTTCCAATGTGATCAACATTTTTACGTTTGGCGTTCCGGAATCGACCTTATCTCAGCCTGAAAACGCGTTTTACGCATTGTGCCATAACTTCTCAGGGAAGCTTCAGAACATGAAATGTTCACCTCCCACTATAGCAGAAAGGGTCTTTCCAGTAGTTGCACATCAAATCTAAGCTGTCTGAAGTGTTTTTCGAAAATCATCAACATTTTTATGTTTGGCGTTCCGGAACCCACCTTATCTCAGCCTGAAAACGCGTTTTACGCATTGTGCCATAACTTCTCAGGGAAGCTTCAGAACATGAAATGTTCACCTCCCACTATTGCAGAAAGGGTCTTTCTAGTAGTTGCACATCAAATCTAAGCTGTCAGAAGTGTTTTAACAAAGTTATCAACATTTTTATGTTTGGCGTTCCGGAATCGACCTTATCTCAGCCTGAAAACGCGTTTTACGCGTTGTGCCATAACTTCTCAGGGAAGCTTCAGAACATGAAATGTGCACCTCCCAATATAGCAGAAAGGGTCTTTCTAGTAGTTGCACATCAAATCCAAGCTGTCTGAAATGTTTTCCGAAAGTTATCAACATTTTTATGTTTGGCGTTCCGGAATCGACCTTATCTCAGGATGAAAAATCGTTTTCTGCATTGTCCCAAAACTTTGCAGGGAAACTTCAGAACATGAAATTTTCAGGTCCAACTATAGCAGAAAAGGTCTTTCTAGTAGTTGCACATCTAATCTAAGCTCTCTGAAGTGTTTTTCGAAAGTTATCAACATTTTTATGTTTGGTGTTCCAGAATCGACCTTATCTCAGGCTGAAAACGCGTTTTCTGCATTGTGCCATAACTTCTCAGGGAAGCTTCCGAACATGAAATGTTCACCTCCCACTATAGCAGAAAGGGTCTTTCTAGTACTTGCACATCAAATCTAAGCTGTCTGAAGTGTTGTTCCAAAGTGATCAACATTTTTACGTTTGGCGTTTCGGAACCCACCTTATCTCAGGCTGAAAACGCGTATTCTGCATTGTGCCATAACTTCTCAGGGAAGCTTCAGAACATGAAATGTTCAACTCCCACTATAGCAGAAAGGGTCTTTCCAGTAGTTGCACATCAAATGTAAGCTGTCCGAAGTGTTTTTCGAAAGTTATCAACATTTTTATGTTTGGCGTTCCGGAATCGACCTTATCACAGGATGAAAAATTGTTTTCTGCATTGTCCCATAACTTTGAAGGGAAACTTCAGAACATGAAATTTTCACGTCCCACTATAGCAAAAATGGTCTTTCTAGTACTGGCACATCAAATCTAAGCTGTCTGAAGTGTTTTTCGAAAATCATCAACATTTTTATGTTTGGCGTTCCGGAATCGACCTTATCTCAGGATGAAAAATCGTTTTCTACATTGTCCGATAACTTTGCAGGGAAACTTCAGAACATGAAATTTTCACCTCCCACTATACCAGAAAGGGTCTTTCTAGTAGTTGCACATCAAATCTAAGCTGTCTGAAGTGTTTTTCGAAAGTTTTCAACATTTTTATGTTTGGTGTTCCTGAATCGACCTTATCTCAGGCTGAAAACGCGTTTCCTGCATTGTGCCATAACTTTGCAAGGAATCTTCAGAACATGAAATTTTCATTTCCCACTGCAGCAGAAAGGGTCTTTCTAGTAGTTGCACATCAAATCTAAGCTGTCTGAAATGTTTTTCCAAAGTTATCAACATTTTTACGTTTGGCGTTCCAGAATCGACCTTATCTCAGGCTGAAAACGCGTTGTCTGCATTGTGCCATAACTTTGCATGGAAGCTTCCGAACATGAAAATTTAACCTCCCACTATAGCAGAAAGGGTCTTTCTAGTAGTTGCACATCAAATCTAAGCTGTCTGATGTGTTTTTCCAAAGTTATCAACATTTTTACGTTTGGCGTTCCGGAATCGACCTTATCTTAGGCTGAAAACGCGTTTTACGCATTGTGCCATAACTTTGCAGGGAAGCTTCAGAACATGAAATGTTCACCTCCCACTATAGCAGAAAGGGTCTTTCTAGTAGTTGCACATCAAATGTAAGCTGTCTGAAGTGTTTTTCCAAAGTTATGAACATTTTCATGTTTGGTGGTCGGGAATCAACCTTATCTCAGGCTGAAAAGGCGTTTTCTGCATTGTGCCATAACTTTGCAGGGAAGCTTCAGAACATGAAATTTTCACCTCCCACTATAGCAGAAAGGGTATTTCTAGTAGTTGCACATTAAATCTAAGCTGTCTGAAGTGTTGTTCCAAAGTTATCAACATTTTTACGTTTGGCGTTTCGGAAACCACCTTATCTCAAGCTGAAAACGCATTTTCTGCATTGTCCCATAACTTTGCAGGGAAACTTCAGAACATGAAATTTTCACGTCCCACTATAGCAAAAATGGTCTTTCTAGTACTGGCACATCAAATCTAAGCTGTCTGAAGTGTTTTTCGAAAATCATCAACATTTTTATGTTTGGCGTTCCGGAATCGACCTTATCTCAGGATGAAAAATCGTTTTCTACATTGTCCGATAACTTTGCAGGGAAACTTCAGAACATGAAATTTTCACCTCCCACTATACCAGAAAGGGTCTTTCTAGTAGTTGCACATCAAATCTAAGCTGTCTGAAGTGTTTTTCGAAAGTTTTCAACATTTTTATGTTTGGTGTTCCTGAATCGACCTTATCTCAGGCTGAAAACGCGTTTCCTGCATTGTGCCATAACTTTGCAAGGAATCTTCAGAACATGAAATTTTCATTTCCCACTGCAGCAGAAAGGGTCTTTCTAGTAGTTGCACATCAAATCTAAGCTGTCTGAAATGTTTTTCCAAAGTTATCAACATTTTTACGTTTGGCGTTCCAGAATCGACCTTATCTCAGGCTGAAAACGCGTTGTCTGCATTGTGCCATAACTTTGCATGGAAGCTTCCGAACATGAAAATTTAACCTCCCACTATAGCAGAAAGGGTCTTTCTAGTAGTTGCACATCAAATCTAAGCTGTCTGATGTGTTTTTCCAAAGTTATCAACATTTTTACGTTTGGCGTTCCGGAATCGACCTTATCTTAGGCTGAAAACGCGTTTTACGCATTGTGCCATAACTTTGCAGGGAAGCTTCAGAACATGAAATGTTCACCTCCCACTATAGCAGAAAGGGTCTTTCTAGTAGTTGCACATCAAATGTAAGCTGTCTGAAGTGTTTTTCCAAAGTTATGAACATTTTCATGTTTGGTGGTCGGGAATCAACCTTATCTCAGGCTGAAAAGGCGTTTTCTGCATTGTGCCATAACTTTGCAGGGAAGCTTCAGAACATGAAATTTTCACCTCCCACTATAGCAGAAAGGGTATTTCTAGTAGTTGCACATTAAATCTAAGCTGTCTGAAGTGTTGTTCCAAAGTTATCAACATTTTTACGTTTGGCGTTTCGGAAACCACCTTATCTCAAGCTGAAAACGCATTTTCTGCATTGTCCCATAACTTTGCAGGGAAACTTCAGAACATGAAATTTTCACGTCCCACTATAGCAAAAATGGTCTTTCTAGTACTGGCACATCAAATCTAAGCTGTCTGAAGTGTTTTTCGAAAATCATCAACATTTTTATGTTTGGCGTTCCGGAATCGACCTTATCTCAGGATGAAAAATCGTTTTCTACATTGTCCGATAACTTTGCAGGGAAACTTCAGAACATGAAATTTTCACCTCCCACTATACCAGAAAGGGTCTTTCTAGTAGTTGCACATCAAATCTAAGCTGTCTGAAGTGTTTTTCGAAAGTTTTCAACATTTTTATGTTTGGTGTTCCTGAATCGACCTTATCTCAGGCTGAAAACGCGTTTCCTGCATTGTGCCATAACTTTGCAAGGAATCTTCAGAACATGAAATTTTCATTTCCCACTGCAGCAGAAAGGGTCTTTCTAGTAGTTGCACATCAAATCTAAGCTGTCTGAAATGTTTTTCCAAAGTTATCAACATTTTTACGTTTGGCGTTCCAGAATCGACCTTATCTCAGGCTGAAAACGCGTTGTCTGCATTGTGCCATAACTTTGCATGGAAGCTTCCGAACATGAAAATTTAACCTCCCACTATAGCAGAAAGGGTCTTTCTAGTAGTTGCACATCAAATCTAAGCTGTCTGATGTGTTTTTCCAAAGTTATCAACATTTTTACGTTTGGCGTTCCGGAATCGACCTTATCTTAGGCTGAAAACGCGTTTTACGCATTGTGCCATAACTTTGCAGGGAAGCTTCAGAACATGAAATGTTCACCTCCCACTATAGCAGAAAGGGTCTTTCTAGTAGTTGCACATCAAATGTAAGCTGTCTGAAGTGTTTTTCCAAAGTTATGAACATTTTCATGTTTGGTGGTCGGGAATCAACCTTATCTCAGGCTGAAAAGGCGTTTTCTGCATTGTGCCATAACTTTGCAGGGAAGCTTCAGAACATGAAATTTTCACCTCCCACTATAGCAGAAAGGGTATTTCTAGTAGTTGCACATTAAATCTAAGCTGTCTGAAGTGTTGTTCCAAAGTTATCAACATTTTTACGTTTGGCGTTTCGGAAATCACCTTATCTCAAGCTGAAAACGCATTTTCTGCATTGTGCCATAACTTTGCAGGGAAACTTCAGAACATTAAATTTTCAGTTCCCACTATAGCAGAAAGGGTCTTTCTAGTAGTTGCACATCAAATGTAAGCTGTCTGAAGTGTTTTTCCAAAGTTATCAACATTTTTACGTTTGGCGTTTCGGAAACCACCTTATCTCAAGCGGAAAACGCATTTTCTGCATTGTGCCATAACTTTGCAGGGAAGCTTCAGAACATGAAATGTTCACCTCCCACTATAGCAGAAAGGGTCTTTCTAGTATTTGCACATCAAATCTAAGCTGTCTGAAGTGTTTTTCGAAAGTTATCAACATTTTAATGTTTGGCGTTCCGGAACCCACGTTATCACAAGCTGAAAACACGTTTTCTGCATTGTGCCATAACTTTGCAGGGAAGCTTCAGAACATGAAATTTTCATTTCCCACTATACCAGAAAGGGTCTTTCTAGTAGTTGCACAGCAAATCTAAGCTGTCTGAAATGTTTTTCCAAAGTTATCAACATTTTTACGTTTGGCGTTCCAGAATCGACCTTATCTCAGGCTGAAAACGCGTTGTCTGCATTGTGCCATAACTTTGCATGGAAGCTTCCGAACATGAAAATTTAACCTCCCACTATAGCAGAAAGGGTCTTTCTCGTAGTTGCAGATCAAATCTAAGCTGTCTGATGTGTTTTTCCAAAGTTATCAACATTTTTATGTTTGGCGTTCCGGAATCGACCTTGTCTTAGGCTGAAAACACGTTTTACGCATTGTGCCATAACTTTGCAGGGAAGCTTCAGAACATGAAATGTTCACGTCCAATTATAGCAGAAAGGGTCTTTCTAGTAGTTGCACATCAAATCTAAGCTCTCTGAAGTGTTTTTCGAAAGTTATCAACATTTTTATGTTTGGTGTTCCAGAATCGACCTTATCTCAGGCTGAAAACGCGTTTTCTGCATTGTGCCATAACTTCTCAGGGAAGCTTCCGAACATGAAATGTTCACCTCCCACTATAGCAGAAAGGGTCTTTCTAGTACTTGCACATCAAATCTAAGCTGTCTGAAGTGTTGTTCCAAAGTGATCAACATTTTTACGTTTGGCGTTTCGGAACCCACCTTATCTCAGGCTGAAAACGCGTATTCTGCATTGTGCCATAACTTCTCAGGGAAGCTTCAGAACATGAAATGTTCAACTCCCACTATAGCAGAAAGGGTCTTTCCAGTAGTTGCACATCAAATGTAAGCTGTCCGAAGTGTTTTTCGAAAGTTATCAACATTTTTATGTTTGGCGTTCCGGAATCGACCTTATCACAGGATGAAAAATTGTTTTCTGCATTGTCCCATAACTTTGCAGGGAAACTTCAGAACATGAAATTTTCACGTCCCACTATAGCAAAAATGGTCTTTCTAGTACTGGCACATCAAATCTAAGCTGTCTGAAGTGTTTTTCGAAAATCATCAACATTTTTATGTTTGGCGTTCCGGAATCGACCTTATCTCAGGATGAAAAATCGTTTTCTACATTGTCCCATAACTTTGCAGGGAAGCTTCAGAACATGAAATTTTCACCTCCCACTATACCAGAAAGGGTCTTTCTAGTAGTTGCACATCAAATCTAAGCTGTCTGAAGTGTTTTTCGAAAGTTTTCAACATTTTTATGTTTGGTGTTCCTGAATCGACCTTATCTCAGGCTGAAAACGCGTTTCCTGCATTGTGCCATAACTTTGCAAGGAATCTTCAGAACAAGAAATTTTCATTTCCCACTACAGCAGAAAGGGTCTTTCTAGTAGTTGCACATCAAATCTAAGCTGTCTGAAATGTTTTTCCAAAGTTATCAACATTTTTACGTTTGGCGTTCCAGAATCGACCTCATCTCAGGCTGAAAACGCGTTGTCGGCATTGTGCCATAACTTTGCATGGAAGCGTCCGAACATGAAAATTTAACCTCCCACTATAGCCGAAAGGGTCTTTCTAGTAGTTGCACATCAAATCTAAGCTGTCTGATGTGTTTTTCCAAAGTTATCAACATTTTTACGTTTGGCGTTCCGGAATCGACCTTATCTTAGGCTGAAAACGCGTTTTACGCATTGTGCCATAACTTTGCAGGGAAGCTTCAGAACATGAAATGTTCACCTCCCACTATAGCAGAAAGGGTCTTTCTAGTAGTTGCACATCAAATGTAAGCTGTCTGAAGTGTTTTTCCAAAGTTATGAACATTTTCATGTTTGGTGGTCGGGAATCAGCCTTATCTCAGGCTGAAAAGGCGTTTTCTGCATTGTGCCATAACTTTGCAGGGAAGCTTCAGAACATGAAATGTTCACCTCCCACTATAGCAGAAAGGGTCTTTCTAGTAGTTGCACATCAAATGTAAGCTGTCTGAAGTGTTTTTCCAAAGTTATCAACATTTTTACGTTTGGCGTTTCGGAAACCAACTTATCTCAAGCTGAAAACGCATTTTCTGCATTGTGCCATAACTTTGCAGGGAAGCTTCAGAACATGAAATGTTCACCTCCCACTATAGCAGAAATTGTCTTTCTAGTAGTTGCACATCAAATATAAGCTGACTGAAGTGTTTTTCCAAAGTTATCAACATTTTTATGTTTGGCGTTCCGGAACCTGTCTAATCTCAGGCTGAAAATGCGTTTTCTGCATTGTGCCATAACTTTGCAGGGAAGCTTCAGAACATGAAATGTTCACCTCCCACTATAGCAGAAAGGGTCTTTCTAGTAGTTGCACATCAAATCCAAGCTGTCTGAAATGTTTTCCGAAAGTTATCAACATTTTTATGTTTGGCGTTCCGGAATCGACATTATCTCAGGATGAAAAATCGTTTTCTGCATTGTCCCATAACTTTGCAGGGAAGCTTCAGAACATGAAATTTTGACCTCCCACTATAGCAGAAATTGTCTTTCTAGTAGTTGCACATCAAATATAAGCTGACTGAAGTGTTTTTCCAAAGTTATCAACATTTTTATGTTTGGCGTTCCGGAATCGACCTTACCTCAGCCTGAAAACGCGTTTTACGCATTGTGCCATAACTTCTAAGCGTAGCTTCAGAACATGAAATGTTCACCTCCCACTATAGCAGAAAGGGTCTTTCTAGTACTTGCACATCAAATCTAAGCTGTCTGAAGTGTTGTTCCAAAGTGATCAACATTTTTAGGTTTGGCGTTCCGGAATCGACCTTATCTCAGCCTGAAAACACGTTTTACGCATTGTGCCATAACTTCTCAGGGAAGCTTCAGAACATGAAATGTTCACCTCCCACTATAGGAGAAAGGGTCTTTCCAGTAGTTGCACATCAAATCTAAGCTTTCTGAAGTGTTTTTCGAAAATCATCAACATTTTTATGTTTGGCGTTCCGGAACCCACCTTATCTCAGCCTGAAAACGCGTTTTACGCATTGTGCCATAACTTCTCAGGGAAGCTTCAGAACATGAAATGTTCGCCTCCCACTATAGCAGAAAGGGTCTTTCAAGTAGTTGCACATCAAATCTAAGCTGTCTGAAGTGTTTTTCCAAAGTTATCTACATTTTTATGTTTGGCGTTCCGGAATCGACCTTATCTCAGGCTGACAACACGTTATACGCATTGTGCCATAACTTTGCATAAAGCATCAGAATATGAAATTTTCACCTCCCACTATAGCAGAAAGGGTCTTTCTAGTAGGTGCAGATCAAATCTACGCTGTCTGAAATGTTTTTCCAAAGTTATCAACATTTTTATGTTTGCCGTTCTGGAACCCACCTTATCTCAGTCTGAAAACGTGTTTTCTGCATTGTGCCATAACTTTGCAGGAAAGCTTCAGAACATGAAATTTTCAATTCCCACTAAAGCAGAAAGGGTTTTTCTCCTGCTTGCACATCAAATCTAAGCTGTCTGAAGTGTTTTTCCACAGTTATCAAGATTTTTATGTTTGGCTTTCCGGAATCGACCTTATCTCAGCCTGAAAACGCGTCTTCTGCATTGTGCCATAACATTGCAGGGAAGTTTCAGAACATGAAATTTTCAACTCCCACTATAGCAGAATGGGTCTTTCTAGTAGTTGCACATCAAATCTAAGCTGTCTGAAGTGTTTTCCAAAGTTATCAACATTTTTATATTTCGCGTTCCGTAATCGACTTTATCTCAGGATGAAAAATCGTTTCCTGCATTGTCCCATAACTTTGCAGGGAAGCTTCAGAACATGAAATTTTCACCTCCCACTATAGCAGAAAGGGTCTTTCTAGTAGTTGCACATTAAATCTAAGCTGTCAGAAGTGTTGTTCCAAAGTAATCAACATTTTTCCGTTTGGCGTTTTGGAAACCACCTTATCTCAGGCTGAAAACACGTTTTCTGCATTGTGCCATAACTTCTCAGGGAAGCTTCAGGACATGAAATGTTCACGTCCCACTATAGCAGAAAGGGTCTTTCTAGTAGTTGCACATCAAATCTAAGCTGTCTGAAGTGTTTTTCGAAAGTTATCAACATTTTTACGTTTGGCATTCCGGAATCGACTTTATATCAGGACGAAAAATCGTTTTCTGCATTGTCCCATAACTTTGCAGGGAAGCTTCAGAACATGAAATTTTCACCTCCCACTATAGCAGAAAGGGTCTTTCTAGTAGTTGCACATCAAATCTAAGCTGTCTGATGTGTTTTTCGAAAGTTATCAACATTTTTATGTTTGGCGTTTTGGAAACCACCTTATCTCAGGCTGAAAACGCGTTTTCTGCATTGTGCCATAACTTCTCAGGGAAGCTTCAGAACATGAAATGTTCACCTCCCACTATAGCAGAAAGGGTCTTTCTAGTAGTTGGACATCAAATCTAAGCTATCTGAAGTGTTTTTTCAAAGTTATCAACATTTTTATGTTTGGCGTTCCGGAACCCACCTTATCTCAGGCTGAAAACGCGTTTTCGGCATTGTGCCATAACTTTGCAGGGAAGCTTCAGAACATGAAATGTTCACGTCCCACTATAGCAGAAAGGGTCTTTCTAGTAGTTGCACATCAAATCTAAGCTGTCTGAAGTGTTTTTCGAAAGTTATCAACACTTTTACGTTTGGCATTCCGGAATCGACTTTATCTCAGGACGAAAAATCGTTTTCTGCATTGTCCCATAACTTTGCAGGGAAGCTTCAGAACATGAAATTTTCACCTCCCACTATAGCAGAAAGGGTCTTTCTAGTAGTTGCACATCAAATCTAAGCTGTCTGAAGAGTTTTTCGAAAGTTATGAACATTTTTATGTTTCGCGTTCCGTAATCGACCTTATCTCAGGATGAAAACGCGTTTTACGCATTGTGACATAACTTTGCAGGGAAGCTTCAGAAAATGAAATTTTCACATCCCACTATAGCAGAAAGGGTCTTTCTAGTAGTTGCACTTTAAATCTAAGCTGTTAGAATTGTTGTTCCAAAGTAATCAACATTTTTACGTTTGGCGTTTTGGAAACCACCTAATCTCAGGCTGAAAACGCGTTTTCTGCATTGTGCTTTAACTTCTCAGGGAAGCTTCAGAACATGAAATGTTCACGTCCCACTGCAGAAGAAAGGGTCTTTCTAATAGTTGCACATCAAATCTAAGCTGTCTGAAGTGTTTTTCCAAAGTTATCAACATTTTTAAGTTTGGCGTTCCGGAACCCACCTTATCTCAGGCTGAAAACGCGTTTTCTGCATTGTGCCATAACTTTGCAGGGAAGCTTCAGAACATGAAATTTTCAACTCCCACTATGACAGACAGGGTCTTTGTAGTAGTTGCACATCAAATCTAAGCTGTCTGAAGTGTTTTTCGAAAGTTATCAACATTTTTATGTTTGGCGTTCCGGAACCCACCTTGTCTCAGGCTGAAAACGCGTTTTCTGCATTGTGCCATAACTTTGAAGGAAAGCTTCAGAACATGAAAGTTTCACCTCCCACTATAGCAGAAAGGGTCTTTCTAGTAGTTACACATCAAATCTAAGCTGTCTGAAGTGTTTTTCCAAAGTTATCAACATTTTTATTTTTGGCGTTCCGGAAAACATCTTATCTCAGGCTGAAAACGTGTTTTCTGCATTGTGCCATAACTTTGAAGGAAAGCTTCAGAACACGAAAGTTTCACCTACCACTATAGTAGAAATTGTCTTTCTAGTAGTTGCACATCAAATATAAGCTGACTGAAGTGTTTTTCCAAAGTTATCAACATTTTTATGTTTGGCGTTCCGGAACCTGTCTAATCTCAGGCTGAAAATGCGTTTTCTGCATTGTCCCATAACTTTGCAGGGAAACTTCAGAACATTAAATTTTCACGTCCAACTATAGCAGAAAGGGTCTTTCTAGTAGTTGCACATCAAATCTAAGCTCTCTGAAGTGTTTTTCGAAAGTTATCAATTTTTTTATGTTTGGTGTTCCAGAATCGACCTTATCTCAGGCTGAAAACGTATGGTCTGCATTGTGACATAACTTCTCAGGGAAGCCTCAGAACATGAAATGTTCGCCTCCCACTATAGCAGAAAGGGTCTTTCTAGTAGTTGCACATCAAATCTAAGATGTCTGAAGTGTTTTTCCAAAGTTATCAACATTTTAATGTTTGGCGTTCCGGAATCGACCTTACCTCAGCCTGAAAACGCGTATTACGCATTGTGCCATAACTTCTAAGGGTAGCTTCAGAACATGAAATGTTCACCTCCCACTATAGCAGAAAGGGTCTTTCTAGTACTTGCACATCAAATCTAAGCTGTCTGAAGTGTTGTTCCAAAGTGATCAACATTTTTAGGTTTGGCGTTCCGGAATCGACCTTATCTCAGCCTGAAAACGCGTTTTACGCATTGTGCCATAACTTTTCAGGGAAGCTTCAGAACATGAAATGTTCACCTCCCACTATAGGAGAAAGGGTCTTTCCAGTAGTTGCACATCAAATCTAAGCTGTCTGAAGTGTTTTTCGAAAATCATCAACATTTTTATGTTTGGCGTTCCGGAACCCACCTTATCTCAGCCTGAAAACGCGTTTTACGCATTGTGCCATAACTTCTCAGGGAAGCTTCAGAACATGAAATGTTCACCTCCCACTATTGCAGAAAGGGTCTTTCTAGTAGTTGCACATCAAATCTAAGCTGTCAGAAGTGTTTTAACAAAGTTATCAACATTTTTATGTTTGGTGTTCCAGAATCGACCTTATCTCAGGCTGAAAACGCTTGGTCTGCATTGTGCCATAACTTCTCAGGGAAGCTTCACAACATGAAATGTTCGCCTCCCACTATAGCAGAAATGGTCTTTCAAGTAGTTGCACATCAAATCTAAGCTGTCTGAAGTGTTTTTCCAAAGTTATCAACATTTCAATGTTTGGCGTTCCGGAATCGACCTTATCTCAGCCTGAAAACGCGTTTTACGCATTGTGCCATAACTTCTCAGGGAAGCTTCAGAACATGAAATGTGCACCTCCCAATATAGCAGAAAGGGTTTTTCTAATAGTTGCACATCAAATCTAAGCTGTCTGAAGTGTTTTTCCAAACTTTTCAACATTTTTACGTTTGGCGTTCGGGAACCCATCTTATCTCAAGCTGAAAACGCGTTTTCTGCATTGTGCCATAACTTTGCAGGAAACTTCAGAATATGAAATTTTAACCTCCCACTATTGCAGAAAGGGTCTTTCTAGTAGTTGCACATCAAATCTAAGCTGTCTGAAGTGTTTTTCCAAAGTTATCTACATTTTCATGTTTGGCGTTCCGGAATCGACCTTATCTCAGGCTGAAAACACGTTATACGCATTGTGCCATAACTTTGCATAAAGCATCAGAACATGAAATTTTCACCTCCCACTATAGCAGAAAGGGTCTTTCTAGTAGGTGCAGATCAAATCTACGCTGTCTGAAATGTTTTTCCAAAGTTATCAACATTTTTATGTTTGCCGTTCTGGAACCCACCTTATCTCAGTCTGAAAACGTGTTTTCTGCATTGTGCCATAACTTTGCAGGAAAGCTTCAGAACATGAAATTTTCAATTCCCACTAAAGCAGAAAGGGTTTTTCTCCTGCTTGCACATCAAATCTAAGCTGTCTGAAGTGTTTTTCCAGAGTTATCAAGATTTTTATGTTTGGCTTTCCGGAATCGACCTTATCTCAGCCTGAAAACGCGTCTTCTGCATTGTGCCATAACATTGCAGGGAAGTTTCAGAACATGAAATTTTCAACTCCCACTATAGCAGAATGGGTCTTTCTAGTAGTTGCACATCAAATCTAACCAGTCTGAAGTGTTTTTCCAAAGTTATCAACATTTTTATATTTCGCGTTCCGTAATCGACTTTATCTCAGGATGAAAAATCGTTTCCTGCATTGTCCCATAACTTTGCAGGGAAGCTTCAGAACATGAAATTTTCACCTCCCACTATAGCAGAAAGGGTCTTTCTAGTAGTTGCACATTAAATCTAAGCTGTCAGAAGTGTTGTTCCAAAGTAATCAACATTTTTCCGTTAGGCGTTTTGGAAACCACCTTATCTCACGCTGAAAACACGTTTTCTGCATTGTGCCATAACTTCTCAGGGAAGCTTCAGAACATGAAATGTTCACGTCCCACTATAGCAGAAAGGGTCTTTCTAGTAGTTGCACATCAAATCTAAGCTGTCTGAAGTGTTTTTCGAAAGTTATCAACATTTTTACGTTTGGCATTCCGGAATCGACTTTATATCAGGACGAAAAATCGTTTTCTGCATTGTCCCATAACTTTGCAGGGAAGCTTCAGAACATGAAATTTTCACCTCCCACTATAGCAGAAAGGGTCTTTCTAGTAGTTGCACATCAAATCTAAGCTGTCTGATGTGTTTTTCGAAAGTTATCAACATTTTTATGTTTGGCGTTTTGGAAACCACCTTATCTCAGGCTGAAAACGCGTTTTCTGCATTGTGCCATAACTTCTCAGGGAAGCTTCAGAACATGAAATGTTCACCTCCCACTATAGCAGAAAGGGTCTTTCTAGTAGTTGCACATCAAATCTAAGCTATCTGAAGTGTTTTTTCAAAGTTATCAACATTTTTATGTTTGGCGTTCCGGAACCCACCTTATCTCAGGCTGAAAACGCGTTTTCGGCATTGTGCCATAACTTTGCAGGGAAGCTTCAGAACATGAAATGTTCACGTCCCACTATAGCAGAAAGGGTCTTTCTAGTAGTTGCACATCAAATCTAAGCTGTCTGAAGTGTTTTTCGAAAGTTATCAACACTTTTACGTTTGGCATTCCGGAATCGACTTTATCTCAGGACGAAAAATCGTTTTCTGCATTGTCCCATAACTTTGCAGGGAAGCTTCAGAACATGAAATTTTCACCTCCCACTATAGCAGAAAGGGTCTTTCTAGTAGTTGCACATCAAATCTAAGCTGTCTGAAGAGTTTTTCCAAAGTTATGAACATTTTTATGTTTCGCGTTCCGTAATCGACCTTATCTCAGGATGAAAAATCGTTTTCTGCATTGTCCCATAACTTCGCAGGGAAGCTTCAGAACATGAAATGTTCACCTCCCACTATAGCAGAAAGGGTCTTTCTAGTAGTTGCACATCAAATCTAAGCTGTCTGAAGTGTTTTTCCAAAGTTATCAACATTTTTATGTTTGGCGTTCCGGAATCGACCTTATCTCAGGCTGAAAACGCGTTTTACGCATTGTGACATAACTTTGCAGGGAAGCTTCAGAACATGAAATTTTCACATCCCACTATAGCAGAAAGGGTCTTTCTAGTAGTTGCACTTTAAATCTAAGCTGTTAGAATTGTTGTTCCAAAGTAATCAACATTTTTACGTTTGGCGTTTTGGAAACCACCTAATCTCAGGCTGAAAACGCGTTTTCTGCATTGTGCCATAACTTCTCAGGGAAGCTTCAGAACATGAAATGTTCACGTCCCACTATAGCAGAAAGGGTCTTTCTAGTAGTTGCACATCAAATCTAACCTGTCTGAAGTGTTTTTCGAAAGTTATCAACATTTTTATGTTTGGCGTTCCGGAACCCACCTTATCTCAGGCTGAAAACGCGTTTTGTGTACTGTGCCATAACTTCTCAGGGAAGCTTCAGAAAATGAAATTTTCACCTCCCACTGCAGAAGAAAGGGTCTTTCTAGTATTTGCACATCAAATCTAAGCTGTCTGAAGTGTTTTTCGAAAGTTATCAACATTTTTATGTTTGGCGTTCCGGAACCCACGTTATCACAAGCTGAAAACGCGTTTTCTGCATTGTCCCATAACTTTGCATGCAAGCTTCAGAACATGAAATTTTCACCTCCCACTATAGCAGAAAGGGTCTTTCTAGTTGTTGCACATCAAATCTAAGCTGTCTGAAGTGTTTTTCGAAAGTTATCAACATTTTTATGTTTGGCGTTCCGGAACCCACCTTATCTCAGGCTGAAAACGCGTTTTGTGTACTGTGCCATAACTTCTCAGGGAAGCTTCAGAAAATGAAATTTTCACCTCCCACTGCAGAAGAAAGGGTCTTTCTAATAGTTGCACATCAAATCTAAGCTGTCTGAAGTGTTTTTCCAAAGTTATCAACATTTTTAAGTTTGGCGTTCCGGAACCCACCTTATCTCAGGCTGAAAACGCGTTTTCTGCATTGTGCCATAACTTTGCAGGGAAGCTTCAGAACATGAAATTTTCAACTCCCACTATGACAGACAGGGTCTTTGTAGTAGTTGCACATCAAATCTAAGCTGTCTGAAGTGTTTTTCGAAAGTTATCAACATTTTTATGTTTGGCGTTCCGGAACCCACCTTGTCTCAGGCTGAAAACGCGTTTTCTGCATTGTGCCATAACTTTGAAGGAAAGCTTCAGAACATGAAAGTTTCACCTCCCACTATAGCAGAAAGGGTCTTTCTAGTAGTTACACATCAAATATAAGCTGACTGAAGTGTTTTTCCAAAGTTATCAACATTTTTATGTTTGGCGTTCCGGAACCTTTCTAATCTCAGGCTGAAAATGCGTTTTCTGCATTGTGCCATAACTTTGCAGGGAAGCTTCAGAACATGAAATGTTCACCTCCCACTATAGCAGAAAGGGTCTTTCTAGTAGTTGCACATCAAATCCAAGCTGTCTGAAATGTTTTCCGAAAGTTATCAACATTTTTATGTTTGGCGTTCCGGAATCGACCTTATCTCAGGATGAAAAATCGTTTTCTGCATTGTCCCATAACTTTGCAGGGAAACTTCAGAACATGAAATTTTCACGTCCAACTATAGCAGAAAGGGTCTTTCTAGTAGTTGCACATCAAATCTAAGCTCTCTGAAGTGTTTTTCGAAAGTTATCAACATTTTTAGGTTTGGTGTTCCAGAATCGACCTTATCTCAGGCTGAAAACGCGTTTTCTGCATTGTGCCATAACTTCTCAGGGAAGCTTCCGAACATGAAATGTTCACCTCCCACTATAGCAGAAAGGGTCTTTCCAGTAGTTGCACATCAAATCTAAGCTGTCCGAAGTGTTTTTCGAAAGTTATCAACATTTTTATGTTTGGCGTTCCGGAATCGACCTTATCACAGGATGAAAAATTGTTTTCTGCATTGTCCCATAACTTTGCAGGGAAACCTCAGAACATGAAATTTTCACGTCCCACTATAGCAAAAATGGTCTTTCTAGTACTGGCACATCAAATCTAAGCTGTCTGAAGTGTTTTTCGAAAGTTTTCAACATTTTTATGTTTGGTGTTCCTGAATCGACCTTATCTCAGGCTGAAAACGCGTTTCCTGCATTGTGCCATAACTTTGCAAGGAATCTTCAGAACATGAAATTTTCATTTCCCACTACAGCAGAAAGGGTCTTTCTAGTAGTTGCACATCAAATCTAAGCTGTCTGAAATGTTTTTCCAAAGTTATCAACATTTTTACGTTTGGCGTTCCAGAATCGACCTGATCTCAGGCTGAAAACGCGTTGTCTGCATTGTGCCATAACTTTGCATGGAAGCTTCCGAACATGAAAATTTAACCTCCCACTATAGCAGAAAGGGTCTTTCTAGTAGTTGCACATCAAATCTAAGCTGTCTGATGTGTTTTTCCAAAGTTATCAACATTTTTACGTTTGGCGTTTCGGAAACCACCTTATCTCAAGCGGAAAACGCATTTTCTGCATTGTGCCATAACTTTGCAGGGAAGCTTCAGAACATGAAATGTTCACCTCCCACTATAGCAGAAAGGGTCTTTCTAGTAGTTGCACATCAAATGTAAGCTGTCTGAAGTGTTTTTCCAAAGTTATGAACATTTTCATGTTTGGTGGTCGGGAATCAACCTTATCTCAGGCTGAAAAGACGTTTTCTGCATTGTGCCATAACTTTGCAGGGAAGCTTCAGAACATGAAATTTTCACCTCCCACTATAGCAGAAAGGGTATTTCTAGTAGTTGCACATTAAATCTAAGCTGTCTGAAGTGTTGTTCCAAAGTTATCAACATTTTTACGTTTGGCGTTTCGGAAACCACCTTATCTCAAGCTGAAAACGCATTTTCTGCATTGTGCCATAACTTTGCAGGGAAACTTCAGAACATGAAATTTTCAGTTCCCACTATAGCAGAAAGGGTCTTTCTAGTAGTTGCACATCAAATGTAAGCTGTCTGAAGTGTTTTTCCAAAGTTATCAACATTTTTACGTTTGGCGTTTCGGAAACCACCTTATCTCAAGCGGAAAACGCATTTTCTGCATTGTGCCATAACTTTGCAGGGAAGCTTCAGAACATGAAATGTTCACCTCCCACTATAGCAGAAAGGGTCTTTCTAGTATTTGCACATCAAATCTAAGCTGTCTGAAGTGTTTTTCGAAAGTTATCAACATTTTAATGTTTGGCGTTCCGGAACCCACGTTATCACAAGCTGAAAACACGTTTTCTGCATTGTGCCATAACTTTGCAGGGAAGCTTCAGAACATGAAATTTTCATTTCCCACTATACCAGAAAGGGTCTTTCTAGTAGTTGCACAGCAAATCTAAGCTGTCTGAAATGTTTTTCCAAAGTTATCAACATTTTTACGTTTGGCGTTCCAGAATCGACCTTATCTCAGGCTGAAAACGCGTTGTCTGCATTGTGCCATAACTTTGCATGGAAGCTTCCGAACATGAAAATTTAACCTCCCACTATAGCAGAAAGGGTCTTTCTCGTAGTTGCAGATCAAATCTAAGCTGTCTGATGTGTTTTTCCAAAGTTATCAACATTTTTATGTTTGGTGTTCCGGAATCGACCTTATCTCAGGATGAAAAATCGTTTTCTGCATTGTCCCATGACTTTCCAGGGAAGCTTCAGAACATGAAATTTCGACTTCCCACTATAGCAGAAAGGGTCTTTCGAGTAGTTGCACATCAAATCTAAGCTGTCTGAAGTGTTTTTCAAAAGTTATCAACATTTTTATGTTTGCCGTTCCAGAATCGACCTTATCTCAGGCTGAAAACGCGTTTTACGCATTGTGCCATAACTTTGCAGGGAAGCTTCAGAAAATGAAATTTCCACCTGCCACAATAGCAGAAAGGGTCTTTCTAGTAGTTGCACATCAAATCTAAGCTCTCTGAAGTGTTTTTCGAAAGTTATCAACATTTTTATGTTTGGTGTTCCAGAATCGACCTTATCTCAGGCTGAAAACGCGTTTTCTGCATTGTGCCATAACTTCTCAGGGAAGCTTCAGAACATGAAATGTTCAACCCCCACTATAGCAGAAAGGGTCTTTCCAGTAGTTGCACATCAAATGTAAGCTGTCCGAAGTGTTTTTCCAAAGTTATCTACATTTTAATGTTTGGCGTTCCGGAATCGACCTTATCTCTGGATGAAAAATTGTTTTCTGCATTGTTCCATAACTTTGCAGGGAAACTTCAGAAAATGAAATTTTCACGTCCCACTATAGCAAAAATGGTCTTTCTAGTACTGGCACATCAAATCTAAGCTGTCTGAAGTGTTTTTGGAAAATCATCAACATTTTTATGTTTGGCGTTCCGGAACCCACCTTATCTCAGCCTGAAAACGCGTTTTACGCATTGTGCCATAACTTCTCAGGGAAGCTTCAGAACATGAAATGTTCACCTCCCACTATTGCAGAAAGGGTCTTTCTAGTAGTTGCACATCAAATGTAAGCTGTCTGAAGTGTTTTTCCAAAGTTATGAACATTTTCATGTTTGGCGGTCGGGAATCAACCTTATCTCAGGCTGAAAAGGCGTTTTCTGCATTGTGCCATAACTTTGCAGGGAAGCTTCAGAACATGAAATTTTCAGGTCCCACTATAGCAGAAAGGGTCTTTCTAGTAGTTGCACATGAAATCTAAGCTGTCTGAAGTGTTTTTCGAAAGTTATCAACATTTTTATGTTTGGCGTTCCGGAATCGACCTTATCTCAGGCTGAAAACGCGTTTCCTGCATTGTGCCATAACTTTGCAAGGAATCTTCAGAACATGAAATTTTCATTTCCCACTACAGCAGAAAGGGTCTTTCTAGTAGTTGCACATCAAATCTGAGCTGTCTGAAATGTTTTTCCAAAGTTATCAACATTTTTACGTTTGGCGTTCCAGAATCGACCTTATCTCAGGCTGAAAACGCGTTGTCTGCATTGTGCCATAACTTTGCATGGAAGCTTCCGAACATGAAAATTTAACCTCCCACTATAGCCGAAAGGGTCTTTCTAGTAGTTGCACATCAAATCTAAGCTGTCTGATGTGTTTTTCCAAAGTTATCAACATTTTTACGTTTGGCGTTCCGGAATCGACCTTATCTTAGGCTGAAAACGCGTTTTACGCATTGTGCCATAACTTTGCAGGGAAGCTTCAGAACATGAAAATTTCACCTCCCACTATAGCAGAAAGGGTCTTTCTAGTAGTTGCACATCAAATGTAAGCTGTCTGAAGTTTTTTTCCAAAGTTATCAACATTTTTATGTCTGGCGTTCCGGAATCAACCTTATCTCAGACTGAAAAGGCGTTTTCTGCATTGTGCCATAACTTTGCAGGGAAGCTTCAGAACATGAAATTTTCACCTCCCGCTACACCAGAAAGGGTCTTTCTAGAAGTTGCACATCAAATCAAAGCTGTCTGATGTGTTTTTCCAAAGTTATCAACATTTTTATGTTTGGCGTTCCGGAATCGACCTAATCTCAGGCTGCAAACGCGTTTTCGGCATTGTGCCACAACTTTGCAGGGAAGCTTCAGAACATGAAATTTTCACGTCCCACTATAACAGAAAGGGTCTTTCTTGTAGTTGCACATCAAATCTAAGCTGTCTGAAGTGTTTTTCGAAAGTTAACAACATTTTTATGTTTGGCGTTCCGGAACCCACCTTATCTCAGGCTGAAAACGCGTTTTCGGCATTGTGCCATAACTTTGCGGGGAAGCTTCTGAACATGAAATTTTCACGTCCCACTATAGCAGAAAGGGTCTTTCTAGTAGTTGCTCATCAAATCTAAGCTGTCTGGAGTGTTTTTCCAAAGTTATCAACATTTTTATGTTTGGCGTTCCGGAACCCACCTTATCTCAGGCTGAAAACGCGTTTTCGGCATTGTGCCATAACTTTGCGGGGAAGCTTCAGAACATGAAATTTTCACCTCCCACTATAGCAGAAAGGGTCTTTCTCGTAGTTGCACATCAAATCTAAGCTGTCTGGAGTGTTTTTCCAAAGTTATCAACATTTTTATGTTTGGTGTTCCGGAACCCACCTTATCTCAGGCTGAAAACGCGTTTTCGGCATTGTGCCATAACTTTGCATGGTAGCTTCAGAACATGAAATGTTCACCTCCCACTATAGCAGAAAGGGTCTTTCTAGTAGTTGCACATCAAATCTAAGCTGTCTGAAGTGTTTTTCGATAGTTATCAACATTTTTATGTTTGGCGTTCCGGAATCGACCTTATCTCAGGATGAAAAATTGTTTTCTGCATTGTCCCATAACTTTACAGGGAAGATTCTGAACATGAAATTTTCACGACCCACTATAGCAGAAAGGGTCTTTCTAGTATTAGCACATCAAATCTAAGATGTCTGAAGTGTTTTTCCAAAGTTATCAACATTTTTATGTTTGGCGTTCCGGAATCGACCTTATCTCAGGCTGAAAACGCGTTTTACGCATTGTGCCATAACTTTGCAGGGAAGCTTCAGAACATGAAATTTTCACCTCCCACTATAGCAGAAAGGGTCTTTCTCGTAGTTGCACATCAAATCTAAGCTGTCTGGAGTGTTTTTCCTAAGTTATCAACATTTTTATGTTTGGTGTTCCGGAACCCACCTTATCTCAGGCTGAAAACGCGTTTTCGGCATTGTGCCATAACTTTGCATGGAAGCTTCAGAACATGAAATGTTCACCTCCCACTATAGCAGAAAGGGTCTTTCGAGTAGTTTCACATCAAATCTAAGCTGTCTGAAGTGGTTTTCGAAAGTTATCAACATTTTTATGTTTCACGTTCCAGAATTGACCTTATCTCAGGCTGAAAACGCGTTTTCTGCATTGTGCCATAACTTTGCAGGGAAGCTTCAGAAAATGAAATTTTCACGTCCCACTATAGCAGAAAGGGTCTTTTTAGTAGTTGCACATCAAATCTAAGCTGTCTGAAGTGTTTTTCGAAAGTTATCAACATTTTTATGTTTGGCGTTCCGGAATCGACCTTATCTCTGGCTGAAAACGCGTTTTTTGCATTGTGCCATAACTTTGCATGGATGCTTCCGAACATGAAATTTTCATGTCCCACTATCGCAGAAAGGGTCTTTCTAGTAGTTGCACATCAAATCTAAGCTGTCTGAAGTGTTTTTCCAAAGTTATCAACACTTTTATGTTTGGCGTTCCGGAATCGACCTTATCTCACGCTCAAAATGCGTTTTCTGCATTGTACCATAACTTTGCAGAGAAGCTTCTGAACATTAAATTTAAACCTCCCACTATAGCACAAAGGGTCTTTCTAGTAGTTGAACATCAAATCGAAGCTTTCTGAAGTGTTCTCCAAAGTTATCAACTTTTTTATGTTTGGCGTTCCGGAACGAACCTTATCTCAGCCTGAAAACACGTTTTCTGCATCGTGCCATCACTATGCAGGGAAGCTTCAGAACATGAAATGTTCACCTCCCACTATAGCAGAAAGGGTATTTCTAGTAGTTGCACATCAAATCTAAGCTGTCTGAAGTGTTTTTCAAAAGTTATCAACATTTTTATGTTTGGCGTTCCGGAATCAACCGTATCTCAGGATGAAAAATCGTTTTCTGCATTGTCCCATAACTTTGCAGGGAAGCTTCAGAACATGAAATTTTGACCTCCCACTATAGCAGAAAGGGTCTTTCTAGTAGTTGCACATCAAATCTAAGCTGTCTGAACTGTTTTTCGTAAGTTATCAACAATCTTATGTTTGGCGTTCCGGAATCGACCTTATCTCAGGCTGAAAACGCGTTGTCTGCATTGTCCCATAACTTTGCAGGAAAGCGTGAGAACATGAAATTTTGACCTCCTACTATAGCAGAAAGGGTCTTTTTAGTAGTTGCACATCAAATCTAAGCTGTCCGAAGGGTTTTTCAAAAGTTATCAACTTTTTTATGTTTGGCGTTCCGGAACCCACCTTATCTCAAGCTGAAAACGCGTTTTCTGCATTGTGCCATAACTTTGCATGGAAGCTTCAGAACATGAAATGTTCACCTCCCACAATAGCAGATAGGGTCTTTCTAGTAGTTGCTCATCAAATCTAAGCAGTTTGAAGTGTTTTTCGAAAGTTATCAACATTTTTATGTTTGCTGTTCCAGAATCGACCTTATTTCAGGCTAAAAAAGCGTAGTCTGTATTGTGCCATTACTTTGCATGGAAGCTTCCGAACATGAAATTTTCTCCTCCCACTATAGCAGAACGGGTCTTTCTAGTAGTTTCACATCAAATCTAAGCTGTCTGAAGTGTTTTTCGAAAGTTATCAACATTTTTATGTTTGGCGATCCGGAACCCACCTTATCTCAAGCTGAAAACGCGTTTTCTGCATTGTGCCATAACTTTCCAGGGAAGCTTCAGAACATGAAATGTTCACCTCCCACTATAGCAAAAAGGGTCTTTCTAGTAGTTTCACATCAAATCTAAGCTGTCTGAAGTGTTTTTCGAAAGTTATCAACATTTTTATGTTTGGCGTTCCAGAATCGACCTTATCTCAGGCTGAAAACGCGTTTTCTGCATTGTGCCATAACTTTGCAGGGAAGCTTCAGAACATGAAATGTTCACCTCCCACTATAGCAGAAAGGGTTTTTCTAGTAGTTGCACATCAAATCTAAGCTGTCTGAAGTGTTTTTCCAAAGTTATCAACATTTTTATGTTTGGCGTTCTGGAACCCACCAAATCTCAAGCTGAAAACGCGTTTTCTGCATTTTGCCAAAACTTTTCAGGGAGGCTTCAGAACATGAAATTTTCACGTCCCACTATGGCAGACAGGGTCTTTCTAGTAGTTGCTCATCAAATTTAAGCTGTCTGAAGAGTTTTTCCTGAGTTATCAACATTTTTACGTTTGGCGTTCTGAAATAAACCTCATCTCAGGCTGAAAACGCGTTTTACGCATTGTGCCATAACTTTGCAGGGAAGCTTCAGAACATGATATTTTCACCTCCCACTGTATCAGAAACGGTATTTCTAGTAGTTGCACATCAAATCTAAGTTGTCTGAAGTGTTTTTCGAAAGTTTTCAACATTTTTATGTTTGGTGTTCCTGAATCGACCTTATCTCAGGCCGAAAACGCGTTTTCTGCATTGTGCCATAACTTTGCAAGGAAGCTACAGAACATGAAATTTTCACCTCCCACTATAACAGAAAGGGTCTTTCTAGTAGTTGCACATAAAATCTAAGCTGTCTGAAGTGTTTTTCGAAAGTTATCAACATTTTTATGTTTGGCGTTCCAGAATCGACCTTATCTCAGGCTGAAAACGCGTTGTCTACATTGTGCCATAACTTTTCATGGAAGCTTCCGAATATGAAATTTTAACCTCCCACTATAGCAGAAAGGGTTTTTCTAGTAGTTGCACATCAAATCTAAGCTGTCTGAAGTGTTTTTCGAAAGTTATCAACATTTTTATGTTTGGCGTTCCGGAATCGACCTTATCTCAGGATGAAAAATCGTTTTCTGCATTGTCCCATAACTTTGCACGGAAGATTCAGAACATGAAATTTTCACTTCCCACTATAGCAGAAAGGGTCTTTCTAGTATTTGCACATCAAATCTAAGCTGTCTGAAGTGTTTTTCGAAAGTTCGCAACATTTTTATGTTTGGCGTTCCGGAATCGACCTTATCTCAGGATGAAAATGCATTTTCTGCATTGTGCCACAACTTTGCAGGGAAGCTTCAGAACATGAAATTTTCACGTCCCACTATAGCAGAAAGGGTCGTTCTAGTAGTTGCACATCAAATCTAAGCTGTCTGAAGTGTTTTTCGAAAGTTCTCAACATTTTTAAGTTTGGCGTTCCGGAATCGACCTTATCTCAGGATGAAAATGCATTTTCTGCATTGTGCCACAACTTTGCAGGGAAGCTTCAGAACATGAAATTTTCATATCCCACTATAGCAGAAAGGGTCTTTCTAGTAGTTGCACATCAAATCTAAGCTGTCTGAAGTGTTTTTCGGAAGTTATCAACATTTTTATGTTTGGCTTTCCAGAATCGACCTTATCTCAGGCTGAAATCGCGTTGTCTGCATTGTGCCATAACTTTGCATGGAAGCTTCAGAACATGAAATTTTCACGTCCCACTATAGCAGAAAGGGTCTTTCTAGTAGTTGCACATCAAATCTAAGCTGTCTGAAGTGTTTTTCGAAAGTGATCAACATTTTTATGTTTGCCGTTCCGGAACCCACCTTATCTCAAGCTGAAAACGCGTTTTCTGCATTGTGCCATAACTTTGCAGGGAAGCTTCAGAACATGAAATTTTCACGTCCCACTGTAGCAGAAAGGGTCTTTCTAGTAGTTGCACATCAAATCTAAGCTGTCTGAAGTGTTTTTCGAAAGTGATCAACATTTTTATGTTTGCCGTTCCGGAACCCACCTTATCTCAAGCTGAAAACGCGTTTTCTGCATTGTGCCATAACTTTGCAGGGAGGCTTCAGAACATGAAATGTTCACCTCCCACTATAGCAGAAAGGGTCTTTCTTGTAGTTGCACATCAAATCTAAGATGTCTGAAGTGTTTTCCCAAAGCTATCAACATTTTTATATTTGGCGTTCCGGAATCCACCTTATCTCAGGCAGAAAACGCTTTTTACGCTTTGTCCCATAACTTTGCAGGGAAGCCTCAGAAAATGAATTTTTCACCTCCCACTATAGCAGAAAGTGTCTTTCTAGTAGTTGCACATCAAATCGAAGCTGTCTGATGTGTTTTTCCAAAGTTATCAACATTTTTATGTTTGGCGTTCCGGAATCGACCTTATCTCAGGCTAAAAACGCGTTTTCGGCATTGTGCCATAACTTTGCAGGGAAGCTTCTGAACATGAAATTTTCACGTCCCACTATAGCAGAAAGGGTCTTTCTAGTAGTTGCACATCAAATCTAAGCTGTCTGAAGTGTTTTTCCAAAGTTATCAACATTTTTATGTTTGGCGTTCCGGAATCAACCTTATCTCAGGCTGAAAACGCATTTTCTGCATTGTGCCATAACTTTGCAAGGAAGCTACAGAACATGAAATTTTCACCTCCCACTATAGCAGAAAGGGTCTTTCTAGTAGTTGCACATAAAATCTAAGCTGTCTGAAGTGTTTTTCGAAAGTTATCAACATTTTTATGTTTGGCGTTCCAGAATCGACCTTATCTCAGGCTGAAAACGCGTTGTCTACATTGTGCCATAACTTTTCATGGAAGCTTCCGAACATGAAATTTTAACCTCCCACTATAGCAGAAAGGGTCTTTCTTGTAGTTGCACATCAAATCTAAGATGTCTGAAGTGTTTTCCCAAAGTTATCAACATTTTTATGTTTGGCGTTCCGGAATCGACCTTATCTCAGGCAGTAAACGCTTTTTACGCTTAGTGCCATAACTTTGCAGGGAAGCTTCAGAAAATGAAATTTTCACCTCCCACTATAGCAGAAAGGGTTTTTCTAGTAGTTGCACATCAAATCTAAGCTGTCTGAAGTGTTTTTCCAAAGTTATCAACATTTTTATGTTTGGCGTTCCGGAATCGACCTTATCTCAGGCTGAAAAGGCGTTTTACGCATTGTGCCATAACTTTGCAGGGAAGCTTCAGAAAATGAAAATTTCACCTCACACTATAGCAGAAAGGGTCTTTCTAGTAGTTGCACATCAAATCTAAGCTGTCTGAAGTGTTTGTCTAAAGTTATCAACATTTTTATGTTTGGCGTTCCGGAACCCACCTTATCTGATGTTGAATACGCGTTTTCGGCATTGTGCCATAACTTTGCAGGGAAGCTTCAGAACATGAAATTTTCACGTCCCACTATAGCAGAAAGGGTCTTTCTAGTAGTTGCACATCAAATCTAAGCTGTCTGAAGTGTTTTTCGGAAGTTATCAACATTTTTATGTTTGGCGTTCCAGAATCGACCTTATCTCAGGCTGAAATCGCGTTGTCTGCATTGTGCCATAACTTTGCATGGAAGCTTCCGAACATGAAATTTTAACCTCCCACTATAGCAGAAAGGGTCTTTCTAGTAGTTGCACATCAAATCTAAGCTGTCTGATGTGTTTTTCCAAAGTTATAAACATTTTTATGTATGGCGTTCCGGAATCGACCTTATCTCAGGCTGAAAACGCGTTTTCTGCATTGTGCCATAACTTTGCAAGGAAGCTTCAGAACATGAAATTTTCACGTCCCACTATAGCAGAAAGGGTCTTTCTAGTAGTTGCACATCAAATCTAAGCTGTCTGAAGTGTTTTTCGAAAGTGATCAACATTTTTATGTTTGGCGTTCCGGAACCCACCTTATCTCAAGCTGAAAACGCGTTTTCTGCATTGTGCCATAACTTTGCAGGGAGGCTTCAGAAAATGAAATGTTCACCTCCCACTATAGCAGAAAGGGTCTTTCTAGTAGTTGCACATCAAATCTAAGCTGTCTGAAGTGTTTTTCGGAAGTTATCAACATTTTTATGTTTGGCGTTCCGGAATCGACCTTATCTCAGGCAGAAAACGCTTTTTACGCTTTGTCCCATAACTTTGCAGGGAAGCTTCAGAAAATGAATTTTTCACATCCCACTATAGCAGAAAGTGTCTTTCTAGTAGTTGCACATCAAATCTAAGCTGTCTGAAGTGTTTTTCCAAAGTTATTAACATTTTTATGTTTGGCGTTCCGGAAACGACCTTATCTCAGGCTAAAAACGCGTTTTCGGCATTGTGCCATAACTTTGCAGGGAAGCTTCTGAACATGAAATTTTCACGTCCCACTATAGCAGAAAGGGTCTTTCTAGTAGTTGCACATCAAATCTAAGCTGTCTGAAGTGTTTTTCGAAAGTTATCAACATTTTTATGTTTGGCGTTCCAGAATCGACCTTATCTCAGGCTGAAAACGCGTTGTCTACATTGTGCCATAACTTTTCATGGAAGCTTCAGAACATGAAATTTTAACCTCCCACTATAGCAGAAAGGGTCTTTCTTGTAGTTGCACATCAAATCTAAGATGTCTGAAGTGTTTTCCCAAAGTTATCAACATTTTTATGTTTGGCGTTCCGGAATCGACCTTATCTCAGGCAGAAAACGCTTTTTACGCTTTGTGCCATAACTTTGCAGGGAAGCTTCAGAAAATGAAATTTTCACCTCCCACTATAGCAGAAAGGGTCTTTCTAGTAGTTGCACATCAAATCTAAGCTGTCTGAAGTGTTTTTCGAAAGTGATCAACATTTTTATGTTTGGCGTTCCGGAATCGACCTTATCTCAGGCTGAAAACGCGTTTTACGCATTGTGCCATAACTTTGCAAGGAAGCTTCAGAACATGAAATTTTCACGTCCCACTATAGCAGAAAGGGTCTTTCTAGTAGTTGCACATCATATCTAAGCTGTCTGAAGTGTTTTTCGAAAGTGATCAACATTTTTATGTTTGCCGTTCCGGAACCCACCTTATCTCAAGCTGAAAACGCGTTTTCTGCATTGTGCCATAACTTTGCAGGGAGGCTTCAGAACATGAAATGTTCACCTCCCACTATAGCAGAAAGGGTCTTTCTAGTAGTTGCACATCAAATCGAAGCTGTCTGAAGTGTTTTTCCAAAGTTATCAACATTTTTATGTTTGGCGTTCCGGAATCGACCTTATCTCAGGATGAAAAATCGTTTTCTGCATTGTCCCATAACTTTGCACGGAAGATTCAGAACATGAAATTTTCACTTCCCACTATAGCAGAAAGGGTCTTTCTAGTATTTGCACATCAAATCTAAGCTGTCTGAAGTGTTTTTCGAAAGTTCGCAACATTTTTATGTTTGGCGTTCCGGAATCGACCTTATCTCAGGATGAAAATGCATTTTCTGCATTGTGCCACAACTTTGCAGGGAAGCTTCAGAACATGAAATTTTCACGTCCCACTATAGCAGAAAGGGTCGTTCTAGTAGTTGCACATCAAATCTAAGCTGTCTGAAGTGTTTTTCGAAAGTTCTCAACATTTTTATGATTGGCGTTCCGGAACCCACCTTATCTCAAGCTGAAAACGCGTTTTTTGCATTGTGCCATAACTTTGCAGGGAGGCTTCAGAACATGAAATGTTCACCTCCCACTATAGCAGAAAGGGTCTTTCTAGTAGTTGCACATCAAATCTAAGCTGTCTGAAGTGTTTTTCGGAAGTTATCAACATTTTTATGTTTGGCTTTCCAGAATCGACCTTATCTCAGGCTGAAATCGCGTTGTCTGCATTGTGCCATAACTTTGCATGGAAGCTTCCGAACATGAAATTTTAACCTCCCACTATAGCAGAAAGGGTCTTTCTAGTAGTTGCACATCAAATCTAAGCTCTCTGATGTGTTTTTCCAAAGTTATAAACATTTTTATGTATGGCGTTCCGGAATCTACCTTATCTCAGGCTGAAAACGCGTTTTCTGCATTGTGCCATAACTTTGCAAGGAAGCTTCAGAACATGAAATTTTCACGTCCCACTATAGCAGAAAGGGTCTTTCTAGTAGTTGCACATCAAATCTAAGCTGTCTGAAGTGTTTTTCGAAAGTTATCAACATTTTTATGTTTGGCGTTCCGGAATCGACCTTATCTCAGGCTAAAAACGCGTTTTCGGCATTGTGCCATAACTTTGCAGGGAAGCTTCTGAACATGAAATTTTCACGTCCCACTATAGCAGAAAGGGTCTTTCTAGTAGTTGCACATCAAATCTAAGCTGTCTGAAGTGTTTTTCCAAAGTTATCAACATTTTTATGTTTGGCGTTCCGGAATCAACCTTATCTCAGGCTGAAAACGCATTTTCTGCATTGTGCCATAACTTTGCAAGGAAGCTACAGAACATGAAATTTTCACCTCCCACTATAGCAGAAAGGGTCTTTCTAGTAGTTGCACATAAAATCTAAGCTGTCTGAAGTGTTTTTCGAAAGTTATCAACATTTTTATGTTTGGCGTTCCAGAATCGACCTTATCTCAGGCTGAAAACGCGTTGTCTACATTGTGCCATAACTTTTCATGGAAGCTTCCGAACATGAAATTTTAACCTCCCACTATAGCAGAAAGGGTCTTTCTTGTAGTTGCACATCAAATCTAAGATGTCTGAAGTGTTTTCCCAAAGTTATCAACATTTTTATGTTTGGCCTTCCGGAATCGACCTTATCTCAGGCAGTAAACGCTTTTTACGCTTTGTGCCATAACTTTGCAGGGAAGCTTCAGAAAATGAAATTTTCACCTCCCACTATAGCAGAAAGGGTTTTTCTAGTAGTTGCACATCAAATCTAAGCTGTCTGAAGTGTTTTTCCAAAGTTATCAACATTTTTATGTTTGGCGTTCCGGAATCGACCTTATCTCAGGCTGAAAAGGCTTTTTCCGCATTGTGCCATAACTTTGCAGGGAAGCTTCAGAAAATGAAAATTTCACCTCACACTATAGCAGAAAGGGTCTTTCTAGTAGTTGCACATCAAATCTAAGCTGTCTGAAGTGTTTGTCTAAAGTTATCAACATTTTTATGTTTGGCGTTCCGGAACCCACCTTATCTGATGTTGAATACGCGTTTTCGGCATTGTGCCATAACTTTGCAGGGAAGCTTCAGAACATGAAATATTCACGTCCCACTATAGCAGAAAGGGTCTTTCTAGTAGTTGCACATCAAATCTAAGCTGTCTGATGTGTTTTTCCAAAGTTATAAACATTTTTATGTATGGCGTTCCGGAATCTACCTTATCTCAGGCTGAAAACGCGTTTTCTGCATTGTGCCATAACTTTGCAAGGAAGCTTCAGAACATGAAATTTTCACGTCCCACTATAGCAGAAAGGGTCTTTCTAGTAGTTGCACATCAAATCTAAGCTGTCTGAAGTGTTTTTCGAAAGTGATCAACATTTTTATGTTTGGCGTTCCGGAACCCACCTTATCTCAAGCTGAAAACGCGTTTTCTGCATTGTGCCATAACTTTGCAGGGAGGCTTCAGAAAATGAAATATTCACCTCCCACTATAGCAGAAAGGGTCTTTCTAGTAGTTGCACATCAAATCTAAGCTGTCTGAAGTGTTTTTCGGAAGTTATCAACATTTTTATGTTTGGCGTTCCGGAATCGACCTTATCTCAGGCAGAAAACGCATTTTACGCTTTGTCCCATAACTTTGCAGGGAAGCTTCAGAAAATGAATTTTTCACCTCCCACTATAGCAGAAAGTGTCTTTCTAGTAGTTGCACATCAAATCTAAGCTGTCTGATGTGTTTTTCCAAAGTTATCAACATTTTTATGTTTGGCGTTCCGGAAACGACCTTATCTCAGGCTAAAAACGCGTTTTCGGCATTGTGCCATAACTTTGCAGGGAAGCTTCTGAACATGAAATTTTCACGTCCCACTATAGCAGAAAGGGTCTTTCTAGTAGTTGCACATCAAATCTAAGCTGTCTGAAGTGTTTTTCCAAAGTTATTAACATTTTTATGTTTGGCGTTCCGGAATCAACCTTATCTCAGGCTGAAAACGCATTTTCTGCATTGTGCCATAACTTTGCAAGGAAGCTACAGAACATGAAATTTTCACCTCCCACTATAGCAGAAAGGGTCTTTCTAGTAGTTGCACATAAAATCTAAGCTGTCTGAAGTGTTTTTCGAAAGTTATCAACATTTTTATGTTTGGCGTTCCAGAATCGAGCTTATCTCAGGCTGAAAACGCGTTGTCTACATTGTGCCATAACTTTTCATGGAAGCTTCAGAACATGAAATTTTAACCTCCCACTATAGCAGAAAGGGTCTTTCTTGTAGTTGCACATCAAATCTAAGATGTCTGAAGTGTTTTCCCAAAGTTATCAACATTTTTATGTTTGGCGTTCCGGAATCGACCTTATCTCAGGCAGAAAACGCTTTTTACGCTTTGTGCCATAACTTTGCAGGGAAGCTTCAGAAAATGAAATTTTCACCTCCCACTATAGCAGAAAGGGTTTTTCTAGTAGTTGCACATCAAATCTAAGCTGTCTGAAGTGTTTTTCGAAAGTGATCAACATTTTTATGTTTGGCGTTCCGGAATCGACCTTATCTCAGGCTGAAAACGCGTTTTACGCATTGTGCCATAACTTTGCAAGGAAGCTTCAGAACATGAAATTTTCACGTCCCACTATAGCAGAAAGGGTCTTTCTAGTAGTTGCACATCATATCTAAGCTGTCTGAAGTGTTTTTCGAAAGTGATCAACATTTTTATGTTTGCCGTTCCGGAACCCACCTTATCTCAAGCTGAAAACGCGTTTTCTGCATTGTGCCATAACTTTGCAGGGAGGCTTCAGAACATGAAATGTTCACCTCCCACTATAGCAGAAAGGGTCTTTCTAGTAGTTGCACATCAAATCGAAGCTGTCTGAAGTGTTTTTCCAAAGTTATCAACATTTTTATGTTTGGCGTTCCTGAATCGACCTTATCTCAGGCAGAAAACGCGTTTTACGCATTGTGCCATAACTTTGCAGGGAATCTTCAGAACATGAAATTTTCATATCCATTTTTATATTTGGCGTTGCTGAATCGACCTTATCTCAGGCTGAAAACGCGTTTTCTGCATTGTGCCATCACTTTGCAGGAAAGCTGCAGAATATGAAATTTTCACCTCCCACTATAGCAGAAAGGGTCTTTCTAGTAGTTGCACAACAAATCTAAGCTGTCTGAAGTGTTTTTCGAAAGTTATCAACATTTTTATGTTTGGCGTTCCGGATCGCACCTTATTGAAAACGTCGTTTCTGCATTGTGCCATAACTTTGCAGGGAAACTTCACAACATGACATTTAAACATCCCACTATAGCAGAAAGGGTCCTTCTAGTGCTTGCACATCAAATCTAAGCTGTCTGAAGTGTTTTTCCAAAGTTTTCAACATTTTTATTTTTGGCGTTCCTGAATCGACCTTATCTCAGGCAGAAAACGCGTTTTCTGCATTGTGCCATAACTTTGCAGGAAAGCTGCAGAATATGAAATTTTAACCACCCACTATAGCAGAAAGGGTCTTTCTCGTAGTTGCACATCAAATCTAAGCTGTCTGAAGTGTTTTTCCGAAGTTATCAACATTTTTATGTTTGGCATATCGGAATTGACCTTATGTGAGGCTGAAAACGCGTTTTCTGCATTTTGACATAACTTTGCAGGGAAGCTTCAGAACATGAAATTTTCACGTCCCACTATATCAGAAAGGGTCTTTCTCGTAGTTGCACATCAAATCGAAGCTATTTGAAATGTTTGTCCAAAGTTATCAACACTTTTATGTTTGGCGTTCCGGAATCGACCTTATCTCAGGCTGAAAACACGATTTACGCAATCTGCAATAACTTTGCCGGGAAGCTTCAGAACATGAAATTTTCATATCCCACTATAGCAGAAAGGGTCTTTCTAGTAGTTGTACATCAAATCTAAGCTGTCTGAAGTGTTTTTCCAAAGTTATCAACATTTTCATGTTTGGAGTTCCGGAACCCACCTTATCTCAGGCTGAAAACGCGTTTTCTGCATTGTGCCATCACTTTGCAGGAAAGCTGCAGAATATGAAAATTTCACCTCCCACTATAGCAGAAAGGGTCTTTCTCGTAGTTGCACATCAAATCTAAGCTGTCTGAAGTGTTTTTACAAAGTTATAAACATTTTTATGTTTGGCGTTCCGAAATCGATCTTATCTCAGGCTGAATACGCATTTTCTTCATTGTGCCATAACTTTGCAGGGAATTTTCAGAACATGAAATTTTCATCTCCCACTATAGCAGAAAGGGTCTTTCTAGTAGTTGCACATCAAATCTAAGCTGTTTGAAGTGTTTTTCCAAAGTTATCAACTTTTTTATGTTTGGCGTTCCGGAATCAACCTTATCTCAGGCTGAAAATGTGTTTTCTGCATTGTGCCATAACTTTGCAGGGAAACTTCAGAACATGAAATTTTCACCTACCACTATAGCAGAAAGGGTCTTTCTAGCAGTTGCACATCAAATCTATGCTGTCTGAAGTGTTTTTTGAAAGTTATCAACATTTTTATCTGTGGCGCTCCGAAACCCACCTTATCCCAGGCTGAAAACGTGTTTTCTGCTTTGTGCCATAACTTTTCAGGGAAGCTTCAGAACATGAAATTTTCACCTCCCACTATAGCAGAAAAGGTCTTTCTAGTAGTTGCACATCAAATCAAAGCTGTCTGAAGTGTTTTTCGAAAGTTATTAACACTTTTATTTTTGGCGTTCCGAAACCCACCTTATCTCAGGCTGAAAAGCGTTTTCACGGATTGTGCCATAACTTTTCAGGGAAGCTTCAGAACATGAAATTTTCACCTCCCACTATAGCAGAAAGGGTATTTCTAGTAGTTTCACATCAAATCTAAGCTGTCTGAAGTGTTTTTCCAAAGTTATCCACATTTTAATGTTTTGCGTTCCGGTATCGACCTTATCTCAGGCTGAAAACGCGTTTTACGCATTGTGCCATAACTTTGCATAAAGCTTCAGAACATGAAATTTTCACCTCCCACGATAGCAGAAAGGGTCTTTCTAGTAGTTGCAGATCAAAACAAAGCTGTCTGAAATGTTTTTCCAAAGTTATCAACAGTTTTATGTTTGGCATTCCGGAATCGACCTTATCTCAGGCTGTAAACGCGTTTTTACGCATGGTGCCATAACTTTGCTGGGAAGCTTCAGAACATGAAATTTTCACCTCCCACTATAGCACAAAAGGGTATTTCTAGTAGTTGCACATCAAATCTAAGTTGTCTGAAGTGTTTTTCCAAAGTTATCAACATTCTTATGTTTGGCGTTCCGGAATCAACCTTATCTCGGACTGAAAACGTGTTTTCTGCATTGTGCCATAACTTTGGAGGAAAACTTCAGAACATGAAATTTTCACCTCCAACTATAGCAGAAAGGTTCTTTCTAGTAGTTGCACATCAAATCTAAGCTGTTTGAAGTGTTTTTCCAAAGTGAACACCATTTTTATGTTTGGCGTTCCAGAAACAACCTTATCTCAGGTTGAAAACGCGTTTTACACAATTTGGCATATCTTTGCAGGAAAGCTTCAGAACATGAAATTTTTACCTCCCACTATAGCAGAAAGGGTCTTTCTAGTAGTTGCACATCAAATCTAAGCTGTCTGAAGTGTTTTTCCAAAGTTCTCAACATTCTTATGTTTGGCGTTCCGGAATCAACCTTATCTCAGGCTGAAAACGCGTTTTACGCATTGTACCATAACTTTGCGGGAAAGCTTCAGAACATGAAATTTTCAACTTCCACAATAGCAGAAAGGGTCTTTCTAGTAGTTGCACATCAAATCTAAGCTGTCTTAAGTGTTTTTCCAAAGTTATCAACATTTTTATGTTTGGCGTTCCGGAATCGACCTTATCTCAGGCTGAAAACGCGTTTTCGGAATTGTGCCATAACTTTGCAGGGAAGCTTCAGAACATCGAATTTTCAACTCCCACAATAGCACAAACGGTCTTTCAAGTAGTTGCACATCAAATCTAACCTGTCTGAAGTGTTTTTCCAAAGTTAACACCATTTTTATGTTTGGCGTTCCGGAACCCACCTTATCTCAGCCTGAAAACGCGTTTTACATGTTTTGCCATAACTTTGCAGCGAAGCTTCAGAACATGAAATTTTAACATCCCACTATAGCAGAAAGGGTCTTTCTAGTAGTTGCACATCAAATCTAAGCCGTCTGAAGTGTTTTTCCAAAGTTATCAACATTTTTATGTTTGGCGTTCCGGAACCCACCTTATCTCAGCCTGAAAACGCGTTTTACATATTTTGCCATAACTTTGCAGCGAAGCTTCAGAACATGAAATTTTAACATCCCACTATAGCAGAAAGGGTCTTTCTAGTAGTTGCGCATCAAATCTAAGCTGTCTGAAGTGTTTTTCCAAAGTTATCAACATTCTTATGTTTGGCGTTCCGGAATCAACCTTATCTCAGGCTGAAAACGCGTTTTACGCATTGTGCCATAACTTTGCGGGAAAGCTTCAGAACATGAAATTTTAACATCCCACTATAGCAGAAAGGGTCTTTCTAGTAGTTGCACATCAAATCTAAGCTGTCTGAAGTATTTTTCCAAAGTTGTTAACATTTTTATGTTTGGCTTTCCGGAATCGACCTAATCTCAGGCTGAAAACGCGTTTTCTGCATTGTGCCATAACTTTTCAGGGAAGCTTCCGAACATGAAATGTTCGCCTACCACTATAGCGGATAGGGTCTTTCTAGTAGTTGCACATCAAATCTAAGCTGTCTGAAGTGTTTTTCCAAAGTTAACACCATTTTTATGTTTGGCGTTCCGGAATCAACCTTATCTCAGACTGAAAACGTGTTTTCTGCATTGTGCCATAACTTTGCAGGGAAACTTCAGAACGTGAAATGTTCACCTCCAACTATAGCAGAAAGGGTCTTTCTAGTAGTTGCACATCAAATCTAAGCTGTCTGAAATGTTTTTCCAAAGTTATCAACATTTTTATGTTTGGCGTTACGGAACCCACCTTATCTCAGGCTGAAAACGCGTTTTCTGCATTGTGCCATAACTTTGCAGGGAAGCTTCAAAACATGAAATTTTCACCTCCCACTATTGCAGAAAGTGTCTTTCTAGTAGTTGCACATCAAATCTAAGCTGTCTGATCAGTTTTTCCAAAGTTATCAACATTTTCAAGTTTGGCGTCCCGGAACCCACCTTATCTCAGGCTGAAAATGCGTTTTCCGCATTGTTCCATAACTTTGCAGGGAAGCTTCAGAACATGAAATTTTCAACTCCCACTATAACAGACAGGGTCTTTCTAGTAGTTGCACATCAAATATAAGTTGTCTGAAGTGTTTCTCGAAAACTATCAACATTTTTATGTTTGGCGTTCCGGAACCCTCCTTATCTCAGGCTGAAAACGCATTTTCTGCATTGTGCCATAACTTTGCAGGGAAGCTTCAGAACATGAAATTTTAACCTCCCCCTATTGCAGAAAGTGTCTTTCTAGTAGTTGCACATCAAATCTAAGCTGTCTGAAATGTTGTTCCAAAGTTATCAACATTTTTACGTTTGGCGTTCCGGAACCCACCTTATCTCAGGCTGAAAACGCGTTTTCTGCATTGTGCCATAACTTCTCAGGGAAGCTTCAGAACATGAAATTTTCACCTCGCACTATAGCAGAAAGGGTCGTTCTAGTAGTTGCACATCAAATCTAAGCTGTCTGAAGTGTTTTTCGAAAGTCATCAACATTTTATGTTTGGCGTTCCGGAATGGACCTTATCTCAGGATGAAAACGCATTTTCTGCATTGTGCCATAACTTTGCAAGGAAGGTTCAGAACATGAAATTTTCACCTCCCACTATAGCAGAAAGGGTCTTTCTAGTAGTTGCACATCAAATCTAAGCTGTCCGAAGTGTTTTTCGAAAGTTATCAACATTTTTATGTTTGGCGTTCCGGAATCGACCTTATCTCACGATGAAAAATTGTTTTCTGCATTGTCCCATAAGTTTCCAGGGAAGCTTCAGAACATGAAATTTTGACCTCCCACTATAGCAGAAAGGGTCTTTCTAGTAGTTGCACATCAAATGTAAGCTGTCTGAAGTGTTTTTCCAAAGTTATCAACATTTTTATGTTTGGCGTTCCAGAATCAACCTTATCTCAGGCTGAAAACGCATTTTCTGCATTGTGCAATAACTTTGCAAGGAAGCTTCAGAACATGAAATTTTCACGTCCCACTATTGCAGAAAGGGTCTTTCTAGTAGTTGCACATCAAATCTAAGCTGTCTGAAGTGTTTTTCCAAAGTTATCAACATTTTGATGTTTGGCGTTCCAGAATCGACCTTATCTCAGGCTGAAAACACGTTGTCTGTATTGTGCCATAACTTTGCAGGGAAGCTTCAGAAAATGAAATTTTCACCTCCCACTATAGCAGAAAGGGTCTTTCTCGTAGTTGCACATCAAATCTAAGCTGTCTGAAGTGTTGTTCCAAAGTTATCAACATTTTTACGCTTGGCGTTCCTGAACCCACCTTATCTCAGGCTGAAAACGCGTTTTCTGCATTGTGCCATAACTTCTCAGGGAAGCTTCAGAACATGAAATTTTCACCTCCCACTATAGCAGAAAGGGTCTTTCTAGTAGTTGCACATCAAATCTAAGCTGTCTGAAATGTTTTTCCAAAGTCATCAACATTTTTATGTTTGGCGTTCCGGAATGGACCTTATCTCAGGATGAAAACGCGTTTTCTGCATTGTGCCATAACTTTGCAGGGAAGCTTCAGAACATCGAATTTTCACTTCCACAATGGCAGAAAGGGTCTTTCTAGTAGTTGCACATCAAATCTAAGCTGTCTGAAGTGTTGTTCCAAAGTTATCAACATTTTTACGTTTGGCGTTCCGGAACCCACCTTATCTCAGGCTGAAAACGCGTTTTCGGCATTGTGCCATAACTTTGCAGGGAGGCTTCAGAACATGAAATGTTCACCTCCCACTATAGCAGAAAGGGTCTTTCTAGTAGTTGCACATCAAATCTAAGCTGTCTGAAGTGTTTTCCCAAAGTTATCAACATTTTTATGTTTGGCGTTCCGGAATCGACTTTATCTCAGGCTGAAAACGCGTTTTCGGCATTGTGCCATAACTTTGCAGGGAAGCTTCAGGACGTGAAATTTTCACGTCCCACTATAGCAGAAAGGGTCTTTCAAGTAGTTGCACATCAAATCTAAGCTGTCTGAAATGTTTTTCGAAAGTTATCAACATTTTTATGTTTGGCGTTCCGGAACCCACCTTATCTCAAGCTGAAAACGCGTTTTCTACGTTGTGCCATAACTTTGCAGGGAAGCTTCAGAAAAAGAAATTTTCACCTCCCACTATAGCAGTAAGGGTTTTTCTAGTAGTTGCACATCAAATCTAAGCAGTCTGAAGTGTTTTTCCAAAGTTATCAACATTTTTATGTTTGGCGTTCCAGAATCGACCTTATCTCAGGCTGAAAACGCGTTTTCTGCATTGTGCCATAACTTTGCAGGGAAGCTTCCGAACATGAAATTTTCACCTCCCACTATAGCAGAAAGGGTTTTTCTAGTAGTTGCACATCAAATCTAAGCTGTCTGAACTGTTTTTCCAAAGTTATCAACATTTTTATGTTTGGCGTTCCGGAATCAACCTTATCTCAAGCTGAAAACGCGTTTTCTGCATTGTTCGATAATTTCGCAGGGAAGCTTCAGAACATGAAATTTTCACGTCCCACTATAGCAGAAAGGGTCTTTCCAGTAGTTGCACATCAAATCTAAGCTGTCTGAAGTGTTTTTCGAAAGTTATCAACATTTTTATGTTTGGCGTTCCAGAATCGACCTTATCTCAGGCTGAAAACGCATTGTCTGCATTGTGCCATAACTTTGCATGGAAGCTTCCGAACATGGAATTTTAACCCCCCACTATAGCAGAAAGGGTCTTTCTAGTAGTTGCACATCAAATCTAAGATGTCTGAAGTGTTTTCAGAAAGTTATCAACATTTTTATGTTCGGCGTTCCAGAATCAACCTTATCTCAGGCTGAAAATGCATTTTCTGCCTTGTGCCATATCTTTGCAAGGAAGCTTCAGAACATGAAATTTTCACCTCCCACTATACCAGAAAGGGTCTTTTTCGTAGTTGCACATGAAATCTAAGCTGTCTGAAATGTTTTTCCAAAGTTATCAACATTTTTATGTTTGGCGTTCCGGAACCCCCCTTATCTCAGGCTGAAAACAGGTTTTCTGCATTGTGCCATAACTTTGCAGGGAAGCATCAGAACATGAAATTTTCAACTCCCACTATGACAAACAGGGTCTTTCTAATAGTTGCACATCAAATCTAATCTGTCTGAAGTGTTTTTCGAAAGTTATCAACATTTTTATGTTTGGCGTTCCGGAACCCACCTTATCTCAGGCTGAAAAAGCGTTTTCTGCATTGCGCCATAACTTTGAAATAAAGCTTCTGAACATGAAATTTTCACGTCCCACTATAGCAGAAATGGTCTTTCTAGTATTTGCACATCAAATCTAAGCTGTCTGAAGTGTTTTTCGAAAGTTATCAACATTTTTATGTTTGGCGTTCCGGAACCCACCTTATCTCAAGCTGAAAACGCATTTTCTGCATTGTGCCATAACTTTGCAGGGAAGTTTCAGAACATGAAATTTTCACGTCCCACTATAGCAGAAAGGGTCTTTCTAGAGGTTGCACACAAAATCTAAGCTGTCTGAAGTGTTTTTCGAAAGCTATCAACATTTTTATGTTTGGCGTTCCGGAAGCCACCTTATCTCAGGCTGAAAACAGGTTTTCTGCATTGTGACATAACTTTGCAGGGAAGCTTCAGAACATGAAATTTTCCCGTCCCACTATAGCAGAAAGGGTCTTTCTAGTAGTTGCACATCAAATCTAAGCTGTCTGAAGTGTTTTTTGAAAGTTATCAACATTTTTATGTTTGGCGTTCCGGAATCGACCTTATCTCAAGCTGAAAACGCGTTTTCTGCATTGTGCAATAACTTTGCAGGGAAGATTCAGAACATGAAATGTTCACCTCCCACTATAGCAGAAAGGGTCTTTCTAGTAGTTGCACACCAAATCTAAGCTGTATGAAGTGTTTTTCGAAAGTTATCAACATTTTTATGTTTGGCGTTCCAGAATCAACCTTATCTCAGGCTGAAAACGCGTTTTCTGCATTGTGCCATAAGTTTGCATGGAAGCTTCAGAACATGAAATTTTAACCTGCCACTATAGCAGAAAGGGTCCTTCTAGTAGTTGCACATAAAATCTAACCTGTCTGAAGTGTTTTTCCGAAGTTATCAACATTTTTATGTTTGGCGTTCCGGAATCGACCTAATCTCAGGATGAAAATGCGCTTTCTGCATTGTCCCATTACTTTCCAGGGAAGCTTCAGAACATGAAATTTTGACCTCCCACTATAGCAGAAAGGTTCTTTCTAGTAGCTGCACATCAAATCTAAGCTGTCTGAAGTGTTTTTCGAAAGTTATCAACATTTTTATGTTTGGCGTTCCGGAACCCACATTATATCAGGCTGAAAACGCGTTTTCTGCATTGTGACATAACTTTGCAGGGAAGCTTCAGAACATGAAATTGTCCCGTCCCACTATAGCAGAAAGGGTCTTTCTAGTAGTTGCACATCAAATCTAAGCTGTCTGAAGTGTTTTTTGAAAGTTATCAACATTTTTATCTTTGGCGTTCCGGAATCGACCTTATCTCAGGCTGAAAACGCGCTTTACGCATTGTCCCATAACTTTGCAGGCAAGCTTCAGAACATGAAATTTTAACCTGCCACTATAGCAGAAAGGGTCCTTCTAGTAGTTGCACATAAAATCTAAGCTGTCTGAAGTGTTTTTCCAAAGTTATCAACATTTTTATGTTTGGTGTTCCAGAATCGACCTTATCTCAGGCTGAAAACGCGCTTTACGCATTGTGCCATAATTTTGCAGGGAAGCATCAGAAAATGAGATTTTCACCTCCCACTATAGCAGAAAGGGTTTTTCTAGTAGTTGCACATCAAATCTAAGCTGTCTGAAGTGTTTTTCCAAAGTTATCAACATTTTTATGTTTGGCGTTCCGGAATCGACCTAATCTCAGGATGAAAATGCGTTTTCTGCATTGTCCCATAACTTTCCAGGGAAGCTTCAGAACATGAAATTTTGACCTCCCACTATAGCAGAAAGGGTCTTTCTAGTAGTTGCACATCAAATCTAAGCTGTATGAAGTGTTTTTCGAAAGTTATCATCATTTTTATGTTTGGCGTTCCAGAATCGACTTTATGTCAGGCTGAAAACGCGTTGTCTGAATTGTGCCATAACTTTGCATGGAAGCTTCCGAACATGAAATTTTAACCTCCCACTATAGCAGAAAGGGTCTTTCTAGTAGTTGCACATCAAATCTAAGCTGTCTGAAGTGTTTTTCGAAAGTTATCAACATTTTTATGTATGGCGTTCCGGAATCGACCTTATCTCAGGCTGAAAACGCGTTTTACGGATTGTGCCATAACTTTGCAGGGAACCTTTAGAACATGAAATTTTCACCTCCCACTATAGCAGAACGGGTCTTTCTAGTAGTTGCTCATCAAATCTAAGCAGTCTGAAGTGTTTTTCGAAAGTTATCAACATTTTTATGTATGGCGTTCCGGAATCGACCTTATCTCAGGCTGAAAACGCGTTTTCTGCATTGTGCCATAACTTTGCAGGGAAGCTTCAGAACATGAAATTTTAACCTGCCACTATAGCAGAAAGGGTCCTTCTAGTAGTTGCACATCAAATCTAAGCTGTCTGAAGTGTTTTTCGAAAGTTATCAACATTTTTATGTTTGGCGTTCCGGAACCCACCTTATCTCAAGCTGAAAACGCGTTTTCTGCGTTGTGCCATAACTTTGCAGGGAAGCTTCAGAAAAAGAAATTTTCACCTCCCACTATACCAGAAAGGGTCTTTCTAGAAGTTGCACATCAAATCTAAGCTGTCTGATGTGTTTTTCCAAAGTTATCAACATTTTTATGTTTGGCGTTCCGGAATCGACCTTATCTCAGGCTGAAAACGCGTTTTACGCATTGTGCCATAACTTTGCAGGGAAGCTTCAGAAAATGAAATTTTCACCTCCCACTATAGCAGAAAGGTTCTTTCTAGTAGTTGCACATCAAATCTAAGCTGTCTGAAGTGTTTTTCGATAGTTATCAACATTTTTACGTTTGGCTTTTGTTGTATATACTGGAAGTTCGAAAATATTATAATCAAAACCTGCTAAACAATATTTGGTATTGTTTCTGTTTTTATCATTAATGGACCTGCTAAAAGATATTTGATATTGTTTCTGATTTTTTATCGTTAATTGTTTAATGTTTCGAACTTTAGTGAACCTGTATGCTTTTGATCATGCGTGTTTGAACTCACGAACAGCTGTGTGCTTTGATCTAAGAATGACCTTGTAGGCGCGCTCGTTTGAAGTCATGAGAAAGTGGCCATCTTGAACTTAGTTTGAACTTGTAAGCGCACGTGCTGGCAAAGATGGAGTAGATGTACTGACCTAATATGGTAAACCGGGCATCAGTGACGTAAAAAAATGACGCAAGTGCTGACGCAATTGACACTAATATGATCTATCACCAAACATGTATCCTTTTGAAGGACTTCAAAAGGCCACCTGGAGAAAAACAAGATAAGTTAGAGATATGATTAATTGGCTTGGCGTGAGAAAACGGACGTCGGTATGTCTTCAAAGCCGTGTGTGGCTATATAAGCGCTCGGAGATGTGACCCTGGGTTCTTGCTCTTTTTGGATCTTCGCCCGCGTCTGTCCGCTGTAAGGTTTTATATCTTATCTTGGGACGGTGCTCTTGCTGTTTGCTCTCGGACCATTTGATTTTAACTCATCTTTTATTTCTCTTTTACTATTTTTGAATTAATCCTTTTTATTGAAGTAATTTTGATTATATGATTTTGAAGTATTTTTTTTGATTATACGGTCTTTGAAGTATTTTTTGATTATATGGTTTTTGAAGTATATGTACTAGTACCAGCGTCTGGCGGTACTTTTGATATTGTTGGGTATCAGCGTCTGGCAATACCCTTGAGTTTATGGATTTTATTATTTTTGGTTGACTTTGCTGTTTTTACTATTCTTTTATTAATTTTTTGAAGAAACATTTTTGTGACAAAAAACATAATAAAATTGAGTACGAATTAAGTACTGAAAAGGCACAACGGCGTTGATCCCTGACTACTAAAGAATCAACTGGCTCCTACCTACTACCATCAATTGGGTTATAGGTGAGTTATTGTTTGATTTCCTCCTGTTGCACATTTAATGAGTGTCTCACATGGTAGCATTATTCCATCCTGAATTATTGTGTCAATGATTAGGTGGTAGTTTTAGGCAGTTATGGGGAAAATGTTATTTGAAAGGAATGGATTTAGGATCCGATCATGAGTCCCTAAACGAAGTTAAGTAAAGAGACTACGGTAAGAGGTGTAGCATTGTAAGGTCAAGAACCTGTTTTTTAACAGGTCGGGCTAATTAAATAACCCGCTCAGTGAAGCACCGACACTACTCACTAATATAATAAGGTATAGTTGATATGCTTATTATAGTCTTAGAACCGTGTCCGCAACAAGAGGCTGACTGAGTTGACCAACCGAGGGGCCCTTTACCAGAGAGGCAATGGGAGGTAGTGTGCTCGGAACTAGGGACGGCTTATGTTATAGCCAATCGCCTTGTACACAAGACCTTGAAAACCTAAACCCGACGACATGGCGCCCGAACAGGGACATGATTGAAAAACGTACAATCTATTTGTGAGTAACTGGACCACAGATTAAAATTCTGCCGGGAAAAGTTCGGTAGTGAATAGATGGATCCTACAATCTCTGAGTTTTGAATCAAAGAGAAAGATTCAGGCTCTATCCCTCGACAACGTACGATCGTGTTGACTCTACAATTTACCGAAAGACTGTCCCTTGGGACTGATCACCCCAAACAGGATAGTTAAAGTATTAAGGTAATTGTAGTACAACTATATAATATAGCTGGAATACAGAAGTACAGCAAAAAGTCCCGTGAGGCCTTATAACGGGCACCCCATGGTAAGGAGTCCGCTAAGGACAACTGGGGAACTGCAGCAGGAAGCAGCGGCATAGTTCGGGAAACTGTTCATAGCCGGTAAAGTGAATTCCTTAAAAATAATTTGACTGAGAATGAAAAATGGAAATGAGCAAAGAGGTTGTGCCAAAAAGTGGTGGAGCTCTTAAGAGATAATGCGGCCATTACTTTACTTCCAAGCACTTTCGTTCATGGTTGGAGCAGGAAGGGATACGACATGTCTTATCCATCCCGCATCAATCCAACACTAACGGAGTCCGCGGAACGTGCAGTACGCGCGGCAAAATCACAAATACTACTGTATAAGCACAGATGGCACTTACCTGAAAACCTCTTTGCCATTAACCAACAACTCAGTCTCCCCAAGTTACGGGGTTCTACCCCTGCCCACTCTCACGAGCCCTCTGTATCGTTATAGGTGGGAAGTGAGTTGTGGATACTCGCCACCGGAAAATCTACCACTATAGTAAAAGTCGAAGGGAACGTACTTACAGGTAAAGATGGCCACAGGTACCACCCCAAGCAACTACGACTATATATAAAAATCAGGATGGAAGCTGACCGAGACCATGTGCCAGGTTGGGTTCAGGGGGTTGGGGAGGACTATGTGAAGATGCTCCCCGACCGAGTCTTCCCAAATAATGGCCTTTTGGTCATGGCCTGGGATGGTGTTAATCATTCCTGGAAAAAATGGATTGTTATGCCCTATACTCACCCCACCACCAGTGTTAGTTGGTCTAACTATGAGCCTGGTGACTGTGTCCTTTGTGCTGCGCCTGTTTTTGCCCTAATTTGGTCTAGAGATGCAAAGTACAAGCAAGAGCACCGTCCTAAGCGAGCGGAGGTGGGCGCTGAACATTTGATGTGCGGGATCGAATTAATGGGGTCTGCCCCCTTCACGTTTTGCAAGTGCTGCTGGGACTCGTGGGGATGTCGATATCAAATACTACGCAAAGACACCCATTGCGGGCCATGCACCTGTGGCCGACGTAACGGGGTTTGGAATGTGTGCGATACTGGCACCCCCTGGCAGATAAACCCAGCACAATTCTTGGCGCTACGGTATAGTTTCCACTCAAACGATCACCTTCCTCAGCCACCGTTTGCTTTACGGGCCAGTGTCATAGATTCTTGGAACTGCCCCATTCTGATATACCAGACTGTGATGACTATTGGCTATGACAAATTGTCATCTAAACAGGAAAAGAAACTCTCAGTCATCCCCAGGGATACCACCATGAAGTGGGAAGACTTTCTCCCTTGGAAGTGGGAGGATGCCTTGCGTTTGTCTGGAGATGGAAGCCTATCCTTGCCAGGCTATAGCCAGAGAGATTTTCTGCCCAGACGTGTACAACTACCCGCATTTAACCAACAATAAGAGGATTTTTACAACTTCTGGAACCTTGCCCAGACATGCTAAGGAGGTACAGGAAGCCAGGGTCTCCACTATTGAACGTAACCTTATTCTTGTTACTGAATGCGGCCCACGTGTAGTGTCTGGGACCGCCCATGTCCTTATCTCGTTCACTGGCTTCATATGGTGCCCGTTGGGGGTCTTCATAGAAGTTGACACAAAGGACTTGATAATACTGACTAATGTCTCGATCCCGGTTAGACCTGTAGCAAGGACAAAGGTGACTGGATGGTGGTCAGCTTGGCTGAAGAGGAGAGCTAAGCTCAGCCGTACTGGATTTACTGAAGCTGTCCTGGATCATGAGATGCCAGGCTGCACGTTTTTCCAGCAGCACCTGGAACCATGCCTGGGAGGTGCGATTGGTCCAGAGGGGGAGAGGAATAATCCCAAGAACAGTTCAGCTATTATGAACCAATCAGGAGAGATCAAAAAGACGGCGTCGCAAGAACTAATGCCACCACCCTCTTCTCACCCACAGGATCTTGATAGTCCTGGGTCAGAAGACGAGGAGGTGCCTAAAGTACGCGATAAAGGCAAGCGACCAGCTAGTGGTAAGCAATCGCGAATAGCCCTCCTTCTCAAAAGAAGAAAGGGAAAGAAGAATAATGAATTTATGGGATAAATTCTGGTATTGGAGAGCTAGGCGCTGGTGGCAGTTTAAGGCGAGACAACAATTCTCGCCTTAAACTGCCAATTTCCAGGAAACAAATGAAACGCGCCAAATTGAACAAGGAATGGGAGAAAACCACTAGGATGTCTCCCTTGAGTCTTTTTATAATTGGAATGCTACTATTTATATTAATATTAGTAATAGCCTCATGGTCAAATATAGTCTATGAACATATGACCTATACCAGCAGTGTCACCCGACGCTGGAAATCGAAAACAGTACGTTGTAGAAACTGCACCGTCTTGACCCCGGATACGAAAGAAATATCTTTGCCAATTGCAACAGATAAAAATGGCACTCAATTTGATCAAGCTCTATGGATAAAACATGCAATTGTCTACCTAAATATCCATGGAGCTATAAGTGGCACTTGTGAGTATGAGAAACCAAAACTTGATAGTCAGGAAGTGAATAGTCAGGTGACCGTCAAGACACTAAAACGGAGCACGTGGCAGAGGTGGTCCGCCGCTGCCCCCACCACCAAAATGAGGACGCTGCAGAAAACAGGAGCCACTTGATTCGGCTCGAGGGCAGCCAACTGGCACTGTATTATGAAGACCCCAACACGAAGAGGCATAGTGTGACTGCGCCGTATGAACCGCCTCAGCTTGGCTCTCGCCATACGACCATTTTGCTGTCATACATGTGCAACAGCTCATGCATGGGGGGCATGAATCGCCGGCCTATCCTCACCATCCTTACGCTGGAAACCACTGATGGTAACGTGCTGGGGAGAAGGTGTTTTGAGGCACGAATCTGTGCGTGCCCTGGACGGGACAGAAAGACGGAGGAGGAAAACGGCACCAAGCAAGAAAAGTGGAAAAAAGTCAATGGACAAAGGGTATAGCTAAGTTTGAATTAGGCATCCCACTTATGTCTTAAGGATTAAGGTACTGGCCACGAAAGTACCTGAGGGGGAAGTAAATAAGGAAGATCTTAGGATGAAAATCATAATTTTAACCTGAGTGTTAGGCACCATTTTAATAATATTAGTATTACTTAACTTCAAAGTTACCCATTTCTCCTAAAGAGAAGACTGGTGTCGAAGGACGAACCATACACTGTGTAAAATCATAGTTACTTAGAGTTCTCTTAAAACTCTCCTAGGGTGGAGAGAGAGAGAGATCGAAACTACCACTGTAATAACAGAAAAATACATCTTAATCAGTACCAAAGCATTAGTTTACGATATCACTTCAGGACTGATTAAAATGAAAACTAAATGATACAACTTTGCAGAGCAATGTAATACGCTCTATGGCTTTTACCCACGATTACATTAAAATACCCATAAAGTGTTTAAACACAGCATGGAACCAGACAATAGTTTGGACACTCTTCTGGATGACATGGGCGTGTATTGGAGCAGATGCACTGACGCTCCGCCTACATCAACAGGGGACTCAAGGTAACGCCTCCATCCGCAAGCACATAAAAAGAGCAGCGCAGCAAGTATCTCACGTTTAGTCACGCTGAACATGGCAAGCAACCAGACGAACACCACCGGGTATCACCCAGAGAGTCCTCCCCAGGCAGGGACAGATTTTATTGATTTTGCAATGCTGTCCATTTTGCAAGTAATATTTGTTCCTCCATTACATAAGCAAAAAACTTGTCTGGGATGCATCCTCGGATTAATAGTAGGGTGCATTCGCTTTTTCGTTAGAAAAGCATCCCCTTTACATGCCTCGTTCAGCCTCATTGGATGCGAGGGTTTAAATTTAAGCCCTCAGAGACCATGGCTTTGGCCGACCGCGGTCACCATAGTATACGTACTGGACAGTCTGTACACCGAATTGGCCCTTTTGTTTTGCATAGGTTCTCAGTGTACCTATTGCATTATAGCAGGAACGGCGATATATTTCATACTCATAGGTTTATTGCTGACATTAATTTGGTCAACCCTGGGGAGGTATAAAAGGGCAGCACTTAATCTTACTGCGCAATGGATAATTCTGATGATATGGATTCTGTTCAAAAAGTTAGCTGGAGGAACTTCTTTGTATGACTCTGTGTTTTATATAGGTTATCTGATGGGGACTTGTTACCCCATAAAGATATGGAAAACTTCGAACAGCATAAGGCTGTTTGGAATGGCGTCTACTGTTCGTAGACCTTCTCAAAATTGACATTTTGTAATGTTTCTACAGGGCTCAATTGTGATTACGGACGGGAACAACAAAGCAGATCAATGGGATCCATGGCACACACAAAAAACGAGAGTCCTGTTTGCCCTAGATGTGATCATGGAGCCCCTTGATCCCGGAACCAAAGTCCGCCCTGTAGACAGAGGAAGACATAGGATTTTTAGTTGGGGACCCTCCACCAAAATGGTTGAATATTGGAGGGGTGAGCCCCGCATGAGATTTACAGCAAAGGTGTCACGCGGTGTAATTACCCAAGATCATAAAAAGAAGGTCCAAAAATTGTGGATACCGCATGAAATCAAAGCAAAGGATCGGGTTGTGTGGTCATTCGAAAAGGAGACCCCGTTCATTCTCCAGGCATGGCCACGCTTTGTGGTAATGTGCCAGGAGAACGAGCCATTGAACCATTGGCTCCCAGTTGTTTGTGCTGAACTCTGGGAGTTTACGTTCCCCGGGGATGGTAAGCTGCCCCCGTTGACCACGCACGCCCTTAGGGTGTACCATTGTAAAATAGGACCTGGGCAGACATCCTGGATTGAACGTGGAGCATTCCATCCTCCGTATATGATGGAGGGAATGGTGCTGAAAACCGAACAGGTGGGAGAAATATACAACGAAGACTTGGGAAATGTTAGCCCAGCCAGACCTTGGGGGCCAGGAAACATTCAGCCAGGCTACCAACCTCCCGGAAAGCAGATTTACCTCTATGACCCAAACTTACTGATGGTGACTCAATGGCAGAAAGATGTCGTGAGTGTGTATGAGGACTGGGAGGAGTGCGTCGTCAGGGAGCATGATGAATTGTGGCATGGGGGGCTTGGTACACAACATTACCAAGGAGGATATTGTCCTGGTGGTTACTACGAGTGGATCGAAAGGTTGTTGAAAGACAGATCAGTGGTGCCCACGGCACTTGGTTGGCATATGCAAGGACCAGTCACTTGGGAGAAATTCGCCCGACTGGTGATGAGTGGAGCTAAGACGGAGGCAATGGCGGTGTTGAAGGGAAATCGCGACTGGAGGCGCCCTGCCATGCTCCAACAGTACAAACGGCAACTCGGGAGGCCCGCCCCCCGGAGACCAAACCCGGCGAGATGTTGGGCAAGGAGAGCCGCGACATCCAGTAGCACAGAGGTGGCCTCTGGAGGGAGAAGCAATCTCCCGTCCAATGACGAGACACCTGCCAGCTCGGAGTCGGTAGCTACTCCAGCCCCAAGGGCACCCAAGTGTCGGAAGGCCTCCGTGTCTGTACCGATGTACCCTGAGCCAGCGCGGTCCTCTCCCGAACCACTGCCGAATGCTCCACCACCTTCAGAAAATAGTGCAGTTGAGGACAGCCAGGAAGAACAGCCAGATCACCAAGGAGATGCCAGCGCAGCAAACTGTGCTTATTGTAAGGGAGAATTAGTGGCCCTTAAAGATCCACTCCTTTGTAAGCACGATGGCCATATCCTGGGAAGTTGCCACCTGTGTGGGTTAAACATGAGGGACACCAGATTTGTCTTCCCTGATGTAGGACAGTTCGTAGCAGGCCCCGTTAATGGCTCTCACACGGGGACAGATGGCCCTGTGGAGATGAACCCCGGAAGCATGCTAAACCCTGTACCCCCGGCATCATCAAGACGCCAGACACCTTCTCCTCAAACTGAAGACTCCAGTGATCTGTGCCCCACATCTTCTCAATCTGCAAGCCACTCGACTCCAGCCCCACGAAATGAATATTCACCCAGTACTCCCCAAGATGAGGTTCCAGGTCCCGCAGCGTCTGAGGATTGTGGTGGAGAACCTAATGACTACACTGCCCCTTTGACGTCCAGCCCTACGTCGCCTGGTGTGCCAAGATCGGCATCGGCGCTGATGTGGATCTGCTACTACGTGAACATGATGAGAGAATTGGATGATCTCGAGTCACTGCTGAGACAACGAGATGATGGACCAGAAGAAGTCGGACCACTGGACTTTGGCGAATTGGACAAATGGTGAAGGAAGATATTTTCGGAGGGGGATGTTGTATATACTGGAAGTTCGAAAATATTATAATCAAAACCTGCTAAACAATATTTGGTATTGTTTCTGTTTTTATCCTTAATGGACCTGCTAAAAGATATTTGATATTGTTTCTGATTTTTTATCATTAATTGTTTAATGTTTCGAACTTTAGTGAACCTGTATGCTTTTGATCGTGCGCGTTTGAACTCACGAACAGCTGTGTGCTTTGATCTAAGAATGACCTTGTAGGCGCGCTCGTTTGAAGTCATGAGAAAGTGGCCATCTTGAACTTAGTTTGAACTTGTAAGCGCACGTGCTGGCAAAGATGGAGTAGATGTACTGACCTAATATGGTAAACCGGGCATCAGTGACGTAAAAAAAATGACACAAGTGCTGACGCAATTGACACTAATATGATCTATCACCAAACATGTATCCTTTTGAGGGAAGGACTTCAAAAGGCCACCTGGAGAAAAACAAGATAAGTTAGAGATATGATTAATTGGCTTGGCGTGAGAAAACGGACGTCGGTATGTCTTCAAAGCCGTGTGTGGCTATATAAGCGCTCGGAGATGTGACCCTGGGTTCTTGCTCTTTTTGGATCTTCGCCCGCGTCTGTCCGCTGTAAGGTTTTATATCTTATCTTGGGACGGTGCTCTTGCTGTTTGCTCTCGGACCATTTGATTTTAACTCATCTTTTATTTCTCTTTTACTATTTTTGAATTAATCATTTTTATTGAAGTAATTTTGATTATATGATTTTGAAGTATTTTTTTTTGATTATACGGTCTTTGAAGTATTTTTTGATTATATGGTTTTTGAAGTATATGTACTAGTACCAGCGTCTGGCGGTACTTTTGATACTGTTGGGTGTCAGCGTCTGGCAATACCCTTGAGTTTATGGATTTTATTATTTTTGGTTGACTTTGCTGTTTTTACTATTCTTTTATTAATTTTTTGAAGAAACATTTTTGTGACAAAAAACATAATAAAATTGAGAACGAATTAAGTACTGAAAAGGCACAACGGCGTTGATCCCTGACTACTAAAGAATCAACTGGCTCCTACCTACTACCATCAATTGGGTTATAGGTGAGTTATTGTTTGATTTCCTCCTGTTGCACATTTAATGAGTGTCTCACATGGTAGCATTATTCCATCCTGAATTATTGTGTCAATGATTAGGTGGTAGTTTTAGGCAGTTATGGGGAAAATGTTATTTGAAAGGAATGGATTTAGGATCCGATCATGAGTCCCTAAACGAAGTTAAGTAAAGAGACTACGGTAAGAGGTCTAGCATTGTAAGGTCAAGAACCTGTTTCTAAACAGGTCGGGCTAATTAAATAACCCGCTCAGTGAAGCGCCGACACTACTCACTAATATAATAAGGTATAGTTGATATGCTTATTATAGTCTTAGAACCGTGTCCGCAACAAGAGGCTGACTGAGTTGACCACCGAGGGACCCTTTACCAGAGAGGCAAAGGGAGGTAGTGTGCTCGGAACTAGGGACGGCTTATGTTATAGCCAATCGCCTTGTACACAAAACCTTGAAAACCTAAACCCGACGACAGCGTTCCGGAATCAACCTTATCTCAGGCTGAAAACATGTTTTCTGCATTGTGCCATAACTTTGCAAGGAAGCTTCAGAAAATGAAATTTTCACCTCCCACTATAGCAGAAAGGGTTTTTCTAGTAGTTGCACATCAAATCAAAGCAGTCTGAAGTGTTTTTCCAAAGTTATCAACATTCTTATGTTTGGCGTTCCGGAATCGACCTTATCTCAGGCTGAAAATGCGTTTTCTGCATTGTCCCATAACTTTCCAGGAAAGCTTCAGAACATGAAATTTTGACCTCCCACGATACCAGAAAGGTTCCTTTTAGTAGTTGCACATCAAATCTAAGCTGTCTGAAGTGTTTTTCGAAAGTTATCAACATTTTTACGTCTGGCGTTTCGGAACCCACCTTATCTCAGGCTGAAAACGCGTTTTCTGCATTGTGCTATAACTTCTCAGGGAAGCTTCAGAACATGAAATGTTCACCTCCCACTATAGCAGAAAGGGTTTTTCTAGTAGTTGCACATCAAATCTAAGCTGTTTGAAGTGTTTTACAAAAGTTATCAACATTTTTATGTTTGGCGTACCGGAACCCACCTTATCTCAAGCTGAAAACGCGTTTTACGCATTGTGCCTTAACTTTGCTGGGAAGCTGCAGAACATGAAATGTTCACCTCTCACTATAGTAGAAAGGGTCTTTCTAGTAGTTGCACATCAAATCAAACTGTCTGAAGTGTTTTTCCAAAGTTATCAACATTTTTATGTTTGGCGTTCCGGAACCCACCTTATCTCAAGCTGAAAACGCGTTTTCTGCATTGTCCCATAACTTTACAGGGAAGCTTTAGAACATGAAATTTTGACCTCCCACTATAGCAAAAAGGGACTTTCTAGTAGTTGCACATCAAATCTAAGCTGTCTGAAGTTTTTTTAAAAGTTATCAACATTTTTATGTTTGGCGTTCCAGAATCGACCTAATCTCAGGCTGAAAACGCGTTGTCTGCATTGTGCCATAACTTTGCATGGAAGCTTCCGAACATGAAATTTTAACCTCCCACTATAGCAGAAAGGGTCTTTCTCGTAGTTGCACATCAAATCTAAGCCGTCTGAAGTGTTTTTCCAAAGTTATCAACATTTTAAGTTTGACGTTCCGGAACCCACCTTATCTCAGGCTGAAAACGCGTTTTCTGCATTGTGCCATAACTTTGCAGGGAAGTTTCAGAACATGAAATTTTAACCTCCCACTATTGCAGAAAGTGTCTTTCTAGTAGTTGCACATCAAATCTAAGCTGTCTGAAGTGTTTTTCCAAAGTTATCAACATTTTCATGTTTGGCTTTCCGGAATCAACCTTATCTCAGGCTGAAAACGCATTTTCTGCATTGTGCCATAACTTTGCAAGGAAGCTTCAGAAAATGAAATTTTCACCTCCCACTATAGCAGAAAGGGTTTTTCTAGTAGTTGCACATCAAATCTAAGCTGTCTGGAGTGTTTTTCCAAAGATATCAACATTTTTATGTTTGGCGTTCCGGAACCCACCTTATCTCAGGCTGAAAACGCGTTTTCGGCATTGTGCCATAACTTTGCAGGGAAGCTTCAGAACATGAAATTTTCACGTCCCACTATAGCAGAAAGGGTCTTTCCAGTAGTTGCACATCAAATCTAAGCTGTCTGAAGTGTTTTTCGAAAGTTATCAACATTTTTATGTTTGGCGTTCCGGAATCGACCTTATCTCAGGATGAAAAATTGTTTTCTGCATTGTCCCATAACTTTGCAGGGAAGATTCTGAACATGAAATTTCCACGTCCCACTATAGCAGAAATGGTCTTTCTAGTATTTGCACATCAAATCTAAGCTGTCTGAAGTGTTTTTCGAAAGTTATCAACATTTTTATGTTTGGCGTTCCGGAACCCACCTTATCTCAAGCTGAAAACGCGTTTTCTGCATTGTGCCATAACTTTGCAGGGAAGCTTCAGAACATGAAAGTTTCACGTCCCACTATAGCAGAAAGGGTCTTTCTAGAGGTTGCACATAAAATCTAAGCTGTCTGAAGTGTTTTTCGAAAGTTATCAACATTTTTATGTTTGGCGTTCCGGAACACACCTTATCTCAGGCTGAAAACAGTCTTTCAGCATTGTGACATAACTTTGCAGGGAAGCTTCAGAACATGAAATTTTCCCGTCCCACTATAGCAAAAAGGGTCTTCCTAGTAGTTGCACATCAAATCTAAGCTGTCTGAAGTGTTTTTCCAAAGTTATCAACATTTTTATGTTTGGCGTTCCGGAATCGACCTATTCTCAGGATGAAAATGCGTTTTACGCATTGTGCCACAACTTTGCAGGGAACCTTTAGAACATGGGATTTTCACCTCCCACTATAGCAGAAAGGGTCTTTCTAGTAGTTGCACATCAAATCTAAGCTGTCTGAAGTGTTGTTCCAAAGTGATCAACATTTGTTGTATACACTGGAAGTTCGAAAATATTATAATCAAAACCTGCTAAATAATATTTGATATTGTTTCTGTTTTTTATCATTAATGGACCTGCTAAATAATATTTGATATTGTTTTTGATTTTTTATCATTAATTGTTTAATGTTTCAAACTTTAGTGAACCTGTATGCGTTTGATCATGCGCGTTTGAACTCACGAACAGCTGTGTGCTTGGATCTGAGAATGACCTTGAAGGCGCGCTCATTTGAAGCGGCCATCTTGAACTTAGTTTGAACCTGTGCGCACGTGCTGACAAAATGGAGTGGATGTACTGACCTAATATGGTGAACCGGGCATCAGTGACGTAAAAAATGATGTAAGTGCTGACGCAATTGACACTAATATGATCTATCATCGAACATGTATCCTTTTGAGGGAGGAACTTCAAAAGGCCACCTGGAGAAAAAACAAGATAAGTTATAGATATGACTAATTGGCTTGGCGTGAGAAAACGGATGTCGGTATGTCTTCAAAGCCGTGTGTCGCTATATAAGCGCTCGGAGATGTGACCCTGAGTTCTTCCTCTTTTTGGATCTTCGCCCGCGTTTGTCCGCCGTAAGTTTTTATCTTATCTTGGGACGGTGCTCTTGCTGTTTGCTCTCGGACCATTTGATTTTAACTCATCTTTTATTTCTCTTTTACTATTTCTGAATTAATCCTTTTTATTGAAGTATTTTTGATTATATGGTTTTGAAGTATTTTTAATTATACGGTTATTGAAGTAATTTTGATTATATGGTTTTGAAGTATTTTAATTATACGGCTTTTGAAGTGTTTTTGATTATATGGTTTTGAAGTATTTTAATTATACGGCTTTTGAAGTATTTTTGATTATATGGTTTTGAAGTATTTTAATTATACGGCTTTTGAAGTATTTTTGATTATATGGTTTTGAAGTATTTTAATTATACGGCTTTTGAAGTGTTTTTGATTATATGGTTTTGAAGTATTTTTAATTATACGGCTTTTGAAGTATTTTTGATTATATGGTTTTGAAGTATTTTAATTATACGGCTTTTGAAGTATTTTTGATTATATGGTTTTTGAAGTATATGTACTAGTACCAGCGTCTGGCGGTACTTTTGATATTGTTGGGTATCAGCGTCTGGCAATACCCTTGAGTTTATGGATTTTATTGTTTTTGGTTGACTTTGCTGTTTTTACTATTCTTTTATTAATTTTTTGAAGAAACATTTTTGTGACAAAAAACAAAATAAAATTGAGTACGAATTAAGTACTGAAAAGGCACAACGGCGTGGATCCCTGACTACTAAAGAATCAACTGGCTCCTACCTACTACCATCAATTGGGTTTTAGGTGAGTTACTGTTTGATTTCCTCCTGTTGCACATTTAATGAGTGTCTCACATGGCAGCATTATTCCATCCTGAATTATTGTGTCAATGATTAGGTGGTAGTTTTAGGCATTTATGGGGAAAATGTTATTTGAAAGGAATGGATTTAGGATCCGATCATGAGTCCCTAAACGAAGTTAAGTAAAGAGACTACGATAAGTTGTAGCATTGTAAGGTCAAGAACCTGTTTCTTAACAGGTCGGGCTAATTAAATAACCCGCTCAGTGAAGCGCCGACACTACTCACTAATATAATAAGGTATAGTTGATATGCTTATTATAGATTTAGAACCGTGTCCGCAACAAGAGGCTGACTGAGTTGACCAACCGAGGGGCCCTTTACCAGAGAGGCAAAGGGAGGTAGTGTGCTTGGAACTAGGGACGGCTTATGTTATAGCTAATCGCCTTGTACACAAGACCTTGAAAACCTAAACCCGACGACATGGCGCCCGAACAGGGACATGATTGAAAAACGTACAATCTATTTGTGAGTAACTGGACCACAGATTAAAATTCTGGCGGGAAAAGTTCGGTAGTGAATAGATGGATCCTACAATCTCTGAGTTTTGAATCAAAGAGAAAGATTCAGGCTCTATCACTCGACAACGTACGATCGTGTTGACTCTACAATTTACCGAAAGACTGTCCCTTGGGACTGATCACCCCAAGCAGGATAGTTAAAGTATTAAGGTAATTGTAGTACAACTATATAATATAGCTGGAATACAGAAGTACAGCAAAAAGTCCCGTGAGGCCTTATAACGGGCACCCCATGGTAAAGAGTCCGCTAAGGACAACTGGGGAACTGCAGCAGGAAGCAGCGGCATAGTTCGGGAAACTGTTCATAGCCGGTAAAGTGAATTCCTTAAAAATAATTTGACTGAGATTGAAAAATGGAAATGAGCAAAGAGGTTGTGCCAAAAAGTGGTGGAGCTCTTAAGAGAAGAGCTTCCATAGCTGAGTCTGAGGTTGTGACTGCTCCCCCTGATATGTGGGTGCTGAGGTCTTTCCTGATAATCGATACACGATTAGAAAACCAGGAATTTTGCGACATCTTGCCACCCGGCTCGTATACGCTTCTGAACCCACGAAGATGTCCGAGACCAACCGATGGTGCGGGGGTGGCTCGTTGGGTGAAAGAAAAATTTGGTGAACAAGTCGAGAAGTTTGATCAAGAATACTCTGAGAACTGGGACCCAGGCGAGGCACGTCCTTTGGACACAGGGGAGTCGAAGTTACAAACGATATCAATGGCTCATTACTCGCCATATGACGATAAGAACCACGAGGGCTCTTTTCGGATGCTTTCAGAAACTTATTACAACTCCTTGAGCCATGCTAAAACGGAAGCTGTCATAATTCCTGTCTTCGGAACCGGGGTGTTTAATTACCCCCTCGAGAAGGCAGTGCAAACTTGTCTTGAACATGCTCAACATTGGGTGAACTATAACTTTGAATCCGCCCGAATGGTGATCCTCTTGGCCTCCGAGGCTGGGCTACGGCAGGAAATCATCAAACAACTGGTAGAGAGGAATAAGGTGTATCCGGTGAAAGTTCAGGATTATGCAGCGACTCACGGTTGTCCGCTTGACGCAACCTTGATTGATGGTTTAATGAAGAAGCCCAAAGTGAGCAAGTTGTATAAGGAGTCTACCCACGACCATGACGCAGGGAGTATTACTGAAAGTTTTGCAAGTCAATACCAGCACTACTCAAGCCCTGCTAGGCCGGGGATTTATCCCCGAGGTGAACTCCAAAATGTTCAATCGATGTACCAAGCAACTGGTACACTGCCCCTGACAAATAAGGGACCACTGGACACTGCGTTACAAGAGATAGTCAAATTTCCGACTGCGCCACCCGCCTATGAAGCTGACCCAGCTCTTAGGGACCATAGCTATGCCACGCCAGCGAGGGTCCGCTTTTTTGATTCGTCAGAAAATGACCCCGATGATGGAGAATCCCTGAGCCTGAGTGAAACTGACAGAGGAGTCATTGCAAGAAGTTTAGAGAGGATGTCAGAGCAACTTAGTGCAATAACACGGCAAATAGGAAGCCAACAAGATCAGCTCGACAGGAGTTTGAGTCAGGGAGGATTAGGATGCACTCTAGGTTCCCAGGGAAATCGCCCGCATGCTATACAACCACTCAATTCCTCTAATGGCTCCATAGGGGCCTTGGATCTCAACGCCTCGGAAAACCCTGATGTCAGAGACCTAGGATCGAGTGAGCCGGCCTTGGGTGAAATCCCAGTCATTAGAATGGATAATGGATCCATGTTTGTCATTTTACACACTTCAACGGCCAAATATAAGCCAACTGGGGACAATGTAGTAATCCCTATAAGGAAGTGGAATGGACTGGAGGAAGTGAAGGCATTCACTCCGTGGAGAAAGAAAATTGGTAAAAGGGACTTCAATCACCGTCTCTCACTTTTGGGAGAAGAGGTTCGTGATCGAAATTACCGAGCTCTGGAACAGGTCCATCAGTTAGATTTTACTGAGTGCGAGGACTCCCCCGTAGCCGCCGTTTATGTGACGCCACTGGTGCATTCGCGTTCTGTAGAAGGGCAGATACACGCTGGAGCCAGTAAAATTGCTCGGCTTGAGTTGTCTAAGGTGACCCTTGACCTTAATCCCCCCGAATCATTGGGAGTCCTCACAAATGCACAGCTAGCACGGTGGGTGACCGCCACCTATGCGACGCTGACCTCATTAGGTTACTTTGAGACAGTTACGTGTCTGATAGGGGACCGACAACTAGCAAAGACACTATACGACACAGTGTTACTTTTGAAGCAGGATAAATTTGCAAAGTATTTGGAAAATTCCCCTCAGCTACAACGTGGCCTGGAGGATGAGGAGCACAGAGAGCCAGAGGAACCTCGGGTCCCCTTTCGACCCTCCTCTGCGTCTACACCACGTCCCCCAACCCCCCTACCTAGATCTCCGCGGGTTGAACAATCACCTTCACCCCCCACTGACCGTCAACCCACCCGAATGGTACAAGCAAGAAATTCTAGAGGGCGAAAGATAACGTGGGGAGAATATGATGCCACCAAATGGCCGTGCGACCCCGATGAGGAAGGATTAAGAGAACGCCCTACGGCTCATGCTTATGATCCAGTTGTACACCAGCAACCTCCGGAGCCAGATTGGAACAAAGAAATAATCACACCTCAATGGTTTCCTCATGATAGGAGGGAAAGGGCCCGGAGAATGCGATCTCCCTCCTCTGAGGAAATAGGTGGATGGCAGGGAGTGTCTAGGTCCTTTAAACAAGCATATCTTGCACGTGGATATGATGCTCATCGCAATTCCTTAACAGATATCTACTCCCACATGCCCAGGGCCACCCGCTTGCCGACAGACTCATGGGAGAGACGGTCTCCATGCCCCTCAGACTCCGACGACCAGAGTGACGATGACTCCGGCAGTGATAGTGACCCGACTCTGGGTCCGCAGCCAGACCCCCCAACTCCTTCAAGACAGGGTAGCAGGATGGCCTCCACAGGAAGGATAGGTCGACAGCGTACTCAGCTGGCGGTCTCAATCCTTGCAGGGGGCCCCCCACCAGAGCCCAGACAAAACACTGACGTTAGAGTGTCAAATAAAATTACTGTAGCAGACCTGTGTAAGGCACTCCCAAAAAGGAAAGATAAGGAGTCCAACTGCGAATACGTTAGAAGGTTGAATAAGGAATTGTCTCCATCTCAAATGGCTGACCCGGTTATTAGTAAATACGTCTCCAAAGGGAACGGACTAGACTTGGTTCAAGGTCAGACATTAATGGATTTGCTGACCTCTGATATGGCTACTCTGCTCACAAGCCAAGTGGAGGCAACCATTCGAGATCTGGTTGATAAAGTGAATAAAGGAGAGATGTCCCTTCTGCAAGCTTATTCCATACTGGCAGATGAAGGGGCTGATGAGTCGCAGGTTAAACATTTCCTGGTACAGATTAACTGCCCTGATCAGGCCAAATTGGTTCTGGAGTTCCTCCAAGCGAAAGGACTGGATGCAAAGACTGAGGTTATCTCCCGCCACAGCTCTGTGATGGCTGTTAGAAGAGCCCTCAGAAAAGAAAAAGAGAGACCTGATGTTCCCGAGGCTCGACCGTCAAAAAACGAGCAGAGGGGGAAGTCTCTTCCCCCTTTCGGAAAAGTAACGGCAAAACCCCAATACGGCCCGGCTCGCACTCAATCTACCTTTCCACCGAGAAAGGATCGAAATCAGCAAGACATCAGGCCCAATGGACAGGGTGGGGCCAAGCGCCCTCCATTCAACAAGAACGTGAATGGCTCAGCCTCGAATGCCCCCAGACAGCCTCATTGGAGGCAGGATCGTGCCGACAATCGATCCCAAGCAAAAGGCCAGGAGCGTCCCCGTCCAAAACCCGTGTCCGAGGAAGAATGGAAGGCGATGACCCAAGAGCAGAGGGAAGCAGTAATACTTGCAGCGGCCCGACGAAACCAGGATATGGGAAGAGATCTGACCGCAGCCCAGAGGAGAGTGCTAGAAAAGCACGAGCCCAAAACCCAACAATGAGGCCCTATAAAGTGCAGATTTGGGTTAAAAATCAAAAAAGAGATTGTTACTATGACACTGGAACAGACATATCCATATTACCAAAGGAGTGGTTAGATGAAGAACTCGATCAAAAGGTGCTCGTAAAATTGGCTAATGGAGATGTTACTATGTTGGCTCTAGGAAGATTTAATGGTAAAATGGTGGCAATAGGGCCGAACCCTTTATTGTCTCCAAATGACTCAGAATGGATTATAGATGCCCCTTCCTCAAATTGGATGAGAGAGGTTAACAGGATCACGGCCATAGAAAAATTAGTGTGTACTTCACACATAAAGGACAAGGCGCGCCTAGAGAAGATCCTTTATTCTGCCGAAGTGGCCCGATTTAAAAATGATGTAGGATTAATGAAAACTGAACCATATGTCATCAGGGGTGGCCTCCCAGGTAAACAGAAGCAGTACCCATTAGGTAAATATGAAGATCAATTGCTAGCAGTGTTTAAAGAATTGGAACAACTAGGGGTCATTGAGAAAATTAAAGAACCACCCTGCTTAATGCCAGTACAAGCAGTACCAAAAAAGGATGGTACTGTCAGACCTGTCCATAACCTAAAAATGTTAAATGACGTGACAGTGAAAGACACTAGACAAATCATCAATCCCCGACAGACCATGTTAAAAATACGCCCGGGAGAATATAACTCCAGTATTGACCTTGCAAATGGATTCTGGTCCGTACCACTGGCCGAGGAAAGCAGGCCGAAAACCTGTTTTATGATTAAAGGACAAGGCTACATGTGGACTAGGCTTCCCCAAGGATTTGTGAATTCCCCTAACGCATTTCAGGAACGTATGGAGAAACTGTTGCAAGACTTGCCAGTCACGTGTTATATAGACGACATATTCATCTCCACGGAGACAGAAGAAGAACATCTCGAACTTCTGGAAGAAGTAATCCGGAGACTGAAAGACCATGGGATGAAAATTGGAATCGCCAAATGTGAGATAGGTGTACCTCAAGTCAAATATCTGGGTGTCCTAGTCACTAAGCATGCGATAACTTCCACTGACGACTATCTCCAAAATCTGCACCCTACTACGCTTAAAGAGCTAGAGAAATGTTTAGGAAAATTGGGGTGGCTACGAAGTATGATCCCTTATTATTCCACCTTAGCGAGACCTGTCGAGTTGATCAAAAATAAGGTCAGGACATTCGACAAACGATCCCTAAAGTTAATAGAATATGATAGAATGCTAACGCCAGAAGAAATTGAAACCTGGAACTGCCTTATACAACAAATTCTCACGGATGGGGTGAAACTCGCTCCGTACCGAGATGGACAAAATATCTTTGTTAAAGTGTTAGAGGAAAAGGAAAATGGTGGATGCGCGGCAGTCTACGAGGAAAGCAGTGACACACCAATTTGTTACGTATCTGTCAGGTATTCACCCACTGAGAGTCGATTTGCCCCAGCAGAAAGAGAACTCAGGTTGTTATGGAAAGTTTACACGGAACTGGCTTCCAACTTAGGCCAGGTCTATGTAAAATGTACAGTACAGAATGACCTCACTAAAGAAATGGTCAAAGATACGGTGGAATTCGCTAAAGCTTATGCCTCTAGATGGGGAAAGTGGAAGCAGATGCTCTTGGATCCGAATTGGTCATTTATAATGGCCAAGTCTAAGCAGCAGCCAAAAAACCCTGCAATATCCCAACCGGATTATACAGGAATATACACCCTCTTTACTGATGGAAGTAAAACTGCACAAGACCCCGAGGGATATTGGGGTTTTGTGCTTTACAAACGAGATAAACCTCTGTATAAAGAAAAAGGAAGAATGGGCAAGACAGCACAGGAGGCCGAGTTACAGGCAGTTGTCAGCGGACTGCAATATGTAAAGAAGAAGGGAATAAAATCCTTACGAATTGTGACTGACAGTTGGTATGTGTCGGAAGGACTGAAAGATAACCTTAAATACTGGCAGCAGCGAGACTTCCAGAATTACAAAGGAAAAGAGTTGGAACATCGTGACCTATGGATAGTGGTGAACCAATTGCTACAACACATAAAACTTTGGGTGACCCATGTCAATAGTCACACAGGAATCCAGGATTTTGATCACATGGGAAATGACGTGGTTGACAAACTAGTGCAGACTAGGGCGGTTGTGGTAGGCACTTTGATTTTTCCTGATAAATGGAAGAATGACCAAGGGAAGCTTGTCATTCCTCAGGAAGAAAGGCTGGATTATGTCCGGCATATTCATCGTGCTTTGTTACATGTCGGAAATGAGAGAACGCGAAGATGGATGGTTGATAACGGGATTGAGGCCGGTCCTCTCAAAGACACCATATCACTAGTTAGACATGACTGCGAGATATGCATGGAGAAGGGATTGTTACCTCCTATTGCTTATCAGGAAGGAAAAATTGCTGAAGAGTTCCCGGGCATTTCCGCGTCTATGGATGTAGGGGTCCTGGGGAGTCACTATGGCATATATAAAAAATTCCTGGTGATAGCTGACAATGGGGGAGGACACACTCGAGTCTACCCCATTAAGAAAGAAACCACAAAGACAGCTAAAGAGTGTGTAATGTCATTTATTCAGGGGAATCCAGTCAAAACCCTCAGATCTGATAATGCCGCCATGTTTACTTCCAAGCACTTTCGTTCATGGTTGGAGCAGGAAGGGATACGACATGTCTTATCCATCCCGCATCAATCCAACACTAACGGAGTCGCGGAACGTGCAGTGCGCGCGGCAAAATCACAAATACTACTGTATAAGCACAGATGGCACTTACCTGAAAACCTCTTTGCCATTAACCAACAACTCAGTCTCCCCAAGTTACGGGGCTCTACCCCTGCCCACTCTCACGAGCCCTCTGTATCGTTACAGGTGGGAAGTGAGGTGTGGATACTCGCCACCGGAAAATCTACCACAATAGTAAAAGTCGAAGGGAACGTACTTACGGGTAAAGATGGCCACAGGTACCACCCCAAGCAACTACGACTTAAGTATAAAAATCAGGATGGAAGCTGACCGGGACCATGTGCCAGGTTGGGTTCAGGGGGTTGGGGAGGACTATGTGAAGATGCTCCCCGACCGAGTCTTCCCAAACAATGGCCTTTTGGTCATGGCCTGGGATGGTGTTAATCATTCCTGGAAAAAAGGGATTGTTATGCCCTATACTCACCCCACCACCAGTGCTAGATGGTCTAACTATGAGCCTGGTGACTGTGTCCTTTGTGCTGCGCCCGTTTTTGCCCTAATTTGGTCTGGAGATGCAAAGTACAAGCATGAGCACCGTCCTAAGCGAGCGGAAGTGGGCGCTGAACACTTGATGTGCGGGATTGAATTAATGGGGTCTGCCCCCTTCACGTTTTGCAAATGCTGCTGGGACTCGTGGGGATGTCGATATCAAATACTACGCAAAGACACCCATTGTGGGCCATGCACCTGTGGCGGACGTAACGGGGTTTGGAATGTGTGCGATACTGGCACCCCCTGGCAGATAAACCCAGCACAGTTCTTGGCGCTGCGGTATCGTTTCCACTCAAACGATCACCTTCCTCAGCCGCCGTTTGCTTTACGGGCCAGTGTCATAGATTCTTGGAACTGCCCCATTCTGATATACCAGACTGTGATGACTATTGGCTATGACAAATTGTCATCTAAACAGGAAAAGAAACTCTGAGTCATCCCCAGGGATACCACCATGAAGTGGGAAGACTTTCTCCCTTGGAAGTGGGAGGATGGCTTGCGTTTGTCTGGAGATGGAAGCCTATCCTTGCCAGGCTATAGCCAGAGAGATTGGGAATCCACCTCCATGGGAAGGTGGTGGACCGAGCAAATATGGCCCCAGGATAGAGTGGCTAAGGGGAAAATATTCTGCCCAGACGTGTACAACTACCCGCATTTAACCAACAATAAGAGGATTTTTACAACTTCTGGAACCTTGCCCAGGCATGCTAAGGAGGTACAGGAAGCCAGGGTCTCCACTATTGAACGTAACCTTATTCTTGTTACTGAATGCGGCCCACGTGTAGTGTCTGGGACCGCCCATGTCCTTATCTTGTTCACTGGCTTCATATGGTGCCCGTTGGGGGTCTTCATAGAAGTTGACACAAAGGACTTGATGATACTGACTAATGTCTCGATCCCGGTCAGACCTGTAGCAAGGACAAAGGTGATTGGATGGTGGTCAGCCTGGCTGAGGAGGAGAGCTAAGCTCCGCCGTACTGGATTTACTGAAGCTGTCTTGGATCATGAGATGCCAGGCAGCACGTTTTTCCAGCAGCACCTAGGCCCTTGCCTGGGAGGTGCGATTGGTCCAGAGGGGGAGAGGAATAATCCCAAGAACAGTTCGGCTATTATGAACCAATCAGGAGAGATCAAAAAGACGGCGTCGCAAGAACTAATGCCACCACCCTCTTCTCACCCACAGGATCTTGATAGTCCTGGGTCAGAAGACGAGGAGGTGCCTAAAGTACGCGATAAAGGCAAGCGACCAGCTAGTGGTAAGCAATCGCGATTAGCCCTCCTTCTCAAAAGAAGAAAGGGAAAGAAGAATAATGAATTTATGGGATAAATTCTGGTATTGGAGAGCTAGGCGCTGGTGGCAGTTTAAGGCGAGACAACAATTGGCATATAAAGATCAGGCCAAGGATATACAGCACCAGACACCAGCTACAATTTCCAGGAAACAAATGAAACGCGACAAAATGATCAAGGAATGGGAGAAAACCACTAGGATGTCTCCCTTGAGTCTTTTTATAATTGGAATGCTACTATTTATATTAATATTAGTAATAGCCTCATGGTCAAATATAGTCTATGAACATATGACCTATACCAGCAGTGTCACCCGACGTTGGAAATCGAAAACAGTACGTTGTAGAAACTGCACCGTCTTGACCCCGGATACGAAAGAAATATCTTTGCCAATTGCAACAGATAAAAATGGCACTCAATTTGATCAAGCTCTGTGGATAAAACAAGCAATTGTCTACCTAAATATCCATGGAGCTATAAGTGGCACTTGTGAGTATGAGAAACCAAAACTTGATAGTCAGGAAGTGAAGAGTCAGGTGACCGCCAAGACACTTAAACGGAGACGTCGCCGAAGCGCGGAAAGCCCTGTGGACAAAACTGCCGCACGTCCCACTTGGACAGCTGCTGCTATGTCAATTACCCCCAGTCTGATCAATCAAACGGGAAATATTAATGTGATCGAAAACCATATGGCCAGTAGCATGACTACACCTGAACCTGGAAAAGATACCAGGAATAATGGCACGACAGGAATAGATACTCAGACTACTTTATCTGCCAAAAATAATGAAGGGAATCTCGGTGCAGCAATGACTGAAAAGAAGACAGTCATGGCAGCATCTCCTATAGATTCCATAATCATGTATACCCCAACAATGGCCCCTGATCAAATGGAGACTAACATAATCTCAACATCTGATGGCAAAACCGTTGACGTAAATACGATGGCCCCAATGTTCACATCAGAGCCCGCAGATCCTCACAAGGAAGGCATGGGAGAATGTGATATCCCATTTAAAAGTGTTGACGTGTTAAATTGTGATGAAGGACTCATGGACTGGCTTCTCCAGGCATCTCAGGCAGCGTATGAGAGGCTGTGTGAATATAAGGCCCAGTGTAAACGGAAGAATCAAACCCTATGTGAATACGACACCTGGAAAGATATAGTAACTCATTATGGACCTACCTCCAAGGAATTTGTAACAGTAAAAGTAAAGTTAATCAATCATGAAGAGATGAGACTTTCTGGATGGTCCTTCAATATTAACTCTGATAAAACCTGTTATTATAAAGTTTTTGCCCAACAAACAAGACGGGGCTGGTCGACGGGAGAAGATAGATATTATATGATGAAAACATGCCAGAAAATCAATACCACCCATGTGTGGAATGCCCCGCTTATTAGAAGGGTTGAACAATCTATCTATAATAATAGAACATGGGAAGAAGAGCTGTGGACAACCACAGAAGCATATGGAAATGAAGAATGGGATAAAAGTAATCAAATAGGACAACTCCTGTTAGATATAGCTCCCCTACCTTTTTCAGCTAACTCTGATCCCGATGTGTTAAACACTGATTCGGCTGACCCTGTTTCTAGAAGAGTTAGAAGAGAGCTGGAGTACACATGTTCTAAAGAAATGTTCCAAAAGGTAGAGACAAAAACCATGCTAGTGTTACTTGAATCCATTCTTAACACTGTAACCGCAGCGAACTCAGCTAAAAGTGAAGGAAAGAAGGAACAACAAGTTAAGTTTTTTCTCTCCATACCAGAAGAGACACAATTCGACAATTGTCTTTATTTGATGACAAATGGTTCTAAACCATGGTCGGACGGCAAGTCTCCCCCGGACACCCATTTCGGGGAAGAGGAGGTTTATCCTAGGTGTCAACCAGGGAAAAATTGCAGAAACAAAGGGCCCAAGAGTGATGAGTATGACACTAGCCCACGAGACACTGGCTTACGTAATGTTTATTGGAGGTGGCATCTGTTGACCACCATGAGTGAACAACATAGGGACAAGATTAATGGATCAGGAAAAGAGTACATTGCAGATCAGCATCCAGATAGTAAATTCTGGAAAATTTGGCTGAAATACCCTGTGGTACAGAGAAGAGTCATGTGGTACAAATTAAGGGCATTGCAAGAAGATGGTATATTATGCCATAATAAACAGTTTAATGGTAAAGGAATGGAAGAAGGAAATGACTGTCACAAAGAACCATGTGAGTGCCGAAGGGACCAAATAGGCCTCGCGATCCCTATGATGACGCAGCAACCTTGGAAAAACTGGGTCAGAAATAATCAGTCAGTTTGGTGGACTGAAGCTAAGAGATGTTTATCTCAAAAGCTTGGTATAAACATAACTCATGTCAAATACGCATATCAGCTCATTAATGAGAAGCCTAACAATACAGAGAATAGGATATTTTATCCTATGAGAGGAAAAGACTGGGCAGAGGCGATGGAGTATTGTACATCGGACCTACCAGTTAATTTATCCTGCCCAAGCGGCCAACCAACAGGTCAACAACTGAATAGTCATAAACACATTATTCTTCCCACATGTCTGAACGATAAAGCTAAAAATGATCCGACGGTTTTCTTTAGGGCATGGGAATGGTCACAGTTGGCTGGTCTCATTTTGGGACAAGGATTAGGGTGGAATTCGTTTGACACAGAAAGTTTAGAAATGCTGATATGGCCACACCTAGTATCGTACGATGAATTACAAACTCCTAGCAATGGAGGAAAAAAGATTGCCAGATTCCGTGAATCCACTCAACACATTAAGAGGAAAGGTTAGAAACTATGAAGTAAAAGTACAGACTGAGCAAGGAGAATGGGGATATGATTCAGTATACCAGGAGAATATTACTGAATGGAATAAACCATCTACGGAGGGACTCCAAAATGATGACCAAAGAACGTGGTACGCCGCTCTTAAAGAAGCAACGTTATTGTTTAACCCAAGCCAATTATGGGGCGACATTACTCAAATAAAAGGAGGAAAAAGAACCCCGGGAATGGCCCTTCAGGATCAATTAGCTAATTATCAAAATTTCTTAAAAAGGAAAGAAGTCTCCTGGAATGACTCCAATGGGGAAGTATCTATACGAGCCTGGCCTCATCTCGCAAGGGAACCACTTTTCGTAGAGGCCTCACCAAAAGATAGTGGACAGAAAAAGGGAAAAGTTGAAGATATATCTACAAGGTATACAGCTACATTTCTGTTGCCCGATCATCTGAAGACAGTCAAACAATATTTTAAACAACACCCGGAATGGCGCCACGTAAGAACAATTCAGTCATCATTCCCGTTTGTCCATACTACTCTAATGACTACGGAAAGATTTCTGATAGCAGGGCTAGACCTCTTTCAGGTCAATAATACAAGACAAACACAGAGTCAGGTGTTTGATAAAACTGAATTTAAGAAGACTTGGTTCCCCATTATAAGTAGTGTTCAATATCCACAACTTAGATGGCAACCCCAAGACCCCGAGCATTTTAGTTTAAACGTTACGGGATACCAAGGGTGTTTCCGAGCACCTAACCTGAAGCCTAAGGCAGTTTATAGTCACGACTCTAATCCATGTGACCCACATCAGTGGGGTTATATCCCGTGTAATAGTTCTGGATGTTTTAATGGGTCCCAAGTAGCCAAGCAACTGAAAAGAGAGCATGAATCCTATTTTACTACTAGGTGGGGAACACATGGTATATTGTTGAATAATAGAGAAAAAATGTGTGGACGGCTTGGAATACATGTAGCCATGCCACACTGGCCGAAAGTGGCTGCTCCGATTGGGCTTTTAGAAAGTATAAATCCAGGGTTCCTCATGTATAATCGATACGAAACATATCGAGATCAACTATGTAACAAAGACAATGTGTATGCAAAATCACAGACACATGTTTTTGAATTGGATGATATTATCCTATCAAAGATGACATACAGTAATTCATCTCCCTGGTACATTCCAAAAGGAGAGAGAAGCTGCGTATATGAGGAATATAGTGCCCCTGAGATCAATATAACCAAGGACCCATATGCCTGTGAGAAATTAAACGATTATTGGCATGTTGTACGTGACTTTCGGAAGAAAGTACCGACGGCAGGATGGCTAGGATTTTTTGGAATGATGTCGGAAGCTATGATGTATGGAATAGGACAGGGAGTTGTAGATACAGCGGCAGCTGTGTGGGAAATTATCGAATTTATATGGTGGTACCTAAAATGGATACTGCTTGTATTAGCGATCCTCGTAGCTCTCGCCGTAATCTCTAAAGTAGTCACTTTATGTCGGTGCCTTAATAGTATATGCTGCTATCCGTGCCGTGCAGTCCAAAGACGAAAAGGAAGACAAGAGAAAGAGTTCTTGAGAAAGGCTCTTCGAGATGTCAAAGAAGAAATAAAGAAAAAGAAGCAAGAAAAGTGGAAAAAAGCCAATGGACAAAGGGTCTAGCTAAGTTCAGGTTAGGCATCCCACTTAGGTATTAAGGTACCGGACACAAAAGTGCCTGAGGGGGAAGTGAATAAGGAAAATCTTAGGATGAAAATCTAAATTTTAACCTGAGTGTTAGGCATCATTTTAATAATATTAATATTACTTAACTTCAAAGTTACCCAGTTCTCCTAAAGAGAGGACTGGTGTTGAAGGATGGACAATACACCGTGTATAACGTTACTAATACATCTTAATCAGTACCAAAGTACTAGTTTACGATATCAATTCAGGATTGATTAAAATGAGAACTAAATGACACAAATTCACAGAGCAATGTACTACGCTTCATGGCTTTTACCCACAATTATATTAAAATGCCCATAAAGTGTTTAAACACAGCACGGAACCAGACAATAGTTTGGACTCTCTTCTGGATGACATGGGCGTGTACTGGAGCAGATGCACTGACGCTCCGCCTACATCAACAGGGGACTCAAGGTAACGCCTCCACCCACAAGCACCTGCAAAGAGCAGCGCAGCAAATATCTCACGTTTAGTCGCGCTGAACATGGCAAGCAACCAGACGAACACCACCGGGTATCACCCCGAGAGTCCTCCCCAGGTAGGGGCAGATTTTATTGATCTTGCAATACTGTCCATTTTACAAGTAATATTTGTTCCTCCATTACATAAGCAAAAAACTTGTCTGGGATGCATCCTCGGATTAATAGTAGGGTGCATTCGCTTTTTCGTTAGAAAAGCATCCCCTTTACATGCCTCGTTCAGCCTCATTGGATGCGCGGGTTTAAATTTAAGCCCTCAGAGACCATGGCTTTGGCCGACCGCGGTCACCATAGTATACGTACTGGACAGTCTGTACACCGAATTGGCCCTTTTGTTTTGCATAGGTTCTCAGTGTACCTATTGCATTATAGCAGGAACGGCGATATATTTCATACTCATAGGTTTATTACTGACATTAATTTGGTCAACCCTGGGGAGGTATAAAAGGGCAGCACTTAATCTTACTGCGCAATGGATAATTCTGATGATATGGATTCTGTTCAAAAAGTTAGCTGGAGGAACTTCTTTGTATGTCTCTGTGTTTTATATAGGTTACCTGATGGGGACTTGTTACCCCATAAAGATATGGAAAACTTCGAACAGCATAAGGCTGTTTGGGATGGCGTCTACTCTTCGTAGACCTTCTCAGAATTGACATTTTGTAATGTTTCTACAGGGCTCAATTGTGATTACGGACGGGAACAACAAAGCAGATCAATGGGATCCATGGCACACGCAAAAAACGAGAGTCCTGTATGCCCTAGATGTGATCATGGAGCCCCTTGATCCCGGAACCAAAGTCCGCCCTGTAGACAGAGGAAGACATAGGATTTTTAGTTGGGGACCCTCCACCAAAATGGTTGAATATTGGAGGGGTGAGCCCCGCATGAGATTTACAGCAAAAGTGTCACGCGGTGTACTTACCCGAGATCATAAAAAGCAGGTCCAAAAATTATGGATACCGCATGAAATCAAAGCAAAGGATCGGGTTGTGTGGTCATTCGAAAAGGAGACCCCGTTCATTCTCCAGGCATGGCCACGTTTTGTGGTAATGTGCCGGGAGAACGAGCCATTGAACCATTGGCTCCCAGTTGTTTGTGCTGAACTCTGGGAGTTTACATTCCCCGGGGATGATAAGCTGCCCCCGTTGACCACATACGCCATTAGGGCGTACCATTGTAAAATAGGACCTGGGCAGACATCCTGGATTGAACGCGGAGCATTCCATCCCCCGTATATGATGGAGGGAATGGTGCTGAAAACTGAACAGGTGGGAGAAATATACAACGAAGACTTGGGAAATGTTAGCCCAGCCAGACCTTGGGGGCCAGGAAACATTCAGCCAGGCTACCAACCTCCCGGAAAGCAGATTTACCTCTGCGACACAAACTTACTGATGGTGACTCAATGGCAGAAAGATGTTGTGAGTGTGTATGAGGACTGGGAGGAGTGCGTCGACAGGGAGCATGATGAATTGTGGCATGGGGGGTTGGGTACACAACATTACCAAGGAGGATATTGTCCTAGTGGTTACTATGAGTGGATCGAAAGGTTGTTGAAAGGCAGATCAGTGGTGCCCACGGCACATGGATGGCATATGCAAAGACCAGTCACTTGGGAAAAATTCGCCCGACTGGTGATGAGTGGAGCTAAGGAGGAAGCAATGGCGGTGTTGGAGGGGAATCGCGACTGGAGGCGCCCTGCCATGCTCCAACAGTACAAACGGCAACGCGGGAGGCCCGCCCCCCGGAGACCAAACCCGGCGAGACGTTGGGCAAGGAGAGCCGCGACATCCAGTAGCACAGAGGTGGCCTCTGGAGGGAGAAGCAATCTCCCGTCCAATGACGAGGCACCTGCTAGCTCGGAGTCGGTAGCTACTCCAGCCCCAAGGGCACCCAAGTGTCGGAGGGCCTCCGTGTCTGTACCGATGTACCCTGAGCCAGCGCGGTCCTCTCCCGAACCACTGCCAAATGCCCCACCACCTTCAGAAAGTGGTGCAGTTGAGGACAGCCAGGAAGAACAGCCAAATCACCAAGGGGATGCCAGCGCAGCAAATTGTGCTTATTGTAAGGGAGAATTAGTAGCCCTTAAAGATCCACTCCTTTGTAAGCACGATGGCCATATCCTGGGAAGTTGCCACCTGTGTGGGTTAAACATGAGGGACATCAGCTTTGTCTTCCCTGATGTTGGACAGTTCGTAGCAGGCCCCGTTAATGACTCTCACACGGGGACAGATGGCCCTGTGGAGATGAACCCCGGAAGCATGCTAAACCCTGTACCCCCGGCATCACCAAGACGCCAGACACCTTCTCCTCAAACTGAAGACTCCAGTGATCTGAGCCCCACATCTTCTCAATCTGCAAGCCACTCGACTCCAGCCCCACGAAATGAATATTCACCCACCACTCCCCAATATGAGGTTCCAGCTCCCCCAGCGTCTGTGGATGGTGATGGAGAACCTAATGACTACACTGCCCCTTTGACGTCCAGCCCTGCGTCGCCTGGTGTGCCAAGATCGGCATCTGCGCTGATGTGGATCTGCTACTACGTGAACATGCTGAGAGAATTGGATGATCTCGAGTCCCTGATGAGACAACAAAATGATGACGACGAAGGAATCGGACCACTGGACTTTGACGAACTGGACAAATGGTGAAGGACGATATTTTCGGAGGGGGATGTTGTATACACTGGAAGTTCGAAAATATTATAATCAAAACCTGCTAAATAATATTTGATATTGTTTCTGTTTTTTATCATTAATGGACCTGCTAAATAATATTTGATATTGTTTTTGATTTTTTATCATTAATTGTTTAATGTTTCAAACTTTAGTGAACCTGTATGCGTTTGATCATGCGCGTTTGAACTCACGAACAGCTGTGTGCTTGGATCTGAGAATGACCTTGAAGGCGCGCTCATTTGAAGCGGCCATCTTGAACTTAGTTTGAACCTGTGCGCACGTGCTGACAAAATGGAGTGGATGTACTGACCTAATATGGTGAACCGGGCATCAGTGACGTAAAAAATGATGTAAGTGCTGACGCAATTGACACTAATATGATCTATCATCGAACATGTATCCTTTTGAGGGAGGAACTTCAAAAGGCCACCTGGAGAAAAAACAAGATAAGTTATAGATATGACTAATTGGCTTGGCGTGAGAAAACGGATGTCGGTATGTCTTCAAAGCCGTGTGTGGCTATATAAGCGCTCGGAGATGTGACCCTGAGTTCTTGCTCTTTTTGGATCTTCGCCCGCGTTTGTCCGCCGTAAGTTTTTATCTTATCTTGGGACGGTGCTCTTGCTGTTTGCTCTCGGACCATTTGATTTTAACTCATCTTTTATTTCTCTTTTACTATTTCTGAATTAATCCTTTTTATTGAAGTATTTTTGATTATATGGTTTTGAAGTATTTTTAATTATACGGTTATTGAAGTAATTTTGATTATATGGTTTTGAAGTATTTTAATTATACGGCTTTTGAAGTGTTTTTGATTATATGGTTTTGAAGTATTTTAATTATACGGCTTTTGAAGTATTTTTGATTATATGGTTTTGAAGTATTTTAATTATACGGCTTTTGAAGTATTTTTGATTATATGGTTTTGAAGTATTTTAATTATACGGCTTTTGAAGTGTTTTTGATTATATGGTTTTGAAGTATTTTTAATTATACGGCTTTTGAAGTATTTTTGATTATATGGTTTTGAAGTATTTTAATTATACGGCTTTTGAAGTATTTTTGATTATATGGTTTTTGAAGTATATGTACTAGTACCAGCGTCTGGCGGTACTTTTGATATTGTTGGGTATCAGCGTCTGGCAATACCCTTGAGTTTATGGATTTTATTGTTTTTGGTTGACTTTGCTGTTTTTACTATTCTTTTATTAATTTTTTGAAGAAACATTTTTGTGACAAAAAACAAAATAAAATTGAGTACGAATTAAGTACTGAAAAGGCACAACGGCGTGGATCCCTGACTACTAAAGAATCAACTGGCTCCTACCTACTACCATCAATTGGGTTTTAGGTGAGTTACTGTTTGATTTCCTCCTGTTGCACATTTAATGAGTGTCTCACATGGCAGCATTATTCCATCCTGAATTATTGTGTCAATGATTAGGTGGTAGTTTTAGGCATTTATGGGGAAAATGTTATTTGAAAGGAATGGATTTAGGATCCGATCATGAGTCCCTAAACGAAGTTAAGTAAAGAGACTACGATAAGTTGTAGCATTGTAAGGTCAAGAACCTGTTTCTTAACAGGTCGGGCTAATTAAATAACCCGCTCAGTGAAGCGCCGACACTACTCACTAATATAATAAGGTATAGTTGATATGCTTATTATAGATTTAGAACCGTGTCCGCAACAAGAGGCTGACTGAGTTGACCAACCGAGGGGCCCTTTACCAGAGAGGCAAAGGGAGGTAGTGTGCTTGGAACTAGGGACGGCTTATGTTATAGCTAATCGCCTTGTACACAAGACCTTGAAAACCTAAACCCGACGACAACATTTTTACGTTTGGCGTTTCGGAAACCACCTAATCTCAGGCTGAAAACGCGTTTTCTGCATTGTGCCATAACTTCTCAGGGAAGGTTCAGAACATGAAATGTTCACCTCCCACTATAGCAGAAAGGGTCTTTCTAGTAGTTGCACATCAAATCTAAGCTGTCTGAAGTGTTTTTCCAAAGTTATCAACATTTTTATGTTTGGCGTTCCGGAATCGACCTATTCTCAGGATGAAAATGCGTTTTACGCATTGTGCCACAACTTTGCAGGGAACCTTTAGAACATGGGATTTTCACCTCCCACTATAGCAGAAAGGGTCTTTCTAGTAGTTGCACATCAAATCTAAGCTGTCTGAAGTGTTTTTCGAAAGTTATCAACATTTTTATGTTTGGCTTTCCAGAATCGACCTTATCTCAGGCTGAAAACGCGTTGTCTGCATTGTGCCATAACTTTGCAGGGAAGCTTCCGAACATGAAATTTTAACCTCCCACTATAGCAAAAAGGGTCTTTCTAGCAGTTGCACATCAAATCAAAGCTGTCTGAAGTGTTGTTCCAAAGTGATCAACATTTTAACGTTTGGCGTTCCGGAACCCACCTTATCTCAGGCTGAAAACGCGTTTTCTGCATTGTGCCATAACTTTGCAGGGAGGCTTCAGAACATGAAATTTTAGCCTGCCACTATAGGAGAAAGGGTCCTTCTAGTAGTTGCACATCAAATCTAAGCTGTCTGAAGTGTTTTTCCAAAGTTATCAACATTTTTATGTTTGGCGTTCCGGAATCGATCTAATCTAAGGATGAAAATGCGTTTTACGCATTGTGCCACAACTTTGCAGGGAACCTTTAGAACATGGGATTTTCACCTCCCACTATAGCAGAAAGGGTCTTTCTAGTAGTTGCACATCAAATCTAAGCTGTCTGAAGTGTTTTTCGAAAGTTATCAACATTTTTATGTTTGGCTTTCCAGAATCGACCTTATCTCAGGCTGAAAACGCGTTGTCTGCATTGTGCCATAACTTTGCAGGGAAGCTTCCGAACATGAAATTTTAACCTCCCACTATAGCAAAAAGGGTCTTTCTAGCAGTTGCACATCAAATCAAAGCTGTCTGAAGTGTTGTTCCAAAGTGATCAACATTTTAACGTTTGGCGTTCCGGAACCCACCTTATCTCAGGCTGAAAACGCGTTTTCTGCATTGTGCCATAACTTTGCAGGGAGGCTTCAGAACATGAAATTTTATCCTGCCACTATAGGAGAAAGGGTCCTTCTAGTAGTTGCACATCAAATCTAAGCTGTCTGAAGTGTTTTTCCAAAGTTATCAACATTTTTATGTTTGGCGTTCCGGAATCGATCTAATCTAAGGATGAAAATGCGTTTTCTGCATTGTCCCATAACTTTACAGGGAAGCTTTAGAACATGAAATTTTGACATCCCACTATAGCGAAAAGGGACTTTCTAGTAGTTGCACATCAAATCTAAGCTGTCTGAAGTGTTTTTCCAAAGTTATCTACATTTTTATGTTTGGCGTTCCGGAACTCAACTTATCTCAGGCTGAAAACGCGTTTTCTGCATTGATCCTTAACTTTGCAGGGAAGCTTCAGAACATGAAATTTTCACCTCCCTCTAAAGCAGAAAGGGTCTTTCTAGTAGTTGCACATCAAATCTAAGCTGTCTGAAGTGTTGTTGGAAAGTTATCAACATTTTTACGTTTGGCGTTCCGGAACCCACCTTATCTCAGGCTGAAAACGCGTTTTCTGCATTGTGCCATAAGTTTTCTGATAAGCTTCAGATCGTGAAATTTTCACCTCCCACTAAAGCAAAAAGGGTCCTTCAAGTAGTTGCACATCAAATCTAAGCTGTCTGAAGTGTTTTTCCAAAGTTATCAACATTTTTATGTTTGGCGTTCCGGAATCAACCTTATCTCAGGCTCAAAACGCATATTCTGCATTGTGCCATAACTTTGCAAGGAAGCTTCAGAACATGAAATTTTCACCCCCCACTATAGCAAAAAGGGTCTTTCTAGTAGTTGCACAACAAATCTAAGCTGTCTGTAGTGTTTTTCGAAAGTAATCAACATTTTCATGTTTGGCGTTCCGGAATCGACCTTATCTCAGGCTGAAAACGCGTTTTCTGCATTGTGCCTTAACTTTTCAGGGGAGCTTGAGTACATGGAATTTTCACCTCCCACTTTTACAGAAAGGGTCTTTCTAGTCGTTGCACATCAAATCTAAGCTGTCTGAAGTGTTTTTCCAAAGTCATCACAATTTTTATGTTTGGCGTTCCGGAACCCACCTTACCTCAGGCTGAAAACGCGTTTTCTGCATTGATCCTTAACTTTGCAGGGAAGCTTCAGAACATGAAATTTTAACCTCCCACTATAGCAGAAAGGGTCTTTCTAGTAGTTGCACATCAAATCTAAGCTGTCTGAAATGTTTTTTCGAAAGCTATCAACATTTTTTACGTTGGCGTTCCAGAAACGACCTTATCTCGGGCTGAAAACGCGTTTTATGCATTCTGCCATAACTTTGCAGGGAAGCTTCAGAACATGAAATGTTCACCTCCCACTATAGCTGAAAGGGTCTTTCTTGTAGTTCCAGATCAAATCTACGCTGTCTGAAGTGTTTGTCCAAAGTTATCAACATTCTTATGTTTGGCGTTCCGGAATCAACCATATCTCAGGCTGAAAACGTGTTTTCTGCATTGTGCCATAACTTTGCAAGGAAGCTTCAGAACATGAAATTTTCACCTCCCACTATAGCAGAAAGGGTCTTTCTAGTAGTTGCACATCAAATCAAAGCTGTCTGAAGTGTTGTTCCAAAGTGATCAACATTTTAACGTTTGGCGTTTCGGAACGCACCTTATCTCATGCTGAAAACGCGTTTTCTGCATTGTGCCATAACTTTGCAGGGAAGCTTCAGAACATGAAATTTTCAATTCCCATTATAGCAGAAAGGGTCTTTCTCATTCTTGCACATCAAATCTAAGCTGTCTGAAGTGTTTTTCGAAAGTTTTCAACATTTTTATGTTTGATGTTCCTTAATCGACCTTATCTCAGGCTGAAAACGCGTTTTCTGCATTGTGCCATAACTTTGCAGGGAAGCTTCAGAACATGAAATTTTCACCCCCCACTACAGCAGAAAGGGTCTTTCTAGTAGTTGCACATCAAATCTAAGCTGTCTGATGTGTTTTTCGGAAGTTATCAACATTTTTATGTTTGGCGTTCCGGAATTGACCTTATGTGAGGCTGAAAACGCGTTTTCTGCATTGTGCCATAACTTTGCAGGGAAGCTTCAGAACATGAAATTTTCACCTCCCATTATAGCAGAAAGGGTCTTTCTTGTCGTTGCACATCAATTGTAAGCGGTCTGAAGTGTATTTCAAAAGTTATCAACTTTTTTATGTGTGACGTTCCTGAATCGACCTGATCACAGACTGAAAACGCGTTTCACGCATTGTTCCATAACTTTGTCGTGAAGCTTCAGAACATGAAATTTTCACCTCCCACTATAGCAGAAAGGGTCTTTCTAGTAGTTGCACATCAAATCTAAGCTGTCTCAAGTGTTTTTCCAAAGTTATCAACATTTTTATGTTTGGCGTTCCGGAATCGACCTTATCTCAGGCTTAAAACGCGTTTTACGCATTGTGCCATAACTTTGCAGGGAAGCTTCAGAACATGAAATGTTCACCTCCCACTATAGCAGAAAGGGTCTTTCTAGTAGTTGCACATCAAATCTAAGCTGTCTGAAGTGTTTTTCGAAAGTTTGAAACATTTTTATGTTTGGCGTTCCGGAACCCACCTCATCTCAAGCTGAAAACGTGTTTTCTGCATTGTGCCATAACTTTGCAGGGAAGCTTCAGAACATGAAATTTTCAGCTCCCACTATATCAGAAAGGATCTTACTAGTAGTAGCACATCACATCTAAGCTGTCTGACGTGTTTTTCCAAAGTTAACAACATTTTTATGTTTGGCGTTCCGGAATCGACCTTATCTCAGGCTGAAAACGCGTTTCACGCACTGTTCCATAACTTTGCAGGGAAGCTTCCGAACATCGAATTTTCACGAACCACTATAGCAGAAAGTGTCTTTCTCGTAGTTGCAAATGAAATCTAACCTGTCTGATGTGTTTTTCCGAAGTTATCAACATTTTTATGTTTTTCGTTCCGGAACCCACCTTATCTCAGGCTGTAAACGCTTTTTTTGCATTGTGCCATAACTTTGGAGGGAAGCTTCAGAACATGAAATTTTCAATTCCCATTATAGCAGAAAGGGTCTTTCTCATTCTTGCACATCAAATCTAAGCTGTCTGAAGTGTTTTTCGAAAGTTTTCAACATTTTTATGTTTGATGTTCCTTAATCGACCTTATCTCAGGCTGAAAACGCGTTTTCTGCATTGTGCCATAACTTTGCAGGGAAGCTTCAGAACATGAAATTTTCACCCCCCACTACAGCAGAAAGGGTCTTTCTAGTAGTTGCACATCAAATCTAAGCTGTCTGATGTGTTTTTCGGAAGTTATCAACATTTTTATGTTTGGCGTTCCGGAATTGACCTTATGTGAGGCTGAAAACGCGTTTTCTGCATTGTGCCATAACTTTGCAGGGAAGCTTCAGAACATGAAATTTTCACCTCCCATTATAGCAGAAAGGGTCTTTCTTGTCGTTGCACATCAATTGTAAGCGGTCTGAAGTGTATTTCAAAAGTTATCAACTTTTTTATGTGTGACGTTCCTGAATCGACCTGATCACAGACTGAAAACGCGTTTCACGCATTGTTCCATAACTTTGTCGTGAAGCTTCAGAACATGAAATTTTCACCTCCCACTATAGCAGAAAGGGTCTTTCTAGTAGTTGCACATCAAATCTAAGCTGTCTCAAGTGTTTTTCCAAAGTTATCAACATTTTTATGTTTGGCGTTCCGGAATCGACCTTATCTCAGGCTTAAAACGCGTTTTACGCATTGTGCCATAACTTTGCAGGGAACCTTTAGAACATGAAATTTTCACCTCCCACTATAGCAGAAGGGGACTTTCTAGTAGTTGCACATCAAATCTAATCTGTCTGAAATGTTGTTCCAAAGTTAGCAACATTTTTAAGTTTGGCGTTTCGGAACCCACCTTATCTCAGGCTTAAAACGCGTTTTACGCATTGTGCCATAACTTTGCAGGGAACCTTTAGAACATGAAATTTTCACCTCCCACTATAGCAGAAAGGTACTTTCTAGTAGTTGCACATCAAATCTAATCTGTCTGAAATGTTGTTCCAAAGTTAGCAACATTTTTAAGTTTGGCGTTACGGAACCCACCTTATCTCAGGCTGAAAACGCGTTTTCTGCATTGTGCCATAACTTCTCAGGGAAGCTTCAGAACATGAAATGTTCACCTCCCACTATAGCAGAAATGGTCTTTATAGTAGTTGCACATCAAATCTAGGCTGTCTAAAGTGTTTTTGCAAAGTTATCAACATTTTTATGTTTGGCGTTCCAGAATCGACCTTATCTCGGGCTGAAAACGTGTTTTGTGTATTGTGCCACAACTTCTCAGGGAAGCTTCAGAAAATGAAATTTTGACCTCCCACTATAGCAGAAAGGTACTTTCTAGTAGTTGCACATCAAATCAGAGCCGTCTGAAGTGTTTTTCCAAAGTTATCAACATTTTTATGTTTGGCGTTCCGGAACCCACCTTATCTCAGGCTGAAAACGCGTTTTCTGCATTGTGAGATTACTTTGCAGGGAAGCTTCAAAACATGAAATTTTCACCTCCCACTATTGCAGAAAGTGTCTTTCTAGTAGTTGCACATCAAATCTAAGCTGTCTGAAGTGTTTTTCGAAAGTTATCAACATTTTTATGTTTGGCGTCCCCGAACCCACCTTATCTCAGGCTGAAAATGCGTTTTCCGCATTGTTCCATAACTTTGCAGGGAACCTTCAGAACATGAAATTTTCACCTCCCACTATAGCAGAAAGGGTCTTTCTAGTCGTTGTACATCAAATCTAAGCTGTCTGAAGTGTTTTTCCAAAGTTATCAACATTTTTATGTTTGGCGTTCTGGAATCGACCTTATCTCAGGCTGAAAACGTGTTTTACGCATTGTGCCATAACTTTGCAGGGAAGCTTCAGAAAATGAAATTATAACCTCCCACTGTAGCAGAATGGGTCTTTCTAGTAGTTGCACATCAAATCTAAGCTGTCTGAAGTGTTTTTCCAAAATTATCACATTTTTAAGTTAGGCGTTCCGGAACCCACCTTATCTCAGGCTGAAAACGCGTTTTCTACATTGTGCCATAACTTTGCAGGGAAGCTTCAGAACATGAAATTTTCAACTCCCACTATGACAGACAGGGTCTTTGTAGTGGTTGCACATCAAATCTAAGCTGTCAGAAGTGTTTTTCGAAAGTTATCAACATTTTTATGTTTGGCGTTCCGGAACCCACCTTGTCTCAGGCTGAAAACGTGTTTTCTGCATTGTGCCATAACGTTGAAGGAAAGCTTCAGAACATGAAAGTTTCACCTCCCACTATAGCAGAAAGGGTCTTTCTAGTAGTTACACAACAAATCTAAGCTCTCTGAAGTGTTTTTCCAAAGTTGTCAACATTTTTATGTTTGGCGTTCCGAAACCCACATTATCTCTGGCTGAAAACGCGTTTTCTGCTTTGTGCCATAACTTTGATGGGAATCTTCAGAACATGAAATTTTAACCTCCCACAATAGCATAAAGGGTCTTTCTTGTTGTTGCACTTCAAATCTAAGCTGTCTGAAGTGGTTTTCCAAAGTTATCAACATTTTTATGTTTGGCGTTCCGGAACCCACCTTTTTTCAGGTTGAAAACGCGTTTTCTGCATTGTTCCTTAACTTTGCAGGGAAGCTTCAGAACATGAAATTTTCAACTCCCACTATAACAGACAGGGTCCTTGTAGTAGTTGCACATCAAATCCAAGCTGTCTGAAGTGTTTTTCCAAAGTTATCAACATTTTTATGTTTGGCGTTCCGGAACCCATCTTATCTCAGGCTGAAAACGCGTTTTCTGCATTGTGCCATAACTTTGAAGGAAAGCTTCAGAACACGAAAGTTTCACCTACCACTATAGCAGAAATTGTCTTTCTAGTAGTTGCACATCAAATCTAAGCTGTCTGAAGTGTTTTTCCAAAGTTATCAACATTTTTATGTTTGGCGTTCCGGAACCCATCTTATCTCAGGCTGAAAAGGCATTTTCTGCATTGTGCCATAACTTTGCAGGGAAGCTTCAGAACATGAAATGTTCACCTCTCACTATAGCAGAATGGTTCCTTCTAGTAGTTGCACATCAAATCTAAGCTGTCTGAAATGTTTTCCGAAAGTTATCAACATTTTTATGTTTGGCGTTCCAGAATCGACCCTATCTCAGGATGAAAAATCGTTTTCTGCATTGTCCCATAACTTTGCAGGGATACTTCAGAACATGAAATTTCCACGTCCCATTATAGCAGAAAGGGTCTTTCTAGTAGTGGCACATCAAATCTAAGCTGTCTGAAGTTTTTTTCGAAAGTTATCAACATTTTTATGTTTGGCGTTCCGCAACCCACCTGATCTCAGTCTGAAAACGCATTTTCTGCATTGTGCCATAACTTCTCAGGGTAGCTTCAGAACATGAAATGTTCACCTCACACTATAGCAGAAAGGGTCTTTCTAGTAGCTGCACATCAAATCTAAGCTGTCTGATGTGTTTTTCCAAAGTTAATAACGTTTTTATGTTTGGCGTTCCTGAATCGACCTTATCTCAGGCTGAAAACGCGATTTACGCATTGTGCCATAACTTTGCAGGGAACCTTTAGAACATGAAATTTTCACCTCCCACTATAGCAGAAAGGGTCTTTCTAGTAGTTGCACATCAAATCTAAGCTGTTTGAAGTGTTGTTCCAAAGTTATCAACATTTTTACGCTTGGCGTTCCGGAACCCACCTTATCTCAGGCTGAAAACGCGTTTTCTGCATTGTGCCATAACTTCTCAGGGAAGCTTCAGAACATGAAATGTTCACCTCCCACTATAGCAGAAGGGGTCTTTCTAGTAGTTGCACATCAAATCTAAACTGTCTGATGTGTTTTTCCAAAGTTATCAACATTGTTATGTATGGCGTTCCGGAATCAACCTTATCTCAGGCTGAAAACGCGTTTTACGCATTGTGCCATAACTTTGCAGGGAACCTTTAGAACATGAAATTTTCACCTCCCACTATAGCAGAAAGGGTCTTTCTAGTAGTTGCACATCAAATCGAAGCTGTCTGAAGTGTTTTTCCAAAGTTATCAACATTTTTATGTTTGGCGTTCCGGAACCCACCTTATCTCAGGCTGAAAACGCGTTTTCTGCATTGTGCCATATCTTTGCAGCGAAGCTTCAGAAAATGAGAATTTAACCTCCCACTATAGCAGAAAGGGTTTTTGTAGTAGTTGCACATCAAATCTAAGCTGTTTGAAGTGTTTTTCCAAAGTTATCAACATTTTTATGTTTGGCGTTCCGGAATCAACCTTATCTCAGGCTGAAAACGCATTTTCTGCATTGTGCCATAACTTTGCAAGGAAGCTTCAGAACATGAAATTTTCACCTCCAACTATAGCAGAAAGGGTCTTTCTAGTAGTTGCACATCAGATATAAGCTGTCCGAAGTGTTTTTCGAAAGTTATCAACATTTTTATGTTTGGCGTTTCGGAACCCACCTTGTCTCAGGCTGAAAAATTGTTTTCTGCATTGTCCCATAACTTCTCAGGGAAGCTTCAGAACATGAAATTTCGACCTCCCACTATAGCAGAAAGGGTCTTTCTAGTTGTTGCACATCAAATCTAAGCTGTCTGAAGTGCTTTTCCGAAGTTATCAACATTTTAATGTTTGGCGTTACAGAATCGACCGTATCTCAGGATGAAAAATTGTTTTCTGCATTGTCCAATAACTTTCCAGGGAAGCTTCAGAACATGAAATTTTGACCTAATTCTATAGCAGAAAGGGTCTTTCTAGTAGTTGCACATCAAATCTAAGCTGTCTGAAGTGTTTTTCGAAAGTTATCATCATTTTTATGTTTGGCGTTCCGGAATCGACCTTATCTCAGGCTGAAAACCCTTCTTACGCTTTTTGCCATAACTTTGCAGGGAAGTTTCAGGAAATGAAATTTTCACCTCCCACTATAGCAGAAAGGGTCTTTCTAGAAGTTGCACATCAAATCTAAGCTGTCTGAAGTGTTTTTCCAAAGTTATCAACATTTTTATGTTTGGCGTTACAGAATCGACCTTATCTCAGGATGAAAAATTGTTTTCTGCATTGTCCCATAACTTTCCAGGGAAGCTTTAGAACATGAAATTTTGACCTAACACTATAGCAGAAAGGGTCTTTCTAGTAGTTGCACATCAAATCTAAGCTGTCTGAAGTGTTTTTCGAAAGTTATCAACATTTCTATGTTTGGCGTTCCTGAATCGACCTTATCTCAGGCTGAAAACGCGTTGTCTGCATTGTGCCATAACTTTGCATGGAAGCTTCCGAACATGAAATTTTTACCTCCCACAATAGCAGAAAGGGTCTTTCTAGTAGTTGCACATCAAATCTAAGCTGTCTGAAGTGTTTTTCCAAAGTTATCAACATTTTTATGTTTGGCGTTCCGGAATCGACCTTATCTCAGGCTGAAAACGTGTTTTACGCATTGGGCCATAACTTTCCAGGGAAGATTCAGAACATCGAATTTTCTCCACCCACTATAGCAGAAAGGGTCTTTCGAGCAGTTGCACATCAAATCTAAGCTGTCTGAAGTGTTTTTCCAAAGTCATCACAATTTTTATGTTTGGCGTTCCGGAACCCACTTTACCTCAGGCTGAAAACGCGTTTTCTGCATTGTGCCATAACTTTGCAGGGAAGCCTCAGAACATGAAATTGTCACCTCCCACTATAGCAGAAAGGGTCTTTCTCGTAGTTACACTTCAAATCTAAGCTGTCTGAAGTGTTTTTTCGAAAGTTATGAACATTTTTATGTTTGGCGTTCCGGAATCGACCTTATGTCAGGCTGAAAACGCGTTTTACGCATTGTGCCATAACTTTGCAGGGACGCTTCAGAACATGAAATTTTCACCTCCCACTATAGCAGAAAGGGTATTTCTCGTAGTTACACTTCAAATCTAAGCTGTCTGAAGTGTTTTTTCGATAGTTATGAAAATTTTTATGTTTGGCGTTCCGGAATCGACCTTATCTCAGGCTGAAAACGCTTTTTCTGCATTGTTCCATAACTTTGCAGGGAAGCTTCAGAACATGAAATTTTCACCTCCCACTATCGCAGAAAGGGTCTTTCTAGTAGTTGCACATCAAATGTATGCTGTCTGAAGTGTTTTTCCAAAGTTGTCAACATTTTTATGTTTGACGTTCCGAAACCCACTTTATCTCAGGCTGAAAACGCATTTTCTGCATTGTGCCATATATTCTAAGAGAAGGTTCAGAACATGAAATTTTCACCTCCCACTATAGCAGAAAGGGTCTTTCTAGTAGTTTCACGTGAAATCTAAGCTGTCTGAAGTGTTTTTACAAAGTTATCAACATTTTTATGTTTGGCGTTCGGGAACCCACCTTATCTCAGGCTGAAAACGTGTTTTCTGCATTGTGCCATAACTGTCACAACCTCTTCCGCTGACGTCACCGCCCAACCCACCTCGTCACATTCACACCTGCCTCCAATCTTCTGACGACATAAAGACCGGACCAACCTGCCAGTCCTCACCTGTTCGTCAACCCTTCATGGTTGGTTCTCGAGCGGGATAGTTAGTAGTTTATCTCTGCCTGCACAACGCATCGTCAGAGTCTTTTCAGTTTGTCTCTTCTGCCTCAGATTCTGCCTGCCTGCACCTCCTGAACCCCTACTCCACTGCCTGCACCTCCTGCACCATCACCGCATGGACAGCCGGATTCCTGGATCCTCAACCACTAGTCCAGGATCTCCTCCACGGAATCAGAAGAACCTTCCGCTCAGCACGATTAAATAACCATCTTCTAATCCCCAACCTGCATTTGAGTCTCCTGCTTCCGTATTCGTTACAATAACTTTGCAGGAGACTTCAGAATATGAAATTTTAACCTCCCACTATTGCAGAAAGGATCTGTCTTGTAGTTGCACATCAAATCTAAGCTGTCTGAAGTGTTTTTCCAAAGTTATCAACATTTTTAAGTTTGGCATTCCGGAATCGACCTTATGTGATGCTGAAAACTTGTTTTCTGCATTGTGCCATAACTTTGCAGGGAAGCTTCAGAACATGAAATTTCGACATCCCACTATTGCAGAAGGGGTCTTTCTAGTAGTTGCACATCAAATCTAAGCTGTTTGAAGTGTTTTTCCAAAGTTATCAACATTTTTATGTTTGGCGTTCCGGAATCATCCTTATCTCAGGCTGAAAACGCGTTTTACGCATTGTGACATAACTTTGCAGGAAAGCTTCAGAACATGAAATTTTCAACTCCCACTATAGCAGAAAGGGTCTTTCTAGTAGTTGCACATCAAATCTAAGCTGTTTGAAGTGTTTTTCCAAAGTTATCAACATTTTTATGTTTGCCGTTCTGAAATCGACCTTATCTCTGGCTGAAAACGCGTTTTATGGATTGTGCCATAACGTTGCAGGGAAGCTTCAGAACATGAAATTTTCATATCCCACTATAGCAGAAAGGGTCTTTCTAGTAGTTGCACATCAAATCTAAGTTGTCTGAAGTGTTTTTCCAAAGTTATCAACATTCTTATGTTTGGCGTTCCGGAATCGACCTTATCTCAGGCTGAAAACGCTTTTTACGCATTGTGCCATAACTTTGCAGGGAAGTTCAGAACATGAAATTTTCACCTCCCACTATAGCGGAAAGGGTCTTTCTAGTAGTTGCACATCAAATCTAAGCTGTCTGAAGTGTTTTTCCAAAGTTATCAACATTCTTATGTTTGGCGTTCCGGAATCAACCATATCTCAGGCTGAAAACATGTTTTCTGCATTGTGCCATAACTTTGCAGGCAAGCTTAAGAACATGAAATTTTCACCTCCCACTATACCAGAAAGGGTCTTTCTAGTGCTTGCACATCAAATCTAAGCTGTCTGAAGTGTTTTTCCGAAGTTATTAACATTTTTATGTTTGGCGTTCCGGAATTGACCTTATGTGAGACTGAACACGAGTTTTCTGCATTGTGCAATAACTTTGCAGGGAAGCTTCAGAACATGAAAATTTCACCTCCCACTATTGCAGAAAGGGTCTTTCGAGTAGTTGCACATCAAATCTAAGCTGTCTGAAGTATTTTTCCAAAGTTATCAACATTCTTATGTTTGGCGTTCCGGAATCAACCATATCTTAGGCTGAAAACCTGTTTTCTGCATTGTGCCATAACTTTGCAGGGAAGCTTCAGAACATGAAAATTTCACCTCCCAATATAGCAGAAAGGGTCTTTCTAGTAGGTGCACATCAAATCGAAGCTGTCTGAAGTGTTTTTCCAAAGTTATCAACACTTTTATGTTTGCCGTTCCGGAATCGACCTTATCTCAGGCTGAAAACACGATTTACGCATTCTGCCATAATTTTGCAGGGAAGCTTCAGAACATGAAGTTTTCATATCCCACTATAGCAGAAAGGGTCTTTCTAGTAGTTGCACATCAAATCTAAGCTGTCTGAAGTGTTTTTCCAAAGTTATCAACATTTTTACGTTTGGCGTTCCGGAATCGACCTTATCTCAGGCTGAAAACGCGGTTTACGCATTGTGCCATAACTTTGCAGGGAAGCTTTAGAACATGAAATTTTAACCTCCCACTATAGCAGAATGCGTCTTTCTAGTAGTTGCACATCAAATCTTAGCTGTCTGAAGTGTTTTTCCAAAGTTCTCAACATTTTTATGTTTGGCGTTCCGGAATCGACTTTATCTCAGGCTCAAAATGCGTTTTACGCATTCTGCCATAACTTTGCAGGGAAGCTTCAGAACATGAAGTTTTCATATCCCACTATAGCAAAAAGGGTCTTTCTAGTAGTTGCACATCAAATCTAAGCTGTCTGAAGTGTTTTTCCAAAGTTATCAACACTTTTATGTTTGCCGTTCCGGAATCGACCTTATCTCAGGCTGAAAACAGGATTTACGCATTCTGCCATAACTTTGCAGGGAAGCTTCAGAACATGAAATTTTCATATCCCACTATAGCAGAAAGGGTCTTTCTAGTAGTTGCACATCAAATCTAAGCTGTCTGAAGTGTTTTTCCAAAGTTATCAACATTCTTATGTTTCGCGTTCCGGAATCGACCTTATCTCAGGCTGAAAACGCGTTTTCTGCATTGTGCCATAACTTTGCAGGGAGACTTCAGAACATGAAATTTTCTCCTCCCACTATAGCAGAAAGGGTACTTCTAGTAGTTGCACATCAAATCTAAGCTGTCTGAAGTGTTTTTCCAAAGATATCAACATTCTTATGTTTGGCGTTCCGGAACCCACCTTATCTCAGCCAGAAAACGCGTTTTGCATATTTTGCCATAACTTTGCAGGGAAGCTTGAGAACATGAAATTTTAACATCCCACAATAGCAGAAAGGGTCTTTCTAGTAGTTGCAGATCAAATCTAAGCTGTCTGATGTGTTTTTCCAAAGTTATCAACATTTTTATGTTTGGCGTTCCGGAATCGACCTTATCTTAGGCTGAAAACGCGTTTTACGCATTGTGCCATAACTTTGCAGGGAAGCTTCAGAACATGAAATGTTCACCTCCCACTATAGCAGAAAGGGTCTTTCTAGTAGTTGCACATCAAATGTAAGCTCTCTGAAGTGTTTTTCCAAAGTTATCAAAATTTTTATGTTTGGCGTTGCGGAAACCACCTTATCTCAAGCTGAAAACGCGTTTTCTGCATAGTGCCATAACTTTGCAGGGAAGCTTCAGAACATGAAATGTTCACCTCCCACTATAGCAGAAAGGGTCTTTCTAGTAGTTGCACATCAAATCTAAGCTGTCTGAAATGTTTTTCGAACGTTATCAACATTTTCACGTTTGGCGTTCCGGAATCGACTTTATCTCAGGATCAAAAATCGTTTTCTGCATTGTCCCATAACTTTGCAGGGAAGCTTGAGAACATGAAATGTTCACCTCCCAATATAGCAGAAAGGGTCTTTCTAGTAGTTGCACATCAAATCTAAGCTGTCTGAAGTGTTTTTCCAAAGTTATCAACACTTTTATTTTTGGCGTTCCGAAACCCACCTTATCTCAGGCTGAAAAGGCGTTTTACGCAATTTGCCATAACTTTGCAGGAAAGCCTCAGAACATGAAATTTTCACCTCCCACTATAGCAGAAAGGGTCTTTCTAATAGTTGCACATCAAATCTATGCTGTCTGTAGAGTTTTTCCTGAGTTATCAACATTTTTATGTTTGGCCTTCTGAAATCAACCTTATCTCAGGCTGAAAACGCATTTTCTGCATTGTGCCATAACTTCTCAGGGAAGCTTCAGATCATGAAATGTTCACCTCCCACGATAGCAGAAAGGGTCTTTCTAGTAGTTGCACATCAGATCTAAGCTGTCTGAAGTGTTTTTCAAAAGTTATCAACATTTTTTTGTTTGGCGTTCCGGAATCGACCTTATCTCAGGATGAAAAATCGTTTTCTGCATTGTCCCATGACTTTCCAGGGAAGCTTCAGAACATGAAATTTTAACCTCCCACTATAGCAGAATGCGTCTTTCTAGTAGTTGCACATCAAATCTTAGCTGTCTGAAGTGTTTTTCCAAAGTTCTCAACATTTTTATGTTTGGCGTTCCGGAATCGACTTTATCTCAGGCTCAAAATGCGTTTTACGCATTCTGCCATAACTTTGCAGGGAAGCTTCAGAACATGAAGTTTTCATATCCCACTATAGCAAAAAGGGTCTTTCTAGTAGTTGCACATCAAATCTAAGCTGTCTGAAGTGTTTTTCCAAAGTTATCAACACTTTTATGTTTGCCGTTCCGGAATCGACCTTATCTCAGGCTGAAAACAGGATTTACGCATTCTGCCATAACTTTGCAGGGAAGCTTCAGAACATGAAATTTTCATATCCCACTATAGCAGAAAGGGTCTTTCTAGTAGTTGCACATCAAATCTAAGCTGTCTGAAGTGTTTTTCCAAAGTTATCAACATTCTTATGTTTCGCGTTCCGGAATCGACCTTATCTCAGGCTGAAAACGCGTTTTCTGCATTGTGCCATAACTTTGCAGGGAGACTTCAGAACATGAAATTTTCTCCTCCCACTATAGCAGAAAGGGTATTTCTAGTAGTTGCACATCAAATCTAAGCTGTCTGAAGTGTTTTTCCAAAGATATCAACATTCTTATGTTTGGCGTTCCGGAACCCACCTTATCTCAGCCAGAAAACGCGTTTTGCATATTTTGCCATAACTTTGCAGGGAAGCTTGAGAACATGAAATTTTAACATCCCACAATAGCAGAAAGGGTCTTTCTAGTAGTTGCAGATCAAATCTAAGCTGTCTGATGTGTTTTTCCAAAGTTATCAACATTTTTATGTTTGGCGTTCCGGAATCGACCTTATCTTAGGCTGAAAACGCGTTTTACGCATTGTGCCATAACTTTGCAGGGAAGCTTCAGAACATGAAATGTTCACCTCCCACTATAGCAGAAAGGGTCTTTCTAGTAGTTGCACATCAAATGTAAGCTCTCTGAAGTGTTTTTCCAAAGTTATCAAAATTTTTATGTTTGGCGTTGCGGAAACCACCTTATCTCAAGCTGAAAACGCGTTTTCTGCATAGTGCCATAACTTTGCAGGGAAGCTTCAGAACATGAAATGTTCACCTCCCACTATAGCAGAAAGGGTCTTTCTAGTAGTTGCACATCAAATCTAAGCTGTCTGAAATGTTTTTCGAACGTTATCAACATTTTCACGTTTGGCGTTCCGGAATCGACTTTATCTCAGGATCAAAAATCGTTTTCTGCATTGTCCCATAACTTTGCAGGGAAGCTTGAGAACATGAAATGTTCACCTCCCAATATAGCAGAAAGGGTCTTTCTAGTAGTTGCACATCAAATCTAAGCTGTCTGAAGTGTTTTTCCAAAGTTATCAACACTTTTATTTTTGGCGTTCCGAAACCCACCTTATCTCAGGCTGAAAAGGCGTTTTACGCAATTTGCCATAACTTTGCAGGAAAGCCTCAGAACATGAAATTTTCACCTCCCACTATAGCAGAAAGGGTCTTTCTAATAGTTGCACATCAAATCTATGCTGTCTGTAGAGTTTTTCCTGAGTTATCAACATTTTTATGTTTGGCCTTCTGAAATCAACCTTATCTCAGGCTGAAAACGCATTTTCTGCATTGTGCCATAACTTCTCAGGGAAGCTTCAGATCATGAAATGTTCACCTCCCACGATAGCAGAAAGGGTCTTTCTAGTAGTTGCACATCAGATCTAAGCTGTCTGAAGTGTTTTTCAAAAGTTATCAACATTTTTTTGTTTGGCGTTCCGGAATCGACCTTATCTCAGGATGAAAAATCGTTTTCTGCATTGTCCCATGACTTTCCAGGGAAGCTTCAGAACATGAAATTTCGACCTCCCACTATAGTAGAAAGGGTCTTTCAAGTAGTTGCACATCAAATCTAAGCTGTCTGAAGTGTTGTTCCAAAGTTATCAACATTTTTATGTTTGGGGTTCCGGAATCGACCTTATCTCAGGCTGAAAATGCTTTTTACGCTTTGTGCCATAACTTTCCAGGGAAGCTTCAGGAAATGAAATGTTCACCTCCCACTATAGCAGAAAGGGTCTTTCTAGTAGTTGCATATCAAATATAAGCTGTCTGGTGTTTTTCCACAGTCATCAACATTTTTATGCTTGGCGTTACTGAACCCACCTTTTATCCGGCTGAAAATGGGTTTTACGCATTGTGGCATAACTTTGCAGGGAAGCTTCAGAACATCGAATTTTCACCACCCACTATATCAGAAAGGGTCTTTCTAGTAGTTGCACATCAAATCTAAGCTGTCTGAAGTATTTTTCCAAAGTTATCAACATTCTTATGTTTGGCGTTCCGGAATCAACCTTATCTCAGGCTAAAAACGCGTTTTCTACATTGTGCCATAACTTTTCAGGGGAGCATCAGAACATGAAATGTTCACCTCCCACTATAGCAGAAAGGGTCTTTCTAATAGTTGCACATCAAATCTTAGCTGTCTGAAGTGTTTTTCGAAAGTTATCAACATTTTTTTGTTTGGCGTTCCGGAATCGACCTTATCTCAGGCTGAAAACGCGTTTTACGCATTGTGCCATAACTTTGCAGGAAAGCTTCAGAACATGAAATTTTAATCTCCCACTATAGCAGAAAGGGTCTTTCTCGTAGTTGCACTTCAAATCTAAGCTGTCTGAAGTGTTTTTCTAAAGTTTTCAACACTTTTATGTTTGGCGTTCCGGAACCCACCTTATCTCAGGCTGAAAACGCATTTTACACATTGTGCCATAACTTTGCAGGGAAGCTTCAGAACATCGAATTTTCACCACCCACTATAGCAGAAAGGGTCTTTCTGGTAATGGCTCATCAAATCTAAGCTGTCTGAAGTGTTTTTCCAAACTTATCAACATTTTTATGTTTGGCGTTCCGGAGTCGACCTTATCTCAGGCTGAAAATGCTTTTTACGCATTGTGCCACAACTTTGCATAAAGCTTCAGAACATGAAATTTTCACCTCCCACTGTAGCAGAAAGGGTCTTTCTAGTAGTTGCACATCAAATCTAAGCTGTCTGAAGTGTTTTTCAAAGGTTATCATATTTTTATATTTGGCGTTCCGGAATTGACCATGTCTCATGCTGAAAACGCGTTATCTGCATTGTGCCATAACTTTGCAGGAAAGCTGCAGAATATGAAATTTTCACCTCCCACTATAGCAGAAAGGGTCTTTCTAGTAGTTGCACATCAAATCTGAGCTGTTTGAAGTGTTTTTCCAAAGTTATCAACATTTTTATGTTTGGCGTTCCGGAATCAACCTTATCTCAGGCTGAAAACGCGTTTTCTGCATTGTGCCATAACTTTGCAGGGAAGCTTCAGAACATGAAATTTTCTCCTCCCACTATAGCATAAAGGGTCTCTCTAGTAGTTGCACATCAAATCTAACCTGTCTGAAGTGTTTTTCCAAAGTTATCAACATTTTTATGTTTGGCGTTCCGTAACCCACCTTTTTTCAGGCTGAAAACGCGTTTCCTGCATTGTGCCATAACTTTGCAGCGAAGCTTCAGAACATGAAATTTTAACCTCCCACTATAGCAGAAAGGGTCTTTCTAGTAGTTGCACATCAAATCTAAGCTGTCTGAAGTGTTTTTCCAAAGTTAGCAACATTTTTATGTTTGTCGTTCTGAAATCAACCTCATCTCAGGCTGAAAACGAGTTTTACGCATGGTGCCATAACTTTGCAGGGAAGCTTCAGAACATCGAATTTTCACCTCCCACTATAGCAGAAAGGGTTTTTATAGTAGTTGCTCATCAAATCTAAGCTGTCTCATGTGTTTTTCCAAAGTTATCAACATTGTTATGTTTGGCGTTCCGGAATCGAACTTATCTCAGGCTGAAAACGCGTTTAACGCATTGTGCCCTAACTTTGCAGGGAACCTTTAGAACATGAATTTTTCACCTCCCACTATAGCAGAAAGGGTCTTTCTAGTAGTTGCACATCAAATCTAAGCTGTCTGAGGTGTTTTTCCAAAGTTATCAACATTATTATGTTTGACGTTCCGGAACCCACCTTATCTCAGGCTGAAAATGCGTTTTCTGCATTGTGCCATAACTTTGAAGGAAAGCTTCAGAACACGAAAGTTTCACCTACCACTATAGCAGAAATTGTCTTTCTAGTAGTTGCACATCAAATCTAAGCTGTCTGAAGTGGTTTTCCAAAGTTATCAACATTTTTATGTTTGGCGTTCCGGAACCCACCTTTTTTGAGGCTGAAAACGCGTTTTCTGCATTGTGCCATAACTTTGCAGGGAAGCTTCAGAACATGAAATTTTCACCTCCCACTATAGCAGAAAGGGTCTTTCTAGTAGTTGCACATCAAATCTAAGCTGTCTGAAATGTTTTCCGAAAGTTATCAACATTTTTATGTTTGGCGTTCCGGAATTGACCTTATCTGAGGATGAAAAATCGTTTTCTGCATTGTCCCATAACTTTGCAGGGAAACTTCAGAACATGAAATGTTCACGTCCAACTATAGCAGAAAGGGTCTTTCTAGTAGTTTCACGTGAAATCTAAGCTGTCTGAAGTGTTTTTCCAAAGTTATCAACATTTTAATGTTTGGCGTTCCGGAATCGACCTTATCTCAGGCTGAAAACGCGTTTTCTGTATTGTGACATAACTTTGCAGGAAAGCTTCAGAACATGAAAATTTCAACTCCCACCATAGCAGAAAGGGTCTTTCTAGTAGTTGCACATCAAATCTAAGCTGTCTAAAGAGTTTTTCCAAAGTTATCAACATTTTTATGTTTGGCGTTCTGGAACCCACCTTATCTCAGTCTGAAAACGTGTTTTTTGCATTGTGCCATACCTTTGCAGGGAAGCTTCAGAACATGAAATTTTCACCTCCCACTATAGCAGAAAGGGTCTTTCTAGTAGTTTCACGTGAAATCTAAGCTGTCTGAAGTGTTTTTCCAAAGTTGTCAACATTTTTATGTTTGGCGTTCCGGAACCGACTTTATCTTAGGCTGAAAACCTTTTTTTCCGCATTGTGCCATAATTTTGCAAGGAAGCTTCAGAACATGAAATTTTAAACTTCCACTATAGCAGAAAGGGTCTTTCTAGTAGTTGCACATCAAATCTAAGCTGTCTGATGTGTTTTTCCAAAGTTATCAACATTTTCACGTTTGGCGTTCCGGAACCCACCTTATCTCAGGCTGAAAATGCGTTTTCTGCATTGTGCCATAACTTTGAAGGAAAGCTTCAGAACACGAAAGTTTCACCTCCCACAATGGCAGAAATGGTCTTTCTAGTAGGTGCACATCAAATCGAAGCTGTCTGAAGTGTTTTTCGAAAGTTATCAACACTTTTATGTTTGGCGTTACGGAATCGACCTTATCTCAGGCTGAAAACGCGTTTTACGCATTGTGCCATAACTTTGCAGGAAAGCTTCAGAACATGAAATTTTCACCTCCCACTATAGCAGAAAGGGTCTTTCTGGTAGGTGCACATCAAATCGAAGCTGTCTGAAGTGTTTTTCCAAAGTTATCAACACTTTTATGTTTGGCGTTACGGAATCGACCTTATCTCAGGCTGGAAACACGATTTACGCATTTTGCCATAACTTTGCAGGGAAGCTTCAGAACATGAAATTTTCATATCCCACTATAGCAGAAAGGGTCTTTCTAGTAGTTGCACATCAAATCTAAGCTGTCTGAAGTGTTTTTCCAAAGTTATCAACATTTTTACGTTTGGCGTTCCGGAATCGACCTTATCTCAGGCTGAAAATGCGTTTTCTGCATTGTTCCATAACTTTGCAGGGAAGCTTCAGAACATGAAATTTTAACCTCCCACTATAGCAGAATGCGTCTTTCTAGTAGTTGCACATCAAATCTAAGCTGTCTGAAGTGTTTTTCCAAAGTTATCAATATTTTTATGTTTGGCGTTCCGGAACCCACCTTATCTCAGCCTGAAAACGCGTTTAACATATTTTGCCATAACTTTGCAGGGAAGCTTCAGAACATGAAATTATCACCACCCACTATAGCAGAAAGGGTCTCTCTAGTAGTTGCACATCAAATCTAAGCTGTCTGAATTGTTTTTCCAAAGTTATCAACATTTTTATGTTTGGCGTTCCGGAACCCACCTTATCTCACTCTGAAAACGCGTTTTCTGCATTGTGCCATAACTTTGCAGGGAAGCTTCAGAACATGAAAATTTCACCTCCCACTATAGCAGAAAGGGTCTTTCGAGAAATTGCACATTAAATCTAAGCTGTCTGAAGTGTTTTTCCAAAGTTGTCAACATTTTTATGTTTGGCGTTCCGGAACCGACTTTATCTCAGGCTGAAAACCTTTTTTTCCGCATTGTGCCATAACTTTGCAAGGAAGCTTCAGAACATGAAATTTTAAACTTCCACTATAGCAGAAAGGGTCTTTCTAAGAGTTGCTGATCAAATCTAAGCTGTCTGAAGTGTTTTTCCAAAGTTTTCAACATTTTTATGTTTGGCGTTCGGGAAACCACCTTATCTCAAGCTGAAAACGCGTTTTCTGCATTGTGCCATAACTTTGCAGGGAAGCTTCAGAAAATGAAATGTTCACCTCCCACTATAGCAGAAAGGGTCTTTCTAGTAGTTGCACATCAAATCTAAGCTCTCTGAAGTGTTGTTCCAAAGTTATCCACATTTTCACGTTTGGCGTTCCGGAACCCACCTTATCTCAGGCTGAAAACGCGTTTTGTGCATTGTGCCATAACTTCTCAGGGAAGCTTCAGAACATGAAATGTTCACCTCCCACTATAGCAGAAAGGGTCTTTCTAGTAGTTGCACATCAAATCTAAGCTGTCTGATGTGTTTTTCCAAAGTTATCAACATTTTCACGTTTGGCGTTCCGGAACCCACCTTATCTCAGGCTGAAAATGCGTTTTCTGCATTGTGCCATAACTTTGAAGGAAAGCTTCAGAACACGAAAGTTTCACCTCCCACAATGGCAGAAATGGTCTTTCTAGTAGTTGCACATCAAATCTAAGCTGTCTGAAGTGTTTTTCCAGAATTATGAACATTTTCATGTTTGGCGTTCCGGAATCGACCTTATCTCAGGCTGAAAACGCGTTTTACGCATTGTGCCATAACTTTGCAGGAAAGCTTCAGAACATGAAATTTTCACCTCCCACTATAGCAGAAAGGGTCTTTCTAGTAGGTGCACATCAAATCGAAGCTGTCTGAAGTGTTTTTCCAAAGTTATCAACACTTTTATGTTTGGCGTTACGGAATCGACCTTATCTCAGGCTGAAAACGTGTATTACGCATTGTGCCATAACTTTGCAGGGAAGCTTCAGAAAATGAAATTTTGACCTCCCACTATCGCAAAAAGGTACTTTCTAGTAGTTGCACATCAAATCTGAGCCGTCTGAAGTGTTTTTCCAAAGTTATCAACATTTTTATGTTTGGCGTCCCGGAACCCACCTTATCTCAGGCTGAAAATGCGTTTTCCGCATTGTTCCATAACTTTGCAGGGAAGCTTCAGAACATGAAATTTTCAAATCCCACTATAACAGACAGCGTCTTTCTCGGAGTTGCACATCAAATCTAAGCTGTCTGAAGTGTTTTTACAAAGTTTTCAACATTTCTATGTTTGGCGTTCGGGAACCCACGTTATGTCAGGCTGAAAACGCGTTTTCTGCATTGTGCCATAACTTTGCATAAAGCTTCAGAACATGAAATTTTCAGCTCCCACTATAGCCGAAAGGGTCTTTCTAGTAGTTGCACATCAAATCTAAGCTGTCTGAAATGTTTTTCCAAAGTTGTCAACATTTTTATGTTTGGCGTTCCGGAACCCACGTTATCTCAGGCTGAAAACGCTTTTTCTGCATTGTGCCATAACTTTGCAGGGATGCATCAGAACATGACATTTTCACCTCCCACAATAGCATATAGGGTCTTTCTAATAGTTGCACATCAAATCTAAGCTGTCTGAAGTGTTTTTCCAAAGTTATCAACATTTTTATGTTTGGCGTTCCAGAATCAACCTTATCTCAGGCTGAAAACGCGTTTTACGCATTGTGACATAACTTTGCAGGGAAGCTTCAGAACATGAAATTTTCACCTCCCACTATAGCAGAAAGGGTCTTTCTAGTAGTTGCTCATCAAATCAAAGCTGTTTGAAGTGTTTTTCCAAAGTTATCAACACTCTTATGTTTGGCCGACCGGAATCGACCTTATCTCAGGCTGAAAACACGATTTACGCATTCTGCCATAACTTTGCAGGGAAGCTTCAGAACATGAAATTTTCATATCCCACTATAGCAGAAAGGGTCTTTCTAGCAGTTGCACGTCAAATCTAAGATGTCCGAAGTGTTTTTCCAAAGTTATCAACATTTTTATGTTTAGCGTTACGGAATCGAGCTTATCTCAGGCTGAAAACACGTTTTACGCATTGTGCCATAACTTTGCATAAAGCTTCAGAAGATTACATTTTCACATCCTACTACAGCAGAAAGGGTCTTTCTAGTTCTTGCAGATCATATCTAAGCTGTCTGAAGTGTTTTTCCAAAGTTTTCAACATTTTTATGTTTGGCGTTCGGGAACCCACCTTATCTCAGGCTGAAAAAGCGTTTCACGGATTGTGCCATAGCTTTGCAGGGAAGCTTCAGAAATTGAAGTTTTGAACTCCCACTATAGCAGAAATGGTCTTTCGAGTAGTTGCACATCAAATCTAAGCTGTCTGAAGTGTATTTCCAAAGTTATCAATATTTTTATGCTTGGCGTTCTGAAACCCACCTTATCTCAGGCTGAAAACGCGTTTCCTGCATTGTGCCATAACATTGCAGGGAAGCTTCAGAACATGAAATTTTCACCTCCCACCATAGCAGAAAGGGTCTTTCGAGTAGTTGCACATCAAATCTAAGCTGTCTGAAGTGTTTTTCCAAAGTTATCGTATTTCTATGTTTGGCGTTCCAGAATTGACCTTGTCTCATGCTGAAAACGTGTTTTCTGCATTGTGCCATAACTTTGCAGGGAAGTTTCAGAACTTGAAATTTACACCTCCCACTATAGCAGAAAGGGTCTTTCTAGTAGTTGCACATCAAATCTAAGCTGCCTGAAGTGTTTTTCGAAAGTTATCAACATTTTTTTGTTTGGCGTTCCGAAACCAACCTTATCTCAGGCTGAAAACGCGTTTTCTGCATTGTGCCATAACTTTGCAGGGAAGCTTCAGAACATGAAATTTTCATATCCCACTATAGCAGAAAGGGTCTTTCTAGTAGTTGCACATCAAATCTAAGCTGTCTGAAGTGTTTTTCCAAAGTTATCAACATTTTTATGTTTGGCATTCCGGAATCGACCTTATCTCAGGCTGAAAACGTGTTTTCTGCATTGTGCCATAACTTTGCAGTGAAGCTTCAGAACATGAAATTTTCACCTCCCACTATTGCAGAAAGGGTCTTTCTAATAGTTGCACATCAAATCTAAGCTGTCTGAAGTGTTTTTCCAAAGTTATCAACATTTTTATGTTTGGCATTCCGGAATCGACCTTATCTCAGGCTGAAAACGAGTTTTCTGCATTGTGCCATAACTTTGCAGTGAAGCCTCAGAACATGAAATTTTCACCTCCCACTATAGCAGAAACGGTCTTTCGAGTAGTTGCACATCACATCTAAGCTGTCTGAAGTGTTTTTCCAGAATTATGAACATGTTTATGTTTGGCATTCCGGAATCGACCTTATCTCAGGCTGTAAACGCGTTTTACGCATGGTGCCATAACTTTGCAGGGAGGCTTCAGAACATCAAATTTTCACCTCCCACAATAGCAGAAACGGTCTTTCGAGTAGTTGCACATCACATCTAAGCTGTCTGAAGTGTTTTTCCAAAGTTATCTACATTTTTATGTTTGGCGTTCCTGAATCGACCTTACCTCAGGCTGAAAACGTTTTTTCTGCATTGTGCCATAACTTTGCAGGGAAGCTTCAGAACATGAAATTTTCACACCCCACTATAGCAGAAAGGGTCTTTCTCGTAGTTGCACATTAAAGCTAAGCTGTCTGAAGTGTTTTTCCAAACTTATCAACATTTTTATGTTTGGCGTTCCGGAGTCGACCTTATCTCAGGCTGAAAACGCTTTTTACGCATTGTGCCACAACTTTGCATAAAGCTTCAGAACATGAAATTTTCAACTCCCACTGTAGCAGAAATTGTCTTTCTAGTAGTTTCATGTGAAATCTAAGCTGTCTGAAGTGTTTTGCCAAAGTTATCAAAATTGTTATGTTTGGCGTTCCGGAATCGACTTTATCTCAGGCTGAAAACGTGTTTTCCGCTTTGTGCCATAACTTTGCAAGGGAGCTTCAGAACATGAAATTTTATACTTCCACTATAGCAGAAAAGGTCTTTCTGGTAGTTGCACATCAAATCTAAGCTGTCTGAAGTGTTTTTCCAAAGTTATCAACATTTTTATGCTTGGCGTTCCGGAACCCATCTTATCTCTGGCTGAAAACGCGTTTTCTGCATTCTGCCATAACTTTGCAGGGAAGCTTCAGAACATAAAATTTTCACCTCCCACTAGAGCAGAAATGGTCTTTCTGGTAGTTGCACATCAAATCTAAGCTGTCTGAAGTGTTTTTCCAAAGTTATGAACATTTGTATGTTTGCCGTTCCGGAACCCATCTTATCTCAGGCTGAAAACGCGTTTTCTGCATTGTGCCATAAATTTGGAGGGAACCTTCAGAACATAAAATTTTCACCTCCCACTAGAGCAGAAATGGTCTTTCTGGTAGTTGCACATCAAATCTAACCGGTCTGAAGTGTTTTTCCAAAGGTATCAACATTTTTTTGTTTGCCGTTCCGGAATCGACCTTATCTCAGGCTGAAAAGGCGTTTTCTGCATTGTGCCATAAATTTGGAGGGAAGCTTCAGAACATGACAATTTCACCTCCCACTATAGCAGAAAGGGTCTTTCTAGTAGTTGCACACCAAATCTAAGCTGTCTGAAGTGTTTTTCCAAAGTTATCAACATATTTGTGTTTGGCGTTCCGGAACCCATCTTATCTCATGCTGAAAACGGGTTTTCCGCATTGTGCCATACCTTTGCAGGAAAGCTTCAGAACATGAAATTTTCACCTCCCACTATAGCAGAAAGGGTCTTTCTCGTAGTAGCACATCAAATCTAAGCTGTCTGAAGAGTTTTTCCAAAGTTATAAACACTTTTATGTTTGGCGTTCCGGAACCCACCTTATCTCAGGCTGAAAACGCGTTTTCTGCGTTGTGCCATAACTTTGCAGGGAAGCTTCAGAACATGAAATTTTCACATCCCACTATCGCAGAAAGGGTCTTCCTGGTAGTTGCACATCAAATCTAAGCTGTCTGAAGTGTTTTTCCAAAATCATCAACATTTTTATGTTTGGCGTTCCGGAATCGACCTTATCTCAGGCTGAAAACGTGTTTTACGCATTGTGCCACAACTTTGCAGGGAAGCTTCAGAACATGAAATTTTAACCTCCCACTACAACAGAAAGGGTGTTTCTAGCAGTTGCACATCAAATCTAATCTGCCTGAAGTGTTTTTCCCAAGTTATCAACATTTTATGTTTGGCGTTCCGGAACCCACCTTATCTCAGGCTGAAAACGGGTTTTCTGCATTGTGCCATAACTTTACAGGGAAGCTTCAGAACATGAAATGTTCATCTCCCATTGTAGCAGAAAGGGTCTTTCTAGTAGTTGCACATCAAATCTAAGCTGTCTGAAGTGTTTTTCCAAAGTTATCAACATATTTGTGTTTGGCGTTCCCGAATCGACCTTATCTCAAGCTGAAAACGCGTTTTCTGCTTTGTACCATAACTTTGCATGGATGCTTCCGAACATGAAATTTTGACCTCCCACTATCGCAGAAAGGGTCTTTCTAGTAGTTGCAAATCAAATCTAAGTTGTCTGATGTGGTTTTCCATAGTTATCAACATTTTTATGTTTGGCGTTCCGGAATCGACCTTATCTCAGGCTGAAAACGCGTTTTACGCATTGTACCATAACTTTGCAGGGAAGCTTCAGAACATGAAATTTTATCCTCCCAAAATAGCAGAAAGGGTCTTTCTTGTAGTTGCACATCAAATCTAAGCTGTCTGAAGTGTTTTTCAAAAGTTATCAATATTTTTATGTTTGGCGTTCCGGAAATCGACCTTATTTCAGGATGAAAAATCGTTTTCTGCATTGTCCCATAACTTTGCAGGGAAGCTTCAGAACATGAAATTTTGACCTCCCACTATAGCAGAAAGGGTCTTTCTAGTAGTTGCACATCAAATCTAACCTGTCTGAACTGTTTTTCGTAAGTTATCAACATTTTTATGTTTGGCTTTCCGGAATCGACCTTATCTCAGGCTGAAAACGCGTTGTCTGCATTGTGCCATAACTTCGCATGAAAGCTTCCGAACATGAAATTTTAACCTCCCACTATAGCAGAAAGGGTCTTTTTAGTAGTTGCACATCAAATCTAAGCTGTCTGAAGTGTTTTTCCGAAGTTATTAACATTTTTATGTTTGGCGTTCCGGAATTGACCTTATGTGAGGCTCAAAATGCGTTTTCTGCATTGTGCATAACTTTGCAGAGAAGCTTCAGAACATGACATTTTCACCTCCCACTATAGCAGAAAGGGTCTTTCTCGTAGTTGCACATCAAATCTAAGCTGTCTGAAGTGTTTTTCCAAAGTTATCAACATTTTTATGTTTGGCTTTCCGGAACCCACCTTATCTCAAGCTGAAAACGTGTTTCTTTCTTTGTACCATAACTTTGCAGGGAAGCTTCAGAACATGAAAATTTCACCTCTGACTATAGCAGAAAGGGTCTTTCTAGTAGTTGCATATCAAATCTAAGCTGTCTGAAGTGTTTTTCCAAAGTTATCAACTTATTTATGTTTGGCGTTCCGGAATCGACCTTATCTCAGGCTGAAAACGCGTTTTACGCATTGTGCCATAACTTTACAGGGAAGCTTCAGAACATGAAATGTTCATCTCCCACTGTAGCAGAAAGGGTCTTTCTAGTAGTTGCATATCAAATCTAAGCTGTCTGAAGTGTTTTTCCAAAGTTATCAACATTTTTATGTTTGGCGTTCCGGAATCAACCTTATCTCAGGCTGAAAACGCGTTTTCTGCATTGTGCCATAACTTTGCATGGATGCTTCCGAACATGAGATTTTGACCTCCCACTATCGCAGAAAGGGTCTTTCTAGTAGTTGCACATCAAATCTAAGCAGTCTGATGTGTTTTTCCAAAGTTATCAACATTTTTATGTTTGGCCTTCCGGAATCGACCTGATCTCAGGCTGAAAACACGTTTTACGCATTGTGCCATAACTCTGCAGGGAAGCTTCAGAAAATGAAATTTTCACCTGCCACTATAGCAGAAAGGGTCTTTCGAGTAGTTGCACATCAAATCTAAGCTGTCTGACGTGTTTTTCCAAAGTTATCAACATTTTTATGTTTGGCGTTCCGGAATCGACCTCATCTCAGGCTGAAAACGCGTTTTCTGCATTGTGCCATAACTTTGCAGAGAAGCTTCAGAACATGAATTTTTCACCTCCCACTTCAACAGAAAGGGTGTTTCTAGCAGTTGCACATCAAATCTAAGTTGTCTGAAGTGTTTTTCAAAAGTTATCAACATTTTTATGTTTGGCGTTCCGGAATCGACCTTATCTCAGTCTGAAAACGTGTTGTCTGCATTGTGCCATAACTTTGCATGAAAGCTTCAGAACATGAAATTTTAACCTCCCACTATAGCAGAAAGGGTCTTTTTAGTAGCTGCGCATCAAATCTACGCTGTCTGAATTGTTTTTCCAAAGTGATCAACATTTTTATGTTTGGCGTTCGGGAATCGACCTTATCTCAGGCTCAAAATGCGTTTTCTGCATTGTGCCATAACTTTGCAGGGAAACTTCAGAACATGAAATTTTAACCTCCCACTATAGCAGAAAGGGTCTTTCTAGTAGTTGCACATCAAATCTAAGCTGTCTGAAGTGTTTTTCCAAAGTTATCAACATTTTTATGTTTGGCGTTCCGGAACCAACCTTATCTCAGGCTGAAAACGCGTATTCTGCATTTTGCCATAACTTTTCAGGGGTGCTTGAGTACATGGAATTTTCACCTCCCACTATAACAGAAAGGGTCCTTGAAGTAGTTGCACATCAACTCCAAGCTGTCTGAAGTGTTTTTCCAAAGTTATCGACATTTTTATTTTTGGCGTTCCGGAACCCACCTTATCTCTGGCTAAAAACGCGTTTTCTGCATTGTGCCTTTACTTTTCTGGGGAACTTCAGAACATGGAATTTTCACCTCCCACTATAACAGAAAGGGTCTTTCTAGTAGTTGCACATCAAATCTAAGCTGTCTGAAGTGTTTTTCCAATGTTATCAACATTTTTATGTTTGGCGTTCCGAAACCAACCTTATCTCAGGATGAAAAATCGTTTTCTGCATTGTGCCATAACTTTGCAGAGAAGCTTCCGAACATGTTTTCACCTCCCACTATAGCAGAAATGGTCTTTCTAGTAGTTGCTCATCAAATCTAAGTTGTCTGAAGTGTTTTTCCAAAGTTATCAACATTTTTATGTTTGCCGTTCCGGAACCCACCTTATCTCAGGCTGAAAACGCGTTTCTTTCTTGGGCCATAACTTTGCAGGGAAGCTTCAGAACATGAAATTTTCACCTCTGACTAAAGCAGAAAGGGTCTTTCTAATAGTTGCACATACAATTTAAGCTGTGTTAAGTGTTTTTCGAAAGTTATCAACATTTATATGTGTGGCGTTCCGGAACCCCACTTATCTCAGACTGAAAACGCGTTTTCTGGATTGTGCGATAACTTTGCAGGGAAGCTGCAGAACATGAAATTTTAACCTCCCACGATAGCAGAAAGGGTCTTTCTAGTAGTTGCACATCAAATCTAAGCTGTCTGAAGTTTTTTTCCAAAGTTGTCAACATTTTTATTTATGGCGTTCCGGAACCCATCTTATCTCAGGCTGAAAACGCGTTTTCTGTATTGTGCATTAACTTTGCAGGGAAGCTTCAGAACATGAAATGTGAACCTCCACTATAGCAGAAAGGGTCTTTCTAGTAGTTGCACATCAAATCTAAGCTGTCTGAAGTGTTTTTCCAAAGTTATCAACATTTTTATGTTTGGCGTTCCGGAACCAACCTTATCTCAGGCTGAAAACACGTTTTCTGCATTGTGCCATAACTTTGCAGGGAAGCTTCAGAACATGAAATGTTCACCTCCCACTATAGCAGAAAGGGTCTTTCTAGTAGTTGCACATCAAATCTAAGCTGTCTGAAGTGTTTTTCAAAAGTTATTAACATTTTTTTGTTTGGCGTTCCGGAATCGACCTTATCTCAGGCTGAAAATGCGTTGTCTGCATTGTGCCATAACTTTGCAGAGAAGCTTCTGAACATTAAATTTTAACCTCCCACTATAGCACAAAGGGTCTTTCTAGTAGTTGCACATCAAATCGAAGCAGTCTGAAGTGTTTTCCAAAGTTATCAACTTTTTTATGTTTGGCGTTCCGGAATCAACCTTATCTCAGGCTGAAAACGCGTTTTACGCATTGTGCCATAACTCTGCACGGAAGCTTCAGAACATGAAATTTTGACCTCCCACTACAACAAAAAGGGTGTTTCTAGTGGTTGGACATCAAATCTAAGTGGTCTGAAGTGTTTTTCCAACGTTATCAACATTATTATATTGCCGTTCCGGAATCGACCTTGTCTCAGGCTGAAATGGCGTTTTCTGCATTGTGCCATAACTTTGGAGGGGAGCTTCAGAACATGAAAATTTCACCTCCCACTATAGCAGAAAGGGTCTTTCTACTAGTTGCACATCAAATCTAAGCTGTCTGAATTGTTTTTCCAAAGTTATCAACTTTTTTATGTTTGGCGTTCCGGAACCAACCTTATCTCAGGCTGAAAACACGTTTTCTGAATCGACCTTATCTCAGGATGAAAAACCGTTTTCTGCATTGTCCCTTAACTTTACAGGGAAGCTTCAGAACATGAAATTTTCACCTGCCATTATAGCAGAAAGGGTCTTTCGAGTAGTTGCACATCAAATCTAAGCTGTCTGAAGTGTTTTTCCTAAGTTATCAACATTTTTATGTTTGGCGTTCCGGAATCGATCTCATCTCAGGCTGAAAACGCGTTTTACGCATTGTGCCACAAGTTTAGAGGGAAGCTTCAGAACATGAAATGTTCATCTCCCACTGTAGCAGAAAGGGTCTTTCTAGTAGTTGCACATCAAATCTAAGCTGTCTGAAGTGTTTTTCCAAAGTTATCAACATTTTAATGTTTGGCGTTCGGGAATCGACCTTTTCTCAGGCTCAAAATGAGTTTTCTGCATTGTGCCATAACTTTGCATGGATGCTTCCGAACATGAAATTTTGACCTCCCACTATCGCAGAAAGGGTCTTTCTAGTAGTTGCACATCAAATCTAAGCTGTCTGAAGTGTTTTTCCAAAGTGATCAACATTTTTATGTTTGGCGTTCGGGAATCGACCTTTTCTCAGGCTCAAAATGCGTTTTCTGCATTGTGCCATAACTTTGCAGAGAAGCTTCAGAACATGATATTTTCACCTCCCACTATAGCACAAAGCGTCTTTCTAGTCGTTGCACATCAAATCTAAGCTGTCTGAAGTGTTTTCCCAAAGTGATCAACATTTTCATGTTTGGCGTTCCGGAATCGACCTTTTCTCAGGCTCAAAATTCGTTTTCTGCTTTGTGCCATAACTTTTCAGGGAAGCTTCAGAACATGAAATGTTCGCCTACCACTGTAGCAGAAAGGGTCTTTCTAGTAGTTGCACATGAAATCTAAGTTGTCTGAAGTGTTTTTCCAAAGTTATCAACATTCTTATGTTTGGCTTTCCGGAAACAACCCTATCTCAGACTGAAAATGTGTTTTCTGCATTGTGCCATAACTTTGCAGGAAAGCTTCAGAATATGAAATTTTCAACTCCCACTATAGCAGAAAGGGTCTATCTCGTAGTTGCACATCAAATCTAAGCTGTCTGAAGTGTTTTTCCAAAGTTATCAATATTTTTATGTTTGGCGTTCCGGAATCGACCTTATCTCAGGCTGAAAACGCGTTTCCTGCATTGTGGCATAACTTTGCAGGGATGCTTCAGAACATGAAATTTTCACCTCCCACTATAGCATAAAGTGGCTTTCTAGTAGTTGCACATCAAATCTAAGCTGTCTGAAATGTTTTTCCAAAGTTATCAACATTTTTATGTTTGGTGTTCCGGAATCGACCTTATCTCAGGCTTAAAACGCTTTTTACGCATTGTGCCATAACTTTGCAGGGAACCTTTAGAACATGAAATTTTAACCTCCCACGATAGCAGAGAGGGACTTTCTAGTAGTTGCACATCAAATCTAAGCTGTCTGAAGTGTTTTTCGAAAGTTTTCAACATTTTTATGTTCGGTGTTCCAGAATCGACCTTATCTCATGCTGAAAACGGGTTTTCTGCATTGTGCCATAACTTTGCAGGGAAGCTTCAGAACATGACATTTTCACCTCCCACTATAGCAGAAAGGGTATTTCTAGTAGTTGCACATCAAATCTAAGCTGTCTGAAGTGTTTTTCCAAAGTTATCAACATTTTTATGTTTGGCGTTCCGAAATCGACCTTATCTCAGGCTGAAAACGCGTTTCACGCATTGTGCCATAACTTTGGTGGGAAGCTTCAGATCATCGAATATTCACCACCCACTATATCAGAAACGGTCTTTCCAGTAGTTGCACATCAAATCTAAGCAGTACGAAGTGTTTTTCCAAAGTTATCAACATTTTTATGTTTGGCGTCCCAGAATCTATCTTATCTCAGGCTGAAGACGTGTTTTCTGCATTGTGCCATAACTTTGAAGGGAAACCTCAGAACATGAAATTTTCAACCTCCCGCTATAGTAGAAAGGGTCTTTCTAGTAGTTGCACATCAAATCTAAGCTGTCTGAAGTGTCTTTTCAAAGTTATCAACACTTTTATGTTTGGCGTTCCGGAATCGACCTTATCTCAGACTGAAAACGCGTTTTACGCATTATGCCATAACTTTGGAGGGAAGCTTCAGAACATCGAATTTTCACCACCCACTATATCAGAAAGGGTCTTTCTAGTAGTTGCACATCAAATCTAAGCAGTCTAAAGTGTTTTTCCAAAATTATCAACAGTTTTATGTTTGGCATTCCGGAATCGACCTTATCTCAGACTGTAAACGCGTTTTACGCATGGTGCCGTAACTTTGCAGGGAAGCTTCAGAACATGAAATTTTCACCTCCCACTATAGCAGAAAGGGTCTTTCTAGTAGTTGCAGATCAAATCTAAGCTGTCTGAAATGTTTTTCCAAAGTTATCAACATTTTTATGTTTGCCGTTCTGGAACCCACATCATCTCAGGCTGAAAACGTGTTTTCGGCTTTGTGCCATAACTTTGCAGGGAAGCTTCAGAACATGACATTTTCACCTCCCACTATATCAGAAAGGATCTTTCTAGTAGTTGCACATCAAATCTAAGCTGTCTGAAGAGTTTTCCCAAAGTTTTCAACATTTTTATGTTTTGCGTTCCGGAATCGACCATATCTCAGGCTGAAAACGCGTTTTCTGCACTGTGCCATAACTTTGCAGGGAAGCTTCAGAACATGAAAATTTTACCTCCCACTATATCAGAAAGGATCTTTCTAGTAGTTGCACATCACATCTAAGCTGTCTGAAGTGTTTTCCCGAAGTTATCAACATTTTTCTGTTTGGTGTTTCGGAATCGACCTAATCTCAGGCTGAAAACGCGTTTTCTGCATTGTGCCATATCTTTGCAGGGAAGCTTCAGAACATGAAGTTTTCACCTCCCACTATAGCAGAAAGGGTCTTTCTAGTAGTTGCTCGTCAAATCTAAGCTGTCTGAAATGTTTTTCCCAAAGTTATCAACATTTTTATTTTTGGCGTTCCGGAACCCACCTTACCTCAGGCTGAAAACGCGTTTTCTGCATTGTTCCTTAACTTTGCAGGGAAGCTTCAGAACATGAAATTTTCACATCCAACTTTAGCAGAAAGGGTTTTTCTCGTAGTTGCACATCAAATCTAAGCTGTCTGAAGTGTTTTTCCAAAGTAATCAACATTTTCATGTTTGGCGTTCCGGAATCGACCTTATCTCTGGCTGAAAACGCGTTATACGCATTCTGCCATAACTTTGCATAAAGCTTCAGAACATGAAATTTTCAACTCCCACTATAGCAGAAAGGGTCTTTCTAGTAGTTGCAGATCAAATCTAAGCTGTCTGAAATGTTTTTCCAAAGTTATCAACATTTTTATATTTGCCGTTCTGGAACCCACCTTATCTCAGTCTGAAAACGTGTTTTCTGCATTGTGCCATAACTTTGCAGGGAAGCCTCAGAACATGAAATTTTCACTTACCGCTATAGTAGAAAGGGTCTTTCTAGTAGTTGCACATCGAATCTAAGCAGTCTGAAGTGTCTTTCATAAGTTATCAACATTTTTATGTTTGGCGTTCCGGAATCAACCTTATCTCAGGCTGAAAACGCTTTTTCGGCATTGTGCCATAACTTTGCAGGGATGCATCAGTACATGAAATTTTCACCACCCACTATAGCATATAGGGTCTTTCTAATAGTTGCACATCAAATCTAAGCTGTCTGAAGTGTTTTTCCAAAGTTATCAACATTTTTATGTTTGGCGTTCCGGAACCCACCTTATCTCAGGCTGAAAACGCGTTTTCTGCATTGTTCCTTAACTTTGTAGGGAAGCATCAGAATATGAAATTTTCAGCTCCCACTAAGACAAACAGGTTCTTTCTAATAGTTGCACATCAAATCTAATCTGTCTGAAGTGTTTTTCGAAAGTTATCAACATTTTTATGTTTGGCGTTACAGAATCGACCTTATCTCAGGATGAAAAATTGTTTTCTGCATTGTCCCATAACTTTCCAGGGAAGCATCAGAACATGAAATTTTCACCTCCCACTATAGCAGAAAGGGTCTTTCTAGTAGTTGCACATCAAATCTAAGCTGTCTGAAGTGTTTTTCCAAAGTTATCTACATGTTAACGTTTGGCGTTCCGGAATTGACCTTATCTCAGCCTGAAAACGCGTTTTACGCATTGTGCCATAACTTTGCATAAAGCTTCAGAACATGAAATGTTCACCTCCCACTATAGCAGAAAGGGTCTTTCAAGTAGTTGCAGATCAAATCTAAGCTGTCTGAACTGTTTTTCCAAAGTTATCAACATTTTTATGTTTGGCGTTCCGGAACCCACCTTATCTCAGGCTGAAAACGCATTTTCTGCATTGTGCCATAACTTTGCAAGGAAGCTTCAGAACATGAAATGTTCACCTCCCACTATAGCAGGAAGGGTCTTTCAAGCAGTTGCACATCAAATCTAAGCTGTCTGAAGTGTTTTTCGAAAGTTATCAACATTTTTATGTTTGGCGTTCCGGAATCGACCTTATCTCAGGCTGAAAACGCATTTTCTACATTGTGCCATGACTTTGCAGGGAAGCTTCAGAACATGAAATGTTCACCTTCCACTATAGCAGAAAGGGTCTTTCTAGTAGTTGCACATCAAATCTAAGCTGTCTGAAGTGTTTTCCGAAAGTTATCAACATTTTTACGTTTGGCGTTTCGGAAACCACCTTATCTCAGGCTGAAAACGCGTTTTCTGCATTGTGCCATAACTTCTCAGGGAAGCTTCAGAACATGAAATGTTCACCTCCCACTATAGCAGAAAGGGTATTTCTAGTAGATGCACATCAAATCTAAGCTGTCTGAAGTGTAATTCCAAAGTTATCAACATTTTTACGTTTGACGTTTCGGAAACCACCTTATCTCAGGCTGAAAACGCGTTTTCTGCATTGTGCCATAAATTTGCAGGGAAGCTTCAGAACATGAAATTTTAACCTCCCACTATAGCAGAAAGGGTCCTTCTAGTAGTTGCACATCGAATCTAAGATGTCTGAAGTGTTTTTCCAAAGTTATGAACATTTTTATGTTTGGCGTTCCAGAATCGACCTTATCTCAGGCTGAAAATGCGTTGTCTGCATTGTGACATAACTTTGCATGGAAGCTTCCGAACATGCAATTTTAACCTCCCACTATAGCAGAAAGGGTCTTTCTAGTAGTTGCACATCAAATCTAAGCTGTCTGAAGTGTTTTTCCAAAGTTATCAACATTTTTATGTTTGGCGTTCCGGAATCGACCTTATCTCAGGCTGAAAACGCCTTTTCTACATTGTGCCATAACTTTGCAGGGAAGCTTCAGAACATGAAATTTTGACCTCCCACTATAGCAGAAAGGGTCCTTCTAGTAGTTGCACATCAAATCTAAGCTGTCTGAAGTGTTTTCCGAAAGTTATCAACATTTTTACGTTTGGCGTTTCGGAAACCACCTTATCTCAGGCTGAAAACGCGTTTTCTGCATTGTGCCATAAATTTGCAGGGAAGCTTCAGAACATGAAATTTTCACCTCCCACTATAGCAGAAAGGGTCCTTCTAGTAGTTGCACATCAAATCTAAGATGTCTGAAGTGTTTTTCCAAAGTTATCAACATTTTTATGTTTGGCGTTCCCGAATCGACCTTATCTCAGGCTGAAAACGCATTTTCTGCGTTGTGCCATAACTTTACAAAGAAGCTTCAGAACATGAAATTTTGACCTCCCACTATAGCAGAAAGGGTCTTTCTAGTAGTTGCACATCAAATCTAAGCTGTCTGAAGTGCTTTTCGAAAGTTATCAACATTTTTATGTGTGGTGTTCCGGAATCTACCTTATCTCAGGATGAAAATGCATTTTCTGCATTGTCCCATAACTTTCCAGGGAAGCTTCAGAACATGAAATTTTGACCTCCCACTATAGCAGAAAGGTTCTTTCTAATAGTTGCACATCAAATCTAAGCTGTCTGAAGAGTTTTTCGAACGTTATCAACATTTTTATGTTTGGCGTTCCAGAATCGACCTTATCTCAGGCTGAAAACGCGTTGTCTGCATTGTGACATAACTTTGCATGGAAGCTTCCGAACATGAAATTTTAACCTCCCACTATAGCAGAAAGGGTCTTTCTAGTAGTTGCACATCAAATCTAAGCTGTCTGAAGTGTTTTTCAAAAGTTAAAAACATTTTTAAGTTTGGCGTTCCGGAATCGACCTTATCTCAGGCTGAAAACGCATTTTCTGTGTAGTGATTCCTTCTCCAGAGATTCAAGCATGGACCTGGTGAACTTTTCCGGAATGTGTAACTTCAACTCGGAGACATCTCCTTGGGTTCCCACCATGCCTTTGGCAGCTCAGAGGTTTCTGAACCCTCCGATAAGGACCATAAATCATTGGAATGGTCAAAGGGGGGAGAGACTAGAGCAACAGTCCAGGATGCTGTGCCGTAAGAGGAAAAAACCCTGAACAACTCGTGAACCCTGTTCCGTGGGGGACACACACAGCTCCCCCTTTTCCAAGTTCCAGATGAACAAAGACAGACTTATATGTGAATGTGTCTTAATGTGTATATCTGAAAAAGGACTTTTGTTTCCCACTTAACCCATGGTTTCCACAGGATGTTCCAGCAAACCAGATGCCCTGAACATGTGATGTTAAACTTGACATGAATGGTTGATTGTTATGTTGATCATTATAAGAAGACAATGTGCTAGGATGGTCATGTTTGGTGTCGTTTGAATGCTTAAATTGAGATGGGAAAGTTTTGACAGATTGTGAGCAACTTTACAACTCAGGTAATGTTTAATTGTCAAATAAAACTCTGGTACTGGGGGGATCAAAATCTCCCATCTCAAGACTGGAATTTAGGACCCCGTTGGAGGAGGAGGAGGAAGGCCAGGCTTGGAAATCCTCGTCCAATCAGCAATAGGTGATGGAACTCCTTCAACCAATCAAGACTGGACAAGGAGACTCTTCATGAGAGTTTAAAAGACCCAGTTTACAGAGGTTCATAGCTCTGTTCACCCACCTCTATTCACTCCTCTGTTGCCCTCTGTTCAGCCCTCTGTGCTCCTCTCTTACCCCGTTGCTCTTTTCTCCTCTGTTCCCCTCTGTCCCTCTGTTGCCCTCGGTTGCCCTCTTTCCCCTCCTTCTGCCGCTTCCTCTGGATACTTCGCCTCCTACAACCAACTACAACCAACTTCTCCGACGGTTCCTGCTCAAGTTCCTGCAAAGACTCTTGCTTCTCCTCCACCCTTGAAGCCGTACCAGCGTTCCACTTGCTGCCCATCCAAGTGTGAGAGTGATAGAGAACTTCTCCAAAGTTGCACGTCGCCCTCGTCCTACAGCGGTCTGCCAAGCCAGAGCCTCCTTCAGGAACGGCCCAGTCACACCACGTGATCACAGCCGGCGGCCGCGACGAGCACGCGAGTCCAACTTCCAACAACCTTCCGCTACCTGGAGTGTGTCATTAAGGCGACCACTCTAGAAGGTTGTTCAGACCGGTGAATCACCTGGCATGAGAGAAAGATACGCCTTCGGTCCTACGCTGCTCTCTGCCAGCTACGATCACCCCGTCTGCGACGAAAGATCCACGACGGTCCGGAAGACGATCCGAGAGTGCCATCGACGCCTGAAGCTGCGGGTCCTCATCACCTCCAAGTCACTACGCTGAGAACCAGGACGCCTCCTTCCAAAGCCGCCTGCCTCCTCCCTCGCCTCCTAATCGACCTTCTGCATCTACTCATCACCCTCTCATCCATCCATCCATCCCATTCATCCCTCCATTCATCGCCAAAGTAAGCCGCCGCTTGTCATCTCTGCACAGATTGGTGTGTTGGGGTTTAGTAATATCATTACTTGCCTGAGGTTGACAGTTAGACTAGAACGTCTCAACTTTCCCATCAGTTACATACGCGTCTGATGCAGTATTGACATTGCTTCATAACTGGTTTGCGTTTCCATCGCGATATTGTTGGGATCATATTATTCTACTTCTGCATCTTTCCTGTTTCTTTCTGTTCTTTTATTCCTAAATAAATCTATAAAATTACGTTGGTCTTGATCACGTTACTTTGGAGTGTATTATAATCAATCTAAGAGCCTCTGATCAGTAAAGGACATTACATCACGAGTAGTGACTTCAGATAAATAGATTGATTATGCTAATAATTAATTAAGTTACCACAGTTATTCAATTAATGAAGTGTTAATCAAGAGAGCTTAATAGTCTCCTGGAAACTATATTTCAGGTGGTGCCCCAAACTTTCGAGGAGATATTATTTTTCATAATATCCACGTCACAAACGCAGGCGTCCGTGACCCGACAATCCGTCACTTTCACTACATCTGCATTGTGCCATAACTTTGCAAGGAAGCTTCAGAACATGAAATTTTGACCTCCCACTATAGCAGAAAGGGTCTTTCTAGTAGTTGCACATCAAATCTAAGCTGTCTGAAGTGTTTTTCCAAAGTTATCAACATTTTTATGTTTGGCATTCCGGAATTGACCTTATGTGAGGCTGAAAACGCGTTTTCTGCATTGTGACATAACCTTGCAAGGAAGCTTCAGAACATGAAATTTTGACCTCCCACTATAGCAGAAAGGGTCTTTCTAGTAGTTGCACATCAAATCTAAGCTGTCTGAAGTGTTTTTCGAAAGTTATCAACATTTTTATGTGTGGCGTTCCGGAATCTACCTTATCTCAGGATGAAAATGCATTTTCTGCATTGTCCCATAACTTTCCAGGGAAGCTTTAGAACATGAAATTTTGACCTCCCACTATAGCAGAAAGGGTCTTTATAGTAGTTGCACATCAAATCTAAGCTGTATGAAGTGTTTTTCCAAAGTTATCAACATTTTTATGTTTGGCGTAATGGAATCGACCTTATCTCAGGCTGAAAACGCGTTTTCTGCCTTGTGCCATAACTTTGCAGGGAAGCTTCAGAAAATGAAATTTTCACCTCCCACTATAGCAGAAAGGTTCTTTCTAGTAGTTGCACATCAAATCTAAGCTGTCTGAAGTGTTTTTCAAAAGTTAAAAACATTTTTAAGTTTGGCGTTCCGGAATCGACCTTATCTCAGGCTGAAAACGTGTTTTACGCATTGTGCCATACCTTTGCAGGGAAGCTTCAGAACATGACATTTTCAGCTGCCACTATAGCAGAACTGGTCTTTCTAGTAGTTGCACATCAAATCTAAGCTGTCTGAAGTGTTTTTCCAAAGTTATCAACATTTTTATGTTTGGCGTTCCGGAATACACCTTCTCTCAGGCTAAAGACGTATTTTACGCATTGTGCCATAAATTTGCAGTGAAGCTTCAGGACATGAAATTTTCACCTGCCACTATAGCAGAACTGGTGTTTCTAGTAGTTGCACATCAAATCTGTGCTGTCTGTAGTGTTTTTCCAAAGTTATCAACATTTTTATGTTTGGCGTTCCAGAGTCGACCTTATCTCAGGCTGAAATAGCGTTTTACGCACTGTGCCATAACTTTGCATAAAGCTTAAGAACATGAAATTTTCACCTCCCACTATAGCAGAAAGGTTCTTTCTAGTAGTTGCACATCAAATCTAAGCTGTCTGAAGTGTTTTTCAAAAGTTAAAAACATTTTTAAGTTTGGCGTTCCGGAATCAACCTTATCTCAGGCTGAAAACGCGTTTTACGCATTGTGCCATAACTTTGCAGGAAAGCTTCAGAAATGAAATTTTCAGCTGCCACTATAGCAGAACTGGTCTTTCTAGTAGTTGCACATCAAATCTAAGCTGTCTAAAGAGTTTTTCCAAAGTTATCAACATTTTTATGTTTGGCGTTCCGGAATCGACCTTATCTCAGGCTGAAAACGCGTTTTCTGCATTGTGACATAACCTTGCAGGGAAGCTTCAGAACATGAAATTTTCACCTCCCACGATAGCAGAAAGGGTCTTTCTAGTAGTTGCACATCAAATCTAAGCTGCCTAAAGAGTTTTTCCAAAGTTATCAACATTTTCATGTTTGGCATTCCGGAATTGACCTTATGTGAGGCTGAAAACGCGTTTCCTGCATTGTGGCATAACTTTGCAGGGAAGCTTCAGAACATCGAATTTTCACCTCCCACAATGACAGAAATGGTCTTTCTAGTAGTTGCACATCAAATCTAAGCTGTCTGAAGTGTTTTTCCAGAATTATGAACATGTTTATGTTTGGCGTTCCGGAATCGACCTTATCTCAGGCTGAAAACGCATTTTACGCATTGTGCCATAACTTTGGTGGGAAGCTTCAGATCATCGAATGTTCACCACCCACTATATCAGAAAGGGTCTTTCTAGTAGTTGCACAACAAATCTAAGCGGTCTGAAGTGTTTTTCGAAAGTTATCAACATTTTTATGTTTGGCGTTCCGGATCGCACCTTATTGAAAACGCCTTTTCTGCATTGTGCAATATCTTTACAGGGAAACTTCAGAACATGAAATGTTCACCTCCCACTATAGCAGAAAGGGCCTTTTTAGTAGTTGCACATCAAATCTATGCTGTCTGAAGTGTTTTTCCAAAGTTGTCAACATTTTTATGTTTGGTGTTCCGAAACCCACCTTATCTCAGGCTGAAAACATGTTTTACGCATTGTGCCATAACTTTGCATAAAGCTTCAGCACATGAAATTTTCACCTCCCACTATATCAGAAAGGGTCTTTCTAGCAGTTGCAGATCAAATCTAACCTGTCTGAAGTGTTTTTCCAAAGTTATCAACATTTTTATGTTTGGCGTTCCGGAATCGACTTTATCTCAGGCTGAAAACGCGTTTTACGCATTTTGCCATAACTTTGCAGGGAGACTTCAGAACATGAAATTTTAACATCCCACTATGGCAGAAAGTGTCCTTCTAGTAGTTGCACATCAAATCTAAGCTGTCTGAAGTGTTTTTCCAAAGTTATCAACATTTTTATGTTTGCCGTTCCGGAACCCACCTTATCTTAGGCTGAAAACGCGTTTTACGCAATTTGCCCTAACTTTGCAGGAAAGCTTCAGAACATGAAATTTTCACCTCCCACTATAGCAGAAAGTGTCCTTCTAGTAGTTGCACATCAAATCTAAGCTGTCTGAAGTGTTTTTCCAAAGTTATCAACATTTTTATGTTTGCCGTTCCGGAACCCACCTTATCTCAGCCTGAAAACGCGTTTTACATATTTTGCGATAACTTTGCAGGGAAGCTTCAGAACATCATATTTTCACCTCCCACTATAGCAGAAAGGGTCTTTCTCGTAGTTGCACATCAAATCTAAGCTGTCTGAAGTGTTTTTCGAAAGTTTTCAACATTTTTTTGTTTGGCGTTCCGGAATCGACCTTATCTCAGGCTGAAAACGCGTTTTCGGAATTGTGCCATAACTTTGCAGGGAAGCTTCGGAACATGAGATTTTCACATCCCACTATAGCAGAAAGGGTCTTTCTAGTAGTTGCACTTCAAATCTAAGCTCTCTGAAGTGTTTTTCGAAAGTTATCAACATTTTTATGTTTGGCGTTCCGGAACCCACCTTATCTCAGGCTGAAAACGCGTTTTATGCATTGTGCCATAACTTTGCAAAAAGCTTCAGAACATAAAATTTTCACCTCCCACTATAGCAGAAAGGGTCTTTCTAGTAGTTGCACTTCAAATCTAAGTTCTCTGAAGTGTTTTCCGAAAGTTATCAACATTTTTATGTTTGGCGTTCCGGAATCGACCTAATCTCAGGATGAAAAATCGTTTTCTGCATTGTCCCATAACTATGCAGGGAAACTTCAGAACATGAAATGTTCACGTCCAACTATAGCAGAAAGGGTCTTTCTAGTAGTTGCACATCAAATCTAAGCTGTCTGAAGTGTTTTTCCAAAGTTATCAACATTTTTATGTTTGGCGTTCCAGAATCAACCTTATCTCAGGCTGAAAACGCGTTTTCTGCATTGTGCCATATCTTTGCAGGGAAGCTTCAGAACATGAAATTTTAACCTCCCACTATAGCAGAAAGGGTCCTTCTAGTAGTTGCACATCAAATCTAAGCTGTCTGAAGTGTTTTTCCAAAGTTATCAACATTTTTATGTTTGGCGTTCCGGAATCGACCTTATCTCAGGCTGAAAACGCTTTTTACGCTTTGTGCCATAACTTTGCAGGGAAGCTTCAGAAAATGAAATTTTCACCTCCCCCCTATCGCAGAAAGGGTTTTTCTAGTGGTTGCACATCAAATCTAAGCTGTCTGAAGTGTTGTTCCAAAGTGATCAACATTTTTACGTTTGGCGTTTCGGAACCCACCTTATCTCAGGCTGAAATCGCGTTTTCTGCATTGTCCCATAACTTTCCAGGGAACCTTTAGAACATGAATTTTTCACCTCCCACTATCGCAGAAAGGGTCTTTCTCGTAGTTGCACAACAAATCTAAGCTGTCTGATGTGTTTTTCCAAAGTTATCAACATTTTTATGTTTGGCGTTCCGGAACCCACCTTATCTCTGGCTGAAAACGCGTTTTCTGCATTGTGCCATATCTTTGCAGGGAAGCTTCAGAAAATGAAATTTTGACCGAACACTATAGCAGAAAGGGTCCTTCTAGTAGTTGCACATCAAATCTAAGCTGTCTGAAGTGTTTTTCCAAAGTTATCAACATTTTCATGTTTGGCGTTTCGGAACCCACCTTGTCTCAGGCTGAAAACGCATTTTCTGCATTGTCCCATAACTTCTCAGGGAAGCTTCAGAACATGAAATTTTCACCTAACACTATAGCAGAAAGGGTCTTTCTAGTAGTTGCACATCAAATCTAAGCTGTCTGAAGTGTTTTTCGAAAGTTATCGACATTTTTATGTTTGGCGTTCCGGAATCAACCGTATCTCAGGCTGAAAATGCTTTTTACGCTTCGTGCCATAACTTTGCAGGGAAGCTTCAGGAAATGAAATTTTCACCTCCCACTATAGCAGAAAGGGTCTTTCTAGAAGTTGCACATCAAATCTAAGCTGTCTGAAGTGTTTTTTCAAAGTTATCAACATTTTTATGCTTGGCGTTCGGGAACCCACCTTGTCTCAGGCTGAAAAATCATTTTCTGCATTGTCCCATAACTTCTCAGGGAAGCTTCAGAACATGAAATTTTGACCTCCCACTATAGCAGAAAGGGTCTTTCTAGTTGTTGCACATCAAATCTAAGCTGTCTGAAGTGTTTTTCCAAAGTTATCAACATTTTAATGTTTGGCGTTACAGAATCGATCGTATCTCAGGATGAAAAATTGTATTCTGCATTGTCCCATAACTTTCCAGGGAAGCTTCAGAACATGAAATTTTGACCTAACACTATAGCAGAAAGGGTCTTTCTAGTAGTTGCACATCAAATCTAAGCTGTCTGAAGTGTTTATCGAAAGTTATCAACATTTTTATGTTTGGCGTTCCGGAATCGACCTTATCTCAGGCTGAAAACGAGTTGTCTGCATTGTGCCATAACTTTGCAGGGAAGCTTCAGGACCTTGAATTTTCACCACCCACTATATCAGAAAGGGTCTTTCTAGTAGTTACACATCAAATCTAAGCTGTCTGAAGTGTTTTTCCAAAGTTATCAACATTTTTATGTTTGGCGTTCCGGAACCCACCTTATCTCCGTCTGAAAACGTCTTATTTGGATTGTGCCATAACTTTGCAGGGAAGCCTCAGAACATGAAATTTTCACCTTCCACTACAGTAGAAATAGTCTTTCTCGTAGTTGCTCAACAAATCTAAGTTGTCTGAAGTGTTTTTCCAAAGTTATCAACATTTCTATGTTTGGCGTTCCGGAATCGACCTTATCTCAGGCTGTAAACGCGTTTTACGCATTGTGCCATAACTTTGCAGGGAAGCTTCAGAACATGAAATTTTCACCTCCCACTATAGCAGAAAGGGTCTTTCGAGCAGTTGCACATCAAATCTAAGCTGTCTGAAGTGTTTTTACAAAGTTATCAACATTTTTATGTTTGGCGTTCCGGAATCGACCTTATCTCAGGCTGAAAACGCGTTTTACGCATTGTGCCCTAACTTTGCGTAAAGCCTCAGAACATGAAATTTTCAACTGCCGCTATAGTAGAAAGGGTCTTTCTAGTAGTTGCACATCAAATCTAAGCTGTCTGAAGAGTTTTTACAAAGTTATCAACGTTTTTGTGTTTGGCATTCCGGAATCGACCTTATCTCAGGCTAAAAACGCGTTTTCTGCATTGTTCCATAACTTTGCAGGGAAGCTTCAGAACATGAAATGTTCACCTCCCACTATAGCAGAAAGGGCCTTTTTAGTAGTTGCACATCAAATCTATGCTGTCTGAAGTGTTTTTCCAAAGTTGTCAACATTTTTATGTTTGGCGTTCCGAAACCCACCTTATCTCAGGCTGAAAACGGGTTTTACGCATTGTGCCATAACTTTGCAGGGAAGCTTCAGAACATGAAATTTTCACCTCCCACAATGGCTGAAAGGGTCTTTCTAGTAGTTGCACATCAAATCTAAGCTGTCTGAAGTGTTTTTCCAGAATTATGAACATGTTTATGTTTGGCGTTCCGGAATCGACCTTATCTCAGGCTGAAAACGCGTTTTACGCATGGTGCCATAACTTTGCAGGGAAGCTTCAGAACGTGACATTTTAATCTTCCACTATAGCAGAAAGGGTCTTTCTAGTAGTTGCACATCAAAGCTTAGCTGTCTGAAGTGTTTTTCCAAAGTTATCAACATTTTTATGTTTTGCGTTCCGGAATCGACCTTATCTCAGGCTGAAAACGCGTTTTCTGCATTGTGCCATAACTTTGCAGGGAAGCTTCAGAACATGAAATTTTAAACTTGCGCTATAGCAGAAAAGGTCTTTCTAGTAGTTGTACATCAAATTTATGCTGTCTGAAGTGTTTTTCCAAAGTTATCCACATTTTAATGTTTGGCGTTCTGGAATCGACCTTATCTCAGGCTGAAAACGCGTTTTACGCATTGTGCCATAACTTTGCATAAAGCTTCAGAACATGAAATTTTCACCTCCTACTATAGCAGAAAGGGTCTTTCTAGTAGTTGCAGATAAAATCTAAGCTGTCTGAAATGTTTTTCCAAAGTTATCAACATTTTTTTGTTTGGCGTTCTGGAACCCACCTTATCTCAGTCTGAAAATGTGTTTTCTGCATTGTGCCGTATCTTTGCAGGGAAGCTTCAGAACATCGAATTTTCACCTCCCACAATAGTAGAAACGGTCTTTCGAGTAGTTGCACATCACATCTAAGTTGTCTGAAGTGTTTTTCCAAAGTTATCTACATTTTTATGTTTGGCGTTCCGGAATCGACCTTATCTCAGGCAGAAAACGTTTTTTCTGCATTGTGCCATAACTTTGCAGGGAAGCTTCAGAACATGAAATTTTCACATCCGACAATAGCAGAAAGGGTCTTTCTCGTAGTTGCACGTTAAAGCTAAGCTGTCTGAAGTTTTTTTCCAAACTTATCAACATTTTTATGTTTGGCGTTCCGGAGTCGACCTTATCTCAGGCTGAAAACGCTTTTTACGCATTGTGCCACAACTTTGCATAAAGCTTCAGAACATGAAATTTTCACCTCCCACTATAGCAGAAAGGGTCTTTCTAGTAGTTTCACGTGAAATCTAAGATGTCTGAAGTGTTTTTCCAAAGTTATCAAAATTGTTATGTTTGGCGTTCCGGAATCGACTTTATCTCAGGCTGAAAACGAGTTTTCCGCATTGTGCCATAACTTTGCAAGGGAGCTTCAGAACATGAAATTTTAAACTTCCACTATAGCAGAAAAGGTCTTTCTGGTAGTTGCACATCAAATCTAAGCTGTCTGAAGTGTTTTTCCAAAGTTTTCAACATTTTTATGTTTGGCGTTCGGGAACCCACCTAATCTCAGGCTGAAAACGCGTTTTACGCATTGTGCCATAACTTTGCATAAAGCTTTTGAACATGGAATTTTCACCTCCCACTATAGCAGAAAGGCTCTTTCTAGTAGTTGCACATCAAATCTAAGCTGTCTGAAGTGTTTTTCCAACGTTATCAACATTTTTATGTTAGACGTTCCGGAATCAACTGAACACCCCGTTTTCTGCATTGTGCCATAACTTTGCAGGGATGCATGAGAAAATGACATTTTAAAGTTCCACAATAGCAGATAGGGTGTTTCTAATACTTGCACATCAAATCTAAGCTGTCTGAAGTGTTTTTCCAAAGTTATCAACATTTTTATGTTTGGCGTTCCGGAATCGACCTTATCTCAGGCTGAAAACGCGTTTAACGCATTGTTCCATAACTTTGCAGGGAAGCTTCAGAACATGAAATTTTCACCTCCCACAATCGCAGAAATGGTCTTTCTAGTAGTTGCACATCAAATCTAAGCTGTCTGAAGTGTTTTTCCAAAGTTATCAACATTTTTATGTTTGGCGTTCCGGAATCGACCTTATCTCAGGCTGAAAACGCGTTTTCGGAATTGTGCCATAACTTTGCAGGGAAGCTTCGGAACATGAAATTTTAAACTTGCGCTATAGCAGAAAAGGTCTTTCTCGAAGTTGTACATCAAATCTAAGCTGTCTGAAGTGTTTTTCCAAAGTTATCAACATTTTAACGTTTGGTGTTCCGGAATTGACCTCATCTCAGGCTGAAAACGCGTTTTCTGCATTGTGCCATAACTTTGCAGGGAAGCTTCAGAATATAATATTTTAACCTCCCACTATTGCAGAAGGGGTCTGTCTTGTAGTTGCACGTCAAATCTAAGCTGTCTGAAGTGTTTTTCCAAAGTTATCAACATTTTTATGTTTGGCGTTCTGGAACCCACCTTATCACAAGCTGAAAACGCGTTTTCTGCATTGTGCCATAACTTTGCAGGGAACCTTCAGAACATGAAATTTTCACGTCCCACTATACCAGAAAGGGTCTTTCTAGTAATTGCACATCAAATCTAAGCTGTCTGAAGTGTTTTTCGAAAGTTATGAACATTTTTATGTTTCGCGTTCCGTAATCGACCTTATCTCAGGATGAAAAATCGTTTTCTGCATTGTCCCATAACTTTCCATGGGAAGCTTCAGAACATGAAATTTTGACCTTCCACTATAGCAGAAAGGGTCTTTCTAGTAGTTGCACATCAAATCTCAGCTGTCTGAAGTGTTTTTCCAAAGTTATCAACATTTTTACGTTTGGCGTTCCGGAATCGACCTTATGTGAGGCTGAAAACGCGTTTTCTGCATTGTGCCATAACTTTGCAGGGAAGCTTCAGAACAAAAAAATTTCACCTCCCACTATAGCAGAAAGGGTCTTTCGAGTAGTTGCACATCAAATCTAAGCTGTCTGAAGTGTTTTTCAAAAGTTATCAACATTTTTATGTTTGGCGATCCGGAATCGACCTTATCTCAGGCTGAAAACGCGTTTCACGCATTGTGCCATAACTTTGCAGGGAAGATTCAGAACAGGAAATTTTCACCTCCCACTATATCAGAAAGGGTCTTTCTAGTAGTTGCACATCAAATCTCAGCTGTCTGAAGTGTTTTTCCGAAGTTATTAACATTTTTTATGTTTGGCGTTCCGGAATTGACCTTATGTGAGGCTGAAAACGCGTTTTCTGCATTGTGACATAACTTTGCAGGGAAGCTTCAAAACATAAAATTTTCACCTCCCACGATAGCAGAAAGGCTCTTTCTAGTAGTTGCACATCAAATCTGAGCTGTCTGAAGTGTTTTTCCAAAGTAATCAACATTTTTGTGTTTGGCGAATCGGAACCCACCTTATCTCAGGCTGAAAACGTGTTTTCTGCATTGTGCCACAACTTTGCAGGGAAGCTTCAGAACATGAAATTTTAACCTCCCACTATAGCAGAACGGGTCTTTCTAGTAGTTGCAAATCAAATCTAAGCTGTCTGAAGTGTTTTTCCAAAGTTATCAACATTTTTATGTTTGGCGTTCCGAAACCCACCTTATCTCACTCTGTAAGCGCGTTTTCTGCATTGTGCCATAACTTCTCAGGGAAGCTTCAGAACATGAAATTTTCACCTCGCACTATAGCAGAAAGGGTCGTTCTAGTAGTTGCACATCAAATCTAAGCTGTCTGAAGTGTTTTTCGAAAGTCATCAACATTTTATGTTTGGCGTTCCGGAATGGACCTTATCTCAGGATGAAAACGCATTTTCTGCATTGTGCCATAACTTTTCAGGGAAGCTTCAGAAAATGAAATTTTAACCTGCCACCATAGCAGAAAGGGTCTTTCTAGTAGTTGCACATCAAATCTAAGATGTCTGAAGTGTTTTTCCAAAGTTATCAACACTGTTATGTTTGGCGTTCCGTAATCAACCTTATCTCAGCCTCAAAACGCGTTCTCTGCATTGTGCCATCACTTTGCAGGAAAGCTGCAGAATATGAAATTTTCACCTCCCACTATAGCAGAAAGGGTCTTTCTAGTAGTTGCACATCAAATCTAAGCTGTCTGAAGTGTTTTTCCAAAGATAGCAACATTTTTATGTTTGCCGTTCTGAAATCAACGTCATCTCTTACTGAAAACGATTTTTACGCATTGTGCCAGAACTTTGCAGCGAAGCTTCAGAAGATGAAATTTTCACCTCCCACTATAGCAGAATGGGTCTTTCTAGTAGTTCCACATCAAATCTAAGCTGTCTGAAGTGTTTTTCCAAAGTTATCAACATTTTTACGTTTGGCGTTCCGGAATCGACCTGATCTCAGGCTGAAAATGCGTTTTCTGCATTGTTCCATAACTTTGCAGGGAAGCTTCAGAACATGAAATTTTAACCTCCGACTATAGCAGAATGCGTCTTTCTAGTAGTTGCACATCAAATCTAAGCTGTCTGAAGTGTTTTTCCAAAGTTATCAATATTTTTATGTTTGGCGTTCCGGAACCCACCTTATCTCAGCCTGAAAACGCGTTTTACATATTTTGCCATAACTTTGCAGGGAAGCTTCAGAACATGAAATTTTAACACCCCACTATAGGAGAAAGGTCTTTCTAGTAGTTGCACATCAAATCTAAGCTGTCTGAAGTGTTTTTCTAAAGTTATCAACATTCTTATGTTTGGCGTTCCGGAATCAACCTTATCTCAGGCTGAAAACGCGTTTTACGCATTGTGCCATAACTTTGCAGGAAAGCTTCAGAACATGAAATTTTCAACTCCCACTATAGCAGAAAGGTTCTTTGTAGTAGTTGCACATCAAATCTAAGCTGTCTGAAGTGTTTTTCGGAAGTTATCAACATTTTTATGATTGGCGTTCCAGAATCGACCTTATCTCAGGCTGAAAACTCGTTGTCTGCATTTTGCCATAACTTTGCAAGGAAGCTTCAGAACATGAAATTTTCCCGTCCCACTATAGCAGAAAGGGACTTTCTAGTAGTTGCACATCAAATCTAAGCTGTCTGAAGTGTTTTACGAAAGTTATCAACAGTTTTACGTTTCGCGTTCCAGAATCGACCTTTTCTCAGGCTGAAAACGCGTTTTCTGCATTGTGCCATAACTTTGCATGGAAGCTTCAGAACATGAAATGTTCACCTCCCACTATAGCAGAAAGGGTCGTTCTAGTAGTTGCACATCAAATCTTAGCTGTCTGAAGTGTTTTTCGAAAGTTATCAACATTTTTATGTTTGGCGTTCCACAATCGACCTTATCTCAGCCTGAAAACGCATTTCTGCATTGTGCCATAACTTTGCAGGGAAGCTTCAGAACATGAAATTTTCACGTCCCACTATAGCAGAAAGGGTCTTTCTAGTAGTTGCACATCAAATCTAAGCTGTCTGAAGTGTTTTTCGAAAGTTATCAACATTTTTATGTTTGGCGTTCCGGAATCGACCTTATTTCAGGATGAAAAATAGTTTTCTGCATTGTCCCATAACTTTGCAGGGAAGATTCAGAACATGAAATTTTCACGTCCCACTATAGCAGAAAGGGTCTTTCTAGTATTAGCACATCAAATCTAAGCTGTCTGAAGTGTTTTTCGAAAGTTATCAACATTTTTATGTTTGGCGTTCCGGAACCCACCTTATCTCAAGCTGAAAACGCGTTTTCTGCATTGTGCCATAACTTTGCAGGGAGGCTTCAGAACATGAAATGTTCACCCCCCACTATAGCAGAACGGGTCTTTCTAGTAGTTGCACATCAAATCTAAGCTGTCTGAAGTGTTTTTCGGAAGTTATCAACATTTTTATGATTGGCGTTCCAGAATCGACCTTATCTCAGGCTGAAAACGCGTTGTCTGCATTGTGCCATAACTTTGCAAGGAAGCTTCAGAACATGAAATTTTCCCATCCCACTATAGCAGAAAGGGTCTTTCTAGTAGTTGCACATCAAATCTAAGCTGTCTGTAGTGTTTTTCGAAAGTTATCAACATTTTTATGTTTGGCGTTCCAGAATCGACTTTATCTCAGGCTGAAAACGGGTTGTCTGCATTGTGCCATAACATTGCATGGAAGCTTCAGAACATGAAATGTTCACCAACCACTATAGCAGAAAGGGTCTTTCTAGTAGTTGCACATCAAATCTAAGCTGTCTGAAGTGTTTTTCGAAAGTTATCAACATTTTTATGTTTGGCGTTCCGGAACCCACCTTATCTCAAGCTGAAAACGCGTTTTCTGCATTGTGCCATAACTTCGCAGGGAGGCTTCAGAACATGAAATGTTCACCTCCCACTATAGCAGAAAGGGTCTTTCTAGTAGTTGCACATCAAATCTAAGCTGTCTGAAGTGTTTTTCGGAAGTTATCAACATTTTTATGTTTGGCGTTCCAGAATCGACTTTATCTCAGGCTGAAAACGCGTTGTCTGCATTGTGCCATAACTTTGCATGGAAGCTTCTGAACATGAAATTTTTACCTCCCACTATAGCAGAAAGGGTCTTTCTAGTAGTTGCACATCAAATCTAAGCTGTCTGAAGTGTTTTTCGGAAGTTATCAACATTTTTATGTTTGGCGTTCCAGAATCGACTTTATCTCAGGCTGAAAACGCGTTTTCTGCATTGTGCCATAACTTTGCAGGGAAGCTTCAGAACATGAAATTTTCAACTCCCACTACAGCAGAAAGGGTTTTTCTAGTAGTTGCACGTCAAATCTAAGCTGTCTGAAGTGTTTTTCCAAAGTTATCAACATTTTTATGTTTGGTGTTCCGGAACCCACCTTATCTCAGGCTGAAAACGCGTTTTCTGCATTGTGCCATAACTGTGCAGGGAAACTTCAGAACATGAAAATTTCACCTACCACTTTAGCAGAAAGGGTGTTTCTCGCAGTTGCACATCAAATCTATGCTGTCTGAAGTGTGTTTCGAAAGTTATTAACACTTTTATGTTTGGCGTTCCGAAACCCACCTTATCTCAGGCTGAAAAGCGTTTTTACGCATTGTGCCATAACTTTTCAGGGAAGCTTCAGAACATGAAATTTTCACCTCCCACTATAGCAGAAAGGGTGTTTCTAGTAGTTGCACATCAAATCTAAGCTGTCTGAAGTGTTTTTCGAAAGTTATCAACATTTTTATGTTTGGCGTTCCGGAATCGACTTTATCTCAGGCTGAAAACGGGTTGTCTGCATTGTGCCATAACATTGCATGGAAGCTTCAGAACATGAAATGTTCACCAACCACTATAGCAGAAAGGGTCTTTCTTGTAGTTGCACATCAAATCTAAGCTGTCTGAAGTGTTTTTCGAAAGTTATCAACATTTTTATGTTTGGCGTTCCGGAACCCACCTTATCTCAAGCTGAAAACGCGTTTTCTGCATTGTGCCATAACTACGCAGGGAGGCTTCAGAACATGAAATGTTCACCTCCCACTATAGCAGAAAGGGTCTTTCTAGTAGTTGCACATCAAATCTAAGCTGTCTGAAGTGTTTTTCGGAAGTTATCAACATTTTTATGTTTGGCGTTCCAGAATCGACTTTATCTCAGGCTGAAAACGCGTTGTCTGCATTGTGCCATAACTTTGCATGGAAGCTTCTGAACATGAAATTTTAACCTCCCACTATAGCAGAAAGGGTCTTTCTAGTAGTTGCACATCAAATCTAAGCTGTCTGAAGTGTTTTTCGGAAGTTATCAACATTTTTATGTTTGGTGTTCCGGAACCCACCTTATCTCAAGCTGAAAACGCGTTTCCTGCATTTTGCCATAACATTGCAGGGAAGCTTCAGAACATGAAATTTTCACGTCCCACTATAGCAGAAAGGGTCTTTCTAGTAGTTGCACATCAAATCTAAGCTGTCTGAAGTGTTTTTCGAAAGTTATCAACATTTTTATGTTTGGCGTTCCGGAACCCACCTTATCTCAAGCTGAAAACGGGTTTTCTGCATTGTGCCATAACTTTGCAGGTATGCTTCAGAACATGAAATTTTCACGTCCCACTATAGCAGAAAGGGTCTTTCTAGTAGTTGCACAGTAAAATCTAAGCTGTCTGAAGTGTTTTTCGAAAGTTATCAACATTTTTTTTGTTTGGCGTTCCGAAATCGATTTTATCTCAAGCTGAAAACGCGTTTTCTGCATTGCGCCATAACTTTGCAGGGAAGCTTCAGAACATGAAATTTTCACGTCCCACTACAGCAGAAAGGGTTTTTCTAGTAGTTGCACGTCAAATCTAAGCTGTCTGAAGTGTTTTTCCAAAGTTATCAACATTTTTATGTTTGGCGTTCCGGAACCCACCTTATCTCAGGCTGAAAACGCGTTTTCTGCATTGTGCCATAACTGTGCAGGGAAACTTCAGAACATGAAAATTTCACCTACCACTTTAGCAGAAAGGGTGTTTCTCGCAGTTGCACATCAAATCTATGCTGTCTGAAGTGTGTTTCGAAAGTTATTAACACTTTTATGTTTGGCGTTCCGAAACCCACCTTATCTCAGGCTGAAATCGCGTTTTCTGCATTGTGCCATAACTTGGCAGGGAAGCTTCAGAACATGAAATTTTCACATCCCACTATAGCAGAAAGAGTCTTTCTAGTAGTTCCACATCAAATCTAAGCTGTCTGAAGTGTTTTTGCAAAGTTATCAACATTTTTATGTTTGGCGTTCCGGAATCGAGCTTATCTCAGGCTGAAAACGCGTTTTCTGCATTGTGCAATACCTTTGGAGGAAAGCTTCAGAACATGACATTTTCAAATCCCACTATAGTAGAAAAGGTCTTTCTCGTACTTGCACATCAAATCTAAGCTGTCTGAAGTGTTTTTCGAAAGTTTTCAACATTTTTATATTTGGCGTTCCTGAATCGACCTTATCTCAGGCTGAAAACGCGTTTTCTGCAATGTGCCATAACTTTGCAGGGAAGGTTCAGAACATGAAAATTTCAACTCCCACTATAGCAGAAAGGGTCTTTCGAGTAGTTGCACATCAAATCTAAGCTGTCTGAAGTGTTTTTTCGAAAGTTATCAACATTTTTATGTTTGGCGTTCTGGCACCCACCTTATCTCAGGCTGAAAATGCGTTCTCTGCATTGTGCCACATCTTTGCAAGGAAGCGTCTGAACATGAAATTTTAACATCCCACTATAGCAGAATCGGTCTTTCTCGTAATTGCACATCAAATCTAAGCAGTTTGAAGTGTTTTTCCAAAGTTATCAACATTTTTATGTTTGGCATTCCAGAATCGACCTTATCTCTGGCTGAAAACGCGTTTTCTGCATTGTGCCATAACTTTGCAGGGAAGCTTCAGAACATGAAATTTTCATATCCCACTATTGCAGAAAGGATCTTTCTTGCAGTTGCACATCAAATGTAAGCTGTCTGAAGTGTTTTTCGAAAGTTCTCAACATTTTTATGTTTGGAGTTCTGAAATCAACCTCATCTCAGGCTGAAAACGCGTTTTACGCATTGTGCCACAACTTTGCAGGGAAGCTTCAGAACATGAAATTTCCACCTCCCACTATAGCAGAAAGGGTCTTTCTTGTAGTTGCACATCAAATCTAAGCTGTCGAAAGTATTTTTCCAAAGTTATCAACATTTTTATTTTTGGCGTTTCGTAATCGACCTTATCACAGGCTGAAAACGCGTTTTCTGCATTGTGCCATAACTTTGCAGGGAATTTTCAGAACATGAAATTTTCATATCCCACTATAGCAGAAAGGGTCTTTCTAGTACTTGCACATCAAATCTAAGCTGCCTGTAGTGTTTTTCCGAAGTTATCAACATTTTTATGTTTGGCGTATCGGAATTGACCTTATGTGAGGCTGAAAACGCGTTTTCTGCATTGTGCCATAACTTTGCAGGGAAACTTCAGAACATGACATTTAAACATCCCACTAAAGCAGAAAGGGTCTTTCTAGTACTTGCACATCAAATCTAAGCTGTCTGAAGTGTTTTTCCGAAGTTATCAACATTTTTATGTTTGGCGTATCGGAATTGACCTTATGTGAGGCTGAAAACGCGTTTTCTGCATTGTGCCATAACTTTGCAGGGAAACTTCAGAACATGACATTTAAACATCCCACTAAAGCAGAAAGGGTCTTTCGAGTAGTTGCACATCCAATCTAAGCTGTCTGAAGTGTTTTTACAAAGTTCTCAACATTTTTATGTTTGGCGTTCTGGAACCCACCTTATCTCAGGCTGAAAACGCGTTTTACGCATTGTGCCATAACTTTGCAAGGAAGCTTCAGAACATGAAATGTTCACCTCCCACTATAGCAGAAAGGGTCTTTCTCGTAGTTGCACATCAAATCTAAGCTGTCTGAAGTGTTTTCCCAAAGTTATCAACATTTTTATGTTTGGCGTTCCGGAACCCACCTTATCTCAGGCTGAAAACGCGTTTTCTGTATTGTGCCATAACTTCTCAGGGAAGCTTCAGAACATGAAATGTTCAAGTCCCACTAATTCAGAAAGGGTTTTTCTAGTAGTTGCACATCAAATCTAAGATGTCTGAAGTGTTTTCCCAAAGTTATCAACATTTTTATGTTTGGCGTTCCGGAATCAACCTTATCTCAGGCTGAAAACGCATTTTCTGCATTGTGCCATAACTTTGCAAGGAAGCTTCAGTACATGAAATTTTCACCTCCCACTATACCAGAAAGGGTCTTTCTAGTAGTTGCACATCAAATCTAAGATGTCTGAAGTGTTTTCCCAAAGTTATCAACATCTTTATGTTTGGCGTTCCGGAATCGACCTTATTTCAGGCCGAAAACGCTTTTTACGCTTTGTGCCATAAATTTGCAGGGAAGCTTCAGAAAATGAAATTTTCACGTCCCACTATAGCAGAAAGGGTCTTTCTTGTAGTTGCACATCAAATCTAAGCTGTCTGAAATGTTGTCCCAAAGTTATCAACATTTTTACGTTTGGCGTTTCGGAACCCACCTTATCTCAGGCTGAAATCGCGTTTTCTGCATTGTGCCATAACTTCTCAGGGAAGCTTCAGAACATGATATGTTCACCTCCCACTTAGCAGAAAGGGTCTTTCTAGTATTTGCACATCAAATCTAAGCTGTCTGAAGTGTTTTTCGAAAGTTATCAACATTTTTATGTTTGGCGTTCCGGAACCCACCTTATCTCAAGCCGAAAACGCGTTTTCTGCATTGTGCCAAAACTTCGCAGGGAAGCTTCAGAACATGAAATTTTCACGTCCCACTATAGCAGAAAGGGTCTTTCTAGTAGTTGCACATCAAATCTAAGCTGTCTGAAGTGTTTTTCGAAAGTTATCAACATTTTTATTTTTGGCGTTCCGGAACCCACCTTATCTCAAGCTGAAAACGCGTTTTCTGCATTGTGCCATAACTTTGCAGGGAGGCTTCAGAACATGAAATGTTCACCTCCCACTATAGCAGAAAGGGTCTTTCTAGTAGTTGCACATCAAATCTAAGCTGTCTGAAGTGTTTTTCGGAAGTTATCAACATTTTTATGTTTGGCATTCCAGAATCGACCTTATCTTAGCCTGAAAACGCGTTGTCTGCATTGTGCCATAACTTTGCATGGAAGCTTCCGAACATGAAATTTTAAGCTCCCACTATAGCAGAAAGGGTCTTTCTAGTAGTTGCACATCAAATCTAAGCTGTCTGAAGTGTTTTTCCAAAGTTATCAACATTTTTTATGTTTGGCGTTCCGAAACCCACCTTATCTCAAGCTGAAAACGCGTTTTCGGCATTGTGCCATACCTTTGCAGGGCAGCTTCAGAACATGAAATTTTCACGTCCCATTATAGTAGAAAGGGTCTTTCTAGTAGTTGCACATCAAATCTAAGCTGTCTGAAGTGTTTTTCGAAAGTTATCAACATTTTTATGTTTGGCGTTGCGGAATCGACCTTATCTCAGGCAGAAAACGCGTTTTACGCTTTGTGCCATAACTTTGCAGGTAAGCTTCAGAAAATGAAATTTTCACCTCCCACCATAGCAGAAAGGGTTTTTCTAGTAGTTGCACATCAAATCTAAGATGTGTGAAGTGTTTTCCCAAAGTTATCAACATTTTTATGTTTGGCGTTCCGGAATCAACCTTATCTCAGGCTGAAAACGCATTTTCTGCATTGTGCCATAACTTTGCAAGGAAGCTTCAGAACATGAAATTTTCACCTCCCACTATACCAGAAAGGGTCTTTCTAGTAGTTGCACATCAAATCTAAGATGTCTGAAGTGTTTTCCCAAAGTTATCAACATTTTTATGTTTGGCGTTCCGGAATCAACCTTATCTCAGGCTGAAAACGCATTTTCTGCATTGTGCCATAACTTTGCAAGGAAGCTTCAGAACATGAAATTTTCACCTCCCACTATACCAGAAAGGGTCTTTCTAGTAGTTGCACATCAAATCTAAGCTGTCTGAAGTGTTTTTCCAAAGTTATCAACATTTATATATTTGGCGTTCCGGAATCGACCTTATGTCAGGATGAAAAATCGTTTTTTGCATTGTCCCAGAACTTTGCAGGGAAGATTCAGAACATGAAATTTTCACCTCCCACTATATCAGAAAGGGTCTTTCTAGTATTTGCACGTCAAATCTAAGCTGTCTGAAGTGTTTTTCGAAAGTTATCAACATTTTTATGTTTGGCGTTCCGGAACCCACCTTATCTCAGGCTGAAAACGCGTTTTCGGCATTGTGCCATAACTTTGCAGGGAAGCTTCAGAACATGACATTTTCACGTCCCACTATAGCAGAAAGGGTCTTTCTAGTAGTTGCACATCAAATCTAAGCTGTCTGAAGTGTTTTTCGAAAGTTATCAACATTTTTATGTTTGGCGTTCCGGAATCAACCTTATCTCAGGCTGAAAACGCGTTTTCTGCATTGTGCCATAACTTTGCAAGGAAGCTTCCGAACATGAAATTTTCCCGTCCCACAATGGCAGAAAGGGTCTTTCTAGTAGTTGCACATCAAATCTAAGCTGTCAGAAGTGTTTTTCGAAAGTTATCAACATTTTTATGTTTGGCGTTCCGGAATCGACCTTATCTCAAGCTGAAAACGCGTTTTCTGCATTGTGCCATAACTTTGCAGGGAAGCTTCAGAACATGAAATGTTCACCTCCCACTATAGCAGAAAGGGTCTTTCTAGTAGTTGCACATCAAATCTAAGCTGTCTGAAGTGTTTTTCGAAAGTTATCAACATTTTTATGTTTCGCGTTCCAGAATCGACCTTATCTCAGGCTGAAAACGCGTTTTCTGCATTGTGCCATAACTTTGCATGGAAGCTTCCGAACATGAAATGTTCACCTCCCACTATAGCAGAAAGGGTCTTTCTAGTAGTTGCACATCAAATATAAGCTGTCTGAAGTGTTTTTCGAAAGTTATCAACATTTTTATGTTTGGCGTTCCGGAATCGACCTTATCTCAAGCTGAAAACGGGTTTTCTGCATTGTGCCATAACTTTGCAAGGAAGCTTCAGAACATGAAATTTTCACCTCCCACTATACCAGAAAGGGTCTTTCTAGTAGTTGCACATCAAATCTAAGATGTCTGAAGTGTTTTCCCATAGTTATTAACATTTTTATGTTTGGCGTTCCGGAATCGACCTTATCTCAGGCTGAAAACGCGTTTTCTGCATTGTGCCATAACTTTGCAGGGAAATTTCAGAACATGAAATTTTCACGTGCCACTATAGCAGAAAGGGTCTTTCTAGTAGTTGCACATCAAATCTAAGCTGTCTGAAGTGTTTTTCGAAAGTTATCAACATTTTTATGTTTGGCGTTCCGGAATCGACCTTATCTCAGGCTGAAAACGCGTTTTCTGCATTGTGCCATAACTTCGCATGGAAGCTTCAGAACATGAAATGTTCACCTCCCACTATAGCAGAAAGGGTCTTTCTAGTAGTTGCACATCAAATATAAGCTGTCTGAAGTGTTTTTCGAAAGTTATCAACATTTTTATGTTTGGCGTTCCGGAATCCACCTTATCTCAGGATGAAAAATCGTTTTCTGCATTGTCCCTTAACTTTGCAGGGAAGATTCAGAACATGAAATTTTCATCTCCCACTATAGCAGAAAGGGTCTTTCTAGTATTTGCACATCAAATCTAAGCTGTCTGAAGTGTTTTTCGAAAGATATCAAAATTTTTATGTTTGGCGTTCCGGAACCCACCTTATCTCAAGCTGAAAACGGGTTTTCTGCATTGTGCCATAACTTTGCAGGGATGCTTCAGAACATGAAATTTTCATCTCCCACTATAGCAGAAAGGATCTTTCTAGTAGTTGCAAATCAAATCTAAGCTGTCTGAAGTGTTTTTCGAAAGTTATCAACATTTTTATGTTTGGCCTTCCGGGATCGACCTTATCTCAGGCTGAAAACGCGTTTTACGCATTGTGCCATAACTTTGCAGGGAAGCTTCAGAACATGAAATGTTCACCTCCCACTATAGCAGAAAGGGTCTTTCTAGTAGTTGCACATCAAATGTTAGCTGTCTGAAGTGTTTTTCGAAAGTTATCAACATTTTTATGTTTGGCGTTCCGGAACCCACCTTATCTCAAGCTGAAAACGCGTTTTCTGCATTGTGCCATAACTTTGCAGGGAGGCTTCAAAACATGAAATTTTAACCTCCCACTATAGCAGAAAGGGTCCTTCTAGTAGTTGCACATCAAAACTAGGATGTCTGAACTGTTTTCCCAAAGTTATCAACATTTTTATATCTGGCGTTCCGGAATCGACCTTATCTCAGGCTGAAAACGGGTTTTACGCATTGTGCCATAACTTTACAGGGAAGCTTCAGAACATGAAATTTTGACATCCCACTATAGCAGAAAGGGTCTTTCTAGTAGTTGCACATCAAATGTTAGCTGTCTGAAGTGTTTTTCATAAGTTATGAACATTTTTATGTTTGGCGTTCCGGAATCGATCTTTTCACAGGATGAAAAATCGTTTTCTGCATTGTCCCATAACTTTCCAGGGAAGCTTCAGAACATGAAATTTTGACCTCCCACTATAGCAGAAAGGTTCTTTGTAGTAGTTGCACATCAAATCTAAGATGTCTGAAGTGTTTTTCGGAAGTTATCAACATTTTTATGATTGGCGTTCCGGAATCGACCTTATCTCAGGATGAAAAATAGTTTTCTGCATTGTCCCATAACTTTGCAGGGAAGATTCAGAACATGAAATTTTCACGTCCCACTATAGCAGAAAGGGTCTTTCTAGTATTAGCACATCAAATCTAAGCTGTCTGAAGTGTTTTTCGAAAGTTATCAACATTTTTATGTTTGGCGTTCCGGAACCCACCTTATCTCAAGCTGAAAACGCGTTTTCTGCATTGTGCCATAACTTCGCAGGGAGGCTTCAGAACATGCAATGTTCCCCTCCCACTATAGCAGAAAGGGTCTTTCTAGTAGTTGCACATCAAATCTAAGCTGTCTGAAGTGTTTTTCGGAAGTTATCAACATTTTTATGTTTGGCGTTCCAGAATCGACTTTATCTCAGGCTGAAAACGCGTTGTCTGCATTGTGCCATAACTTTGCATGGAAGCTTATGAATATGAAATTTTAACCTCCCACTATAGCAGAAAGGGTCTTTCTAGTAGTTGCACATCAAATCTAAGCTGTCTGAAGTGTTTTTCGGAAGTTATCAACATTTTTATGTTTGGCGTTCCAGAATCGACTTTATCTTAGGCTGAAAACGCGTTGTCTGCATTGTGCCATAACTTTGCATGGAAGCTTCAGAACATGAAATGTTCATCTCCCACTATAGCAGAAAGGGTCTTTCTAGTAGTTGCACATCAAATCGAAGCTGTCTGAAGTGTTTTTCGAAAGTTATCAACATTTTTATGTTTGGTGTTCCGGAACCCACCTTATCTCAACCTGAAAACGCGTTTCCTGCATTTTGCCATAACATTGCAGGGAAGCTTCAGAACATGAAATTTTCACGTCCCACTATAGCAGAAAGGGTCTTTCTAGTAGTTGCACATCAAATCTAAGCTGTCTGAAGTGTTTTTCGAAAGTTATCAACATTTTTATGTTTGGCGTTCCGGAACCCACCTTATCTCAAGCTGAAAACGGGTTTTCTGCATTGTGCCATAACTTTGCATGTATGCTTCAGAACATGAAATTTTCACGTCCCACTATAGCAGAAAGGGTCTTTCTAGTAGTTGCACAGTAAAATCTAAGCTGTCTGAAGTGTTTTTCGAAAGTTATCAACATTTTTTTTGTTTGGCGTTCCGGAACCCACTTTATCTCAGGCTGAAAACGCGTTGTCTGCTTTGTGCCATAACTTTGCATGGAAGCTTCTGAACATGAAATTTTAACCTCCCACTATAGTAGAAATGGTCTTTCTAGTAGTTGCACATCAAATCTAAGCTGTCTGAAGTGTTTTTCGAAAGTTATCAACATTTTTATGTTTGGCGTTCCAGAATCGACCTTATCTCAGCCTGAAAACGCATTTCTGCATTGTGCCATAACTTTGCATGGAAGCTTCCGAACATGAAATGTTCACCTCCCACTATAGCAGAAAGGGTCTTTCTAGTAGTTGCACATCAAATCTAAGCTGTCTGAAGTGTTTTTCGAAAGTTATCAACATTTTTATGTTTGGCGTTCCGGAATCGACCTTATCTCAAGCTGAAAACGGGTTTTCTGCATTGTGCCATAACTTTGCAAGGAAGCTTCAGAACATGAAATTTTCACCTCCCACTATACCAGAAAGGGTCTTTCTAGTAGTTGCACATCAAATCTAAGATGTCTGAAGTGTTTTCCCATAGTTATTAACATTTTTATGTTTGGCGTTCCGGAATCGACCTTATCTCAGGCTGAAAACGCGTTTTCTGCATTGTGCCATAACTTTGCAGGGAAATTTCAGAACATGAAATTTTCACGTGCCACTATAGCAGAAAGGGTCTTTCTAGTAGTTGCACATCAAATCTAAGCTGTCTGAAGTGTTTTTCGAAAGTTATCAACATTTTTATGTTTGGCGTTCCGGAATCGACCTTATCTCAGGCTGAAAACGCATTTTACGCATTGTGCCATAACTTTGCAAGGAAGCTTCAGAACATGAAATGTTCACCTCCCACTATAGCAGAAAGGGTCTTTCTAGTAGTTGCACATCAAATGTTAGCTGTCTGAAGTGTTTTTCCAAAGTTATGAACATTTTTATGTTTCGCGTTCCAGAATCGACCTTATCTCAGCCTGAAAACGCATTTCTGCATTGTGCCATAACTTTGCATGGAAGCTTCCGAACATGAAATGTTCACCTCCCACTATAGCAGAAAGGGTCTTTCTAGTAGTTGCACATCAAATCTAAGCTGTCTGAAGTGTTTTTCGAAAGTTATCAACATTTTTATGTTTGGCGTTCCGGAATCGACCTTATCTCAGGCTGAAAACGCATTTTACGCATTGTGCCATAACTTTGCAAGGAAGCTTCAGAACATGAAATGTTCACCTCCCACTATAGCAGAAAGGGTCTTTCTAGTAGTTGCACATCAAATGTTAGCTGTCTGAAGTGTTTTTCCAAAGTTATGAACATTTTTATGTTTCGCGTTCCAGAATCGACCTTATCTCAGGCTGAAAACGCGTTTTCTGCATTGTGCCATAACTTCGCATGGAAGCTTCAGAACATGAAATGTTCACCTCCCACTATAGCAGAAAGGGTCTTTCTAGTAGTTGCACATCAAATATAAGCTGTCTGAAGTGTTTTTCGAAAGTTATCAACATTTTTATGTTTGGCGTTCCGTAATCCACCTTATCTCAGGATGAAAAATCGTTTTCTGCATTGTCCCTTAACTTTGCAGGGAAGATTCAGAACATGAAATTTTCATCTCCCACTATAGCAGAAAGGGTCTTTCTAGTATTTGCACATCAAATCTAAGCTGTCTGAAGTGTTTTTCGAAAGATATCAAAATTTTTATGTTTGGCGTTCCGGAACCCACCTTATCTCAAGCTGAAAACGGGTTTTCTGCATTGTGCCATAACTTTGCAGGGAAGCTTCAGAACATGAAATGTTCACCTCCCACTATAGCAGAAAGGGTCTTTCTAGTAGTTGCACATCAAATGTTAGCTGTCTGAAGTGTTTTTCGAAAGTTATCAACATTTTTATGTTTGGCGTTCCGGAATCGACCTTATCTCAGGCTGAAAACGGGTTTTACGCATTGTGCCATAACTTTACAGGGAAGCTTCAGAACATGAAATTTTGACCTCCCACTATAGCAGAAAGGGTCTTTCTAGTAGTTGCACATCAAATGTTAGCTGTCTGAAGTGTTTTTCATAAGTTATGAACATTTTTATGTTTGGCGTTCCGGAACCCACCTTATCTCAGGATGAAAATGCGTTTTCTGCATTGTCCCATAACTTTCCAGGGAAGCTTCAGAACATGAAATTTTGACCTCCCACTATAGCAGAAAGGTTCTTTGTAGTAGTTGCACATCAAATCTAAGCTGTCTGAAGTGTTTTTCGGAAGTTATCAACATTTTTATGATTGGCGTTCCAGAATCGACCTTATCTCAGGCTGAAAACTCGTTGTCTGCATTGTGCCATAACTTTGCAAGGAAGCTTCAGAACATGAAATTTTCCCGTCCCACTATAGCAGAAAGGGTCTTTCTAGTCGTTGTACATCAAATCTAAGCTGTCTGAAGTGTTTTTCCAAAGTCATCAACATTTTTATGTTTGGCGTTCCGGAATCGACCTTATCTCAGGCTGAAAACGCGTTTTCTGCATTGTGCCATAACTTTGCAGGGAAGCTTCAGAACATGAAATTTTAATCTTGCGCTATAGCAGAAAAGGTCTTTCTAGTAGTTGTACATCAAATCTAAGCTGTCTGAAGTGTTTTTCCAAAGTTAACAACATTTTAATGTTTGGCGTTCCGGAACCCACCTTATCTCAGGCTGAAAACGCGTTTTCTGCGTTGTGCCATAACTTTGCAGGGAAGCTTCAGAACATGAAATTTTCACCTCCCACTATAGCAGAAACGGTATGTCTTGTAATTGCACATCAAATCTAAGCTGTCTGAAGTGTTTTTCCAAAGTTATCAACATTTTTATGTTTGGCGTTCCGGAATCGACCTTATCTCAGGCTGAAAACGCGTTTTCTGCATTGTGCCATAACTTTGCAGGGAAGCTTCAGAACATGAAATTTTAATCTTGCGCTAAAGCAGAAAAGGTCTTTCTAGTAGTTGCACATCAAATCTAAGCTGTCTGAAGTGTTTTTCCAAAGTTATCTACATTTTTATGTTTGGCGTTCCTGAATCGACCTTACCTCAGGCTGAAAACGTTTTTTCTGCATTGTGCCATAACTTTGCAGGGAAGCTTCAGAACATGAAATTTTCACACCCCACTATAGCAGAAAGGGTCTTTCTAGTAGTTGCTCATCAAATCTAAGCTGTCGAAAGTATTTTTCCAAAGTTATCAACATTTTTATTTTTGGCGTTCCGGAATCGACCTTATCTCAGGCTGAAAACACGATTTTCGCATTCTGCCATAACTTTGCAGTGAAGCTTCAGAACATGAAATTTTCATATCCCACTATAGAAGACAGCGTCTCTCTAGTTAGTTGCACATCAAATCTAAGCTGTCTGAAGTGTTTTTCCAAAGTTTTCAACATATTTATGTTTGGCGGTCCGGAACCCACCTTTTCTCAGGCTGAAAATGCGTTTTCTGCATTGTGCCATAACTTTGCAGGGATGCATCATAACATGACATTTTAAAGTTCCACTATAGCAGAAAAGGTCTTTATAGCAGTTGCACATTAAATCTAATCTGTCTGAACCGTTTTTCCAAAGTTATCAACATTTTTATGTTTGGCGTATCACAATTGACCTTATGTGAGTCTGAAAACGCGTTTTCTCCATTGTGCCATAACTTTGCAGGGAAGCTTCAGAACATGAAATTTTCACCTCCCACTATAGCAGAAAGGGTCTTTCCAGTACTTGCACATCAAATCTAAGCTGTCTGAAGTGTTTTTCCAAAGTTATCAACATTTTTATGTTTGGCGTTCCGGAATCAACCTTATCTCAGGCTGAAAAAGCGTTTTACGCATTGTGCCATAACTTTGCAGGAAAGCTTCAGAACATGAAATTTTCACCTCCCACTATAGCAGAAAGGGTCTTTCTAGTACTTGCACATCAAATCTAAGCTGTCTGAAGTGTTTTTCCAAAGTTATCAACATTTTTGTGTTTGGCGTATCACAATTGACCTTATGTGAGTCTGAAAACGCGTTTTCTGCATTGTGACATAACTTTGCAGGGAACCTTCAGAACATGAAATTTTAACCTCCCACTATAGCAGAATGGGTCTTTCTAGTAGTTGCACATCAAATCTAAGCTGTTTGAAGTGTTTTTCCAAAGTTATCAACATTTTTATGTTTGGCGTTCCGGAATCAACCTTATCTCAGGCTGAAAAAGCGTTTTACGCATTGTGCCATAACTTTGCAGGAAAGCTTCAGAACATGAAATTTTCACCTCCCACTATAGCAGAAAGGGTCTTTCTAGTACTTGCACATCAAATCTAAGCTGTCTGAAGTGTTTTTCCAAAGTTATCAACATTTTTGTGTTTGGCGTATCACAATTGACCTTATGTGAGTCTGAAAACGCGTTTTCTGCATTGTGACATAACTTTGCAGGGAACCTTCAGAACATGAAATTTTAACCTCCCACTATAGCAGAATGGGTCTTTCTAGTAGTTGCACATCAAATCTAAGCTGTTTGAAGTGTTTTTCCAAAGTTATCAACATTTTTATGTTTGGCGTTCCGGAATCGACCTTATCTCAGGCTGAAAACACGATTTACGCATTCTGCCATAACTTTGCAGGGAAGCTTCAGAACATGAAATTTTCATATCCCATTATAGAAGAAAGGGTCTCTCTCGTAGTTGCACATCAAATCTAAGCTGTCTGAAGTGTTTTTCCAAAGTTATCAATATATTTATGTTTGGCGGTCCGGAACCCACCTTTTCTCAGGGCGAAAATGCGTTTTCTGCATTGTGCCACAACTTTGCAGGGAAGCTTCAGAACATGAAATTTTAACCTCCCACTATAGCAGAAAGGGTCTTTCTCGTAGTTGCACATCAAATCTTAGCTGTCTGAAGTGTTTTTCCAAAGTTCTCAACATTTTTATGTTTGGAGTTCTGAAATCACCTTCATCTCAGGCTGAAAACGCGTTTTACGCATTGTGCCATAACTTTGCAGGGAAGCTTCAGAACATGAAATTTTCACCTCCCACTATAGCAGAAAGGGTCTTTCTAGTAGTTGCACATCAAATCTAAGCTGTCGAAAGTATTTTTCCAAAGTTATCAACATTTTGATTTTTGGCGTTTCGGAATCGACCTTATCACAGGCTGAAAACGCGTTTTCTGCATTGTGCCATAACTTTGCAGGGAAGCTTCAGAACATGAAATTTTCATATCCCATTATAGAAGAAAGGGTCTCTCTCGTAGTTGCACATCAAATCTAAGCTATCTGAAGTGTTTTTCCAAAGTTATCAACATATTTATTTTTGGCGTTCCGAAACCCACCTTATCTCCGGCTAAAAAGCGTTTTTGTGCATTGTGCCTTAACTTTTCAGGGAAGCTTCAGAACATGAAATTTTAACCTCCCACTATAGCAGAAAAGGTCTTTCTAGTCGTTGCACATCAAATCTAAGCTGTCTGAAGTGTTTTTCGAAAGTTATCAACACTTTTATGTTCGGCGTTCCGAAACCCACCTTATCTCAGGCTGAAAAGCGTTTTTGTGCATTGTGCCATAACCTTTCAGGGAAGCTTCAGAACATGAAATTATCACCTCCCACTATAGCAGAAAGGGTCCTTCTAGTAGTTGCATATCAAATCTATGATGTCTGAAGTGTTTTTCGAAAGTTATCAACACTTTTATGTTCGGCGTTCCGAAACCCACCTTATCTCAGGCTGAAAAGCGTTTTTGTGCATTGTGCCATAACCTTTCAGGGAAGCTTCAGAACATGAAATTTTCACCTCCCACTATAGCAGAAAGGGTCCTTCTAGTAGTTGCACATCAAATCTATGATGTCTGAAGTGTTTTTCCAAAGTTATCAACATTTTTATGTTTGGCGTTCCGGAATCGACCTTATCTCAGGCTGAAAACGCATTTTCTGCGTTTTGCCATAACTTTGCAGGGAAGCTTCAGAACATGAAATTTTCACCTCCCACTATAGCAGAAAGGGCCTTTCTAGTCGTTGCACATCAAATCTATGATGTCTGAAGTGTTTTTCGAAAGTTATCAACACTTTTATGTTCGGCGTTCCGAAACCCACCTTATCTCAGGCTGAAAAGCGTTTTTGTGCATTGTGCCATAACCTTTCAGGGAAGCTTCAGAACATGAAATTTTCACCTCCCACTATAGCAGAAAGGGTCTTTCTAGTCGTTGCACATCAAATCTAAGCTGTCTGAAGTGTTTTTCGAAAGTTATCAACACTTTTATGTTCGGCGTTACGAAACCCACCTTATCTCAGGCTGAAAAGCGTTTTTGTGCATTGTGCCATAACTTTGCAGGGAAGCTTCAGAACATGAAATTTTAATCTTGCACTAAAGCAGAAAAGGTCTTTCTAGTAGTTGTACATCAAATCTAAGCTGTCTGAAGTGTTTTTCCACAGTTAACAACATTTTAATGTTTGGCGTTCCGGAACCCACCTTATCTCAGGCTGAAAACGGGTTTTCTGCGTTGTGCCATACCTTTGCAGGGAAGCTTCATAACATGAAATTTTCACATCCCACTATAGAGAAAGGGTCTTTCTAGTAGTTGCACATCAAATCTAAGCTGTCTGAAGTGTTTTTCCAGAATTATCAACATTTTTATGTTTGGCGTTCCGGAATCGACCTTATCTCAGGTTGAAATCGCGTTTTACGTATTGTGCCACAACTTTGCATCAGGCTTCAGAACATGAAATTTTCACCTCCCACTATAGCAGAAAGGGTCTTTCTTGTAGTTTCACGTGAAATCTAAGGTGTCTGAAGTGTTTCTCCAAAGTTATCAACATTTTTATGTTTGGCGTTCCGGAATCGACTTTATCTCAGGCTGAAAACGTGTTTTCCGCATTGTGCCATAACTTTGCAAGGAAGCTTCAGAACATGAAATTTTAAACTTCCACTAAAGCAGAAAAGGTCTTTCTGGTAGTTGCACATCAAATCAAAGCTGTCTGAAGTGTTTTTCCAAAGTTTTCAACATTTTTATGTTTGGCGTTCGGGAACCCACCTTATCTAAGGCTGAAAACGCGTTTTACGCATTGTGCCATAACTTTGCATAAAGCTTCAGAACATGAAATTTTCACCTCCCACTATAGCAGAAAGGGTCTTTCTAGTAGTTGCAGATCAAATCTAAGCTGTCTGAAATGTTTTTCCAAAGTTATCAACATTTATATGTTTGGCGTTCCTGAATCGACCTTATCTCAGGCTGAAAACGCGTTTTCGGAATTGTGCCATAACTTTGCAGGGAAGCTTCAGATCATCGAATTTTCACCACCCACTATAGCAGAAGGGGTCTTTCTAGTAGTTGCACATCAAATCGAAGCTGTCTGAAGTGCTTTTTGAAAGTTTTCCACATTTTTATGTTTGTCGTTCCTGAATCGACCTTATCTCAGGCTGAAAACGGGTTTTCTGCAATGTGCCATAACTTTGCAGGGAAGCTTCAGAACATGAAATTTTCAACTCCCGTTATAGCAGTAGGGGTCTTTCTAGTAGTTGCACATCAAATCTAAGCTGTCTGAAGTGTTTTTCCAAAGTTATCAACATTTTTATGTTGGGCGTTTCGGAACGCACCTTATCTCAGGCTCTAAACGCTTTTTTTGCATTGTGCCATAACTTTGGAGGGAAGCTTCAGAACTCAAAATTTTAACCTCCCACTATAGCAGAAAGGGTCTTTCTAGTAGTTGCACAACAAATCTAAGCTGTCTGTAGTGTTTTTCGAAAGATATCAACATTTTTATGTTTGGCGTTCCGGATCGCACCTTATTGAAAACGCCTTTTCTGCATTGTGCCATAACTTTGGAGGGAAGCTTCAGAACTCAAAATTTTAACCTCCCACTATAGCAGAAAGGGTCTTTCTAGTGGTTGTACATCAAATCTAAGCTGTCGAAAGTATTTTTCCAAAGTTATCAACATTTTTATTTTTGGCGTTCCGGAATCGACCTCATCTGAGGCTGAAAACACGATTTACGCATTCTGCCATAACTTTGCAGTGAAGCTTCAGAACATGAAATTTTCATATCCCACTATAGAAGACAGCGTCTCTCGAGTAGTTGCACATCAAATCTAAGCTGTCTGAAGTGTTTTTTCAAAGTTATCAACATATTTATGTTTGGCGGTCCGGAACCCACCTTTTCTCAGGCTGAAAATGCGTTTTCTGCATTGTGCCATAACTTTGCAGGGAAGCTTCAGAACATGAAATTTTCATATCCCACTATAGCAGAAAGGGTCTTTCTAGTAGTTGCTCATCAAATCTTAGCTGTCTGAAGTGTTTTTCCAAAGTTATCAACATTTTTATATTTGGCGTTTCGGAAACGACCTTATCACAGGCTGAAAACGCGTTTTACGCATTGTGCCATAACTTTGCAGGAAAGCTTCAGAACATGACATTTTCACCTCCCACTATTGCAGAAAGGGTCTTTCTAGTACTTGCACATCAAATCTAAGCTGTCTGATGTGTTTTTCCAAAATTATCAACATTTTTATGTTTGGCGTTCCGGAATCGACCTTATCTCAGGCTGAAAATGCGTTTTACGCATGGTGCCATACCTTTGCAGGGAAGCTTCAGAACATGAAATTTTCACATCCCACTATAGAGAAAGGGTCTTTCTAGTAGTTGCAGATCAAGTCTAAGCTGTCTGAAGTGTCTTTTCAAAGTTATCAACACTTTTATGTTTGGCGTTCCGGAATCGACCTTATCTCAGGCTGAAAGCGCGTTTAAAGCATTGCGCCATAACTTTGCAGGGATGCATCAGAACATGACATTTTAAAGTTCCACTATAGCAGAAAAGGTCTTTATAGTAGTTGCACATCAAATCTAAGCTGTCTGAAGTGTTTTTCCAAAGTTATCAACATTTTTATGTTTGGCGTTCCGGAACCCACCTTATCTCAGGCTGAAAACGCGTTTTCTCCATTGTGCCATAACTTTGCAGGGAAGCTTCAGAACATGAAAATTTAATCTTGCGCTATCGCAGAAAAGGTCTTTCTAGTGCTTGCACATCAAATCTAAGCTGTCTGAAGTGCATTTCAAAAGTTATGATATTTTTTGTGTTTGGCGTTCCTGAATCAACCTTATCTCAGGCTGAAAACGCGTTTTCTGCAATTTGCCATAACTTTGCAGGGAAGCTTCAGAACATGAAATTTTAATCTTGCGCTATCGCAGAAAAGGTCTTTCTAGTAGTTGTACATCAAATCTAAGCTGTCTGAAGTGTTTTTCCAGAATTATCAACATTTTTATGTTTGGCGTTCCGGAATCGACCTTATCTCAGGCTGAAAACGCGTTTTACGCATGGTGCCATAACTTTGCAGGGAAGCTTCAGAACATGAAATTTTCACATCCCACTATAGTAGAAAGGGTCTTTCTAGTAGTTGCACATCACATCTAAGCTGTCTGAAGTGTCTTTTCAAAGTTATCAACACTTTTATGTTTGGCGTTCCGGAATCAACCTTATCTCAGGCTGAAAACGCGTTTAACGCATTGTGCCATAACTTTGCAGGGATGCATCAGAACATGACATTTTAAAGTTCCACTATAGCAGAAAAGGTCTTTATAGTAGTTGCACATTAAATCTAATCTGTCTGAAGCGTTTTTCCAAAGTTATCAACACTTTTATGTTCCGCGTTCCGAAACCCACCTTATCTCAGGCTGAAAAGCGTTTTTGTGCATTGTGCCATAACCTTTCAGGGAAGCTTCAGAACATGAAATTTTCACCTCCCACTATAGCAGAAAGGGTCTTTCTAGTACTTGCACATCAAATCTGAGCTGTCTGAAGTGTTTTTCCAAAGTTATCAACATTTTTATATTTGGCGTTCTGAAATCAACCTCATCTCAGGCTGAAAACGAGTTTTACGCATTGTGCCATAACTTTGCAGCGACGCTTCAGAACATGAAATTTTCACGTTCCACTTTAGCAGAAAGGGTCTTTCTAGTAGTTGCACATCAAATCTAACCTGTCGAAAGTGTTTTTCCAAAGTTATCAACATTTTTATTTTGGGCGTTTCGGAATCGACCTTATCACAGGCTGAAAACGCGTTTTCTGCATTGTGCTATAAATTTGTAGGGAAGCTTCAGAACATGAAATTTTCAACTCCCACTATAGCAGAATGGGTCTTTCTAGTAGTTGCACATCAAATCTAAGCTGTTTGAAGTGTTTTTCCAAAGTTATCAACATTTTTATGTGTGGCGTTCTGGAATTGACCTTATGTGAGGCTGAAAACGCGTTTTCTGCATTGTGCCATAACTTTGCAGGGAAGCTTCAGAACATGAAATTTTAACCTCCCACTATAGCAGAAAGCGTCTTTTTAGTACTTTCTCGTGAAATCTAAGCTGTCTGAAGTGTTTTTCCAAAGTTATCAACATTTTTATGTTTGGCGTTCCGGAATTGACCTTATCTCAGGCTGAAAACGCGTTTTACGCATTGTGCCATAACTTTGCAGGGAAGCTTCAGAACATGAAATTTTAACCTCCCACTATAGCAGAATGGGTCTTTCTAGTAGTTGCTCATCAAATCTTAGCTGTCTGAAGTGTTTTTCCAAAGTTCTCAACATTTTTATGTTTGGAGTTCTGAAATCAACCTCATCTCAGGCTGAAAACGTGTTTTACGCATTGTGCCATAACTTTGCAGGGAAGCTTCAGAACATGAAATTTTCACCTCCCACTATAGCAGAAAGGGTCTTTCTAGTAGTTGCACATCAAATCTAAGCTGTCGAAAGTATTTTTCCAAAGTTATCAACATTTTGATTTTTGGCGTTTCGGAATCGACCTTATCACAGGCTGAAAACACGATTTACGCATTCTGCCATAACTTTGCAGGGAAGCTTCAGAACATGAAATTTTCATATCCCATTATAGAAGAAAGGGTCTCTCTCGTAGTTGCACATCAAATCTAAACTGTCTGAAGTGTTTTTCCAAAGTTATCAACATATTTATGTTTGGCGGTCCGAAACCCACCTTTTCTCAGGCTGAAAATGCGTTTTCTGCATTGTGCCACAACTTTGCAGGGAAGCTTCAGAACATGAAATTTTAACCTCCCACTATAGCAGAAAGGGTCTTTCTAGTAGTTGCAGATTAAATCTAAGCTGTCTGAAGTATTCTTCCAAAGTTATCAATATTTTTGTGTTTGGCGTTCCGGAATCGACCTTATCTCAGCCTGAAAACGCGTTTCCTGCATTGTGGCATAACTTTGCAGGGAAGCTTCAGGACATGAAATGTTCACCTCCCACTATAGCAGAAAGGGTCTTTCTAGTAGTTGCACATCAAATCAAAGCTGTCTGAAGTGTCTTTTCAAAGTTATCAACACTTTTATGTTTGGCGTTCCGGAATCGACCTTATCTCAGGCTGAAAACGCGTTTAACGCATTGTGCCATAACTTTGCAGGGATGCATCAGAACATGACATTTTAAAGTTCCACTATAGCAGTAAAGGTCTTTATAGTAGTTGCACATCAAATCTAAGCTGTCTGAAGTGTTTTTCCAAAGTTATTAACACTTTTATGTTTGGCATTCCGGAACCCACCTTATCTCAGGCTGAAAACGCGTTTTCTCCATTTTGTCATAACTTTGCAGGGAAGCTTCAGAACATGAAATTTTCACCTCCCACAATGGCAGAAAGGGTCTGTTAGATATTTCTGCTTGTTGTTCTTTAAAAAATGACGAGAGATCAGTGAACTTGAGATCAAGGGAAATTTTACTTCGAAGGAGTCAGAGTTCACAGAAGCAACGCTGGTTTACAACAGCGAAGGCTGACTGGAGACTGATGCTTAGAGGTGTCCTTTATACAGTGAGTCCACATTCCTGCCAACCGAGAATGTTGAGAGGCCATCCTCCAGTAAGGAGACGCGTGCATTTTGGGAATAGCATCAACTTAAATATAGAAACTAAGGGGCCTCTGGAATGCAGTGCGGACATCAGCATGTGAGCATAGAATTACAAGTAAGCAACAAATCTCTTCAGTTCAAACCTAAAGGGTAAACCAGGGGTGAACCATAAATATAATCAATCAATCACATTTTCTTTATCATTTCCCTCCTGTTTATCATATTTATTACACAAAGGAAGTCATCATCTGTATATATCTTCATTTGATTTTCTGTATCAGAGTCATTAATCCTTGTGGAGAGACGACACGCAGTTCCTTTGAAATTCGTTGTCCTTTTATGGTTGTCGTGGAGTAGGAAAGGGTTGTGATGTGCCATTGGTTACAGTCTTTATTTCTTTTCACTGTCCTGGTCCTTTGAAGCGGTTGCAGTTCTTATTCCTCCTCACTGTCCTGGTTCTTCTGGGATATCTCCTTCCCGCCCAGCTCGACCTCGCTCCCAGGTTGTTGTTGAAGTTGGGTATACAGGTAGGTACGTTCCACTGTCTTCGCGATGATCCTTTCAATCAGGCTTCAAAGACATGAAATGCAGCAACAACCTATGAGAGCAAATACAAGAAGAGTGGCCAGTATCGATAGAAAGAGGTTTTTGATATATCCCCCCCATATTCCAAACACTTTGGTGAACCAGTTGGAAAATGTATCATCGATACCACTGTTTTTAGCCACTTCTTCTGATAAAGACTTGAGGCCTGCCAGGGCTCGGGAGACACTTCCTCCAGGAGCTGTGTTGTTAGGAATAAAAGTGCAACAATGACCTTTAAACAAACTCCACCTTTTTCTGCCATTAAGAAATCTCATGCCATTCGATTTTGCCATGTCATGAGAGATGTTGGTGCTAGTTGATCTCGAAGTCCTTTAATACTGATATAAGTAAGGTTTATTAAACGCTGTTGGTTGTAATAAACATAGTTAATCCAAGCTACGTTTTTATTTGTTTCAATAATAGGTCCTGCTACTGGAATGGCTGCAGTCCATCCAGCAGCAATCTCACAACGAGCTTTGAATTGTGATGGAATACCTCGTGGTACACCGATTGCGTCGATATAAGTTTCAGGAACATAAACAGGAAGTGTAGGTTTGACAGTTAGATACATTGGATTTCAGCCAAATTTATTATCGACTCGAGATGTCCAAAATCTGTCACACTTTTTTATGCTTTGTGTTGACCCAAGTGTTGCGTCCAATGATGCAGCAAAGATGTTGTTTCAATTGCATGGAGGATCACAAAGGTACACTCCTGCTTGCATGTAGGTGTATGGTAGTTGAATATGTTGGCAATATGAGTAACCATAGAATTGTAAAGTCAACAAATCAAGTTCGAATGTTGTTTGTTGGTTTTCGCAAGCGCGCAAGACCATTACTGGGCATTCTTGTGGATCATAGGTATTTTTAAATTTCCCTGTAACTAAGAGTCTCCCACTCCCTATAACAGTCCCTAAGATTAGCCACGCTCTCGCCCAATTTTGCCACACTGCCAACCCCATCATCCGTGGTTTTCTTCTGCCAGAGGACCGTCTGCACGATCTATCGCGTTCGCACACCGGACCTTTTAGACTAACTGGTCTTGTCAGATGGGGATGCTAGGAAACTGTCCCTTAGTCTTGTTCAATTTGTGTGGGAGCTCTTTTACAGTGAGCGTTATGTATCCAAGTTGACCTTTCCTGAATTTTAACAGCTGTGGGTGTAGACAATACAACCTTAAATCGTCCCTCCCAACGCGGATTGTGCCAATGTTTTCTTTTTGGTGACTTCACAAAAATCCAAAAGGGGATTGGATTTTTCTTCAATGGAGCTATCTTCTGTCCTGTAGGACCGATAGGTATTTGTGTTTTTGCTGTACAATCTGCAAAGTTGTTTCCTTTTGGTAATGCATCTTGTTTGTTAGTATGTGCTTTACATTTACAAATTGACACTTGTTTAGGGAGAAGAACAGCTTTCATTAGTCGTTCTAACAAGTTTTTATGTTTTACAGGTTTTCTGAGTAACGCTAGTTCTTTTCTGATCTTTTCTGATCTTTTCTAATCATTTTTGGTGAGCTTGTGGTGTTGCAGTAGTTACTCAGTTCAGTGAAAGTTTACTTTAACTATTACTGTACTGAATTCCACTGTCATCAGGTACTGACCACTGCGCATTTTTAGCATGATGTCCCAGATCAACAGAAAAATCTTTTCAATGTCTATTGTTTGTGAAAATTGTGTTTGAAAGTTATTTTCATCTGACTCTGAATAGAAGGAATCTACTCCTCCCTCCTGTTCACCACAATATGGTGACATACTGTAGTGTAGTCATGCTTGATACTGTTGTTTCTTTGGACAGTTACGAGCAATATGTCCCGGTTTATGACAGAAGAAACAATTTCCCATTTCTGCATCATGCTCATAACTATCTGATTTTTGTGTTGAAGTCTGTTTGTATTTTACGGTTTGGTGATGAGTAACGAGGGTGGCGGTATGTGCGACCTTTAACAGACTGATAAAAGATTTCATCTTCGTCGTTTTCAGAAACGAAAAAAAGTTTTGTCGGTGCGGCGCGTTTCTTTTCATTTTTGTTTGCAATCATGGTCTCAGCATATTGACAATGAGCAACAACATCAAGAAGTGGCGCGGTATTGACAGTAATCATGTGTTTTCGTACAAAAACGGAGATCTCAGGTCTACAGTTAGGCAAAACCCCCTGTTTAAGTTGCTGTGTGTAAGGCGTCATTTCATGTATAGTGGTTGGTTCCATACCGCAATTTAGATCGAATAGTGCTTTGTATCGCGAGAAAAATTTTTCAACTGCTTCATCTTTTTCTAGTTGTTTTTTCATTTCTTTTGCAATTTTTCCTTTCTGCCTTCTATTTGCTTCCTCACACCACATAACAGCACACTCATATTCATTTTTATTCAGAATTTTCTTATTTCCCTTAGATCTTTCATTTATTGACTTTCTTAACTCATCACATTGTTTTGGGTCAAGTTTTCCATAAAACTTATTTCCATAAAGTTACATTTTTATGTTTATTTTTGTACATATGCTTTTTTTTTTTATATACTATATATTTTTATGTACAGTAGATAGTTTTCATCTACTCTCCATTAGTTTATGTCACCCTTTAGTAGGACTCGTTTTCTTTTTTGAAATTCGGGTAATTAGGGAAATTAGGGTACCCATTCTTATTTTTATTATTATTATTCCTTTTTTTTTTTTTCAATTAAATATTAATAAAGGATCCTATACCGGTTTTATACTTATTATTATATGTATTATTTATAATAGTAATAATTATATTATATTATATTATATTATATTATATTATAGCGCTGCGTTTATTATTTATACTCAGGTATATATTACATGCACTCAATTGTAGTTATGCACTGACTCCAACTTTTTGGACTGCTTTCAGCTACAGAGTCATTCAGTTGTTTAGGTCAGTATCACTGTTAGATTTCGACAGTCCTGATGTTTTAGTACAAAGACTATAAATTCACTCCGACACATTCACACCTCATGGTTATAGTACATGACTAACGAAACTAGAATTCACTCTTCATCAGAGTCTTATTCTATTTTTGATTCCGATTATTACTTCCCACGCTTAAGTACGCGTCTACCTCAGAGCTAAAATTCCCCAATATTAGTTCCTAGTATTACTATCCCACGGTTATGGTACGTGCTGAATAATTAACTTATCCGAAGTTTTTATTCTTACCCGGCCTATACCTGGCCTTTACCTGACCTCTAAGCGGCCCTCTACCTGGCCTATACCTGGCCCTGACGTCATGCAAACACACGCTGGTGCACTTGTCTCACCGTTCACTGATGTTCGTCCTTGGTCTGGATCCCGTCTCTCCGACAGACTCGACTTCGACGGCAGTCACCAGCCTCGTCTGTAATCCAACGGGGACGGAGGTCTTTGTCTTTGCTGTGCACAGTCTTTCAGCGTCTGGTCGTCGTCCTCTTGTCAGTCGAAGATGTTGGGATCCGGCTCGAAGGACCAATTAAATGTTAGATATTTCTGCTTGTTGTTCTTTAAAAAATGACGAGAGATCAGTGAACTTGAGATCAAGGGAAATTTTACTTTGAAGGAGTCAGAGTTCACAGAAGCAACGCTGGTTTACAACAGCGAAGGCTGACTGGAGACTGATGCATAGAGGTGTCCTTTATACAGCGAGTCAACATTCCTGCCATCCGAGAATGTTGAGAGGCCATCCTCCAGTAAGGAGACGCGTGCATTTTGGGAAAAGCATCAACTTAAATATAGAAACTAAGGGGCCTCTGGAATGCAGTGCGGACATCAGCATGTAAGCATAGAATTACAAGTAAGCAACAAATCTCTTCAGTTCAAACCTAAAGGGTAAACCAGGGGTGAACCATAAATATGATCAATCAATCACATTTTCTTTATCAGGGTCTTTCTAGTAGTTGTACATCAAATCTAAGCTGTCTGAAGTGTTTTTCCAAAATTATCAACATTTTTATATTTGGTGTTCCGGAATCAACCTTATCTCAGGCTGAAAACGCGTTTTCTGCATTGTGCCGTAACTTTGCAGGGAAGCTTCAGAACATGAAATTTTCACCTCCCACTATAGCAGAAACGGACTTTCTAGTAATTGCACATCAAATCTAAGCTGTCTGAAGTGTTTTTCCAGTATTATCAACATTTTTATGTTTGGCGTTCCGGAATCGACCTTATCTCAGGCTGAAAACGCGTTTTACGCATTGTGCCATAACTTTGCATAAAGCTTCAGAACATGAAATTTTCACCTCCCACTATAGCAGAAAGGGTCTTTCTAGTAGTTGCAGATCAAATCTAAGCCGTCTGAAATGTTTTTCCAAAGTTATCAACATTTTTATGTTTGGCGTTCCTGAATCGACCTTATCTCATGCTGAAAACGCGTTTAACGCATTGTTCCATAACTTTGCAGGGAAGCTTCAAAACATCGAATTTTCACCACCCACTATAGCAGAAAGGGTCTTTCTTGTAGTTGCGCATCAAATCTAAGCTGTCTGAAGTGTTTTTCTAAAGTTATCAACATTTTTATGTTTGGCGTTCCGGAACCCACCTTATCTCAGCCTGAAAACGCATTTTCTGCATTGTGCCATAACTTTTCAGGGAAGCTTCAGAACATGAAATTTTAACCTCCCACTATAGCAGAAAGGGTCTTTCTAGTAGTTGCACATCAAATCTAAGCTGGAGTCTACGAGAGAGGCGGCTTGAGAGCCGCGCCGGTGTCCACGGGAGGCGAATACGGAGAAACACAAGAGTCACGAAAAAAAAATTACCGACTGGAACAGGAAGAGCAGAGGAAGAAAGGGGAACACCGGACAGAGCAGAGCAGGAGGAAAGCCATGCAACCGCCTCAGACATTGAGTCCAACATCTCAGAAATAGACAGAGTCATCCTCTCAATATGACTCAACCTGGTGGCCTGAGTGTCTAGTTCCTCCTGCCAGCCTTTCACCACTGCTGGGTCTATTAACATGGCCAGATCGTAATGTCAAGGGACGAAGGGACGAGGGAGCTAAAAGCCCACGTATAGAGGACGTGTGGCTTAAAGGTCACGTATAGTGGACGTGACCAAGACCCAAGTGCGAGTGGTGAAAGGCACTGGAGGCAGGACCGAGTCAAAATTAGATATTTAATAATTAAACAAACAACTGAATCACAACTGAAAGCGTCACCGAACCGGGAGAAACTAAGCACAAACTGAATATACAATGAACAGAGATTGAACTACAAAAGGGAACAAGAAGCACATGGAGACTGGGGAGAAACAAAACAGTAAGCTCAGGGCACCAGGGTTAAACAGAGAAATCCAAAAGCTAGCTAACAGAACAGGAGAAGCCGAACACAGGGAGAGACACGAGAACCAGGAGTTAAACGAGCTAGCTAAGCCAAACACAGGGAGAGATACGAGAACCAGGAGTTACCACAAGAGCTAGCAAACAGAACAAAAGAAGCCGAACACAGGAAGAGACACGAGAAACGTCGCCGAACCGGGAGTGAAATGAGCTAGCTAGCATTAGAGACCGAAACAATAAGAACCAGGAGTTAAACAAGCTAGCTAACACACAGAACAAGAAGCCAAACACAGGGAGTGACACGAGAACCAGGAGTTACCACAGGGGAACGAGAGGAGTCCAAAATCACAGGAATCAGAGGAAACATCACAGGGAAAGTGGAAACACACAGGGACTAGGAGAACTGGCAGGAAATAAAGACAACGATCTGGCACACGATGCTGTAGCCCAGGTGTTTTTGTAGACCAGTCATTAGAGGTTAATCGGCTCCAGCCCTGTGCCAAAGTAACAGAGGGGAATAAACCAAAACCAGGATTTGGAGCCTGGAAGCAGAGCCATGACAGAAAGGGTCTTTCTAGTAGTTGCATATCAAATCTAAGCTGTCTGAAGTGTTTTACCAAAGTTATCAACACTTTTATGTTTGCCGCTCCGGAACCCACATTATCTCAGGCTGAAAACGCCTTTTCTGCATTGTGCCATAACTTTGCAGTGAAGCTTCAGAACATGACATTTTAACCTCCCACTGTAGCAGAAAGGGTCTTTCTAGTAGTTGCTCATCAAATCTAAGCTGTCTGAAGTGTTTTTCCAAAGTTATCAACATTTTTATGTTTGGCGTTCCGGAACCCACCTTATCTCACGCTGAAAACGCGTTTTCTGCATTGTGCCATAACTTTGCAGGGAAGCTTCAGAACATGACATTTTAACCTCCCACTATAGAAGAAAGGCTCTTTCTAGTAGTTGCACATCAAATCTAAGCTGTCTGAAATGTTTTTTCCACAGTTATCAACATTTTTATGTTTGGCGTTCCGGAACCCACCTTATCTCAGGCTCAAAACGCGTTTTCTGCATTGTGCCATAACTTTGCAGGGAAGCTTCAGAACATGAAATTTTCACCTGCCACTATAGCAGAAAGGTTCCTTCTAGTAGTTGCACATCAAATCTAAGCTGTCGAAAGTATTTTTCCAAAGTTATCAACATTTTTATTATTGGCGTTTCGGAATCGACCTTTTCACAGGCTGAAAACGCGTTTTCTGCATTGTGCCATAACTTTGCAGGGAAGCTTCAGAACATGAAATTTTCAACTCCCACTACAGCAGAAAGGGTCTTTCTAGTAATTGCACATCAAATGTAAGCTGTCTGCAGTGTTTTTCCAAAGTTATCAACATTCTTATGTTTGGCGTTCCGGAATCAACCTTATCTCAGGCTGAAAACGCCTTTTCTGCATTGTGCCATAACATTGCAGGGAAGCTTCAGAACATGAAATTTTCACCTCCCTCTATAGTAGAAAGGGTCTTTCTAGTAATTGCACATCAAATGTAAGCTGTCTGCAGTGTTTTTCCAAAGTTATCAACATTTTTATGTTTGGCTTTCCGGAATCGACCTTATCACAGGCTGAAAATGCGTTTTCTGCATTGTGCCATAACTTTGGAGGGAAGCTTCAGAACATGAAATTTTCACCTGCCACTATAGCAGAAAGGTTCCTTCTAGTAATTGCACATCAAATCTAACCTGTCTGAAGTGTTTTTCCAAAGTTATCAACATTTTTATGTTTTGCTTTCCGGAATCGACCTTATCACAGGCTGAAAACGCGTTTTACGCATTGTGCCATAACTTTGCAGGGAAGCTTCAGAACATGAAATTTTCAACTCCCACTACAGCATAAAGGGTCTCTCTAGTAGTTGCACGTCAAATCTAAGCTGTCTGAAGTGTTTTTCCAAAGTTATCAACATTTTTATGTTTGGCGTTCCGGAACCCACCTTATCTCAAGCTGTAAACGCGTTTTTTGCATTGTGCCATATGTTTGGAAGGAAGATTCAGAAAATAAAATTTTAACCTGCCACTATAGCAGAAAGGGTCATTCTAGTAGTTGCACATCAAATCTAAGCTGTCTGAAGTGTTTTTGCAAAGTTATCAACATTTTTATGTTTGGCGTTCCGGAATCGAGCTCATCTCAGGCTGAAAACGCGTTTTCTGCATTGTGCCATAACTTTGCAGGGAAGCTTCAGAACATGACATTTTCACCGCCCACTATAGCATAAAGGGTCTCTCTAGTAGTTGCACATCAAATCTAAGCTGTCTGAAGTGTTTTTCCAAAGTTATCAACACTTTTATGTTTGGCGTTCCGGAATCAACCTTGTCTCAGGCTGAAAACGCGTTTTCTGCATTGTGCCATAACTTTGCAGGGAAGCTTCAGAACATGAAATTTTCATATCCCACTATAGCAGAAAGGGTCTTTCTAGTAGTTGTACATCAAATCTAAGCTGTCTGAAGTGTTTTTGCAAAGTTATCAACATTTTTATGTTTGGCGTTCCGGAATCGAGCTTATCTCAGGCTGAAATCGCATTTTCTGCATTGTGCCATCACTTTGCAGGAAAGCTGCAGAATATGAAATTTTCACCTCCCACTATAGCAGAAAGGATCTTTCTAGTAGTTGCACATCAAATCTAAGCTGTTTGAAGTGTTTTTCCAAAGTTATCAACATTCCTATGTTTGGCGTTCCGGAATCAACCTTATCTCAGGCTGAAATCGCATTTTCTGCATTGTGCCATAACTTTGCAGGAAAGCTGCAGAATATGAAATTTTCACCTCCCACTATAGCAGAAAGGATCTTTCTGGTAGTTGCACATCAAATCGAAGCTGTTTGAAGTGTTTTTCCAAAGTTATCAACATTTTTATGTTTGGAGTTCCGGAACCCACCTTATCTCAGGCTGAAAACGCGTTTTCTGCATTGTGCCATAACTTTGCAGGGAAGCTTCAGAAAATGAAATTTTCTAATCCCACTATAGCAGAAAGGGTCTTTCTAGTAGTTGTTCATCAAATCTAAGTTGTCTGAAGTGTTTTTCGAAAGTTATCAATATTTTTATGTTTGGCGTTCCGAAACCCACCTTATCTCAGGCTGAAACGCGTTTTCAGCATTGTGCCATAACTTTGCAGGGAAGCTTCAGAACATGAAATTTTCACCTCCAACTATAGCACAAAGGGTCTTTCTAGTAGTTGCGCATCAAATCTAAGCTGTCGAAAGTGTTTTTCCAAAGTTATCAACATTTTTATGTTTGCCGTTCCGGAACACACCTTATCTCAGACTGAAAACGCGTTTTCTGCATTGTGCCACAACTACACAGGGAAGCTTCAGAACATGAACTTTTCACCCCCCACAATAGCAGAAAGGGTCTTTCTAGTAGTTGCACATCAAATCTAAGCTGTCTGAAGTGTTTTTCCAAAGTTATCAACATTTTTACATTTGGCTTTCCGGAATCGACCTTATCTCAGGCTGAAAACGCACTTTATGCATTGTGCCATAACTTTTCATAAAGCTTCAGAATATGAAATTTTAACCTCCCTCTATTGCAGAAAGGGTCTGTCTTGTAGTTGCACATAATATTTAAGCTGTCTGAAGTGTTTTTCCAAAGTTATCAACATTTTTATGTATGGCGTTCCGGAATCGACCTTATCTCAGGCCGAAAACGTGTTTTCTGCATTGTGCCATCACCTTGCAGGAAAGCTGCAGAATATGAAATTTTCACCTCTCACTATAGCAGAAAGGGTCGTTCTAGTAGTTGCACAACAAATCTAAGCTGTCTGAAGTGTTTTTCCAAAGTTATCATATTTTTTTGTTTGGCGTTCCGAACCCACCTTATCTCTGGCTGAAAACGCGTTTTCTGCATTGTGCGATTACTTTGCAGGGAAGCTTCAGAACATCAAATTTTCAACTCCCACTATAGCAGAAAAGGTCTTTCTAGTACTTGCACATCAAATCTAAGCTGTCTGAACTGTTTTTCGAAAGTTTTCAACATTTTTATGTTTAGCGTTCCGGAATCTACCTTATCTCAAGCTGAAAACGCGTTTTCTGCATGGCCATAACTTTGCATGGAAGCTTCAGAACATAAAATGTTCACCTCCCGCTATAGCAGATAGGGTCTTTCTAGTAGTTGCTCATCAAATCTAAGCAGTCTGAAGTGTTTTTCGAAAGTTATCAACATTTTTATGTTTGGCGTTCCGGAATCGACCTAATCTCAGGATGAAAATGCGTTTTCTGCATTGTCCCATAACTTTCCAGCGAAGCTTCAGAACATGAAATGATCACCTCCCACTATAGCAGAAAGGGTATTTCTAGTAGTTGCACATCAAATCTAAGCAGTCTGAAGTGTTTTTCGAAAGTTATCAACATTTTTATGTTTGCCGTTCCAGAATCGACCTTATTTCAGGCTAAAAAAGCGTTGTCTGCATTGTGCCATTACTTTGCATGGAAGCTTCCGAACATGAAATTTTAACCTCCCGCTATAGCAGAAAGGGTCTTTCTAGTAGTTGCACATCAAATCTAAGCTGTCTGTAGAGTTTTTCCAAAGTTATCAACATTTTTATGTATGGCGTTCCGGAATCGACCTTATCTCAGGCTGAAAACGCGTTTTACGCATTGTGACATAACTTTGCAGGGAACCTATAGAACATGAAATTTTCACCTCCCACTATAGCAGAAAGGGTCTTTCTAGTAGTTGCACATCAAATCTAAGCTGTCTGAAGTGTTGTTCCAAAGTGATCAACATTTTTACGTTTGGCCTTCCGGAATCTACCTTATCTCAGGCTGAAAACGCATTTTCTGCATTGTGCCATAACTTTCAAAGGAAGTTTCAGAACATGAAATTTTAACCTGCCACTATAGCAGAAAGGGTCTTTCTAGTAGTTGCACATCAAATCTAAGCTGTCTGAAGTGTTTTTCCAAATTATCAACATTTTTATGTTTGGCGTTCTGGAATCAACCTTATCTCAGGCTGAAAACGTATTTTCTGCTTTGTGCCTTAACTTTGCAAGGAAGCTTCAGAACATGAAATTTTAACCTCCCACTGTAGCAGAAAGGGTCTTTCTAGTAGTTGCACATCAAAACTAAGCTGTCTGATGTGTTTTTCCAAAGTTATCAACATTTTCATGTATGGCGTTCCGGAATCGACCTTATCTCAGGCTGAAAACGCCTTTTACGGATTGTGCTATAACTTTGCAGGGAACCTTTAGAACATGAAATTTTCACATCACACTATAGCAGAACGGGTCTTTCTAGTAGTTGCACAGCAAATCTAAGCTGTTTGAAGTGTTTTTCCAAAGTTATCAACGTTTTTATGTTTGGCGTTCCGGAATCGACCTTATCTCAGGCTGAAAACGCGATTTACGCATTCTGCCATAACTTTGCAGGGAATCTTCAGAACAAGAAATTTTCATATCCCACTATTGCAGAAAGGGTCTTTCTAGTAGTTGCACATCACATTTTATACACAGTTATTTTTATGTTTGGCGTTCCGGATCGCACCGTATTGAAAACGCCTTTTCTGCATTGTGCCTTAACTTTGCATGGAAGCTTCAGAACATGAAATTTTCGCCTCCCACGAAAGCAGAAAGGGTCTTTCTGGTAGTTGCACGTCAAATCTTAGCTGTCTGAAGTGTTTTTCCAAAGTTATCATATTTTTATGTTTGGCGTTCCGGAATCAACCATATCTCAGGCTGAAAACGCCTTTTCTGCATTGTGCCATAACTTTGCAGGGAAGCTTCAGAACATGAAATTTTCACCTCCCACTGTAGCAGAAAGGGTCTTTCTAGTGGTTGCACATCAAATCTAAGCTGTCTGACGTGTTTTTCCAAAGTTATCAACATTTTTATTCTTGTCGTTCTGAAACCCACCTTATCTCAGGCTGAAAACGCGTTTTCTGCATTGTCCCATAACTTTGCAGGGAAGCTTCAGAACATGAAATTTTCACCTCCCACTATAGCAGAAAGGGTTTTTCTAGTAGTTGCACATCAAATCTAAGCTGTCTGATGTGTTTTTCGAAAGTTATCAACATTTCTTTTGTTTGGCGTTCCGGAACCCACCTTATCTCAGGCTGAAAACCCGTTTTCTGCCTTGTTCCATAACCTTGCAGGGAAGTTTCAGAACATGAAATTTTCACCTCCCACTGTAGCAGAAAGGTCTTTCTAGTAGTTGCACATCAAATCTAAGCTGTTTGAAGTGTTTTTACAAAGTTATCAACATTTTTATGTTTGGCGTTCGGGAATCGACCTTATCTCAGGCTGAAAACGCGATTTACGCATTCTGCCATAACTTTGCAGCGAATCTTCAGAACATGAAATTTTCATCTTCCACTATAGCAGAAAGGGTCTTTCTAGTAGTTGCACATCAAATCTAACCTGTCTGAAGTGTTTTTCCAAAGTTATCAACATTCTTATGTTTGGCGTTCCGGAATCAACCTTATCTCAGGCTGAAAACGCGTTTTCTGCATTGTGCCATCACTTTGCAGGGAAGCTTCAGAACATGAAATTTTCAACTCCCACTATAGCAGAAGAGGTCATTCTAGTAGTTGCACATCAAATCTAAGCAGTCTTGAAGTGTTTTTCTAAAGTTATCAACATTTTTATTTTTGGCGTTCCGGAACCCACCTTATCTCAGCCTGAAAACGCGTTTTACATATTTTGCCATAACTTTGCAGGGAAGCTTCAGAACATGAAATTTTCACCTCCCACTATAGCAGAAAGGGTCTTTCTAGTAGTTGCACATCAAATCTAAGCTGTCTGAAGTGTTATTCGAAAGTCATCAACACTTTTATGTTTGGCGTTCCGAAACCCACCTTTTCTCAGGCTGAAAATACGTTTTCTGCATTGTGCCACAACTTTCCAGGGAACCTTCAGAACATGAAATTTTAACCTCCCACAAAAGCAGAAAGGGTCTTTCTTGTAGTTGCACATCAATTCTAAGCTGTCTGAAGTGTTTTTCCAAAGTTATTAACACTTTTATGTTTGGCGTTCCGGAACCCACCTTATCTCAGGCTGAAAACGCGTTTTCTGCATTGTGCCATAACTTTGCAGGGAAGCTTCAGAACATGACATTTTCACCTCCCACTATAGTAGAAAGGGTCTTTCTAGTAGTTGCACATCAAATCTAAGCTGTCTGAAGTGCATTTCAAAAGTTATGATATTTTTTATGTTTGGCGTTCCTGAATCGACCTTATCTCAGGCTGAAAACGCGTTTTCTGCATTGTGCCATAACTTTGCAGGGAAGCTTCAGAACATGAAATTTTAAACTTGCGCTATAGCAGAAAAGGTCTTTCTAGTCGTTGTACATCAAATCTAAGCTGGCTGAAGTGTTTTTCCAAAGTTATTAACATTTTAATGTTTGACGTTCCGGAACCCACCTTATCTCAGGCTGAAAACGCGTTTTCTGCATTGTGCCATAACTTTGCAGGGAAGCTTCAAAACATGAAATTTTCACCTCCCACTATAGCAGAAAGGGTCTTTCTAGTACTTGCACATCAAATCTAAGCTGTCTGAAGTGTATTTCAAAAGTTATCATATTTTTTATATTTGTCGTTCCGGAATCGACCATATCTCAGGCTGAAAACACGTTTTACGCATTGTGCCATAACTTTGCAGGGAAGCTTCAGAACATCGAATTTTCAACTCCCACAATGGCAGAAAGGGTCTTTCTAGTAGTTGCACATCAAATCTAAGCTGTCTGAAGTGTTTTTCCAGAATTATCAACATTTTTATGTTTGGCGTTCCGGAATCGACCTTATCTCAGGCTGAAAACGCGTTTTACGCATGGTGCCATAACTTTGCAGGGATGCATCAGAACATGAAATTTTCACATTCCACTATAGTAGAAAGGGTCTTTCTAGTAGTTGCACATCAAATCTAAGCTGTCTGAAGTGTTTTTCAAAAGTTAGCAACTTTTTTATGTTTCGCGTTCCGGAATCGACCTTATCACAGGCTGAAAACGCGTTTTCTGCATTGTGCCATAACTTTTAGAGGGAAGCTTCAGAACATGAAATTTTCCCCTTCCACTACAGTAGAAAGGGTCTTTCTAGTAGTTGCACATCAAATCTAAGCTGTCTGAAGTGTTTTTCCAAAGTTATCAACATTTTTATGTTTGGCGTTCCGCAATCGACCTTATCTCAGGTTGAAATCGCGTTTTACGCAATGTGCCACAACTTTGCAAGGAAGCTTCAGAACATGAAATTTTAAACTTCCACTAATGCCGAAAAGGTCTTTCTGGTAGTTGCAGATCAAATCTAAGCTGTCTGAAGTGTTTTTCCAAAGTTATCAACATTTTCATGTTTGGCGTTCCGGAATCGACCTTATCTCAGGCTGAAAACGCGTTTTACGCATTGTGCCATAACTTTACATAAAGCTTAGGAACATGAAATTTTCACCTCCCACTATAGCAGAAAGGGTCTTTCTAGTAGTTGCACATCAAATCTAAGCTGTCTGAAATGTTTTTCCAAAGTTATCAACATTTTTATGTTTGGCGTTCCTGAATCGACCTTATCTCAGGCTGAAAACGCGTTTTACGCATTGTGCCATAACTTTACATAAAGCTTAGGAACATGAAATTTTCACCTCCCACTATAGCAGAAAGGGTCTTTCTAGTAGTTGCCGATCAAATCTAAGCTGTCTGAAATGTTTTTCCAAAGTTATCAACATTTTTATGTTTGGCGTTCCTGAATCGACCTTATCTCATGCTTTAAACGCGTTTAACGCATTGTTCGATAACTTTGCAGGGAAGCTTCAGAACATGAAATTTTAACCTCCCACTCTAGCAGAAAGGGTCTTTCTAGTAGTTGCACATCAAATATAAGCTGTCTGAAGTGTTTTTCCAATGTTATACACATTTTTATGTTTGTTGTTCCGGAACCCACCTTATCTCAGGCTCAAAACGGGTTTTCTGCATTGTGCCATAACTTTGCAGGGAAGCTTCAGAACATGAAATTTTCACCTCCCACTATAGCAGAAAGGGTCTTTCTTGTAGTTGCGCATCACATCTAAGCTGTCTGAAGTGTTTTTCCAAAGTTATCAACATTTTTATGTTTGGCGTTCCGGAACCCACCTTATCTCAGGCTGAAAACGCGTTTTCTGCATTGTGCCATAACTTTGCAGGGAATCTTCAGAACATGAAATTTTCATATCCCACTAAAGCAGAAAGGGTCTTTCTCCGACTTGTTCATCAAATCTAAGCTGTCTGAAGTGTTTTTCGAAAGTTTTCAACATCTTTATATTTGGCGTTCCTGAATTGACCTTATCTCAGGCTGAAAACGCCTTTTCTGCATTGTGCCATAACTTCTCAGGGAAGCTTCAGAACATGAAATGTTCACCTCCCACTATAGCAGAAAGGGTCTTTCTAGTAGATGCACATCAAATCTAAGCTGCCTGAAGTGTTTTTCGAAAGTTAATAACATTTTTATGTTTGGCGTTCTGGAACCCACCTTATCTCAAGCTGAAAACGCGTTTTCTGCATTGTGCCATAATTTTGCAGGGAAGCTTCAGAACATGAAATTTTCACGTCCCACTATAGCTTAAAGGGTCTTTCTAGTAGTTGCACATCAAATCTAAGCTGTCTGAAGTGTTATTCGAAAGTTATCAACATTTTTATGTTTGGCGTTCCGGAATCAACCTTATCTCAGGCTGAAAACGCGTTTTCTGCATTGTGCCATAACTTTGCAGGGAACCTTCACATCATGAAATGTTCATTTCCCACTATAGCAGAAAGGGTCTTTCCAGTAGTTGCACATCAAATCTAAGCTGTCTGAAGTGTTTGTCCAAGGTTATCAACATTTTTATGTTTGGCGTCTCGTAATCAACCTTATCTCAGGCTGAAAACGCGTTTTACGCATTGTGCCATTACTTTGCAGGGAAGTTTCAGAACATGAAAATTTAACCTCCCAGAATAGCAGAAAGGGTTTTTCTAGTAGTTGCACATCAAATCTAAGCTGTCTGATGTGTTTTTCCAAAGTTATCAACATTTTTATGTATGGCGTTCCGTAAACGACCTTATCTCGGGCTGAAAACGCGTTTTCTGCATTGTGCCTTTACTTTTCTGGGGAGCTTCAGAACATGGAATTTTCACCTCCCACTATAACAGAAAGGGTCCTTCTAATAGTTGCACATCAAATCTAAGCTGTCTGAAGTGTTCTTCCAAAGTTATCAACATTTTTACGTTTGGCGTTCCGGAACCCACCTTATCTCAGGCTGAAAACGCGTTTTCTTCATTGTTCCATAACTTTGCAGGGAAGCTTCAGAACATGAAATTTTCAACTCCCACTATAACAGACAGGGTCTTTCTCGTAGTTGCACGTCAAATCTAAGTTGTCTGAAGTGTTTTCCGAAAGCTATCAACATTTTTATGTTTGGCGTTCCGGAACCCACCTTATCTCTGGCTGAAAACGCGTTCTCTTCATTGTTCCATAACTTTGCAGGGAAGCTTCAGAACATGAAATTTTCAACTCCCACTATAACAGACAGGGTCTTTCTCGTAGTTGCACATCAAATCTAAGCTGTCTGAAGTGTTTTTCCAATGTTATCAACATTTTTACGTTTGGCGTTCCGTAACCCACCTTATCTCAGGCTGAAAACGCGTTTTTTGCATTGTGCCATAACTTCTGCGGGAAGCTTCAGAACATGAAATGTTCACCTCCCACTATAGCAGAAAGGGTCTTTCTAGTAGTTGCACATCAAATCCAAGCCGTCTGAAGTGTTTTCCCAAAGTTATCAACATTTTTATGTTTGGCGTTCCGGAACCCACCTTATCTCAGGCTGAAAACGCGTTTTCTGCATTGTGCCATAACTTCTCAGGGAAGCTTCAGAACATGAAATGTTCACCTCCCACTATAGCAGAAAGGGTCTTTCTAGTAGTTGCACATCAAATATAAGCTGTCTGAAGTGTTTTTCCAAAGTTATTAACATTTTTATGTTTGGTGTTCCGGAATCAACCTTATCTCAGGCTTAAAACGCGTTTTCTGCATTGTGCCATAACTTTGCAGGAAAGCTGCAGAATATGAAATTTTCACCTCCCACCATAGCAGAAAGGGTCTTTCTAGTAGTTGCACATCAAATCTAAGCTTTTTGATGTGTTTTTCGAAAGTTATCAACATTTTTATGTTTGGCGTTCCGGAATGGACCTTATCTCAGGCTGAAAACGCGATTTACGCATTCTGCCATAACTTTGCAGGGAAGCTTCTGAACATGAAATTTTCAAATCCCACTATAGCAGAAACGGTCTTTCTAGTAGTTGCACATCAAATCTAAGCTGTCTGAAGTGTTTTTCCAAAGTTATCAACATTCTTATGTTTGGCGTTCCGGAATCAACCATATCTCAGGCTGAAAACATGTTTTCTGCATTGTGCCATAACTTTGCAGGCAAGCTTCAGAACATGAAATTTTCACCTCCCACTATACCAGAAAGGGTCTTTCTGGTACTTGCACATCAAATCTAAGCTGTCTGAAGTGTTTTTCCAAAGTTATTAACATTCTTATGTTTGGCGTTCCGGAATCAACCTTATCTCAGGCTGAACACGAGTTTTCTGCATTGTGCCATAACTTTGCAGGGAAGCTTCAGAACATGAAAATTTCACCTCCCACTATAGCAGAAAGGGTCTTTCTAGTAGGTGCACATCAAATCGAAGCTGTCTGAAGTGTTTTTCCAAAGTTAGCAACACTTTTATGTTTGGCGTTCTGAAATCAACCTCATCTCAGGCTGAAAACGCGTTTTACGCATTGTGCCATAACTTTGCAGGGAAGCTTCAGAACATGAAATTTTAACTTCCCACTATAGCAGAAAGGGTCTTTCTAGTAGTGGTACATCAAATCTAAGCTGTCGAAATTGTTTTTCCAAAGTTATCAACATTTTTATGGTTGGCGTTCTGGAACCCACCTTATCTCAGGCTGAAAACGCGTTTTCTGCATTGTCCCATGACTTTCCAGGGAGGCTTCAGAACATGAAATTTTGACCTCCCACAATAGCAGAAAGGTTCTTTCTAGTAGTTGCACATAAAATCTAAGCTTTCTGAATTGTCTTTCGAAAGTTATCAACATATTTATGTTTGGCGTTCCGGAATCGACCTTATCTCAGGCTGAAAACGCGTATTACGCATTGTGCCATAACTTTGCAGGGAAGCTTCCGAACATGAAATTTTCACATCCCACTATAGCAGAAAGGGTCTTTCTAGTAGTTGCACATCAAATCTAAGCTGTCTGAAGTGTTTTTCCAAAATTATCAACATTTTATATGTTTGGCATTCCGGAACCCACCTTATCTCAGCCTGAAAACGCGTTTTCTGCAATGTGCCATAACTTTGCTGGGAAGCTTCAGAACATGAAATTTTCACTTCGCACTATAGCAGAAAGGGTCTTTCTAGTAGTTGCACATCAAATCTAAGCTGTCTGAAGTGTTTTTCCAAAGTTATCAACATTTTTATGTTTGGCGTTCCGGACCCCACCTTTTCTCAGGCTGAAAACGGGTTTTCCACATTGTGCCATAACTTTGCAGGGAAGATTCAGAAAATGAAATTCTCACCTCCCACTATAGCAGAAAGGGTCTTTCTCGTAGTTGCACATCAAATCTAAGCTATCTGAAGTGTTTTTCCAAAGTTATCAACATTTTTACGTTTGGCATTCCGGAACCCACCTTATCTCAGCCTGAAAACGCGTTTTCTGCAATGTGCCATAACTTTGCTGGGAAGCTTCAGAACATGAATTTTTCACTTCGCACTATAGCAGAAAGGGTCTTTCTAGTAGTTGCACATCAAATCTAAGCTGTCTGAAGTGTTTTTCCAAAGTTATCAACATTTTTATGTTTGGCGTTCCGGAACCCACCTTATCTCAGGCTGAAAACGCGTTTTCTGCATTGTGCCATAACTTTGCTGCGAAGCTTCAGAACATGAAATTTTAACCACCCACTGTAGCAGAAAGGCTCTTTCTAGTAGTTGCATATCAAATCTAAGCTGTCTGAAGTGTTTTTCCAAAGTTATCAACATTTTTATGTTTGGCGTTCCGGAACCCACCTTATCTCCGGCTGAAAACGCGTTTTCTGCATTGTTCCTTAACTTTGCAGGGAAGCTTCAGAACGTGAAATTTTCAACTCCAACTATAACAGACAGGGTCTTTGTAGTAGTTGCACATCAAATCTAAGCTGTCTGAAGTGTTTTTCCAAGGTTATCAACATTTTTAAGTTTGGCGTTCCGGAACCCACCTTATCTCGGGCTGAAAACGCGTTTACTTCATTGTGCCATAACTTTGCAGGAAAGGTTCAAAAATGAAATTTTCACCACTCACTATAGCAGAAAGGGACTTTCTAGTAGTTGCACATCAAATCTAAGCTGTCTGAAGTGTTTTTCCAAAGTTATCAACATTTTTATGTTTGGCGTTCCGGACCCCACCTTTTCTCAGGCTGAAAACGGGTTTTCCACATTGTGCCATAACTTTGCAGGGAAGCTTCAGAACATGAAATTTTCACCTCCCACTATAGCAGATAGGGTCTTTCTCGTAGTTGCACATCAAATCTAAGCTATCTGAAGTGCTTTTCCAAAGTTATAAACATTTTTACGTTTGGCGTTCCGGAACCCACCTTATCTCCGGCTGAAAACGCGTTTTCTGCATTGTGCCATAACTTTGCTGGGAATATTCAGAACATGAAATTTTAACCTCCAACAATAGCATAAAGGGTCTTTCTTGTAGTTGCACATCAAATCTAAGCTGTGTGAAATGTTTTTTCCAAAGTTATCAACATTTTTATGTTTGGCGTTCCGGAACCCACCTTTTCTCTTGCTGAAAAAGCGTTTTCTGCTTTGTGCCATAACTTTTCTGGGAATCTTCAGAACATGAAATTTTTACCTCCAACAATAGCATAAAGGGTCTTTCTTGTAGTTGCATATCAAATCTAAGCTGTCTGAAGTGTTTTTCCAAAGTTATCAACATTTTTATGTTTGGCGTTCCGGAACCCACCTTATCTCCGGCTGAAAACGCGTTTTCTGCATTGTTTTTTGACTTTGCAGGGATGCTTCAGAACGTGAAATTTTCAACTCCAACTATAACAGACAGGGTCTTTGTAGTAGTTGCACATCAAATCTAAGCTGTCTGAAGTGTTTTTCGAAAGTTATCAACATTTTTACGTTTGGCGTTCCGGAACCCACCTTATCTCAGGCTGAAAACGCGTTTTCTGCTTTGTGCCATAACTTTGCAGGGAAGCTTCAGAACATGAAATTTTAACCTCCAACAATAGCATAAAGGGTCTTTCTTGTAGTTGCACATCAAATCTAAGCTGTGTGAAATGTTTTTTCCAAAGTTATCAACATTTTTATGTTTGGCGTTCCGGAACCCACCTTTTCTCTTGCTGAAAACGCGTTTTCTGCTTTGTGCCATAACTTTGCTGGGAATCTTCAGAACATGAAATTTTAACCAACAATAGCATAAAGGGTCTTTCTTGTAGTTGCATATCAAATCTAAGCTGTCTGAAGTGTTTTTCCAAAGTTATCAACATTTTTATGTTTGGCGTTCCGGAACCCACCTTATCTCCGGCTGAAAACGCGTTTTCTGCATTGTTTTTTAACTTTGCAGGGATGCTTCAGAACGTGAAATTTTCAACTCCAACTATAACAGACAGGGTCTTTGTAGTAGTTGCACATCAAATCTAAGCTGTCTGAAGTGTTTTTCGAAAGTTATCAACATTTTTACGTTTGGCGTTCCGGAACCCACCTTATCTCAGGCTGAAAACGCGTTTTCTGCATTGTGCTATAACTTTGAAGGAAAGCTTCAGATCATGAAATTTTCACCTCCCTCTACAGCCGAAAGGGTCTTTCTAGTAGTTGCAAATCAAATCTAAGCTGTCTGAAGTGTTTTTCCAAAATTATCAACATTTATATGTTTGGCATTCCGGAACCCACCTTATCTCAGCCTGAAAACGCGTTTTCTGCAATGTGCCATAACTTTGCTGGGAAGCTTCAGAACATGAAATTTTCACTTCGCACTATAGCAGAAAGGGTCTTTCTAGTAGTTGCACATCAAATCTAAGCTGTCTGAAGTGTTTTTCCAAAGTTATCAACACTTTTATGTTTGGCGTTCCGGAATAGACCTTATCTCAGGCTGAAAACGCGTTTTCTGCATTGTACCATAACTTTGCAGGGGAGCTTCAGAACATGAATTTTTCACTTCCCACTATAGCAGAAATGGTCTTTCTAGTAGTTGCATGTCAAATCTAAGCTGTCTGAAGTGTTTTTCCAAAGTTATCAACACTTTTATGTTTGCCGCTCCGGAACCCAACTAATATCAGGCTGAAAACGCATTTTCTGCATTGTGCCATAACTTTGCAGGGAAGCTTCAGAACATGAAATTTTCACCTCCCACTATAGAAGAAGGGGTCTTTCTAGTAGTTGCACATCAAATCTAAGCTGTCTGAAGTGTTTTTCCAAAGTAATCAACATTTTTATGTTTGGCGTTCCGGAACCCACCTTATCTCAGGCTGAAAACGGGTTTTCCACATTGTGCCATAACTTTGCAGGGAAGCTTCAGATCATGAAATTTTCACCTCCCACTATAGCAGAAAGGGTCTTTCTAGTAGTTGCACATCAAATCTAAGCTGTCTGAAGTGTTTTTCCAAAGTTATCAACTTTTTTATGTTTGGCGTTCCGGAACCCACCTTATCTCAGGCTGAAAACGTGTTTTCTTCATTGTTCTTTAACTTTGCATTAAGCTTCAGAACATGAAATTTTCAACTCCCACTATAGCAGAAAGGGTATTTCTAGTAGTTGCAAATCAAATCTAAGCTGTCTGAAGTGTTTTTCCAAAATTATCAACATTTATATGTTTGGCATTCCGGAACCCAACTTATCTCAGTCTGAAAACGCGTTTTCTGCAATGTGCCATAACTTTGCTGGGAAGCTTCAGAACATGAAATTTTCACTTCGCACTATAGCAGAAAAGGTCTTTCTAGTAGTTGCACATCAAATCTAAGCTGTCTGAAGTGTTTTTCCAAAGTTATCAACACTTTTATGTTTGCCGCTCCCGAACCCAACTAATATCAGGCTGAAAACGCATTTTCTGCATTGTGCCATAACTTTGCAGGGAAGCTTCAGAACATGAAAATTTAACCTCCCACAATAGCATAAAGGGTCTTTCTTGTTGTTGCACATCAAATCTAAACTGTCTGAAGTGTTTTTCGAAAGTTATCAACATTTTTACGTTTGGCGTTCCGGAACCCACCTTATCTCAGGCTGAAAACGCTTTTTCTGCATTGTGCCCTAACTTTGCAGGGAAGCTTCAGAACATGAAATTTTCATATCGCACTATAGCAGAAAGGGTCTTTCTAGTAGTTGCACATCAAATCTAAGCTGTCTGAAGTGTTTTTCCAAAGTTATCAACATTTTTATGTTTGGCGTTCCGGAATCCACCTTTTCTCAGGCTGTAAACGCTTTTTTTGCTTTGTGCCATAACTTTGCTGGGAAGCTTCAGAACACGAAATTTTCACCTCCCACTATAGCAGAAAGGGTCTTTCTAGTAGTTGCACATCAAATCTAACCTGTCTGAAGTGTTTTTCCAAAGTTATCAACATTCTTATGTTTGGCGTTCCGGAATCAACCTTATCTCACGCTGAAAACGCGTTTTCTGCACTGTGCCATCACTTTGCAGGAAAGCTGCAGTATAATTAATTTTCACCTCCCACTATAGCAGAAAGGGTCTTTCTAGTAGTTGCACATCAAATCTAAGCTGTCTGAAGTGTTTTTCCAAAGTTATCAATAATTTTATGTTTGGCGTTCTGGAACCCACCTTATCTCAGGCTGAAAACGCGTTTTCTGCATTGTGCCATAACTTTGCAGGGAAGCTTCAGAACATGAAATTTCCACATCCCATTATAGCAGAAAGGGTCTTTCTAGTATGTGCACATCAAATCTAAGCTGTCTGAAGTGTTTTTCCAAAGTAATCAACATTTTTGTGTTTGGCGTATCGGAACCCACCTTATCTCAGGCTGAAAACGTGTTTTCTTCATTGTTCTTTAACTTTGCATTAAGCTTCAGAACATGAAATTTTCAACTCCCACTATAACAGACAGGTTCTTTCTTGTAGTTGCACATCAAATCTAAGTTGTCTGAAGTGTTTTTCGAAAGCTATCAACATTTTTATGTTTGGAGTTCCGGAATCGACCTTATCTCAGGCTGAAAACGCGTTTTCTGCATTTTGCAATAACTTTGCAGGGAAGCTTCAGATCATGAAATTTTCACCTCCCACTATAGCAGAAAGGGTCTTTCTTGTAGTTGCACATCAAATCTATGTTTTCTGAAGTGTTTTTAGAAAGCTATCAACATTTTTATGTTTGGCTTTCCGGAAACGACCTTATCTCGGGCTGAAAACGCGTTTTCTGCATTGTGCCATAACTTTGCAGTGAAGCTTCAGAACATGAAATTTTCACCTCCCACTGTAGCAGAAAGGGTCTTTCTAGTAGTTGCACATCAAATCTAAGCTGTCTGAAGTGTTTTTCCAAAGTTATCAACATTTTATGTTTGACGTTCCGGAACCCACCTTTTCTCAGACAGAAAACGCGTTTTCTGCATTGTTCCTTAACTTTGATGGAAAGCTTCAGAACATGAAAGTTTCACCTACCACTATAGCAGAAATTGTCTTTCTAGTAGTTGCACATCAAATATAAGCTGTCTGAAGTGTTTTTCCAAAGTTATCAACATTTTTATGTTTGGCGTTCCGGAACCCACCTTATCTCAGGCTGAAAACGCGTTTTCTGCATTGTGCAATAACTTTGAAGGAAAGCTTCAGAACATGAAAGTTTCACCTACCACTATAGCAGAAATTGTCTTTCTAGTAGTTGCACATCAAATCTAAGCTGTCTGAAGTGTTTTTCCAAAGTTATTAACATTTTTATGTTTGGCGTTCTGGAACCCACCTTATCTCAGGCTGAAAACGCTTTTTCTGCGTTGTGCCATAACTTTGCAGGGAAGCTTCAGAACATGAAATTTTCACCTCCCACTATAGCAGAAAGGGACTTTCTAGCAGTTTCACGTGAAATCTAACCTGTCTGAAGTGTTTTTCCAAAGTTTTCAACATTTTTATTTTTGGTCATCGGGAACCCACCTTATCTCAGGCTGAAAACGCGTTTTACGCATTGTGCCATAACTTTGCATAAAGCTTTCGAACATGAAATTTTCACCTCCCACTATAGCAGAAAGGGTCTTTCTAGTAGTTGCAGATTAAATCTAAGCTGTCTGAAATGTTTTTCCAAAGTTATCAACTTTTTTATGTTTGGCGTTCCGGAACCCACCTTATCTCAGGCTGAAAACGCGTTTTCTTCATTGTTCTTTAACTTTGCAGGGAAGCTTCAGAACATGAAATTTTAACCTCCCACTATAGCAGAAAGGGTCTTTCTAGTAGTTGCACATCAAATCTAAGCTGTCTGAAGTGTTTTTCCAAAGTTATCAACATTTTTATGTTTGGCGTTCCGGAATTGACCTTATCTCAGGATGAAAAATTGTTTTCTGCATTGTGCCATAGCTTTGCAGGGAAGCTTCAGAACATTAAATTTTCACGTCCCAATATAGCAGAAAGGGTCTTTCTAGTAGTAGCACATCAACCGGAATCGACCTTATCTCAGGCTGAAAACGCGTTTTCTGCATTGTGCAATAACTTTGAAGGAAAGCTTCAGAACATGAAAGTTTCACCTACCACTATAGCAGAAATTGTCTTTCTAATAGTTGCACATCAAATATAAGCTGTCTGAAGTGTTTTTCCAAAGTTATCAACATTTTTATGTTTGGCGTTCCAGAACCCACCTTATGTCAGGCTGAAAACGCGTTTTCTGCATTGTGCCATTACTTTGCAGGGAAGCTTCAGAACATGAAATTTTCACCTCCCACTATAGCAGAAAGGGTCTTTCTAGTAGTCGCACATCAAATCTAAGCTGTCTGAAGTGTTTTTCCAAAGTTATAAAGATTTTAATGTTTGGCGTTCCGGAACCCACCTTATCTCAGGCTGAAAACGCGTTTTCTTCATTGTTCTTTAACTTTGCATGGAAGCTTCCGAACATGAAATTTTAACCTCCCACTATTGCAGAAAGTGTCTTTCTAGTAGTTAAACATCAAATCTAAGCTGTCTAAAGAGTTTTTCCAAAGTTATCAACATTTTTATGTTTGGCGTTCCGGAATCGACCTTATCTCAGGCTGAAAACGCGTTTCCTGCATTGTGGCATAACTTTGCAGGGAAGCTTCAGAACATGAAATTTTCACCTCCCACGATAGCAGAAAGGGACTTTCTAGTAGTTAAACATCAAATCTAAGCTGTCTAAAGAGTTTTTCCAAAGTTATCAACATTTTTATGTTTGGCGTTCCGGAATCGACCTTATCTAAGGCTGAAAACGCGTTTCCTGCATTGTGGCATAACTTTGCAGGGAAGCTTCAGAACATCGAATTTTCACTTCCACAATGGCAGAAATGGTCTTTCTAGTAGTTGCACATCAAATCTAAGCTGTCTGAAGTGTTTTTCCAAAGTTATCAACATTTTTATGTTTGGCGTTAGGGAATCTACATTATCTCAGGCTGAAAACGATTTTACGCTTTGCGCCATAACTTTGCTGGGAAGCTTCAGAAAATGAAATTTTAACCTCCCACTATAGCAGAAAAGGTTTTTCTAGTAGTTGCTCATCAAATGTAAGCTGTCTGAAGTGTTTTTCCAAAATTATCAACATTTTTATGTTTGGCGTTCCGGAATCAACCTTATCTCAGGCTGAATACGCATTTTCTGCATTGTGCCATAACTTTGCAAGGAAGCTTCAGAACATGAAATTTTCACCTCCCACTATAGCAGAAAGGGTCTTTTTAGTAGTTGCACATCAAATCTAAGCTGTCTGAAGTGTTTTTCGAAAGTTATCAACATTTTTATGTTTTGCGTTCCGGAATCGACCTAATCTCCGGATGAAAATGCGTTTTCTGCATTGTCCCATAACTTTCCAGGGAAGCTTCAGAACATGAAATGTTCACCTCCCACTATAGCAGAAAGGGTCTTTTAAGTAGTTGCACATCAAATCTAAGCTGTCTGAAGTGTTTTTCCAAAGTTATCAACATTTTTATGTTTGGCGTTCCGGAATCTACCTTATCTCAGGCTGAAAACGCTTTTTACGCTTTGCGCCATAACTTTGCAGGGAAGCTTCAGAAAATGAAATTTTCAGCTCCCACTATAGCAGAAAGGGTTTTTCTAGTAGTTGCACATCAAATCTAAGCTGTCTGAAGTGTTTTTCCAAAGTTATCAACATTTTTATGTTTGGCGTTCCGGAATCAACCTTATCTCAGGCTGAAAACGCATTTTCTGCATTGTGCCATAACTTTGCAAGGAAGCTTCAGAACGTGAAATTTTCACCTCCCACTATAGCAGAAAGGGTCTTTCTAGTAGTTGCACATCAAATCTAAGCTGTCTGAAGTGTTTTTCGAAAGTTATCAACATTTTTATGTTTGGCGTTCCAGAATCGACTTTATCTCAGGCTGAGAACGTATTTTCTGCATTGTGCCATAACTTTGCGTGGAAGCTTCCGAACATGAAATTTTAACTTCCCACTATAGCAGAAAGGGTCTTTCTAGTAGTTGCACATCAAATCTAAGCTGTCTGAAGTGTTTTTCGAAAGTTATCAACATTTTTATGTTTGGCGTTCCGGAACCCACCTTATCTCAGGCTGAAAACGCGTTTTCTGCATTGTGCCATAACTTTGCAGGGAAGCTTCAGAACATGAAATTTTAACCTGCCACTATAGCAGAAAGGGTCCTTCGAGTAGTTGCACATCAAATCTAAGCTGTCTGAAGTGTTTTTCCAAAGTTATCAACATTTTTATAATTGGCGTTCCGGAATCAACCTTATCTCAGGCTGAAAACGCATTTTCTGCATTGTGCCATAACTTTGCAAGGAAGGTTCAGAACATGAAATTTTCACCTCCCACTATAGCAGAAAGGGTCTTTCTAGTAGTTGCACATCAAATCTAAGCTGTCTGAAGTGTTTTTCGAAAGTTATCAACATTTTTATGATTGGCGTTCCAGAATCGACTTTATCTCAGGCTGAAAACGCGTTGTCTGCATTGTGCCATAACTTTGCAAGGAAGCTTCAGAACATGAAATTTTCACCTCCCACTATAGCAGAAAGGGTCTTTCTAGTAGTTGCACATCAAATCTAAGCTGTCTGAAGTGCTTTTCGAAAGCTATCAACATTTTTATGTTTGGCGTTCCGGAATCTACCTTATCTCAGGCTGAAAACGCTTTTTACGCTTTGCGCCATAACTTTGCAGGGAAGCTTCAGAAAATGAAATTTTCAGCTCCCACTATAGCAGAAAGGGTTTTTCTAGTAGTTGCACTTCAAATCTAAGCTGTCTGAAGTGTTTTTCCAAAGTTATCAACATTTTTATGTTTGGCGTTCCGGAATCAACCTTATCTCAGGCTGAAAACGCATTTTCTGCATTGTGCCATAACTTTGCAAGGAAGCTTCAGAACCTGAAATTTTCACCACCCACTATAGCAGAAAGGGTCTTTCTAGTAGTTGCACATCAAATCTAAGCTGTCTGAACTGTTTTTCAAAAGTTATCAACATTTTTATGTTTGGCGTTCCAGAATCGACTTTATCTCAGGCTGAAAACGCGTTGTCTGCATTGTGCCATAACTTTGCATGGAAGCTTCCGAACATGAAATTTAAACTTCCCACTATAGCAGAAAGGGTCTTTCTAGTAGTTGCACATCAAATCTAAGCTGTCTGAAGTGTTTTTCGAAAGTTATCAACATTTTTATGTTTAGCGTTCCAGAATCGACTTTATCTCAGGCTGAAAACGCGTTTTCTGAATTGTGCCATAACTTTGCATGGAAGCTTCCGAACATGAAATTTTAACCTCCCACTATAGCAGAAAGGGTCTTTCTAGTAGTTGCACATCAAATCTAAGCTGTCTGAAGTGTTTTTCCAAAGTTATCAACATTTTTACGTTTGGCGTTCCGGAATCAACCTTATCTCAGGCTGAAAACTCATTTTCTGCATTGTGCCATAACTTTGCAAGGAAACTTCATAACATGAAATTTTCACCTCCCACTATAGCAGAAAGGGTCTTTCTAGTAGTTGCACATCAAATCTAAGCTGTCTGAAGTGTTTTTCGAAAGTTATCAACATTTTTATGATTGGCGTTCCAGAATCGACTTTATCTCAGGCTGAAAACGCGTTGTCTGCATTGTGCCATAACTTTGCATGGAAGCTTCCGAACATGAAATTTTAACTTCCCACTATAGCAGAAAGGGTTTTTCTCGTAGTTGCACATCAAATCTAAGCTGTCTGAAGTGTTTTTCCAAAGTTATCAACATTTTTATGTTTGGCGTTCCGGAATCAACCTTATCTCAGGCTGAAAACGCATTTTCTGCATTGCGCCATAACTTTGCAAGGAAGCTTCTTAACATGAAATTTTCACCTCCCACTATAGCAGAAAGGGTCTTTCTAGTAGTTGCACATCAAATCTAAGCTGTCTGAAGTGTTTTTCGAAAGTTATCAACATTTTTATGATTGGCGTTCCAGAATCGACTTTATCTCAGGCTGAAAACGCGTTGTCTGCATTGTGCCATAACTTTGCAAGGAAGCTTCAGAACCTGAAATTTTCACCACCCACTATAGCAGAAAGGGTCTTTCAAGTAGTTGCACATCAAATCTAAGCTGTCTGAACTGTTTTTCAAAAGTTATCAACATTTTTATGTTTGGCGTTCCAGAATCGACTTTATCTCAGGCTGAAACGCCTTGTCTGCATTGTGCCATAACTTTGCATGGAAGCTTCCGAACATGAAATTTTAACTTCCCACTATAGCAGAAAGGGTCTTTCTAGTAGTTGCACATCAAATCTAAGCTGTCTGAAGTGTTTTTCGAAAGTTATCAACATTTTTATGTTTAGCGTTCCAGAATCGACTTTATCTCAGGCTGAAAACGCGTTTTCTGAATTGTGCCATAACTTTGCATGGAAGCTTCCGAACATGAAATTTTCACCTCCCACTATAGCAGAAAGGGCCTTTCTAGTAGTTGCAAATGAAATCTAAGCTGTCTGAAGTGTTTTTCCAAAATTATCAACATTTTTATGTTTGGCGTTCCGGAACCCACCTTATATCAGGCTGAAAACGCGTTTTCGGCATTGTGCCATAACTTTGCAGGGAAGCTTCAGAACATGAAATTTTCAGGTCCCACTATAGCAGAAAGGGTCTTTCTAGTAGTTGCACATGAAATCTAAGCTGTCTGAAGTGTTTTTCGAAAGTTATCAACATTTTTATGTTTGGTGTTCCTGAATCGACCTTATCTCAGGTTGAAAACGCATTGTCTGCATTGTGCCATAACTTTGCAGGGAAGCTACAGAACATGAAATTTTCACCTCCCACTATAGCAGAAAGGGTCTTTCTAGTAGTTGCGCATTAAATCTAAGCTGTCTGAAGTGTTGTTCCAAAGTTATCAACATTTTTATGTTTGGCGTTCCGGAACCCACCTTATCTCAGGCTGAAAACGCGTTTTCGGCATTGTGCCATAACTTTGCTGGGAAGCTTCAGAACATGAAATTTTCAGGTCCCACTATAGCAGAAAGGGTCTTTCTCGTAGTTGCATATCAAATCAAAGCTGTCTGAAGTTTTTTTCGAAAGTTATGAACATTTTTATGTTTCGCGTTCCGTAATCGACCTTATCTGAGGATGAAAAATCGTTTTCTGCATTGTCCCATAACTTTCCATGGGAAGCTTCAGAACTTGAAATTTTGACCTCCCACTGTAGCAGAAAGGGTCTTTCTAGTAGTTGCACATCAAATCTAAGCTGTCTGAAGTGTTTTTCGAAAGTTATCAACATTTTTATGTTTGGCGTTCCGGAATCGACCTTATCTCAGGCTGAAAACGCGTTTTACGCATTGTGCCATAACTTTGCAGGGAAGCTTCAGAAAATGAAATTTTCACCTCCCACTATAGCAGAAAGGGTCTTTCAAATAGTTGCACATTAAATCTAAGCTGTCAGAAGTGTTGTTCCAAAGTAATCAACATTTTTACGTTTGGCGTTTTGGAAACCACCTTATCTCAGGCTGAAAACGCGTTTTCTGCATTGTGCCATAACTTCTCAGGGAAGCTTCAGAACATGAAATGTTCACCTCCCACTACAGCAGAAAGGGTCTTTCTAGCAGTTGCACATCAAATCTAAGCTGTCTGAAATGTTTTTCCAAAGTTATCAACATTTTTACGTCTGGCGTTCCAGAATCGACCTTATCTCAGGCTGAAAACGCGTTGTCTGCATTGTGCCATAACTTTGCATGGAAGCTTCCGAACATGAAAATTTAACCTCCCACTATAGCAGAAAGGGTCTTTCTCGTAGTTGCACATCAAATGTAAGCTGTCTCAAGTGTTTTTCCAAAGTTAGCAACATTTTTATGTTTGGCGTTCCGGAATCGACCTTATCTCAGGCTGAAAACGCGTTTCACGCATTGTGCCATAACTTTGCAGGTGTCATGGCTGCTTAAGTTGGACCCAGGTGCAGTGAGTGCTGGTCGACAGAAAACTCCGAAACGAGAGTAAATTAAAGAATTTATTCAACAAAAGGCGAGTTTTAAGACAGACGAACAAGTACGGAGAACAGAAGGCGCCGGAGCCAGAACGCGGACCGGGAACTACACGTTGGGATTGGGGAAGAATCTGAAAACAGAGGAGAGGCGAATTAGAATCAGGCCTATAAAACGAGGAGAACACAAACACGCTCGGAGATAAGCTCACGAGGTCCAAATAACTTAAAGCGCTGCGTGGAGGAGAAAAAACTCAAACTCACACGAGGAATCAACTTCTATAAACGATAAATGAAAGAGGTGAGACTAAATGCTCACACGCGGTTCTACTATATGAATGGAGGGGAAAACAGAAAATGGAGCGAGGAAGAACGAGAACTAAGAAGGCGGCTGAAAAGGAAATCAAGCGCGCAGAGAAATTTAGGAAAGTCAGGGTAACGAAGCGAGAGAGTCTTGAAAGAGTTTACCATAGGGAAGCGAAACAATCCTCTGGCGGCACAGACTGGTGTTGAGGTGTTGAAATCCATGTGAGGCTTGATTGTCAAATGAACACCAGCTGCGCCGCTTGTGAAGCTGGAACAAAGGAAGGAAAAGGAAACACAGGAGCAACCGAGAGTAACAAAATAGAAGCATGGAACAATGCGGGGTGAACAGAGGTTAAGACAGACAAAGTAGTTACGGATATGACAGTACCCCCCCCTTAAGGAGGGCCTCATGGCGCTTTACCGGGTCTATCTGGGAAACTGGCATGGAACTCTGAAATCAGAGAGGGATCTAAGATGAGTGACCGAGGGATCCATGATCGTTCCTCTGGGCCGTAACCCTCCCAGTCAACCAAGTACTGGACCCCTCGGCCACGTCTTCTGCTGTTTAGGATCTTGTGAACCTTATATGCAGGGTGGTTGTCTATGGTGAAGGGAGGAGGAGGAGCTTCAGAGGCTGCATGGAGTGGGGACGAGGAGACTGGTTTTAGAAGCGAGACGTGGAACGTGGGATGGATCTGGAGAGAAGCTGGGAGTCTTAACCTTACAGCCGTGTCATTGATGATCTTCTCAATCTTGAACGGACCGATGTATCTGGGTGAGAGCTTGCGAGACTCACCCGGAAGCTGTAAATCACGGGTCGAGAGCCAGACCATGTCGCCGGGATGGTAAGACGGAGCTGGGATCCGGTTTCGGTCTGCCAGTCTCTTGTTGCGTTCGGCGGTGTGAGATAGAGCTGTGCGGGCCCGGGACCAGGTCTCCCGGCAGCGACGCAAGTGCTGGGTAACAGATGGGACGGAGGTCTCAGCTTCCTGGGATGGAAAAAGAGGAGGCTGATAACCATAGGCAACCATAAAAGGAGACATGCCCGTAGAAGAAGAAGCCAGCGAGTTATGAGCGTATTCCACCCAGGGGAGATTGGAGGCCCAGGCGGAGGGATCTTGAGCAGAGACGCATCGGAGGGCGGACTCCAGGTCTTGGTTCGTTCTCTCCGTTTGTCCGTTGGTCTGGGGATGGTAGCCGGAGGACAGGCTGGGGGACGCTCCCAGGGCCTTAAGGAAGGCACGCCAGACCTGGAAGGAGAATTGTGGTCCTCTGTCAGAGACCACGTCGCAGGGGATTCCGTGGAGACGGAAAACGTGGAGGACCAAAAGGTTAGCAGTCTCGAGAGCTGAAGGCAACTTGGGTAGGGGAATGAAGTGTGCCATCTTGGAGAAACGATCCACCACCGTCATGACAGTTGTCATTCCTGCTGAAGGGGGGAGGCCAGTCACAAAATCCACTGCAATGTGGGACCAAGGGCGACCAGGAAGCGGCAGCGGTTTCAGAAGACCAGCAGGAGGACGGTGGGAGGACTTTGCTCTGTTGTAGGTCGTACAGGCCTTGCAGAAGTTCTTGATGTCTCGAGTCATGCCTGGCCACCAGAAACGTTGATTAATAAGACTTAAGGTGCGGAACGTACCAGGATGGCAGGCGAGTTTGGATGAGTGGCCCCAATGGAGGATCTGAGGTCTCGTGGGTACCGGGACGAACAGGCGATTTGGAGGACCGGGACTGGGAGCTGGATGGAGTTTCTGGTCCTCTAAGACAGCCTTCTCTACGTCCCAGCTGGCGGCTCGGATCACACAGGATGCGGGGAGGATGGTCTCTGTCTTGTCGGATGAAACAAATGGGTCGTGGAGACGAGAAAGTGCATCAGGCTTGACATTACGGCTTCCTGGACGATAAGAGATGGAGAAGTTGAATCGTCCAAGAAACAGGGCCCACCGGGCCTGACGGGAGTTGAGGCGTTTAGCGGTCTGCAGGTAAATGAGGTTTTTGTGGTCTGTAAGCACCAAGAAGGGAGTTTCAGTGCCCTCAAGCCAGTGCCTCCATTCTTGCAACGCAGCCACCATTGCTAGTAACTCGCGGTTCCCAACGTCGTAGTTTTGTTCTGCAGGGGTCAGTCTCCTTGAAAAATAAGCACACGGGTGTACCTTCTGGTCGTTAGGGTCCCTCTGGGAGAGCACCGCGCCCAGCCCTGAATCTGAGGCATCCACCTCGACGATGAATTGGCATCTGGGATCCGGGTGGCGTAGGATGGGAGCGGAAGAGAATAGAGTTCGGAGTCTTTCAAAAGCTTGTTCAGCTTCAGGGCTCCAGCTGAACTCCTTTTTAGAGGAGGTGAGAGAAGTTAGAGGCGCGGCAACCTTACTGTAGTTGCGGATGAACCGTCTGTAGAAGTTGGCGAACCCAAGGAATTGCTGGAGCTGTTTGCGGTTGGTGGGAGTCTTCCAGTTGACAACAGTCTCAATCTTGGCTGGGTCGGGGATGAGACGTCCCTCTGCTAAGATGAAGCCCAGGAAGCTGACCTGTTTCACATGAAACTCACACTTCTCAGCCTTGCAATACAGTTTGTTCTCCAGCAGCCTCTGAAGTACAAGACGAACGTGTTCCTGATGTTCCTCCTCCCCCTTCGAGAAGATCAAGATATCATCCAGATAAACATAGACAAAATGGTTAATCATGTCTCTTAGTACGTCATTAACCAATGCCTGAAAGACGGCTGGTGCATTAGTTAACCCAAAAGGCATGACCCGGTATTCGAAGTGTCCCAGGGGTGTTTTAAAAGCAGTCTTCCACTAGTCTCCCTCACGGATCCGAACCAAGTGGTAAGCATTTCTAAGATCAAGTTTGGAAAAGATGGTAGCTTGGTTCAGAGGTTCAAAGGCAGGGTCAATTAGAGGGAGAGGATACTGATTTCTGATTGTAATCAGATTTAAGCCACGATAATCTATACAGGGGCGCAGGGTTTTGTCTTTCTTGCTAACAAAAAAGAATCCAGCCCCCAGAGGAGAGGAGGAGGGACGGATCAGGCCCGCCGCCAGAGACTCGATGTAGCTTTCTAAAGACTCCCTTTCAGGCCGGGAGACATTATAAAGTCTACTTGAGGGTAGAGGAGCCCCGGGGATTAGGTCGATGGCGCAATCATAGGGGCGATGCGGGGGAAGGGACAGGGCCTGATCTTTACTAAAAACTTGTTCTAAATCGTGGTAGCAGGATGGAACACGAGAAAGGTCGGGAGGAGATTGAGGACGAGGAAGAGTATAGACAGTGGAAGCAGATCGAAGACAGTGAGCGTGACAGTGAGTGCTCCAACCTGTGACCTTGGAAGAAGTCCAGTCGATGTGAGGATTGTGAAGGGACAACCAGGGAAAACCAAGGACCAGTGGAGACGAGGAGGATGGAAGGACCAGGAACGAAATTACTTCAGTGTGATTTCCAGATATGGTGAGGGTTAAAGGTGCGGTGCGGTGAGTGACACGAGGGAGGGAACTGCCGTCAATTGCTGACAGGGAGCGAGGAGTGTCCAGTCTGGTGAGGGAGAGAGACAGAGACTCAGCAAAAGCAGCATCGATAAAGTTGTCATCAGCACCTGAGTCAATAAAGGCTTCTACAGGAGAATATTTGTTATTTTCCCGCAGGGACGCGGCGAAAATAATTCTGTTGACTGTGGTGGTGGCAGGAGTACTAACCTTCTTGTTGGAGACGAGGGGAAGACGAGGGCCCCTGGGACGGGTTGGACAGGAACGGATAGTGTGGCCCGGTTGACCACAGTACAGACATAAACCGCGAGATATCCGGTGTTGACGTTCCTCAGGTGTTAGTCTCGTCCTCCCCACCTGCATGGGTTCATGAAGGTCTAACAGAGACTCGGACTGGGAAGGTGGTTCAGGTGGTGAGAACGGGACTGGAGGAACCGTGTGAGTGGGCCGTCTCCGCTGGGTGTGCTCTCTTATGCGGTTGTCAATTCTGATGGAAAGAAGGATTAACTCTTCCAGGGAATTGGGCTCGTCGCGTATGGAAAGCTGGTCCTGGATACAATTAGAAAGACCATTATAAAACGCGGACATGAGAGCCGGTTCGTTCCAGCCAGCCTCAGCGGCTGCTATGCGGAAACGAATTGAGTATTCCGAGACAGACTCGCTTGGCGAGTTCTGAACCATGGAAATGAGTCGCTGAGAAGCTCCAGGTCCGCTCTTAAATGGAGCGTCGAAGACCCGTCTCATCTCTAAGGAGAAACTCTTGAAATTGTTAAGGATGGGACAGTCTGACTCCCATAAGGAGACTGCCCACTGACTGGCCTTGTCACGCAGGAGGTTAATGCAATAAGCGACCTTGGCTCTCTCCGTCCTAAAATGGGACGGTTGGGAATCAAAAACTAGAGAGCATTGAATAAAAAAATTCTTGCAGAACCCTGGCTTACCAGCATAGACCTCCGGCGTGGGGATGTCTGGTTCGCGTCCGCTGGTATCAGGGGGTGCTGAGTCAGCTGCAGAAATTGCTGCTGACACTGGCGTGGAGGCGCCCGAGTCAGCTGGGGAGACAGACAAACGATCGAGCACCGAAGTAATGTTCTGCAGCTGCTCCAGGACGCTCTGAGTCGCTCTTTCAAGAGTCGAGATTCTCGAGCCCTGAATGCCTACAGCTTTCTGCAGACCAGCAACCACTGCTGGGTCGGGGGCGTGGCCAGAGGATTCTGTCATGGCTGCTTAAGTTGGACCCAGGTGCAGTGAGTGCTGGTCGACAGAAAACTCCGAAACGAGAGTAAATTAAAGAATTTATTCAACAAAAGGCGAGTTTTAAGACAGACGAACAAGTACGGAGAACAGAAGGCGCCGGAGCCAGAACGCGGAGCGGGAACTACACGTAGGGATTGGGGAAGAATCTGAAAACAGAGGAGAGGCGAATTAGAATCAGGCCTATAAAACGAGGAGAACACAAACACGCTCGGAGATAAGCTCACGAGGTCCAAATAACTTAAAGCGCTGCGTGGAGGAGAAAAAACTCAAACTCACACGAGGAATCAACTTCTATAAACGATAAATGAAAGAGGTGAGACTAAATGCTCACACGCGGTTCTACTATATGAATGGAGGGGAAAACAGAAAATGGAGCGAGGAAGAACGAGAACTAAGAAGGCGGCTGAAAAGGAAATCAAGCGCGCAGAGAAATTTAGGAAAGTCAGGGTAACGAAGCGAGAGAGTCTTGAAAGAGTTTACCATAGGGAAGCGAAACAATCCTCTGGCGGCACAGACTGGTGTTGAGGTGTTGAAATCCATGTGAGGCTTGATTGTCAAATGAACACCAGCTGCGCCGCTTGTGAAGCTGGAACAAAGGAAGGAAAAGGAAACACAGGAGCAACCGAGAGTAACAAAATAAAAGCATGGAACAATGCGGGGTGAACAAAGGTTAAGACAGACAAAGTAGTTACGGATATGACAGCAGGGAAGCTTCAGAAAATGAAATTTTCACCTCCCACTATAGCAGAAAGGGTATTTCTAGTAGTTGCACATTAAATCTAAGCTGTCTGAAGTGTTGTTCCAAAGTTATCAACATTTTTACGTTTGGCGTTTCGGAAACCACCTTATCTCAGGCTGAAAACGCGTTTTCTGCATTGTGCCATAACTTCTCAGGGAAGCTTCAGAACATGAAATGTTCACCTCCCACTATAGCAGAAAGGGCCTTTCTAGTAGTTGCATATCAAATCTAAGCTGTCTGAAGTGTTTTTCCAAAATTATCAACATTTTTATGTTTGGCGTTCCGGAACCCACCTTATATCAGGCTGAAAACGCGTTTTCGGCATTGTGCCATAACTTTGCAGGGAAGCTTCAGAACATAAAATTTTCAGGTCCCACTATAGCAGAAAGGGTCTTTGTAGTAGTTGCACATGAAATCTAAGCTGTCTGAAGTGTTTTTCGAAAGTTATCAACATTTTTATGTTTGGCGTTCCAGAATCGACCTTATCTCAGGATGAAAAATCGCTTTCTGCATTGTCCCATAACTTTGCAGGGAAGCTTCAGAACATGAAATGTTCACCTCCCACTATAGCAGAAAGGGTCTTTCTAATAGTTGCACATTAAATCTAAGCTGTCAGAAGTGTTGTTCCAAAGTAATCAACATTTTTACGTTTGGCGTTTTGGAAACCACCTTATCTCAGGCTGAAAACGCGTTTTCTGCATTGTGCCATAACTTCTCAGGGAAGCTTCAGAAGATGAAATGTTCACGTCCCACTATAGCAGAAAGGGTCTTTCTACTAGTTGCACATCAAATCTAAGCTGTCTGAAGTGTTTTTCGAAAGTTATGAACATTTTTATGTTTCGCGTTCCGTAATCGACCTTATGTCAGGATGAAAAATCGTTTTCTGCATTGTCCCATAACTTTGCAGGGAAGCTGCAGAACATGAAATTTTCACCTCCCACTATAGCAGAAAGGGTCTTTCTAGTAGTTGCACATCAAATCTAAGCTGTCTGAAGTGTTTTTCGAAAGTTATCAACATTTTTACGTTTGGCGTTCCGGAATCGACTTTATCTCAGGATGAAAAATTGTTTTCTACATTGTCCCATAACTTTGCAGGGAAGCTTCAGAACATGAAATTTTCACCTCCCACTATAGCAGAAAGGGTCTTTCTAGTAGTTGCACATCAAATCTAAGCTGTCTGAAGTGTTTTTCGAAAGTTATCAACATTTTTATGTTTGGCGTTCCGGAATCGACCTTATCTCAGGATGAAAAATCGTTTTCTGCATTGTCCCATAACTTTACACGGAAGCCTCAGAACATGAAATTTTCCCGTCCCACTATTGCAGAAAGGGTCTTTCTAGTATTTGCACATGAAATCTAAGCTGTCTGAAGTGTTTTTCGAAAGTTATCAACATTTTTATGTTTGGCGTTCCGGAACCCACGTTATCACAAGCTGAAAACGCGTTTTCTGCATTGTCCCATAACTTTGCATGCAAGCTTCAGAACATGAAATTTTCACCTCCCACTATAGCAGAAAGGGTCTTTCTAGTAGTTGCACATCAAATCTAAGCTGTCTGAAGTGTTTTTCGAAAGTTATCAACATTTTTATGTTTGGCGTTCCGGAATCGACCTTATCTCAGGCTGAAAATGCGTTTTACGCATTGTGCCATAACTTTGCAGGGAAGCTTCAGAAAATGAAAATTTCACCTCCCACTATAGCAGAAAGGGTCTTTCTAGTAGTTGCACATTAAATCTAAGCTGTCAGAAGTGTTGTTCCAAAGTAATCAACATTTTTACGTTTGGCGTTTTGGAACCCACCTTATCTCAAGCTGAAAACGCGTTTTCTGCATCGTGCCATAACTTTGCAGGGAAGCTTCAGAACATGAAATGTTCACCTCCCACTATAGCAGAAAGGGTCTTTCTAGTATTTGCACATCAAATCTAAGCTGTCTGAAGTGTTTTTCGAAAGTTATCAACATTTTTATGTTTGGCGTTCCGGAACCCACGTTATCACAAGTTGAAAACGCGTTTTCTGCATTGTGCCATAACTTTGCAGGGAAGCTTCAGAACATGAAATTTTCAGGTCCCACTATAGCAGAAAGGGTCTTTCTAATAGTTGCACATCAAATCTAAGCTGTCTGAAGTGTTTTTCGAAAGTTATGGACATTTTTATGTTTCGCGTTCCATAATCGACCTTATCTCAGGATGAAAAATCGTTTTCTGCATTGTCCCATAACTTTCCATGGGAAGCTTCAGAACATGAAATTTTGACCTCCCACTATAGCAGAAAGGGTCTTTCTAGTAGTTGAACATTAAATCTAAGCTGTCAGAAGTGTTGTTCCAAAGTAATCCACATTTTTACTTTTGGCGTCTTGGAAACCACCTTATCTCAGGCTGAAAACGCATTTTCTGCATTGTGCCATAACTTCTCAGGGAAGCTTCAGAACATGAAATGTTCACCTCCCACTATAGCAGAAAGGGTCTTTCTACTAGTTGCACATCAAATCTGTGCTGTCTGAAGTGTTTTTCGAAAGTTATCAACATTTTTACCTTTGGCGTTCCGGAATCGATCTTTTCACAGGATGAAAAATCGTTTTCTGCATTGTGCCATAACTTTGCAGGGAAGCTTCAGAACATGAAATGTTCACCTCCCACTATAGCAGAAAGGGTCTTTCTAGTAGTTGCACATCAAATCTAAGCTGTCTGAATTGTTTTTCCAAAGTTATCAACATTTTTATGTTTGGCGATCCGGAACCCACCTTATCTCAGGCTGAAAACGCGTTTTCGGCATTGTGCCATAACTTTGCTGGGAAGCTTCAGAACATGAAATTTTCACGTCCCACTATAGCAAAAAGGGTCTTTCTAGTTGCACATCAAATCTAAGCTGTCTGAAGTGTTTTTCGAAAGTTATCAACATTTTTATGTTTGGCGTTCCGGAATCGACCTCATCTAAGGATGAAAAATCGTTTTCTGCATTGTCCCATAACTTTGCAGGGAAGCTTCAGAACATGAAATGTTCACCTCCCACTATAGCAGAAAGGGTCTTTGTAGTAGTTGCACATGAAATCTAAGCTGTCTGAAGTGTTTTTCGAAAGTTATCAACATTTTTATGTTTGGCGTTCCAGAATCGACCTTATCTCAGGATGAAAAATCGCTTTCTGCATTGTCCCATAACTTTGCAGGGAAGCTTCAGAACATGAAATGTTCACCTCCCACTATAGCAGAAAGGGTCTTTCTAATAGTTGCACATTAAATCTAAGCTGTCAGAAGTGTTGTTCCAAAGTAATCAACATTTTTACGTTTGGCGTTTTGGAAACCACCTTATCTCAGGCTGAAAACGCGTTTTCTGCATTGTGCCATAACTTCTCAGGGAAGCTTCAGAACATGAAATGTTCACGTCCCACTATAGCAGAAAGGGTCTTTCTACTAGTTGCACATCAAATCTAAGCTGTCTGAAGTGTTTTTCGAAAGTTATGAACATTTTTATGTTTCGCGTTCCGTAATCGACCTTATGTCAGGATGAAAAATCGTTTTCTGCATTGTCCCATAACTTTGCAGGGAAGCTGCAGAACATGAAATTTTCACCTCCCACTATAGCAGAAAGGGTCTTTCTAGTTGTTGCACATCAAATCTAAGCTGTCTGAAGTGTTTTTCGAAAGTTATCAACATTTTTACGTTTGGCGTTCCGGAATCGACTTTATCTCAGGATGAAAAATTGTTTTCTACATTGTCCCATAACTTTGCAGGGAAGCTTCAGAACATGAAATTTTCACCTCCCACTATAGCAGAAAGGGTCTTTCTAGTAGTTGCACATCAAATCTAAGCTGTCTGAAGTGTTTTTCGAAAGTTATCAACATTTTTATGTTTGGCGTTCCGGAATCGACCTTATCTCAGGATGAAAAATCGTTTTCTGCATTGTCCCATAACTTTGCACGGAAGCCTCAGAACATGAAATTTTCCCGTCCCACTATTGCAGAAAGGGTCTTTCTAGTATTTGCACATGAAATCTAAGCTGTCTGAAGTGTTTTTCGAAAGTTATCAACATTTTTATGTTTGGCGTTCCGGAACCCACGTTATCACAAGCTGAAAACGCGTTTTCTGCATTGTCCCATAACTTTGCATGCAAGCTTCAGAACATGAAATTTTCACCTCCCACTATAGCAGAAAGGGTCTTTCTAGTAGTTGCACATCAAATCTAAGCTGTCTGAAGTGTTTTTCGAAAGTTATCAACATTTTTATGTTTGGCGTTCCGGAATCGACCTTATCTCAGGCTGAAAATGCGTTTTACGCATTGTGCCATAACTTTGCAGGGAAGCTTCAGAAAATGAAAATTTCACCTCCCACTATAGCAGAAAGGGTCTTTCTAGTAGTTGCACATTAAATCTAAGCTGTCAGAAGTGTTGTTCCAAAGTAATCAACATTTTTACGTTTGGCGTTTTGGAACCCACCTTATCTCAAGCTGAAAACGCGTTTTCTGCATCGTGCCATAACTTTGCAGGGAAGCTTCAGAACATGAAATGTTCACCTCCCACTATAGCAGAAAGGGTCTTTCTAGTATTTGCACATCAAATCTAAGCTGTCTGAAGTGTTTTTCGAAAGTTATCAACATTTTTATGTTTGGCGTTCCGGAACCCACGTTATCACAAGTTGAAAACGCGTTTTCTGCATTGTGCCATAACTTTGCAGGGAAGCTTCAGAACATGAAATTTTCAGGTCCCACTATAGCAGAAAGGGTCTTTCTAATAGTTGCACATCAAATCTAAGCTGTCTGAAGTGTTTTTCGAAAGTTATGGACATTTTTATGTTTCGCGTTCCATAATCGACCTTATCTCAGGATGAAAAATCGTTTTCTGCATTGTCCCATAACTTTCCATGGGAAGCTTCAGAACATGAAATTTTGACCTCCCACTATAGCAGAAAGGGTCTTTCTAGTAGTTGAACATTAAATCTAAGCTGTCAGAAGTGTTGTTCCAAAGTAATCCACATTTTTACTTTTGGCGTCTTGGAAACCACCTTATCTCAGGCTGAAAACGCATTTTCTGCATTGTGCCATAACTTCTCAGGGAAGCTTCAGAACATGAAATGTTCACCTCCCACTATAGCAGAAAGGGTCTTTCTACTAGTTGCACATCAAATCTGTGCTGTCTGAAGTGTTTTTCGAAAGTTATCAACATTTTTACCTTTGGCGTTCCGGAATCGATCTTTTCACAGGATGAAAAATCGTTTTCTGCATTGTGCCATAACTTTGCAGGGAAGCTTCAGAACATGAAATGTTCACCTCCCACTATAGCAGAAAGGGTCTTTCTAGTAGTTGCACATCAAATCTAAGCTGTCTGAATTGTTTTTCCAAAGTTATCAACATTTTTATGTTTGGCGATCCGGAACCCACCTTATCTCAGGCTGAAAACGCGTTTTCGGCATTGTGCCATAACTTTGCTGGGAAGCTTCAGAACATGAAATTTTCACGTCCCACTATAGCAAAAAGGGTCTTTCGAGTTGCACATCAAATCTAAGCTGTCTGAAGTGTTTTTCGAAAGTTATCAACATTTTTATGTTTGGCGTTCCGGAATCGACCTCATCTAAGGATGAAAAATCGTTTTCTGCATTGTCCCATAACTTTGCAGGGAAGCTTCTGAACATGAAATGTTCACCTCCCATTATAGCAGAAAGGGTCTTTCTAGTAGTTGCACATCAAATCTAAGCTGTCTGAAGTGTTTTTCCAAAGTTATCAACATTTTTACGTTTGGCGTTCCGTAACCCACCTTATTTCACGCTGAAAACGCGTTTTCTGCATTGTGCCATAACTTTGCAGGGAAGCTTCAGAACATGAAATTTTAACCTCCCACTATAGCAGAAAGGGTCCTTCTAGTAGTTGCACATCAAATCTAAGCTGTCTGAAGTGTTTTTCCAAAGTTATCAACATTTTTATGTTTGGCATTCTGGAATCTACCTTATCTCAGGCTGAAAACGCTTTTTACGCTTTGTGCCATAACTTTGCAGGGAAGCTTCAGAAAATGAAATTTTCACCTCCCACTATAGCAGCAAAGGCCTTTTCTCGTAGTTGCATATCAAATCTCAACTGTCTGAAGTGTTTTTCCAAAGTTATCAACATTTTTACGTTTGGCGTTCCGGAACCCACCGTATCTCAGGCTGAAAACGCGTTTTGTGCATTGTGCCATAACTTCTCAGGGAAGCTTCAGAACATGAAATGTTCACCTCCCACTATAGCAGAAAGGGTCTTTCTAGTAGTTGCACATCAAATCTAAGCTGTCTGAAGTGTTTTTCCAAAGTTATCAACATTTTTATGTTTGGCGTTCCAGAATCGACCTTATCTCAGGCTGAAAACGCGTTTTAGGCATTGTGCCATAACTTTGAAGGGAAGATTCAGAAAATGAAATTTTCACCTCCCACGACAGCAGAAAGGGTCTTTCTAGTAGTTGCACATCAAATCTAAGCTGTCTGAAGTGTTGTTCCAAAGTTATCAACATTTTTACGTTTGGCGTTCCGGAACCCACCTTATCTCAGGCTGAAAACGCGTTTTGTGTATTGTTCCATAACTTTGCAGGGAAGCTTCAGAACATGAAATTTTCAACTCCCACTGTAACGGACAGGGTCTTTCTAGTAGTTGCACATCAAATCTAAGCTGTCTGAAGTGTTTCTCGAAAACTATCAACATTTTTATGTTTGGCGTTCCGGAACCCACATTATCATAGGCTAAAAACACGTTTTTTGCATTGTGCCATAACTTTGCAAGGAAGCTTCAGAACATGAAATTTTCACATCCCACTATAGCATAAAGGGTCTTTCTAGTAGTTGCACTTCAAATCTAAGCTGTCTGAAATGTTTTTCCCAAAGTTATCAACATTTTTATGTTTGGCGTTCCGGAAACGACCTTATCTCGGGCTGAAAACGCGTTTTCCGCATTGTGCCATAACTTTGCAGGGAAGCTTCAGAACATGAAATTTTCACCTCCCACAATAGCAGAAAGGGTCTTTCTAGTCGTTGTACATCAAATCTAAGCTGTCTGAAATGTTTTTTCAAAAGTTATCAACATTTTGATGTTTGGCGTCCCGGAATCGACCTTATCTCACGATGAAAAATTGTTTTCTGCATTGTCCCATAAGTTTCCAGGGAAGCTTCAGAACATGAAATTTTGACCTCCCACTATAGCAGAAAGGGTCTTTCTAGTAGTTGCACATCAAATCTAAGCTGTCTGAAGTGTTTTTCCAAAGTTATCAAGATTTTTATGTTTGGCGTCCCGGAATCGACCTTATCTCAGGATGAAAAATTGTTTTCCGCATTGTCCCATAACTTTCCAGGGAAGATTCAGAACATGAAATTTTGACCTCCCACTATGGCAGAAAGGGTCTTTCTACTATTTGCATATTAAATCTAAGCTGTCTGAAGTGTTGTTCCAAAGTTATCAACATTTTTACGTTTGTCGTTCCGGAACCCACCTTATCTCAGGCTGAAAACGCGTTTTGTGTATTGTGCCATAACTTCTCAGGGAAGCTTCAGAAAATGAAAATTTCACCTCCCACTAAAGCAGAAAGGGTCTTTCTAGTAGTTGCACAACAAATCTAAGCTGTCTGAAGTGTTTTTCCAAAGTTATCAACATTTTTATGTTTGGCGTTCTGGAATCGACCTTATCTCAGGCTGAAAACGCGTTTTCTGCATAGTGCCATAACTTTGCAGGGAAGCTTCAGAACATGAAATTTTCAACTCCCACTGTAGCAGAAAGGGTCTTACTAGTAGTTGCACATCAAATCTAAGCTGTCTGAAGTGTTTTTCCAAAGTTATCAACATTTTAATGTTTGGCGTTCTGGAATCGACCTTATCTCAGGCTGAAAACGTGTTTTACGTATTGTGCCATAACTTTGCAGGGAAGCTTCAGAACATGAAATTTTCAACTCCCACTGTAGCAGAAAGGGTCTTACTAGTAGTTGCACATCAAATCTAAGCTGTCTGAAGTGTTTTTCCAAAGTTATCAACATTTTTATGTTTGCCGTTCAAGAATCGACCTTATCTCAGGCAGAAAACGCGTTTTACGCATTGTGCCATAACTTTGCAGGGAAGCTTCAGAACATCGAATTTTCACCACCCACTATAGCAGAAAGGGTCTTTCTCCTAGTTGCACATCAAATCTAAGCTGTCTGAAGTGACTTTCCAAAGTTATCAACATTTTTATGTTTGGCATTCCAGAATCGATCTTATCTCAGGCTGAAAACGAGTTGTCTGCATTGTGCCATAACTTTGCATGGAAGCTTCAGAACATGAAAGTTTCACCTCCCACTATAGCAGAAAGGGTCTTTCTAGTAGTTGCACATCAAATCTAAGCTGTCTGAAGTGTTTTTCCAAAGTTATCAACATTTTTTTGTTTGGCGTTCCGGAACCCACCATATCTCAGGCTGAAAACAGGTTTTCTGCATTGTTCCATAACTTTGCAGGGAAGCTTCAGAACATGAAATTTTCACGTCCCACTATAGCAGAAAGGGTCTTTCTCGTAGTTGCACATCAAATCTAAGCTGTCTGGTGTTTTTCCAAAGTTTTCAACATTTTTATGTTTGGTGTTCCTGAATCGACCTTATATCAGGCTGAAAACGCGTTTTACGCATTGTGCCATAACTTAGCAGGGAAGCTTCAGAACATCGAATTTTCACCACCCACTATAGTAGAAAGGGTCTTTCTAGTAGTTGCACATCAAATCTAAGCTGTTTGAAGTGTTTTTCCAAAGTTATCAACATTTTTATGTTTGGCATTCAGGAATCGACCTTATCTCAGGCTGAAAACGCGATTTACTCATTCTGCCATAACTTTGCAGGGAATCTTCAGAACATGAAATTTTCATATCCCACTATAGCAGAAAGGGTCTTTCTAGTAGTTGCACATCAAATCTAAGCTGCCTGAAGTGTTTTTCCAAAGTTATTAACATTTTTATGTTTGGCGTTCCGGAATCGACCTTATCTCAGGGTGAAAACTTGTTTTCTGCATTGTGCCATAACTTTGCAGGAAACTTCAAAATATGAAATTTTAACCTCCCACTATTGCAGAAAGGGTCTGTCTTCTAGTTGCACATCAAATCTAAGCTGTCTGAAGTGTTTTTACAAAGTTATCAACATTTATATGTTTGGCGTTCCGGAATCGACCTTATCTCAGGCTGAAAACGCGTTTTACGCATTGTGCCATAACTTTGCAGGGACTCTTCAGAACATGAAATTTTCACCTCCCACTATAGCAGAAAGGGTCTTTTAAGTAGTTGCACATAAAATCTAAGCTGTTTGAAGTCTTTTTCCAAAGTTATCAACATTTTTATGTTTGGCGTTCCGAAACCCACCTTATCTCAGGCTGAAAACGCGTTTTCTGCATTGTGCCATAACTTTGCAGGGAAGCTTCAGAACATCGAATTTTCACCACCCACTATAGCAGAAAGGGTCTTTCTCCTAGTTGCACATCAAATCTAAGCTGTCTGAAGTGACTTTCCAAAGTTATCAACATTTTTATGTTTGGCATTCCAGAATCGATCTTATCTCAGGCTGAAAAGGTTTTTTCTGCATTGTGCCATAACTTTGCAGGGAAGCATCAGAACATGAAATTTTCACATCCCACTATAGCAGAAAGGGTTTTTCTAGTAGTTGCACATTAAAGCTAAGCTGTCTGAAGTGTTTTTCCAAACTTATCAACATTTTTATGTTTGGCGTTCCGGAGTCGACCTTATCTCAGGCAGAAAACGCTTTTTACGCATTGTGCCACAACTTTGCATAAAGCTTCAGAACATGAAATTTTCACCTCCCACTATAGCAGAAAGGGTCTTTCTAGTAGTTTCACGTGAAATCTAAGCTGTCTGAAGTGTTTTTCCAAAGTTATCAAAATTGTTATGTTTGGCGTTCCGGAATCGACTTTATCTCAAGCTGAAAACGCGTTTTCTGCATTGTGCCATAACTTTGCAGGAAACTTCAGAATATGAAATTTTAACCTCCCACTATTGCAGAAAGGGTCTGTCTTGTAGTTGCACATTAAAGCTAAGCTGTCTGAAGTGTTTTTCCAAACTTATCAACATTTTTATGTTTGGCGTTCCGGAACCCATCTTATCTCAGGCTGAAAACGTGTTTTCTGCATTGTGCCATAACTTTGCAGGGATGCCTCAGAACATGAAATTTTCACCTCCCACTATAGTAGAAAGGGTCTTTCTAGTAGTTGCACATCAAATCTAAGCTGTCTGAAGTGTTTTTCCAAATTTATCAACATTTTTATGTTTGGCGTTCCGGAACACATCTTATCTCAGGCTGAAAACGCGTTTTCTGCATTGTGCCATACCTTTGCAGTGAAGCTTCAGAACATGAAATTTTCACCTCCCACTATAGCAGAAAGGGTCTTTCTAGTAGTTGCACATCAAATCTAAGTTGTCTGAAGTGTTTTTCCAAAGTTATCAACATTCTTATGTTTGGCGTTCCGGGACCCACCTTATCTCAGGCTGAAAACGTGTTTTCTGCATTGTGCCATAACTTTGCAGGGAAGCTTTAGAACATGAAATTTTCACCTCCCACTAGAGCAGAAAGTGTCTTTCTCGTAGTTGCACATGAAATCTAAGCTGTCTGAAGTGTTTTTCCAAACTTATCAACATTTTTATGTTTGGCGTTCCGGAGTCGACCTTATCTCAGGCAGAAAACGCTTTTTACGCATTGTGCCACAACTTTGCATAAAGCTTCAGAACATGAAATTTTCACCTCCCACTATAGCAGAAAGGGTCTTTCTCGTAGTTGCACATCAAATCAAAGCTGTTTGAACTGTTTTTCCAAAGTTATCAACACTTTTATGTTTGGCGTTCCGGAATCGCCCTTATCTCAGGCTGAAAACATGATTTACGCATTCTGCCATAACTTTGCAGGGAAGCTTCAGAACATGAAATTTTAACATCCCACTATTGCAGAAAGGGTCTTTCTAGTAGTTGCACATCAAATCTAAGCTGTCGAAAGTGTTTTTCCAAAGTTATCAACATTTTTATGTTTGGCGTTTCGGAATCGAGCTTATCTCCGGCTGAAAACGCGTTTTCTGCATTGTACCATAACTTTGCAGGGAAGCTTTAGAACATGAAATTTTAACATCCCACTATAGCAGAAAGGGTCTTTCTAGTAGTTGCACATCAAAGCTTAGCTGTCTGAAGTGTTTTTCCAAAGTTATCAACATTCTTATGTTTGGCGTTCCGGAATCGACCTTATCTCAGACTGAAAACGCGTTTTACGCATTATGCCATAACTTTGGAGGGAAGCTTCAGAACATCGAATTTTCACCACCCACTATATCAGAAAGGGTCTTTCTAGTAGTTGCACATCAAATCTAAGCAGTCTGAAGTTTTTTTCCAAAGTTATCAACATTTTTATGTTTGGCGTTCCGGAATCGACCTTATCTCAGGCTGAAAACGCGTTTTCTGCATTGTGCCATAACTTTGCAGGGAAGCTTCAGAACATGAAATTTTAAACTTGCGCTATAGCAGAAAAGGTCTTTCTAGTAGTTGTACATCTAATTTATGCTGTCTGAAGTGTTTTTCCAAATTAATGCACATTTTAATGTTTGGCGTTCTGGAATCGACCTTATCTCAGGCTGAAAACGCGTTTTACGCATTGTGCCATTACTTTGCAGGGAAGGTTCAGAACATGAAATTTTAAACTTGCGCTATAGCAGAAAAGGTCTTTCTAGTAGTTGCACATCAAATCTAAGCTGTCTGAAATGTTTTTCCAAAGTTATCAACATTTTTTTGTTTGGCGTTCTGGAACCCACCTTATCTCAGTCTGAAAATGTGTTTTCTGCATTGTGCCGTATCTTTGCAGGGAAGCCTCAGAACATGAAATTTTCACCGCCCGCTATAGTAGAAAGGGTCTTTCTAGTAGTTGCACATCGGATCTAAGCTGTCTCAAGTGTCTTTTCAAAGTTATCAACAATTTTATGTTTGGCGTTCCGGAATCGACCTTATCTCAGGCTGAAAACGCGTTTTACGCATTGTGCCATAACTTTGCATTAAGCTTCAGAACATGAAATTTTCACCTCCCACTATAGCAGAAAGGGTCTTTCTAGTAGTTGCAGATCAAATCTAAGCTGTCTGAAGTGTTTTTTCGAAGTTATCAACATTTTTATGTTTGGCGTTCCGGAATCGATCTTATCTCCGGCTGAAAACGCGTTATCTGCATTGTGCCATAACTTTGCAGGAAAGCTGCAGAATATGAAATTTTCACCTCCCACTATAGCAGAAAGGGTCTTTCTAGTACTTACACATCAAATCTAAGCTGTCTGAAGTGTTTTTCCGAAGTTATCAACATTTTTATGTTTGGCATTCCGGAATTGACCTTATGTGAGGCTGAAAACGCGTTTTCTGCATTGTGCCATAACTTTGCAGGGAAGCTTCAGAACATGAAATTTTCACCTCCCACTATAGCAAAAAGGGTCTTTCTAGTAGTTGCACATCAGATCGAAGCTGTTTGAAGTGTTTTTCCAAAGTTATCAACATTCTTATGTTTGGCGTTCCGGAATCAACCTTATCTCAGGCTGAAAACACGTTTTCAGCATTGTGCCATAACTTTGCATAAACCTTTAGAACATGAAATTTTCACCTCCCACTATCGCAGAAAGGGTCTTTCTAGTAGTTGCAGATTAAATCTAAGCTGTCTGAAATGTTTTTCCAAAGTTATCAACTTTTTCATGTTTGGTGTTCTGGAACCCACCTTATCTCAGCCTGAAAACACGATTTACGCATTCTGCCATAACTTTGCAGGGAAGCTTCAGAACATGAAATTTTTACCTCCCACTATAGCAGAAAGGGTCTTTCTAGTAGTTGCACATCAAATCTAAGCTGTCTGAAGTGTTTTTCCAAAGTTATCAACATTCTTATGTTTGGCGTCCCGGAATCAACCTTATCTCAGGCTGAAAACGCGTTTTACATATTTCGCCATAACTTTGCAGGGAAGCTTCAGAACATGAAATTTTAACATCCCACTATAGCAGAAAGGGTCTTTCTAGTAGTTGCACATCAAATCTAAGCTGTCTGAAGTGTTTTTCGAAAGTTATCAACATTTTTATGTTTGGCGTTCCAGAATCGACATTATCTCAGGCTGAAAACGCGTTGTCTGCATTGTGCCATAACTTTGCATGGAAGCTTCCGAACATGAAATTTTAACCTCCCACTATAGCAGAAAGGGTCTTTCTAGTAGTTGCACAACAAATCTATGCTGTCTGATGTGTTTTTCCAAAGTTATCAACATTTTTATGTTTGGCGTTTCGGAATCGACCTTATCTTAGGCTGAAAACGCATTTTACGCATTGTGCAATAACTTTACAGGGAAGCTTCAGAACATGAAATGTTCACCTCCCACTATAGCAGAAAGGGTCTTTCTAGTAGTTGCACATCAAATCTAAGCTGTCTGAAGTGTTTTACCAAAGTTTTCAACACTTTTATGTTTGGCGTTCCGAAACCCACCTTATCTCAGGCTGAAAAAGAGTTTTTGTGCATTGTGCCATATCATCACAGCGACGCTTCAGAACATGAAATTTTCACCTCCCACTATAGCAGAAAGGGTCTTTCTCGTAGTTGCACTTCAAATCTAAGCTGTCTGACGTGTTTTTCCAAAGTTGTCCACATTTTTATGTTTGGCGTTCCGGAACCCACCTTATCTCAGGCTGAAAACGCGTATTCGGAATTGTGCCATAGCTTTGGAGGGAAGCTTCAGAAATTGAAGTTTTGAACTCCCACTATAGCAGAAAGGGTCTTTCTAGTAGTTGCACATCAAATCTAAGCTGTCTGAAGTGTTTTTCCAAAGTTATCAACATTTTTATGTTTGGCATTCCGGAATCGACCTTATCTCAGGCTGAAAACGCGTTTTCTGCATTGTGCCATAACTTTGCAGGGAAGCTTCAGAACATGAAATTTTCACCTCCCACTATAGCAGAAAGGGTCTTTCTAATAGTTGCACATCAAATCTAAGCTGTCTGAAGTGTTTTTCCAAAGTTATCAACATTTTTATGTTAGGCGTTTCGGAACCCACCTTATCTCAGGCTGTAAACGCTTTTTTTGCATTGTGCCATAACTTTGGAGGGAAGCTGCAGAATATGAAATTTTCACCTCCCACTGTAGCAGAAAGGGTCTTTCTAGTAGTTGCACATCAAATCTAAGCTGTTTGAAGTGTTTTTCCAAAGTTATCAACATTTTTATGTTTGGCGTTCAGGAATCGACCTTATCTCAGGCTGAAAACACGATTTACGCATTCTGCCATAACTTTGCAGGGAATCTTCAGAACATGAAATTTTCATATCCCACTATAGCAGAAAGGGTCTTTCTAGAAGTTGCACATCAAATCTAAGCTGTCTGAAATGTTTTTCCAAAGTTATCAACATTTTTTTGTTTGGCGTTCTGGAACCCACCTTATCTCAGTCTGAAAATGTGTTTTCTGCATTGTGCCGTAACTTTGCAGGGAAGCCTCAGAACATGAAATTTTCACCTCCCGCTATAGTAGAAAGGGTCTTTCTAGTAGTTGCACATCAAATCTAAGCTGTCTCGAGTGTTTTTCCAAAATTATCAACAGTTTTATGTTTGGCATTCCGGAATCGACCTTATCTCAGGCTGTAAATGCGTTTTACGCATGGTGCCATAACTTTGCAGGGAAGCTTCAGAACATCGAATTTTCACCTCCCACAATAGCAGAAACGGTCTTTCTGGTAGTTGCACATCAAATCTAAGCTGTCTGAAGTGTTTTTCTAAAGTTTTCAACATTTTTATGTTTGGCGTTCGGGAACCCACCTTATCTCAAGCTGAAAACGCGTTTTCTGCATTGTGCCATAACTTTGCAGGAAACTTCAGAATATGAAATTTTAACCTCCCACTATTGCAGAAAGGGTCTGTCTTGTAGTTGCACATCAAATCTTAGCTGTCTGAAGTGTTTTTCCAAAGTTATAAACATTTTCAGGTTTGGCGTTCCGGTATCGACCTTATCTCAGGCTGAAAACGCGTTGTCTGCATTGTGCCATAACTTTGCATGGAAGCTTCTGAACATGAAAATTTAACCTCCCACTATATCAGAAAGGGTCTTTCTAGTAGTTGCAGATCAAATCTAAGCTGTCTGACGTGTTTTTCCAAAGTTATCAACATTTTTATGTTTGGCGTTCCGGAATCGACCTTATCTTAGGCTGAAAATGCGTTTTACGCATTGTGCCATAACTTTGCAGGGAAGCTTCAGAACATGAAATGTTCACCTCCCACTATAGCAGAAAGGGTCTTTCTAGTAGTTGCACATCAAATCTGAGCTGTCTGAAGTGTTTTTCCAAAGTTATCAACATTTTTATGTTTGGCGTCCCGGAATCGACCTTATCTCAGGCTGAAAACGCGTTTCACGCATTGTGCCATAACTTTGCAGGGAAGGTTCAGAAAATGAAATTTTCACCTCCCACTATAGCAGAAAGGGTATTTCTAGTAGTTGCACATCAAATCTAAGCTTTCTGAAATGTTTTTCCAAAGTTATCAACATTTTTACGTTTGGCGTTTCAGAATCGACCTTATCTCAGGCTGAAAACGCGTTGTCTGCATTGTGCCATAACTTTGCATGGAAGCTTCTGAACATGAAAATTTAACCTCCCACTATATCAGAAAGGGTCTTTCTAGTAGTTGCAGATCAAATCTAAGCTGTCTGAAGTGTTATTCGAAAGTTATCAACATTTTTATGTTTGGCGTTCCAGAATCGACCTTATCTCAGGCTGAAAACGCGTTGTCTGCATCGTGCCATAACTTGGCATGGAAGCTTCCGAACATGAAATGTTCACCTCCCACTATAGCACAAAGGCTCTTTCTAGTAGTTGCACATCAAATCTAAGCTGTCTGAAATGTTTTTCCAAAGTTATCAACATTTTTACGTTTGGCGTTTCGGAATCGACCTTATCTTAGGCTGAAAATGCGTTTTACACATCGTGCAATAATTTTGCAGGGAAGCTTCAGAACATGAAATTTTAACCTCCCACTGTAGCAGAAAGGGTCTTTCTAGTAGTTGCACATCAAATCTAAGCTGTCTGAAGTGTTTTTCCAAAATTATCAACATTTTTATGTTTGGCGTTCCGGAACCCACCTTATCTCAGGCTGAAAACGCGTTTTACGCATTGTGCCATAACTTTGCAGGGAAGCTTCAGAACATGAAATTTTCTGCTCCCACTATAGCAGAAAGGGTCTTTCCAGTAGTTGCACATGAAATCTAAGCTGTCTGAAGTGTTTTTCGAAAGTTATCAACATTTTTATGTTTGGCGTTCCGGAATCGACCTTATCTCAGGATGAAAAATCGTTTTCTGCATTGTCCCATAACTTTGCAGAGAAGCTTCAGAACATGAAATTTCCACCTCCCACTATACCAGAAAGGGTCTTTCTAGTAGTTGCACCTCAAATCTAAGCTGTCTGATGTGTTTTTCGAAAGTTTTCAACATTTTTATGTTTGGTGTTCCTGAATCGACCTTATCTCAGGCTGAAAACGCGTTTCCTGCATTGTGCCATAACTTTGCAAGGAATCTTCAGAACATGAAATTTTCACCTCCCACTACAGCAGAAAGGGTCTTTCTAGTAGTTGCACATCAAATCTAAGCTGTCTGAAATGTTTTTCCAAAGTTATCAACATTTTTACGTTTGGCGTTCCGGAACCCACCTTATCTCAAGCTGAAAACGCTTTTTCTGCATTGTGCCATAACTTTGCAGGGAAGCTTCAGAACATGAAATGTTCACCTCCCACTATAGCAGAAAGGGTATTTCTAGTAGTTGCACATTAAATCTAAGCTGTCTGAAGTGTTGTTCCAAAGTTATCAACATTTTTACGTTTGGCGTTTCGGAAACCACCTTGTCTCAGGCTGAAAACGCGTTTTCTGCATTGTGCCATAACTTCTCAGGGAAGCTTCAGAACATGAAATGTTCACCTCCCACTATAGCAGAAAGCGTCCTTCCAGTAGTTGCACTTCAAATCTAAGCTGTCTGAAGTGTTTTTCGAAAGTTATCAACATTTTTATGTTTGGCGTTCCGGAACCCACCTTATCTCAGACTGAAAACGCGTTTTCTGCATTGTGCCATAAATTTGCAGGGAAGCTTCAGAACATGAAATTTTCACCTCCCACTATAGCAGAAAGCGTCTTTCTAGTAGTTGCACTTCAAATCTAAGCTGTCTGAAGTGTTTTTCCAAAGTTATCAACATTTTTATGTTTGGCGTTCCGGAACCCACCTTATCTCAGGCTGAAAACGCGTTTTCTGCATTGTGCCATAACTTTGCAGGGAAGCTTCAGAACATGAAATTTTCAGCTCCCACTATAGCAGAAAGGGTCTTTCTAGTAGCTGCACATCAAATCTAAGCTGTCTGAAGTGTTTTTCCAAAGTTGTCAACATTTTTATTTATGGCGTTCCGGAATCGACCTTATGTCAGACTGAAAACGCGTTTTACGAATTGTGCCATAACTTTGCAGTGAAGCCTCAGAACATGAAATTTTCACCTCCCACTATAGTAGAAAGGGACTTTCTAGTAGTTGCACATCAAATCTAAGCTGTCTGAAGTGTTTTTCCAAAGTTATCAACATTTTTATGTTTGGCATTCCGGAATCGACCTTATCTCAGGCTGAAAACGCGTTTTACGCATTGTGCCAAAACTTTGCAGGGAAGCTTCAGAACATGAAATTTTCACCTCCCACTATAGCAGAAAGGGTCTTTCTAGCAGTTGCACATAAAATCTAAGCTGTCTGAATTGTTTTTCCAAAGTTATCAACTTTTTTATGTTTGGCGTTCCGGAATCGACCTTATCTCAGGCTGAAAAGGCGTTTTACGCATTGTGCCATAACTATGCAGGGAAGCTTCAGAACATGAAATGTTCATCTCCCACTGTAGCAGAAAGGGTCTTTCTAGTAGTTGCACATCAAATCTAAGCTGTCTGAAGTGTTTTTCCAATGTTATCAACATTTTTATGTTTGGCGTTCCGGAATCAACCTTATCTCAGGCTGAAAACGCGTTTTCTGCATTGTGCCATAACTTTGCATGGATGCTTCCGAACATGACATTTTGACCTCCCACTATCGCAGAAAGGGTCTTTTTAGTAGTTGCACATTAAATCTAAGCAGTCTGAAGTGTTTTTCCAAAGTTATCAACATTTTTATATTTGGCATTCCAGTCTAAGGCTGAAAACGTGTTTCTTTCTTTGTGCCATAACTTCTCAGGGAAGCTTCAGAACATGGCATTTTCACCTCCGACTATAGCAGATAGGGTCTTTCTAATAGTTGCATATCAAATCTAAGTTGTCTGATGTGTTTTTCCAAAGTTATCAACATTTTTATGATTGACGTTCCGGAACCAACCTTATCTCAGGCTGAAAACGCGTTTTCTGCATCGTGCCATAACTTTGCAGGGAAGCTTCAGAACATGAAATGTTCACCTCCTACTATAGCAGAAAGGCTCTTTCTAGGAGCTGCACATCAAATCTAAGCTGTCTGAAGTGTTTTTCAAAAGTTATCAATATTTTTATGTTTGGCGTTCCGGAATCGACCTTATCACAGGATGAAAAATCGTTTTCTGCATTGTCCCATAACTTTGCAGGGAAGCTTCAGAACATGAAATTTTAAACTCCCACAAAAGCATAAAGGGTCTTTCTAGTAGTTGCACATCAAATCTAAGCTGTCTGAAGTGTTTTTCCAAAGTTATCAACATTTTTATTCTTGTCGTTCCGGAACCCATCTTATCTCTGGCTGAAAACGCGTTGTCTGCATTCTGCCATAACTTTGCGGGGAAGCTTCAGAACATGAAATTTTCACCTCCCACTGTAGCAGAAAGGGTCTTTCTAGTAGTTGCACATCAAATCTAAGCTGTCTGAAGTGTTTTTCCAAAGTTATCAACATTTTTAAGTTTGGCGTTCCGGAATCGACCTTATCTCAGGCTGAAAAGGCGTTTTCTGCATTGTGCCATAATAGAATAGAATAGAATAGAATAGAATAGAATAGAATAGCCTTTATTGTCCTTGTACAGTGTACAACGAAATTTGAGCGCTACTCCCTTGGTGCAAACAATGTACAAAAGAATATATAAAAAAAAAAACAATCAAGCATGCACTAAAAAACAAATAAAAGTATATACTTGTCTCAGGCTGAAAAGGCGTTTTCTGCATTGTGCCATAACTTCTCAGGGAAGCTTCAGAACATGAAATGTTCACCTCCCACAAGAGCAGAAAGGGTCTTTCTAGTAGTTGCACATCAAATCTAAGCTGTCTGAAGTGTTTTTCCAAAGTTATCAACATTTTTATGTTTGGCGTTCCGGAATCGACCTTATCTCAGGATGAAAAATCGTTTTCTGCATTGTCCCATAACTTTCCAGGGAAGCTTCAGAACATGAAATTTTAACCTCCCACTTTCGCAGAAAGGGTCTTTCTCGTAGTTGCACATCGAATCTAAGCTGTCTGAGGTGTTTTTCCAAAGTTATCAACATTGTTATGTATGCCGTTCCGGAATCAACCTTATCTCAGGCTGAAAACGCGTTTTACGCATTGTGCCATAACTTCTCAGGGAAGCCTCAGAACATGAAATGTTCATCTCCCACTATCGCAGAAAGGGTCTTTCTCGTAGTTGCACATCAAATCGAAGCTGTCTGAAGTGTTTTTCCAAAGTTATCAACATTTGTATGTTTGGCGTTCCGGAATCGACCTTATCTCAGGCTGAAAACGCTTTTTACGCTTTGTGCCATAACTTTGTAGGGAAGCTTCAGAAAATGAAATTTTCACTTCCCACTATAGCAGAAAGGGTTTTTGTAGTAGTTGCACATCAAATCTAAGCTGTTTGAAGTGTTTTTCCAAAGTTATCAACATTTTTATGTTTGGGGTTCCGGAATCAACCTTATCTCAGGCTGAAAACGCATTTTCTGCATTGTGCCATAACTTTGCAAGGAAGCTTCAGAACATGAAATTTTAACATCCCACTATAGCAGAAAGGGTCTTTCTAGTAGTTGCACATCAAATCTAGGCTGTCTGAAGTGTTTTTCTAAAGTTATCAACATTCTTATGTTTGGCGTTCCGGAATCAACCTTATCTCTGGCTGAAAACGCGTTTTACGCATTGTGCCATAACTTTGCAGGGAAGCTTCAGAACATGAAATTTTCAACTCCAACTATAGCAGAAAGGGTCTTTCTAGTAGTTTCACATGAGATCAAAGCTGTCCGAAGTGTTTTTCGAAAGTTATCAACATTTTTATGTTTGGCGTTTCGGAACCCACCTTGTCTCAGGCTGAAAAATTGTTTTCTGCATTGTCCCACAACTTCTCAGGGAAGCTTCAGAACATGAAATTTTGACCTAACACTATAGCAGAAAGGGTCTTTCTAGTAGTTGCACATCAAATCTAAGCTGTCTGAAGTGTTTTTCGAAAGTTATCATCAATTTTATGTTTGGCGTTCCGGAATCGACCTTATCTCAGGCTGAAAACGCTTTTTACGCTTTTTGCCATAACTTTGCAGGGAAGCTTCAGAACATCGAATTTTCTCCACCCACTATAGCAGAAAGGGTCTTTCCAGCAGTTGCACATCAAATCTAAGCTGTCTGAAGTGTTTTTCCAAAGTTATCAACATTTTTATGTTTGGCGTTCCGGAATTGACCTTATCTCAGGCTGAAAACGGGTTTTCTGCATTGTGCCATAACTTTGCAGGGAAGCTTCAGAACATGAAATTTGCACTTCTCACTATAGCAGAAAGGGTCTTTCTAGTAGTTGCACATCAAATCTATGCTATCTGAAGTGTTTTTCCAAAGTTGTCAACATTTTTATGTTTGGCGTTCAGAAACCCACCTTATCTCAGCCTGAGAACGCATTTTTTGCTTTGTGCCATATATTCTAAGGGAAGGTTCAGAACATGAAATTTTCACCTCCCACTATAGCAGAAAGGGTATTTCTCGTAGTTACACTTCAAATCTAAGCTGTCTGAAGTGTTTTTTCGAAAGTTATGAACATTTTTATGTTTGGCGTTCTGGAACCCACCTTATCTCAGGCTGAAAACACGATTTACGCATTCTGCCATAACTTTGCAGGGAAGCTTCAGAACATGAAATTTTCATATCCCACTATAGCAGAAAGGGTCTTTCTAGTAGTCTCACATCAAATCTAAGCTGTCTGAAGTGTTTTTCCAAAGTTATCAACATTTTTATGTTTGCCGTTCCAGAATCGACCTTATCTCAGGCTGAAAACGCCTTGTCTGCATCGTGCTATAACTTTGCATGGAAGCTTCCGAACATGAAATTTTAACCTCCCACTATAGCAGAAAGGGTTTTTCCAGTAGTTGCACATCAAATCTAAGCTGTCTGAAGTGTTGTTCCAAAGTGATCAACATTTTTACGTTTGGCGTTTCGGAACCCACCTTATCTCAGGCTGAAAACGCGTTTTCTGCATTGTGCCATAACTTCTCAGGGAAGCTTCAGAACATAAAATTTTGACCTCCCACTATAGCAGAAAGGTTCCTTCTAATAGTTGCACATCAAATCTTAGCTGTCTGAAGTGTTTTTCCAAAGTTATCAACATTTTTATGTTTTGCGTTCCGGAATCGACCTTATCTCAGGCTGAAAACGCGTTTTACGCATTGTGCCATAACTTTGCAGGGAAGCTTCAGAACATGAAATGTTCACCTCCCACTATAGCAGAAAGGGTCTTTCTAGTAGTTGCACATCAAATCTAAGCTGTCTGAAGTGTTTTTTCAAAGTTATCAACACTTTTAGGTTTGGCGTTCCGGAATCAACCTTATCTCAGGCTGAAAACGCGTTTTACGCATGGTGCCATAACTTTGCAGGGAAGCTTCAGAACATCGAATTTTCACCTCCCACTATAGCAGAAAGGGTCTTTCTAGTAGTTGCACATCAAATCTAAGCTATCTGAAGTGTTTTTCCAAAGTTATCAACATTTTTCCGTTTGGCGCTCCGGAACCCACATTATCATAGGCTAAAAACACGTTTTTTGCATTGTGCCATAACTTTGCAGGGAAGCTTCAGAACATGAAATTTTAACCTCCCACTGTAGCAGAAAGGGTCTTTCTAGTAGTTGCACATCAAATCTAAGCTGTCTGAAGTGGTTTTCCAAAGTTATCAACATTTTTATGTTTGGCGTTCCGGAACCCACCTTACCTCAGGCTGAAAACGCGTTTTCTGCATTGTTCCTTAACTTTGCAGGGAAGCTTCAGAACATGAAAGTTTCAACTCCCACTATAACAAACAGGGTCTTTCTAGTAGTTGCACATCAAATCTAAGTTGTCTGAAGTGTTTTTCGAAAGCTCTCAACATTTTTATGTTTGGCGTTCCGGAAACGACCTTATCTCGGGCTGAAAACGCGTTTTCCGCATTGTGCCATAACTTTGCAGGGAAGCTTCAGAACATGAAATTTTCACCTCCCACTATAGCAGAAAGGGTCTTTCTAGTACTTGCACCTCAAATCTAAGCTGTCTGAAGTGTTTTTCCAAAGTTATCAACATTTTTATTTTTGGCGTTCCGGAAAACATCTTATCTCAGGCTGAAAACGCATTTTCTGCATTGTGCCAAAACTTTGAAGGAAAGCTTCAGAACATGAAAGTTTCACCTCCCACTATAGCAGAAAGGGTCTTTCTAGTAGTTGCACATCAAATCTAAGCTGTCTTAAGTGATTTTCCAAAGTTATCAACATTTTTATGTTTGGCGTTCCAGAATCGACCCTATCTCAGGATGAAAAATCGTTTTCTGCATTGTCCCATAACTTTGCAGGGAAACTTCAGAACATGAAATTTTCACGTCCCACTATAGCAGAAAGGGTCTTTCTAGTAGTGGCACATCAAATCTAAGCTGTCTGAAGTGTTTTTCGAAAGTTATCAACATTTTTATGTTTGGCGTTCCGCAACCCACCATATGTCAGGCTGAAAACGCATTTTCTGCATTGTGCCATAACTTTGCAGGGAAGTTTCAGAACATGAAATTTTCACGTCCAACTATAGCAGAAAGGGTCTTTCTAGTAGTTGCACATCAAATCTAAGCTGTCTGAAGTGTTTTTCGAAAGTTATCAACATTTCTATGTTTGGCGTTCCAGAATCGACCTTATCTCAGGCTGAAAATGCGATGTCTGCATTGTGCCATAACTTGGCATGGAAGCTTCCGAACATGAAATTTTAAACTCCCACTATAGCAGAAAGGGTCTTTCTAGTAGCTGCACATCAAATCTAAGCTGTCTGATGTGTTTTTCCAAAGTTAATAACGTTTTTATGTTTGGCGTTTCGGAATCGACCTTATCTCAGGATGAAAAATCGTTTTCTGCATTGTCCCATAACTTTGCAGGGAAACTTCAGAACATGAAATGTTCACGTCCAACTATGGCAGAAAGGGTCTTTCTAGTAGTTGCACATCAGATCTAACCTGTCTGAAGTGTTTTTCCAAAGTTATCAACATTTTAATGTTTGGCGTTCCGGAATCGACCTTATCTCAGCCTGAAAACGCGTTTTACGCATTGTGCCATAACTTCTCAGGGAAGCTTCAGAACATGAAATTTTCACCTACCATTATAGCAGAAAGGGTCTTTCGAGTAGTTGCACCTCAAATCTAAGCTGTCTGAAGTGTTTTTCGAAAGTTATCAACATTTTTATGTTTGGCGTTCCAGAATCGACCTTATCTCAGGTTGAAAACGCGTTTTCTGCATTGTGCCATAACTTCTCAGGGAAGCTTCAGAACATGAAATTTTCACCTCCCTCTATAGCAGGAAGGGTCTTTCTTGTAGTTGCACATCAAATCTAAGCTGTCTGAAATGTTTTTCCAAAGTTATCAACATTTTTATGTTTGGCGTTCCGGAACCCACCTTATCTCAGGCTGAAAAGCGTTTTCTGCATTGTCCCATAACTTTCCAGGGAAGCTTCAGAACATGAAATTTTAACCTCCCACTTTCGCAGAAAGGGTCTTTCTCGTAGTTGCACATCGAATCTAAGCTGTCTGAGGTTTTTTTCCAAAGTTATCAACATTGTTATGTATGGCGTTCCGGAATCAACCTTATCTCAGGATGAAAACGCGTTTTACGCATTGTGCCATAACGTCTCAGGGAAGCCTCAGAACATGAAATGTTCATCTCCCACTATCGCAGAAAGGTTTTTCTCGTAGTTGCACATCAAATCGAAGCTGTCTGAAGTGTTTTTCCAAAGTTATCAACATTTTTATGTTTGGCGTTCCGGAACCCACCTTATCTCAGGCTGAAAACGCGTTTTCTGCATTGTGCCATATCTTTGCAGCGAAGCTTCAAAAAATGAAAATTTAACCTCCCACTATAGCAGAAAGGGTCCTTCTAGTAGTTGCACATCAAATCTAAGCTGTCTGAAGTGTTTTTCCAAAGTTATCAACATTTTTATGTTTGGCGTTCCGGAATCGACCTTATCTCAGGCTGAAAACGCTTTTTACGCTTTGTGCCATAACTTTGCAGGGAAGCTTCAGAAAATGAAATTTTCACCTCCCACTATAGCAGAAAGGGTTTTTGTAGTAGTTGCACATCAAATCTAAGCTGTTTGAAGTGTTTTTCCAAAGTTATCAACATTTTTATGTTTGGGGTTCCGGAATCAACCTTATCTCAGGCTGAAAACGCATTTTCTGCATTGTGCCATAACTTTGCAAGGAAGCTTCAGAACATGAAATTTTCACGTCCCACTATAGCAGAAAGGGTCTTTCTAGTAGTGGCACATCAAATCTAAGCTGTCTGAAGTGTTTTTCGAAAGTTATCAACATTTCTATGTTTGGCGTTCCAGAATCGACCTTATCTCAGGCTGAAAATGCGATGTCTGCATTGTGCCATAACTTGGCATGGAAGCTTCCGAACATGAAATTTTAAACTCCCACTATAGCAGAAAGGGTCTTTCTAGTAGCTGCACATCAAATCTAAGCTGTCTGAAGTGTTTTTCCAAAGTTAATAACGTTTTTATGTTTGGCGTTTCGGAATCGACCTTATATCAGGATGAAAAATCGTTTTCTGCATTGTCCCATAACTTTGCAGGGAAACTTCAGAACATGAAATGTTCACGTCCAACTATGGCAGAAAGGGTCTTTCTAGTAGTTGCACATCAGATCTAACCTGTCTGAAGTGTTTTTCCAAAGTTATCAACATTTTAATGTTTGGCGTTCCGGAATCGACCTTATCTCTGGGCGGCTCCAGTGAAGGAGAGAGGAGCTGAGACGGCGCTTCATTATCCGAGTTTCGGAAGGTGTTTCCGAGTTTTGGAAGGTGTTTCCGAGATGAGGAAGGTGTTTGATCATCCCGTCAGCGGTAAGGACGCATCCAAACGGCTGCTGACGCTGCGCCAGGGCGCGCGCAGCGTCGCGGAGTACAGTGTGGCTTTTCGGACCCTCTCGGCCGAAGCGGGATGGGAAGAGGAATCGCTCCAGGCAGTTTACCACCAGGGGTTAAACGAAGCCGTCAAGGACCACCTCGTATCTTATCCGGAAGCCACTAGCCTGGATGATTTAATTGCGCTGTCTATTAGGGTCGACAACCGCCACCGTGAGCGGAGGAGACAGAGACAGCAGCAAACCACGCTGAACCCAGTCTCCGCCCAGCCTCGTCAATCGCTCTCTCCGATTGGTCACACCCCTAAGGATGAAGGCACACCTGCTCTCCCGCCCAAAGACACTTCAGAGCCAATGCAGTTGGGGCGTTATCGCATTGATCCGGAGGAGCGGCGCCGTCGCATTCAGTCCAACAGCTGTCTGTATTGTGGGAGGAGTGGACACTTCTTAACCACCTGTCCTCACCGTCCGTTAAACGGGCAGGCTCGCTAGAATCGGGGAGACTCCTAGCGAGCCGCACCTCCTTCCCACAATCTCCCCGTCCGCGCACCAAGTTTGACGTCACCATATCCCACCAAGGTCAGTCACTTAGATTGTCTGCTCTCATTGATTCTGGTGCTGATCAAAACTTTATTGATGTCAACACTGTTAAAACCTTTAATATTTCGACCTTTCTGCTCCCTGAACCGCTTGAAGCAAATGCCTTAGATGGCCGTCTCTTGGCTTCAATCACCCGTATGACTGCTCCTGTGCGCCTCCTTCTGTCTGGTAACCATCAGGAGGAAATTAGTTTTTATGTTCTGGACTCCCCGTTCGTGCCTGTGATCCTTGGACGCCCGTGGCTTCTCAAACACAACCCCCACATTGACTGGAGAATGGAGAAGATCATAAGTTGGGGTCTAAACTGTCATAAAGTTTGTCTTCTCTCCGCTTTATCTCCCACTTCTGGTCCTCCTTGTACCAGTGACACCACTGATCTGTCTCTCATTCCAGTTGAGTACCAAGATTTGAGAGCTGCGTTCAACAAGGAGAAAGCCACGTCTTTACCACCTCATCGGCCTTATGATTGTGCAATTGATCTGTTGCCAGGTGCCCAGTTACCCAAGTCTCGTTTGTACAACCTCTCCCGCCCTGAACGGGAGGCCATGGAGCGCTATCTAAAGGAGTCTCTTGAAGCTGGCATTATAAGGCCTTCAGTCTCTCCACTTGGTGCTGGTTTCTTCTTTGTGGAAAAGAAAGACAAGAGTCTACGCCCCTGCATCGATTTCAGAGGACTCAACAGCATCACAATTAAAAACAAATATCCTCTTCCTCTTATAAATTCTGCTTTTGATGTTCTTCAGGGAGCCACCATCTTTACGAAACTGGACCTTCGAAACGCTTACCACCTGGTCCGGATAAGAGAAGGGGACGAGTGGAAGACTGGTTTCAACACCCATCTCGGCCACTTTGAATATCTAGTCATGCCTTTTGGTCTATCTAATGCTCCGGCCGTTTTTCAACATCTGGTCAACGACATCTTAAGAGACATGTTAAATCGGTTTGTCTTCGTCTATTTAGATGACATCCTCATATTTTCGAAGGATCTGGAAGAACACAGAAATCACGTACGTCAAGTCCTCCAGCGGTTACTCGAGAACAAACTCTACGTGAAGGCGGAGAAGTGCCAATTTCATTCTAAGTCAGTCTCATTCCTTGGTTACATCATCGCGGGTGGCCAGGTTAAGATGGACCCGGAGAAAGTGAAGGCAGTGGTCGACTGGCCAACTCCCTCAAACCTCAAACAGCTCCAGAGGTTTCTTGGTTTTGCCAACTTCTATCGGAGATTCATCAGGAATTACAGTAAGGTCGCCGCTCCACTCACTCACTTAACTTCTACTTCCAGGCACTTCCAGTGGTCCACTGAGGCTGAAGCTGCCTTCGCCAATCTTAAGCGTCTCTTCACTACTGCGCCAATACTGGTCCAAGCAGACCCATCGAAACAATTTGTGGTCGAGGTGGACGCTTCTGAGGTTGGGGTCGGAGCGGTTCTCTCTCAGCGTTCCATGGAAGATGGTAAGCTACATCCCTGCGCCTTCATGTCTCACCGCCTGTCACCTGCTGAAAGCAACTACGATGTGGGAAATCGGGAGTTGTTAGCGGTAAAACTTGCCTTAGAAGAATGGAGGCACTGGCTTGAGGGGGCAGAACTACCATTTCTCGTCTGGACCGATCACAAGAATCTGGCCTACATACAATCTGCAAAGAGGTTGAATTCCCGTCAGGCCAGATGGGCACTCTTCTTTGGACGCTTTAATTTCTCCCTGACTTTCAGGCCTGGGTCCAAAAACGCAAAGCCAGATGCTCTCTCCCGTATCCCAGAGAAGACTGGACTTCTGGAGACACCAGACACCGTTCTGCCCAGGAATTGCTTTATCTCTGCTGCAGTCACATGGACAATTGAAGAGGAAGTCAAGAACGCCCAACATCAGCAGCCAGATCCTGGCAATGGCCCCCCCGGTAGGCTTTTTGTTCCCGACTCAATGAAGACCAAAGTGTTAGAGTGGTCCCATTCTTCCAAACTCACTTGTCACCCTGGGGTCACTAGAACAATCTCCTTCCTCCGGCACAGGTTCTGGTGGCCCACGCTAGACCAGGATACAAAATCTTTTGTTTCAGCCTGTCATGTCTGTGCCAGTAACAAGACCTCCAATCAACCCAGCTCTGGCTTCCTCCGACCACTCCCGATTCCCCGTCGACCATGGTTTCATATAGCTCTGGATTTTTTACTGGATTACCAATCTCTCATGGTAAATCTGTCATCTTAACCGTTATCGATCGTTTCAGTAAGTTTGCACACTTCCTCCCGTTGTCGAGCCTACCGTCGGCTAAAGAAACAGCTGACCTACTCACGAGCAATGTCTTCAGATTACATGGACTGCCTAGCGACATTGTCTCAGACCGTGGACCTCAGTTCACTTCAGCTGTTTGGAGGGCATTCTGTTCCGCCATTGGAGCCAGTGTTAGTCTGTCCTCAGGTTTCCACCCGCAAACCAATGGACAAGCAGAAAGGGCTAACCAAGAACTGGAAAAGACCCTCCGTTGTCTCACCTCGGCTCAGCCTTCCACGTGGTCGACCCAACTGCCATGGGTCGAATATGCCCACAACACCTTGGTCTCCTCTGCCACGGGTATGTCTCCGTTTGAGTGTCTGTATGGTTACCAACCACCACTGTTTCCTTCTCTGGAGAAGGAGATCTCCGTGCCCTCCATCATGGCACATGTCCGCCGGTGTCGGGGAACCTGGCGCAGAGCTCGCTCCACGCTCTTAAAGACTTCGAAGCGTTATGAGCGTTCGACTAACCGCCACCGCCAGACAGCACCCAAATATTGCCCTGGAGACAAGGTTTGGCTGTCCACTAAAAACCTTCCCCTGAAAACTGATGCCAAAAAACTGGCTCCCAAGTTTATTGGCCCCTTTGAAATCTTGAGGATCATTAATCCAACCGTGGTCCGCCTTAAACTGCCCCGAACCCTCAGGATTCACCCCTCTTTTCACGTTTCTTGCATTAAGCCTGTTTCTTCTAGCCCCTTGGCTACTCCCACCCCTAGCCCCCCTCCTCCTCAGATGATTGACGACCACCCAGCCTACACCGTCCGGCGTATCCTGCGGTCCAGGAGACGTGGTCGTGGAGTTCAGTATCTCGTGGACTGGGAAGGATACGGCCCCGAGGAAAGATGCTGGGTTCCACGGAAGAACATTTTAGACCCTACTCTCCTACAGGACTTTTATAGAGACCATCCGGAGATGCCCGGTGGGCCGCCTGGAGGCGTCCGTCGGAGGGGGGGTACTGTCACAACCTCTTCCGCTGACGTCACCGCCCAACCCACCTCGTCACATTCACACCTGCCTCCAATCTCCTGACGGTATAAAGACCGGACCAACCTGCCAGTCCTCGCCTGTTCGTCAACCCTTCATGGTTGGTCTCAGAACGGGATTGTTAGCTATTTATCTCTGCCTGCACATCGCATTGAGACAGAGTCATTTCCGTTTGTTTCTTCTGCCTCAGAGCTTCTGCCTGCCTGCACCTCCTGAACCCCTACTCCACTGCCTGCACCTCCTGCACCATCACCGCACGACCAGCCGGATTCCTGGATCCTCCACAACCACTAGTCCAGGATATCCTCCACAGAATCAGAAGAACCTTCCACCCAGCACGATTAAAATAACAATATTCTGATCTCCAAACCTGCACTTGAGTCTCCTGCTTCAGTACTCGTTACACTCAGGCTGAAAACGTGTTTTCTGCATTGTGCCATAACTTTGCAGGGAAGTTTCAGAGCATGAAATTTTAACCTGCCACTATAGCAGAAAGTGTCTTTCTAGTAGTTGCACATCAAATCTAAGCTGTCTCAAGTGTTTTTCTACAGTTATCAACATTTTTATGTTTGGCGTTCCGGAACCCACCTTATCTCAGCCTGAAAACGCGTTTTACATATTTTGCCATAACTTTGCAGGGAAGCTACAGAACATGAAATTTTAACATCCCACTATAGCAGAAAGGGTCTTTCTAGTAGTTGCACATCAAATCTAAGCGGTCTGAAGTGTATTTCAAAAGTTATCAACTTTTTTATGTTTGACGTTCCTGAATCGACCTTATCACAGGCTGAAAACGCGTTTTACGCATTGTTCCATAACTTTGCCGTGAAGCTTCAGAACATGAAATTTTCACCTCCCACAATGGCAGAAAGGGTTTTTTTAGTAATTGCAAATCAAATCTAAGCTGTCTGAAGTGTTTTTCCAAAGTTATCAACATTTTTATGTTTGGCGTTCCGGAATCGACTTTATCTCAGGCTGAAAACGTGTTTTCCGCATTGTGCCATAACTTTGCAGGAAACTTCAGAATATGAAATTTTCAATTCCCATTATAGCAGAAAGGGTCTTTCTCGTACTTGCACATCAAATCTAAGCTGTATGAAGTGTTTTTTGAAAGTTTTCAACATTTTTATGTTTGGCGTTCCTGAATCGACCTTATCTCAGGCTGAAAATGCGTTTTCTGCAATGTGCCATAACTTTGCAGGGAAGTTTCAGAACATGAAATTTTCACCTCCCACTATAGCAGAATGGGTCTTTCTAGTAGTTGCACATCAAATTTAAGCTGTCTGAAGTGTTTTTCCAAAGTTATCAACATTTTTATGTTTGGCGTTCCGGAATCAACCTTATCTCAGGCTGAAAACGCGTTTTACGCATTGTGCCATAACTTTGCAGGGAAACTTCAGAACATGAAATTATCACCTCCCACTATAGCAGAAAGGGTCTTTCTAGTAGTTGCACATCAAATCTCAGCTGTCTGAAGTGTTTTTCGATAGTTTGAAACATTTTTATATTTGGCGTTCCGGAATCGACCTTATCTCTGGCTGAAAACGCGTTTTCTGCATTGTGCCATAACTTTGCAGGGAAACTTCAGAACATGAAATTATCACCTCCCACTATAGCAGAAAGGGTCTTTCTAGTAGTTGCACATCAAATCTAAGCTGTCTGAAGTGTTTTTCCAAAGTTATCAACATTTTTATGTTTGGCATTCCAGAATCGACCTTATCTCTGGCTGAAAACGCGTTTTCTGCATTGTGCCATAACTTTGCAGGGAAACTTCAGAACATGAAATTTTCACCTCCCACTATAGCAGAAAGGGTCTTTCTAGTAGTTGCAGATCGAATCTAAGCTGTCTGAAATGTTTTTCCAAAGTTATCAACATTTTTATGTTTGCCGTTCTGGAATCAACCTTATCTCAGGCTGAAAACGCTTTTTCGGCATTGTGCCATAACTTTGCAGGGAAGCCTCAGAACATGAAATTTTCACCTACCGCTATAGTAGAAAGGGTCTTTCTAGTAGTTGCACATCAAATCTAAGCAGTCTCAAGTGTCTTTCATAAGTTATCAACATTTTTATGTTTGGCGTTCCGGAATCAACCTTATCTCAGGCTGAAAACGCTTTTTCGGCATTGTGCCATAACTTTGCAGGGATGCATCAGTACATGAAATTTTCACCTCCCACTATAGTAGTAAGGGTCTTTCTAGTAGTTGCACATCAAATCTAAGCTGTCTGAACAGTTTTTCCAAAGTTATCAACATTTTTATGTTTGGCATTCCGGAATCGACCTTATCTCAGGCTGTCAGCGCGTTTTCTGCATTGTGGCATAACTTTGGAGGAAAGCTTCAGAACATGAAATTTTCAATTCCCATTATAGCAGAAAGGGTCTTTCTCCTACTTGCACATCAAATCTCAGCTGTCTGAAGTGTTTTTCGATAGTTTTAAACATTTTTATATTTGGCGTTCCGGAATCGACCTTATCTCAGGCTGAAAACACGTTTTCTGCATTGTGCCATAACTTTGCAGGGAAACTTCAAAACATGAAATTTTCACCTCCCACTATAGCAGAAAGGGTCTTTCTAGTAGTTGCACGTCAAATCTAAGCTGTCTGAAGTGTTTTTCCAAAGTTATCAACATTTTTATGTTTGGCATTCCAGAATCGACCTTATCTCTGGCTGAAAACGCGTTTTCTGCATTGTGCCATAACTTTGCAGGGAAACTTCAGAACATGAAATTTTCACCTCCCACTATAGCAGAAAGGGTATATCTAGTAGTTGCACATCAAATCTAAGCTGTCTGAAGTGTTTTTCCAAAGTTATCAACATTTTTATGTTTGGCGTTCCGGAATCGACCTTATCTCAGGCTGAAAACGCGTTTTCTGCATTGTGCCAAAACTTTGCAGGGAAGCTTCAGAACATGAAATTTTCACCTCCCATTATAGCAGAAAGGGTCTTTCGAGTAGTTGCACATCAAATCTAAGCTGTTTGAAGTGTTTTTCCAAAGTTATCAACATTTTTATGTTTGGCATTCCAGAATCGACCTTATCTCAGGTTGAAAACGCGTTTTACGCATTGTGCCATAACTTTGCATAAAGCTTCAGAACATGAAATTTTCACCTCCCAGTATAGTAGAACGGGTCTTTGTAGTAGTTGCAGATCAAATCTAACCTGTCTGAAGTGTTTTTCCAAAGTTAACAACATTTTTATGTTTGGAGTTCAGGAATCGACCTTATCTCAGGCTGAAAACGTGTTTTTTGCATTGTTCCATAACTTTGCAGGGACGCTTCAGAACATGAAATTTTCACATCCCACTATAGCAGAAAAGGTCTTTCTAGTAGTTGCACATCAAATCTAAGCTGTCTGGTGTTTTTCCAAAGTTTTCAACATTTTTATGTTTGGTGTTCCTGAATCGACCTTATATCAGGCTGAAAACGCGTTTTACGCATTGTGCCATAACTTAGCAGGGAAGCTTCAGAACATCGAATTTTCACCACCCACTATAGTAGAAAGGGTCTTTCTAGTAGTTGCACATCAAATCTAAGCTGTTTGAAGTGTTTTTCCAAAGTTATCAACATTTTTATGTTTGGCGTTCAGGAATCGACCTTAACTCAGGCTGAAAACGCGATTTACTCATTCTGCCATAACTTTGCAGGGAATCTTCAGAACATGAAATTTTCATATCCCACTATAGCAGAAAGGGTCTTTCTAGTAGTTGCACATCAAATCTAAGCTGTCTGAAGTGTTTTTCCAAAGTTATAAACATTCTTATGTTTGGCGTTACGGAATCGACCTTATCTCAGGCTGAATACGCGTTTTCTGCATTGTGCCATAACTTTGCAGGGAATCTTCAGAACATGAAATTTTCACCTCCCACTATAGCAGAAAGGGTCTTTTTAGTAGTTGCACATCAAATCTAAGCTGTTTGAAGTGTTTTTCCAAAGTTATCAACATTTTTATGTTTGGCGTTCCAGAATCGACCTTATCTCAGGCTGAAAACGCGTTTTCTGCATTGTGCCATAACTTTGCAGGGAATCTTCAGAACATGAAATTTTCACCTCCCACTATAGCAGAAAGGGTCTTTCTCGTAGTTGCACTTCAAATCTAAGCTGTCTGAAGTGTTTTTCCAAAGTTGTCCACATTTTTATGTTTGGCGTTCCGGAACCCACCTTATCTCAGGCTGAAAACGCATTTTACACATTATGCCATAACTTTGCAGGGAAGCTTCAGAACATCGAATTTTCACCACCCACTATAGCAGAAAGGGTCTTTCTAGTAATGGCTCATCAAATCTAAGCTGTCTGAAGTGTTTTTCCAAACTTATCAACATTTTTATGTTTGGCGTTCTGGAACCCACCTTATCTGAGGCTGAAAACGCATTTTCTGCATTGTGCCATAACTTTGCAGGCAAGCTTCAGAACATGAAATATTCACATGCGACTACAGCAGAAAGGGTCTTTCTAGTAGTTGCACATCAAATCTAATCTGTCTGAAGTGTCTTTCCAAACTTTTAAACATTTTTATGTTTGGCGTTCCGGAACCCACCTCATCTCAGGCTGAAAACGTGTTTTCTGCATTGTGCCATAACTTTGCAGAGAAGCTTCAGAACATGAAATTTTCAGCTCCCACTATATCAGAAAGGATCTTTCTAGTAGTAGCACATCACATCTAAGCTGTCTGACGGGTTTTTCCAAAGTTAACAACATTTTTATGTTTGGCGTTCCGGAATCGACCTTATCTCAGGTTGAAAACGCGTTTAACGCACTGTTCCATAACTTTGCAGGGAAGCTTCCGAACATCGAATTTTCACGAACCACTATAGCAGAAAGGGTCTTTCTCGTAGTTGCACATCAAATCTAAGCTGTCTTGAAGTGTTGTTCCAAAGTTATCAACATTTTTACGTTTGGCGTTCCGGAACCCACCATATCTCAGGCTGAAAATTCGTTTTGTGCATTGTGCCATAACATCTCAGGGTAGCTTCAGAACATGAAATGTTCACCTCCCACTATAGCAGAAAGGGTCTTTTTAGTAGTTGCACATCAAATCTAAGCTGTTTGAAGTGTTTTTCCAAAGTTATCAACATTTTTATATTTGGCATTCCAGAATCGACCTTATCTCTGGCTGAAAATGCGTTTTCTGCATTGTGATATAACTTTGCAGGGAAGCTTCAGAACATGAAATTTTCAATTCCCACTATAGCAGAAAGGGTCTTTCTAGTAGTTGCACATCAAATCTTAGCTGTCTGGAGTGTTTTCCAAAGTTATCAACATTCTTATGTTTGGCGTTCCGGAATCGACCTTATCTCTGGCTGAAAATGCGTTTTCTGCATTGTGCCATAACTTTGCAGGGAATCTTCAGAACATGAAATTTTCACCTCCCACTATAGCAGAAAGGGTCTTTTTAGTAGTTGCACATCAAATCTAAGCTGTCTGAAGTGTTTTTCCAAAGTTATCTACATTTTTATGTTAGGCGTTCCAGAATCGACCTTATCTCAGGCTGAAAACGCGTTTTCTGCATTGTGCCATAACTTTGCAGGGAATCTTCAGAACATGAAATTTTCACCTCCCACTATAGCAGAAAGGGTCTTTCTCGTAGTTGCACTTCAAATCTAAGCTGTCTGAAGTGTTTTTCCAAAGTTGTCCACATTTTTATGTTTGGCGTTCCGGAACCCACCTTATCTGAGGCTGAAAACGCATTTTACACATTGTGCCATAACTTTGCAGGGAAGCTTCAGAACATCGAATTTTCACCACCCACTATAGCAGAGAGGGTCTTTCTAGTAATGGCTCATCAAATCTAAGCTGTCTGAAGTGTTTTTCCAAACTTATCAACATTTTTATGTTTGGCGTTCTGGAACCCACCTTATCTGAGGCTGAAAACGCATTTTCTGCATTGTGCCATAACTTTGCAGGGAAGCTTCAGAACATGAAATATTCACATGCGACTATAGCAGAAAGGGTCTTTCTAGTAGTTGCACATCAAATCTAATCTGTCTGAAGTGTTTTTCCAAAGTTATCAACATTTTTATGTTTGGCGTTCCGGAATCGACCATATCTCAGGCTGAAAACGCGTTTTCTGCATTGTGCCATAACTTTGCAGGGAAGCTTCAGAACATGAAATTTTCAACTCCCACTATAGCAGAAATGGTCTTTCTAGTAGTTGCACGTCAAATCTAAGCTGTCTGAAGTGTTTTTCCAAAGTTTTAAACATTTTTATGTTTGGCGTTCCGGAACCCACCTCATCTCAGGCTGAAAACGTGTTTTCTGCATTGTGCCATAACTTTGCAGAGAAGCTTCAGAACATGAAATTTTCAGCTCCCACTATATCAGAAAGGATCTTTCTAGTAGTAGCACATCACATCTAAGCTGTCTGACGGGTTTTTCCAAAGTTAACAACATTTTTATGTTTGGCGTTCCGGAATCGACCTTATCTCAGGCTGAAAACGCGTTTAACGCACTGTTCCATAACTTTGCAGGGAAGCTTCCGAACATCGAATTTTCACGAACCACTATAGCAGAAAGGGTCTTTCTCGTAGTTGCACATCAAATCTAAGCTGTCTTGAAGTGTTGTTCCAAAGTTATCAACATTTTTACGTTTGGCGTTCCGGAACCCACCTTATCTCAGGCTGAAAATTCGTTTTGTGCATTGTGCCATAACATCTCAGGGTAGCTTCAGAACATGAAATGTTCACCTCACACTATAGCAGAAAGGGTCTTTCTAGTAGTTGCACATCAAATCTAAGCTGTCTGAAGTGTTGTTCCAAAGTTATCAACATTTTTACGTTTGGCGTTCCGGAACCCACCTTATCTCAGGCTGAAAACGCGTTTTGTGTATTGTTCCATAACTTTGCAGGGAAGCTTCAGAACATGAAATTTTCACATCCCACTATAGCATAAAGGGTCTTTCTAGTAGTTGCACTTCAAATCTAAGCTGTCATAAATGTTTTTCCCAAAGTTATCAACATTTTTATGTTTGGCGTTCCGGAACCCACCTTACCTCAGGCTGAAAACGCGTTTTCTGCATTGTTCCTTAACTTTGCAGGGAAGCTTCAGAACATGAAAGTTTCAACTCCCACTATAACAGACAGGGTCTTTCTAGTAGTTGCACATCAAATCTAAGTTGTCTGAAGTGTTTTTCGAAAGCTCTCAACATTTTTATGTTTGGCGTTCCGGAAACGACCTTATCTCGGGCTGAAAACGCGTTTTCTGCATTGTCCCATAACTTTGCAGGGACGCTTCAGAAAATGAAAATTTCACCTCCCACTATAGCAGAAAGGGTCTTTCTAGTAGTTGCACATCAAATCTAAGCTGTCTGAAGTGTTTTTCGAAAGTTATCAACATTTTTACGTTTGGCGTTCCGGAATCGACTTTATCTCAGGATGAAAAATCGTTTTCTACATTGTCCCATAACTTTGCAGGGAAGCTTCAGAACATGAAATTTTCACCTCCCACTATAGCAGAAAGGGTCTTTCTAGTAGTTGCACATCAAATCTAAGCTGTCTGAAGTGTTTTTCGAAAGTTATCAACATTTTTATGTTTGGCGTCCCGGAATCGACCTTATCTCAGGATGAAAAATTGTTTTCCGCATTGTCCCATAACTTTCCAGGGAAGATTCAGAACATGAAATTTTGACCTCCCACTATGGCAGAAAGGGTCTTTCTACTAGTTGCATATTAAATCTAAGCTGTCTGAAATGTTGTTCCAAAGTTATCAACATTTTTACGTTTGTCGTTCCGGAACCCACCTTATCTCAGGCTGAAAACGCGTTTTGTGTATTGTGCCATAACTTCTCAGGGAAGCTTCAGAAAATGAAAATTTCACCTCCCACTATAGCAGAAAGGGTCTTTCTAGTAGTTGCACATCAAATCTAAGCTGTCTGAAGTGTTTTTCCAAAGTTATCAACATTTTTATGTTTGGCGTTCTGGAATCGACCTTATCTCAGGCTGAAAACGCGTTTTCTGCATAGTGCCATAACTTTGCAGGGAAGCTTCAGAACATGAAATTTTCAACTCCCACTATAGCAGAAAAGGTCTTTCTACTAGTTACACATCAAATCAAAGCTCTCTGAAGTGTTTTTCCAAAGTTGTCAACATTTTTATGTTTGGCGTTCCGAAACCCACATTATCTCTGGCTGAAAACGCGTTTTCTGCTTTGTACCATAACTTTGCAGGGAAGCTTCAGAACATGAAATTTTCACCTCCCACTATAGCAGAAAGGGTCTTTCTAGTAGTTGCACATCAAATCTAAGCTGTCCGAAATGTTTTTTCCAAAGTTATCAACATTTTTATATTTGACGTTTCGGAACCCACCTTATCTCAGGCTGAAAACGCGTTTTCTGCATTGTTCCTTAACTTTGCAGGGAAGCTTCAGAACATGAAATTTTCACCTCCCACTGTAGCAGAAAGGGTCTTACTAGTAGTTGCACATCAAATCTAAGCTGTCTGAAGTGTTTTTCCAAAGTTTTCAACATTTTTACGTTTGGCGTTCCGGAATCGACTTTATCTCAGGATGAAAAATCGTTTTCTACATTGTCCCATAACTTTGCAGGGAAGCTTCAGAACATGAAATTTTCACCTCCCACTATAGCAGAAAGGGTCTTTCTAGTAGTTGCACATCAAATCTAAGCTGTCTGAAGTGTTTTACCAAAGTTATCAACATTTTTATGTTTGGCGTTCCGGAATCGACCTTATCTCAGGATGAAAAATCGTTTTCTGCATTGTCCCATAACTTTGCACGGAAGCTTCAGAACATGAAATTTTCACGTCCCACTATTGCAGAAAGGGTCTTTCTAGTATTTGCACATCAAATCTAAGCTGTCTGAAGTGTTTTTCGAAAGTTATCAACATTTTTATGTTTGGCGTCCCGGAATCGACCTTATCTCAGGATGAAAAATTGTTTTCCGCATTGTCCCATAACTTTCCAGGGAAGATTCAGAACATGAAATTTTGACCTCCCACTATGGCAGAAAGGGTCTTTCTACTAGTTGCATATTAAATCTAAGCTGTCTGAAATGTTGTTCCAAAGTTATCAACATTTTTACGTTTGTCGTTCCGGAACCCACCTTATCTCAGGCTGAAAACGCGTTTTGTGTATTGTGCCATAACTTCTCAGGGAAGCTTCAGAAAATGAAAATTTCACCTCCCACTATAGCAGAAAGGGTCTTTCTAGTAGTTGCACATCAAATCTAAGCTGTCTGAAGTGTTTTTCCAAAGTTATCAACATTTTTATGTTTGGCGTTCTGGAATCGACCTTATCTCAGGCTGAAAACGCGTTTTCTGCATAGTGCCATAACTTTGCAGGGAAGCTTCAGAACATGAAATTTTCAACTCCCACTATAGCAGAAAAGGTCTTTCTACTAGTTACACATCAAATCAAAGCTCTCTGAAGTGTTTTTCCAAAGTTGTCAACATTTTTATGTTTGGCGTTCCGAAACCCACATTATCTCTGGCTGAAAACGCGTTTTCTGCTTTGTGCCATAACTTTGCAGGGAAGCTTCAGAACATGAAATTTTCACCTCCCACTATAGCAGAAAGGGTCTTTCTAGTAGTTGCACATCAAATCTAACCTGTCCGAAATGTTTTTTCCAAAGTTATCAACATTTTTATATTTGACGTTTCGGAACCCACCTTATCTCAGGCTGAAAACGCGTTTTCTGCATTGTTCCTTAACTTTGCAGGGAAGCTTCAGAACATGAAATTTTCACCTCCCACTGTAGCAGAAAGGGTCTTACTAGTAGTTGCACATCAAATCTAAGCTGTCTGAAGTGTTTTTCCAAAGTTTTCAACATTTTTACGTTTGTCGTTCCGGAACCCACATTATCTCTGGCTGAAAACGCGTTTTCTGCTTTGTGCCATAACTTTGCAGGGAAGCTTCAGAACATGAAATTTTCACCTCCCACTATAGCAGAAAGGGTCTTTCTAGTAGTTGCACATCAAATCTAAGCTGTCCGAAATGTTTTTTCCAAAGTTATCAACATTTTTATATTTGACGTTTCGGAACCCACCTTATCTCAGGCTGAAAACGCGTTTTGAGTATTGTGCCATAACTTCTCAGGGAAGCTTCAGAAAATGAAATTTTCACCTCCCACTATAGCAGAAAGGGTCTTTCTAGTAGTTGCACATCAAATCTATGCTGTCTGAAGTGTTTTTCCAAAGTTATCAACATTTTAATGTTTGGCGTTCTGGAATCGACCTTATCTCAGGCTGAAAACGTGTTTTACGTATTGTGCCATAACTTTGCAGGGAAGCTTCAGAACATGAAATTTTAAACTTGCGCTATAGCAGAAAAGGTCTTTCTAGTAGTTGGACATCAAAGCTAAGCTGTCTGAAGTGTTTTTCCAAAGTTATCAGGTTTTTTATGTTTGGCGTTCCGGAATCGACCTTATCTCACACTGAAAACACGTTTTACGCATTGTGCCATACCTTTGCAGTGAAGCTTCAGAACATGAAATTTTCACCTCCCAGTATAGCAGAAAGGGTCTTTCTAGTAGTTGCACATCAAATCTAAGTTGTCTGAAGTGTTTTTCCAAAGTTATCAACATTCTTATGTTTGGCGTTCCGGGACCCACCTTATCTCAGGCTGAAAACGTGTTTTCTGCATTGTGCCATAACTTTGCAGGGAAGCTTTAGAACATGAAATTTTCACCTCCCACTAGAGCAGAAAGTGTCTTTCTCGTAGTTGCACATCAAATCTAAGCTGTCTGTAGAGTTTGTCCTGAGTTATCAACATTTTTATGTTTGGCGTTCTGAAATCAACCTCATCTCAGGCTGAAAACGTGTTTTGCGCATTGTGCCGTAACTTTGCTGCGAAGCTTCAGAACATGATATTTTCACCTCCCACTATAGCAGAAAGGATCTTTCTCGTAGTTGCACATCAAATCAATGCTGTTTGAAGTGTTTTTCCAAAGTTATCAACACTTTTATGTTTGGCGTTCCGGAATCGCCCTTATCTCAGGCCGAAAACGCATTTTCTGCATTGTGCCATAACTTTGCAGGGAAGCTTCAGAACATGAAAATTTCACCTCCCACTATAGCAGAAAGGGTCTTTCTCTTAGTTGCACATCAAGTCAAAGCTGTTTGAACTGTTTTTCCAAAGTTATCAACACTTTTATGTTTGGCGTTCCGGAATCGCCCTTATCTCAGGCTGAAAACACGATTTACGCATTCTGCCATAAGTTTGCAGGGACGCTTCAGTACATGAAATTTTAACATCCCACGATTGCAGAAAGGGTCTTTCTAGTAGTTGCACATCAAATCTAAGCTGTCGAAAGTGTTTTTCCAAAGTTATCAACATTTTTATGTTTGGCGTTTCGGAATCGAGCTTATCTCCGGCTGAAAACGCGTTTTCTGCATTGTGCCATAACTTTGCAGGGAAGCTTTAGAACATGAAATTTTAACATCCCACTATAGCAGAAAGGGTATTTCTAGTAGTTGCACATCAAATCTAATATGTCTGAAGTGTTTTTCGAAAGTTATCAACATTCTTATGTTTGGCGTTCCGGAATCAACCTTATCTCAGGCTGAAAACGCGTTTTACGCATTGTGCCATAACTTTGCAGGGAAGCTTCAGAACATGAAAATTTCACCTCCCACTATAGCACAAAGGGTCTTTCTCGTAGTTGCACATCAAATCAAAGCTGTTTGAAGTGTTTTTCCAAAGTTATCAAGACTTATGTTTGGCGTTCCGGAATCGCCCTTATCTCAGGCTGAAAACACGATTTACGCATTCTGCCATAACTTTGCAGGGAAGCTTCAGAACATGAAATTTTAACATCCCACTATTGCAGAAAGGGTCTTTCTAGTAGTTGCACATCAAATCTAAGCTGTCTGAAGTGTTTTTCCAAAGTTATCAACATTTTTATGTTTGGCGTACCAGAATCTATCTTATCTCAGGCTGAAGACGTGTTTTCTGCATTGTGCCATAACTTTGCAGGGACGCTTCAGAACATGAAATTTTCACCTCCCACTATAGCAGAAAGGGTCTTTCTAGTAGTTGCACATCAAAGCTTAGCTGTCTGAAGTGTTTTTCCAAAGTTATCAACATTCTTATGTTTGGCGTTCCGGGACCCACCTTATCTCAGGCTGAAAACGTGTTTTCTGCATTGTGCCATAACTTTGCAGGGAAGCTTTAGAACATGAAATTTTCACCTCCCACTAGAGCAGAAAGTGTCTTTCTCGTAGTTGCACATCAAATCTAAGCTGTCTGTAGAGTTTGTCCTGAGTTATCAACATTTTTATGTTTGGCGTTCTGAAATCAACCTCATCTCAGGCTGAAAACGTGTTTTGCGCATTGTGCCGTAACTTTGCTGCGAAGCTTCAGAACATGATATTTACACCTCCCACTATAGCAGAAAGGATCTTTCTCGTAGTTGCACATCAAATCAATGCTGTTCGAAGTGTTTTTCCAAAGTTATCAACACTTTTATGTTTGGCGTTCCGGAATCGCCCTTATCTCAGGCCGAAAACGCATTTTCTGCATTGGGCCATAACTTTGCAGGGAAGCTTCAGAACATGAAAATTTCACCTCCCACTATAGCAGAAAGGGTCTTTCTCTTAGTTGCACATCAAGTCAAAGCTGTTTGAACTGTTTTTCCAAAGTTATCAACACTTTTATGTTTGGCGTTTCGGAATCGAGCTTATCTCCGGCTGAAAACGCGTTTTCTGCATTGTGCCATAACTTTGCAGGGAAGCTTTAGAACATGAAATTTTAACATCCCACTATAGCAGAAAGGGTATTTCTAGTAGTTGCACATCAAATCTAAGCTGTCTGAAGTGTTTTTCGAAAGTTATCAACATTCTTATGTTTGGCGTTCCGGAATCAACCTTATCTCAGGCTGAAAACGCGTTTTACGCATTGTGCCATAACTTTGCAGGGAAGCTTCAGAACATGAAAATTTCACCTCCCACTATAGCACAAAGGGTCTTTCTCGTAGTTGCACATCAAATCAAAGCTGTTTGAAGTGTTTTTCCAAAGTTATCAAGACTTTTATGTTTGGCGTTCCGGAATCGCCCTTATCTCAGGCTGAAAACACGATTTACGCATTCTGCCATAACTTTGCAGGGAAGCTTCAGAACATGAAATTTTAACATCCCACTATTGCAGAAAGGGTCTTTCTAGTAGTTGCACATCAAATCTAAGCTGTCGAAAGTGTTTTTCCAACGTTATCAACATTTTTATGTTTGGCGTTTCGGAATCGAGCTTATCTCCGGCTGAAAACGTCTTTTCTGCATTGTGCCATAACTTTGCAGGGAAGCTTTAGAACATGAAATTTTAACATCCCACTATAGCAGAAAGGGTCTTTCTAGTAGTTGCACATCAAATCTAAGCTGTCTGAAGTGTTTTTCCAAAGTTATCAACATGTTTATGTTTGGCGTTCCGGAATCGACCTTATCTCAGGCTGAAAACGCGTTTTACGCATTTTGCCATAACTTTGGTGGGAAGCTTCAGATCATCGAATATTCACCACCCACTATATCAGAAAGGGTCTTTCTAGTAGTTGCACATCAAATCTAAGCAGTATGAAGTGTTTTTCCAAAGTTATCAACATTTTTATGTTTGGCGTTCTGGAACCCACCTTATCTCAGTCTGAAAACGTGTTTTTTGCATTGTGCCATAACTTTGCAGGGATGCCACAGAACATGAAATTTTCACCTGCCGCTATAGTAGAAAGGGTCTTTCTAGTAGTTGCACATCAAAGCTAAGCTGTCTGAAGTGTTTTTCCAAAGTTATCAGGTTTTTTATGTTTGGCGTTCCGGAATCGACCTTATCTCACACTGAAAACACGTTTTACGCATTGTGCCATACCTTTGCAGTGAAGCTTCAGAACATGAAATTTTCACCTCCTACTATAGCAGAAAGGGTCTTTCTAGTAGTTGCACATCAAATCTAAGTTGTCTGAAGTGTTTTTCCAAAGTTATCAACATTCTTATGTTTGGCGTTCCGGGACCCACCTTATCTCAGGCTGAAAACGTGTTTTCCGCATTGTGCCATAACTTTGCAGGGAAGCTTTAGAACATGAAATTTTCACCTCCCACTAGAGCAGAAAGTGTCTTTCTCGTAGTTGCACATCAAATCTAAGCTGTCTGTAGAGTTTGTCCTGAGTTATCAACATTTTTATGTTTGGCGTTCTGAAATCAACCTCATCTCAGGCTGAAAACGTGTTTTGCGCATTGTGCCATAACTTTGCTGCGAAGCTTCATAACATGATATTATCACCTCCCACTATAGCAGAAAGGATCTTTCTCGTAGTTGCACATCAAATCAAAGCTGTTTGAAGTGTTTTTCCAAAGTTATCAACACTTTTATGTTTGGCGTTCCGGAATCGCCCTTATCTCAGGCCGAAAACGCATTTTCTGCATTGTGCCATAACTTTGCAGGGAAGCTTCAGAACATGAAAATTTCACCTCCCACTATAGCAGAAAGGGTCTTTCTCTTAGTTGCACATCAAGTCAAAGCTGTTTGAACTGTTTTTCCAAAGTTATCAACACTTTTATGTTTGGCGTTCCGGAATCGCCCTTATCTCAGGCTGAAAACACGATTTACGCATTCTGCCATAACTTTGCAGGGACACTTCAGAACATGAAATTATAACATCCCACTATTGCAGAAAGGGTCTTTCTAGTAGTTGCACATCAAATCTAAGCTGTCGAAAGTGTTTTTCCAAAGTTATCAACATTTTTATGTTTGGCGTTTCGGAATCGAGCTTATCTCCGGCTGAAAACGCGTTTTCTGCATTGTGCCATAACTTTGCAGGGAAGCTTTAGAACATGAAATTTTAACATCCCACTATAGCAGAAAGGGTATTTCTAGTAGTTGCACATCAAATCTAAGCTGTCTGAAGTGTTTTTCGAAAGTTATCAACATTCTTATGTTTGGCGTTCCGGAATCAACCTTATCTCAGGCTGAAAACGCGTTTTACGCATTGTGCCATAACTTTGCAAGGAAGCTTCAGAACATGAAAATTTCACCTCCCACTATAGCACAAAGGGTCTTTCTCGTAGTTGCACATCAAATCAAAGCTGTTTGAAGTGTTTTTCCAAAGTTATCAAGACTTTTATGTTTGGCGTTCCGGAATCGCCCTTATCTCAGGCTGAAAACACGATTTACGCATTCTGCCATAACTTTGCAGGGAAGCTTCAGAACATGAAATTTTAACATCCCACTATTGCAGAAAGGGTCTTTCTAGTAGTTGCACATCAAATCTAAGCTGTCGAAAGTGTTTTTCCAACGTTATCAACATTTTTATGTTTGGCGTTTCGGAATCGAGCTTATCTCCGGCTGAAAACGTGTTTTCTGCATTGTGCCATAACTTTGCAGGGAAGCTTTAGAACATGAAATTTTAACATCCCACTATAGCAGAAAGGGTCTTTCTAGTAGTTGCACATCAAATCTAAGCTGTCTGAAGTGTTTTTCCAAAGTTATCAACATTTTTATGTTTGGCGTACCAGAATCTATCTTATCTCAGGCTGAAGACGTGTTTTCTGCATTGTGCCATAACTTTGCAGGGACGCTTCAGAACATGAAATTTTCACCTCCCACTATAGCAGAAAGGGTCTTTCTAGTAGTTGCACATCAAAGCTTAGCTGTCTGAAGTGTTTTTCCAAAGTTATCAACATTTTTATGTTTGGCGTTCCGGAATCAACCTTATCTCAGGCTGAAAACGCATTTTCTGCATTGTGCCATAACTTCTCAGGGAAGCTTCAGAACATGAAATGTTCACCTCCCACGATAGCAGAAAGGGTCTTTCTAGTAGTTGCACATCAGATCTAAGCTGTCCGAAGTGTTTTTCGAAAGTTATCAACATTTTTATGTTTGGTGTTCCGGAATCGACCTTATCTCATGATGAAAAATCATTTTCTGCATTGTCCCATGACTTTCCAGGGAAGCTTCAGAACATGAAATTTCGACCTCCCACTATAGCAGAAAGGGTCTTTCTAGTAGTTGCACATCAAATCTAAGCTGTCTGAAGTGTTTTTCCAAAGTTATCAACATTTTTATGTTTGGCGTTCCAGAATCGACCTCATCTCAGGCTGAAAACACGTTTTACGCATTGTGCCAAAACTTTGCAGCGAAGCTTCAGAACATGAAATTTTCACCTCCCACTATAACAGAAAGGGTCTTTCTAGTACTTGCACATCAAATCTAAGCTGTCTGAAGTGTTGTTCCAAAGTGATCAACATTTTTACGTTTGGCGTTTCGGAACCCACCTTATCTTAGGCTGAAAACGCGTTTTCTGCATTGTCCCATAACTTTCCAGGGAAGCTTCAGAACATGAAATTTTGACCTCCCACTATAGCAGAAAGGGTCTTTCTTGTAGTTGCACATCAAATCTAAGCTGTCTGAGGTGTTTTTCCAAAGTGATCAACATTTTTACGTTTTGCGTTTCGGAACCCACCTTATCTCAGGCTGAAAACGCGTTTTCTGCATTGTGCCATAACTTCTCAGCGAAGCTTCAGAACATGAAATGTTCACCTCCCACTATCGCAGAAAGGGTCTTTCTCGTAGTTGCACATCAAATCTATGCTATCTGAAGTGTTTTTCCAAAGTTGTCAACATTTTTATGTTTGGCTTTCCGAAACCCACCTTACCTCAGGCTGAGAACGCATTTTTTTCATTGTGCCATATATTCTAAGGGAAGGTTCAGAACATGAAATTTTCACCTCCCACTATAGCAGAAAGGGTCTTTCTAGTCGTTTCACGTGAAATCTAAGCTGTCTGAAGTGTTTTTTCAAATTTATCAACATTTTTATGTTTGGCGTTCTGGAACCCACCTTATCTCAGGCTGAAAACGTGTTTTCTGCATTGTGGCATAACTGTGCAGGAAACTTCAGAATATGAAATTTTAACCTCCCACTATTGCAGAAAGGATCTGTCTTCTAGTTGCACATCAAATCTAAGCTGTCTGGTGTTTTTCCAAAGTTGTCAACATTTTTATGTTTGGCGTTCCGAAACCCACCTTATCTCATTCTGAAAACATGTTTTACGCATTGTGCCATAACTTTGCATGAAAGCTTCCGAACATGAAATTTTAACCTCCCACTATAGCAGAAAGGGTCTTTTTAGTAGTTGCACATCAAATCTAAACTGTCTGACGTGTTTTTCAAAAGTGATCAACATTTTTACGTTTGGCGTTCGGGAATCGACCTTATCTCAGGCTCAAAATGCGTTTTCTGCATTGTGCCATAACTTTGCAGAGAAGCTTCAGAACATCACATTTTCACCTCCCACTATAGCAGAAATGGTCTTTCTAGTAGTTGCACATCAAATCTAAGCTGTCTGAAGTGTGTTCCCAAAGTGATCAACATTTTTATGTTTGGCGTTCCGGAACCTACCTGGGCTCAGGCTGAAAATGCGTTTTCTGCATTGTGCCATAACTTCTCAGGGAAGCTTCAGGACATGAAATTTTCACCTCCGACTATAACAGAAAGGGTCTTTCTAGTAGTTGCATATCAAATCTAAGCTGTCTGAAGTGTTTTTCCAAAGTTATCAACATTTTTATGTTTGGCGTTCCGGAACCCACCTTATCTCAGACTGAAAACGCGTTTTCTGCTTTGTGCCATAACTGTGCTGGGAAGCTTCAGAACATGAAATTTTAACCTACCACTCTAGCAGACACGGTCTTTCTCGTAGTTGCACATCAAATGTAAGCTGTCTGAAGTGTTTTTCCAAAGTTATCAATATTTTTATGTTTGGCGTTCCGGAACCCACCTTATCTCAGGCTGAAAATGCGTCTCCTGCTTTGTGCCATAACTTTGCAGGGAAGCTTCAGAACATGAAATTTTAACCTCCCACTCTTGCAGAAAGGGTCTTTCAAGTAGTTGCACATCAAATGTAAGCTGTCTGAAGTGTTTTTCCAAAGTTATCAACATTTTTATGTTTTGCGTTCCGGAAACCACCTTATCTCAGGCTGAAAACGCGTTTCTTTCTTTGGGCCATCACTTTGCAGGGAAGCTTCAGAACATGAAATTTTCACCTCTGACTATAGCAGAAAGGGTCTTTCGAGTAGTTGCACATCAAATCTAAGCTGTCTTAAGTGTTTTTCGAAAGTTATCAACATTTATATGTTTGACGTTCCGGAACCCCCTTATCTCAGACTGAAAACGCGTTTTCTGCATTGTGCCATAACTTTGCATGGAAGCTTCAAAACATGAAAATGTCACCTCCCACTATAGCAGAAAGGGTCTTTTTAGTAGTTGCACATCAAATCTAAGCTGTCTGAAGTGTTTTTCCAAAGTTATCAACACTTTTATGTTTGGCGTTCCGGAATCGACCTTATCTCAGACTGAAAACGCGTTTTACGCATTGTGCCATAACTTTGCAGGGAAGCTTCAGAACATAAAATTTTATTTTCACCCCCGACTATAGTAGAAAGGGCCTTTCTAGTAGTTGCACATCAAATCGAAGCTGTCTGAAGTGTTTTTCCAATGTTATCAACATTTTTATGTTTGGCGTTCCGGAATCGACCTTATCTCAGGCTGAAAACGCGTTTTCTGCATTGTGCCATAACTTTGCAGGGAAGCTTCAGAACATCAAATTTTCACCTCCCACTATAGCAGAAAGGGTCTTTCTAGTAGTTGCACATCAAATCGAAGCTGTCTGAAGTGTTTTTCCAAACTTATCAACATTTTTATGTTTGGCGTTCCGGAATCGACCTTATCTCAGGCTGAAAACGTGTTTTCTGCATTGTGCCATAACTTTGCAGGGAATCTTCAGAACATGACATTTTCACATTCCACTACAGCAGAAGGGGACTTTCTCGTAGTTGCACATCAAATCTAAGCGGTCTCAAGTGTTTTTCCAAAGTTATCAACATTTTTATGTTTCCCGTTCCGGAATCGACCTTATCTCAGGCTGAAAACGTGTTTCCTGCATTGTGCCATAACTTTGCAATGGAGCTTCAGAACATGGGATTTTCACGTCCCACTATAGCAGAAAGGGTCTTTCTAGTAGTTGCACATCAAATCTAAGCTGTATGAAGTGTTTTTCCAAAGCTATCAACATTTTTATGTTTGGCGTTACGGAATCGACCTTATCTCAGGCTGAAGACGCGTTTTACGGATTGTGAGATAACTTTTCAGGGAAGCTTCAGAACATGAAATTTTCACCTCCCACTATAGCAGAAAGTGTCTTTCTAGTAGTTGCACATCAAATCTAAGCTGTCTGCAGTGTTTTTCCAAAGTTATCAACATTTTTATGTTTGGCATTCCGGAACCCACCTTAACTCAGGCTGAAAACGCGTTTTCTGCTTTGTGGCATAACTTTGCAGGGAAGCTTCAGAACATGACATTTGCACCTCCGACTATAGCAGAATGGGTCTTTCAAATAGTTGCACATCAAATCTAAGCTGTCTGAAGTGTTTTTCCAAAGTTAACAACATTTTTATGTTTGGCGTTCCGGAATCGACCTTATCTCAGGCTGAAAACGCGTTTTACGCATTGTGCCATAACTTTGCATAAAGCTTCAGAACATGAAATTTTCAATTCCCACAATAGCAGAACGGGTTTTTCTAGTAGTTGCACATCAAATCTAAGCTGTCTGAAGTGTTTTTGCAAAGTTATCAACATTTTTATGTTTGCCATTCCGGAACCCACCTTATCTCAGGCTGAAAATGCGTTTTCTGCATTGTGCCATAACTTTGCAGGGAAACTTCAGAACATAAAATTTTCACCTCCCACTATAGCAGAAAGAGTCTTTCCAGTAGTTGCACATCAAATCTAAGCTGTCTGAAGTGTTTTTCCAATGTTGTCAACATTTTTATTTTTGGCGTTCCGGAACCCACCTTATCTCAGGCTGAAAATGCGTTTTCTGCATTGTGCCATAACTTTGCTGGGAAGCTTCAGAACATAAAATTTTCACCTGCCACTATAGCAGAAAGGGTCTTTCTAGTAGTTGCACATCAAATCTAAGCTTTCTGCATTGTTTTTCCAAAGTTATCAACATTTTTATGTTTGGCGTTCCGGAACCCACCTTATCTCAGGCTGAAAATGCGTTTTCTGCATTGTGCCATAACTTTGCAGGGAAGCTTCAGAACATGAAATTTTCACCTCCCACTATAGCAGAATGCGTATTTCTAGTAGTTGCACATCAAATCTAAGCTGTCTGAAGTGTTTTTCCAAAGTTATCAACATTTTTATGTTTGCCATTCCGGAACCCACCTTATCTCAGGCTGAAAATGCGTTTTCTGCATTGTGCCATAACTTTGCAGGGAAACTTCAGAACATAAAATTTTCACCTGCCACTATAGCAGAAAGGGTCTTTCTAGTAGTTGCACATCAAATCTAAGCTGTCTGAAGTGTTTTACCAAAGTTATCAACATTTTTGTGTTTGGCGTTCCGGACTCGACCTTACTTCAGACTGAAAACGCGTTTTCTGCATTGTGCCATAACTTTGCAGGGAAGCTTCAGAACATGAAATTTTCACATCCCACTATAGCAGAAAGAGTCTTTCCAGTAGTTGCACATCAAATCTAAGCTGTCTGAAGTGTTTTTCCAATGTTGTCAACATTTTTATTTTTGGCGTTCCGGAACCCACCTTATCTCAGGCTGAAAATGCGTTTTCTGCATTGTGCCATAACTTTGCTGGGAAGCTTCAGAACATAAAATTTTCACCTGCCACTATAGCAGAAAGGGTCTTTCTAGTAGTTGCACATCAAATCTAAGCTTTCTGCATTGTTTTTCCAAAGTTATCAACATTTTTATGTTTGGCGTTCCGGAACCCACCTTATCTCAGGCTGAAAATGCGTTTTCTGCATTGTGCCATAACTTTGCAGGGAAGCTTCAGAACATGAAATTTTCACCTCCCACTATAGCAGAATGCGTATTTCTAGTAGTTGCACATCAAATCTAAGCTGTCTGAAGTGTTTTTCCAAAGTTATCAACATTTTTATGTTTGGTGTTCCGGAATCGACCTTACTTCAGGCTGGAAACGCGTTTTCTGCATTGTGCCATAACTTTGCAGGGAAGCTTCAGAACATGACATTTTCACCTCCCACTATAGCAGAATGGGTCTTTCAAGTCGTTGCACATCAAATCTAAGCTGTCTGAAGTGTTTTTCCAAAGTTAACAACATTTTTATGTTTGGCGTTCCGGAATCGACCTTATCTCAGGCTGAAAACGCGTTTTACGCATTGTGCCATAACTTTGCATAAAGCTTCAGAACATGAAATTTTCACCTGCCACTATAGCAGAAAGGGTCTTTCTAGTAGTTGCACATCAAATCTAAGCTTTCTGCATTGTTTTTCCAAAGTTATCAACATTTTTATGTTTGGTGTTCCGGAATCGACCTTATCTCAGGCTGAAAACGCGTTTTCTGCATTGTCCCATAACTTTGCAGGGAAGCTTCAGAACATGAAATTTTCACCTCCCACTATAGCAGAACGGGTCTTTCTAGTAGTTACACATCAAATCTAAGCTGTTTGAAGTGTTTTTCCAAAGTTATCAACATTTTTATGTTTGGCGTTCCGGACTCAACCTTACCTCAGGCTGAAAACGCGTTTTCTGCATTGTGCCATAACTTTGCAGGGAAGCTTCAGAACATGAAAATTTCACCTCCCACTATAGCAGAAAGGGTCTTTCTAGTAGTTGCACATCAAATATAAGCTGTCTGAAGTGTTTTTCCAAAGTTATCAACTTTTTTATGTTTGGCGTTCCGGAATCGACCTTATCTCCGGCTGAAAACGCGTTTTCTGCGTTGTGCCATGACTTTGCAGGGAAGCTTCAGAACATGAAATTTTCACCTCCCACTATAGCAGAAAGGGTCTTTGTAGTAGTTGCAAATCAAATCTAAGCTGTCTAAAGTGTTTTTCGAAAGTTATCAACATTTTTATGTTTGGCGTTCAAGACCCCACCTTGTCTCAGTTTTAAAATGCGTTTTCTGCGTTGTGCCATAACTTTGCAGGGAAGCTTCAGAACATGAAATTTTCACATCCCACTATAGCAGAAAGGGTCTTTCTAGTAGTTGCACATCAAATCTAAGCTGTCTGAAGTGTTTTTCCAAAGTTATCAACATTTTTATGTTTGGCGTTCGGGAATCGACCTTATCTCAGGCTGAAAACGTGTTTTACACATTGTGCCATAACTTTGCAGGGAAGCTTCAGAACATGAAATTATCACCACCCACTATAGCAGAAAGGGTCTTTTTAGTAGTTGCACATCAAATCTAAGCTGTCTGAATTGCTTTTCCAAAGTTATCAACATTTTTATGTTTGGCGTTCCGGAACCCACCTTATCTCACGCTGAAAACGCGTTTTCTGCACTGTGCCATAACTTTGCAGGGAAGCTTCAGAACATGAAATTTTCACCTCCCACTATAGCAGAAATGGTCTTTCTAGAAATTGCACATCAAATCTAAGCTGTCTGAAGTGTTTTCCAAAAGTTATCAACATTTTTATGTTTGGCGTTCCGGAATCGACATTATCTCAGGCTGAAAACGCGAATTCTGCATTGTGCCATAACTTTGCAGGGAAGCTTCAGAACATGAAATTATCACCACCCACTATAGCAGAAAGCGTGTTTCTAGTAGTTGCACATCAAATCTAAGCTGTCTGAAGTGTTTTTCCAAAGTTATCAACATTTTTATGTTTGGCGTTCCGGAATCGACCTTAGCTCAGGCTGAAAACGTGTTTTACGCATTGTGCCATAACTTTGCAGGGAAGCTTCAGAACATGAAATTATCACCACCCACTATAGCAGAAAGGGTCTTTCTAGTAGTTGCACATCAAATCTAAGCTGTCTGAATTGTTTTTCCAAAGTTGTTAACATTTTTTTGTTTGGCGTTCCGGAACCCACCTTATCTCACGCTGAAAACGCGTTTTCTGCATTGTGCCATAACTTTGCAGGGAAGCTTCAGAACATGAAATTTTCACCTCCTACTATCCCAGAAAGGGTCTTTCTAGTAGTTGCACATCAAATCTAAGCTGTCTGAAGTGTTTTTCCTAAGTTATCAACTTTTTTTATTTTTGGCGTTCCGGAATCGACCTTATCTCAGGCTGAAAACGCGTTTTACGCATTGTGCCATAACTTTGCATAAAGCTTCAGAACATGAAATTTTCACCTGCCACTATAGCAGAAAGGTCTTTCTAGTAGTTGCACATCAAATCTAAGCTGTCTGAAGTGTTTTTCCAAAGTTATCAACATTTTTATGCTTGGCATTCCAGAATCGACCTTATCTCTGGCTGAAAACGCGTTTTCTGCATTGTGCCATAACTTTGCAGGGAAGCTTCAGAACATGAAATTTTCACCTCCTACTATCGCAGAAAGGGTCTTTCTAGTAGTTGCACATCAAATCTAAGCTGTCTGAAGTGTTTTTCCAAAGTTATCAACATTTTTATGCTTGGCATTCCAGAATCGACCTTATCTCTGGCTGAAAACGCGTTTTCTGCATTGTGCCATAACTTTGCAGGGAAGCTTCAGAACATGAAATTTTAACCTCCCACGATAGCAGAAAGGGTCTTTCTTGTAGTTGGACATCAAATCGAAGCTGTTTGAATTGTTTTTCCAAAGTTATCAACACTTGTATGTTTGGTGTTCCGGAATCAACCTTTTCTGAGGCTGAAAACGCGTTTTACGCATTGTGCCATAACTTTGCAGGAAAGCTTCAGAACATGAAATTTTCAACTCCCACTATAGCAGAAAGGGTCTTTCTAGTAGTTGCACATCATATCTAAGCTGTCTGAAGTGTTTTTCCAAAGTTATCAACATTTTTATGTTTGGCGTTCCGGACTCAACCTTACCTCAGGATGAAAACGCGTTTTCTGCATTGTGCCATAACTTTGCAGGGAAGCTTCAGAACATGAAAATTTCACCTCCCACTATAGCAGAAAGGGTCTTTCTAGTAGTTGCACATCAAATGTAAGCTGTCTGAAGTGTTTTTCCAAAGTTATCAACTTTTTTAAGTTTGGCGTTCCGGAATCGACCTTATCTCCGGCTGAAAACGCGTTTTCTGCGTTGTGCCATGACTTTGCAGGGAAGCTTCAGAACATGAAATTTTCACCTCCCACTATAGCAGAAAGGGTCTTTCTAGTAGTTGCACATCAAATCTAAGCTGTCTGAAGTGTTTTTCCAAAGTTATCATCATTTTTATGTTTGGCGTTCTGGAATCGACCTTATCTCAGGCTGAAAACATGTTTTACACATTATGACATAACTTTGCAGGGAAGCTTCAGAACATGAAATTATCACCACCCACTATAGCAGAAAGGGTCTTTCTAGTAGTTGCACATCAAATCTAAGCTGTCTGAATTGCTTTTCCAAAGTTATCAACATTTTTATGTTTGGCGTTCCGGAACCCACCTTATCTCACGCTGAAAACGCGTTTTCTGCACTGTGCCATAACTTTGCAGGGAAGCTTCAGAACATGAAATTTTCACCTCCCACTATAGCAGAAATGGTCTTTCTAGAAATTGCACATCAAATCTAAGCTGTCTGAAGTGTTTTCCAAAAGTTATCAACATTTTTATGTTTGGCGTTCCGGAATCGACATTATCTCAGGCTGAAAACCCGAATTCTGCATTGTGCCATAACTTTGCAGGGAAGCTTCAGAACATGAAATTATCACCACCCACTATAGCAGAAAGCGTGTTTCTAGTAGTTGCACATCAAATCTAAGCTGTCTGAAGTGTTTTTCCTAAGTTATCAACTTTTTTTATTTTTGGCGTTCTGGAATCGACCTTATCTCAGTCTGAAAACGCGAATTCTGCATTGTGCCATATTTTTGCAGGGAAGCGTCAGTACATTAAATTATCACCACCCACTATAACAGAAAGGGTGTTTCTAGTAGTTGCACATCAAATCTAAGCTGTCTGAAGTGTTTTTCCAAAATTATCAATATTTTTGTGTTAGGCGTTCCGGAACCCACCTTATCTCAGGCTGAAAACGCGTTTTCTGCATTGTGCCATAACTTTGCAGGGAAGCTTCAGAACATGAAATTTTCACATCCCACTATCGCAGAAAGGGTCTTTCTCGTAGTTGCACATCAAATCTAAGCTGTCTGAAGTGTTTTTCCAAAGTTATCAACATTTTTATGTTTGGCGTTCCGGAATCGACCTTATCTCAGGCTGAAAACGTGTTTTAGGCATTGTGCCATAACTTTGCAGGGAAGCTTCAGAACATGAAATTATCACCACCCACTATAGCAGAAAGGGTCTCTCTAGTAGTTGCACATCAAATCTAAGCTGTCTGAATTGTTTTTCCAAAGTTATCAACATTTTTATGTTTGGCGTTCCGGAACCCACCTTATCTCACTCTGAAAACGCGTTTTCTGCATTGTGCCATAACTTTGCAGGGAAGCTTCAGAACATGAAAATTTCACCTCCCACTATAGCAGAAAGGGTCTTTCGAGAAATTGCACATTAAATCTAAGCTGTCTGAAGTGTTTTACCAAAGTTATCAACATTTTTATGTTTGGCGTTCCGAAACGCACCTTATCTCAGGCTGAAAAAGCGTTTTGTGCGTTGTGCCATAACTTCTCAGGGAAGCTTCAGAACATGAAATTTTCACCTACCATTATAGCAGAAAGGGTCTTTCGAGTAGTTGCACATCAAATCTAAGCTCTCTGAAGTGTTTTTCGAAAGCTATCAACATTTTTATGTTTGGTGTTCCGAAACCCTCCTTATCTCAGGCTGAAAACGCGTTTTGTGCATTGTGCCATAACTTCTCAGGGAAGCTTTTGACCTCCCACTATAGCAGAAAGGGTCATTCTAGCAGTTGCAGCACAAATCTAAGCTGTCTGAAGTGCTTTTCGAAAGTTATCAACATTTTTGTGTTTGGCGTTCCGAGACCCACCTTATCTCAGGCTGAAAACCCGTTTTCTGCATTCTGCCACAACTTCTCAGGGACGCTTCAGAATATGAAATTTTCACATTCCACTATAGCAGAAAGGGTTTTTCTAGTAGTTACAGAACAAATCTAAGCTGTCTGAAGTGTTTTTAGAGGGTTGTCAATAATTTTATTTTTGTCGGTCTGTAAACTACCTTTCCCTTGGCTGAAAATGCATTTTATGCACTGTTTATTCACTGCTCTGGGATGCCTGTGAACAGGAAAATTTCTCATGCAACTATAGGAGAAACACTCTTTCTTGTATAATAAACACTAAACCTACTTTTCGGAACTGTATTTCAGGGGGTTATCAACTTTTTTTTTTTTTCTTGGTCAGAAACTCAGCTTCTCTCGGGCTGAATACACTTTTTCTCCTCTCTTCACTCACTGCTCAGGGATTCCTCACAACATGAAAATTTCATCTGCAACAATAGGATAAACACTCTTTTTTGTATATTCAACACTAAACCTACATTTCTGAACGGTATTTCTGGTGGTTAACTTTTTTTTTGTGGTCTGAAACCCAGCTTTTGACGGGCTGAAAAGGCATTTTCTGCACTGTTCACTCACTGATCGGAATAGCCTCTGAACATGAAAATATCACGCACAACTATAGGAAAAAGAGCCTTTCTAGTGTGACGCCCACTTATGTGTGCTTACAGATTGTGTGTTAGATGTCATTTAATTGTTCAGCATGGAGTTGATTAACCGGCAGGTATATAATTAGGTCAGTCATAGGATAGGACAGAGGTTGGGCATTGAAGATGTGTGGGTAAATAGGAAGTGACACTTTTTTTCATTACTTTTCTTCCCATCGCCAAATGTGGAAGCCTCGTGTGAATCTGTCTACATTTAGTTTCAGGTTAGTCAAATCCATTGTTTTATAATGTTTGTTCCACATCGGATTGACTGATTTGGGGTCTGAGTGTGAGGATGGTGACTCAATTTTTAAGTATACTGTTTTTCCTTCGTGCGTTGAGTTCGCTCTGTGTGGATGTGGCGCTTGTAAGCTAATACTGACAACCGACGTTGACATGGCACGGGTGATTGAGTTGTGTGGAGTTCAGTTTGCTTGTGGTGAATAACGGTGTTTGGTAAAAAGTAAGGTTTTATTATTTCTCAACACTAGCCAAAAGGTTTAATGGCAGAATTATACATTCAGATGAAAAGCAATTATGCATGTCGTTCATGATGTCTAACACTTGTCGTATGACAAAGTGACATGTTTGTGAGTGATCAGATGGCGTCAGAAAGACATCTAATTGTGGTCTGGGTTACCACAATGAAAAAAAAAGAATCCCTTGGATTACTTTTCTCACCATCGACACATGTGGAAGCCTTGTGTGACTCTGTCCGCATTTTGTTTCAGACGGCGTTCTACTAACCACATTGAGACACCACTTTTTAACTGTAGACAAGGTCACAGTATTCAGACCTGTTACAGATGCAAAGTTTTTGATACAACGTTTTCTTCCTAAGCTTTTAGAGTGAGCAGAGGTGAGAGCAGCCGACTGGTCTCTCCAAGAGGTGTAACGATGATCAGCACGGCTATGATTTGGATTGCTAGGGTCACCCTGCCCCTTCGAACAGCGACGGTGTTCCCCCCTGGGCAGCGGCTGTGTGTGGAGTAGGCGCCACGAGCAGAGCACCAGGCTGACGGACTGTTGAAACTCCAAAATTTCTGGGAGAGTGAGAGAGGTTCTGCGATGGATGAGCCGGTCCATGGAGCTCATAAAGAGCGCGATGATGTTCTCAAGCGCTATGAGCTGGTTGCCGACGGCGTAAACACCATTCCTCTGCGCTATGGTGGCTCTGTCAGGGGTGGTTGGGATGGTCATTCCTCAGAGGAGAGGTCGAGATCCCGGGGCGAACGCATCAGGCATTGTGCATGACGACTGAGTGAGCCGGAACGCCGCACTGCCAATCCAAACCCTCCACGTGGCAGTAAGCTCCGTACCTGACCAAGTGCGGTCCTAGTGCCAGTGGAGTGTCAGAACCGCGCCGGGAATAGTCCAGATTTCTTCCAGTTGTGGGCAGACAACATGCGGTCGTGATCTGTATGTGGTCTCGCCATCCAACGCCAGCTGGCCGTTAGTGAAGAGGGATGATTTTTGAGCTTCTGGTGGAGAGAGAGCGTCGTATCGAAGTTGACTTCGATACGACTTTGGCGGATGACATGAGGCGCAGGAGAAGATCAAGCAGGAACCTGACTCCACCATACGGAACTCAACCAAGTCTGGGAACACAGTCTACAGATCCAACTCATAGCAGCGCCTGGCACTCGTCAAACTCATCCCATGGCTTGGAAGAAGAAAATGTGGAACGGTTCGACTGCTTGTAGGCCAGTCGCAGCGCCCTATTTGCAGAGGTGCTGTTGAATATACTCTAAATAGTTTTTTCGCTATAGTTGCAGGTGAAATTTTCATGTTCTGAGGCTTCGCTGAGCAGTGAGTGAACAGTGCAGAAAATGGGTTTTCAGCCCGAGGGACCTGTAGCTTTCAGACCAACAAACATAAAAATTGAATTTGCAATTGAATTTGTTCTGCAGCTACTAGAAAGACCCCTTCTGCTAAGCTGGTGTGCGCTCATGACTCCTGTTTGGACTCTGGCTAGAATCAACCAGCAGTCCAAGTACGTCATAATCGGCAGACTCTCTCTCCTTCGTAGTTCGAGCCACTCCTCCATGCACTTAGCGAAAAAACGAGGCCCTAGACACTAGAGACCGTGTTGTGGAAGTAGACGTCTGCAAGATCTATGGAGGTCATACACTCTCACACTATGATTCACTCCAGGAATCTGCTGGTAGTCCGGAACCGCTGTCTGATCATGAATTGGTTGAGGAGACTGAGATCCAGAACAGGTCTCCTCTCTCCTGTCTTCTTGGGTTCCAGAAAGAACCCGGAGTAAAACCCAGTGTAGGAGGATCGCTTTGGCAGTAGCTCGATTATTTCCTTTGACAGGAGATCGCGGTCCTCCTCCATCAGACATGACCGCTCGTTCTCTGAGTTCACTCAGGTCCATGTGGTGACGCAGAACCTGGGGGTTGACTGTGAAGCTGAAGGGCGTGTCAATGACCGTTTATTTTCTCAATCCATATGTGGAGGTGAGGAGACAGGCGCCCTGAGCACAGGAGCGGATCTGGCCTCCAGGGCGGGTCAAGGACGAAAGGGTCGTTGGTGCTCTGCGCCCTCTCCTCTGGTGACTTGAAGTCTGGTTTGTCAAAAACAGACTCGCTTTGTCATCTGAGCCGTCAGAGGAATTCGGTTCCCCAAACTTGCAGTGTACCTTGATCTGACACTGCAATTCTCCTAAGATGGAGACCCGAGGGACTGGCCCAATCATCCTCAGAAAGAGATGACTCTGTAGATGACGATGTCCTGCTTGCCTCTGAGAGGATTGGAGGGCTGCAGAGAACAGAATAACAGACAGACATCACATCAGACATCGCACGAGGGAGCTGAGAACAGAGCAGGTCTGGCAAGTAGCACCTACTGAGTGATCCTCTGAAGTGGTGGCTTTCACGGTCCTGTGGCGACACCTGCTGGAAACTGGCGTGTCTGAGCAATAAGAAGAGTCAATAGCTGAATTGAAACTTCCCTGACTTTTGGCTGGAACCGGGATCTGTTGTGAGACGGGAAAGAGTTATTTGACGCCTGTGCTTCTTATTATGGTGAATCTGGGGAAAGACATAACTTCTTGGCTCCAGAAACTTCCCCAGGGACAGTTCTGGCATCAGGGATAAAGAGGCAGAGAGACCGTTACTATTCTGCTTGGTCTCCTGAGACGATGTCAAACAAAAACAAAGATTAGAAGCCGGAGTTTGGACTCACTGGAACCGGAAGAGAACATGGCGGCTGATAAACCCTAATTTTGGGCAGAGAAGAGACAGACCCGATACCAAAGAAATGCATCTTATTATTTTTCAAGTTAGACTTTGGTTTAGATGCATACTTGTAGATAGAAAGTTCTTCCTACGCTTTTGGAGGGGGCAGAGGTGAGAGCAGTCGACTGGTCTCTCCGAGAGGAGCGGCGATGATCAGCCCGGCAATTATACGGTGTTCCCCCCAGCCGGCGACTGTTGTGTCTCCAAAATCTCTGGTGGAGTCCACGGAGCTCATAAAGAGCGCGATGATGTTCTCAAGCGCTATGAGCTGTTTGCGGACACCATTCACCATTCTACTGCGCGATGGTGGCTCTGTCAGTGCCGGGTGGGATGGTCACTCCTCAGGGGGGAGGTCAAGCTCCAGGGGCGAGGGCATCGAGCATCGTGCATGACGGCTGAGTGAGAGGGAACGCTGGCCCATAACTCCAAACCCTCCACCAATTAAGCTCCGTACCTGACCACGTGCGGTCCTCGTGCCAGTGGAGTGTCAGAAATGCACCGGGAATAGTCCGGATTGAATTGGACTAGCAGTGGATGTTTACCCAACAGACGGCAGTCCACATCCATTTGGCATTATATGCTTTGAGTGTTGCGGGTGCTTTAGCATTTCAAATAGTGAACTGCACTTAGGGGGGGCAGGGGACTGCCTGCTAGCCTTGAAGTAGCCATGCTTTGAGGGGACGCCCCAGGATTGGAGGTCCGCTCATAATTTGGATATGGACCACGGAAACTTCAGGCAGGACTGAGGTCTGGTCGCAGTCACGGGAGAGACTTGTCACATCACCGCAGGAGTGGATTTAACCGGAGGAGACTCAGCGTGAGACCAGAGGACATCGGGATCTTTGACAGCAGCTTTTCCCGGGGCAGTCGGCAGACCGGAGGAAATTTCTGTTTGTGTGGAAAACTTGTTTGAAATAAAAGCATTGCTTGAAGCATCGCATTTGCGTTTTTTTTATTATTATTTGTATTGAATTCGCTCCTTCCAGCGCCTTGGCCTCAACCTCTCCTCCGGCCTGGTAGCCTGGGGGCCTGTCCGCGAACCTGGCGACACTGCTCAATGATGGTCCAGACATTTGATTCGTTCTCCCAAGTGGGTTGAAGAGACATGCCCTATGATAGCCAAAGCTGAAAGGAAAACTTACAGGAGGTATCAACACAGCAGGTTTTATTCACGGTTCCAACTTCCAACAAACCAAATGATGACACGGCAACATAAAAAGAGCGCCCCAAATTTGTGATCCCAAATAATCCCATGACACATAACAAAACGTCCATTGAAGAACTTCTTTTCCGGTTTGCTGTGCAGGCTGAATATGCTCATGCGCTGTCTCTTCCGAGAGCCGCACTGGACCCTGGAGCACAGGATGGTCTGATGTTGGCAGTCAGCTGCACCTGGGTCACCTCATCCCCCGGACAGAGTTGTCTTGAGTGCACAAATAGGCCAAACTTTTGGCCATTGCTCTGATCTGTGCACCTCCCTTCCGCCCTTCCCCCCATGCAGGTCTGGAAGTAGAGGCGAGCCGCCTTGCGATCTCCGGACACTGAGAGGGCTCCATCCCAGCCTGGCCGAACCCCGGCATCAGCGTGGCTCTCATTACGTCGGTGATGGAGGTGGCACTTTCTTCTTTCCGGTCACATGCGCCGCCGGAATATAATTGCATAACTGTGCTGGATTTGAGATAGTAGAACAACCTAACAATATGCATATTAACGTTGTCTTTGAATGAACCGAAGGAGACAAGTGATCCAAACACAAAAGCAGAGCTTGACACAAACAGTGCAAGAAGCAATGCAGTCCTTGGCCACTCTGGGGCCAGGGGGCGATGTGTTCAACTTCTCCATCCTGCAGTGACCGTCATCCGAGTGCAGCCAGGATTAAGGGGGAGCACAGGTGAGCAATCTGAAACCCATCCGGAACTCTGAATCAGCCATGAGGTCATCTTGACCACAAAGCTTAACCGCCAGCCTTGCAACGTGGCCTGACCTGAGAACCATGGGCCGTCCATACCGGACGTCTGACTGGCACAGCTGGCTCCTTTGCCAGACTGCCATCAATGAGATGCACGTTTGGCTGCACTGAACCGCCTGCATTGTCACCGGCGATGTTGCTTTGGTATGACTGATGGAGGAGTGACCAGACTCCTGTCGATATCTCGGATGGCCAGGGCCTCAAACTTGACCGGCCTATGACAGTTCCGAGGCCACCGCCACACCTGGGGTCTATCCAGCCTGAATGAATGAATGAATGGGTTGTGAAGATGTAGCATTAACATCCCTTCATACATAGAGTGTAATTTTACACCCCAGGTGGCAGGACTGCCGCCTCAACTTTGCCACCGTAAGCTGAAATAGAAGGTGGCATTAACAACCCCTCATATATGGAGTGTAACTTACACTCTGGATCAGCAGGAACTGTGTTGCCCTCTTTTAGCCACTATATGGCTGAAATAGAATGTGGCATTAACAATCCTCCATTCCTGGAGAGAAATCATTTACTGAGCAGCAACAGTCAGGGTTCTAGTCTGAGCTGAGCAAGGAAGAGGGAGTTTATTCACAAATGAATAGACAGTTATGCAGGAATCTGGTGGATATTGAGACGCTGCACACTCCACTGCACTGTAATGAAGCAGATACCGGTGTCCCAGAGCGAGTGCTGTGGGCCTACTGGTCGCAGGGTTTGGCTGCTCCTGAAGACAGAAAGACAAGAGGGAAGGAGGATGCAGACACAACAGACAAATAGTGGTAAGCAAAAGTAGAGATTGATGACCAAGAAGCTGCCTCGCAGTTTTCTTTAAGAAGTCCTTGAAAGCAGCAACAGATGTTTCCAGGCATCTCGTCGACTGTGCTCTCAGGGATTCCGGTGCCTGTTTTCCCGCTGTCTCATAGGCTTTCATGATGGAAATTCTAAGCCAATTTTACAACCTTTGAGGGGACAGTGCCTGCCGCTTCTTTCCACCAGGGAGAGCCACCCACAGAGTGTCGGACTTTCTGAAGGGTGGGACTCGATCCAGTTAAGCTTTTAGCTCTCTGACCGGACATATTTTGAGTAAACGCTCATGCTCTTCGTCTGAATGAGGAGGAGTGCAGAAAGCCATTACTGAAAAGGAGCTGACCTGCGAAGAAGAAGAGAGACATTTAGGTGCGAAGGCAGGGTTGGGTGTAAGTGATACCGCCGAGTCATCGTCACCAAAAGAGATGCAATCAGGGCTGATCGAAAAAGATCTGCATCTGACACATCTCCGGATACCAGCTGGAGCTGGGGCTGTCTGGAGCTACGAGAATCATTCTCACTCTCTACAGTTGAATTCTCCTCATAAGAAAATGAAGAAGGCAATGAGGAGGAAAGGCATACAGGAGGCCTTCTGGCCACCTTGGATGAGCCAGGGCGTCCACTCCCTGTGGAGGGTCGTCGGATCTACGGGGAGAGAACCAGAGAGGACATTTGAAGTTCTCTCTGCTCGCAAAGACATCAGCCACTGGGTGGCCGAAAAACTCCCTGATCATATTTGACATCTCCTGAGATAAACTCCATTCATCTGGCAGTGGTCTCCGAGATAATCCATCTGGTGCCACATTGTCTCCACCTGGCACATGCAGAGCCCTCAATGAGGCTAAATGTAGCAGCTCAGGGAAAAAATCTTTCTGGCTAGGTTGTGTAACGTAGACGACCTCACGCCACCCTGGCGGTTGAAATTGGCCACTGTGGTGGAGCTGTCTGATCTCACCATAACGTGGTTCCCACTAAGATGGAGAGAAAGGGCCAAAAACTGCCAACAGTTCCAGTACGTTAATGTGACGACCTTCGGAACTGCTCCAGAAAGAAGAGTTCTTACAATCCAAGTGCGATGGAGGTTTGAAGCAGAGTCACATCTCTCAAAGCTCTTGGATACACTTTCACCAACCGTCTCTGATCCCGAACAGGATGAAGATTGAGCCGGCTGAACCATGACTGCCGACTTCGCATGTTCAGGAGACCCAGGCGTATGACGGAGTGGGCTGCTGACATCATGCCCAGGAGCGTCATAATCCATTAGGCTGGGACCACACATAGACGAACCGCCAGAACCTGGGCTGACAGATTTGAAATAGAAAGTATCTTCTCGTCTGTCAAGCGAGCGCACTCTTCATGAGAGTTCAGAAGTACACCAAGAAAAGCTGTAAGCTGAGATGGCTGGAGTTGACTCTTTTCTTGGTTCACCGGAAAGCCAAGGTGGCTTTCGTGGTCCAACACCATTCTGGTGTGAACTAACGACTCTTCCCTCGATCTGGCGAGCATTAACCAGTCGTCTAGGTAAGACAAGATCCTGAGGCCCCTTGCCCTCAAGGACTGTAGGGCTGTGTCGACCATCTTAAAGAAGGTTCTCTGAGCCAGAGAGTAGCCAAACGGGAGCCTCCGGAACTGAAAAAGTCGGCCGTCCAATGCGAAGTGGAGATATCGCTTATGAGCAGGCCAAATTGGCACGTGACAATAAGCGTCCGTGAGGTCGATGGACGTCAGCCAGTCTCCATGACGCATGCACTTCAGGAGACTTTTGAGGAGTAACTGACTCAATCATGCCTCAATCAAACACTGACCTCGTTCTGAAGACAGACATTTTTTGCCGGATCTGACGCATTCTCAGAATGCCATTAAACTGAGGTTGGCACTGGCTGAATTGGAGAGGATAACCCACCTTCAGAATCCTTTTGATCCATATAGAATAAGCTGGATAGTGAGCTTCCCACATAGGAGAACATAGCAAGCTCTGGATGAAACCTGTGTTATCTCGACATCCATTTGACACCTCTGATGTAAGTCCTGCCTGAAGCGTCCGTGGCAACGGGATGAGCAGCTGTCGGTCTCGTCGTCCCTCCAGTATCCCCCAGGTTTCGGTCGAGCGACACAGCAGGCTGGGTATCAGTTCCGACAGCCATCAGCACTTGAGTTTTGCCTCCTCACCGCGCGCATGGACATTTGTAACTCCTTTTGGCGGCCTTCAAAACAAACAATGTGTGCTGTGTGATGGGGAGAACGCTGGCCGGTGGAAGGCGGGCCTGACCCGAGACTGAGTCCAGCATGACCCCCAGAAAGGTCGTGCTCTGACTGAGAATAAGCGCGCTTATCAGGAGGTTTACTCTGAACCTCAATAACACAATGTGCTCCAACACCAAGCCGGTGTGCGCTCATGACTCTTGTTTGGACCTGGTGAGAATCAACCAGTAGTCCAAGTACGTCAGAATCCGCAGACCATGTCTCCTTAGTGGTTCGAGCCCCACCTCCACGCACTTGGCCAAGGTGCGAGGCACTAGAGAGCTGTATGTACAAAAACACATTTTTGAAGCCGGAGAGCTGCCACTCAAATTCGCACTAACTGTAACCGGAAGATAACTTGGCAGGTAATAAACCCTAATTTTGGGCAGAGAAGAAACAGACCCGATTCCAAAGTAATGGCTCTTATTTTTTATTCAATTTAGACTTTGGTTTAGATGCATACTTTTAGATACAAAGTTATCTTCTTACGCTTTTGGAGGGAGCAGAGGTGAGAGCAGCCGACTGGTCTCTCCAGGAGGAGCAGCGATGATCAGCACGTCTATGATCCGGACAGCTGGGCTCACCCCGCCCCTTTTTCCTATAGTTTCAGGTGGAATTTTCATGTTCTGAGGCATCCCCGAGCAGTAAGTGAACAGTGCAGAAAACGCGTTTTCAGCCCGAGAGAAGCTCAGATTCAGAGCAGGAAAAAGAAAAAAAGTTGATAACCCCTTGAAATACAGTTCAGAAGGGTAGATTAAGTGTTGAACATACAACAAAGAGTGTTTTTCCTGTAGTTGCAGGTGAAATTTTAATGTTCTGTGTCCCCCCAAAGCAGTGACTGAATAGAGCAGAAAAAGTGTATTCAGCCCAAGAAAATGTGGTTTTCAGTCCGACAAAAATAAAAACGTTGATAACTCTGAAAACGTGTGGTTCCAGCCTTATGGATTATGAGGCTCCTGGGCATGATGTCAGCAGCCCACTCCGTCGTCCGCCAGGGTCTCCTGAACATGCGAAGTCTGCAGTCAGGGTTCCGACCGCTCAATCTTCAACCTGTCCGGGATCAGAGACGGTTGGTGAAAGTGTCTCCACGAGCTCTGACAATTGTGAGGTTTAGGAACTCTGCTTCAAACCTCCATCGCACTTTATCCTTGCATTGTCAAAACACTTCTTTAAAAGTATTTACAGATGCATCTCTGTCAGGCTGGGTAGGCCACCATGATCAACATGCGTCATTGGGATCTGGAGCAGTTCCAAAAGTCGTTCCACTAACCTGCTGGAACTGTTCGCAGTTTTTAAAGTGTTGGTGGCTCTTTCTCTCCATCTAAGTGGGAACCACGTTATGGTGAGATCAGACAGCTCCACCACAGTGGCCTATATCAACCACCAGGGTGGCGTGAGGTCGTCTGTGTTACACAACCTAGCAAGAAAGATTTTTTCTCTGGGCTGATGTAGAATTAGCCTCATTGAGGACTCTGCATGTTCCAGGTGGAGACAATGTGGCAGCAGATGGATTATCTCGGAGACCACTGCCAGTTGAATGGAGTTTATCTCAGGAGACGGCAAATATGATCTTGGAGTTTTTCGGCCACCCAGTGGCTGATCTCTTTGCGAGCAGAGAGAACTACAAATGTCCTCGCTGGTTCTCTTTCCGTAGATCCGATGACCCTCCACTGGGAGTGGACGCCCTGGCTCATCCAAGGTGGCCAGAAGGATTCCTGTATGCCTTTCCTCCTCATTGCCTTAATCTAAACAGCCCCAGCTCCAGCTGGTATCCGGACATGTGTCAGATGGGGATCAAAGGCCCCTGGGAGTTCTCTCCATCGAGGTCAGCGCTTCTGCAAGCATCAGAAACCCTGAGGTCTCCGCCAATAATAGGACGAACCCTCACGGTTTGGCTTCTCCAGGGTTAAGAATTAGTCACTTGCCTCCTGATGTCCAATTGACTCTTCAGAACGTTTAAGCTCTGCCAACCCTCAGAGCATACAATGCTAATTGCACATTTTTTACCCAATGGTGTGGAACCCAGTCAGCCTTCCCAGAATCGGCGCCTGTTTCTCTAATCCTCTCTTTTCTCCAGCATCTGGTTAACGAAGATCGGAGCTGCACCACATTACGGGTTTATGTAGCAGCCCATTCCATGCTACACAATGGTCTGGACGGCCACCCCTTTGGCGAGCATCGTCGAGTGAGCCGTTTCATGAGAGGAGTGAAAAGGCTTAGACCAACCTCAAGACATTTATGTCACTACTGGGTCCTGCCGCTGGTACTCAATTCACTCTCCTTTCGAGCCACTCGATGAGGCCTCCCTGGAGCTAGCAGCTTACAAGGCAGCTCATCTTATAGCCTTAGCTTCACCAAAGAGAGTGGGAGAGCTGAGTTCTTTTTCCATCTGCCCTGATTGCATCTCTTTTGGTGACAATGACTCAGCGGTGTCACTTAGACCCAACCCTGCCATCGCACCTAAATGACTCTCTTCTTCTTCACAGGTCAGCTCCTTTTCAAGAAAGGTTTTATGCCCTCCTCCCCATTCAGACGAGGAGCATGAGCATTTACACAAAATGTGTCCGGTGAGAGAGCTAAAATCTTAATTGGGTCGAGTCCCACCCTACATAAAAGACGGACAGTCTGTGGGTGGCTGTCGCAGATGGTAAGATGGGGCAGGCGCTGTCCCCTCACAGGTTGTCGCATTGGCTTAGAATTGCCATCATGAAAAATGACCTGGCAACATCTGTGGCTGCTTTCAAGGGAGTATCTCTGGCAGAAATCTGCCAGGCAGCTTCTTGGTCATCAATCTCGACTTTTGCTCACCACTATTTGTCTAATGTGTCTCCATCCTCCTTCCCTCATGTCGTTCTGTCTTCAGGAGCAGCCGAACCCTTCGACGAATAGTCCCTCATTGACAGCACTGGCTCTGGGACACCAGTATCTGCTTCATTACATTGCTGTGGGGTGTGCAGCGTCCCAAGATCCACCGGATTCCTGCATAACTGTCTATTCATTTGTGAATAAACTCCCTCTTTCTTGCTCAGCTGAGACTAAAACCCTCACTGCAGCTGCTCAGTAAATGATTTCTCTCCAGGTATGGAGGATTGTTAATGCCACATTCTATTTCAGCCGTATCGTGGCTAAAAGAGGGCAACGCAGTTCCTGCTGATTCAGAGTGTAAGTTTCACTCTATATATGAGGGGTTGTTAACGCCACCCTCTATTTCAGGTTACGGTGGTAAAGGCGAGGCGGCAGCTCCTGCCACCTTGAGTGTAAAATTACACTCTATGTATGAGGGGTTGTTAATGCTACATCTTCACAACCCATTCATTCAATCAGGCTGGACAGACAGGCTGGTGGCGTAGGGACTATCATAAGATGGCCCATCCGAGATATCGACAGGACTCTGGCCTCACCTCCGTCCGTCATACCGAAGCAACATCGCCGGTGACATTGCAGGCGGTTCAGTGCAGCAAAACGTGCATCTCATTGACACCAGTCTGGCAAAAGAGCCAGCTGTGCCAGTCAGACTTCCGGTATGGACGGCCCATGGTTCTCAGGTCAGGCCATGTTGCAAGGCTGGGGGTTAAGCTTTGTGGTCAAGATGACCTCTTGGGTGATTCAGAGTTCCGGATGGGTTCCGGATTGCTCACCTGAGCTCCCCCTTAATCCTGGCTACACTCGGATTCCAGTCACTGCAGGATGGACGAGATTAACTCATCGCCTCCTGGCCCCGGAGTGGCCAAGGACTGCGTTGCTTCTTGCACTTTTTGTGCCATGCTGTGCTTTAGTGTTTGGATCACTTGTCTCCTTCGGTTCATCCAAACAAAGACAACGTTAATAAGCATATAGGTTGTTCTACGATCTCAAATCCAGCACAGTTATGAGGCTAGTTTCTTTTGAAACATTGGGAGTGATTTGTAAAGCCATCACAACACTTCTCTCTCCATCTTACTTCAACGGGGTGGGATGAGAGTGTCAATCGTGCCTATATTCCGGCGGCGCATGTGACCGGTAACAATTTACAGGCAGATGGCGACCATCCAGTTTACCCGATCAAGTCCGACATGCCTCTGTGCTTGGCTGAAGCTAAACGGCGTTGCTCCCTTAAATAGGAGGATGTCGGCATCACGAGCTATGAAATACCGGTGCGTCACGGCGTGCGGCAATCGTTCTCCCATGACTGCGATGAGACGTCAGTCTCTGCTGAAGTTTCCGTGGTCCAGATGAGGCACTCCGCTCATCTTCATTTCTCAAGCTCCCTCGCTTGATGTGCCAGGTGCATCGGCTCCGGCGGCGCATTTGAGGGGTAAGAAGAAAGTGCAACGTCCATCACCGACGTAATGAGAGCCACGCTGATGCCGGGGTTCGGCCAAAACCTGGCTGGGACGGAACCCTCTCAGTGTCCGGAGATCGTACGACGGCTCCCCTCTACTACCGGACCTGCATGGGGGGAAGGGAGCTGCACAGATCAGAGCGATGGCCAACAGTTTGGCCTTTTTGTGCTGTCAAGACAACTCTGTCCGGGGGATGAGGTGACCCAGGTGCAGCTGACTGCCAACATCGGACCATCCTCTGCTCCAGGGTCCAGTGCGCCTCTCGGAGGAGTCAGCGCATGAGTCCTCAGAATGCCTCAGGCCTCATATTCAGACTGCACAGCAAACCGGAGAAGAAGTTCTTCAATGGACGTGTTGTGATGTGTCATGGGATTATTTGGGGTCACAACTTGGGGGCGCTCTTGTTATGTTGCCGTGTCACCATCCGGTTTGTTGGAAGTTGGAATCGTGAATAAAACCTGCTGTGTTGATACCTCATGTGAGTCCTTTCAGTTTCGGCCATCACTGTTAGCGACGAGGATAAAGAACGAGGCTTTTTGCAAACCGGTCACTGTGGTAACTGACGGCAACGTTTTTGTGTAGTTTGTTCATCATAGCGATAATCATGGCGGCTACTGTGGGTACAGTGATGCCTTTCGAAGCTAGTTCGCATTCATGGGAGGACTATTGTGAAATTTTGGAACATTTTTTTATTGCAAACGTCATTGAAGATGAGGATATACTGCGCGCAGTGTTGCTCAGCAGTGTCGGGGCCCAGGCATATGCGGAGCATTTGAGGAACCTGTTGAGACCGGAAAAACCAGGGGATCGTTCGTATGCTGAACTGGTCATCCTTTTGAGGAATCATTTCCATCTGAAACCGAGTGAGATTATGCAACGATGGAAGAAGAATAGAAGGACTGAAGAGACCGTTTGTGACTACGTGGCGGAGTTGAGGAACTGGCTCATGATTGTAACTATGGTGAGACACTGACTGTGATGCTGAGAGACCGCTTGGTGTGTGGGTTCAACGACGACAGGATACAGAGGAAGCTGCTGTCGCAGGATGGACTGACATTTGACAGAGCGTTCAAAGTGGCCTTAGCGATGGAAGCTGCAGATAGAGACTTGATGAACCCACGAGGTGTGAAGGACTAACTCCAAGGAAGTGGATCATCACCGGTCAACAAAGTGGAAGAGACGAGGGCAGTAGTGTCCATGGAGTCGAGAAGGTGCTATAGATGTGGTGGAGAGACTCACTTGGCCAGTGATTGCCGGTTTGCTGAGGTCAAATGTCATAACTGTGGAAAAGTGGATCACTTAAAGACAGTACGTAAAAGTATGACAGAGGTGAGGGAGACAAAACAAACAAGAAAAAGGGGGAAAGGTACAACGCCGTCGAACAAATTTCATGCAGGAGAAGGATGACAGTGAAAATGAAGAGATGTTTACAGTGACAGATAAAAGAAGATGCAGCAGTGAGGAACTGGACATTCCTAGAGTAGAGCCGTTGAGGGTAAATGGAAAGAAGGTGGTTTTTGAGGTAGACACCGGCTGCAGTTACACTATTATGGCTCAACAGATGGTTGACAAAACAGAACTAACACTAAACTTGTGGACTGCAAGATAAAGTTAAAAACATATGGAGGTCATCAGGTTCCAGTGGTGGGGGCAATTAAGGTCAAGGTTGAACACAATGATCAGATCAAATGGCTGCCTGTCATTGTTGAAAGGTTGGTGAAAGGTTCAGGAGCAAGTCTTCTGGGCAGAGGCAGGATGAAAGCATTCCAGATAGAGGGGCAGTTTGTCCACAAAACAGATGAGGTGGACAGTTCCCTGCAAGAGGTTCTCTCCCGACATGAGAAGGTATTCAAAGAAGAGTTAGGGTCATTAAGGGCCACAGCCAAGATTCATGTGGCTCAGGATGCCACGCCCTTATTTTACAAACCCAGGTCGGTTCCATTTGTTGAGTGGAAATCGAACTTCAGAGACTAGCAGAGGAAAGAATATTGGAACCTGTGATGTTCTCTGAATGGGCAGCACCTATTGTGCCTGTGTTCAAACCTGATGGTAGTGTGAGGATTTGTGGAGATTATAAATTAACAGTGAACAAAGTCTCCACGACCGAACAGTATCCGATTCCAAGAATGGAGGATATGATGGCAAGCCTGCAGGGGGACAGAAGTTCACAAAACTCGATATGAGCCAAGCATATCAGCAAATAGTCCTTGAAAAGGAATCAAGGAATTTTGTGAGTGTCAACACTCACAAAGGTCTTTTAACATATACACGTCTGCCTTTTGCAGTAAACTCCAGTCCTGCTATTTTCCAACGCACCATGGAGAATGTACTTCAAGGTATGTTAAATGTGGCAGTGTATTTACATGAAATTATATTGAGAGGAAGAGATGACAGCTCTCATCTGCAAACACTCAACGAAGTGCTGCAGAGGTTGGAGGATAAAGGCCTGAAGTTGTAACGGAGAAAGCGTCAGGCCATGGAAAACAAAGTAACATTCTTGGGTCATCAGGTGGACAGGACAGGCCTGCATCCAATGCCAGCGAAGGTCAAAGCAGTCCAGGAGGCTCTGGTGCCACGGTCTGTAAGTGAACTTAACCCTCGTATTATGATGAAAAAAAATTACATTGATTATGTTGGGGGTCATTTTGACACACACTGTGTAAATCCACTCAAAACAGTCAAAAAAACAGATTGAACCAATCTTCAATCTTCAAAACATCTTCATTTTAGATTATATAAAAATTTGTAAAACAGACATAGAACACATTTTCAATTTCAACCCGATATTTAAGAGCAATTTCAGTTTTTCCCTCCTCACAAACACTTTTATTTTCATTTAACTTGACCCATTTTTCAATGTTCAATATGTTCAATGCTCTCCACATGATGGACAGACTGTAACTGTGTGTTTTGTAGATGCAATTATTGCATTTCACAAAACAGGTACTTGTTTTACTGTCAGATCTCGCATCTTTTCCGTTTCTTCACACCTGTATCCAATGCATCCTTGGCAGATTGGTAGGGTGATGTGAGCTTGACCTTTGTCAATGACAGCAGCAGTTGCTGGGCATCGAGGTGGCCTGGCTTGACTCTGCAGCTTGGGAGTGACGGGACATAGGCATTGTAAGCAGACACAACAACGATGTTGCAGAAAATCACCAAGGGCCAATGGGCAGTCTTGCGCTGGCAGCTGTATGTTGCTGTGACTTTGTCAACTCCTTTTTTGGTGCAGTTTCAGTCCAGGATCATGTGTGGCTGCATGTCTTCTCTTGTGCTTAGAGATGCATCTCTGTGCATTGTGCTCATTACAAGAACATTCTTGTTTCTCTTTGGGCAGTATGAAACAACTGTTGCCTTGTCACTGAAAGCAAATATTGAGCAATGCAGAGGTCTGCCCTGCACCTTCAGAATTTCCTTGGGAAGGTCTGGCTTCTTTCTTCTGACTGTTCCCGCTGTCCAGCTTTCTCTTCTGAAGTTCATCTCCAAGGAGATAGAATGTAAGCCCTTCACTCATGTCCATCACTACACGCATCCCCTGATTGTTCTCGGGTGCTCTTCCAGGTAGCTTTCCAGCGTATACTTTCATATTACAGGCATAGCTAGATTTTGCATCACAGGCCACCCATATTTTGATGCCATACTTGGCGGGCTTGTTGGGCATGTACTGTAAACCTTCTGTAGCTCATTTTTGGTTTGTCAAAGAGACTACATGAGAACACTGACAAGAACAAGGGAGAGAAAGTTATCCCTCTACACACAGCTGGGTCTGAATGGCTATTCAGACAATCAAATCAATCAAAATACACATAGCTGGGCAGTCTAAATAGGTATATCAAAGAGACATGTTTATTTTGGATCTGAACAGCCACTTACCCACATTAAAGAATCCGGGTCAAAATGACCCGCAACATCATCTTTGTATACAAGCTCTGTACAGACATGCCACTTGACATCAAAGTGTCCAGATTTTACACACCTGTTCATTACCCTTGATGAGGAAAAGTCACAAAATTTTATGAAGAAAAAGTCAGGATAACCACTACTTTTATGAACACAAAAACGGATATCGGTCAAATTGACCCTAAGCATAATACGAGGGTTAAAGCTTTTCTAGGTTTGCGAAACTTTTATAACTTGCCGAACTTGTCTACTGTGCCGGCTCCATTACACAAGTTACTGAGGAAAGATGACAAACGGAGGTGGGAGGTTGAGCAAGAAGAGGCTTTTAAGCAGGCAAAGAAGTTACTACAAAGCAGTCAAGTGTTGGTTCATTATGATGAACAAAAACTTACTGCTGTCATATGATACCTCACCTTATGGGGTGGGGGCAGTCTTGGCACACAGGCTGGAAGGGGGAGCAGAAAAGCCTGTGGGTTATGCCTCGCGCACACCCACAGCAGCAGAAAAAAACTATTCACAGTTGGATAAAGAGGGCTTAGCAGTCATTTTTGGGGTGCAGCACTTTCACAAATATTTGAGTGGATCGGTTTGCCAGGAAGCGCGGCAATCGTTCTCCCCTGACTGCGATGAGACCTCAGTCCTGCATGAAGTTTCCGTGGTTCAGATGAGCCGCTCCGCACCTCTTCAAGTCGCAAGCTTCTTCTCTTGATGTGCCAGATGCGCCGGCTGTAATTTCACAATTACAGAGTCACTCACTCACGCCTCTTTAATTTCACAATCAGATTTTGTGGAGTGCCCTGGCACTTCCAGTGAAGTAGAAAGGCTGGTGTAATATTCCTGGAATATGTTTGTGTCCAGCTGTCCCTGGAGCCTGCCTCCCTCCCAAACAGTCCTTTAACACGGGGCAGAAATTATGAGCGGACCTCTGATCCTGGGGCGTCCCCTCAAAGCATGGCTACTTCAAGGCTGGCAGGCAGTCTTTTGCCCCCCGAAGTGCAGTTCACTATTCGAAATGCTAAAGTACCCGCAACACTCAAAGTACATAATCCCAAATGAGTGTGGACTGCCGTCTGTTGGGTAAACATCAACTGCTCGTCCAATTCATTCCGGACTATTCCCGGCGCAGTTCTGACACTCCACTGGCACTCGGAACGCACGTGGTCAGGTACGGAGCTTTCTGCCAGGTGGAGGGTTTGGATTTTGCGGCACGACGCTCGCTCTCACTCAGCCGTAATGTGCGATTCCCTCGCCCCTGGAGCTTGACATCCCACATGAGGAGTGACCATCACACCCAGCGTGACAGAGCCACCATCGCGCAGTAGAATGGTGTCTCAGCCGTCGGCAACCGGCTCATAGCGCTTGAGAACATCATCGCACTCCTTATGAGCTCCGTGGACAGGCTCATCCATCGCAGAACCTCTCTCAGTCCACCAGAGATTCAACAGTCCGTCGGCATGGTGCTCTGCTCGCGGCGCCTCCTCCACACACAGCCGCCCGGGGGGAACACCGTATAATAGCCGCGCTGATCATCGCTGCTTCTCTTGGAGAGACCAGTCGGCTGCTCTCACCTCTGCTGTATGCTTTGTATCTAAAAGCATACATCTAAACCAAAGTCTAACTTGTAAAAAAATAAGATTCATTACTTTGGTATCGGGTCCGCTTCTTCTCTGCCTAAAATTAAGGATCATCACCCGCCAAGATCTCTTCCGGTTCCAGTCAGTCCGAACTCCGGCTTAAAAAATGTGTTTTTGTTTGACATCGTCTCATGAGACAGAGCAGTAAAGTAATGGTCTATCTGCCACGTTATCCCTGACGTCAGAACTGTACCTGGGGAAGTTTCTGGAGCTTGGTGGTTTTCCTCAGATTAGCCACAATAGGAAGCATAGGCATCAAATATCACTTTCCCGTCTCTCTACAGATCCCGGTTGCAGCCAAAAGTCAGGAGAGTTTCAATTCTGCCATTAACTTTTCTTATTCCTCAGACTCGCCAGTTTCCAGCAGGGGTCGCCACAGGACCACGAAAGCCACCTCTTCAGAGGATCTCACAGTAGGCGCTGCATGCCAGACCTGCTCTGTTCTCAGCTCCTTCACGCGATGTCTGATGCGATGTCTGTCTGCGATGTCTGTCTGCGATGTCTGTCTGCGATTCTGTTCTTTGCAGCCCTCCAAACCTCTCAGAGGCAAGCACGACATCGTCATCTACAGAGTCATCTCTTTCTGAGGATGATTGGGCCGGTCCCTCGGGTCTTCATCTTAGGAGAATTGCAGCGTCAGATCAAGGTACACTGCAAGATTGGGGAACCGAATTCCTCTGACGGCTCAACTGACAAAAGCGAGTCTGTTTTTGAAGAACCAGCGGGACTTGAAGTGCCCAGAGGAGTGGGCGCTGATCACCGACGAGCCTTTCATTCTAGGCCCTCCCGGGAGGCCGGGTCCGCTCCTGTGCTCAGGGCGCCTGTCTTGACAGAGTATCTTCCGAATTGAAAGCGCCTGTCTCCTCACCAGCCCATATGGATCGAAAAAATACACGGTCTTTGACACGCCCTTCAGTTTCACAGTCAACCCCCAGGTTCTGCGACACCATGTGGACCTGAGTGAACTCAGAGTTCCAGCGGTCATGTCTGATGGAGGAGGACCGCAGTTAGAGGGGTGACTGAGAACATGAAATTTTCACTTACAGCAATAGGAATAACACTCTTTCTAGTGTGATCAACACTAAACCTCTACGAATAGGGCGCTTGCTTCCAAGCCATGGGATGAGTTTGACGAGAGCCAGGCACTGCTATGAGGTGGATCTGTAGACTGTGTTCCCAGACTTGGCTGAGTTCCGTGTGGTGGAGTCAGGCAAGTTCCCGCTTGATCTTCACCTGTGCCTCATGGCATCCGCCGGCCGTCGTATCGAAGTTGAGCTCTCTCTCCACCTCCTGCTCAAGAATCATCCCACTTCACTGACGGCCCACTGGCGGTGGTTGGCGAGACTACACATGTGGCGCTACCGCATGTTGTCTGCCCACATCTGGAAGAAATCTGGACTATTCCCGTCGCAGTTCTGACACTCCACTGGCACTCGCACCGTACGTGATCAGGTACGGAGCTTACTGCCAGGT